>NC_139326.1:29916797-32316797 GCF_056507025.1 Lutjanus erythropterus | reverse complement strand
ATACTAATTATAGGACGTGCTTCACGCAAGGAGATTTCTGACTGATATGGATACATTTGACCTTGTGTAGCAGCGCTCCTTGCTGTTTTAATGAGCTAATATGAGCAACGTTGCTGGCATATACAACCCACACATGAGTCTCTGCATTTCAGAGGCATTTCATTATCTCTGACGATGTTGTTTTCATGGCAATATTTTGAAGCCACATTAAGCATCCATTACAAGACGCTGCAGGAAACATGTTGATGGAACCTGCAAAAGATCCACTGCCGCCTGGGCTCAATATTACACACCCTGACATACTTTACATTAGGCAGTCAAAATGGCAGAAGAGGAGAGGAGAGGCCTCCCACCATGTTTTGTAAATGGGAACAGTGACCCCCAATGGACGATGCGATGCAATCGCAAAGGGTTAACACGGCATAATCAACCAGCTCCTCGTGTATCCGGGTGCAATGCCTCTCTCGTGCAGCAGGGGTCAGTGTTGTATCACGGCAGAACTGAACACAGTGAGACAGAAAAGGAAAGCTGTGGCTGCAAAGATCACATCTGTCTCAGTGACACCACTAATCCCATTTAATCTGTCTGAGTTAATGTCCAGCTTTGCTAGTTACCAACCCCCCCCCCAGGCACAGGGCTATGAAAACAGGGGCAGGGGCCTCAGCAGATCCCATTAATGTAGTGACCCCAACGGACTGAAGTGGCAAAGATGGCACTTAAACATACAGACGCTGCCAAGTATGCAAGCACTTCATCACACACATGCAGGGACCTACACTTACATAGACACACATCCCCTTAACTACACACACAAACGCACTTACAGACTTTGATATTATTATTCTTTTCACTTTTAACTCTTGTACTCAGAGTTTACCTACATATATAACATATCCAGGCAAAATACCTACATGTGTCTGCTATCATAAAGTTTTTCAACTGAGAAAAAAAGTTTGTGAGGAATTATACCGAGAGTGGATGCTGCCTGATGTTAACAACTGTCTCAATTGTAACAGCGTGACCTATGGATGTACCACAGCTAAAAAACAACACGAAACAAACAGGTTTCTAGAGAAATCAACAATATTTCTGTCAAGCAACATTAATTTCATTCCAAGACAATACTGTATATAAAACATAATGAGATAATTAAAACTTACTGGATGTACCAGTTGGCACATATGTGTCCTTCCTCATTGACTAGTACATTGATTATACTTAATAGTTAGCAGATTTGATTGATAAAAGTTGTAAAAATACTATACATCCCTAATCTCAATAAGAATATAACCGAGTGCCATCTGACTGAACACAGAGTAGCCTATAGTCCAACACAGCTCATGATTTTTGAGGAAACCCTGTGTTATTACGCACTGACCTTGCACTACAAATGAGTCACTGGTTTGGTGTTTCTTACAGTCCAGAACTTGCATACATAACATGTTAAACCTATGTGAACAGATTAAGAACAGATTCTTGTAGACAGACACGTGGATTTTAGCTCCACAACATAAAAATCAACTTTCTACTCAAACATTATCCTTGGATCTTCATTTTGACTCAATTTGTGCTGAAATGGTTTTCCAGGCCATTCCCTGCAGAGCAGATGAATCCTGCTGATATTTCTCAGGGATGAACGATGATGATATTTCCACAGTACGAGAAAACATGCCTGTTACAGCTGTAACATATTACAATTAAAGGGACAGTTCATCCCAAAATTAAATATTATTTCACATATTCTTCCTCTGGCCTGTAGTGCTGTTTACCCATCTAGATCTCTCATGGGGCTAAAAATACATTTTCATCAACAGCAATGCCTCTTTCCATAAATCACAACCACTGACCACTGGCTACTCAAAATACTTTGCAGACTTTGTTGTAGTTTCATGTAGGAACTACTTTTTTTTCTGAAGAATGTGCTGAGCCTACTTTCTTTTCACTTTTTACTAGAACTACTCCTTAGTTTCTACCTGCTCACAAGGAGGTTTGTACATTATTTTGAGCAACCAGGTCAAAAGACATTGCTGTTGAATTTTTCAAATGTATTTTTGTAGCGCTTAGAGCACCACAACCTAAGTCCCATTATACTGGAGAAAAATGGACAGAAGGCAGACATCTCTTTGGCAGATATTTCTAAAACTGAGCAACTCACACCAAATCTGTCTAGATGGATAAACAGCACTACAAGTCAAGGGAAAAATATGCATTTTTGATTTGGGGGTGAACTATCCCTTTAAGGCGACTCATGAAACACACATGCCATCGAAGAACACAGAGACACAACAGAAGCATATTAAATGAGACGCACTACACATCTGAACACACATGCGAAAACACATTCTTCAAGCCAAGCCACAATTAAATGGAATCTAATTAAATAGGTGCTAATTGAAGCACTAATTAACTAAAACAAATTGATACAACTGTGACAAGGGGAGAATGAGGCGTTTGTAAATGACGGTGGAGAACAATACGAGTGGAGCGTAGCGTCCCACTGTAGGAACGCATCAGGATACAGCCTGGCCTCTCTATTGTCTTACCCCCTCTCAGGCCTGTCAAAACACACCGGCCTCCAAACAAAAGAGCTCTCACAACTACAGGAGGCTTCCCTTTTCAGTAAAGGCTCCGGACTGCCACCCACTTCCATTCTACCTAACAAACACCAGATCCCTCCGTCCTTTAAGCCTCCTGTGTAACACAGCACCATGCAGCAGACGGCTGTCGGCCTCCGGACATGAAGCTAGCCAGGAAACTTGACCCCTGACAGTGCTGAGTTACAGTCCTGCTTCTAGGGTTGAACTAATACGTGATTTTGAAGGCCGATACCATACGAGTTTTATTAATCAGTGAAACAGCTGAGACATTAATAAAGACATGCTTAAATGAAATACCACAAGGTCTCTGCAGGTTTTAAGTTTAAATTTAAGCTTTTTAAATAGCCTTTCAAGACCATTATGAATGCAATGTAATGCACAGCTGGCATGAGTGATATTTGGTTCCATGTTGGTTTCATTTTGTAGTTGTTACAGTGTGATCAATGCACGTTTTCCCCCAAAAACCCCAACAAGTTAAATCCAACTTTATATAAGTAACATTAACTTCATAATTTAATTTAATTTTAAGACTTGTCAAAATTATATCCATTTTAATAAATGTCTCACTGCATCTATGATTCAACACACTTCATGAAACCTTTCACATTTGCAGACACCTGCTTCCCTTTTTGGTGTTTCCAGGGAAGATTTCTCTGCTATACAGGAAGTGCTATCGTGGCTGTGTAAGCAAGGACAAGAGCGCCACCTAGAGAATATTTACCAAAAAATATACAAAGAAAGATTATGCAGTTAAATACCACACTGTCTAAAAGAAATGTAATCTGACAGCACTTGAGATCAAGAACTACTAACAAAGAAACACAGATATATTAAAATGTAAAATGAGAAAATTAAAATGTTACTGAGAGAGACATATCTGCTATGTCCTATCAGGAAGAAACCATCATACCAGCAATCTGGTGTCTCTTTTGTATTTATATTCACTTACAGGCCAATATCATCTCACTTCTTCATATCGGGCTGATGTGACATGAAAGGCAGCACAATCTGATAATCTGGGCTGAGCGACCTCAATTCTAACACTTTGTTCTCTCTTACCCTGAACTGTGGTGTTCAGTGTCTGTCAAAAGTTGTCCAGGTGCAAAGACAGTGAGCTTCCTCTGACAACTCAAGTAAGGATGTTTTAGTTAAAGGCGATTTTGATGCAGGTGTACAAACCGCACACGAACACACCCTAACGCACACATTTACGGTTTTATGACCTACTGTTTGTGATCTTCTTTCTTGTTTACACCTGTTTAAGACCTTTGTGATTGGCCTGTTTGATAAGAGCGTTCACAATAAACCTGACTTCACATGACTAGCAGCTCGTGACTTGTACTTGCGGGAGGAATGCGACTCCAGACGCCGGAGATTTCCTGGCACACACATTTCTGAACTGCTCCCAAAACATTACTGTAATATAAACCACAGTGATACTGTAAATCATAAAGCACAAGGTGTAATAAAGTGTCTCTCCCTGCTGTCTGCTCTAGATGCAAAAGCAGAATATGATGTAGCCTGGGAGGTCCCACTTTAATAAATTACATAAAAAAAAGAAAGTAATCACAACTAGCCAGCTACGAGGCGCAGCAGAGGAATAATGTCCTGACAAATTTATTATGGCTAACACTTGCCTCCTGAGTCCAAAACCTAATGACTACACTGAAAAAATATCAGCACCCCAAAGTAACCACAAAATTAAAAATGGCTCTAAAATAATGCTCTTACCTCACACTGCAATATCAGATAGCAAACAGTATATCCAGGAGGAGTTTCTTCTTGCCTCTGTTACCTACTCCAATCCCAGCATGCAATAGCCCCAGCTCCAACAGAGCATGACTTTAGATCCCTGCTAATTTAATGTTCCCAGACCTAATTGTCCCCAGAGTGGTTGCTCTGAAGTAGCCCTGCTGTATCTCAATGACTATGGCTTGTTAAAAGTGATGGGATGTGTATGTGTGTGTGTGTGTGTGTGTATGGCAGTATAGCAACCTGGCCAAGCACCTTACATGGCCTGACATTAATCACTGTGCACTGTCCCATGCAATATTCACCTGGCTAAGCACAGCAGGCGCAGGGGTTGTCTGGGTTCGACCGTTCTTTGTCATTCTCCTCCCTTTATTTCCAGTTCTATTTTGGTCTCTCTCTGCTTGTCTGAGGGGCTGGGAGGCTGCGGGTGTAGCCATGGGGGGTGGAGAGGTGCTGGATCTCGAGGAGAGATTCTGAGAGGGCTGAATATTCTTAGACGTGATTTTACTGGCGTTCCCACATTATCACAGCTGCATTTACAATCTTTCCCTTGGTTTAAGAACAGTTGCCAAAGTCACTGCATTATTAAATTATTTAATATCCACTGTCTTATGAGGCGGTGAAATGCGCAACCTTCTAAAGTCTGTTGATATGCGCTCCAGATCAGCAGCAACATGAACAAAACCTGATGACGCTCCATGATGTAAGATATTCAGGTAGAAATTTGGCTGCTTGCTGTCTTTTTACTAGTCGACTGTATGACCAATAATGACCTTTCCTATGTCCCGCCCCTTTTTTGCTTTTTTCCAATAACAGTTGAGCAAATTGGGTACCTCCTTTTCCTGCAGAAGCGACATATAGAGTCACATCCTACGTTAGCTAATGTTGCCAAAACACTAGCTAACTATTTATCTTATTATTAATGTTGATTAGCTAGCTATTTAGCAAGCATTTTTCAAACATTAGCTAATTCTTATAGGCTCCCCTGCAGTGTCTTTTAACCATCTTGAAATTAAGTTAATATTTTCAACAAAGATGAGCCTAGCACATAGGAAAACTGAAATGAGAAAACCGACTGAGTTACCAAACTTGCTAAACTGTCCATGGAGCACAAAGTCAAAGTGGGGAAGAAGAAAGGGTCAAGTAAACAACATTTCCTACACACTTTGTGTTTGAAATATCTGAACAGCTTGACTTTGTGAACGCAAAGTGGACCAGCTGGAAAATATGAACAATGTATGACTTTGCATTGCTTTGATTCAGGAACTGAACCTTTACTGTAGGTGTGAATCTGCCCTTAGTGTCTCAGTCTGTCCATCTGTGGAGCCTGTAACCATTTTGACAGACAAGTCATAATTTAACAGGAATATCTGCCACCTCAGAGTTTACCAACTCCAGATCCAACCGTCTGGGGCATCCAGTTCAAGTTGGGACCAAGTTTAACTCCACACCATCCCCTGAGACTAGAACAGTGGACATGAAATCCTTCCACGCCCTCCCCCCACCTCCATTTCAACACCGGTGGGACTGTTCCCTCATCCTTTCCCAGCCTTCCACTGGCATGCCGGGCAAAGTCAACACCAGCAGCCCCAGTGGAAAGCTATGGGGACAAGTTTGGCTCCTCACACTAAATTCACTGTGGTCAGGCCGTCTGCTGAGCAAAAATAGACGGCATTTAGGAAACTTAAAAACACACAGAGAGAAAGGTACGCACTCCCAGACACTTATTCATATAGGAAAATCATCTCAGGGAAAGAAGAGAAAAGTCTACTGACCTTTTTTACCAAAAATATGACATGATAAAAATCTAAATTACCCACAGAATTTCATCCGCAGACCTCTATTTTCAGTTCTTTACTTATTATCTATGGGAACTTTGGTTCACTTGGATTTTTTTTATTCTTTTCAATGGATTTTTCAACAAGAATTCTCCAACAACTAGATTACAAAAACTGCTGTTTTCACTTTTAAGTGTTCAGCAATTAGAGCAAGTGGTTTTATAACACTTTTCATGTAAAGAAGCTGTGTTTATGAGCCAAAAATTAATAGCGCTGTATCATTACTGCAACATTTATTATAGTGATATATTACAACTGCACTAAACATTTTCTGTCTGATCTGTGTTCTAATTAGCCGGCTTTACTGTTCTCTACTGGGAAAATATGAGTCTCTTATTTATGTCATTTATGGTATATGCTGTGCTGGAGACTCATCAAATGCTCTTGAAGTTCCTTGGTCAGCAACTGAAGTTAATGAAGTCATAAATTACTTATTTCAAACATCCCTAATTTGTAGTTTTGCTGTATATTTAAAGCAACTTAATCCGAAATAAAACATCTTTCTAGCGTGGGAACCAGACGAATCTGCCAAGCTCATGTTTTCATTTGCTCTGGCAGACACACGTTCACATTTGCTAATTTCTCTAACGTCTTTCATTTAAAAAGTGGCCTTTTACTTGAGTCATGATTCACACTGGCTTGGTAAAACCACATTAGAGAAAGATTATGGTCTGGATTAGGTTACTCGTTCAAATCCTTGGTATGGCTGAGAGGTAGTTTCGCGGGGAAAGTTACACTCTTGTTTTTTTTTTTTTTTTTTTATCAAAGGCAGTGGCTGTGGCTCAGGAGGTGGAGCACCCACTAATCTCACAGTTGGCGGTTTGATCCCCGGCTCCTCCAGTCCGCATGTCTAAGTGTTCCTGGACAAGACACTGAACTCAAAACTGCCTCCGACGGCTGTTCCATCAGTGTATGAATGTCTCTGTGATTGTGTGAGTGAATCTGTGAATGTGGCATGTAGCTGTGAAAGTGTGTTGACTAGTCGTTCAGTTAGAAAAGTGCTACATAAATGTCCATTTACCAATTACCATGAAGCACTGCCATTATTGTGCTCTGCAGCAAGGTGCTTAAGTGGTTTAATAGACCTGTATAACTGTGTGTGGGAAAAAAGGTGGCATGACTAAACTTTGTATTGAAATACTACAAAGAATTTTCAGCAACTTATATGTTTTGATCAAAATGTATAACTGTGAGGAAGGCTTGATGCTGAAACGTGCCAGAGTTTGTTTTGGAGTTTTCTGTACATTTTATATACAACATAGGATAGAAATGAAAGCCCACACTAGCTGTAGTTTAGAGCCATAATGATTAATCGATTAATCAGTTATAATCAAGTATTAAATTAATGCTAGCTGTTTTGATAATTAAACCGTATGAGTAATTTTAAAGAAAGTCAAAATTCTCTCAATCTTTGAACTGTGGACAAAACCAGACATTTGAGGACGTTATCGTGGCCTTTGGAAAACACTGATTGACATTTTTCAACATTGTCCGACTTTTTATAGAGCAAACAACTAATCAGTTAATTGGGAAAATAATAAGAGATTAGTTGCAGCCCTATGGTTTCCTTGAGCTTTTCTGTGGGTTTTATAATGTTCAATATAATATGGTGCACAATATCTCTCTTATCAAACACTAATATCTTGAATTTGTAGACAAAGCAACCGTGATCTCCAGGGAAATTGTAATGTCAGCAATCAATTTATCAGTGTGTGTGTATCACTTTTTATAAATAATCAGGTACCTATTCTTTCAATAAAAAAGCTTCATATAGTCATTTATCTCTCTCTTGCACAGGCACGTGTGTGTTAATCTGCTAAGTTGTCTTTGATGTGGTGAGGACAATTACCTGCCGTGTGATCATGCATACATGTTCATGTTACAAGCAGCTAACTAATTGATCTGTCAAGGTCTATTACAAGTCACGCTCCTCCACTCATCTCTGTCTTCCTCTGCTCTGCACACACATGCACACGCTCTCGTGTGCGACGTGCCTGCAGACACCTCTGCAGCGTACCTCATTATCCACTCATCTAATAATGCTCTTTGTTAAATTGCAGTGTTAACCTGAGTAACACGAGTAAAGGCCTTTTCTATCACGTTACCACTTACAAGCTTTCCAACCCCATAATTACATCAAGGATTTCACATTTTAGGGCTGATCTCATTACAAGTGCAGTAGATAGTGTTTCAACTACTCGATCAACCACAACATTATATGCAGATAATCACAAAGTGGGCAAAAGGTGTGAGCCTCAGGAGAATAATTAGAATAAATATTTCTTTATCAGGTGGAGGAAAAAAAAAGTCACATCCAAAGCAAATTTCAGTTATAGCAAAAGAAAAATCTCATATAGCCCATATAACTTTATTGTGGTGACACTGACGTTAAAGGGATAGTTCAGATTATTTGATATGGGGTTGTGTTAGGTTCTTGTTGATAGTCAGTGCATGTGTACACTACATTCAGAACATCCCCTGTTTACCTTGCCATTAGACAGCGGGAAACTGCTGTTACATAAGGCAAATATTGCTCTCTCTGAACTTACCAAACTGCATAGAAAATTGCACAGTAATTTTACATCAGAACACAGGAGTTGCTGGTCTACCACTGCTTACATCTCTTAATGTGTTTGTTTTATTGTGTGACTTCAGTGATTTATGAAGGATAGTTCAGATTCACCAATGTCACACAATAACACAAATAGACAAACAGATCAAGGTAGCGGTAAACCGACAATTCCTGTATTAGGCAAAGTGAAATTACTGTTTCAGCCATGAAGTTTGGTTGATTTGGAGAATCTGATATTGGGCTTAAGGAATGGTGGGTTTCCTGTCAGAAGATTCAAAATAAAGTCTGACGGCAAAATAAAAGGGTGAAAATATCCTAAACATGGCATACTCTTGAAGTGAGCCTTTTTCATGTGGCTAAAATGGCTTTTGTTGCTGACCCTGTCCTAGCTGGGGACATGTTGACAGCAATCTACTGCAGGCAATACACTGACTATCAATTAGTACCTCATGCAACTCCCACATCAAATAATACAAACTATCCCTTTAAGTTGTTTCAATATATTCAGCCAGCTGGCATCTGGTGCAACAACAAGAAATTGGACATTGTGCTTTAAAATAAGCCAACAATAATAAATTGCAGGTCAGTGACTTTCCCAGAATGACTCAGGTGGAGAGATTCACCTTGATCTCTGGTTTAAATGGGCTGTAAGCAGGGTTAGCCAGGAGAGATGCTGTCTCCCGGGCGTCTCCTGAGCCGAGCTGCTACCGCTCAGGGTCGCTGCTCCCCAGATAACAACCGGCCTACCGTTATCAGTCATCCTGATCACCTGCCCCGTTACCACTGCCCCACCGCCGATGGGCAGCGGTGCTCTTGCGCCTATCTCAGCTCTTGGGCTGCCCCTGAACTATGCTCCAGCACGCTGCTAATGCCCTGGCTAATCTGATCTGTCTCCAGCTGGCTTACTGCTTATAAACACACCTTGATACGAAGAAGGGGAAGTAATCCTGAAGCAGCTACAGTATGACAGGGGCATGCAGGAGAACGCTGGCTTCGTGGTCATGCGCTGGCCTGATAGCGAAGGGTTTGCCTGAGGGTGGGGATTGGAATAATAGAGTGAAGTGTCCAGAAATGTTTTCCTATATGACATTGTTAGTGGGGTGTGGGTGCAGCACAGGGCGAAGCACTGCACTAATGGACAGGGATGGTGATGTGATGCGTATGTGTAGCTATCAGTGTGTTGCTTGAGCGTGTCAGCATTATGCGTTATTCATGACCCCCATTTGAAACAGATTGAAGGTCAAACTGTGCTGGTGTTTGCCGGGTATCGTACAGCAGGGAATGGCAGATAAAAACAACCATGCAGGTCAGACTGGTGTATATTGGTTTATGAATATCAGCCTTAATACTGCATTACCTGATGGAGGCTGACTCGCCCACAGTTTTGGGAAACAGAGACGAGCACCAGTACTGAAGCTAAGCAATGTACTGCTGTGGACAGGGTCAGCAGTGAAATGTATTTTAGCCACCTAAAAAGTCAACATCACTTTAATTGCACTCTGTATTTAGAATTTATACAGAATAATTACTGCTTTTCTTCACCATCAGCCCTTTCTAATGGGAAACTGACAAATAATAAGCCAAATATTGTTGTTTGTTTCTTGCTCAACCAAACTCCACTGATCAGTAACTTTACTTCCCAGAACACAGGAGTTCCTGGCCTACAGCTGCAACTTGTTTGTGTTATTGTGTGCCTTTGGTCAAAGCTAATTAACCCTTTAAAACACAGACATTATTCTAAATATAGGGTATACATAAACTAATGTTTTTTAAGTGGCTAAAATACACGTTGCTGCTGACCATGTCCGCAGCAGTACGCTGTTTAGCTTCTGTGCTGGTGCGACTGCTGCATCTCAAAACTGGAAGCATGCCGACCAGCAATACAGTACCTCATACAACCCCACTTCAAAAAATTCTATCTCTTCAATGATAAAAGTTTTTTACCAAATATTCTTGTTTTGATATTGGTTTACACTAGACAGGTGTGTGTTTGTCTTGTGTTGGTTTTGAAGCCGGCTGAGTAAGGGAGGTAACTCACTATGTTTTTGTCATTGCCATGAATGTTAATCAAGTTTCAACAGACAAGGTGGTGAGCTGATAATGACTGACTGATTCTTCTGAATTTCATGAGTCTGAATATTCACTGGAAGCCAAATTAAAAAAAAAAATATATAAAAGAAACTATGATTTTGTTTAATTTTTGGCACAACAGCTTTTACAGACAGTTGGATCCAATTCAAACACTTAAAGTCCTGGACTTCAAAAACATCTCTGAACAACATGTGTGACTGCTGGCCCTTGACAAGACTGTGATTAAAAGAAGAGCATAAAAACTGTCCTTAGGCCTTGGTGTGCACGTACATAGTGTCACACACACACACACAAATACACACACATGGTGCTCCACCACTTCTGAGGTCCTGTGGAGTCTCCTAATTAGATCAAGTGCTGCACCCCTGTGACGAACCCTGCTCTGACACCACAGCTCCTGTCCTCCGGCGAGCTTCTGGCACCCCGGGGTGCCTCGAGGAGACCAACACATCACCTCGCCTGTGGATCATAGTGTGTGACATACACTAGGGATGCCTCCTCTCAGTGGAAAGACAGCAAAACAGAATATGGGCAGAGAAAACTAAGCTGGACACTTGGAGGGCAGCCTGACCGACAAAGTAGAAAAACGTTCCAAGTGAACTTGAGTTGTTGTGGAGGAGAACATCCTAAAAGTATACATACCTATCAGTGTATTCTATCAGTAGGATATGTTATAATGCGTAAACATATGTTTTAAAGCTGAGATGGTTGCTCTGTGCTGCCCTTTTCCCACAGTTACCACAAAAGTCTATATTTATGTGTGCACATCCATCTGCTTAGAGTTTATAAGATAAAAGGATCTACAGTATGTCCTTATGGATGTGAGCAAGAGCAAATGTGTACATGGTATTGTTGAGTTAACTTGCCAGCAAAGAAAACTGTGAATGCTAAACAACAACATGCAAGTGATAGAATCCGTTTGCAGCGTTGCCAAGGACGTTTCCTGTGACAGATAAAATCCACAAAGGGCTCCTCATCGAAGCCCCGTCCATCTGGAAGAGGATGTGTTTTATATGCATGGGATCCCATCGATCAGAGGCACTTGGAGTGCATTAAACCAGGGGTCGAGGATAAAGTAAGAAAAGATATCTTTATCTATTGCTCTCTCCTTCGCTCTGCCACTGCAAGCGCTTGCTCTCACATAGTCACTCCAGGGTCACAAAAATAAAATGAAGCTTTGACGTTAAACTTTTACTGCTGCTGTGATCACTGTGAGCCACACAGGGAAACAGGGCAACAGTTGTTTGATACGCACAGGATGAAGCAACTGAGACTCATAAACATGCTGAAATAAACGGCTGGTAAACAGTAGTGAGTGAGCAAACACTCAACCCAGAGAGACGAGACTCAAAAACACTATTATCTATTAAAACCTCCATCCAATAATACAAGAACCAAAGGAAATGTGCCTGTATTTGTAAGGGTAAATGGGAATGAAGATGATCTAAAGGCTGCTTGTTGATGTAATTGATGTCATCAATTATGGGAATATGCCAATTTGTGCAATGTGCATCAAAACGTTGCAGTGAACTGCTGTGTCAGGGCATGGATTCACTCAAACAAGCTGCAGCTCACAATCCTCAGCCGTGATCTTTTAAAGTGAAGGAGTATTTTAGACAGAGTAGCAGCAGGAACAGCAGGGACAGTACCATTCTGTTTACTTTTTGTTAGCACCCAGCATTTAATATTGTGCGTGGAATGACTACTGTTAGTAGTAGTGCTTAAAATCCCTTTTCTGTTTCTTTATCACCCCCATGTTCAAAGTACTTTTTGTACCACAGCTGTTAACCTAATGTTCCACCATGCATTACCTAGCGTTTTTATTCAGACGTTTTACATTTTCAATTTAACAACTATGTATAAGTGAGAAAATGGCTTCAACTAATATTCCGGACTGTTATTACAGTCAGTCATGGCCATTTTATGTTTTACGTCAAGTACTTAAGTCAAAATAATGTGTGACTTGATTGATAAAATTGATATGTGTCACAGCAATCTTTTTGAATTTGATGTCCAGCATTTTTCTTATCAGGCATCTGCCAACTAGGGTCTATTAAATAGGGTGGAAATTAGTCTGATATTAAAATATGACACCATTAGCTATATTCTAATGCGCTTTAGTGTCTATTTTTCAGGGTTAAGTCAGGCTAAAACAGTGAGACAAATTTTTATAGTTATTTGGGTTAATTAATGGTTATATTAATTAAGAGAAAAAATGATCAATAAATTAATTAATTAAAAAAAATCATTAGATTCATCATTCAAAAAATAATTGTTAGGTGCAGCAGTAGGCAGGGTGGCTCACAGTTGTTGGTTTGCCCATGCTGTAATGCAACTTTTCTTGCCCAAGCACAAATTCCTATTTGGCAATAATTCATAAATCATATTGTGGAAACAGTTGGGTGTGGGATAAAAAGCTGTGGGAGTGGGCAGCTGTGGTTTTAAGAAACAGGCCTGCTCAAACAACAATTGCAGTTAGAACTAAATAAGCAGCGAGGATCCGTTCACAGCTCTCTAAATGTTTATTTAAAGGTGCAGATCAACTGTTTCATATTTCATAGTGTTATCTATAATTAATTAGTTATGCAACATGATCATGGCGTCAGTCTCATCTGCACTGTGATTATGACTGGAAAAGGGTGTTTCACACAGCTTGTGAACACAGGATAATTGTTAGTTCTCAAAACAATAATAATGTAGCTGGGAATTGGGAGTTTTAGTTATGTATCAAAGGCATTTTTTGTGCTGCTTGTTCTAAGACAACAAGACAGTCAAACACTGCTTCAGCCAGATACTGAAATTAAAGTAAGCAACTGATACAGGAAATAAGAGAGGGATTGGAAAGTTTAGAAGGAAGACCAGCAGTATTTTATAGATCGAGGTCCAGCTGGGAAGGCAGACATTGCCAGTTATCTCTGGATCACTGGACTGAGGTGTTTTTTAGGAGACTTCTTCTTCCGTTGCTGTGATGTGCTGAAGAGACATTCATTGCAGTGGTTCACTGACACATAAGCCTCTGCTGATAAAGACCACATCCCTGTTGTTTTGTGCACTTCATGTGCACAGTCATTTCAGGGCTGAGGTGTGAACTTCAAAAAATTCATTTTTCTCAAAATATATTCAGACTTGTAGTTTGGCTGACAAAATACAATCTGATGGTAGGTGCATTTTTTATATGCAGGATGTACAGTCGGACCAACATTTCTGTCAATATATCTGTCACTTTTTAGTTTTATAGGCATAATTTTCTGTATATTTCTATATATATTTATTGTTAAACTAACCAGTAAAATATCCTGCCTCCAAGTGATGACCACATTTGAGGGATCATTGCAAAAAATGTATATATGTGCTGTATATAGTCTGTTTAACACTTCAAATAAATAACGAGTATCTGCTCATATATCGGATCAGAATTTTTTTATTCCCTAATATCTGTACTGGCATCAGCCCTAAAAATCCAGTGTCTCAGTCAGGCTCTTGGGGAGCAAAAATAATACAGTTTCTCTTAAGACACAGGATTAAGTGTTTTAAATAAAAAAAATAAAAAAAACTTTTCTCTGATTCTTCATTTCCCTATTATATATTCCAGGGATAAATAAAAGTCGCACTGCTGATGGGTGTAAAGATGAAAAAAGAAAAAGAAACAAAATGTTTTCAGCTTCAGTTCTCCTGTGTGGTTTGAGCTGCTTCCATAATCTCTCATCTTAATGTCTTTGGGAACACGAGTAGAAAATCTTCAGTGAACTTACTGTAAAACGTGAACTCCAGCTTTGGTTTCCACATGATAGCAGCAGGTTGTTGATATGGAGTTATTATCTGCACTGGAATGTAGATCGGGTTCAGTAATTGCAGCCTATTGCACTTGCACTGTGGATAAGAGCATCAGCTAAATACATAAATTCTAACTGTCTCTTAGCAAACTAAATATCACAGCCAAACTCATTTTCAGCCATGTTAACTTCCTCAGGAAATCTTATCTAAGAGAGATATTTTTGTCTGTGGAGGAGGCCTCCGGGCTACATAGCCTCATTATTTAGTTTGGCTTCCTGGCTACATTTCCCCTCTTATCCTCAACAGCACTATGGTGGATCTTGGCCTCGGACAGGAGCATAAAAACATCCGCCCATTTAAACAAACTGTTAACACATAGATGGGCTATCTCACTGGGACAGACTCAGAGTCTGTGGGCTCAGCAGTGTGCTTGAAGCCGGGGATATTGGCAGCCCACTATCTGCATAAACAAACAGAAAAGCACTTCTGCAGTCATGAAGGAAAACAAGAATAGGATGGCAGGATAAACCCACCTGAAGGCGGCATACCAACTTTTTGTTTGAAAAACACAAACAGGTTGGTTGCAGCAGGGATCACTGTGGCTCATGTAAATGAGTCACATTTGTCACCCTTCAATAAGGTCCAAATGCTGTTTGACTGATTCTGTTGAGTTCTTCCTTCATGATGCTTTTCTAACCCATCTCTTCCTCTCTTTTGTTTCAGCAAGTGAACTACACAAAACACTACAATCACGTCTGTGTATCAGCCAATCTGTCCTTGGCTTCTGTTGTGCATCCTCACCTCTGTATTAGCGGCTCTGTTGCACCCAGGGGTGGACAGTAAAGAAGTACAAATCTTCCAAGTGGAAATACTCACTTCTCTGACAGCACTACAGCTGCAGTGTCCTCCTCTGACATTTCTATTCCTGTCTGTAACTTGTGTTATTGTTTGACCATTTCATGTTAATTAGGTCAAATTACTGCAGAATGTTCACCACATTAGTCGTAAAAAATCCTTAATCTTTAAGAGGGAGTAGAGGTTTCTAATGGTGAAATTGAGAAATATGTTAATGGAGTCTGGCAGACAGTAAGGCAGTCCAGAGTGTGTATTTTCAGAGCAGTGGGCTTTTGTTTTCAGGATGACAGGTTTAGCTTAACATTGACAGACGATTTAAAGCTACAGTGTAGGACTCATGGTCACCTGTTATTGTCAAATCACAATGTTGCGCTCGTCTTGCACTCCTTCAGTGATCCTGTAGCCTGCCTGAGCTTCTAGTGGGGTGCGCGGGCCCAAGTGGAAACAATTTGCTTTAACTATAGACTAGATATTAAATAGGATTTCAACCTATCTAATGTACCATTTGTAGCTATTGTATATGTACAGTAATTAAGACTTTTTTTGCTATACTACATCTGAAAGACAAATACTGTACTTTTGACTGTATTACATTTCTGTGAAGGTTCCTGTTAATTGTAAAGCTTTCAATCAACAACTTTTCTTTTCAAAAATGTATTAGGCCGTACACTGTTTATCGCAGTAGAAACAACAGTCACAGTAAACTACTCCCACTCTGTCAGTGAAGTTCAAAGTTCAGTTTGAACTCAGAGGTCGTTATGAGAATTATAGCAGAGTCCTGGGTGAATCAACTGCTGATGCATAATGTTAATAATAGTTAGAAAGCGAAAATGAAGAGTTAATGACTGTTCAGAAGTATTTAATCTCCTCAAATAAACACAGTAGTATTAGCAGGGGTGGGTACCAAAACCCAGTCGTACAGTAAACAGTAAAAATGTAGTATTGATAAGCTCAGAATATTTTATACTATTGAATACTTAAGTATTTTAACTCAAGAGAAAATATGACTGACTTGTCCAAGAGTATCTAAACTATACTGACTTAAGAAATACAGCCAGCCATCAACCCAATGCCAAAAGGTCAAAAGATCACTGGTGGCAGCCACATGGGGAAAAACCAGACCTTTCACCTCAAACACCTAATGAGGAAAAGTTCCCCGCTGAAGAACACTAAATCAAACAAATTTAAAAAGGAAGAAAAAAACTTAACACAGGAGTGTATTGATAACGCAAATGATAAGTGCCACAATGTTTGGCACCGACTGAAAAACAGTAAGATAAAACCTTCAAAAAGTCCCTTTAGACAGCAGCAAGAGAAAGGAAGTTAGTGCCAGAGTGACCACAAAGCACAGCATGAGAAACGTCATTATTGAGTACAAAAGGCTGGTTCACAAAACCTCACACAGTTAAAGATTCACAATAAGTCCACTGTTTTCAAAATGACTGGGACAACCGACTGAACTCCAAATGACAGCCAGCAGATGCTGCTCATAAAAGAAAATAATTTTATCCAGTGCTGAACAGTGAGATGTGGGTAGATGGTGCACTGATAGAGAGGACTGAAGTGATGACAACCTCAGCACTGTGGTGTAAAGTCCCTGCTGACAGAATGAAAAAGTCACATCTGACAGAGGTGCGAGGCTTGGTTCACACTGGTCAACTTTTTCTGCATGAAAGTGAATGTGGACCAGCTGTCAGACGGACGGGCGGTAACCTATATATTTGAAAAGACTGCCCTGCTTCTCAGTTAAAAAAAGCTTCTGTCACCACAAAGGAAAACTCTTTTATAGATTTATTTCTGGCATTAAACTGAATTTAAAAAAAAAACACACACTGACCATTTTGTTCTTCTTGGAGTACGTCTTCTTCAGCAGCCTCTCGTTCATCCTCTCCTGCTCCCGCTGAGCGTGATGGAGGAAGCCGTTCTCCAGAGGATCCACCACTGGCTGGACATTCTCGTCCTCCTCCTCCTCCTCCACCTCCTCGTCTTCCTTCTTCTGCCGCTTTGCCACCTTTTTCTCCTTCCACCGCTCCTTCTTCTCCTGCGTCTTCACGACTCCAGTCTTCTTCTGTGGGTAAGAGAAGAAAGCACATTAGAAATCTAGACGCTAAAAATGAAATAAAATATGTGTGTGAGTGGAAGATAGATACATGGTGACAGGTACAGTAGACTGGTGGATGGGGACATTGCACTGCCACTGAAGTACTTCATAATGTACATCTTGTTATTAAAAGTAACAGAAGATAAATGATTAAAATTCACACAGTCTTAGAAATAATGGTTCCAAATGGTTTCTCTCTGAATGGCTCAAGTTTCACCCAAAACCATTTGCTTCCCTTTCACTAAGAGTTATTTGTAAGATTAAAGGTTCCATTATGAACCCTTTTCATCCAAAGAACACTTTTCGGAAGAAAGAGCTCTTCAAGGATCAGTGAAATCCTTGAAGAATTCTTTCATTAAGGGTGAATAAACAGGTTCTCAGTAGAACATCTGGGCAAGATAAAATTCTTGGACTATAAAACGGTTCTTGATAGAACCCCTGGGGTGAGTTCTAGATAAAAACCCTTGGAATATAAAATGATTCTCAGTAGAACCTCCTGGGTGTGTTCTTTTTAGCACTCTTCGAAAGATTCTGGATAGAACCTCCAGAGAAGTTTCTTGGTAGAACCATTACACCACAGAAGCGTTCTTTCTCGAGCCTCTCATAGGGGATTCTGAGTGAAACATTACACAGAGGGTTCTAGGTCTAACCCTCTAAGTTCCAGGAACCAACAAGAGCTCTGCTACGGGGACAAGCCAAAGAACGCATTATAGTTCTAGCTAGCAGCTGTATTCATATAATCATTTTTCCAAAGGAATAATGCAGTGACACACACACTGCTCAATGCCACACTGACAAGGGAGATTTACTGCCTTTAGTGTGTCAAGGATTCACTTAAAATCCTTGAAACAATTGTACAGCAGGTGATGACAAGTCTATGAAAAAGAGCACTTCACGCTGCCTTTGAACAAGAACAAAGCAGACAGATATCTAGATGGATAGATAGAGGGGCAGGAGATGGATGTGTAAAAGAATGGAGGGAGGGTGTGTCGCAGCTGGCAAACAGTCAAGCGCGCAGCCCCTTTCACTGCTGGCTTACACAAAGCAAGCAAACACTCACTCTCTCCCCCTCTAAAGTCATCTTTAATCCTGTCAACAGCAGAACAATGCCTTACTGGAGCCCATAATCACTTTATGGCTCAGATATAATGAGCTTATGATATGAAGTGCTGCTTTAACACACACTGGAGAAAATACAGTTGCTCTACACTTACACTATGACCAAACAATTTCCCCCTTTAACTAATCATTCCTTTCATGCTTCGGTTAAGGAACTGGTATTTGTTTATTGGAATTCAAACATCATTTGTTACTGGCTGGGTTCTTACTTAATGGATGTCCTTTGCCCCCTACCTCAGCTCACCTCCTGACCAGTGTTTCACAGACATACAAAAATCAGGCTCCTAACACATTTCAGCTGCTGATGCACTGAACTGGTATCATCAACATAGCACACAAAATACTAGGCTAATATTTAATGATTTCAAGCACCAAGAGAGCACGTTAGCATACTCAAGTGTCCATGTTCCCTGTGCTCTGACAGAGTTTACACCAGACCTGTTTTTTTGCCAGCCAATATAGCTTTAATATTGCAGAATTCTGGCCACACAGAACAAGTACTGAACATATGCTTTAAATCGCCATATCAAGTTAACTTCTTTGCCCTCTCCTCATACAGAAAAAGAAAGGATGTAATCATATATAACAAAAGAAAATACTAATTTAACATGTCAGAACTGAATCGCTCAGTATCGTGGAAAATGCCACGTGGTCAAACATGGCAATTAATGTCATTCTTACAAGTCACCGTTTAATTACGCTCTATGTATAACTCCAGTAATGGATAAATAATAATCAAAAGTAATTCACCTCAATTTTTTTTATTTTAGATATTTTATATTGTCTATTTATAGCATATTTCCCATCAGACTTTTTGGCTTTTGATAGTTTTATATGCCGGTTGACTAAATGTGACACCTGCAAAAACTTGGCATTTGCTGGCTAATATGAATTTTGCCTTTGACACACCTTGACTTGAATATGCACTTCAATCCAGCAGTCATAATGATTGAAGAACTTTAAATCATCCAGTTAGGTACTGACGGAGTGTTCTCTGAGTTAAGATTTTGTGTACTTTGTGTCAAAGTTCAACCAATTTCAATGCAAAACCAACAATATCCCAGAACACACACTACACCTCTTTAAAATAGGGACACATCGACCTGATATCCAGTATAAGCTTAGCTAAAACTTAAAGCAACATACTGCAGAGAGAGAGAGAGAGAGAGAGAGAGAGAGAGAGAGAGAGAGAGAGAGATGTGTCAGGAGTAGAAGAAATGAGCAGAATATGTTACGTTAACAGGAGCTAGAATGTGAGTGAGACCTGTCAGCTGAGCTGTTGTCATGTCAGCTCTGTTTTTAAGCTCAAGGAAGAAAAAAAGCAGAACAGCCGAGTGCTATTGATGTATTTACGCAATGTTATTAAATTTCATTTTGAATGTTTGAACGGTGCTGAACAATCAAAACTACTGCTAAATGTTCTCTGAGTGAAAAAGTTCAAATAAAAAGAAGCAGAAGCATTGCATAACTGCATCACGTTGTTTCACAGATTGAACACAATGTTTTTTTATGTTAAATTTGAATGTATTACTGACAGGTTAATCTTTTAAGAGACAGAAAAAGATGGTATCAGATTGGTATTGATTAGCAGATACTCAAGGTTGCCCAATCAATATCAATATCGAAAAAATGAATATGAAATAGTGGTATCAAGCCGTCACAACTTTAAAATCATGCCACAAGCTTGGCATAACATTTATGATTGTCTGTCTATTTTGGTAATGTTTACAACATGACTGGTTGCCACTGTCTTGAGTTGTCCACTGATGTGAAAGCTCCAAAGTTATTAACATGTGAATTATTCTCAATGCTACCTCCCATCTATCTTATGTGACACGACATGATCACAGCATTAGTCGCGGAGCTGCAGTCAAATTGAGCTCTAGACACACTGGCAGTGTGGGCAAAGAAACATGGCTGACAAGATATGGTTAAGAGGCACAAGCACATCTGCCAGCCTGTGAAAAACACTGCTGCCAGCCCGCCTGTGTGTCTAGTGATTGAATTGTATCTTCCTCCTGGGCTTCTGCTGCCTCGTATTTCCAGATCTCATCAGGCCCGAGTGGAGCTGGTGACTGGCTGCTGCTTGGTAAAGCCTGTCGGTGGAGATCACCGCGTGTCTGAGTGGCACAGAATGGCACACCGCTGCTTGAAGCTGCATGGAGTTCAAGGCCGAGGGCTGCTAGTTCACGTTTCAACATCTGTTCACAGCCAGTGGCACCCGGCCCGACTGCAGGCAGCTCAGCGCTCAATATGAATAATCAAATTATTGGCTCCAAGGGTGGGAGGTTAGCAGATGGCTAGCACATTAGCCCCATAACTGCTAATGAATGACACCTTCCGTGACGAAAGGTGTTCGTGTGTCAGGTCCTGCAAAAGAAACTGCCCATGGAAAGTAAAAAGGTACAATGAGCACAGTACAGGCAAAATTTAACTACGAGTTAATTTGAGAGGGCAGAAATCCTAAAAACACCCACGCAAAAACCTTCATTACAATGTTCTAGTCCAGAAGTCTGCATAAATTACTGTATTTTATGCTACACTGACCATGTTTGTAGCTTAACTGTTTAATTTTTTACTCACTGGTACAATTCTCAGCCTCCTAGGAGAAGCTGTCTGGAAACACATGCAGCATTTCTAGTTCTGAGAATTTTTTCTCTATAGTTTAGAGGAAAAAAAAAATATAACAACACTTTTTAAAAGTGGGCACTACAGAGTGTGGGAGGATGGAGAGTTTTTTCATTGTGAAAGGAAAAACAGTTACTTCCAAGTTGTGCAGAATGTTTAACACAAGTAACTGGCCTCAGTTTAAACCAGAGCAGATAGTGAAGACTGAACAACATATTGACAATAACCGCGTTTATACTGCAGGAACTTTCCTCAAGGAGCAGAAACCTTTGGAGGAACTGAGTTTCCAAAGCAGAGACCAGGGTCTAAAGTCCCATTTCTGACTGGTCACGCACTTGTAGGATTTAATTTTGTCCTTTGCCTCTTATGGCGTCATTGTTGTTGCATGCTTGCACGCACAAATAACGTAACAGCTGTCATTGTTTAATACGTCAGCAGATTAATTTGCCTAATCTTCTTAGGTCTTTAGACCTCGGTAGAAGCGCAGACAACAATGGGCTGAAGGAATATCCAGTAGTTCCAGGGACTAAAAGTTCCAGGAACTTCAGGTGGGAGCATGGCTAATGTTGTCCATAATGACAACAATGAGTTCAGAAAAACTACTGGCCAAACTTCCTCTGTGATACTGTATTTTTTTAACAGCGTGTATAAAAGGATGTAAATTAACCCAGCTCCCAGTCCAACACCACTTTGACAGAAGGATTTAATGTCATCACACTGACACCAAACATCAGCTCAAAGCAGCCATTCTCACTTCACAAGACAACACGTCAACGCATTAATTTTTCACGAGCAACCAGACAGTATTTGCAGGCCGCTTGTCACACAATTCATTACCTGAAGAGCCATCCTTAAAGAGCTGTTACGAGGACAAAGCAGCTACAGTCTGACAACAAAGGATGCTGAGAAACGAGACCAGGGGCCTTCCTTCTTTTAAGCGAAAGCTGAGGCTGCAGTCCATCCATCAATGTCCATCAATAAATGGCAAATCGGGGAGATGGATTGCAATTTGAAATTTCCCATCTCCCCTGTTATTAATAGAAACCTGCCTTTGTGAACACGCCAGCAGTGAGTGGTGTGATCACTTTAACATCAACTTGCAGGAATGTGGAGTTGTATTGGCATTATGAAAGATGTCCCAGTGGTTATCGTCTACTTCATTCGGCCAAGGTAGAAAACACAGTGATACATGAGGAATACACTGACTATTTGACAGTTTGACACATGTATGTTTAATATCTGAATATCTGAAAAGAGGAGTGGCATCGTTGTTTGTTTGGAAGACAGTGTGCAAGCTAAAGGCCTGAATATACTCCAAATGGACAAGTGCATGGACAGTTGTGGACACCATGGATGTGCGGAGGTTCTATGCTGCTCAAGTCCCCTTGGAGGATGCATTCCTCCTGCACGATATTCCATAATTTATTGTAGTGCAGTAAAAAAGCAACAATACAGCAAATTGGAGGTATAGGGATGGCTGCAGACTACAGATACACCCTATGATGATGAAATATATGTCATGTGGACCCTAGCCGACCCTTGTGCACTCACACATGCAGAAAGCAGAATTACAGTTTAAGGCCATACAGCAATCAAAGCAGATTAGCATAATCTAAGGTAAAGAAACATTTGTAGTAATCCAAAATTTGAGTTTTTCTTTTATGGTCTGAAACAGATGTTAGTATGTTGCAACCCTGGCAGCCCCCAGGCCTGGCCCCTGCCAGCCCTGAGCATTTAGGGAAAACGTGTAGCGAACTCTATCAAAAGGGACCTTTATTTTGAAACTTTATATTTAAATTACGTTCTCTGCTATGTTTCTGCTGTCATTACGGTGCAGAAGTCACTGACAGTGTGCTGTCAGGTAGATTATCTCTGTGTCTTTCATTATGTTGTCATGTTATCATTATGTCTAGTGAGTGTTAAATGTATTTACTGCACTGCTCATGTTTTGTAATGTCGTTTTGGTGATTTGAGAGATTCGGAAAAGTGTTAAGCTAACTGGCTAGCCCGGCTAGCTTGTCCTGTATTCCTGTGAACACACAGTTACATGTGGTTACAACAGTTGTATAGCATTATAGCACAGCCACACAGAGAGTATGTACCTTACAAATTAAAAGCATTCGCAGACTCTTAGAGGGTCAGGGGAAAATTCTCTTAAAGGGCACTTTTGTACTGTCTCATTCATCCAAACTGACTTGAAACATGTGTTGCTTGTTAAATCCCCCCACTCATATCATTTTCACTCATTTTCCTTGAGGAATGTGTACCTCACAGAGCAGCGATGTGGTTAAAAAAATCTTTTCTGAAAGTGTATCTCTGGGTCATCCCAGTATCTCAGTTGACCAAGTTCAACATCCAGTCAGGCGAGTACGACAAGTTCAAATCCAGTTGAATCATGTGACCTTTCATTCATGTCACCACTCACTCTTATCCGCTGTCCCCGTTTCCCCTAAACTGTTTAATAAAGCACAATCATTCGCTGTGTTATGAAAGTGGCCCGGGGATACATGTATGAAAATCAGCTGTTTGTGACTTATGCACACTGACAGGTCTGTGGTGGAGCCTCTGGGGTGACACTGCTGCCACTCTAAAAGAGTTCTATCAACATTATTTCTGAGACTTTGATGCGAACCCCTCCTCAGTCCCTGAGTGCCACACAAGCTCCATTCAACACTGGAATGAAGTTCCTTTCCAGTGACAACACTGTGCTGCCTGAACTTGAATTCTGAAAGCACTTACATTACCTCTGAAAGGCTTTGATATGAGCTAACGTTATTAAAAAACCTTTCATTCTGCTCATGTTTAAGTGAATCAAAGTGTTCACTGAATAACTGCATGTCCTCAGATGTTTCTTTTGAATAAGCAATAAATAAACTAAGTATAAGCTAGCGACCTCATTTTAAGGACAATAAAGTACTCTTATCTTGAAAAATAAAATAAGATGAGAAGCCACCCCTACAGCACATATCTCTGTATTATCCCACTATCACCCCGTATCTCAAGATGAAAGACTGAAGGCACACAGTTCATTCCAGGTTAAGAGACAAAATGCAACACTGACTACTAGGATTACAGCAGTGAAACAGATGTGAGTCTAGGTGTAAAAAATCTGTCGTGTTTATTTTGTGTGTGCCAGGATTTTAGCTGCTGTTAATTGTAATACCTCAGCTCGAGCACCACAGAGCAATTACACTTTGTTTAGCACATTTGCACCTGCTCTCATCACTGTCTTATGTCTGCTGTGTTCTATCAGTAATAAACAGATTTCAATTGTCTATCTGTGTCATTTCCATTTATTCACAGTCCACGACTCCGACAATAGATCTATAATAGCTGCAGGAGAAGAAGGGTAATCCATCACTGCGTGTCTGCCAGCAACGGCTTAGTTGTGATATAATTTCCATATGCCAATGGCCTGAAGTGGGGTTTTTCTTTTATAAAACGGTTACTAAATTATTTCGACACATAATGGAGCAGCCTTATCACACTCTGTATTATTAAAAACCAATTTACAAATGAAAAGGGTAAAATACTGATGCAAATAATTGCAAAGTAAATGCTTTGCTGCTGCTGAAAGTGGCATATGTGTACTCAGTCTACATTTAGTTAAAGAACAGGAAAGGAAGGAAAATGCATGATTATCTCTTCACCCTCAGTGCCACTGCACCAAGCATGGTAAACAAAATCTAACTTTCAATATTTCTTTACAGTTTCCCATTTGTCACCCATTAACATCTGGCTCTTGTCTTCAGTGGGGAAGGATACAATCAGCATTCACTCTCGAGTCAAATGACTCTGCAGTAGTCACAGATATTTATCGTCTCCAGCTCGGTTTAGGCAGTTAGGTCAGGTTTAGGCACAAAAACTACTCGGTTAGGATTAGGGAATAAATCTCTTTGGCAATGATTAGGAAATGATCATGGTTTGGGTTAAAATAACCATGTTCTGTATGTCACCTGTCGGAGGTGACGTCACTCACACAACTTGAGTCCACACAGGACTCAAATCCCCAGCCTACTGGGTCAAAGTCCTGTGCTTGTTTAAATAAATAAAATTATAGCAGATACCTGAAAGTAGAAACAGTGACAAAGGACAGAAACTAAACGTCAAACTGCAGAGATTCGGCTAAAAGCTACAAAAGTACTGAGAGATGAACACTCAGAGACATTTAAAAACATCTTTCTCTCTGCTGTCCTGCAGAGACATGTTTGATTTCCAGGTCCCATTCAGAAAAAAAAAAAAAAAAAAGACACAAAGGCAAGCTTGTTTACTGGCAACGGGAAAAGGATCAACCATGCATTTTTAGCAGGTTTTAGCAGATACCTGCCATTCATTTCTACAGACCTCAATTAGATAAAAGGGTCACAGTGGTGAATCTTCCTCATTTTAGCCTGTTCAGCCCGGGGCAGAAATGTGACAGTGATAATAAAGAAGAAGTGGTTTAAGTTACGATGAGCCGGGGGTAAAGCGACAACAGAAGAGAGGGAAAGAGGAGAGGAGGAGGAGGATGGATGGAGAAAACGGAAACCGAGATAGTGCGAATGAGAAGAGGGGTTGCGATGGGGTGGGGGGGTGGTTCACCCTGGAACAAGAGAGACCGCTCGACTGGTCTGACCCGACCACGTTACCCTGGCAACAGTACGGGAGAGCTTTGTTGCTGTTCCAGGCTGCATGGGGACTGGAGCATGTGTGTGTGTGTAAGAGCATGTGTACGTGTGAGAGTATGAGTGCATAAAATCCAACACAGGTTTCCATGCCGGCAACAATAAAGTGCATGGTTTTACGCGGTTATGCCGGGGCCTTGAGATCCACCGAGGAAGCACATTCAACTCCCAAAGGAGGGTTTATGGATTCTGCTCAGAGGAATGTCAGCAACCCTGAAGTTGCTTGCAAAGGGTAAAGTGGGGGGGGGGGGGTCTTCATGAGGCATGCATAAACCAGAAGGCAGAGAAGTCTTACAAATGGAGCCTGGAGTGCAGAAAAATAGACAGGGTGAGTAAAGAGAGAGGGAGATAAAGAGAGATGGTGGTGTCTAATGCACATCATTGTGCTTTCTTCGCTGCACTCTCTTCTTTCCGAGGCCAGTAATTATTTAGACACAAAGAGCTCTGCAGGGTACACCTCCCTCGACATAAAGCAGTGCCACAGAGAGATTACAGGGACTCTCTTAAAAATTCACCACTGTACTATCTACTGCTCAACACCGGAGCTGTGGCATACAGTAACTGTCAATTAAATACTTCAAAACTGCATTTTAAGTGTCACTGAAGATGCATCAGGTTCAACAAGAGACAAACCTGTCTCTCTGAAATATGACAAATCTGAAATATGAGGCATAATTCACCATTTTCATTAAAAATGTGATAACTGACAATCAGATAAACATAATTTTGTAACGATTATGCAATGTGGCTGAAATCTAAACATGCTCCAAAGTAAATTTTACTCTCTGATTTAGTATTTGAGGTTTATTCCTAGAACTGTTTTAATCCAAATGGAAACTAGAGGTGTTAAATGGCATGTTACAACAGTGTGACATGGGTCTGAACTTCTGCTCTAAACATGGTTTAATTTTAGGGAGACAGTGTACAAAGGATCAAATAATATTCTGTTTTATTCTGTGTTGGTGTTTCAAAGGAACTTCTGACGGTGTCCATTAAAGGTACCCTATGGGGAAATGATGCAGGGATGGACTCTGAGTGAGTTCATACCCACAACCACACCTCGAGTAGTTAAATTATGTTGAGCAGCACAAGCTTTCCAGGTGATTTCTTTACTGTGTGTCAGCGGTTTACTTTAATGATTAAAGAGGGTGCTTTCAGTTTCATTTCCATGTGTGCAGTAATGTAACTGCAGCAAATACTGTGGGACATTTAAGGAGCAAACTAAAAACTGTAGTTACAAACTTGACACCTGAATCAGACTGAACTGTGTGCATCACTACTGTGGAGCAATATCTTTACACAGGCTCTCCATTTTGTTGCAATCAGTATATTTACAAGGAGGTAGAAGCACACAAAGGAGCACAATTTGCATCTTGCTATTTGTGTCATGCTATTCTGTTATGGGTGGTGCCAGTGTGCCAACAAACATAATAAAATGTGCACCAAGGCAGTGAGGAAGTCAACTGCAAGCTAGCAAACACACATACATATGTATGTATGTAGGTAAATATATATATAAATATATTTTAACGGCTTGCTTTATGTGGAATGAAATGCATGCAACATGTTGATTAGACATCAAGGACACACACAATGCCTTTAAGTATTTGAAACAGACATCTGAATTTCCTGGAAAATGTTTTTTTAAGAATATGAATCATTATTAATTAATATCATTGATTGTGAGCACATTCAGGGAAGGAATTTAAAATTTTAACAATGCAGTTTGAATTCTGTAACATGATTTAACATGATTTAATTTCCCCTTGTATTAATGAACCTTTTACTTATCAGCATCACATTTCTCAGCCATAAAGCACAGCGTGTTCTTTAGTGTGTGTTGGTGTAACATTTAAATTTCGGGACACTGGAGTCATGATATTTATCACCAAAAGCTAATCTTCAGTAAGCCTTTACCATCTGAAAACTGTTTTTAGAATTGTATTTATCATCTGTTAATGAGATGAGTGCTGTTTTCTATATGTGAAAAGTATCCAAGGAGATCCAAATTCAAATAGTAAGTTCCCTCATCTATATCCATATATTCATATGCAGTAATATAAAACCAGCAGACCAGAGTCATTTGCTGCACCACTTCAGTGGTGTTTAGCTCCTTTTAAGCTGGCTGAGGTGTGCCTGTGTAGATTTATTGCTCAGTTGTTGGACTGATTCTGTACGCATTACCGCGGCTCCTGGCATGTCAGATAAATCACTCTGACTTGTCATGATTTAGACTGGATTGATTTAATCATGCAATGCTCGCTAGCTTTTATAGTCCTGTGCATGTGAAGCTCTGCAGAGACGGCTGAGTGTACACCTTCCATCTAACGCCGCTGTCAGCTACATCAAAAACACCTTTGATTAACTTAAAGCATACACTCATTTACCCGGCCTCAATGTTTCTCTCAAAGCATATAATCAGAAGGTTATTGCTTCGAAGAGAGAAAAGAGAGCGTATTGTGTGCCAAGAAGCTTATCAGGCGGTGAACAAGAGAAAGCACACATTTCTACAGTGATCAATGTTGCATAATTTGCTAGCACAAGGATTAAATGAACCACATCCTTTTCACCTTTTGTTAATCAATGTGGTGTATTTTTCCTGTTCATTTGACTTCACGGTTAAAAGGCCTAATCCTTTGTGAGGGTAAGCTAGTTTTTCGGGGTTGTCGCTGTATGGAGTGTGTCATGGGAGAGCAGAGCGGGGGAAATGAACAGGAGATGTGAGGTGTTAATCCTTGGCAGGTCAGCTTGCTGCTACACTCGTCCAGCTAACAGGAGCCAAGCTTCCAGCAGGCCTCCCCTCTCACTTTGTCACTTCCTTCTCTTTCTGCTTCACGCACTGTTGTGCACTTCGCTGCTGCGCTTGCTTTCTCTGCTTTGCAGCCGCACACATAATGCTGAATTTGAATCATGTGGGAATAACTGTCAGGATGACTTATGGGTAAAAGCATCAGCTTTGAAAGTAATGACACTTGTCTGAAGCCTTGAACATGATATTTTCTAGACTTTGGTTTGTCATAATAATATTTCTCATATTCAAAATCTGTGTAAAGGAAATTCTGACTTTTTCTTCTATATACATTATGAATGTTAGAAAATAGTCTCTGAAAACACATAAAAAAAGATTGAGAACTAGGTAATACTGAGGGGTTAGACAGTTAAACTACCACAGTCAGTTATGAAAGTACCTTCAGCGTCTCTTTCAGTCCAAATGAGCCTGAGAGTTTCTGCTCAATTTAGTATGAACAACTCAATGCTGAAGAAAGAAAAACCATCCTGCTGCAGATTGAGAGGAACATGTTAATTCTCAAATGAGCGGATAGGTCACCTTCCTCTGGTTCTCGTGTCTCACATGTCTAGTACAAGTCCAATAAAGCTGCTAGATGAAGCGTCCATCTTTCCAACGTTTCAGAACAGAGAAAACGTTTTCTTTATCATGATTTTGAGACCTTAATTTATATACTTAGCAATTCTTTTAATCATTCAAATTTGGCTGAGTGGTTAATAACACACGTTTCTGTGGTGTGAAAGACTCAGAACATATATAGTCATTATTGCTTTACACAGACTTTCATAAACTAAAGATGTGCTTAGAGATTTTAGTTCAAGTTTAATTCCAAACCAAGATATGTAATAACATGCTTAATCAGTTCTTGATCAGATTTAGGTCATGTAAACACAGTACTAAAAGCCTCAAAGCAAAGTTAGTGACTGAGTAGTTTTAGGGTACGGGGGACACACACAGCTAATGTTAGCCACACTGGTGACAGTTGTGTCACACACGTAATATGAAGTGCTAAAAAAACAAAAATAAAAATGTGAAGTCGATATTCTGCTTAAAAATGTCTCTTGCAGAAAAAGACTGTTTTATCAGTTTTTTGTCTGAAAAGTGGATTTTTTGATGCTACCAACCAACATCAAAGTGCTTTTTTTTTTTTAAAAAATGAATGAAACTAGAAGATGTGAAAATATTCATAGAACTGAATATTCTGTGGGTGTTGGAAAATCCGTGAATTTTGTCAAAAATGCTGGTGCTGGTCGACAACTTTTTTTTAATAAATGCTGGCTGGAAAAGAGTTAAACTACGGCAGCTGAAGGAGGCCATTATCAATATCAGGTCGTATTTTGTTAGATATATATGGAATTAAATATGTATTGATATCTACCCTCAAAATTGGCAAAGGAAAAGGAAAGTGCACAAGAGAGCAGGAATAAGACGCATCTCCAGAATTGGGATGTTTCTGATAGTTTTGGAGCCTGTTGGATAGTTTTCCAGTGCCTGTTGGCCTAGAGATTTTATCTTGACCTAGCAACACTGCTGTAGCACGTGTGTGTACATTTGATGATAGGTCTCCCTCTTCTCTCTTTCATTCCCTTCCCCCTCTTCTATTGCTCCCTACACCAATCTGTTTGTATTTTTTAAGCTAGTGGAATGAAACTGCAGTTTTTATGACCCTTCAAGTGATCATATGGCTGTGTAACCTGCTGCTTGTTCATATGTGAGTATGTAAACATGTACGGTTTATACACGTTTATGAAACTTACCCATCTGTGCACATGTGAATTAATGAATAAATGCAATATCAGGGTAAACAGCTTAAGTATAACAAGAGCTGTGTATGCTGTGCATGCCAAGTATCACTGTGGTTGCATTCATTGTGTGGGCATGCAGCTATTTTATGTACAGCAAAGTGTGCATGTGTGCAGTTAAGTAAATCCCCACATTGTGTATGTTGCTTCGAGTGTGTTTGTGTGACTGTGAGTGTTTGTGTTGCACACATGTGCGAGGGCTGAATTAGCTCCTGGAGTGACACCATCTGGCTAGCGGGTGCTGAGGGGAGAAGAATGGGGGGAATGCAGCGATAACAGGGCGGTGCAGCACAACAATAAACACCAGCTTTAAATCTGTTTAACAGCTCCGACAAACACCCGAGAAACAAGAGTGCAGAGACACACACTCCACACTGCACGAATAAAAGAGACAAGAGGAGAGATAAAGGGGGGCAGGTGGAGTCTGATCAGGATTCCTTCACATTTCCGCAGACTGTATGTCTTTATACCGCATGTGAAGCATTTGTGTACCGCAAAATGTTGTCTCAGCTATTTATAACTATCACCAGGGGCTTACAGTGTATGTTCTAACTATGCAGCTTTCTTTTACTGCCCTTGTAGTGCTTATAAGAGTCAACATTACTCTTTTATATTCACTTCAAGATTACACAATAGTCATAAAAAGCTGAAACTATTCACTGAAGTCAAGTCAGTTTTATTTATATTGCAACAATCATAAGAGAAGTTACCTCAGGGCACTTTTCATATAGAGCAGGTCTAGGCAGTACTCTATTTTATCTTATTTACAGAGACACAAGTATTCCCACCAAGATCAAGCGCTACTAATGGCCAATTTAGTGTAATATGCTAATGTTTTTTTGCTATGTTTGGATTAATTTTCAAAAGAGTCTAGTGTGCTTGTGCTTGTTTATATACAGATTTTAACAACTTGCTTTGTGACATTTGACATTTAAGATTTCACATGGAGAACACTTGTTTGTTAATTGCTTGCGTTCTGACCAAAACGTATTCCTGGCGAGCACTTTTGTAGCGTTAAGACGAGACTCAAGTGGCGTTTTGCTCTGCATCGGCTGAGTTGGCCGCTGCCAGTTGAGCAGTTTATTTCAGCTGTCAAACTCACTCGCTCGCGCTCTACGGCTGATCACTTTGCTGCTGCTGCAGCTGATGCATCCCCCGTCCCACTTGCCATCCCAGCATGCACCTGTGGACTCTGTCTCATTATGTTCCCCCGCAGCTGGGTGTATTTTCTGCTCTGGTGTAAAACATCATCACTTTTGATGAAAAATGCAAATTTTCAGTCAGTTAGTTGCCTGGCTGAGTTACCCTACTGCTGAGTCTAATGTAGAAGGCAAACATTTTTTATAACATAAACAGTTGTTGGACAATTACTGGTTAGAGTTGGGTCAGTTTTTAGGTTAAGCTGTTGTTGTAGCAAACTCGCAACTCCACTCTAATTCATAGGCTGCCATTATGTTCCATTCAGGAGCATGTGAGACACATACAACACCTAGTGGTTAAATTCTGTATTACCGGTCTGGTCCAGTATTTGGCTTAAAGCTACTAGAGGGAGTTCTAAACTGGTTATGAAACTGCTTCTGTATGACCTATTTGAGCAAACAAGACCATCTGAGGAGAGCATCTGAGGAGATCAGCTGTTATTTTACAGTTATCTTTAATACCTGCCTCAGGGACCAGATAAAAACGGTTTCAAAGTTAAAGTAAGAAGCATGTTAGCCAGATAAAAGGAGGATTTGTATTTAGATAATTTTATTTTTGATATATTATATATTATATTTTGTGATTATTGCAGTGGAAACACTAGGGCTTTTGTCCACACAAGCCTCCAAAATCAACACAATATGACAGTTCCTTGTAGCTTTAATTAGCCTCTTCAAGTACCACCATCCCAACTGAGGTCAAAATACAAAAGCACAGACCAACCCTACAGCTATGGCTACAACTGTGGGCACTTCATGCAGGATGTAGGTTTGTTTCTCGTTAAGTCCCACTTCAATTGAATCCAAATTTGATGGAACTCGAGTCTTATCTGCTTTTTGTTTTTCCCCGTTTGGTGCTTGCAGGTTTAGTGTACAGTGGCGCTTTACAAGTAGCCACAAGAACTTTTTCACTGTCCTCCACTTTATCAACACGGCTGCTTGAAATACTCTCCTCCTGATCTGCACTTCTCTTTGTAATACTTATAGTTCAGAGCCACGATTTCAATGTTTTTGAAGCATTCTCTACATTTTATCTCCTCTTATTATCTGCAATCACAGTTTATGTTGTAACTACCAGTAATGACGTATACATTTGTTCATGATGGTGCTGATATTGGAAAAAAATAGTTGATAGTATTATGTTTTGTTTTGTTTTTTGTTATTAAACTTTTTATTTGAAGAAAATACAGCTCATACATGTTGCTCTTAATTTTATAAACTTTATCATGTTTACTATAAACTAAATTGTCAGGTCTTATCATCCAAGTGGATACTGATAGTATTAAGTTTTAAAGTTAATCCATTTAATAAAAAAAATAAAATAAAAAAATCTCACATTAGGACTTAACCGTATTGCTGGTCACATCAAACATCATCAACAAAGCAAAATTAGTAAGGTTTTCAGTAGAGCTCCCTCTCTCTGCTACCAGATATCACAGGTCTCACCTCCCAGCGGCTGTTCTAGAGACTATTAAGTAGATGGCTTGACAGGAAATAGGATTTCTACGGAGGCCAATATGTCCTGTGAACCTCCCACCCATTGTCACAGGAAGCTCCCTGCTATCTGCTGCTCAGCCCACACACTGCAGCCCAAAATACAGCCGGGTGTCATTCCTCGGAATTCTCCTTTCCTCACACTCTCACACGCAGGGAGAGGAAGCGTTGCCTCGGCAACAGCTATTCCCATTGGCGGAGCGTAATAACAAATAAACTCATATAAATGTGTAATGTTGGTCTCACACTGTCAACAAATCAGCTCAACATATTTCCTTACCAACTGTTGAGTATGTTTTTCATGGGGAAAGCTGCTAAAAACACACCAGGGATGTTAATGGCAAGCCTCTTCAAGAACAATAAACGACAAGCTTTTGAGAACTAACACGTTTTTCTGTCTGCATTACTGAACGCTCAACAATTTGACAGCCGTTCTCTCTGTCTTTTCACTACAAAGCCAAATCAAAACACAAAATTACAAAAAAAAAGAGTTTCCTTCCAGCCGCTAACTCAGGAGATGGCAGGAGCGTTTCAGCCGAATTTCTGAGCGCGTCCTGCTGCGAGCCGAACCAGGGTGAGAAGTCTGCTTTGTTCACACAGCGGGAGGCTGACAGGGCAGAGGAATCCCAACCGGAGACGACTGACAGGGGAGGAGAAACCTCAGATCTGCCTACAGTCTCATATTGCTGCAGTCACAAAATGTAATACCCATTTTTCCATCATAATCAAATGTATTCTTAAAATTCTTTTCTAGGCCTGGCGATCGTGAATCTTCCTGAAACTATACACACATATGTAGACCTGAAGATTTGAATTTGCTCAAATTCAAGTTATCCTCAAGCAAACCCCAGCTCAGTCCAAGAACTATGTCTGCCCACAAGGAACACTGTGAAGATCTAAAAGAAATGTGTGATTGGTATAAATAATACAGTGAACACCATGCAAAGCCTTTTAACACTCTAAAATGAAACTTTTCAATATTTCAAAGTTCATGGCTGTGGGTTGAAGAGGCAATATTGTGACCAGGAAAGATCAATTCGACTCTCAAGTGTTGGAAAAACGAATGAGTTGTATTCTTTTTTCCTCTCCCACCAGATGCTGGTGTCCTGACATGCATTTATAAAGCAAGACAGACTTTGTGTGAATGAAATTCTCAAAGGTCTGTGGAATCTGTTCTTGAGGTTTTACCTGAATGATTGGTTTAAATAGTCTTTAAAGATTACTGCAGCGATCACTGCTTTACAAAACACCATTAATGGAGTACGACAGAAAAGATGGAAGCAAAGGTCGATGAGCGACACCTATATGCAGCAGTGAAAGGAGTACTGAAAATCTGTGCTTTAAGCAGAAGTGCTGTTACATTTAGGGCTGCAACTAAACATTTTCATTATCGGGTGATTAAATCTGCTGATTATTTTCAGACTTAAAAAATGCAAAATTAAAAGTTGTAGTTGAAGTAAAGTTTTGGCTACACTATACCTATAAGTAAGGTTGGGTGATATGTTAAAAATTTCCAACCGGCCATCCTCAGCCCATCCAACTCCTCCTAAAAGACACTTAATTCAAACTCAACAGAAATAGATGTAAAACTCGCCTGAACTGTCTTTGTTAGTCTGTCCACTCTTCCAACAGTAACCACCTCTGGTTTGGTCGAATTAAATCCTTAATTCACCGTGTGAAAAGAGTGCAAGGAGTCTAAGTCTGCAGGCTGTTTACTTCTCACTTCTCACTCCTCACCCAGCTCGGCGCCCTCATCACCCGGCTGTGCGTGTGCGTTCTGTGCTGCTGGATGAGAGCGTGGCACAGAGCAGCAGCCGTCACTCAGGCAGACCATTACAGTACCAAAACAAAATGACAAATATTGCTGCAAAAATCAGCCAAAAAACAACTGGTTAAGGATTCAGCCCATCAATGATAGGGTGACTAACTATCATGACTACAGCCTTAAAAAATGAGCCAGCTCAAAGTCCTCCCACCCAAGCGGCACAATAAACTGAGGAAACAGATCTATTAGATTACCCCCAAAGACGGTAGTGCATTTACAAACAAACTGTTTTCACTGTAATGTGAAGGCAACACCAACTTGTGTGCAACACAACCATAAATCTGAGGTGTCTCCCTGGTCAGCAGAGGACAAATATGACAGGGCAGTAAAAACTTTTATTACTGCCTCTTTAACTCTCTGAGCAATAAGAAATGTTGAGTTGTTGAATTTGATTGAGTCGAGATGATTTATCAGCCCCTGCTGTGTCCTCAAAGCTACTTATCATTTTCCTCAGAAACCTCTTGTTAAAAAGAGGCACAATCTGTCATCTGAATGGATGTTAAATGCTTGAATATTCAGACTGGTACCAAAAGAGGAATCACAGTGATTCTGTTTGACAGGGAGGAAAACGAGCTGCCACAGAGAGAATGAGGCATCGCGGCGGAGGCAACAAAAACAAGCGCTCCTGTTGCTGGTGCTAAAAGCCACCCCAGAGGGTTCCGAAACCACTGAGTCAGTCCTGAAATGATGCCGTCACACTGTTTGCTAAATGGATGGGCCTGACGCACTGTTTGCATACACACTCACATATACACAATCATGCATGTGTTGTATTTAAATAAACCTCCTTCAGTGTGTGCGTCTGCTTCCATCAGGAACCACTGGCTCCATGTTTATGAATGCATTGTGGTTATTTCACAACATGCAACTGTCTATTGTCTGTTTTGCTTACCCACATACTGACTCGAACCGTATCTCCACTGTGTGGTTTCACAGCAGTTTACTTTTCCTTTCAGTTGTGCTGAAAACTCTTGTTTTTCTTTGAAATACACCCCGTGTGTGGACTGTGCACTTGTTTCACTTCCACTTATATCCTCCTCTCACTCCATACACCCATCCACACACGCTAGCACACAGTGCAGCGGCCTCATTCTTTCCCACGCAATACACAATGTGAAAAAGCACTCAAATACACACATAAAAAGAAGCTTTCTGACTGTCACACACACACATACACACACACACACACAACCACATCCACACGTCCACTTAACACTCTGGACTCTATCTCACACCTCCATCTCTCCCCTCCTCTGCTGTCAACCAGGCATTTCTCCCACATCTCCTTCTCCTTCACCCCTTGACTGCTTCAGGTGGTCGACCTTGTCAATTCAGTGTGTGTGTATGTGTGCATGTTACACACGTATCATGTGCAGACAAAGGCCATGCTCCTGTTTTTCTATCAAAGAACAGTTGGAGGCAGGAATCATGATTATGACTTTTTTCTTACAAATAGAAAATACCAATTTTGATACCTGACACTTTTAAAGTAGAGTTGTATACTATTAAGCCAGCATAGATGTGATATGATTGCTGTAAATGTTGTGTGGCCTGGCTCAGGTTAAACACATAAAACATGAACAAATACATGAATGAATGAATGCCATAGATCATGACTTCACCATGCTGGGAGGTAGTAGGGTTGTGTCGTATCAGATCGCTGCATAGACATGTACTTGCCGACACCAAAACCAGCATTTTAGGCAGTACTGGAGGTAGATACTGATACTGGTGTTGGTATCTTAACAACCCTCCTGAAAAATACTGCAACTGAGTTCAAAATGCAAGCATTGTCAATAAATTAAAGTCTAGGCTCATACTTGTGATCTGCATAGTATTAAAATAATTGTTTGTATCAAGATTAAGCATACAGTTATCTTCTTTCTACTTCTTTCTACTGCTTGCCAAGGTTATTTGACTTTTGTAAACTACACGCTTTATATAGAAAAACTGCACCCATTCAGTGAAATATCACATGAGTGGCATACTTCACATCACTCATTAGTTTTCAAATATAATCCTGACATAAAAAAGTGGCAGCAACACAGTTGCTCATTTATGTTAACGCTGACAAACTATTAAACTATTAACTACTAATCCATCCAACTGACAGCCCCTAATGATATTGTTAACAGTTCTATATTTGCTGGAGCTCATGTTAGTTAAAGCGAGCCGTTTCACCACTTCAGTCTAAAACAGACCTTCTTCATGGCAGCCATATTGATATGAAATAATAAGGGAACACAGGTCTTACCAATGATACCAATGAAGGTCCTGTTCCATTTAGTGTAGCAGATTTAATTAGCATAATTTGTAGCACCTGTGTTTACCTACTCTTTTATATCAATATAGCTGCTCTGTTCAGGGCTTTTGAAGCTGTACTGATAAACACTGTTGTATTAACAATGGATGAAATAACTACATGTAATATAGTAACAAACCCACTGAGAATTATTATCACTACACATTGTTGTTCTTCCTCTCTATAGAGCTTTATAGCTTAGTTTATTGCTTCCTTATGGCCCTTCTTTGGTTCACTGTCACTGCTCACATCAACCTTGCTATCAGACACAAAGCTAGCCCTTTTGAGAAACGAAACCAGCCAAACTAACTCAGATAAAAAGTACAAAGTTAGCAACTACCATGGTGGAGTACTTAACTTAGCTTAAGAGTCAGGAAACCAAAACACAGCTTAAGAAGTGAATATTCACCACTCAAAATGAATGCTAATGTCGCTCCATGGCTGCTGGATATTTATACAGGCAATCTTTTGCTAGCAAGCCTGCTACAAAATCTTAAGTGACATCTCAGTGTTGTGTTTGCAGCTTGCTCTGTTACCCAAAAAGTCACTGTTGCTATGCTAAGGTGGTAAATGACCACCAACTGCTTGTTAATGCACACTAACAAGCTAGCTGCTCACTGCACCCTTAATTAGTGTCCTTGGTAACACCTGTGCTTACCCAGCTACTTGATGTCAATATAGATCCTATGAAAAAGCTCTAAACAAGACTTTTAAAGATGTGCTAATGACCATTTTTACATTAACAAGAGATGAAATAAACACATATGTGGTCACAAACAGTGGACAGACAGCATTAGCAGCTACCATGGTCAAATAAGAAGCAGCTGAAAAGTTAGGAAACCAAAAAAAGAGCTAAAAGAAAAGTGAATATTTGACATACGTTCACCAGGTGAGCAGAATCTCGAATGTCGCTCCGTTCCTGCCGGATGTGTAAATAGGCAACAGTTTGCCAACACATCTGCTTTATATCTTGAAGTTTACAGTTTGTTCCACTGCTAAAAAACCCCCACTTCTGTTATGTTGAAGGAGTAAACTCAAAATATATCCAATATGACGAGACTAAAAGTTTAACTGTGGGATTATGATAAGTGAAGACTTTCCAGCAGCTGTTAGTAATCTGCACGCTGCCCACTAACGAGCTGGCTGCTACCTGAACGACATCATGCCGTCATCCAGTGACAGACTAGAAACTCTCTCCACTTTCCTTGTGTTTTTTTGCACACGTTTTCTCCACGAAACCACCTTTGAATAATTGCACCCACAACACACAAAATTTTCATTTTGTAAATTTGGTGAAATCACAGAATTAATTTTGATTAGTTACAGCTGGAAACATTACAGCCAGCAAAATCAATGAATAATTCTCTCACATCCCACAGCTTGTTAAGACTATTAATACTGTGTCTTCCAGTCCAATTCTGCTCCTTGCGATTTGGAAATGGTGAAAAAACAAAGATTTAGTATTCATCCCTAGGTTGGAGGAATGATTAAAGAGAGAAAACACAACAACAATTTTTTCTCTGCAAGCTAATTGTTTTAGTTCAGAAAGCATTTCCGACATGATAAATTGCTGTCTTTTAGTCTGAATGTTAAAAGGAGTTCTCAGTTGACAAATTACAAGCTAGTAATTTCTGATCCTGTTTATTCTGGCAGGAGATCAGCAGGAGAAAATGAAAACACCAAGCTAAGATTATAATACCATGCCAAGAGATAAATGTAGTGTAATGTGCACAGTGTCTGGCACTGTGTCTGTGCTGCGTGTCATGTCTTGTTGTCCTTGAACTGTGTGTATCACGGCCTCTGCACCAATGTCACCAAGACAAATCCCTGCGCATTTAATACACCGAACAATTCAATTGACTCAGATGCTGATTTTAAAGTGAGGCAGAGAAGTGCACTCTAAGAGGCAGTTAAGAATAACAGAGGACACGGGGGCAGCACGGAGCATTAGAGGACTATCATATTTATCCTGCCTCCGCCATCCACAAACACACACGCACACACAAGCAGAAACACATGCATACACCAGCCGATTTCTCATCCCTCATCTGCCCAGCGCAGATCCTTGACCAGGGTGCTTGTTTGAAAAACCAGAGGTCAAACCGTAAAGCAATTACGCTGGCAACTCATCAACCACGAGCTGACAGCAATACAATTACCTTCAGGCTGCAGCGGCCTGCAGCAGACAAGTGAGCAGAGCGAGAGGGCTGTGTTTAACTCTGGATGTAACAGCGCTGCCTGTATAATTGCACCCTGCCGAGTGCACTTTAATCCTGTGTTTAACAGGTACAGAGCAGTGCTGAGGCAGAGGGAGAGGGGTCTATTAGGTGTTACCTAAGGCCCTGGCATCAGGCCACCTCACCGGGAGGAAGATGGAGAGAGAGATATGAAAATGGGCGTCGGGAGAAAAGAGAACACAGAGCGATCTCCCTGCAGTCAAGGCTGGCAATGCAGCAGCCTGACAACTCACTCCTGAGGGATGTAAATAATTACTGGAGATGATAGAAAGCGAGAGCGAGAGGGAGGGGTGGATCTCTACAGCGCTGGATGCTAGCGCATCTCATACATCCTCAGACCCTTTACGTGTTCCTCGTGAGCATTTACTGTAGGCTCAACCTGAAATATTTATCACATAATGTAGCTATAAAGCATATTCACCCACCATGAAATGTTTTTCACACTGCTGCAAATTTAATAAGCACAGAATTCTAACAGGGATTTTCTTAAAGTAATATTGGTATAACAGTGCTTTAAGATGGTTGGTCTTCATCTTGTTTAATATTCACAAAATGTATCTTTCCTAGGGCTCAGTATTGTTTAAGAAATTAAGAAGTCAATAGAGTACATCATTTAATGTCAGCATCACCACACCACACACTGTATGGGTTGTAGCTGCTGTAGTACAGAGCCAATCACATGTAGCGTTACATCAAAGAATGCTTGCACTGATTGGCTACAAGAAGAAATGTTCCACTACCAATTTTTCCATCCCAGTACAGGTTTGGATACTTGAACTTTGCTTATTGATCAATACTGAGTACCAATCTGATACGAGTATTATTATTGTTATTACTAAAAGTACTATTGTTATTACTTTTGTTTAACAGAAGTATGTAGGGCTGCAACTAATAATTATTTTCATAGTCGATTAATCAGGCGATTATTTTCTCGATTAAGTGACTAATAGTTGTTTTGTTTTAAAATGTTAGTAAATGGTGAAAAATGACGATCAGTGTATCTCAAAACCTAAGATGATGTCCTCAAATTTACTCAAAACCTTAAGATATTCAGTTTACTGTCACAGAGGAGAAAGGAAACCAGAAAATATTCACATTTAGGAAGCTGAAATCTGAGAATTTTGACTTTTTTTCTTAAAAAGATTATTCATTGTAGGTATCAGTAACAGTCCTCTCATGCTGAGCACAGCTTTGAATATGGTTTGCCTGATAAATTGTCAAGTTTAAAAGAGGCAACAGACACAAAAGTGCTGCTGATCCAGTCACACATCCCGAATTGTCCTTTTGAAGACATAAAAATAACAATAAACAGCAGCACTACAAAATGTTTGCACTGCAGATGGCCTTATTATAATGGGATTTTCCACAAGGTTCTTGCATTATTGATTTTTTTCCCCTGAATTCAATTTTCACTTCGTTTTCACCTGTGGCACTCCACTCAAATGCTATGAGACTGAGAGCCAAGCAGAGCATTGGTATAAAAGAACTAATGTGTTGAGTTAAAGTATTCCCTAGATAAATGTCAATGTCTACATACACGCAAATTAACTGACAATTAAATTGCCTTTGCAATACAGTGTGAATACATATACATTTAATGTATACATACACCCCCAGATCTGTGCATGAAATTAACTCCAGTCTGTGAATATCCCTGACAGGTCCTGTATGCACCGCTATTATTTTACACAGAGCATAAATGTTGTTATTCATATATTTAATTCTCATTATTTTACTTCTAATATCTTCTATTATGCCCTAAAATCACAGCTCTGTTATGTCTAATCCCTCTCATCCATTTAACTTTAATTTATATTCTTTCTTTCCTTCTCCCACTATCAGAGTTATTTAAATGATTTTGCTGCTCCAATGACCCATTTTCCCAACAGGGATCATTAAAGTTTCATCTTAATCTATGTGAAAGATTCTCCCGTCACTATGGAGTACAAAGTGAGCACTTTCAAAGTTTCTTTAAAAGCATTAAGTTCCAGTTACAGAGATATTTAACGGCTACAGATAGAAGAAATGGTGAAGAAATGGTTCTTTGAAAGTAACGTAAGGTTGTTGGGTTCCTCCTGATTGGGATGGTGGTGGACACAGCCGGACACAGTTGTCGATAATCCGTGGCATTTCATGCAGATTAGCTGCATGTCTGTTTGTCCTACTAACGCTAACAGTGTTAGCTGCAAAAGCTTACAAAATTAGTTAGCTGGGTACAAATTGCTGACGCTATTTACTGTTACTTTTGTATATAGTGTTTTTGAGCATGTTGATAATCACCTCAGTGTGTTAGATAACTGTCAGCAAGATTAGCTAACTAGCTGGTGTTTTTATATTCATTAAAACTCAAGAGAAACAAAATAAAACTCACCAAAAACATCCTGGCTCGTCTTTCCACTACTCCAAAAATCACCAACTCTTGTTTGGCTGAAATAAACCCTTAATTCACCGAGGTAGAAAATATTAAAATAAAAATATTCTGGCTACATGCCGTTTCTCACCGCTGCTTTTTTTTCATGTACGATCTCTCTCTTGCTCTTTTCCTGATTTTTCCACATCTAACCCAGCGAATTCCAACCAAACCAAAGTTGGAGTTGAGTTTTATTTTGTTTCTGTTGAGTCTGAATGACAATGATGATGCTAGATAGCTAGCTAACGGTTATCTAAGACACTGTGGTTATTATCAAAATGCTCAAAAACACTGTATACTAAATGAATGGTAAATACTATTTACAGTATCTACCAGTAATATCCAAATTCACAGAACCCTGCAATTTTTTGATGCTCAAGCCTTTAAATCTTGTTCTCCAGATGTATATAAACATGTTTGCTTAGTACAGACATCACATCATAGTGAGTGAGTGAGTCAATAGTTTTTTTCAGTGATAAATAAAAAATAATCACAATATGACTTTTTTTTTACCATATTGTGCAGCCATAATATGTACCAAGCTAACTGTGACTGACTTAAGGATGAAGTTTGTATAAGAAAGTAACGTTTTTACGTTTCTACAGATGTGTAGCCTGTAAAACATCACACTACACTAAGTTGAGAATATGGTGGAGGAACTAATGAGTAACACATTAGCAGCAGCCAGCAGCAAACAGGAATCGAAGGACTGAATTAAAGCTGATGATTGGTTGAAGTAGCACCTTTAAACCTCTGCTGGTGGAAGAATCCCTGTACTTGCGTCTAAAGCCTGCTCCTCTGCCAGCTGCCTCCCTGTAGGACCCAGCTTGTCAGTCATGCAGTGGGGCATGTAAGAGTACAGTGTCGGTGGCCCAGTCTGAGGAGTCCAGCGGGTCTGAATGATGTCTCATCAGCTGCTGTAGTGTCAGAGCAGCGGTGCGAGGCCGAGGTGTTGGGTGGTTTACCACAGCGCCCGCTCAGGCGCTACGGTCGCTGTGCTCTCAGGTGTGGTGAGACGGGACTGAAATGGGAAACGTGTCTCCGGGCCAAGACAGTAGAGGAGAGGTTGAGATGGAAACAGGTCTGTGAACTGAATGTTTCTAAGGTGGAAACTGATGAATAGACGCTGAAGAGGTGAGATTTGTGAGCTTGTGGCAGAGGGGTAAAGAAGTCAAATCTGGCTAAAATCTAGATACTGCCCACCAGGTACACTCTTGCGTGTATGTTTGTGTGTATGCGTGAAAGTGCACGTATATGTGGTACATGTGTGCCTGCGTCAGGCCTGCTTCCACTCAGTGGGATCAAACAGCAGCGGTGGCTGAGCGCCTCTCGTCTCCCAGCCTTCCCTGTAATGAGGAGTGATCCATTCGCCTCCCGTGGAGGAAGGACATGTTTATACAGCTCCTGCTCACAGGCAGCAAGAGGAGAAAAACAGATTACAGAAGCACTCTGGTCAAATGTCAACACAACGCCGCACAAGTAGCAAAGAGACACACATCAAACGCCGCAGCAAGGGTGTGAACAGACGGTTAGCGCTTAGTGAATCAGCTAAAAACAAACAAACCTTTGAGTTTACAAATAGAGGAATTTCCTCTGTGTTGACCCGTGCTCAGCCGCGGTGGAGGATCTAGTTTTCTGCCCTGTGGCACTTTGGAAGGGGGAGGCGAGTCAAGCCCCAGAAACGGTGGAAAAGAAACAGCTGCCAACTCATCAGGCAGCCCCCATGAAGCCCAGCGCGACCGAGGAGCAGGTTTGTTGCAGGGGCATCGATTCATTACAGGAGCCCCCCTCTGTGAAAATTAAGAGTGGAATCAGAGCAGAGGGCTAACTGTGATTCATCTTGCTGCCTTTTTGTATTGCTGCTAGACTGCTAGCATGATGAAATCATCACAGTGAATAGGCACTCCTGCACAGCGGGACATCAGGGAGTCTGTATGCTGGAGGCAAAGAGCAGTAATTGGCAAATACATGCAGGAAGGGAGATCTGGCCTACCTGCCGCATAACCCAGGTCAGAGTGAACCGCGCTGCCTGGCCATTAATAAGTACATGTGAAATTCACAAGATGTGCGACTGTAAAGCCAGTGGATTCTCAGTAACGCTGGTTCCCCTCAGTCAATGAAGGTCCTAAGGGCACATATCTACTGCTGCGAAAGAAAGTTACTCAGAGAGATCCTGCAGTGCCCCGAGAGGCGAGTACAGAGAGATGGATGAGAGGTAAGGAAAGGAAAGAACGCTGGACAAAAACCCCACTAACATCTCGCTTTTGTCTTCAATGGGCAAGGGTACAATTGGTATTCATTCACAGGCAAAATGACTCAGCAGTAGTTCAGGGTATTAATCAGCTAAAGCTCTGAACGGCAGTGATGGAAACATGACATCTGGGTGGACACATTAACTCTCTCCACTTTTCGGTGGAGGAAATGAAGGCTTTTTACCTTTGGTGACTCTTTTGTTCATTTTTTATACATGTGCTGCTTGGCATGACTCGGTTTGATTCAGTGCATCTGTCCAGCAAAGTGAAGTTTGCTGTAAAACAATGGAATATTTAATTTCCTATAAATTCTCCACAATAGAAGTTAACTAAAGGCTTTTATTATGATGCAGCAGAATCATGAAAAAGTGTTTATTCCAACTAATATGTCTGTTTATTGTTCAGTGGTGCCTCTAGCAGATGTAGTGAACATAACAGAAGTATAAGAAGCGAAGGCAGGACTTTCACCCAGGAGACTGGGGTTTAAGTTCTGTTTGGAAGAAAAAGTAAACAGAGTTTTGAGCAACTTAAAATTATGTTACAAACGTGACGTTGATCGTGTGACTTCCATCGCTTGAGTGACGAAATGTGACATAAATGTTACTTTCACCCAAGCCATGATGTTTTTCTAACCCAACCCAATTAGTTTTATTGCCTAAACCAACCAAACTGAGACCGCTTTACAATGTAAACCATGTGTGTAATGTCACTTGAGTTATGTCATATGACCTACGTAACGTAATTAAGGTCTGGTAAGCCTGATGCTGCCAGTACTCTCCACCGGTAATATATGTTGTTTTGGGAGTAAATGACAATCGACTTACTGTGGCATGTAAGGTATGGGGATGTGTTCAAAATAAGGCAGATACTGAAGTTTAAACCGCAGAGATTCAGTTAGAAGTTACAAAAATGCTGAGCGCTGAAGACAAAGACTTGCCTCTTCTCTAAGAGGTTCAGCAGCATTTAAAATCCTGCATATAGGTGCTAATTTTGGTGTAAAAATTGTGTAACTCTAACTGCTCTCAGTCAGCGCAGGTCCTAAGCATAACCAGCTACTGCTGCAAAGGAAAGTTCCTCCAAAAGATCCTGCGGAGCACCCGGAGGTGAGAGCCTAGATGATAAGAAAGGAAACGAAGGAAGAGAAAGTGAAGACAGAGCAGAGGTGTACTAGAGTCAGTCCAGCCAAAGGTGGAGTGTCTGGGCAGATGCCAGATCACAGACAAACTAGGCACAGTGACAGATCTATTCCCCCCGCTGCCTCCAGCCAGCTGTCACTGCAGATAAACACAATGGGCTCCTCTCCCCAACAACAGCACGCTGTAATCTGGAATTGACAGCTGACTCTGCCTCACAACTCCGAGGGAGCCGAGGGAAAGACGCTGTGAGTCAATTAACTGAAAGAAATGAATTTTCATTTGGACGGCTCTGAATGTGGGATAAGTAGACAGGAGAGAATGGAGGACGCACAACCACAGGATGCTTAGTTCAGGTTCAGGGCAAAAAAAAAAGATCCACTGGAAAGAGGTTAGAATAAGTTTTACAGTATTTTGTTACAAGGGCAGGCTTTGGTTTTTAAATAAAGCTTACTGGCAGCAAGAGCAAGCGGATGGGTATTCCAAAAATCCTCAAAATACTAAGATAAAATCCCCAAACTCATCTGCAGCTCACGTATTTGCCTCCACATGCATTCTCTGATCCGGCTCCGCTCTCAGACCCAGCAGGTTCCGCATGAAGTGTCCCCCACCCAAAAACTCCCTTCACCACTGGGGTGTGACACCCATCCAGTGACACATTCCCTCCATCAACACAAGCCGCCAGGAGCTTGATGCTCTGCATGAAAACACTGCCCGCGCAATCACTTTATATGGAGGAAAATGCGTCCTTAGCCTCCAAATCGCTCACGCTGCCAGGTTTTGCTTCAGTCTTTCCACGGGGCATTATGCACAGAGCAGTGGATCAGCGTGCTGTGTGCTAGTTGTGACTGTCTGTTTACGTTTTCACAGGGAAACTTGGCAGCTGCAGCGTGTCTGGGCCTGCCAATACAAGCCCAGGCCTCAGCTGACCCGGATTTGTGTCTCTTTACACAACAAAACTTTTTACAGCCTCTATAAAAAAAAAGGAATATCACACACACACACACATACTTAAGTTCAAAGAGCGTCAAATGAAGTGAGACATATATCTTCACTGGCTCTCTGGGGAACTGCTCTTACGCTCATCCATTCAGTCTCCCCCAGCATCCCTCGACCTGGTTAATGACATCAGGGCGTAGACTTTTAAGAGGTCTATCCCTCTCATGTCCGGCGACTTAATATTCAAACTGCCTTATAAAACCGGCGCTGCCAATCCTGTCTCCATTTTTCAGCCGACTAGCACCTCATTTTATCCCTATTACATTCTGCTGGAGTGATGTAACCCCGCCTCTCATCCCCGGAGTCCCTCTCGCAGTTGAGGAAGTCATCCATTCATAGCAATCTGCTACTCGTATCATAAATACCTGTATAGTTGACCCCTGCCAGACCTATTTCTGGAGATGCAGCCCACAAATCAATGCGGCACAGCTGGATCTAGATTAAACCGGAGCTCTCGTGCACCATTAGGTATACTGAAGCCAGAGAAGGCATTTTTCCATGTGTAGCTGCTTTCCGTGCAGAGCTGGGTCAAATCATTACAGTGTTTGTTTAGGACTCTTTGGCAAACACGATGGGTGGGTTTTGCCACACAGGGAGCTTCAAGTGCAGGAAATGTAACAGTAGGTTAAATGAAATGTGATCATCTGCCAGACATGATCAGACCGGAGCTGTAAACTGTTAACTCCTCATTACTGCTTTTGAAGATAAAAAATACTTGTCCTGATGAGAAACTTTGCCCGATTAAAAGCAGAACATAAATGCTGAATTTGTATAGCTCACCCTAGTGCATTTGTTGCCAAAATGGTGGTAGGTAGCCTGGCTGATCTGCTCCCTGAAACGATGTTGGGAGTTGTTTTCGACATGTTTTGCTCATCAGTATTTCTTTTCACTGTGGCAACCAAACAAGAGCTGTTATAAAAGTCTGTAGGTCAAATCTGACTTCTTAAACACTTTAAGGGCTGACCGACTCTAAAAGACACACTATAAACCCACTCACCTAGCAACATTAAAACTATAGCAGTCTCTTAATGGAGTGTTGTGAATAAGTTAAAGTCTAGTCTTTCAATAAATAAATAAATAATAATGACATTACAATTAATTCTACTTTTTCATCCTGACAAAAACATAAAAAAACTTCAGTTTGGTAAAATATGGCACCATCTGTGAACAGGCTGATCTAAATGGTAAATCTGGTACTTTTCATGTCGATGTCCAATAGGGTTGACATGATTCTCCACATCCATCTTTTAATTAGACTTTCAATTTTAAAGTCCCAATTCGATTTTTCAATTTAAAGATTTTTTTGCTATGCCAGCTCTAAAAAGATCTTGTCTAACTGGTATCAAGTGTGATATAATGGCCGGAAAGCTAAGCTGTGTTGTCTTTAGACCTACAGACACATGCTGGACAGAAAAACAGAAAACAGGCATATAATGTTGTCTTTCTGCTGTTTATTTCAATTACTGAAACTGAAAACTCATTTCAACTGATGTTTGATTCGACATTGAAATTATGACACCCCTCATGTCCAGTCATGTAGCCAACTGAACCAATAAATTCCTCAGTGTGTGCTATACTGACCATGAAAATTAAGTTCTCCTGCTCACTGAGCTCTGCCAGCACTGTCTACATCTACCAGGATGCATTGCAGCCAGGTTTCTGATGCCCATGTTGTCATGAATCGCTACCCTAGCCTATAGCTAATACTTTATTGGCCAGAACATGGGATTAAGTGATAAAAAAAAAATACTCATCTAGCATGACTCCTGGCAACCCAGAGGCAGAGACTTGAAATCCAAGCTGATATGGCCGGTAGTTCTTCCTGCTTTCAGTGATGTCACTGGACGACAGACTGTGCAGCAGTAGAACTCAGCTTTATCAGTCAATATAGTTTCCCTTAGTATGAGTCTGTAAGACTTTTCAAAAATCTTTATAAAATTGACTCCTAACTCAACAGTATATCACATAGAATAGAAGAGCATTTAAATGTCAATATCTTTGTGAGCTGAAATGTATTTGGCAATGTTTAAACACCTGCCTGGTACTGCAAGCAGCCAACACTGTTCTTTTTTTATGACAGGTGGGTGTATCACTGTGTATTGAAAAACGTGTTACAGAAGCTTTATACTAAATATATACAGTAAACAAAGACTGATGCACTGCTGAAGATGTCAGGATACACAACAGCCTAGAAAGGAAGGCAGGATCTCAGCAGTGAAAAGAGCAAACATGTAATATTGATTGCACACTGCCGATTCAAGATGTGCGAATGGCTGACCTTCCTAAAAGTTAATAGCAAAAACACAAAATCCCTGTGTGGCACAACTAAATCCTGAGGAAAAATTCACAGCTCATACAAATCACCATCTAAACAACTCATTTTTCTTGGCTCGGAAAAAAAATAATGATAACAATAGTCATATTCGTCCTGTTAGTTTATTCCCACTCGCCAGGCAAAGCCCAAACAAAAACAACTTAACCTTCCTCTCCTCTTTTTATGGATCGGAAGCAGTTGACATTACTGTGACATTTACCTCGAGTCAAAACACCGCAGCTTTCTGACTGTCCTTTAAGCAAACTCTCCTCTATCCTCCAGACTCACTGCCTTTAAATGTTACCTTCTTCTTCTGGGGGAGGTTATGTACACACAATGGCTTTTTATCATTTCCTCTGAGTGTCGATGTGTGGACAGGCTGCATCGCTTCGAGCTGGGAGTCTCTGTGAGCCTTGTTAAACCTGACTTTAAGAGGCATCCTGCGTGACTGGATTGTACTCGGACCGAGCAAAAACCATAAAAAGCACATAAAATCCAGTTGTAGATGCACACAAGATTTACTGAAGTCGTGAAGATAAATTGCCTTCACAAAAAGGTCAGATGCACACTGGCCACTCTCACAACAAGACTGTAAATACAGCCCAAAGATCTGTGCCTTGACAGTTGAAGATTTGTATCTTAATTTTTTTTGGTCAGTTCTGTATATCAGCTTGTCTCAAGTATTAAAGCAAGAGTGAAGATACTCCACTATCAAGTTTTATTTTTCTAGTGCAGTCTTACTCTGTCCTATCACTCTGAAAAAAATATTCATTTTTATTGGAAACTAGTTCAAACATTAGGCAACACTTAATTTGAAAGGGTGTCAATTACTGTAACCATGTCATCACACCTGGTTTGAATATGAAGGAGTCTTTATGACTCTTGTCAATAAATGTCATTGTCACTTATGTCATTTTTAATTCAAAGTTGACCTTGTTTGAGATGTCTTTCTTATAACAACTTAATATCAACCAAGACACCATAACTTGTCAACGTCTTTGTCATGACAACTTGACATTATCAAACTGATTAACTTTATGTTTTTTACATTACATGAAACATGAAGTGTGTGGTTGGTTTTGAAACTGGTTGTTATAAGACTATTGAAGACTATGAATGTTTCCCTTGACCTTTGATTTTCATGCAGTCGTAACAGTGTCATGAATAATTTCCTGGATTTCAACTTGTCATAACGATGTTATTAAATGTTACAAGCTGCCTGATTAGCTGACTCAGTCCTGGGTTGCCAAACCCAGTATGAAAACTGCCATATATATTCATTAATTGAATAACACTTAATGACATCAGTCATAAACATTCATGAGGAGATCACAAAGAAAATGTGAGTCTTATTCAGACCTCTTCAAAAAAGTGTTACCAAATATCCGTCTGAACAGGATTTAATCCTGGGAAACGGGGAAATCTAATCAAGACCATTTCCCGTTTTCAGGGAAATACAATGACGGGAAATGGTGAAAAAAATGTTTCATTTATTTATCTTTTTTAAACACATAACATGTCAAAATATATTCAGAAAAATGTAGGCCAACAGTTTACTCTCATAAAACATGCAGCAGAGGTGTGTGTGTGTGTGTGTGTGTGTGTGTGTGTGTTGTGTGCCAGTAAAACACAGCACAGCCTATAAATTAACACAAAGCACTATGATTTAAAATCACATGTATGCTCCGAGCATATCAGGAGAGTCTAATCTGATTTGTATATCGGAGATGCATGTTTATTTCACATGTAAATGTTATCCGTCCGACTCACAACACAATCTGAGGATGATATTGATGGCAGGTGGGGAGGAAGGGGGGAGGCGGCTGCAGAGGAGCAGGCACAGGCTTCGGCTGGCTGCTCCGCAACATAATGAGGTCTGATCCAGGAAGAGAATCAATGGCGATGTGACAGCGGGGGTTAAAGGTCAACACGACCCCGGCTCCATCATGAGATGTGTGTGCACATGTTTGTGTTCAACCATACGGCAGTGTGTGTGTGTGTGTGTGTGTCAGTGTCTACTGGTATGCTACTATTCTTGTCATTTGTCAACCGGTCGAAAAGGTAATTACTGTTTCGAAACATTGACTCATTACAATATGGAGACAAATGGCTTGTCTGTTCTGTCTGAATCATTGACAGCATAATAACGGACCATCTGCCCCCCCGCAGCACTAAATAGTATACATTCATCATAGAGTACAGAGGGAGTGTATGTAATTACATGACACAGGCTCTGTGTTGTTTTCCTAACGAATGAAATAGATGGTGATGTTTCTATTAGTGGAAACAACCATCGTGGGTTCACAGGATGACCTCTGACATCGACAGGAAGCTGAACAGAACTGGAATAGCCCTCCTCCAGTCAGGGTTGAAATTTTTTGAGTTAACATTTTTTCGTCACAGTTTTTATCAACAGAATTTTCTCACTGTCTAACACACTGAAAAGTTTCACACTGATATCAAGGAAAATAAGACCCTTTATTAACCGTGTAGAGCGACAATCACCAACAAAAAACAGAACAAACCTGAAGGGATGTTTACAGACAGGTCATCCTGAAATTCAAAGTCTAACATGCTAAAATATTTGTTTTTCAAGCTAACTATTTCATTAAGTAACCTGGGTTGGTGTGTTTTCACTTATAATGTAATACAATACAAGCTACAAGATAGGGATGGACCGATCGACTGGCCAGAAACCAGAACCAGCTGGTTTTCCGCATGACCGACTGGTGACCAGCCAGTCAGCGCCACTTATCCGATTCCGTGACGCTAATATTCGCACACATGCTCTGCACATTGGTCATGTCATGCGCACAGCAGACACTGACCGTAATGTCACACTCACCACAGCGTTGATCACGGCAGCACACACTCAACACACACTCGCATGAAGTCAGTGTTAGTGACAGACCCCAAGAACAGGATACGAGAAGACAGTCTTCAACGAGACACAGCAGCTGATGGTGTCGCCAAACAGCAGTAAAGTTTCTAGCTCTTCGTGCTAAAGTTAGCCAGCAACAGACAGTTTCACACAGGGATAGTTCAGATCTCATCTCCTGTTCTGGCTGAAGAATAAACAATCTTTGCTGATGCGTCTCTTCAGACATTTTCTCATCCAGACTCGTTTAACTTCTGCTTCAGTTCTTCTCGCTGAAAAGTTTCTTACAGCAAATTGTTGCACTGCGTCTGTCTCTGGTTTGTTTACATCAGCATCCACACGAGTACACATGAAATTGCGTCCCGCGAAACTTCCCTCGCACTTTTGGAGAAAGGTTTTTAATAGTCAGAGTTTTATTATGAACATCCAATTTAGTTTTACAAGAAAAGTTGCAAAAATGTTTGAATGCTGTCAATTATATTTCTTAGAAAGACTGAAAATCAAAATCGGCAGGTCAGACTCTAAAAAAAAAATCGGAAAACGGCCAAGAAAATCAGAATCGATGCATCTCTACTACAAGAAACTACCACAGCCCTGTACTGATCAGACATGGTAATACTGCAACATAAATTAAAGAATTTATATATTGACATGCTGAAGACAATATGTATAAAGTTTTGCTATTTACACAAATGTGTAACAAAAAGAAGAATGCATGTTTGAATGTTAATTAATGTTAATAATAGGTTAATAGATGTTTCTTCCAAAAGTAAGTAATACATTTGAAAATGTTGAAAGGATTACACTTAAACTAAAATAGCTTTTAGATTTCTGTCTCCTATTGTAGATACAGTTGATTTTTATTCTTGCAATATTTAGTCAAGTAAAACAGTTTTTTAGTCAGAACACTAAAACTAAATCAAAATGTGCTGTTAAAATGAACACTGCCTCCAATAATATCTAAATGTCTATGTCACGACTTTCTAAAACTCCAGTGATCAGAGCAAAAATGAATGAAAGTCTAGTGCTAAAAAAACTAAGACATAATGAAGAGAAAACTATCAGAGTACACTTCACACTGGTTCTGGCTCCGCCCTCACAGGCCTGTCCCCCTGCCATCACTCCACAGCAATGTGCTGCTTGTCTCAAACATCGTGGTCATTTCGCCACGGCAGCGCATCGGGTGAGTAAGAATGACTGCCAATCAGAAAAAGGTGTTGAATGCAATAACGTGATGTATGAGCTCGCCATTTGTGAGTTCCAGGAAAAATATGGCAGGAATGCGGGCACACAGTGCTGTTGTGTGGGAGTGTGGTATGCATGTGTGTGTGTGTGTGTGTGTGTGTGTGTGTGCAGAATCACATAAACGCATCTTCATGTGTGTTATATGCATATGTCAGCTTTCTGTCTGCCTTCATCTTCCATCTTGCCTGCCAATCTGTCACTCAGTGCATGTGCAGAAAGAGCCCAACACTTCTCTGTGTGGGTTGCAGGCATCTGTCTGTCAATAGCTCTTGCTTTCTCTCTGTATTTTTATGTTTGTCTGTCTGCCAAGCTGCCAGTCAGAAGTGTTTGCAGAAAGAGAGAAGCCATCTTTCTCAGCTGAAGGGCTCCCCACAGAGAGAACTGAGAAGCCCATCTATCTCAGTGGGTATTTGTGATTGCCAGCGGAGTGATAAGATGCCCCCGGGGCAGTGCTCTGTGCTCTGGCAGGCAGGGATCTTACACTGCACTGATGAGTGCTGTCTAGAAGCTTTATCTGGGACAAAAGCGGCCTTGTTAAAGCTCAACACCAGCGCTTAAACTAGCCGTGAAGAAACAGAGAGAGAGGAACTGTGGGGGAGAGGGAGGAGAAACGTCTCCGGCTGAATATAATTACCTAGTTCAAACGGCGCTGAATATGGTAAGTAGTACTTATCTCTTCTGCGACCTTCCCGGCCCTCGCATTCCACTGTCATGGAAACTTAATGGAGAGAAAGCTGGGTAATCATGTTGTTCTATGCCGCAAAGTTCTTCATCTGTGATGTTCAGTATGTGCTGGACAGAGTGCAGTCTAGACAGACAAAATACTAGCTTAATAATATCAACTTCGCGTCTCTTAAGCACCTGCATGTCACATATTTTTGCTGCAATGATGCAAATGCGATGTGAGAAGTCGCAGAAAGGGAAAGATACACACTACTGTCTGGCAGCTGAATGAGTTTGATGAAATGATGAGGTTTGGTTCAGTGTCTTTCCAACCGTCAGCCCATCAACCTGCTGTTGTATTTTGTCATTATATTCCTGTAGGTGTGTGTACGTGTGTCCTTGCTGCTGGGAGATGTATTCACTATGTAAAACAAAATGTCAAGAAAGGAAATATTCTTAGACTGATTTTACTTTCCTTAAGTAAAGTACTTTTCTTCTTTATGAATAAATTAAGACAAGCCTAAGAATTGCCTCGTAAACTCATCGTCAAACACGTTTCATTCAAACGTGAAAGAAAAACAAAATAAAACTCAGCAAAACTGACTTGGTTAATCTTTCCGCTGTTCAAACAATCACCAACTCAGATTTTTTTTCAAAATAAATCCTTCATTTACCACATTAGATGTGAAAATATTCTGGCTCTACAGGCAGTTTTTCTCCTACTTGTTCTCAGCTCAGTGGGTGCGCACTGCGCTGCTGAATGAGTCTTTCCCTCAGCAGCGGCTCTCACTCAGTCTCCAGAGGCTGATCTTTGGATTTGCAAAATAAAATGCGAATAAAAACTGCACGAGAAAAAACCCAGACAAAAATTGGACTCAGTCAACTGCCGTAACCGACTGCAAGCGAATCGCCCAACCCCCACATTGAGGATTGCACAAATACATTTCTGGCGTTGAAAGGTGCCTTGGGAAAAAATGTTCAAGTCAGAGTCTGAGATGAAATGAAAGCTTGCAATGTTATCTACTCATCCTTTTACTTCCTATCTACTCATCCTAGTACTACTCAGGACGGACTCACACCCAAAGGTGTGGTACCTAAATGAACCAGTGCGAGGATGATTCATTGTTTCCACTCTCTAGCTGGTTTCTTTTGAGTTTACAAAGAAAGAACTCAGACGGTCAAGCCATGTGCTGAAAATGTTTGATTATTGGTCAGACCATCGGAAGGGGGAAAAGAAAACAGAAGGCCTATTTTCCACCTGAACATCGTTTGTCATATATCAGTTCACAAGAACGGGAAGACCTGAACACATAAAGGCTCTGGCTGTAACAACATAAAGGCATAAAAAGTCATACAAAAAAAGTTTTTCAAGATCTTAAAAAAATCCTTCAGCATACAGTCCAGTGGTACTCGAGATCACCTGCGGACAAGCTCTAGGTCCAGTGATTATGGATGCATAACTCACACTCACTCACACACATACACAGAAACGATTACATGATCCCCTCCAGGTTATGGCTAGCAGGGATAATAATGTGAGCATATATCACCACGGTCAAAAAAAAAAAAATGTGTAAATGCTATCTTACTGTAAAAAGAGTTCATTAAGTATTCTCCACAATTACTAGACCTCAGTACATATCTCAGACGACATTAAACACATAATTTCCTTTGCAGTTTCAACAGAAATTCAAACATTTCTGTGCACTCCCTTCCTGTAATAGAATCTTATCTAAAAATAACAGCAATAAAATAATAGCACAAATACTTTGAATTCTATGTGATGTTTTAACATGCTAAACCATGAACTGAGGGGATTTACACAACCACTCAGCAGTGATAAAATATCTGCAGATTTATCCAATGATATGCTGTGAGTGGTATGCAAGACTTGTGCTCCCCTGGGTTTAGGGTGAATAAAAACTCTGCAAGCCCTCATCTTGACAACTCGAGCGTCACAAATGTACTCTACCCATCAAAAGGCAGCATCGGCTCAGTAAAGCAGAGTGCTTCAGTGTAGTGTAGAGACACTGCAGAACATGATGAAGTGAATGTTTGACTTGAATCCTCCGCGCTGTCATTTGGGTTTAGAAAACATATGCTGCGTGAGCCGTTTGGTGTCATTTATACAGCTTTTTAGTGCATTCATCACGGTCTGTTACACCGGCGTTAAAAATCTAAATAATCTGTATTACAATTAACGTTAGTGTTGGTGCATAATTACAGCAATTACAACTGTGTCTATTCCTCGTTGTTTTAATGGCGTCTTTGGTTAACATCTGGCTTTATTTTATGCAGCAGGTCACTCACACATCAACACATGATCCCATGAGATCACCAGTCAGTGTAACAAGCTACTGTGTGTTTTCTCTACTACTCTCTGTGAATTAAGGTCTTCTTCTATTTGATATAGATACAGGGTTTCTGCAGGTTTAAACTAGTTAAATGCAAGACTGATGTTGCATGCAATTTCATAAAAGTAGTGTTAACTTCATAATTCAATAAATCTTTAAGATGTTTTTTAAGCCGAAAATTCTGTTTTAAGAAGCCCTGTAAAGAGCAAGAAACCAAGCAAATCCAAAACCTTAAACAAAACACATCTTGAGCTCCAGAAGATTTTTCCAGGCAAAGAGCAAACATGCTGTCAAAAGCAACAAATGTAAAATCTTTCCCGAATGAGCCGTTCTTTTAGACTACACAAAATGGACACTTTTTAATATGGAAATGCCATAGATATCATTAATTTGTGTTCAAGCGTATTATGGAAAAACATGACCTGGAAATAGGAAAGGAGATGCTTTTTATAGCAAGCTCAGGCATATTCAATAAAAATGGAAGGGATTAAAGGATCTCGGTCAAGACTGACAGAAAATGTCTCATGTTTTACATGATAAAGACGCCTCTGAGTCTGCACTGATGGGCCCGTGAAAAAAAACGTAATCTGGTAACTGTAACATCCACAGTATAGCACGGCAGACTGACAGCAACACGTGTCATATACATATTTCATGTCTGCTGCGTGACTTGAATGCTGGATGGCAATGTTTTCCAGACATTATCAGTGTTTGATGAGTTACAGTTACAAGTATGTGATATAGCACAGTGTATATTATCTGCTTGTGTGTGTGGTGTGTGTGTGTGCATGCGCTCAGGGGCAGCTGGCAGGTTAATGAGCTCAGTAATAGGCCTGCAGACTGCTGTTCACCCCTTATTAATCTGAGACTCGGCTGTTTGTCCACACAGCTCAGTGGGCCCCTAAACAGCCAATCACAGGTAGTCTAAATACTGACATGCAGCCAACAAAAGCTTCTCCAAACAGCATGCTGACAGCAGAGGATCAAGGCTGAGAGGAGATACTGTAACACTGGCTACAGCAAAATGATTGGGTCACAGTTTTTGAGGGGGTGTGTATAATTACACTGTCATAATCATATCATGACACCTGTCATGAACATAAAGCAGTTTTTATGAATGTTGATAACTGTTGTCATTATGAGTTGTTCTGTCAATTATGCCATTTTTAATACAAAGTTGATATTATTTGTGACTATGACAACATAGCCTGTCTTTGAGACATCATGAAACCATTATAAAAGTGTAAAGAATATTTTTGTTGACCTCAAGTAAACCGGTACATTGTGGACTCGTCATAATGATGCCATTAAGTTTTATTACACAGTAAAATGGCTTTATAATTGTGTCATAAATTTCTTGGACGTCAACAAAAATGGTGCCATTTGGATCTGTCCTAAAGATGCCATTAAATCTTATAGGGGCAGTTTGACAACAGACTACAGTACCAAGGTAATTTACAGAGTTACCTGATAGACAGCAACTAGTTTACCTCCGCCTGCTGTTATCTGTAACATGCTGGCTCGTAGGCTTGGTTAGCTGAGGAGCTAGCTGCCTAATTAGCTGACTCAGCCCCGCGTCGCCAGGAATCAAACCCAGCGAGAAAACCACCTTGGTACTGTACTCCTGATCAAACTGGCCACTGTTATTCTCAGAGACCGAGACAGATATCCCAGTCTGGCCAGAGTTATCTTGCTAGCTGTATGGTATGGCCTGGGCAAAAAATGCAGATTGCTTGGTTCTGCACATGCGCAACTCTCAATGGACAAAAGAAGGAAGTAAGTTGTGGCTGCTTCCATCATCATCTTTCACAATGTGAAATTCAGAATGCATCCAGAGGACATTAAAGCTTGTTTTAAAACTCATGTCATGGTTATGACAGTATAATCACAGTCCCAGGCACAGTCGTTTAAATAGTGTTACCAATTATTTTTCATTGTCTGTATTAAAGGTACTGAGTACTGATATCCAGCCCTACTGCACACTTAAGTTATCAACTGAAATAACCCAGTACCAAGTAGTATTGAAATGTCAAACAACAGTCAAACAATAGCAACATTCAATCCTTTTGGTACCCAGAACTAGAAAAAAAATATAAATGTATATGTTTTTTTTTGCAGCCAAACACTAAAGAAGAGCCCTTGAAAAAAAGCCGTTGACTCATACTGTATTTTTTTGAATGCAGACCCTTGAATAATGACATATGCTGCTAGGAAATAGGGAAAATGGATAATGGATTCATATTTTCACAGGTGACCAAATCCTGGAAGCCTTAGATCTGAGCACACGCCATGTTTCCCAGGGTTGTGTTGCCGTGACAATACCACTGAACATCCAATTTCAATGTGGAGATCAATAAACTTTATCTTAACAAAAAACCTATACAAATCCAGATATAACCGTTTATCAGAGCCTAAGTGGCCCCTCTGGGCTGTGGAACGTGAGCATTTTCCTTCGCATTGACAGCAAAGAAAGCACACAATGGCCAACTCTTAAAGAGAGCCTGACAACAGTGGCTCGATGATGGAGACGAGCCGCACTGCATCGGCACTGCGGTCGGCTCATTCAGAACACACTATCATCAGTTTTTACCGCTGATTACATCATTGAAGTTAGAGAGATTACACCGTTGTCTATGCTCCCATCGCGGCACTACAAATGAGAGGCTTGCAAGCTTCCAGCTGTGTACCTAATAATGCAGTCTGTTTAGGATGCTCATCTCCTCAATCAGCCAGCCTCTTACATGTTTCAACAGTTAACAGCACATGGCTGGCAGTTTACATCAGGCACATAATAGGAGAAGTGGAGCCAATATGTTAACTGATGGGTTCAGACATTGGCAGGGTGTGAAAGGCTTGGCACAGCAGACAAGCCTTAAGAGTTTTCTCTCTCCAGGTTGAGGTGCATTATGGGTCTTTGTGTTGATATCAAGCAGAGTGGATTGCCATGACAGCAGATCATGCAGACAGAGTGGAAGCAGTATAATCGGAGCAAAAGGCTGTGTAACTAAAAAGATTGTCTACAGGAGACACAATAGGCCTCCAGTACCCGGGAGTACATTAGCTGAAAATAGGCCACAGGCATTTCAGTCCATAAAAGAAGAAGAGAAATGAAAATCTTTCTGCAGCAAGGCAATAACACAGCTTTTAATGACAACAAAAGGAATCAACAAAGCACGCAGCTCTCTTTCTGAGTGCGCTCTAATCAGCGTTGCGTCGACATTGTTCGGATCACACGAGAACATTGAGATGCTTTATTCGACACAACTTAAAAAGCGCGGTATTCGGGCCTTAGTATAATTTAATTACAGTGCTGCCAGCACAGAGCTGGCATAACAGCTCCCTGTCTTGGCAAAAACCAGACAGTGGCTTAATGTGATTAATTGGTGCTTTTCGGATTTCTATATGGGAACTGTCATTCAGCAATCAGGATGGGTAATTGAGTAAATGGTAGAGTGGCATCCCTCAAATAGCCTTGTTACTGATCTAGCCTGCATGGCTTCAGAGATGCCATTAGGGACTAGATTAATACTTAGCACCCGACTGATGCAATTTGCTTCAAAAATTACACTCCTTCTTCTCTGAGCCATATCTTCATGTCTGTGATGTCCGCCGAGAATAAATGTTGATATATCCAAAAGTAAAAGATCCTCCTTGTACCAGATCTTTTCTCACAAGCATCATGTTTGGATGCTTTCAGTATTAAAAGTAATCCAGTGATGCTTATCTGTACATCCATGATTACAGTGCAAATAGACATACTAATAGGAAATTCAACATGCATATACAGACGTGTACCCTGTGCTGAAAACCTGTGGACATAACAGGCAAACAACTACAACAACTGCTGTTATTTTTATAAGAAAAGATGTGTTTCTCAAGCCATAATTTTAGGGAGCATCTAAGCAAATATGATGTATTTCATTTTGGACTGATAGGCTGCTTACTGAACATTTGCTTTGCTCCAAACTAACTGACACCATGTCGGAGGACAGAAGAGCAGAGTGGATATAAAGTTTATTTTTAATGACAGCATGTGTGGATTTTATTCCACTGGATTTCCTTTATCAACAAAGGTCAGTAATAGTTCAGTCTCAGTGACAGATTGCTAGCAGCTGTCTGTGACTTAAAACTCAAAAAATTCTAGTTTTGCCATGTTTTATGATGTGTGTGTGTGTGTGTGTGTGTGTGTGTGTGTGTGTGTGTGTGTGTGTGTGTGTTGCTGCTGTATGTAAACTTACATGGTAGATATGCCCTTAGGACAGGGGACTGCAACCCTTTACTCTCAAAAGAGCCATTTTTGCCAACAAAAGAAAAGAAAAAATCTGTCTGGAACTATTGTAAATTCAATTTTCCTCTTTCCTCAATTTCCTTTCCTTTTTTTTCAGGAGACTCAAAACGAGCCACAAAATTTAGAGGAAAAGGCGCTGAGCCACAGACGCAGGCTTTGAAACGCATTTCAGTTTATGAAATATTAGAACTTTTTATTAATTTAGTGTTTCGGCTGCACATCTATAAAATTTAAGAATCATTTTTAGCCTGGAACAATGATAAATTAAAATGATAAAAAAATACCCGTTATTCATTTCCATATATATTTTTGTCAAAGCCACTGGGATCCACTGACGAGGGGAAGAAAGGCCACATGTGGCTCCAGACCCACAAATGCTGACCCCTGCCTCGGGGTAATGATACAGCAATGTGTAAAAAACAAATAGTCAAACTGCAGGAAATCATTTGCTTGGTCCCTCAGTGACATGTTATCTAGAGGAAACATGCAGTATTTTCCTGTGACTGTCCAATCCATCGGTGGCTAGAATGTCAGCCAACTAAGATCTTCACTGGTTGGCTACAGCCTTATATATTATAGTCTTTTTTTTGCAAACCAATGTTTATCTCTAAGAAATAGCTAAAGCAAACAAGGGTCTAGCTCTGCAGATAAAGCCAGAGAGAGAGGCTGAGGTGTTGTTGGTGTCACACTGAGGATCTACACGACCCGCTTACAGCAAGGCAAGAGTCAAACAAATCGCCCCACACCCTCAATATGTAGACGGATGTCTTCATACAAATCCTCCCTTTGAAGATTCGCTACAGCTCGGCTGCTGAACATGCCCTTGTCTCCGGCAGCCTGGCGTTTCCAGCTCTCCGTGCCTGCCTGAGCTCGGCAGCGTGAGCGGAGGCACGGCGACAGCTTCAGAAGTTAGCTAGATCCCTGTCAGCTCTGTCGCTACACCTCTCTGTGAACAGCATGCTGTTGCTGCTGCTGCTCCTGCTGGTGGTCTGCCTCTCCAATAACAACACTTTTACAATTTCATACCGTTGAATGTCATTGCACCTGGCAGCTCCGGCTCGTTTTGACCTCTTTGTGAATAGCGCTTCGTATGAAATTGATTTAAGACTGAAATGATGGCAATGAGGCAAACTTTACTAGTAGACCAGACATCAATAACCGTATTAAACATGCTGAATACAACATTCACTTCCTCTAGAGGTCACAGTGAATCACACTTCACACTTCATTTTGTCAATAAAGATGGGAAAAAATGTCATGTGTGCTCACGACACTCACATCAAACTGGGAAACCAGGCAATGCTTATCGAACATGGATCAAGACTATGTTACTACACTACCTATGTCTTGCTTAATTTTTTCGGAAGCATGTTTACCTCTAATTTAAAATATACCGTGACCAGATGGCCACGATTTTGGCTCTGGTTTTCCAACACAAACTCCCAAACTCAGACCAAACCATCTTGATCAAACATGGCTTAAGGTTATGTTGCTACATCACCTATTTCTTCTCTCATCCCTTCTTTAGTGCGAACATGCACACATGGCCGCACTGGATAAACAGAGAAGCTTGGAAAACAACACACATACACGGAGCGTGACGTCATTCTCTGCTTAAGACGCCATTATCCACAATATCTTTACATGGCCAATAGTTGTTTGCTGATATCTAGTGAGGGTCAATTTTGTATTTTGCACCTTTAAAGGAAAAAGTTCACTATTTTGGTAAATATTCCTATTTGCTTTCTTGCTGAGCATTAGATGAGAGGTCCATTAAATATGCAGCTGGAGCCAGGTGATAGTTAGCTTAGCAATAAAGACTGAAAACAGGAGGGCGTAGCTGGCATGGCTCCATCTACAGGTTAACAAAGAAATCTGCCAATTAGCACCTCACTAATTACTAAGCAGTGCAATTATTCTAACAGTCCTCAGAGATTTTTTGCACTATCCCAGTAATTTCTGCACAGTCTTGTGCCTGTACATCTTCAGGCCCACAACTACTGGGACTATTCAAACATCTTACATGGTTGCACACATTTACTTAAGGTAGTCCTGTGCAATTTATGTATGTTTATGTAGTCTTGTTTGTCTGATCTTAGAAAGACAGTCTTGCTGTCCTGGTGCCAGATCTGCCCCCCTATAGGGTGCCAGGTGGCCCTCTGACCATTTTGTAATTCACAATGAATATAAATTGTTTCACACTGTTTTTACCCGAAAGGCGGGACAGAAATGTCAGTTCTGTGTGATGGAATAAATTGAGAAGGCTGAACTTGGTGTGATCCAGGCTGTGTAAACTGCAGCAGGATCAGACAGCAAGCTCTGCAGGGGAAGACTAGCCAACTACTAGCTTGAGAAAAGCAAAAGTTACGCAGAAATAAAGGCGTATCCCATAATTGGAATTTCGTACAAAAACACTAAAAATGCTCTCCATGCTGTCCCTGGTAGGAACATTTTATGTTTATTTGTTTATGTTTATGATTCAACCCAACCAACATTTGAGCGATGACATAATCGAACAAAAACACAGTTATTTTACTGCGGTAAAATATCTGATTTATCTGTCGATCCTTGCACCTTGTCAAATTAGTTAGTAAGTAATTTAATTTGAAAATGAAGAATTTCAAATAAAGTTGTGGTCCTTTAAAAAGTTTATTCATTGTATCTGATAAATAAATAATGTTATCATTAATATTAGGTAAGTTTGTTTATTAACTGGACGCTGACCTTGTCTCATTTTGCCCCCAGGCCCCCTGGAAGAGCAAACTAGAAGCTAGGTGCTTCCAGTCTTTATGCTAAGCTAAGCTAACAGTCTACTGGCTACAGCTTCACACTGAACAGCTGTACTCACTCTTTCCAAAAAATATTGAACTACTCTTATTCCACAATTCACTATTACTATAAGACATCATATTAAAACTGAATGACTGCTTCTTTATTCTCCTTTAGGTCCATGCTGACTCAACAATAAGCTGTTTAAAGACTGTGAAGGAGAGGGACTCTATAAACTGGATTAGTGTAACTAAGAGCAATATGCTCTAATCTTTTAACAATTACTTTTTTTAAAAAAAATTACCATTCAATTGTAAATACAACTCCGCTCTGAAATCATATAGCTGGGAGGCAGAGTGATTCATGAAGCCGTGAAGAACAGATCAACTGCCCTACAAAACAGCTGCGGCTCACTTGACATGTAGTCTGCCTTCTGTCGGCTGAGTTTCCTGAACAGACCTTTCAATTCCCCTTTCCCTCAGCAAGCCGGGTAATGAAAGGCTGTGGCAGGCTGGAGGTAGTTGTGGGGTTCATACATTCCTCTTCCTCTCTTCCCACACGCTGAAAAGCACGGCAAGCTTGATCCTCTAAAAAAAAAAAAAAAAAACCCACGCTCTCAGCGGCCGCATTCATCAACAGGAATGTTTGGTTTCTAACTGAAAGGACTGGTGCTACAAGGGAAAGCAATGCTGTTTCCCTTGAGGTGAGAAAATTAGTTTTTTTTTGTATGAAGTGCTGTTGATACACAGTGAGCTGCTGCTGGGTTCATAACCCGCTTACACACAGAGGACGGGCTTAACAGGGCTGATAGACAGGATTCTGTGTTTGTGATATGTTTGATGCATTTCACTGAATTATCAAAGCCCGTCTGAATTACATAAAACACAACACAGCCTCTCACAGTGGAGACACAATCACAGATCAATCATCTCTTAGATATCACACGCTCTTAGAAATAAAGGTGCAAACTAGAACCATAAAGGGTTCTTTGGAATGTCCCCACAGGTTTGTTAAGGCCTTTTATAAAAGTTAAACTTGGAAACTAGAGACAAATATAAATGCTTAAACCTAGAACAATCTGTGAACAGTTCCACCCAGAACCCCCAATGAGAGGTTCTAGAAAGAACAATTTTATGGACCTTCTCTGGAAATTCTATCCAGACCCTTTCCATCCTCTAAGGGTGCCAACAAGAACCCACTGAGGGGGTTCTACTGACTCTATTCTATTGTTCTACAGAGAGCCTTTTTATATTCCAAGGGTTTTATCTAGAACAAACTCAGGGGGTTCTGCTAAGAACGTTTTTATATTCTAAGCGTTTTAGTTAGAACCCACCCAAGGGGTTTAACACAGGACCATTTTATTATGGTACAAAGAACTCAACTATCCTTGAAGAAAACTTTCTTCCATAAAGGGTGAAAGGTGGACGAAAAGGTTCCTAATTGAACCCTTAGTCTGTTAAACAACTCTTTCTCCAAATAGGTTCTGGGTAGAACCTCAGCCCTTCAGGAAAAACTTCTGGAACCATTATTGCTAAGAGAGATGGAAACAAATTGTTTGCCCCATCTACCCTCATGCTGTCTGGCGTTTTTTAATATGAAATCACCTCCCTGAGAGCCTGAAAGCTTCACACGCTGCACGTAGGTGTGATTCTGGGAACAACGCTATCTGTCCATTCATGTTGCAGCTAGGAAATTTACTGAGCAACCTACGTGTTCTCTGTGGCGATCTAACCGTTTGATGTGGGTCATGAGGCTTTCATGCAGCACTGAGAACTGACAAGCTTCCTCTAGATTGGGGAAAAAAAGACAGGAAATTGGGCTGCATCACCTTTGAAGGTCTGAGATGTAAACTCAACCAAACAAGCTGTGTGTGATGTAACGGCGGCACAGGATAGAGAAGGTAGACACTGACAAAGGAAGGTTCAAAGACGACTCCCACTTAAATCACACTCTGATTAACAATAAGAAAAGACGTCAAACGATTTGAATTGAAGCATCTGAGGATGATGATATCTTGTCCAATTTCAATAATGAAAGTCAAAATGAAGAAAGCGGAAATGTGCCAGCGGCATCCTTTAAGAGCATCACTTTTGAGCGTACGCCTCGCTCGGAGCTCTTGGTGTTCTCGGTGCGGTGTGGAGCCTCAGCTGTAAGATGTTTCAACAAGCTCTCTCAAAGAGGCCTCAATCAGGGGGCAACAATGGCAGCCGAAAGTCATCCCCACCCCTACAATACTCCTCTTTCAAAGGAGGGTGCCATTAATTGGTGCGCAGCACATTCCACCCTGGCAATTACACTCTTGTCTCTTGTCTCTCGCACTGGCTGGTTCAAAGAGCCGGGAAGCGGAAGTCCTTCTGGTGCTAAAAGCAGAGCAATATCCTGACAATGTCTGGCCTCGACTGGCAAACTGCAATATTTATCACAGGAGGGAGAGCGAGTCGTTCAGTGCCAGCAAGACGGTAACTTTCCAGTATGGGAACTTGCTGGACGAGGCAGCGAGGATAACACGAGGCCGCAGTCTTGGAGAAATCAACTCCAGCTGCTATAGCCGCTCAGAGAGGGTCAACATCTGGGCTACTTGGACGGAGCAAAGCAAGAAACAAAACAAAAAGGCCGTCAAAGGAGAAGATGAGCTAAAATGTAATATACACAACAGTGATATAAGAAAACTGGTCAGTTCTCACCGATGCTTATAAGTTTTTTGCCCTCTCACATTCAGGCTGCTCTACTGCTTTGCCTGGAGGGCATCTGCCTTTCCCTCCCACTGAAATTCCCCAGCAAACTAAATAAAAAGAAATACCAGAGAATTTGTTCACAGTGGTTGTCTTTTGCCCCGGGCTACAACATCCTCTGCAGCTACAGGTCAGCATGGGGTCACCGCTACTGAATGGCAGCTGACATGATCACCGGGAGCAGAGCTGTCTCTTTATCCAGAGAGCATTTTTCATTATTGACTATGGACATGAGCTAAATAGGCCAAATAGCATAAACACATCTATGCTTTGCAAACAAAGAGGTTAATCTGTCATTTTCATTACTTTTGTCTGTCACTGATTTCTTCATCTATACACTGTAAAAATCCTACAGACATTAAGTGGATTCCAATGTTCTACAAAACAATTATTCAAGTTAATTAAACTCAAATTTTCAATTATTTATTTTCAGAACTTTTAAACAGGAGTTCTCCTCACTTGAAACAATGAGTACAACTGAATTAATATTAAGTTTATCTTTTTAAAGTTTGGACTCTGCAGTGCTTCACTGCTAATGCTTTTTCTTTCAGCCCTTTATTTTGGTTTTACAACTGTTTTGGTCCACTCTTACTGCTCTCATCAGTATAATGTCCAGGCAGTTGTTTTCAGTTTTCAACTAGTGAGCTTTTAGCTCCTACAGAAGAAGATGTTGCCTTCAGGAGTTGGTGGAGATCAAAAAAGAGCTAAAAGGAGAGTGGATGTTGCAATTTTGCTCGCGTGAGCTGTGTTCAGCCCAGATGAAATGTAGCAAAACATTTATTTAAATGGAAATAGTGCACTGCAATGCCTTGTGAATTGTTCGCATACACATCGACTCTAATTAGGCAACACCTGTGATATACCCACCACACCATTTTGAGAAAACATGTCTTTCAATCCAAAAACTGTAGCAAAATGGTGCACACCGTTTAGATTAATGTTTAGATTGAACGTGCCCCATGTAACTGAAAAACAAGGCTCCAGATGAATGCCAGTGTTGCCCTCTATCTGTTAGATGTGTAAATAAGCAACTGTAAGCTAACAACTTCATAGTTCGAGTTCAGTTTTGTGTTAACAGCCAAGTGGCCAAAAGAAAATCAAATAAAGTCATAAACTTTCTAATTTTATGCATCTTTTGGCAACATTCTTTTATCGCTGATGGTATTAGGACATTAAACTGCTGTGTATGGGAATTTTTATTTTTGTACAAAACAAAAAGTCAAAAAAAAAAATGCTGATTTCAGTTATCATAAAAATATTGTTTGGTATCTTTGCCAAAAAGTTTGATTTGTATTCTCTGGGTAAGGTCAAGGTCCAACATGTAAATCTGCTGTGGCTGTACTTTAACTAAAAGCTTTTTCTCTGCTGCTGTGAAACACCAGACATCTTCTGATGTTTCCTGCCTTTGTTACCGACAGGACAAAGAGGTGATCATGGAAAAATGTGCTTTGCAGATCACTTGGGGCTTTTCAACCCACTGTAAACTCTGTTCCGTTTCCTCTGCCATTCAAATCTCTAAGCCTTACCACATGTACTCTCTTACCATACAAACCACTAAAGGCTTCTCTCATACTTGTCCAGCCACAGCTAATTCAATCTGGTCCTAATCTGTGCAGGGTGCTGCTCCTATGCCCTAGCAGCTTGCCATGTACCATTAAATAGAGGAACAAGCATCTTGTTGATCTGCCTAATGTCAGCATCCAGTGGTTCGCTGCTAATTCCTATCATTAGTGCATATTGATGGCGTGCAGCTCCGGGAGAGCTCCGTCCAAGACCAGCAGCCAGGGATCAGAGCGGAGGAAATGAGGAGGGATTGATGGTCACTTCCTGCATCGCTCACGCTGCTCCCAAGGCAGCTGACAGCGGCTTCCTGTGGCTCTCTGTCAGCCGCTGGGAGAGGGGGACAAACAGACAGAGAGCGAGACAGACGGAGAGGGAGAGAGACATGGCTGTTGCCGGGTTGCTCACTGTGTCAAGAAGTCTTGGTAGCATCCCAAATCCACTTCAGGTTCAGCCAAACAGGGCAGAAAAAATTTATCAACAGTGCTTGGCGTCAACACACTCGCAGGGATAATGACTGACAAAATTAAACATGTAATATGCAGGTTCTGCTGGTAGGGGTCTCTCTCTCACATTAAAAAAATAACAAATGACGTACTTTCATGGTGTTTCAAGGTCTTGAAGTAGCGTAGGATCATGAGAGTCGTTGTCTTCAGCTACCTATCTAATGTTCAAAGACAAGTTAAAACTTTTATTCACTTTCATATTCACTGATTCCTAACTTTCTGAAGAATTGTGTCTTTTCCCGAAAGTCATAGCAACTTGGGGATAAGAGGAGACGCACAGTTACCTTGAATAAATTAGGTATGTCTCTGGGGTTGACCACTTTTCATTTGGGAAAATGTAAGTGCACAACTCAACAAAACAATTTCCTTCAGGCTTCTTCTTTTTACTCAGTCTTTCTTTTATTTAATCAGAAACTCTGAACACAACCTGCTCCAGACCAGGTGATGAGTTTGGCACAAGTTACCATGGTGATCTAGTCAGGTTAAAAGAGAGCCACCCTCATGGCATTGAAAACTCTGGCTTAAGACTCAACATACCTTGGTGAACCACTGGTCTCGCTTTGTGTTACACCCTTTAGATGTAAGAAAATCTCGCAAATAATTCCAAGTAACTGCAACATGATTTTTTTCTCGTTTTGACGGTTGCTGAACCTAACCCTAACCCTAACCCTGCTTAAATGACACAAGTGACCAGCATTAATGCAGCTGGTGTCTGAATTTGGCCAAAGATGAACAAAAGTGAAAAGGTGAAAGGTGAATGAAGCACCACTCTAACACCACAACCACTGTCATTCTGCGTTCAACGGGACCAACAGACTGACGAGTCTTTCCGTGTGAAAGGATCTGGCTCATCACATCAGAGCCTCAGATACTCAGAATGAAACTTTTATGAAGCTTATCAACCTCATTGTTCAGAATCAGAACCTCCAGTATCTGGAGCAGGTAGCCTGTGAAAAACAAGGCGTGCAACATAAAGGCCGTGTCTGATATTCAAGTGTGTTAAACGCATTTAATCGACTCGTCTCATTTTCAGGTTGTACCAACAACTTGCGAGCATTAAGTAGACAACCACTGAAAGTTGAAGCGTTTCTGTAGTTCATGCCAACAAATGATTATAGATCTAAATCACTTCTGTAATCTTTTGTTATTTATAACTTTGTTCATTTCACACCTTTTGTTGATCAAACCCCAACCCTCCATTCTGACAAACCCCAGTATCTGCAATGATTTTGAATTTGACCGTTGTTTTATTTCCAACATGGCATGGCACCATCAGATTCTAGGCTGTGTGAACCACAGTAAAGCTAAAAGCCAAAGTGCAGGAAAGTCACAGCGATAAAACTACCGGAGGAAATGACTTTAAAAGGTTTCTGCAGCAAACCTCAAAATGCAGCAGATCTGATCTGTTCAAAACAGTTCAGAATTGAATTTCAAAGGAGGAAACAAAAGGGCAGAGAAGCCACATGCAGCTGGTATGCACACTGCGAGAAAAACTAGGACGCTAGCCAGGTTGCAGTTTGCAGCTTTAGCCTCTCTGCTGCTCGTGTGGCTCGTGTGGTTATTCATCAAACAGCAATTAGAAGTGATTATATCCACACATGGTAAATACTCTCTGCAGAGAAAATAAATTCACATCTGCTGAAGTCGTCATACAGAATATTTTCTCAGAGTTTATTCAGAGAAATAATTCAATGAGCGCTTTGAGATGAAAGATGGGAAACAGAGGAGATGACACATCCAAAGCTCACCCTCATATTCAAACACTGAAATACACTAAACACTTAGTCTATTAAGACATCAACTTACCACTGAATATTTTCTCCTGTCAACTCTTGAATTGAACTCTGAGCCGCACAATTCTACCGCCGCACACATCTTCTTCTCCTACTTTGTCTCAGTTTCAACAATTCAATGCAATTTCATATCTTATTCACACCGAGGGACATGATATCCTGGGCAATGCATCTTTGCTAAAGGAGATGAGAGCCTTTTCCAATGTAAGCAATCAAGGCTCGTGTTTAAAATTTCATGCGGTGGCGTTAAATATAGAGTACAGGGAGGAAACCATCTCAGAGAGCATGCTAAGCAGACCTGAACCCGTGGCTATTCTCTCAGCACGTTACAGACAGATCAGAGTGTGCAAGTTATTTTGGATTATTGTGGGTTTTATTGCACCAGCCTCATATCGTGCACGGCCTGTGAACAAAAACCCCAGTTCTCCCAGTAACTGCGTTTCTTGTTTGCATCTAAACTTATAGATTGTACATAAGATAGCAGGTGGAACACAATTTAACTCTTCTGCTGTGTATTTGGTTACAGAGATGAGTCACTGTTTCTCTCTGACTCTGAACATCAGTCATTCCAGACCAGAATAACTCTGTATGTCTGTTTCACATTACTAAGAAGTCAAATTAATGCCGAATTTCTGCCGAATGAGTAAGTTTCTGTTTATCGTTGTGAGAAATCAGAAAAAAAAAATCGTTTAGAAGGCGTAGATGTTTATAAATGCTAAATTGAGCAAAATGTTCGGCAGGCAGTGAGACAGGCAGCCAATTAACTCATCATCCAGAGTGTGTATTGTCAGAGCAGTAGGCTTTTGTTTTCAGGATAACAGGCTTAGCTTTACATTGACAGACAGTTGACAGTTCCTAACAGCTGATCAACTTACAGTGGAGGACTCATCATCGCTTGTTATTTACCAGTTTAAGAGGTTGTGCACATCCTGTGCTCCTGCTGAGCTCCTGCCTGTCTCTGCCATGTCTGGGGACGAGTGAACGTGGGGAAGCATCTCACTTCAACCACAGATTACAACCTATTTAATATACAGTCTATGGTTCCAACTTGCTATTTGGACTGCAGTCCTCATTTTTGCACGCACAATTGCTCTCTTCTTAGAGGAGAAACTCACTTTAACCTCTCTTACAGTCCTCTTCTGTCTCAACAATGAGCCTCTTTATTGTTAACCACAGCTGCACAGAGACAGAAAACTAACTGGCAGGTCTGATGATTATCAGCTAAAAATGAGAGTGATAAGAAATTGAACCAGATAAGATTTTATCAAAACATTACTGTACACGCATTTCTTAAGGCAACATGCCAGAGAGGCCGGAGTCATAGCTCATTAGTCTCACTGTCAAAACCACTCGCAGGACTGACGTGCTGTAAAAACACTGTGCTGAATGCCGAGTGCTTTTTCAACAAACGCATCAGTCACGTTTCAGGTGGAGTTACACAAAGAAAAGTAAGCATTTTTTTTCGCTTAGTTGACCTACTGTTCATATCTTGCTTTAAATCTAGCTTTCTCATTGTTATATGTAAAATACTGCATATTTTAATTCCTGACATATAGATTATGTTTTGTTGGGAAGCTAATTGATGTTATGAACATTAAAATCCAAAATCACGGCCAAAAATTAAGGATTTTCTTTTTTTTTAATGTTATTTGAACATGCTGCTGCAGCGTTACTACTGCAAACTGCATGTAATTAAGGTGTCATGAAACTATGTTGTTCCTGTAAGAGGTTACATTAGACTGTCCATCATTTTGACGGACAGGGTGAGAAAAATTCTTTCACAATATATTATTGCCTTTCAAAAAAACAAAAGACATTCTATTTCATAGCATTTAATGTTCAAAAAACTTAATCGCAGTAACATGAAAAGATGAACATAGACACCAACCATGCACTCATAGTCAGTACTGCAGCTGGCTTTAGCTTTAGCTTTAGCTACTAGCTTCTCCTTCATTCTTCTCTCTTTCACCTCAGACACATCATAATTATCACTGTTGCCAACTAGATAATTATACTAGCTAGATTTAACGACTTTTCAGACCCTCTTAGCAACTTTATTTTCTCTCCCTCATTGCAACTGACACAACCACTTGATACAGTAGAGTAGGAGTATTTTAATCTTTCAAAATATGACCTTCAGATTTTTCCATCATTATTAAAAAAATCTGATGTTGTTAATTTAAGGTGGCGAGCTGCAAAAATGTTGACAGTGAATGTTTAATTAAAGTGTTCACTGACATGACAACTGAAAAATCAGATCTTCCAGTACAATATCTGCTCATAGTGACATTAAACTTTTCAGGTTATTTTTAGGCACTCAGCTTAGTTAAAGGTATAACCTGCAGAATTTTTTTCACTCATCACTTCTGACCCACTAGAAGTGTGTGATGGTGGCTGTATCTGCAGAGACTCTGCTCTCTCCCTATAATTCCTAACTTTTTCTCATTGTTTTGCTGTGCTCGGGATGTTTCACCGACAAAACTCTCTGTCCTTATGAGTTCACGGACAGTTCAAACAGATCCTGCTGACTCTGCCTTTGAGGCCGAGGTGAGATAATTGTCTTGGTCTCACGCAGAAAAAGTTCACAGTAACCTGAATCACGAAACACAACCTGTTCATTTAACATTCAACGGAAACCGCTGTCCTTCCCTGACCTTAACCAAATCTCTTTTGTTGCCTAAACCTAACCACAGAAGGGACTCAGGATGTAAACTCTGGTCTCTGGAGTCTTAGTCCTGTACTTTGTACACCCATGTGGTTGGACAGATACCTTCTAGTAAGACTATACCCTGTTTTAATTACCAGTCACACCTCAGTGCCTTTGCAGCTGCAGCGGTCGCACTTGAGAACCACCGGTTTGTGACTAAAGACTCTAACTTGTCGAGCACATCACAACTTTCAAAGTGATACGAACGGCAACAGTGTACTGACTTGTGGTTTTGGGTACTCAATCCCACAACAGCCTTTTGTTTTCATACAACAAAACCATGGCTGCATCCAAGGGAGTAGGAAAGGATGATTCACTGTCCTGGAGGTAGTCAAGTAGGAAGAGCAGTCCACTGCAGTGAGGGGACTCAAACAGAGTTCAGCCTTAAACTCCATTTAACTGTAAAATGTTTGGGAAGTTTTGAAACCGAAATGAGTTAGTTTCAGGGGCTCTTTCGATAGGGAAACAAACGTACTTGTGCTGGATGCTGGAAATGCTAACAAAATATAGTTAAATGCAGAAAAATGACAAAAGAAATCCCAAAATAATGAACATGCCGTTGTCACGGCACGGTCATGTTAGACCTTAAAACTAACACACTTTGGCGTGTTTTGGCATCAAGCCTCGGTCAGGGAGAAGCCTGGCTGAAACACGGAGGAACTGAAACTCATTTCAGTTTGTTTGATGCCATTACAATAAAGGCATTTTAATTGTTTTAAAAGACAGTGCCTTGGAGTTTTTTGGGGATTTATTTAGTCATTTTTCTGCATTTGGCTATATTTTGTTAGCATTTCCAGTATTGTCATATAGAGTAAAACTGTCTGGTAAATGTCTGCACTACAAAAAAAAACTAGGAAATTACTAAAATTTCAAGGCAACTTACTGCAATAGATTTTTGAGTCCGAAAGTTTCACCAGTTACTAATCTTTTATTAAGGTAATTTACTATTCTTCTTTAGTTAAATTTGAATTTTTGACTTATAGAAACCCCTAAAAATTATATTTCAAAAATTATTGAGCAAATTCACTGAAGTGAAAGTGAATAATAGTTAATATCTCAATACTGTCTACAAAAACATGATGAAACACTGATATTGATTGTTGATTGTAGAAGGAGTGGTTCCCCTCTGTCTTCAAGCAGCATTAGTATTAGTTTAGATGTGCAAAAGTTGTGTGAAATTTTCAAAACTCAAATATTTCCCTCTATGTCATGCTTCACTGCAACATCTTTCACTTGGAAATAAGTCAAACCCTTGAACCAAAATGAAATGCCATTACCTTGAGGCATATACAAAACTCATATCATATGGATTACACACTCTGATTTTGAACTTCTGCACTTTTCATTTCTGACTTGATGTTATCTGAAATACCCATTTCTTTCCAGCATATGAAGTCTGTAACAACTAAGCACCAACCTGAACCAATGCTGCTGCAAACCCCTGCAGCCTTTAACAGCTTTCAAAACGCCAAAGCCAGCAATCTGGCAAATACAACAATCCGGCGCAGGCGGGTCAAGAGGTCATGGTCATTTCTGTGAGTGACAGCTGTAGGAGCTCAGCTGGACTCGGCCTACAGGTATATGCTGCAGTGTAACCAGCCGCTCCATCTCATTGTGTCTGCAGAGCCCCAGACAAGCCAGGCATTAGGAAGAGCCCACTGTGACTCACCAAGTTAATGGCTGTAAAGGTTTTATTATCCCAACCCAGCCTGCTCTGAGACAAGATCAGAGCCGCCACAGGAGTCCCCGGAGACGACTCCTTACCCCCTCCTCTGCACCTTCCCCTCCGCCACCCACAACCATGATAAATGACTTCACACTTTCCACCCAACAGCTGTCTCCTTTTTTTTTCCTGTTCTCCCTCTCTGCAAGGCTCACTGGAGCTGAGATTTTCCTAGGAAGATCGAGATTTGTGTAGATATACGTGGCGTTAAAACTAAGTGCAAAGATCACTCAGAAATGAACAAGAACTGGTAAACAACCTCGTCTTCCCTGGAAAGAGAAAACGCTATTTCATTGTGTCAACAGAGTTTACACCAGACAGATTTCTGTCAGTCAAACAAAACTTTAATTTGGATCGATTCAGAAGACTAGTGAGGACTCAACTCTGTGACCTAGAGTCATTTTTTGCACTTATGCATGCAGACATTGTATTTTAAAACATTTATTTTTTTCCAGCCAGAAAGTTTAGCAAATCTTTCTGTATTTCCAACAGAGGACCATGAAGGCAAGTGTTTATCATGTATTTGTAAAGGGCTATAAAAACCTTTTCACACACAACCCTGATGACGCTTTCTGTCTGGCTGATGCTAGATGCAATAGAGTTCTCCTTTGTCTAGCCAGTGGTTCATTAATGTTGGTCTCCCCCATCCAGAAACAATCTGCCAGATTTTTATGTGTCAAACTGAGCTGAGCAGTTAAGACTACATACTGACGGCTTTGGTTTTTAGCTTGTTTGTAGCAACACGCTACAGTGCACAGGGGGATTTGGTAAAAAGCCTGGTGCATCTTGCATTATATGGACATGGTTCTGGTTTAAAAAGTCAACGAGCAGAAAATCATAATTTGCAAATCGTGTCAGACATGAGTGGATATGAGGGGTGGTAATACTTGATATACATGAGAAAAGGTTTTGTATTATTGTTATTATTGCATTTTTTATTATATACCAGTTTTGCAAATCAAAACTTCTCAAAATACTTGTATTATGTATGTGCAATATGTCCCAGTAGTACGGTTAAGAGTACAGAAGTACCTTTCCGAAGCATTTCCAGCTGTTTTAGGGATGTCACGAGAGGCAGTACTTTGGTAGGAAGTCGATACCAAAATTCTGAGAATGTGATGATACTTGTTTTTTATTTACAGTGCTAGAGATATCATCAGGGGCAGCATAAATGTTTACAAGGGCTGCAGTCTGCTGTTAAATGCCAGACGAAGGAAAATAACTCCTGCACTTGTATGATAGCAACATGTACAGCTGCAGCAACAGCTCTGCTTCAACTCGTCCAGAAGAAAAAATTGTCGTGCGTGGATCGACCCAGATAACCCATGGTGCAGGTGGGTTTAGACTGCATCCAATAGTCCTCCTCCGACCTTCCTCTCCCTCTCAGTCAAACACACACACACATGCTAGCTGCAGTGCATGCAGCAGCGCATCCAGTGCGCTCTGTCAGCTTGGCTTTTGAAGCTGTGTACCACATTATTTTTCTACACAGTGGAGCCGAATACCAGGCAAAAAAATACAGTATAGACCTCCAGATGTATCCTACAAATGTGTTAAAATGAACTGTTGAAATATGAAGGGAGAAAGAGGCAGAGAATGAGAGAAAAAAACAGTCTTATCATATCTGAGCAGAAATCACTTTTGTGTTATTTTCCTCACATGCGTTACATGGCAACATGTTTTCATCCTCAGTCTTTTGTCCGAAAACCTCACTAGTTTTTATTTCAGGTGGCAAAGAAAAGAAACAATGGCTGCACTAACTGGTATCAACTACTAACCTTCTGGTATCGTGACATCCCTAAACTGTGTATTGTTATTTTAATAAGAACAAACCGTGAAAAGTACCGTTATCGGCTGTTTTGTCCTGTCCTTTCATATCTCAAAGTGGGTCCTGTTTTTATTTCCAAGAGTGACTCATAAGTTTCCAAACAGAAAAAGACAAACAGCACAACACCTACGCCTGTTCACTCAGTACAAAAGGAAGATATTTTAGTATCTTTTCCTTCCTTGTGACTGTTAAGACTGTGTTCTTTGTCAACTATTTTAGTGTTGTGTTCATATAAAAAAAGGGGAAAAACAGATTCTGGCCCTGAGGAGGTATAACTAATAATTACAAATGCCATGAGTCTAATATTGATGTATATCAGGACAGCACCTGATGATTATTTGCATTATCGATTAATCTTCTGATAACTGTTTGATTAATTTTTCATCAAAACTTACCAGAGCTGAAAGTCACCTCTTAAAATATATTGTTTTGTCCAACCAGCAGTCCAAAACCTGAAAATATTTCATTTACAATTATTAATGATGGAATAAAGAAGCAAATCCTCACATCGGAGGAGCTGCAACCAGAGAATGTGGCATTTCTTCTTGAAAAATGACTAATTTTATCAAAATGCATTATCAAACCAGTTCCAGAATACTTAATTAATCAAGGTACAGGGTACAACGCTAATCTTCTTTATTGTGTTACAACACAGGGTTGTATAACAAGATGCTTCTTGTAGCTCTCTTTGTGCTACTCACAAAAAATTACATACTGCACATGGGTGAATAAATAATAAGTCATAAAAAAACTATTTTTCATGATGGAATGCTGATAGTTTCAACAAATGGTTTCAGCATAATATGTATGAATGATGGCAGGTTAGAATAATCTGTGTGTAAGACCACGGTTTAATGTGCATGTGCTTCATTTGCATCTGATAATTTTATTACTACATAATGTCTGCTGCATATCAGACTGTAATTTGGCCGCTGGCAACGCTGGTGACACACAGCTTTAACTTAGACTGAGCTCTAATTCCCTCTGGACAAAGGCATCTGCTGAATGTCTGAGGTGGAAATGCCTTTTACATTACATAAATGACTGCAGCAGGTCTATATCTTTGAGCTCTTTAGTTTAACATCTGCACATTAGTCACAAAAAGTGATTGCACTCCTGAAGTTGGTCCAATTCTACAGAAATGCTGTCTTGCTAAACTGATACAAGAGTTGTAATCACAGCACACATTCGTGTACGATAGACTGACATTCAGGTGAATGAAAGGGGAAGATTAAATGGTCCTGTGCAACACTTTCTGCTGCTCTAACTGACAGAGTAACAGTATTTCCTGTTGCCAGTTTCACTCAATGCTGATTCATTCAGATGAGTCTCATAATTCCACTTAACACCTGAGAAAGACTGTCATTTTCCAGCACTGCAGTGAGTGAGCTGCTGTTTTGTTTTTACCTTATTTTTACTTTTTTCTTTTATATAGAGGTAGAAAATGTATCACTGATGAGGCTGCAAAAAAAAAAGTGACTTTCTGGAAAACTGCAAAATGGGTCAATCACTCTGCGCCACCAAGATGATTCAGTTATTCATGCTCATAAAAACACTGACAATTGAAACAATCTGTTCTCTTTAGTGTGCCTGTCAAGCATGGAGACGCTACATTTTACAAGACTGTACATAACAGCCTCAGTTGTGTAAAAAAAAACTGCAGTTCTCTACACTGAATTATGAATACTCAAAGCAAACAGAATTCTACACATTACCTAGACTGAAGGCCTTAAAAAGAAGTGAATCTGACTGATACAGTAGAGTGAGATTAAATTTCTTCTCAACAGCAGATCATGGTCTCTAGTTTAATCACTTAATAATCAAACAGCAGTAGATGCAAATGCCAGTTCACTCACTGCGACTGGAAATCTGTAAAAATACACACATACAGCTATAAAATAAAGCTCACAGATAAAGAGGGAGAGCAGAAGCTTGAGCTAACAGTAGGTTTGTACAACTGATAAGATACAATCTATTTAAGAGGAAAGAGAGCTGTTGGAGTCACCTACATCCCTCATTTAACACTTTCTAAATCCAGAAAAGGGGGGGTGTCTGTATCTATCCGATAATGCTGGCAATGGAGGCTTGTGCAGGGGTAATGGTGCATTAAAGAAAAGTTGTGGAATGCAACGCGATTCAGCAGCCCTGCAGCGAATACTGAGACTGTGCCTGAAAAGTCACACAAATTGTACAATAAATGTGTCACGATGGTGGTGGGTAGTGGTCAACAATATGTTCTTTTCAGGGCCAACACCGGTAATGATTATTAGTAATCAAGGTAACCGATTTTTGGAACCAATATACATTTGCAGTAAAAATGAAAATCTTGGTGTCAAAATGTCGAATAACACACAGCGAAACTTCATTCAGAATTTAAGCACACGTTTAATTAAAATAAAACTATCTTAAACCCTTACCTTAAAAATAAGTTTTGCCAGCAGCATTCCTTCAAGTTAATTGAAAATCTTAATAAATAGGTGAACAAAATAACTTCCCAAAGTTTTATAAAGTAAATAAACATGAATAAAACTAGTAAAACTTAAATTTGTATTAAAATTTCTGAAATGCCCTGAAGGATATTTCAAATTAATTACTGCTTCAGTCTGCAGATTCATTCCTCTGTGCCCAACGGTCTGTCTGTGGCCCAGCAGTCTGCACTGTTGATTGGCTATTACTTGTGATGCGCAACCAATGAGATTTGAGCAAGGCATTGAGTGAGACCACAGAATCGTGACTACGGACAGAAACAGGCGGCTGCATCAGAGCCAGAGTAGCACATTTTTAGATAAAATTACCTTATTGGCAATCAGATTTAAAAAAACACTGATTCTGATTATCATAAAAACGGCTGACCCCTAGTTGTGGGTTTTGCAAGTATATTGTAATGCACACGTGTCAAGCTCAAGGACCATGGGCCACATTCAGCCCAGATCTTACTTTTGTGTGTCCCAAGAGTTGTGTTCTTTGAAAGCGGTACAGAAGTAACCTGTCCATAAACTACATACCCCAGAATGCATCCTGATTTTGTTATCTGTGTACTGAGGGCTCTTAGTCACTAGACATCAATATATGCAAGGTAACGTCTCAGTGTCATATAGCTCAAGTCCGATGCCAAGCCTGACAAAATTCTGTACAAAGCTGACCCAAACCCAAACCTCATTAGCATATTTCAGCCCGAACCCGACATTTTTCTTAACAAACTCCCCTCTATGCATCATCGGACAGGTGACCAACAAAATATAGACAGTTGGTCAGTTAGGACAGACTATTAGTGAAGACCAGGAGTTGTTCTACTTCTAGTCGTTCTATTTTTTACATTCTTTATTTATGAAAACAGCTCTTTAACTGGAACAAAAAAAGTGAAAAATCTACAAGCAACATGTCAGTCATGACACTTAGTGTACAATGAACACACACGATACAAACAATAATATTTAGAACAAAGAGTAGGAGTCTACACTGACAGGGAAAATAAAATAAATAAATGAATCAATTGTGATAATAATGGCCAATAATAATACAACCCAAACCCACTGTGAGCCAATAAAATGCGTGAGAAATAAGGTGCAACCCAACCCGAAACCCATCAGATCTGGGCAGGCAGACGCATTTCTACAGTCTTACATTTTCAGTCAGCTGTTTGAGGGCAATCATAATGCTGAAGTGGCCCGGAATGAAACTGAGTTTAACAACCCTGTTGCAACATTTTGCATTTAACTGTGCAGGTCTTCATGATGATATGATATTGCATTAAGTGTGTGGGACAGATGCACGGTCTTAGATTGCCAAACCACAAAACCATTATGAATTGCTGAATTAAACCAAAATGGAGAAACAATTCATGAGTGCCACTTTGCGGAAGTTCAAACTGTGGCCCTGCACATAAGCAACTTCTGAATGTTTCCCCAAATGTGGAATAGGATAACAGCCTCGGGTGCTTATCCTTTGAACTAGAATATAAAGAAGAAAATTGCTGCACTGTGTTTTAAGCACGCAGAGTTATAACCGACGAGGAGGTTTGTACTGTAGAAATGAAAAGAGCAGGGTAAAAATTATTATTTAGATCCAGTCCGAGTAAAGCTGCCTTTGGTTTATAAAAAGGTCAACTCAGCAGGTAGGGGATTAGCAGAATCAGTGAGCAAGACCAGCTGAGCCTCTGAACCTGATGAGGGATGGCTAACCCATTCAACACACGACATTAAATATGCATTTCACTAAATCAGCAGTCGGCAGAAAGGGTCAAAAGGAAATGTTCATATATTTGCAGATTTAGAGACTTGCTTTTGACAGTCCACAGGCAGTGGTTCAGTGGGTTTAGGGGGGGTTGTTAACCTCTGCTGTGCAAGACTCGGTACATAAAGTGGAAATAAAAACTCAGTGAAGTGAACTGCATTGTGTGATTCAATGGAAACATGTCCGCCTACATGTCAAACGAGACTCTGCCGCCATTCTCCAGAACAGCCTGCTCAATGAAAGAAGAAAAGCCTGCCAATAATGGATAGTGAAGAGGAAGAGAAGGTAAGGGGGGGGAGAGTCACAAGCTTTCATTAAATAGCTTTTTGAAAACACCTCTCTCTCTCTCTCTCGCAGAGAAGACGAAAACAAGCGGAGGTCTGCGAGGCGGCGTTTGTTCTTGGCCAACAGATCCATTTTTCAAAAAGGAGCATGCACTACAGGAAAAAAAAACATGGTTCGCAATCACAACATTTTCCACTACACCCCCTCTCTCAATTACTACATTCCGGAGAGGCTTCCTCAGAGCCCATCATATTGAGCAGAGCAGAGCTTTATTGTACATGGCACATCCTGGAATGGAGCCATTGTGGGCTGCTGAGTGTATTCTCATTTCATCCCACTAAGAGGAAATCTTCAGGGCCGAGGCAGCCACGCACAATCCGAGGCTATCTCCCAGCAAGGGGCGGGGGGCTGCGGCTGGGGGCGAGGAGGTCGTGCCGCGTGTTAATTGAACCTGTTGCAAGCGTTATTGAGGCAAAGAGAGTGAAGAAGTGAAACGAGGGGAAGGGTGTGCTTGACATAGCAAAGGAGGTTAGTATTTGAGGTGGCGGTGGTGTGTGTGTGTGTGTGTGTGTGTGTTTGTATGTTGTGGTTTCACAGGGCCCAGCTGGCCCCCGGGGGCAGGGCAAACGTCTGGAGTGGAGGAGATGGGGAAACAACCTTCACTGAGACGCTGACCTATGTGGTCCAGCTCACGGTCCCTGGGGAACACCGTGTCATCAAGCCAAAGACACCCAGCATGTGTGATCGCAGTAATTAAATGCAAGCAATTGGTTACGGGTCAATGAACGCTTCACGGCCACGTGTGGACACAAAGAGGGGAACGCCAACACGCAACACAGACATGGCGGTAAGGTCATTACAAAGGTGTACAAGTTGTTTGCAAGACAGCGCTGAAAAGCTTCATTAATTCAATAGAAAATTAACTGACAAATGTTATGATGATTGCTTGCAGAGTGCCTCTATAGCTCAGATAGTAGAGAGTGCGCCCCGTGTACTGAGGCTGTTACATATTTCTGTTGCTTATGTTACCTGTTTGCTCATGTTTATTCTTATTCAGCATATTCTGTCGCTCAATACAAAAGCACAATGAGTTTAAATGATAAAATGTGCTACATAAATAAAATTTAAGAGAGATTACTTTGATTTACCAAGCTAAGCTTCTCGCTTATTCTGTTACACTGTTTCATTTAGCATGCCAGTAGACAGTAGAGCTGCAACGATTAATAACCAACCTTTTTCATAAATGATTCATCTGTTTGAGTATTTCTTTTTTTTTTTTTAAGAGAAAAAGTCAAAAACCTTTTTTTTTTTTTTTGTTTCTTTACTCCTTTGTGACATTAAATTGAATATCTTTGGGTTGTGGACAAAGGAAGACATTTGAGGACATCATCATGCCCTCTGGGAAACACTTTCTAACATTTTATAAACCAAACATCTATTGATGGATTAATAAACTTTGAAAATAATCATTAGTGGCAGTCCTAGTAGACAGTTGCCTATCTTAATTGATAGATGGCTTAATTACTTTGTAGTTACCTTATTATCATGCTAATTATTGTTATAACCCAACTGCTGGGCAGCAGCCAGTCACAGTTTTCCTAAAATTATATTTAAAAAATAGCAACATATCACAACATATTGAATTGCAACTCCTGTACTGTGATATGCATCACATTGCCATAGTCTTGCAAATACACAGCCTTAAATATTACTGTTCTCCAGAGGAGTCTGTATATTATTATGTGCTAATGCTGTACTGCTTTAGTGGTGCATAGTTGAAATATTTATTATTCTCCCTGTTATGACAGTCTGTTAATATTTAGGCCCATGTGCTAAATGAGAGAAATAAATCCACCTCAATACACAGTGTAGCTGATAACTTGGATTCATGTTAAACAAAGGACCATTTATTTCCTTATGTTTCATTTCAGACCACACATACACTCACGCACAATACTTGTACGTTCAACTGTGGTTTGGAAATAAACAAGCTTTCCTACAACAATAGATTCTCTCACCGCAATCATTTCCACAGCGTACTGACTCATACCAGTTTACCAAGGTTACGCCTCCTCATAACTGGCATCTATAAATTTACTCAACTATTGCTAATTAAAATAACGTTGTTGTCGAGAAGCTACGCTGCTTAATGCATGATTTGATAATGAAACCCCCAGGATTCAGAGCTGTGAAGTAGTCTCTCCTGTCAGTGTAACGTTAGATAAAAGACGCAAACTTCAGCACAGACCTATAAACAGTAGAATTAAGTGTCATCTGTTTGATATCACAGTATTTTCAGATGCAGATAGCACATGCAGGCCTTTAATTTAATTTACAGAAAATGATCTGAATGGATTGACAGAGATAGTATAGTTTAAAGAAGCCATCATTAACATCGACCCTGCTTTTATGGTATTGTAGCATTCCTGTCTGTTGTGTAGGACACAAAAACCGTAGCTAAGTGGTTTTCCGGAAAAGACATCAACAGCATCTGAGTGGGAACCTCTCTTCAGAGCACTTTACCTAAAGACAGAGAGATATGGAGGAGGTTGGGTTAGCAAATGCCTCTGTTTGGTATGTACCAGCCTCATACCGCACAAGACAGTCCGTCTGAGCTTCCAGACGCTCTCCTCAGCCTATAAACAATGTCCCAGGGAAATAGAAAAGCTGTGTTCCACCCCATCTTACTCACTGCAGCCAGTAGCAGCAGCGCTTGAGTGATGCTCTCCTGGCTCCGGCGAAAGACTTTAAAGCCAGTGTGCAAATCACCCCGAACCCCCCCTCCTCTCCGCTCCATGTTTGCCAACAAAAGCCAATTGTAGCAGCCATAAATACTTACAGATACCAGCTTAACAAAAGAGCTTTGGTTTCTGTCTGCTGCCCCACTGAAAATCTATCCTTCGTGAGAGTGTCAAAGTGCATTCAGTTCCAGGCAAGTTTCTTCCTCAGTGTCTTAACCTGGAAGAGTGGGTGGTAAACAAACCACTTTACTGATGAGCCAAAAAAAGCCGAAGATATAATGTGACTGCAAATTTAGAGTTCTCCAATGCACTGTGATTATACAGAAATACAAAAATGGACTTTTATGTGAGGCAGCGTGGGGTTCCCGACAATAGAGCGCAGTGTATTCCATTAAAACGACAAACGCCACTGCTGGCCTCTTGGTCCTAAATCGTCAGGCCCGGAGAACAAAACAAGCCTTTCAGAGGCTAACTCTGCAAAATTGATTATTGCTTTCTCTTTCAAGTGGCGCTGCTGCTTTGTGACTTGCACATGACTTGGCAGGAAAAGGACAGCTGGCTCTCCATTCTGGGCCCTATTCACATGACTGGTGTCCCACAAAGGAGGCAGGCTGTAGGGCTTGCAGGCTGGGCTCGACTTCACTCACAGAGCTGGACTGTGGATTATAGCACAACTGGATGATTCAAAGATTTAAAGGCGCAATATGTTACAATTGTGCATCAAAACTGAATACTACAGTCCAAAGACTGACATAGGTTGATATCCTATTTAATATACAGTTTGTGGTTGAAGCAAGTTGTTTCCCCCCACCTCCGAGGAAGCTCAGGCAGGCTGCAGGAACACCGCAGGAGGGCAAGACAAGCAAAACAAAGTCTTTCACTGTAAGGTGATCAGCTGCTCATAACTGTAAATTGTCTGTTAATGTAAAGCTAAGCCATTATCCTGTAAACAAAAGCCTACTGCGCCGAAAATATATACATGGGGTTCAGTGACTGTCTGCCAGACTCCATTAACATATTGCTCAATTTAACCGTTATAGACACCTGCTCCTTCTAAAAGAGTATTAATGATTCCTTACAGCTCATAAACAGATACTTACTCATTCAGCAAATATTCAGCAATAATTTTAACTAAAATACATGAAGTTATGGGCAGGAATAGAATTTTCAATAGAGGACAATGTGGCTATAGCAATATTGTAATAGAGCTCCAACAATTAATCAATTAGTCATTGGCTATTAAACTATGAACTTTCAGTTTCTCAAAATATTTTCTGGTTTCTTTCATGATCTAAAGTAAACTGAATATCTTTGGTCTGTGGGCAAACTAAGACACTTGAAGACATCATCTTGGGCTTTGGGAAACACTGATCAACATTTTTTATATTTTTATAGACCAAAATAACTAATCAATTAATCTAGAAAATTATCAGCAGATTAATCACTTATTAAAATAATCATGAGTTGCAGCCCTTTGTGAGAGAAGTGAGTATTTCAATTTACAATGTTTCCTTAATCTCTGATGGCACATCACGGTCATTTTATGATTTATTACGGTAAATATATGACAGATTTCTCCTTTAAGAGAGAACAGTTAACAAATCTCTAGCGACTAACAGACAAATGAGACATCAAATAAGAAACATCTATTCAAACTGTCGATGAATGTTCATGAGGAAACGGCTGCAGAAAACGGCCAGCATCCAATGAAAGGTTTCAGCTTTCAAGTGTTGCAGGAAATGATATGTACCCCTCTTTATAACCACCCTCTGTAAATGAAATCAGAGTTTTATGCCTCCTCTTACTATTACTGTTTGCTCGGAAGACAAAGCATAGCCTTGAGCCTTTGGTGAACCAGACTATATTAACATCTCAGAGCGAGCCAGCACTTCATACTCACACCCACTCATTATTGCCATCCAGGCAACACCGAGATCATTACAGGTGCTGTGATATTTCACTTCTCCTCTGTCTCAAAGCACGTGCTAACAGCTCCTGTTAAAGGGATGGAGAGCTTTATTGAGTATCTCCTTGAAAAGACCTATTGAGGGATAAAGAATGCACATCTTTACAGCCTTTCGTGAGCTTCAGCTGGCTTCACAGGCCACTAAGCCTGGGTGCACAAATCAACCCTGAGTCAACTGCATGTGTGCAGCGGGCTAAACAAGAGAGCAGTGTTCCCGCTGCCGTATAAAATAACACAGTCTGCACATTGACCTCTATAGGCTGGTGACTAATCAGACCTACCAACAAGAAAAAAAAAAAATCAAACATCTGTTAATACTGGAACAAGAAAACGAAGACATCCGCTTGTTGCACACGTTTGATATTTGTATTCCTGCGTTCTCTTCTTAATTCCCAAAATAATTGCAGTTCTTGTTGTTGAGCAGCATGTTGCTGCTTAGCCATGGGAGGCGGGAAATGAGTTGGAAGCCAGTCCTTTTAATTATCCTTCAAATGCTTCCTGCGCTCAGCAGATGTTGGGCTGCAGGGCAGGCAGCCGAGCAGCAGGGCTCCCTAACACTGCATATACAGATCAGGACTTGGCTGCTGACTCCCCTGCTCCTCTGGCTGGGTGGTATACTGTAGTTTAAAGTACACTGCTATGCATCTACGTAATGTTTTTCCACATTACCATCATTAACGCTGATTTATGGCTTATTGCAGGGGTATTTTTTGGTAAATATTAAATTAAAAACTGCAGCGGTGTTGCAAGACCAAAAAAAAACTACAAAGCAAACCATTAAATGTGATGCCTTTCAAACACTAATTTGTAGTGCTGTGACTATAACCACTGGTTATTTTCAAGGGTCAATCTTATGTTGAGATCAGCGCTATAAATACACCTAATGATCAGCACTGGCACACGCAATTCAGGAACACAGCCTCTGATTGGTTGACAAACTCAACAAACCCATGGATTACCCGTGGGACGCTATCAACTAAAAACAACCAGGGGTGTGACGATACATCGACCTGGATCAATATATTAATTCAATTGTTATTAATTCAATGTTCAATGATATAACAATATATATAATCCAATATAATGTGTATATGCAAAGTGAAAATATTGCCATCTTTAAGATACGCCTTTATTTTGAAATTCCCATGGCATGTCTGTGTCACTAATTTGTGAAGGGGTTCAGTCATAAAATATTATTACAATTAGTTTTTTCATTAGTTATTTTAATTTGACTTTTTGTGAGTTGACATAAACATATGATATCATCTCTTGAATCGTGGATTTAATCAAATTTGCTTGTGGCCAAATTTGTGATATCAGCGGTTATTGTATTGTTGTGAAAAGAACTGATGTAATATTGTATCGTGTTCACTATGTAGCTATATAATGACAGAAAACATTCAGTTGATTTAATCATAATGGATTTATTTTACCACGTCTCCAAAGAAAGATGCTGCACTTTAAGGCAACACTAGCATTAGCATTAACTCAACTCAAGCCTTTCAGCCTACCTTGATGATAACCCTGTCACTTTTTTCCTGATTCCTTAATGCAGCCTCGCTATGCTCACAACAGTATTCTTCAATAAAGATCAATAAAATGTAATTATTAAGGCAGTCATGGTAATACGTTGCTTTGTCACCAAGGTCAGAAAAAAACCTGCTGTTTTTCAGCTTTTTCTTCCACAGTACTGGATGTGTAATTTCATATTCCAGGCAACAACAATTTCCTGCCCTCGTCCCGTCTCTGTCCTCTTCTTCTGGCCTTTTTGTGTTCTCTAATTACTCATCTCCTCCTACATGTAGCTCTCACCTCTCTTTGTTTGACTCTATTCACAGCATCTGAGTCACGCTTGGCCTTCAGCACAAATCTACCTCCTCATCGCTAATCAGCTCCTCGTGTCTCATGACGGTGGCATCCAGTGTGGAGAATATGTGAAAAGGTGAGTGGAAGAAAATATATTAAGAATATAGAGCAGATGTGTAAACAGTGAATTGTATCACTTCACACATCAAGTGTAATAAAGGTCCAGTGTACAATTTGTAGGAATTTACTGGCAGAATGTGGCAGAAATAGAACATAAATGTTTGTTTTTATCAGTGTATAATCACCTGAGAATAAGAATCAATGTGTTTTCATTTCCTCAGAATGAGTCCTTTATATCTGCAAAGGGCATTTCTCCTCTTTCGCAGATGCTGCCATGTTGCACCGCCATGTTTCTATAGTAGCCCAGAGTGGACACATCTAACGCTGGCTCTAGATACAACCTTTCATGTTTTTTACGAATTCTGCAGCGCCCATAGCTGGAGGGGGAGGAACAGGCGGGATGTTTGCAAAACAGTTATTATAGTTTTTTTCAGTTTAATTTTTAGTTTTTTCTTATAATGTGGGGGGTATTGGTCAGGAGCAATATTTAAGAAGTTCAGAATAGACATTACAAAACAAACAATAAGTTGTGAAGGTAATAAATTAACACTAATGTAGACTGAAACTAAAGACAACTTCTTTTATTTTAGTTAGTTTTGTGAGTCCGTTGCATGTTTCAATTGTTTTTTTCCTTCCAGTTTTTATTTTTATTTGAGTTAACTAAAATGTATTGCTTACACCTAGTTCTAGTTTTTAGTTTAGTTTTAGTTAAATATAATAACCTTGGTTTACAATCTGCAAGCTGACCTCTGGATGTCAGTAAGTCCTGCACACTCGTCCTATAAATATATGACAGTATATAATAGTAAATCAAAGACATAAATGTCTACTGGCCATTTAGTCCAAGAGACTTTTTTCCGCAAGTCTTTTCTTCCATTTAAGCAGCCTCTATGATCCAATATGGCAAACACACTGACAAACGCTGAGCTCCTCTCACACCTGCTCAAATTTGACGAGCTGTTGTGACCTCAACTCTAGCAGCAGAATCCAAAAACGATCTCCCGGCACAGCCAAGCTCTGATATCCCTTCTGAAAGCCGACTTTGAACTCCATCGGAGCTGTGGAAAATGAGGCTTGTGTTGGCTGAATGGAGCACTGAGGGGCCGCCTTCAAACATTAGCAACTTACCAGCCTGCGAGATGCACCTATATTATGTGTAATGGGTCAGCTGCCAAGCAGGCTACTCGTACCGGAGCTGGCAAATGAAGCTGTCCTGACATCCACACTTTAGCTAGTGTGCTCTGCGTGCTTTGGCAAAACAGGAAACCTTTTCAGCTGGAGGAAAAATATCTCCAGACGTTTGAGAGAGTTGAAACACTGCCAGTGGTGGAGTTCATAGGTAAAGCATTCGTCATTCAGGAGATAAGCCTCCAAAATGTGAGAATAAATACCTCAGGCCGCACCTACCGCACAGTGTTCACTAACTGTTAATCCAGTCTCACTGGGCAGGTTTTACTTGTTGACCCATTGACAGTGAGCTGGTTTCAGCTCTTAATATATCCTGAATAGACTGTCCAATGAAGACACCAGTCTTTAAAATGTGAAGCTTTACAGCTTTCAGTATGCAGCCTATTTTCTTTCACTTGCACCCCTTTTACACCTGATTACATCCTATTAAAATGAGATCTGTAACTGCATATGTTATCTGGAGAGGGGATGTTAAAGATTAATCATTAATCGATTCATCATTGTAAAGAATTTAACTGATTAAAAATGTTGAAATGGATAATTAAGCGATAGACTAGAAATGGCAGCAATTCTGCCTCACAGTTATTTTAAGATCCTCTTTATAATAAGACTACCTTCATAATTCTAAACGTTAATAATAAATCATAACCAAGTCATAGCACAGTTTTCATACATTATTGTGGGCTGACTCTTTAGCAAGATTCGGTTACTGCCTACTACTAATTAATCTCACTAATGAATTACCAACATTTAGAACTGGCAAAATGGGCCTTGTTGAAAAGTGTAATGGCTAAATTCCACCAGGCGCAGCTGCATGCAGCTGGTGTTACACTATGTCAACTGCAGCCACTCTACACAACGCTTGTGACTCCATCTGATCCGATCAGCTTCAAATGCACGCTGAGTCTATTTTTTGAAGGATGCTGCATCAATTAGCACAGAGCAGATCGAACTGGCAGGAAGTCATACACATAAAAGGCAGGTTAATTTTCAAAATAAAAGACCCCGCGCAGACTCACGATCATAAAAACAGACAGAAAAGAAACTATTTAACCACGCACCCTGCTTATCCATGGTAGAAGCACAAAGAGCAAGGAAAGAGGACATAATCAACAAGATCTGAGCAAGTAATCATAAACAGGTACGCAAAACGCTCCGCTGCTGAAACACTTCTGAAATGCTTCTGGAGGGGCTAGCAGCTGTGTGGAGGACAGATCAGAACCGTGGCGCAGATGTGCCGTGCTTGGTGGAATCAACCGTTAAAATGGTTCAAGTAACTTACTGTTAGTAACAAATATGTGATGAAGCTGACAGGTATAAATGCTGCTGACGAAGACGACAAAGTAAACTACATCAGTGATGAGATCTGAGGCTCAACAGAACAGATAAATGTGGGCTCACTATTTGGGAAGCAACAGATCACTGTTGCCCATTTTGTCTATTTAGTTCTAACAGCTTATTAACTATTTATGAAGTGTATATAACCTAACTAATAACGAAATTGTAAACCATTTATAAATAATTATGAGGTTAGTCTTATTGTAAAGTGGCACAGTTATTTCTTATGGTATATCATTAATTTCCCACCCACACCACTTTCATTTTTCATGTATTTTTGTTGAAACTCACCTTTTCACCATTAAAGGCATGTCTCTTTCATTCTATCATTATGAGAGCTAATCCAGTGTTGTATGGATGCCAGCTATCTCGAGGCGTGGTCAGGTGTGATCACATTCCAGTCGTGACACATTTCCACTTTGCATTGACATGTGTTCTTCCTTATCTGGATAATGTGTCAGATTAGGTTTTAATAACAGTTGCTATTGTCACATACCTGTAGCATTTAGCCATCTGAAGACTTGTTTGAGGACTGTAAAATATAATGGCCACTTTATAATTAGAGCGAACAAATGGCTGAAGGCACCGAATGTACTTGTTTCTGTGCTGTTTTATAATTAGACTGAGAACTGAGCAGAATGTGGGTTAATATTTCTGTCAGCCAATCTACTGAATAATAAGCTCATATTAGGATAAGAACGGTTCAGTACACTGCATGCACTGAGTGTATTCTGCAGCAGGTTTTTAGTAGTGACAGATCAGTTTAATCTAGCTTTAAAATCAGTCAAGTTCTCTCTTACTTTCTGAGTGAAGGGGCATCAGATAAGAAGAAGTGATTGATTCAGAGCCTTTGAAAGGCTGCTTTGACTGAGCTGCTGCAGGCTCCCGATGACAAATTGAGACACGTGTTTTATCCACCCTGCTGTGAATACATGACACCGTCGTCGCTAACGATCTGACGCCGTCTCAAAAAGCCACCGGGTTTAGATTAATCTGAGAACAAACATCACCCCAAGTGCAGCAACTTCAAATGTGGTAAAGCAACTCTGCCAGAGAGCTGGGAATCGGAGGGGGGGGGGGGAGCAACTCAAAGCCCAAATCTGAACACATATACTGTATCTTTACTGCAAAGCAAAAGACAACAAGCATGGCATTTGTCTGAGATCCTGTAACAAGGGTTCCCACTCTTTTCTAGAGATCATGTTCCAGGACTGTTCCAAGCCTGTTACCCTGAAAACAAAAGCCAACTGCTCTGAAAATACACACTCTGAAGAGTTCGGTCATTGACTTCTTTCTGCCTGCCAGACTCCATTAACATTCTGCTCAATTTACCATAACAAACATCTACTACTTCTAAAAAATGATGACTCATTTGTTGCAACTGATAAACAAACACGTACTGATTAGATGAACATGCAGCGTTCATTTGAACTCTACTTAATGTGAAACGGCCAACAATAACACAAGTTACGGGCAAGAATGAAAATTTCACTGCACACTGCAGCTGCAGTGTTTATTATCAGAGAAGTGAGTATTTCAGCTTAGAATGCTTCCTTCACCTTTTATGACACATCGTGGTCATTTTATGGTTTATTACAGTAAATACTCCTGTAACTAGGAGACAAGTGTTATACAGACATTTTAGGAGGCCTACATAGCCTAATATGTCTTGCCTTGTTTAAATGTCAGTTTTAATTGTGTAATTAGATTAATTTTTAAATAAACTAAAATAAATATTCCATCACTGTATTTTATTTAGTTTATTTTGAAAAGTCTTGTATCATTATCATTACTATCAATTTATAAACCTGGATCCCTTATTTCTAATGATTTTTTTTTATTAACTGTTGCTGTCTGAACACCGATAACACAACTAATAACTGTCAGTAACTGACAAATCTAGACTGATACCTAAATGTAAAATTCAAAGTTAAAGTCAAGTTTGCTGGGATCATTAACTGAACATTTTCTGCTCTTAAATTGATACTATTATTGCTGTTTTTTTGTTCTGTACAAGTAGTTTGCGATCACTTGTATCATTTTATGTATTGTTCTGTATTTTTCTGTACTTTTGAGTTCTAAATAACTTTGTGAACATTTTATTGGGTGGAGGCTTCAAATAAGTCCTCTGGGCTTTTTGCCTCTCTCTGCACTGTATTTCATTATTCAGTTTTTTTTTGCCTTTTTTATGTTTTAATTCTGCAAAGAATAAACTATAAACTTTGATCAGTTTATCACACCATACTTCAGCCCAGTCATTCAGACACTGGGTCTTCAAGCACAGGTGGGTCACAGGAGATTGTCTGGGTCACCAAATAGATAGAAGAAATTCTGCAAATTTATATTTGCAGTAAACCTTTTGGAAAACATTTAAAATGTGCATATTGTTTTATTGATGAGGGGAAATACAAAACATTGAGATGACCTATTTACTCAGCCTCTCTGTAAGTATTCCTGATTTTTTAAAAGTATTTAATACATGTGTTTTCAATAACACACATCAAGATAATATAAAATGATGCAGAAATGGCAGTAAAAATAGTCAGGAATGTTCATCGACAAATGTCTTTAACAAAGCTAATCACACTGATAAGTAGCGTACTTGGCTAGTTCTTTCTCAGCTGAAGAAAAACAGGACAACGTTGAAATAATTTTCCAGGACATTTCAAATTTTTGCTGAAAGTACATGTGTTTTCCATGACTGGAAGATTGGTCATCTGTTTCTCAGGTTTTCCAGGATCTGTGCAACCACTCTGTCAACATCTGATGCTGTATAATAATTAATCCTAAATCACGCTATTCTTTTAGAGCTCATTCACAGACTGACACCACCTCCACTGTTTTGAATATGCTAAATGTTTGCTTATTGTTTCCAGAGGGTGACGCAGACTGGCAAAGGTGCCACTTGTATTTGACACCTGCTTTGCTGAGGAGTGTGTGTTTGTGTGTGTGTGTGTGTGTGTGTGTTTATGTGTGTGTAGCTGCAGAGCCAGCCAGCCAAGCAACAGCAGTGGCTCCCTGGAGCAGAGGAGAAGTTAGGCAGCAGTATGTAGGTAAATCAGTTTATTACTAACACTCCCTCTGCCTGGAGCAAGTCTCCTGGGATGCTGCTGACAATACACACACACACGCACACACACACACAGCCTGCCTGCTGGAGCATTCATCCATAGCCGGATAAACATACATACACACACACAACATAGTCATAGAGTCGCTGAGCTTCTACACACAAGCACATGTGCTTATAAATATACAGTAGGGAACATGAAGTTCAGGCGTAGATCATTTCCACATTTGACTGAATAAAGTCGACCTTGTAGCGCTGAGATGATTTGAACAGCAGGTAATTAGCTGACAACAATTATCAAGCAAGTGACTTATCAAGCAACAAATTCCCAATGTTGTCTGTTTGCAGATTTAGACTTGCTGTTTTCCTCTTTTTAAAATAATTATGTAATGAATATCTCTGTAAATGTGTCCCAACACATTTAAAGTCACCTTAGGCTCAGAAAAAAATTGGGGGATGTTTTTCGCTATTTTATGACATTTTTAATGTCAGAAGTAGAGAACAGTTTTAACTCAGCTGGGTAGAGAACATATGGGCCTCAGGTAAGAATGCATATTTTGGTGTAGATGGAAGTCAGTCTGCAGGTGACAGTCCTCCCTGACACTGTACCGCTGTCAAAAATATTGATATATCAATACTGCATATTTTAAATGCTTTCAAAGTTCATGTTGAGTTTTTCCTTTTAATTTCTTTCACAGAAGAACAGAACAGGTCATTAGCAGTTGTATTAATTGGTTCAGGTCCGCTAATATGACTACTGGCACTGCTAAATGTTGTCAAACTGTCAAAAGGAACATTAATAACAAACAGTAGTCTGCTTAATCCAAAAAAGAAGAAGAACAAGAAGAAGAAGAAGGGAATGGCTGTGGGTGACGTTTGTGGTATGAGGACATAATCCTTTTACCTTTTGGTCTGTAAGCAACACCATGTTAGCCATCAGAAACGCTCCCCGCCTCTACTCAGAGTTATTCATGCCAACGGTGGTGAGGAGAGGATTGTGGGATTTACATCTGAGTGATACTCACAGGTTAGCCGCACTAGCAAGTTAATAAGCGGCACTTAGTTCACTGAGTTATCTGTGCAGATCATCGGTGCAGATGAGTAGCTGGTGGTAAAAGGAAAAAAAGATTTTTATCTGATAGGTTTGTGCAGTTCAGTGAGTTTGGTGAATCAGACTGGGGACATTCACACAAGGAAGCCTCAGCCTCAGGATGGCAAATGGTGTGAACAGGTAACACGCAGTCAAGCAAACTAAGCAGATCTCCAAATGAGTCCGTTTACAAAAAACAGTCTAATTACCCCATAAAGAGATAAGTTTGTCTGATTGCTCTCCTCACCGGCAGAAATCAAACGCGAACAGGAAAATGCTAAAACAGCAGCCCTGGTAGCGACTGCCAGTATGAAGTCCCAAGCAAAGTGCACACAAAGTTGTAATTACACTGAGTGGGGAGCAATTAGATGGATCAGGGCTAGCCCATTTAAATCACACTTTGGGCCATTCATTATGCTGGGAGCCATAAACAGAGACTCCGTCGGATGTCCTGGAAACCGCCGTGGAGCCTCGTGAACTGCACGGTCATCAGATCTGCCTCTGACCCCCTTTTTCTGGCGCCTGTAATCAAATGAGGCACTGTGTGAATCATGCAACGTGATACACACACACTGCAACTGGAGCAGGAGCCAGCAGTTACGAGCACAAAATATATTACCATAACTATGATGGCAATCCATACTGTAGCAACGACTGTCACCAGCTGCACTCTCTGAAATAAAGGTGCTACCTAGAACCATAAAGGTTCCTTCGTGCCTTCCTTCCACTTGGGCCCCTTTTAGAGAGTTCCACCTACAACCCAATGTAAAGGGTTATACCTAGAACCATCTTTGAATGGCTCCACCCAGAGCCCACATGAGAGGTTCTAAAGGAGAATACTTCTATGGGAAAGTGACCCCGAACCCTCTCTCAGGGTTCTATTAGTACAACAAAAAAGTACAAAAACCCACCCAGGAGGTTCTACTGCATACCCTTTTACATTCTAACGTTTTATATTTCAAGGGTTTTATTTAGAACTCACCCAGGGGATTCCTCCAAGGACCCTTTAATATTCTAATGCTTTAATGTAGAACTAACTCAAGGGGTTCTGCCGAGAACATTTTTACATTCCAAAGGTTTTACTAAGAGCCCTTTTATCTTATGGTGCAAAGAACCCTTGATGGAAGAGTTCTTTTGATTAAAAGGGCTCTTAAACTTACAAAGAACACTTGATGAACAAAAGAAGCTTCTTCAGAAGCAAATGGTTCTGAGTAGAACCTCAGCCCTTCAGGAAGAACCCTTTTGGAACCCTAATTTCTAAGAGAGTGAGGCTGCTCCTGTAAGCTCAATAGGCAGGAGAGGACACTGAGACTGTGAGCAGCACAGTCCAGACCTACTGCTGAAGGGACATAATGTCCACCAGCACCACATTACTTTCTGTGTTACTTGAAAAATAAACCTTTAATTAAGCAACATGTGAATAGATGAAAATGACATATGTAATTTGCTCCAGTACAGCAATTTCTATTTTCCGGGGTCCAGGCGGCTCCCGACTTTCTCCCTTCAGTCTAATGCTGAATGACAGATAGTAAAAGCGGAGGAACCCTGAAGAGTCAATTTGGAGCTGGAGTGGCATTTCAAACCCCGCTGCTAAAATGTTAGAGAGAGAAGGAAGAGAGGGGGAAAAGAAAAAAAAAAAGTTCAATCAGACACCAAACTCGGCTCTGGGAGCTCTTCCCTCCTCAGAAAAGCAAAGCAGCTTTCCCTGAGATGGTGTTCACAGGCTGAAAATGATGATATGCCTCACAGAACTGTTGTTGAATGAAACCGCCGCTGACGCCTTCTTGAGGTTGGTGACAATGATTGAATCTGAACAGTGTGTGTGCATGTGTGTAAATACATTCATTCATGTGTGTAAAAAAGATTAATGTGTTTATGTATTCATGGGTCTTTAAACCTGAACACATGCTTGTATTGATACCGTACAAATGCCTGTGCTTTGAATTTGCATTTATGCGCTCGCATTTAGAGATGCAACTGTATTATTTCCATCATTTTTCATACTACCGCTCCAAACACTGACTGGTTTTAACTGGCTTTGCTGCATTTCACATCTTTTGGGATGTCCCGAAAAGTCTGTATTGGCCCCAATCCCAGTTTGAGTCCTTTAATCTTATCTGCTGATAACTAATCCGATCCCATACTTCTGTTTACCTAAATATTGACTAATTATGCTCATGAGACACTGAAATAAGAGCTGTCCACTATGAAATTTGGCACACTTTATTTTTCACAAGCTACTTGATCCAAATACTGAGGGTCCTGTTTCAAAGATATATAATTGATAATCTTAAATTATTACTATAGTATGAGCAAAAGAAAGGCTGCAACTATTATTTTTATTATTAATTCATCATTTAGTCTGTAAAATGTTACACAATTGTGAAAAATGCTCAACAATTAAATTTCCCAGAGACCAAAGTGACGTCTTCAGATTGCTTTATTTTCCCAACCAATTGCCCAAAACCCAACTTTTTATTTACTGTCATAAATGACAAAGAAAAAGCATCAATTTCTTACATTTAGGTAGCTCAAATTTAAATAAATGTTTGACGTTTTTGCTTGAAATAGCCTGAAACCATTACGCAATTATCAAAATAGTTTGCAACTAATTTTCCGTCAATTAATGGATCAATTAACCGCATTGTAACTCTTGAAACTGACATTACCTGCTCGGCTAGAGAAAAGATGTATCACTCTCTTGGATTTGTGGGAACAATGAGAACACTCGCAATTGTACAGTGGTACAGAGTGGAGCCTCTTCCCACACAAACAAGCTTTGGCAGAGGACAGACACCAGCCTGCAGAGAGAAAACAAACCTGAAAACAACCAAGATTCATTTTGGCCTGCCATCAAGTTACTCAGTGAATTAACATTAATTAGTGACAGCTGATATGAACTGCCACCAGCCACAGTAGCTATTTTAACCAGTGAAAGCACTGGTGCTCTTTGTTAACAGGAAATAGAGAGTTAACAGATTTGTTGGCTTCAGAGTTTAACACAATCTGTGCAAGCCAACCACTCTCCGTGAACTCAAACAATAAAATAATGGTGCTAATAATTTTTTTCACCATAACACTGGATATGCAGTAAAATTGTGCACTGTTGAAGCTTGGCTGTGGGAAAGGAGAGTGAAGCTTCAACACTAATGGGCTGACAGGAAAGAAAGTTTCAGAATTTGTTCAGCTTTATTTCAGCTGACACTCTGACACTGACTATCCATTAAAAATATGGCCAGACTCGCACTCGGACAGTCTTAGGATCAGCTTGAAACATCTCTAATTTTCTATTTTTATGGACAAAATAATTGATCACAGGGTTTCTACAGGACAAAATTAAATTTAAGACTTTTTAAAATCATTATAAACACAATTTAAGATCTATTTCACATTCATACTGGCACTAAAAAAAGCACAAAGAGCATTAAGGAATATTGCAATTACTTGCAAAGTAAATTAATTTATTCACAATCAGCATGTATATAAATGGCTTCATTGCTTTTATGTGACTGATGTTCAGCTACCAAAAGTCCAGAGCACCTCCACTTCTATTATTGGTGTAGATCCGAATGCTGGCAGGCATTTGCTAGTGGCTTTCTTTCTTTCTTTCTTTTTCTTTCTGACTTCCCATGCAACTCTAATGCCTTTACACCCAAAGTTTATAATCCAAGTGTTTCCATGCACAAGGTGCAGCTGGATTCAAATTCGTTATTTTCATCAGGCTTCAACCAAGCACTAAATTCACTGTTCTCAAGCTAGGTCTCGTTGAACTTGCACTTACTCATACTAGATGAAAGTAACATTAACATAAACAATTTTAATTCATTATTTCTGGAGGTAGCTGGGGTACTCCAATAAAACTAATAAAATCATATGTAAGACATTTTAAAATTCAAATGATTGCATTTCAGACTAATCAAGAAAATAATCAGCAGAATTATCAAACAAAAAATAACTTTTAGTTGGAGACCTGCTTAGTTTCACTGATGGCTGCATGCATGAGTGTGTGCATGCATGCAAAGCTATTTTGTAACTGACTGTGAGGAAATGTAAGTTCTAGAGATGAATGCAAAGGCAGAATCACTGCTGCTGAACATGCAGCGCCGTGTTCACAACCGCCACAACTGAGCTGTAACCCAACGCTTGACACTGGTGTTCACCCCGAGCAGTGTGGGCAACACAGGAAATCTCCACCTCCCCACCAAGCTCCTCCGCCATTCCCCTCCTCTGAGCTGCTCGGTTACAGCGCTGAAGAACTCTCCGGGGCCCCGGCTGGAGCAGCCAGCAGTGGACTGTAACACTCCGATCCCAGCGGAGCGTGTGCACCCCGTGGCATCGGTAAACACAAACACTCGCGGACATGTTCATGCGTGTGTGCACAAAAAGCCAACACGTAAGCATGAGCATGCACCCACTTCTTATACTCGCCCTAACTGAACACACAAGTTAAGCGCATTGCTTTGTCTATGTGTGTGTGTTTGTGTGTGTGTGTGTGTGTGTAATCCTACTGCATTGAAATTCCCGCAGCAGCCTACACAGCACACACACACACACACACACTTTGACTTTCTAAACCAAAACACATGTGGAGGGTAATGCGATTACATGGCTCTTTGACAAGAAAACACTTCCTTGCTCAGCTGAAACGCCAGCAGTGACGCAGGAGAAGAAGGAGAAAAACTTCCCTAAACATCAACAAACAGAAAAGAAACACGGCAGCAAGGTCAGACAAGTATTTGTCACCTAGATTAAACAAGTCAAGCTGGGGAGGGAGGAGTTGTTGGGGGGGGGTGCGGTGGTGGAGAAAATATTCGAGCCATTTTATCCCTGCTGCCGCCATCCAAACTCATTCTGTCAGCCTCTGAGTCACATTATTTATAAGGCAGGGAGACAAACTATTGACCTCGCCTCTTTTCTCCATAGCATCAGCTGACTCCGACACTGACAAGGACGCTCGGGGGGAGAATGTAAGATGGGAGAGGAGCTGGGCGAGAGAGGAGATGCAAGAGGGGGAAAGTGGGTAAAGGAGGAGAGAGAGAGAGGCGGTGAGAAGGACGGCGATGAGGAACGAAACATCTTGTTAGGATTTCACCCAGAGTTTCTGGCTCCTCTCAGCAGGTCTGGGATTTATATGAAAATATTTATGTCGTACAGCCAGAGTGAGGATGTGAGGAGGATGTGATGACTCTGGGCGGGTCTTGGATAGTGTTTCTTCATGCTTTCTCTGGAGATGATTAGGGATCTCTAATCATTTCACCGAGGGCTGCATTTATATGATAAACTAGCGGATGAACACAAAGGCAATTGTTTGATCATGTTGGATTCTCGGTGTGATTCACCTCTGATGTCCAACAGAACACGGTGAGAGACACTGATCCACCCACAGAGGGACAACATCCTCAGTGTTAAATCCACTAAATCTTTGCAGATGGTTTGATCTATTTTAAGCGGCTTTATTCACAAAGTATGACTTTCAAAAACCAGGCTAGGTATTGTAGTTTTACAGTATGTACTAGTGGCAACATAATACCTGAGTATCAGTGCAATATCAGAATCAAACAACTTGTTTTTCTAAATGCCTTTTTATTTAACTAAAGAAATTCTCAAATATCAAATATTCTAAACACAAGCAGCTGCTCAGGAACTTTGCCTAAATAAAACACAGACAAAAGTATGAGTTAGCAGTTGTGGTATGTGGACTAGATTTGATTAAATGCATAAATATTTGTTTAATAATGAGTAAATAAGACTGACCAAATTTTTATACCTACCACTAGTTTCTGACAATTTCATGGTTCTACAGACACTAAGGGTGTTGCCATATAGCAGTATTGATGTTTTGTCTTTTTTTAACCTTTATTTATTCAGAGTAGGTTCACTGAGAACAAGGCTATCTTTTGCAGGAACATCTTGATCACATTCACACAGTTACACATTTACACCTGGAAGCTGCCCAGTACAACCACAGTCTTATCTGCCGGTCACTGAGCAGATCCACTGGAGATTTGCAAAACTTGCTGATGATAATTTGAGAGTCAAACTCTAGATCACGCCGTTCAATCTTCCATCTTTGCTTTGGTAGATGATCTGCAAAACAAGACTAGAAAACAGGGCTGGAGAAAGTGGGTCAAACACACATGGCTGTAAATAAGGATATCGCCTGTTACTTCAAGAAGTACAAGCAGTGACGAAAAATATGAAGAATCTTGCAAAAGTACAAAGTTGCTTGTTATTTTTGTGACTTTTTTAGTGTTTCAAACCCAGCAAAGCTGCCTGAGCTTGATCAATGCTAAAGAGACAGCGCTTAGCCAAATCCTGTGAAGTAAAGCCAAAAGGCCAAACGCCCGGTGCTTCCTTGAAATGTGTTTTATTGAATGTGCTTAAATTCATTCTACAAAAAGACATTTCTTACAGTGCTACCTGGCTGCAGTCTACCGAGCAGGAACTAGATAGATTTGATTTTGAAACAGTGCTCTGCCATATTTTGGAATTACTCCAAAATGAACCCTGATAGATATTTCCTGTTATTTTTATGGCTTTTCTGCCTCAGTGATTTAAAATGCGGCAATTTAACAAAGCATGCAAGCAAGAATGACAGCTGCAGAGCTATTCTACTGACCCAGATCATTTTGAACTGAGCAAGTTTCAGAGTTGCTGTCAGTTAACAGTAAGACAGACACAAGTCAGTCAACAGTTCAACCACTAAAGCCACAAACCCACATTACCAGCATGGGTCTGGAAACTGATCCCCAGCCAGACGAGCTCCCCTTCCAAAACAGCACTGCTCACTACCAACAGGCTCCAGAGCGTGGGAAACAAAAGCAATACGGACAACAATAACGACATTCAAGTCCCTACAGCCTTACTCACAAACTCAGAAGAGGTGAAATAATGACATGACACAATTATCATAATGATTTCCAAATGAAAAAGTGCACTAAAGCCACAAGTGGACATAGAAGCGAAGCCTTAAATTACCCAGAACCACCACTGTGACGGAGCAACATGAGAGTCAGCTTGTTGTGATGATTCAGTGACAGCAGACTGAACAAACTTTAAATGAGCTACTTTTCTATACCACAATATACAGTGTGTTAAAGGCACAATGAAACTCAACTCAGTGATACCTCTTAAACTCCACTGTTTCATTGGTGGGCCAGTGACTGACACTGTACAAGCAAATATTGTATAAACCCACAACTTTATTTAATATTTCAGTGGCGATCCAAAAGTTTTCAAATATCCCAAATATGTCAGGGGGGATGTGTATCAAACGATGCAAAAGCCGTCTAGCTTACTTCCAAATGATAGAATGGTGCAGCCACAGAAACTGCAGATACTCAAACCACAGTATTTCAGTCAGTGTAAACATCTCAGACCATCAATAAATGGCAGAGACAGTAAGACAGACAGTAAGAGCCTACCAGGAACTGTGTATCTTATGGAGAAGTATTACAGCCTTTTGCATTACGAGACTAAAATCGAAATGTTAAGAATAAAGTCGAAATGTTGAGAATTTCATTGGGATGTCAAGAATAAAATCAAGGTTTCAGTATTAGTGCCCGGCCAATTAGTTTGGACTTAATTCTCAAACACCCTTATCATCGCCTTGAAAATTATGGTGGTCTCTCTGGTGCTGCACTAAACTGTCTAATCAAATTTAATAGTTGGACAGTTAGCATACCTCTGAAAATACATTTTATGGTGAACCACAGGGCTCTACACTCGCTCCTTTTCTAATTCTCAGTACACATGCTGCCACAATAATCAGAAAACATAAAATAATTTCCCATAGTTATGCAGATGACATTCAGTTATATGTCTATCACTGCCTGAAACTATTAACCAGCGGTCTGTCCAGTGTCATAACAAAGTTGGGCAAAAACTACTTCAAGTGAAATGAAGATAAAACTTAGATTCTTCCCATTGGATCCAATGCAAAAAGAAAAGGGAAATTTTAAGTCATCTTGGAAATCGTGCCTCATAAGACAAGCCAGCAGTAAAAAGTCAAGGGACTGACTCAGACCTTAGCTTTCAAAACCACATTGAGAACGTCACGAAAAACGCCTTCTTCCTCCTTAGAAGTATCTAAAGAGTTAGACCTCATCTGGAAATTCAGGTTGCAACAAAACTGACCTATGCCTGCATTTTCTCATGATTGATTTACTGTAACACCCTGTGCACTGGCCTGCCAAAGACGCCAATTAACAAACTTCAGATGAAAAACGTAAAAAAAACAGGAAGAAGAGAGAACTTATTAACCCAGTGCTTTCTTCTCTTCACTGGCTGCCTGTAGCCTAAAGCATAGGCACATTTTATGTATGAAAGGTGAAATATAAATACGTTAAAATTCTTAATTTTACTTTATTCTTGACATTTCAACTTCATTGTCAAACTTAAAGGAAAATAATAAAAAATCATGACTAATACTGAAAGTCTGATTTTATTCTTAATCTTAATATTTTGGCCCTAATTCTCTTCCACAGACCTTTAAATGGGAAACTCTACAGAACATGTGTGGAGCAGCATTCTCCAAAATCAGATCAGATCATCAAGTCTATACGAGTAACCTGCAGTGTATGAATATGAATATGAATATATACTCTTGATGGCAGATTCTAATATCGACTGTTCCCTACACACTTCATACAACACATACTGGCTCCTGAGTTTATGTGTTGAGGTGTATTGTACCTGTTACATCCCTGTTATGTGTTAATGACTGGTTGGTGTAAAGGAAATTGCCCTTCAGGGATAATAAAGATTTACACAGGGCTGCTCTGAGCTATCAGCGCTACTCTTCGTAGTATCTGAGGAGACGATCACAGTAACAACATAAAGCAATGCGACCCTTTCATCACATCACATCCAGCAGCAGCTATACCAGTCCACAGAAACCTGACCTGACATAACTACAAGGGTACACTCAACTGCATTCAATAGTCATCTTTTAAATTATTCACAGAAAGGCTTTTATAAAATTTATGTTGTCATTTATTTCATTGAAGGTTTGTCTCTTGGTCTGATGATGTTGTCTGTTGACTTTTTTTTAATGTAATGTTAAAGTCAACATGCATGATTTGTTAAAAGAATACTCATATCTTTAGTGCTGCATATTTTTCTTGCTCTCATTTGCATTCTGTCCTTTGTGGCTGTGATGACCCAATTTCCCCACAAGGATCATTAAAGTTTCATCTAATCTAATGGACTTTTATTTTTACCATTTCATTCTCTCTAAATCGCCATGCGACAGTGTTGGAAAAATGCTACACAAATTGTTATTGTTATGATTATTAGGGCTCAGCTGAGATTTCACACATTGATACATGCAGTTTTCCTGCTGGATTGAAGCTTTGGATAACTGACACGATTTGCTATCTTTAAATGAGACAATTTGCATAACAAAACAGTTTTTTTGTCTTTGTCTATTCGAAACAGCATTTCGAAGTTTCAAAGGCTTGGAAAATTGGAACAGATAACCTCCCAGAGTGTATTATGATATCATATATTGGGAATCAATGGCTATTCCATTTTGATTAAAGGTTTTCTCTTGACAAAAAATGGCAACTAATTCCACAGTAATGATGCAATTAAACACAACAAACCAAATCAATTGCAGGTGAATGACACTGATGAGACATCCTTGCACCCTGGTACCAATGGGGTTTAATGTTGGCAACATCCATCAGACCAATGCTTTCGTCCCGAGTGAGATATCTTTACATCTACTGGCCAGATTGCTGTGTAATTTGGTGTGGATATTTGTGGTACCAAGAGGATGATACCTAATTAATTTTATGACCATTAGTCTAGCAACATCATCTGCACAAACGTTCCCCATGAACAACCTTTTGGTCCACAGCCAGATATCTCAAAAACTAATGGCCAGGCATTCGTTATAAAATAAAAAAAGGTTGATACTCATCATCCCCAGAAGATGTGGGAAGTCTAATTAAGATCACGATCTATTATAAAAGACAGACCTGAGAATACACAGTATTATCAAAAATACTTTAAAAAAAAAGGGGGCTGGCTTTTTAAAGCAAACCTATTCTGTGATCTTGTGTCAAGGTTGTTTGCTTTCAACTAAGGACGATTGCAATTAATTAAATGAAATAAGTAATAAATCCAATGACACTTAAATAAGCAGTGAAATAAACCGCAGCATGAGTGCACAGGGTATTCAAACGATCCAGTGAAGACAGTAGATGGATTTTATAAGCTCAGGTTCAAAAACGCAATTTGAATTTTCCATCATTATTATTATTATTATTATTATTATTATTAAAATTATTATCACTATCATTATTATTATTATTATTATTAGTAGTAGTAGTAGTAGTAGTATCATTATTATTATTATTATGATTATTATAGCAACTTGTTCAACATGAGTTCAGAGTAGGAAGGCAAAAGAGAGATCTTTTGAAATGCAGACATTTTGTCTTCTTTTTTTGAGCTGAGAACTGACATTAAATAAATAAAAGAGAAAGATCTTCAAAAGCAGACTTTAACCAGGAGATGGCCTGTTTTCTTAGATAGCATTTAAGATGATATCATCATCATAAAAACAAACACTGCAATGCCCAATTGGAAAAAATATATATATTTTTGTATCGAGCCAATGGGACACCTTTATCAACCATCTAGGGATCTGATTTGAAACCACCAGCGCTGACTTCTACCAGGTAAGTATTATTTGAACCATCTGTACGCAGAATCATCAGAACCTATGTCTCCACAATATATCTGTAAACTCTAGTCAGCTGCTCCAAGAAAGCTAGAAGGAGGCTGCATCACTTTTCACACCAACAGCATTAAAGTTTGGTGAGACTCCCCTTGGACTAAAATGAATTTTGCTGACAGTACATAACTTTGCTTTCTGCCTTTACACAGGTCATGGTTCTTTAAGCTTTCTCTGTGAAAATCCAACATTCTAGTCACCCTCTAAATAGCTCGGAATCCATGGTTATTTTTTATTGGACAATGAAATACAGATGTGACAAATAATAAACAAACACACTATAATTATTCAACCTTAACAGAGGTTTGATTGTCCACAGAGTCCTGGCTATTATTACCATGCTGCTCATTATTGTTTTCATTATTACTGGCTCTACATCTGCATATTACATTGGCTCACCGCATCTCCTCTGCTGGTATTTCTATATGGGTGTAATTCTCTGTTATGGCCCTACGAGCGTGGGCTGATGCCAGTGTTCCTCCTGCCTGGCCTGCATACCAATTAGAGGCTGATTAACAGCAACACAAGGAGACATTTCAATATTGGAGGATGGCTGTTTCTCTGGAGCTGAGGGTGACCTGATGGCGAGGGTCCATTGCATAAGCAAACATGCACAGATGCGAACACACTCGGTCTCAGGTTAGGTTTTTCTTGTTTGCACTCCTCAGCTATTTCACATGTATGTACAAGGAGGGGAACTATCAGCGGACTTCCTAACGCCTCACAGGAGACAACACTTGAGTTAAAAACAAAAGATCCATGGAAGCTTTAAGATGTGGTTAGGGTTAGGGTTCATTAGGGGTTCGTTATATAATTTCTACAATTTCACTGTCATCCTTCACATTTTCTTGTATCCTCTTCTGAGACAGTTGGCTAACCAGCTTGGAGATGCATTACTACCATCAACTGTAAGTCTTATATCACATTAGAAAGTTGTAAACAGTCAAGCCGCCCAAACTGTTTTAACTTGCGAAGCAGCTGGATACAGTTGTTGAAATATTTCCGTGCGGATGTAAGCGGTGAACCAACCAACAGACCAACATTGCCATCCCTAGAGCCGTCTAACTGCAGAGTGTTATAGCAGAATGAGGTTAATTTACTTGCTCAGTGGTGCTACAGTATCTAATGTCAATGTCACGCCAGAAGTACTGGTAGTAATACCGCACATTTCCCACAAACCCCATTATTTGACTTTACTGAGGAAGATAAATTTGTTAGAAGTGATTTATTTATTGACATGCCCCTCGTTTCACCATCAGCACTAAAAAGGGTTATCCAGTTTGCACTAGAATCAAATACAGTACATCCTGGTAGGTACTGTAAGTAATAAAAGCCAGACAGGAAAAGATTTTTTTCCTTCTCTTTTTTCCTCCTCTACTAGAAACACTGCACTACAGAGAGGAACCAGGGGGAAGCGAGGACGGATCAACAGTTCATCTTGTTTGAATAAACGTCTCGAGGCATCCAATCCCATTGAAGCTGCAGTTCAAAGACTATAGCGCAGAATTGTATCTACACAGGTTCACTCAGAGTCACCATTAACCAAGCCTCCATTAATGACTCGCTGGTGGATGAAAAATCTGTTCGCAGCTTCTTTTTTTATCCGTTATACATGCCCTGCATGAACATCGACATATACTTGAGAGGCTGCATGTTTGCCTGCCTGCCTGCCTGCCTTTGTGAGTGTGTGTCTCCATGTGTGTGTGAACCACACTACAGTCAGGATGTCTGTTTTTAGCCGGTCGTTGCAGGCTGATTAACTTTGACAGGCTGCCTCTCAGACCCACCACAAACACAAGCAGTAAAGAAACCAGGCAGCATTTCCACCGCAGGAGAGTCTGCTCCTGGAGCTTTGGTTGGTTCCTGTCCAGATTTCGGTAACTCTAACAATTAATCCACTAAAGCCACAATCACTATATTGACTACTTGAATCAGGATTTTCTTGCTTTACATAGCTGTCTAAAAAACAAACAAGCAGACACTGTAATGCCACGCTAAATTCCTGCCTGATGAATCAGTAAACTGTTTGTGTTTCTCATACCAACTGGAACTGAACCTGAATGAGGCAGCTCTGCATGCATACGGGTGGCCAAAGCCGGGAACTGTTAACAGCAGACATTTAAAATGACGCCAGATTCACCAACCCACCCGGTCAGGGAGGCTTTACACCAAAGAGCAAGAGATAAAAGGTCTAAGGCAGGTTAGTCTAGCATTTAATGCTCAGAGCACTCATTCACTCAGAGGTGAGACGAATCCAAGAATGATCAAATCTTAAGGTTGATTAATCATTAAGCTGATATGTGTTACTTTCTGCCATGTTTCCATGTGCTGAATTGTCAAAAAAAATCTTTTTCAAGGGATTGGGTGAGGCAAATAAGACTCCTCATAAGTCATCTAGCTCGTTACCTATCTGACTAATTACCAGATGTCAGGTAAAATACACTGTTGACGGAGGACTGTGACTGTAAGCCAAGTAATGAACAGCATGAACGGTAAAAAGAGCCTTCAAAAATGTCTCAAACAGCTGCTGTGTTTTGCAGAAATCTCCAGAGACACAGCACTGCAAGTTGTTTATTCTGTTTTACTTACTAACATTCAGCAACCCCTGACGATATTCTTGTTACATTATGCTATAGGAGAGAAGAAACAATACTTTAACAACCTTCAGTTACACTACTCATTCCTGACAATAGATGGCAATTGGTCAAATTGAAATGTACGGTCTGAAAAGGATTATTAAGCAGCAAGAAATCTGTATCTGTCAGTGTTGTGCAACCTGACTGTTAGGATGACCATTTAGCGGCTGGATGTTGCAGTAAAAGATGCCAAGACGATGGTAAGGTGTACCAAATCAAGTGGTGTTTATTGACAGAAATAACAGCAGCAGTGTAACATGGCAGCAACAAGGTCTGACCAGCAACACAGACAGCTGGAAACTGCCACCTTAAATACTGTGTCACCTGGTAGACCATACTGGAAGATTCCATCTGTGGGGGCTACCAGAATTTTATCGCTGACTAAATTCCCATAAATTATGTTTAGAGAATGTTGAAACCATAATATTTACAAAAAATCACTAACTGCTTTTTATCCCATAAATAAGCATGATGCAAAGTGTGCAATTTGTTCTGGGAAAATTCTGCTAATAAAGTGCAAATATTGCTATCAAAGTGCCAAGTGCTATTATTAATGTGCACAGTTAAGTTGTTTACTAAAAAGTGCTACTAATCCCAAATCCCACTGTGCAATATTCTTAAGGCAGAGGCCATCAGTCAGTAGTAACAAAGTGCCCTTCGTTACACTGACTCTCATTAATATCACCACAATCTCCGCAATTTGAAACAGTTATCCTGACGTACAAACACATATGCAGGAAAGAAACTGCAAACCACAGAGATTCAGTTAGAAGCTACAAAAGTAGTGGTCTGAGTTGAGTCTTAGCTTGCTTGTGGACTACCAATGGGAAAAGAACCAATCGCCTATTTTTAGCAAATTTAGCTATGTTTTAAAAAAAACATATGGCGTTAGTTTTGGTCTAAAACGGTATTGGTGTAATAACTGTGGTGTACTACAGATACTACTGCATTACAAGCAAGCAAATGATGGCCTCCAGTAAAAACAAAGTCATTACCATGGCTGATGCCTGAGGCAGGACAAAACAGATGGAGAGGCAGGTGAACTCCCAGTAGCAGTGGTCTGTGCTCTTTCCCAACAATTTGGTGCAGGAAACAGCAGTGTCATTTTTGGGCATAAACAGGTTGATTTATCGATACACGAAAAGGTTGAAGAGTAACAGAATTGGGTTTAAGTCTGCACCTACAGCAGAGCCAAAGGACTTGTATCCAACTCCAAACACTTTCCTGGAAAAACCACGGTTCACGTGCCAACATTTTAAAAAATGGACCACTATGTTACACGGGCTGTAAAAGACTCAAGACACAAGAAAAAAGGCCAGCGAACACAGGGTCTGTGGACGCTCAGTACATCTAGTCCTCTACAGCTAAAATGCACAGTGGACAGAAAGAAAAGAGGCATGCTTAATGCATAGCTGGATGGAATCTGAATGCCACATGAGAATCCAATTAGACTAAGGGCTTCCCACAGCCAGCTGGGGAATTGAGAAGTGCATTGCTGACATGATTTTTAGTAAGAGGTCAACACAAGTCCAATAATCTCTTGAGAAAAAAAAACTACAAGCCTATATTTAAGGGTCCTTTTCCAGTTAAGAAGACTGAAGATAGATTCAAGTATAGAAAAATAAATGTGGACGAGAAACAAAAGGACACAAAGACAGGGCACTACAAAGCTGAAGAAAATACTAGCACTGAAAACTGCCCAAACTCCACACTGTTCACTTGACAGCAGTGCCTTGCAGGTTAAATAACCAGAGCCAGCACTCTAACAGGTTGCTTTTGTGAGCACGTGCTTTTCTCTCCCCCCTCTGTCTTTTCACCCTCACTTTCCTTCGGCGCTGACAAGCTTTCACTTGTGCTGCCTTTGAACAGAAACACCATTGTGCCCTCCGCCGCGAACAATGCCGGCTGTTTTTCGCCGAAGGGCCCAAAAACACACATTAGCTCACTTTGGCCCTTTTGTCTGCTGGAGATTCCTGTCATGGATCTGGTTACAAGGTCAATACGTAAGGCTGGACTGGTTAATGAGAGTCCTGGGCATGTCATGGTGTCAAGTGGGTTGCGCGCTGCTGAATTGCTCTTGAACCCTGAATCCCTTCAAGCTTTGGAGGTGTTGGCCTACACTCTGATCTTCCTGTCAACAATCTGAGGCAGGGGAAAATGATAATCCTTCACCCTGAGAGGTCAACAGATTAATGTAGCCCTGCTACACCTTAAATCATAACACAATATGATGGTAGAGCAATATGTTCCAAAGATATGTATGGGGAGGCCTTTTATCATAAATAAAGCACTGCAGGGAAGCAGTAGGCTGTACCTTTACTTGGATCCACAGCACTATATCTCTATTTAATGACAGCACAGAACCAAGCAGAGCCTGCCCTTGGTTTTAACATTCCTGCCTGCAGCTATAGAGGCATGGAGAGGCCTCCAGAGGTATGTGACCCTCAGTTACATTTATAGGCTTCAGAACTGATAAAGGCAATGCCACAGGCTACCAAAATGACTGGCAGCTACTAGAAATACAGGCTTGTTCTGCACGTCATAAAACATGGCTTTATGCCATATCAGTCAACAGGAGGAGGAGGGAATGATAGGGAGAGGCAGAGGCAACACACAAATCATGAGTTTCATATTAGAGATACTCATTTGTTTCTCCAGCATCATTTCAACGGTTTTATTTTATGGGAAAAGACACACAAAACCAGGGCTGTGACGATAAGGACATTACTGTGAAGCCTATCACAGGGTTGAGCTCGTTAGCATCTTCACCTTAAACTTTATTTTGAAGAGTCAGTCTCATGTTGAGATCAGCTCATTGATCTGTTAATACACCTAAGGGCGGAGATATACTTGCTTTAAACTACGCGTTCGCATACGCACCCCTACGCATCCCTACGCTTCATGGCTGCCTCGCGTATCCTGCGTCCATTTGGAGCGATGGTTGTGCGCGTCCTCAGAAATTAACGCGACGCATACGCGAACGCAAACGCATGGTTAAACAGCAAGTATATCTCTGGCCTAAGGATCAATGCTGTCACACACAGGTCAGGAACACAGCCTCTGACTGGTTGACAAGTCAGGAACATGACATTTGATTGGTCGACAGACTCAACCCAAGGCATCTTGGGACTTCCAGCGGGTGGCTAACAACATGGATAAAAAAAAAATACAGAGGACATTTGGTGCTGAATTTATCTTCACTGATTTATTTTACCTCAGCTCCAAAGACGACACTGCAGTTCAAGGCTGGATTACAAAGCTTCTGAACGGGATACAACCACACCACAACTGAAGCAAATGTATGCTAACGTTAGCATTACCTAAGATTTAGCCTGTTTCAGCTTACTTCAGGGCTAAACCTCTCACTGTTCCAGCAGCTGGAAAATAACATACAAGATTTTTCATGGTCTTGAAAAGCTGCACGGTTTATTAACTGAGTTGCTATAACATATACTGTACATTTACTGCCAGATTGACATCTTACTACTGGGTTTAAACTCCTGCTCAGCTATGAACACCATCTGCAGTTATAGGGTGCACTTAAAAAAAACACTAATGGAAAAGGAGTCAATCAGTTATTTTTAGCAGGTTTAGCTGCATTTTAAAAAACAGCATATACGTGCTCATATAGGTGTAAAAACTGTATAATTGCCTTTGCTTGCTTACTGATTAATTGATTGAGTAACCTACTGATTAAATGTCTGACTGGCAAATTAACTGGCTGCTCTGCTCTGGGTGGCACCACCCTTCACACACACACACACACACACACACACACACACACACTGACACCCACCACCCCTTTGGTGTAGCCTGTCAGTGTGTGTAACCGTTTTCCACCTCTTGTATTATTGTGCAAATTGAAACGCCAAGGAGAGCAATTCACACACACAGAGCGAGAGAGAGACCTAGCGGTGTGTTTGAGTGTTTGTGTGTGATGGGTGGGAGGGGGGGTGGGTGGGTGGCGGGTTGCCTCCATCTCCCTCTCAGCGTCTTGGCAGGCGGGAAGGGGAAATATGATTATCCAGTGGGGGAATTGTTTCATCAACACCTGGAGCAGATAAATGAAAATAGGAGGATTTATGTACTGAGAACAAGCTTACCTCTGCTGCCAGGAAGCAATTAAGCAGGAAGCCGGAATACTACCCCCCATACTCGCTTCACACCGGTGGCGCATTTGGAGAACTGATAGCAAGCCTTGGGGAAGGCCGACTGGAAGAGAGGGAAGGTATTCATTCCCACAAAGTGTCCCATTAACGGCTGATAACAAAGTGCCTGCAAAGTGTTGGGATCTCATTTGACTCTGTGTTGGGGGGATGCGATGGATGCTTGCCTCCCGCGTAGCTACAGATAGGCAACATGGCTTGTCATTCCTACCTGCTGTGAACTCTGAGAAGTGGAAATTTTTATAGTAATCATCAGAGTGGTGTGTGGATCCATCTTGTTAAGCAGTGTCATACTTTTCGTATCACTCCATAGGCTTTAAAGACCTGCACTGGTAAGTTAAAATGTCTTTGTTTGTTTGAATTTTCTATATAATTCTTGTTTTAGTTCTTGCAACACTTGCATTGCATTTATTTAGACCCTGCCTGTAACAGCAGGGCATTTTAATGACCAAGTTAATGACCAAATATAATACAGAGGAGGGGTGCACATATAAACCATGTACAGACTTGGATATATCGGTCACAATAATAAGAAACTAGCATATAAGTGCTAACATTGGCTGTATAACAGCTGGTGATTTGTTGCAGACAGCACTTGATGGTTTGGTTTAAGGAATAGCATCAGGTGCTCATTAACCACATATAGTGAAAACAAAGTGTGCCGGCGTCTATATAGAGCCGTTCCATAAAACAGAACCATAAAAGTTCACCACATATTTTCCTCTCAGCCTCATCTCTGCAGGCTGACACTAATGATGACTACCTGCCATGCCGAGTTTGATTAATTAAAGATTCTTGCAGTACGATAAGTGTTCTTGCTACTCGAGAGGTACATCTGCTGCAACCACAGCAGACCCTTGTATGGTGTGGTTCTGTACTGAGGTTAGCTACATTGAGAGAAAGTATCAGATCAAATCAATAGCTAGAATGCCAACTAACTAGACAAACAATGTAAAACTGTTGTAAAATTCAGTGATATCATTCTGAAACTGCCCTGGAGTTTATTTTTTCAAAACAGATCACAATCAAGTCAGTGTTTCTAGTACATACAGTAGCTCTATGTAGTGCAGGGTTGAGCAATGTCTACCAGATTGGCATATGACAACGTCCACTGCAAAACATGATGATGGACGATGGTGTCCCCTCATCATACAATCATACAGAGTATAATTATACAGTAAAAGTCATTCTCTTCAGTTAACCTATCCCATTATTTGGAGCAGTGTGTAGCCACAGCATGGCCAACTCCACTTTGGTCACCACCTTGGTCTCGGGTACTGACTGGAGAATTTACCTACGCATTTTTTTTTTGATAGCGGGGAAAACAGGAGCACCTGGATGAAAAGTACGCAGATGTGGGGAGAACATGCAAATGCCACACAGAAAGAGCGTGTCCGAACCGGGAAGCAGGATTCTTGCTGTGAGGCGCAACTGCCAATCATTCATCACCGTGCCGCCCATAAATCGAGATAGCAGATCAACCCGTCCAACAAACATCCCCATGCCGTGTTTAAGGGCTATCTCCTAAACACCACACGCCGGTAACTTAGTTGTGTTCAGCCTCTGAAGCTTGAAATGTGATTAGCCAGCTAGCTACTGAGAAAGCTGAGATAAGAAAACAACAGCACAAATAACTGCAGCGCCCGCAGAAAAGAAACACAGCTGCCATCAAGAAAACCAAGCCTCTTGGGTTTGCCTAACTGGGCAGGTTTAATAAGAAAATAATAAATAGGACATAGATACGTAGGCCTGTTGTTTGTGCAATGACCAGCACCGAAAGCCTCTTTTTATTGTCTCTCCCATATCAAAAACAACAACTTCGCCAACAACTTCTGCCTTGTGGCAACTCTGCGGGGACAAGCTACCTGAAAAACAGAAAACAAACAACACTTTTAAATCACGATGTTATGATGGTAGAGGGCTCGGCTGCTGATGACTGTCAGCCATCGGTTGTCCATCGTCCTATCCCTAATGTGGTGTTTACATAAATACAGAATGTAGTGTTTTTATCACTCTAAAAACAAAGAAATGAACATCGGCACCACCTCTGGGGCTCAGACGTTCATTAATAATAATGACTCAACTTGCCAGGCTGCACAGGATATCCAACAAAACAAACCCACTTTCAGTAGCTGAATATTTTCCACAGCAGAAGGGAAACTAACTTAAATTCACAGATTCAAGAAATGAGCACAGTCAACCTGCTAGTTTCAGTTTAGTGCGGTATTCTTGTGGTTTTCACTAATGATGACAGCTGACGTTCAGTTTGCAGATGACATAATGCTATGGCCCCATGAGTGACACACGAAGACCACAAAAATCCATCACAGACCGGAGACCGGACGTTCATGCATCAAACCTTTAATGAGGGTGAGACATTAGGGGTGAGTAGAGAAGGCTCCCCCTCTGAGTCTGAACCTGGTTGAAACTCCTGGCATGTTTCCACTGTGCTGGTGTAGCCTTGAGCCCGATCCCTTCAGTTGAATAATGAGGAATTACACTGTGGAAATTAAGTTAACTGGCCTCACAAAACCAGCAAATAAGTTTCATATGCCCCTTTCTTTTACTGCACAGCCCAATCAAGAAAAGCTATCATTCAAGTGCCTTCATCAATGTAAATCTCAAATGGTTTCAATAAAAATGAGCTAATGTTATATAGAACCTATCAGAACTCAGGGTACCTACTCCTTGTCAAATCCAGGCACTTTCCAAGAATTTTCAGGTTGCATTTTCATGCTTTTGCAGCACCTTAATGCTTTGGCAAATGTGTCACCTGTCAGTAGACTTGGTATCCTGTTCAACCTGGCTGAGCCAATGATCATCTTATCAAATTATCCTTTATCTAAGAACTGTAAGAACTCTTCAATGAAATTATTATGAAAGTAACACAATTACAATTTAGTTTTTACTTGTGGGTCAAAAATCTACTTGCCTGCAGTCAATTTTTACTTTTCCCTGTACAAACTCTTCTATTAAGGGTTATTAAATACCAAAAAAGACTACAATTAATTGTCATGCTTACTCTAGGGCTGCAACATCTATAATATGTCAGAAAATAGTGAAAAATAACTCACAGTTTCCAAGTCCAAGGCGTTGCCTTGAACGTCTCTCTTTGTGTAAAAGATATTCAGTTTAATATGATAATAAATGAAGAAAAGCAGGAAATTGAGAGACCAAAAATGACATTTTCTGTCATCATTTTTCTTTTTTCTTTTTTTTTTTTACCACAACTGAGTTGCCAGATTTACTTGCCCTTGGCAAGCAGGCAACCCTTATTGTTGAGCCATGTCAATTTCAAGCTGTTTCAAGCACTTTATCCAAAATCCAATTATTTTTCAAACACTAGATTAAAACTGAAGTGTTTTCAAGGATTTCCAGCACACATTGGAACCCTCTTGGAACAATATTCTGCAGCAATATTCAATATATTTGCATTTCAAAATTAACAAAAACATTCAGTGTTCACCTAAAAATTGATGGTGGGAAACAGAACTTCTGACTCTAAACTGTGGTTTTCCACTGTTAAGTAAACTACATCATGACAGTGACTGGCTTGAATCCACTGTTTAATTATAGGTCACGCTTCAGAATCATTATATCAGTGTGGCTATGAATAGCTTGGTATTTGAACTACAAACTGCTAAAGTAGCTGCTATGCTACACAGCTGAGAGATGTGGAATGCAAACAGAAGCTTGGCAGAGTTCTGTTTATGTTCTCTCGCTCTCATACGCTGCCTGTTTTCTTTATTGACTCAACAACTGGCCTTGTGCTCAGGCTCCGAGAGTGTGTTTGTGTGTGTGTGTGTAATTTTGATCTCATTCCACGCCTTGGGTAAAGCCCTCCTGGCTCTAAGGTGCCTGTCCTCGTTTCAGACGCACTGACAAAGTGGCCTCTCTGAAATGAGCTGTGTGGCCTGTTTGCAAGAAGGGGAGCCGATGCATTTTACTGCCTTTGATCTACGGGTAAACAACCTGCGGACTAAAAAAGAAAAAAAAAAAAAAAGAGGATGTGGAGGTACGTGCTGTCTGTACAGTGAATAAGAAGAGAAGAAAAGCAGTCAGAGTGAACACATCGACAAGGACGGAGAGTGGAGGAGACAAACTCTGACGATACTTTTCTTTGGCAGATCTGTCAGCCAGATCTCACTGTGGGTGACGGAGCTTGTCTTGTCCTTGCAGGTTTTACTGCAGTGGCAATGTTACATATGCCTTATTATATATCCCATTATATTTCAACCATATTCTCCCTGCTCACTCTGCTGAGCACACAGTCGCAACATTGACTTTCATAGACGATCGGAGGACTCATAATGTGACAAGCGTCTGAGTTGGCAACAGGTCAAGACTATTAAAAACGGACGTACGCATACAAACTGTAGGTACACTGACTAAAATCTGCCCCCTGAATTTCAATACTCATGTTTATGGAAGTCCTTACTGTGCTATATTCATAACATTTGTCAGGCCAAGTAAACACATAATAAAGAAGCCAGAAGGGTTTAGTGTTTCCCCCATAATTTAATCTTGGCGGCCTCAAAGCCTCTAAAACAGCATGTAAACCACAAGATATTCTCCACTCAAACCGAGAATGAAATCATACAGCTACAGCTGCTTCTACGCCCAACTCTGCTGTAGAAGTAATAGTAAGAATAATAAAACAGTATGCTTGGATTTTTCTAACTTTATCGTAATCCTTCCAATTTTCTATACAAGCAAGTGTAGAGTGATTCGTAGAAAGAGAGATCCACAGTCCTTCTAGACAAAAATGCATCTCTAAGACTGATTATCTTCATGCTGGCTAGGTTTATAGAGTTGCAATGTAGGAGGAGTTGTTTACCCTGTTCTGTATTCATATTTCAAATGTTTCTTTTAATATCCAGGGGTAGATGCTATATATTTTTAAGATACAAAATCCAAGCCGCAAATCATATTATAGTTTTATCACCAGTTCAATATTTAGCTACCTGCCGTTAGCATAGCACGTACTAAATTTTTAGTTGTGATTTGGTGTTCCTTTACAAAATGCCCTCAGGGAGACGTAGTTAACTTCTCCTCTTATGTCTGCTGTACAAAAGCATGTGCCTTCTTTTTTTTTTTACTTTTTATGAAAGATCCAGATATCTTCTAACACAGCTGTTAATCTTGCACTGATGATTCGACCAGGAGAGTTTCACACTAATCCAAGTCGTAAAAGAGCTCCAACTGTGAGTCCCCTAACATTGTCTGTGGGAAAAATGAAAGGGCTTTTACCTCCTTTGCCCCTCACACTTTCCAACTTCAACTTACTGGTGTTTTACCAGGACATATGGAATGCATTTTCGCTCTGGACGAAGACTGTGGATTTTGTCCTCGACCTCTTGCAGTGTGGGCGCGCTTTGGTGATACCGCCTCAGGGGCCAGAGAACACTTGTGCGAGGCATTTGTTGAAACACATTACTTTAGAAAAGTCAGGTAAGAGGATAAACCCAAATGCCTTTCAGCCATGAAAACAGAAAAAGAAAACATTCTGTATAGATCCTAGTTAAAATGCCCTAAGAATCAATTCCATTAAAAGGATCTTATAATGGATGAGGCAGACAGCACCACAGTCTTCACATCAGACGAGGATAACAATGAGCAGCTCACGTACACATTCGAGTGAGAGGGCAATAATCAGCCGGCGTAATGCGGGTGAAAGGGCTTTACATTATCAGCAGTGACAAACTCCTCCACCTGCCAAGCAAAGCCGCTCAGATTCCACGAGCAGCGCGTGGATGGCCGACAAGGTGCTTCATTTCAGCACAGGGAAACCGTGTGTGGCAGCTCAGCACAGAGTTGTCAGGCAAATGTCACCCAGACAGCGCAGGGAGCAGAAGTGGCAGTGGGAAAGAGAGAAATTCCACATTGCATAACCACCCTCTTATCTAAGCTCTATTATCTTGGCCACAGTTTGTTATACGGCTGCCAAAGCTATCACACAAAAAAAAAAAACTGCAACAGCCCTTATTTGGCGTTGCCTGCTCCCACACACAAGCACACAGACACATAGAAAAGGCTAAATGCTGCGAGTACAATCAACATACCAACAAACAATGAGCTGTAATAAATTGCAGACTAACATATCGCCCTATCTTGTTTCAGACGGGGAGCTGAGTGCTGAGCAATTATTGTCAGCATCACTTGGCCTATAAAGACTATTCCCCTCAGAGCTGGTGTTGGTAGCGAGTGTCAGTAACAGAAGAGCATGTCAACAACTGTTAACGCTAATTGCTTTCACACCAAGAGCGATCTATTAAGAAAACATGCAGCAAGACTGCGCGCAATGTCACGACTGCATGAGTCATGTCTTTAAAAACGAGGCCCTCCTTGAAAACATGACCACATGGACTGGAGGCTGATTTGTAATCTGCACCGTGTTTTGATGACTTGAAGCGTGTGCCAGCATCACCATGTTGCAGAATCCTCCACGGATCTATAAAAGACTTAAACTGTATTATCTAAAATCAAATATTGAGTACAGTTAAATATTGCCTTCTAGTCTTAGTTGGAAAGGTTTAAGAAGTCCTGTGGTGTTCTAATTTGCTATTCTGAGACGTTACTTAGTTCTGAAAGTGTTGTATTTTATTCCACCTGGCATAAAAACACACATTGTCTTCACAGTAAAACAAAAGATATGTCCATGTCCAGATATGTTGAGCTAGGTTTGTTGGGAGGGGGTCAACTTTTAACTTTTCTGTGGGGTTTCTGCTTCGTCCAAGCATTGGTCTCTACACTTGGTGAGTGCTACAAAAATATCAGACACTGTATATTACCCATTTAACTTTATATGTTACATTTATATTAACTTATACAATCATATGGTTGAAAAATAGAGTGAGAAAGTGCTCCCCTTTCAGTTCAACTGTGTCTAGAAAACCAGATTAACTGTAGTTCACATTTAGTGATAATAACTACTGCTCATCACCTCAAATTACTTTTCATTAGTCTTTTATTCCATTATTATTCTGTTTCATTATATTAAAATGTGGCATTATATGAAGAGATTACTCCTATGTAGTTTTACAACTGTGTAGCAATGATTTCTAGATCACATCTACCAAAGTCTGAAGATATCAGATATCACCTAATCTGATCCTGACTGTACCAAGTCCCGAGTCAAGACTGACAATGCCCAGGTCCTAAACTTTAAGTCTGGGTCCTAAACAAGTCATAATGAAAGTGAGTTTATGGCCTCATCGATTTGCAAAGTTACTTAGCTGTTTCACTAACGTTAGCTAAGCATTAGCTCGCAAACTATGTTAATATTACTAAAATGTGTTCTTCAAAAGGTTTTTCAAAAAGGACCCTTCAGGGCCAGTATGCATTCATCCCCACTACTTTTCAAAAAATATGCCGGTGCTGCTGGCTGAAAGCCTCAGAAATTAAGAAAATACAGATACAGATGCATTTTCTTTCTGCCTGGTGCTGACTGGGGCTGATTTTTTTTTTCTTTTTGTATTGACTAAAATGTGTCCAAACCACTGACTTTGAAAACTGTCCATTACCAAAAGCTGGGATCAAATGCATGCTCTTTTTAGCACCCTTTTTTTTCGTTCATTTGTGGTTTCTTTGCTGAATTTTAAAACTGCAAAGTACTTCTGCTGCTGCTTCTCGTGACAGACATTCCATCAACACTCCTAGTCATCTTACAGTGGCACATAAACTAAAATATGTTAATATTAGCCTTGACTTACCGTTCTTTGTGCAACTCCAAATGTTGAACGACGTTAGAAGTTGTTGCAATGCCGTCTATAATTTTCGACCTGCACGTTTTGGAGATCATGAACGAAATTAGCTTTTTATTCAGTTACCCAGCCCATGTCCTGAGAGTGACTCAAGTCCAAGTCATGTGACATGTCATGTCTCCCCTTTAATTGCTGAGCTATTGTTACATTAATCACAGCTTCACAGACTACCAGAATAAGTGTCTGCTGAGCTCTGAAAGCCTGGAAATTAAATTAATAAATACATTGATGTGATGTACTGATTGCGCAGCCACCTTATGCAAGATTGTTTTTCAACCGACAAACCCTCTAACAGCCAGATAATCTTTTGGCCTTTGAGAACAGCAAAAAAAAAAAAAATCCTCACTAACTTTTTAAATGTTAAAAAGATACATACTGGTATTTCACTTCTTAAAAAACACCTTTAGTCAAGTGTACAGAAACTGGTTTGCACGGCGTGTTGACAAGACAACATTTTGCAGTTGTTTATAAATGTTCATACAGCTGATAAATTCTAAAAATGAAAAGCCTGCTAATAGCATCGACCCTGCCCTTGATTTTACGGGGACAGTTGGGCGCAGGGAGGTTTTAGTGACTGGACGTTTTACTTTCACAATGGCGTGCCCCGGTTCAAACCCTGTATGTCCGGTAAATAGATTGCTGGTCTCACACACACAAAAACAGCAAGCATCCAAAAAAAGATGTTTTATTTATGAGTAACATGGCCAAGCAAATCACTTTATCGTAAGCTATTCACCTTGGTTTGCTGGAGAGCATTGTTAAGATCAGTGTTATTGCTTTCCCGCACACGACTCAGTATAAGACCAGCCGACAGACCTTTGTGCTGAACGAGTCTGCAAGGCTGGAAAAAATGACCTGCGCTCTCATGCAAACAAAATGTTGAAAAGGGATTCAAGTGATGTGAAGGCTGAAGCAAGCCAGGCTTTCAGAGCTCTCTGTCAGCGAAGGACACAGCTGAAAAGGAAAACAGCCATTACTTAATGAGCCACTTAAAGGGTGCCCTCTCTATTTAGGTTTCATTATTTTTATTGTAAATCCTTCACAGCCCTCGTCTGCTAGTCATTCACACAGAGCTTCTGCGGCCAAGTACGCCATTATATATTAACCAAAATCACAGGGCTGGAAAAATACCTCAGCTGAATGACAAATATGATTACGACGAAGTTATCTCCAAATAATTTCTTTTTTCTTAAACTGCTCAAATGAAATGTCTTTTGTTAACATTGTTTAATAACATGCATTAATCAAGCAGTCGAGGAACCGGAGAGGGGTTGTGAAAAGGCAAAGAGGGGGGACAAATCAGCAGTGGATAATTACCGGGGAACCTTCTAACAGTGCAGCTCCTAATCCATCGCAGGCTCGGAGACAGCATCTTAATCACAGCATAATTACATCCTGTCATTCACCGCAATGAAAACACTGAGACAGGAAGATGGAAGACAGCTCGGGACGACAAGCAGGAAATAGATATATATGCCTACAACAAGCTACCCACGTGCTTTTATGCGGCACTTAATATGTGTCATTGCTGTCGTTCTGTCTGCACATTTCAGCAATTCCTCACGAGTCATGGTACCTGGAAACAAAGAGGCTCTTATTCTGAGGTTTTGTAGTGCTGGTGCATTCAGACTGTGGAGTGATACCTCAAAATAGACAACTGACAGCTCTTCAAAAAGGACCCTTCAGGGCCAGTATGCATTTATCCCCAGTACCTTTCAAAAAATATGCCAGTGCTGCTGGCTGAAAGCCTCAGAAATTAAGAGAATACAGATAGAGATGCATTTCTTCTCTGCCTGGTGCTGACTGAGGCTGGTTATAGAACTTCAAATTTCTTTTTTTTCTTTTTGTACTGACTAAAATGTGTCCGTACCACTGACTTTGAAAAACTGTCAATTACCAAAAGCTGGGAACAAATGCACACTCTTTTTAGCACACTTTTCTTGTTCATTTGTGATGTCTTGGCTGAATTTTAATACAGCAAAGTTCTGCTGCTCATGTTAAGATATTCCATCAAAACGCCCAGTTGTCCTACAGTAACATCTACAATTTTCAAGTGAGAACCAGCCATAGTGCCTTTACATTTTAGGCTCTATTTCATTTATGCATTAACATCCATAGAGCTGATGTTGTCCATGCAGATACTGCAGCCGGTAGCTCCTTCAAACTTTGCTTTTCTCTTTTAATCTGTTGTTTTTTGGCTTTATTGCTGAAACTCGTCTCACCTATGACAAAAATACATCTGTAGGCATTGGAAAAAGGGCCATGAGGTTTGGATTAAAAAGCAGTGGACCTTGAGACGATCGACAATGTACGCAGCATCTTCCTACCACCCTGCTAGATGAGGCGGATGCACTGCCACAGACCACCTCAGGAGGAGCGGAGGACAGTAAGGAAGAGCCATGCTATCCTATCTTGGATTTAACTGCTCATGGCTAATGAAATTAGAGTGACCAAACACAGGAAAACCAGAGGCTGTTTGTGTCCACGTCTTACAGACACATGCTCCTCAAAAAAGCAAAATGATTTCCTGGGTGTAAATGTGCATATGCATATATGTAAATAACTGCATATAGTTTTATCTTATTTTATTTTCAACTCTGAATTCACTTGTTTGTATAGACGTTGCACATGTGTCATGTAGCATGACAGAACTCAAATGACTTTGATATCTTGTTGTTTAATCAATTAGTTGACGGGCAGAAAACTAACCAGCAACAATGTTGACAATCGATTAATCATTTCAGTCACTTTTTAGGCAGAAATGCCAAAAATTCACTGGTTCCAGATTCTCAGAATGAGCATTTGCTTTTCAGTCTTCTATAATAGTTATCTGAAGACATCAACATGGGCTCTGAAAAAGTGTGATGTGTCAGTCTTTACTAATAGTTTATAGATCAATCAATCAAGGAAATAACAAGCAGAGTAATCAGTTATGAAAATAACTGTTTGTTGCAGCCTAAACATCCTAGAATAAGTTTTAAATCTGTTATCCAGGCTGACCTCCAATTCCTTGTTAGTGTTTGACTTGTTGTAAATCTGTAAACTGAAGCATTTTCTTCAGTTGCCTTTTATTTTGTGTCTCATAAATCCTCCACACCTGTGAACAAGAATAGTTTTTTTTTAGTCACGGAGGAGGCTGAGAAAGTGATTGCCATGCTTCAAGATCCGCATGAACACACTTCCACAACACACGAGAACCTTCCTTTGGTGGATATATTTAGGTCACTGATTGATGGCTCGGACAGATGCACAGTGGAGGTTCAATCCTGTGTCTGTGTGCGAGAGTGAGAGCAGGCTTGCGAATGTGAAAATGCATTTATCAGCCATGCTGTCGCCTACAGTGTGTGACAGTTAGAGAGAGCCAGGGCCGGGGGACGTCCCACTGGCATTAAGAAAGCTCTCTCCGTGGGATGCGTCAGCCAATGAGCAGCGGAGCCTCGGGGGGCTGCCTTGTTAATTAAAGCTGGAGCTGTTTGTCAGCGCCGGCATATGATGCACAGCGCTATCACCGTCGGGGGAAAGACAAAACGCAAAGCAAGATTGCTGCAACCCCTGCAACAAATCTGCTGCCTCACCATGGAAGCAAGACGTCTTACTACAGCAAGGACTGCTGTGGCTTTGAGTGCCAGTATCAGTTTGCACTGTGTTAGCCAACCGTCAATCAGAGTCTGCACTTGTAGAGTAGAAGCATGAGGCGATCACGAGGAAAAGATGGGATTTGCAAACAACAAAATCTCAAAAAAGCACAGGTGCTGCCAGGGTGTTTATTAGTTGTCTTTGGCAAGTAACGGTCTGACCTGAAGTGTCATCACTTGACAGAAGAGTGCTCTTGAGTGTCAGCTGTACTAATTACTGCTAATAAGGGATGCATGGTGCTGTTTGAGTGCTAACAATGAGATGCCCAGTAATGGATGTGGTGAACCTTGAGCTGTAGACGTGCAAATGTGGTGATTTTAAACCTCCTATAGACTGTGAGATTTCTGCAATCTTTTAAGTTTATTGCAAGCCACAATGCACGACATGGATCTAACAAACTCAGGTACAACATCAAGTCTGATGTAGCCTTAGTAAACTCAATGATGATCGGCTACCGAAACATGTCCGCTTCAACTGCTTCAGTAGATATGCAAGAAAACGTCATCAACGCACATCATCCATCCAATAAAGCTAAGCAAGAATTAAGCACTTGCCACAGTGGAGGAAGAGGAAGCGTCAAGAATGTGGAGAAAAGAGGCCAACTTGAGAAGACAATTTTGCAAAGACAGCCTGAAGTCATGTTCAGTATATGTAGTACAGGGCTACATCTAACCATTAATTTCAATAACTATTAGTCTGTCGATTTTTTCTCAAATTCGCTGATTAGTTTAGTCAATAAAATTTCAATTGGAAAATGGTGAAAAATGTTGATCAGTGTTTCCCAAACCCAAGGTGACGTCCTTAAATGTCTCGTTTTGTCCAAAACCAAAAGATCTTCAGTTTACTGTCACAGAGGAGTAAAAACAGACAATCTTCACATTTGAGAAGTGTGAAATCAGAGAATTTGGACATGACTCAAAACTATTCATCAAAATAGTAGGTGATTAATTTACTGTACATTCATGCATTCCTATTGATTGATTAGAAGACGTAGGTCATACGTAGCAAGAGCTGAGTATTAAATTTCAATACTTTTATGGAACCAGCCTAATTGCTTCAATACTATCAAATATTGTTCATCGTATATCATGTATAGATATAACATATAGCATAGAGTAACATGCTCAGGGTAAAAAACGGCTCCTCCAGCTGCTGCTAGGCCTTTGAACAGTTTCTTCCTTCTAAGTGAGTAATTGTAACATCATTTGTAATGTAAATTTCCTTTTGTTAAAATGGGTTACTGTAGGCCAAGCTATCATACCAGTGCCGGTATCAGCATTTTTTGAATGATGCCCCCGTCCAAGTTGTAGCAGCAGTCACACTGTGAGATGGTTATTATAAATTTCTGACACTGTCATAACTTTGTCCCACCCTATCTCAGGTCCCAAGGCCATGAGAACGGCTGTCTTTGAACCATTCTCTCACCACCATTTTGGAGCCAAGACCAAAGACTTCTTTCACATTGGTAATCTTTCGTCTGGGACAGCCCAAAAAAATTGCCTTTGAGGGACAGAAAAAATAGAATTCTTTGTACCATGTGCTCAGTTTGAGGCATTCATCGCAGCACTTGATGGAATAGAAAGACACATACTTGTAGCTGGAATGTTGCTGGCTTAGATCCACGCACCAGCTGGGAAAATATGGGTGGAGAAAGTGAAGCAGCAACTCACAGCTTCCCTAACAACTACTGTCAAGCTCCCCTAAGGCAAAGAACTTAATTTCCCCATATTGCTTTGGTAGAGCTGCTCAGTGGCCGGCGGCAGAGGATGATTAGTGTAAGTGTGCAAAACAGGGCCATGAAGAAAAAGAGCAAGCATGTTTGGCAAAATTTCCCTGGATAAATACAGACACAGACTCCCATCGAGCTTCTATATACGCAACCCATTTTTGCCTGAACGCCTGGCCTTCAGGCGTCCTGCCCCCGACGCTGTTGTAATATCACTAAATCAACTAAACCTAAATCCCCATTAGAATGAATTTAGAAACTCACGCTGCGGAACGAAAAACCCAAACAAATCTGTAAATTCATGTTAAAGCAGATGAACAGAAGGATTGTGGATTAACGAGAGGGGATTTGCCACTCCGACGTCACTCACAGAGCAAATGGAGCAAATCAAACATCTTATTAATACTGTGACAGATGGATAATTGTGTCATTTTATTATCTGCTCACTTGTTCGATACCCACAGGGAGACTTCTGGAGGGTTTAAGCCGCAGCGGGTAATTGTTTTATAGCGCTGCTGTCAGGTGAAAACCTTTTATCTCCATGAGGTTGGCTTGTCAGCATTTGAGAAATTCTAGATGATGAATCACTCTAATATTTCTAAAAAAAAATTGAAGTGGTATCTCTCGAGGAATACAGGGGGTTTCATTCCAAGACAGAAATATGAAAACCATCCAAATTGGACATACTAGGTTTTCCTTGTCTCCTTGCAAAAGCCCACAATAGCAGATTGCCCGTGCTTACACTTTTTGAATCATCACTGAATCATCCCTAACATTTCTCTAATCACAATAAGGTGCCCGTGACAAAACGGCACGGCTGTGTTTGTACAGTCGATTTGCACAGGTAAGTAAGCAGCTTTCCTATGAGGAACGGGGGGATTCAAAGCAAATAAACATGCCGTAATCAAATGCGGCCACAGCTACAAATTGCTTTCGGCTGTAGTGAAACAGGTTACGGGAGAGGGTGAGACCACCGTACAGCCTAAGCCTTCATCAAGGGAGCTTGATCCTATCAGCACGGAGCTGGAATATCAACAACACAACCAACTGATTGTGTTTAGAGTCAAAGAGCTCGGGGAGAAACCTATAACCTCAGGCTCTTATGATCAGACAGTAGCAGCTGTGCGCAAGTTGCAGACTAAAATAGGACAATCCAAATGACGGTGACAGGAACCCAAAGGTGACAGGGATTTCATGAAACATGCTTATCCTGAAGTGCTTTGGAGAACAGGAAAAAGGCTTAGATGGAGATTAAATGAAACAAGATAAAGTAAATATTGGTATGTTGGCCATGTGGGCTCGTTGAACCCACGGAGGACGGGATATTAAATGTTGGCAGAATGCTAATGAGACCGTAAGGCCCGACATAAACAGCAACATGCTGGCCATCAGTCACTCAGAAGAGGTCAGGAGGACCACACACACCCTCCGCCGAGGCTTATCGGAGCATGATGCAATAGGTCAGAGCTATTCCCCTGGCCAAATGCTGCTGTGTCCTCCTCATAATAGATGAGCAATTAGCACAGGTAGCACAGGTCATGAGCTGCACTCAAGCATACAGTAAGTAGGTGAAAGCATGAGTCATGACGGAGCATGAGACATTTCCAGTGGGTAGACATTTAAAAAGGCTGCATTTCACTCACAGAGAAGCAACTTATTAACTGAAAACCTGTGATTATTACTCTGTATAATGTTAACTTCAGGGCTGGGTATCATTTGGATTTTAACAATTCTCAATTCACATCATTTACTGGGCATCAGTGATATCAGTGAGGTGAGGTGCCAGCGCAGAGCCCAGAGTATATTAAAAGACAATACCTACCCCAGCCACATCCTGTTCACCCTGCTGCTGTCTGCCAAGAGATACAGAAGTATCTGCTGCCCTACCACCACACTGAAGAGCAGCTTCCTCTTTCAGGCTGTGTTTGTTCAAGCCATTCCAATTCATCAATCAAAGCGGAACTGCATCAAAATCTCTTCATACAACCTTGTTCTAAATGGTATATAAATCTCCATGTACCTTGTATAAATGCAGAAACATTGAGCTAAGCTAACATCAGCTATAACTGCAACAAAGCTGGTCTCTTTTCCAGTTTCTTGAATATTTTGGGTTTTACTTAGGCTACTTTACTGTGATGACATAAAGCATTTTGTAGCATAGCATTTGCTAAATTGTGGTGACTGTTAACAAGACTACCATAATTTGTGTTATTAACCTGCTAGTCAGGAAACTTAGCAATGGTTGAGTATGTTAATCAACAATGAATAAAAAAATGCATAAGAAGACAGGAAGACACGCATGCATTTAACTGGCATGTCTATAGGTGCAGATGGATAGCCAGTTCAATATATGGTAGGTGTTTGCTTTACATGGTTTAATTGGAAACAAGTGTGAGTGAAATTTGCATAGGAAGTAGAGTTGTCGCAAAACCAGAATTTGAAAGTACAATACAACACTAGTATAAAAAAACGACACTCTGTACCTCTTTCAATACCACAGCAAAAAGTACACAAAATAGGATATTTTTTCTTTTTATTACACTTGACAACCTGCAGAGAAAAGGTCACTGAACTCTCGTTTTGCTGAAAGCCAAATTTCAGGCAGGACAATAAAAACTGAACTGAACTGAGGTCTTGAATGAACACTTAGATCATGTTTTTATAGCTTGGGTACAGTCAATAATATGAAATGATAGTACTGTATTGTTTTTAAACACATAGTATTAATAAGTATGAGATTTCGATACTGTTGACAACCTTAGTAGGAAGAATCACAATTAAAATTTCTTACTGATTCCTTTGGAATCTTTGGAGTTGACTGTTACTTCGAATTGGTTCTCGATACCCAACTCTCCTTAACATGACTGTTAAAATGGGCAAAGCACAAAAAAAAATCTGTGCACAACCCCTCATGTAATTGTAGCACATCCACCAACATCATTTAATAAGAGAAGTCCATTTGCATGAAAATCAGACCAATTACCAACAAGTAGCTGGCATGTGAGTATCATTTCACATAGTCGTATCATGCCTCATTTGCTTAGCCTTGAAACATAAGCTCCTGTGTAGAGCACATTGTTGTCTCTCTGTTCATTCAACATGGATTTAGCACTTGAGTAATAAAACTATTACTGCTCTGGAATGTGTAACACAAAAAATGGATGATTATTTAAACTAATTTCCCTCCTCAAACACAAAGAGGCAGGGGTTTTTGTTACGATAAAGCATCGAAAGAGAAACCTTCTCTGAAACGCAAACTTCTCTGCGACAATAAGCAGCGCAGCAGCAGGGACAAATGTGAAACGTGTGAACTTAAATTACCTCTAACTGCATCAAACGCAACGCACACGAGATTATTCCTTGAAGTCAACAGGGCAGGGCAGTGCACTGACAGCAGAGAAGACACCAGCACGCTGGCTGAAGATAAGTGAGAAGCACTTTGCTGCTGTGACATCCTCAAAGTCTTTCACAGTCAGCAGCTGTCAGAAGTGGCAGCCACACAGCACAAAGGGTAAAAATACTCACACATAAAACATCACAGCATGCTGCACTCATACAAATCAGGAAGAATGGGCACAGACATACACATCTGATGCACTGTAAAAAATAATCTATTTGTTTTAACTTGAGAAAGTTAGTAGCTGGTGCCTTAAAATTTTAAGTTGGCTTATTTTGAAAAGACAAATTGAGGTAATTTTGTAATCATTCAAAACAAATAAACATTTCTAGTCAAATAAACTTGATATTAATTCAGTTGTGCTTGAAAAAGCAGGTTCACTAAGCTTAAGATATTAAGTTGAACCAACAACCATGACTTATCTTAAAGTGTATTAGAGACACAAACCAGGTTTTCATCACATATGTTTTCTTCATACTAAAAAAGAACAATGCTCTCAAACAATGCGTGCTGGGATGTCTACAAATATGCTGGTAATATTTCTTGAGAAACTTAAGTTGACTTGAAGTTCATTAAACTACCAAACATTCACTCAACTCATTATTTCAAGTCTAAAGACTTCAAGTTGAAGGAACTTACACTGATAAGTTCTGAAAAAAACTACAAAAAATGTAAGTTTAAGTAACTTGAATAAATAAAATGTTTATATTTACATTAATTTAATGAGAAAATATTTGTTTTTTTCCCACAGAATTCCTGTATGCTTTTTAACATTGTAACATGTAACAAGGATATCTTTGGGAAGCACTGCTGTGGCCTCAGTGTGGAACTAGATGGGAACTTTATCCTATCATTACAGGATTTTATGAGGTGCAAAGCTGTAAAAACTTTCAATCTGGTATTTTCCAGCTGTGTGTTTTGTCTGTTATGCTTCTTACATTAATTACAGGATAACAACAGTTCTTTGTGGTTACAGTTCATGCACGCTTCACACTGACACACTTCCTCTTATTCCTCCCCTCTGCTTTCACACACGACTCTGAGCACCATGAAGGGCCGAGCTAAATGGAACGGCAATATATAAGCACTGATGACCCGGACAGGTTAAAGCTGTTAACAGATGGGAGGTGGGGAATTGATGATCCGCTCCAACTGAGTGAATCTTTATGTGTATGAGGACGGACAACCGCTTCATATTTCATAGAGTTATTTTGCTGCAAATCTGCATCCAAACATTATACTGACTAAGCGGTATGTAGGAGGCAAGAGTCAATCATGGCTGATTAATACCATTGCTAAGCCTACATGGGAGGTTGTCATTGGAACGAGGTGGCCCGTGGTATGATCCATGGGCTTTCAAATGAGGTCATCATCTTAAAATACACAGACCTCACTGGGCATGTAATATGTTAGCTATGTTTATTAAAGCTAGTGATTTATATTTCAGCTACAGCAGTGCTACCATTCCCAGAATGAGCCACAGGGGAAAAAAAAAAAAAAAAAAAAAAACAGGCCTGCCTGTCTTGTCAGTCAGCCCGACGTCCCACAGGGAGCGATGTTTTATTTGTCATTTGGAACGTAATGAGATAAAAGAGATAAGAGGGATGTCACAAGAGAAGCTCCTTTCCTTTTTCCTGAAATCATTCCTCTGACATCAGACATACCACACAGTCATGACAGAAACAGAGTTATCAGCACATGGTGTATCAGCGTGTGACAGATGAATGGTGCAATAGGCAGTTTATCAAAGAACAAAATGTCAAAGAGTGCACTGGCGACTCATGGCGCATCAGAATATAAAACAATCCAAGCAGCAGCACCTGTTTATTCTCCTCAACACGCCATACAAGCTACTAATGATTAACATCTCACTCACAAAAGCCTTGAACTTGTAATATTCTGCAAACAGAGTTGTGGCTGCAGACTGTCAGACACTCCACGCACATGTTTTGCTCCATGAACCAGGTACCAGAGGCAGGGTGGGAAATTAGAACCAGCCACCAGCCAAATGTTGGTTAAATATGAAAGTGGCCGCTAGGTTTCAGACGGACTTCGTTACTTTTATGGCACCAGCCAAATTGCTTCAGTACTATCAGGTATCAAAAAATGCCTTGTCATTCAATAGCCAATTTAGGAGTAAATCTCCAAGCTGTGGTTTATTTTTTTATGCTGTAAAACTGCTTTGAGTGGATAAATGCCAAGGTGCAGAAACATAAAACTGAAGAGTTAAAACAGATGACTTAAGTTTAAAGGTAGAATCAGTAAGATTTGTCAGACCTGTTTGTAAATAAACCAGAACATCCCAGGATAACAAATACCAACATTTTAGGTTGGTAAAGAGTCTCAAACACAGCAAAATAATAACAAATTAAGAAAATAAAGGCAAAGAGCAGAGTCTCTGCAGATACAGCCACCGCCACACACTTCTAGTGGCTCATAAGTGATGACTGCAAGGGATTATGTTGATATGAAACTAAACATTGCTCATTTCAGAAAATGTTGCATATTATTTAACCGCATAAATAGGCTTATATTTTTATGTTATGAAACTGCCTTAAGTGTGTAAAGAGTAGGTGAAAAATAGGAAGCTAATAAAAGTATCGATCAGGAGCTGGTACCGGAATCTTTTGCTACCAGTGCCAGTACTAAAAAGTTTTGATTGATTGATTGTTTTGAGTCATTTCTTTAAGTTAAAAAGTGTCAGATTCTCTGATTTCAACTTTTTAAACGTGAATACTTTCTGGTTTCTTTAGTCCTCTATCACAGTAAACTGAATATCTTCATGTTATGGACAAAACAACTAATTGAGAAAACAATGAAGAAATTAATCTATAATGGAAATAACTGTTAGTTGCAGCCTGAACTTTTATCTGTGTTTGGCTGGTAAATTGGCTCATTTTAAAAAGTAGATTTCCCACCCTGACCAGAAGTGACTGACTGAACCCTACTGCTGTCAACAGCCAGGTGTGATGAGAACCAAACCAAGGATTGATCAGGTACACCTTGTGGGTGGCCCTCAACTTCTGAGCATCCCTGATCTACACCCAAACTTTTGTCATGCCAAGGACCCCCACAATATATGCACATTAGACCATGGAGACACAATTTGAGAGGATTTTGTCTTAAGGAATCCTCCTCTCTGAAGACTTTTTATCTTCCTGTTCATAGTCGATAAATGATCAAACTAGAATAGCTATACATTATATTCAATCAAATCAACCAACCCTACTTCTTCCTTTGTTGTTCCAATTTCCAACAAATGTGATAAAAGTTAAAATATTCTATTCCTCCTTTTGCTGGGGTGCCATCACAACCCACTTGAGGACCCCTGCTGGTCCCTGGACCCCAGTTTGAAAACCAGTGATCTACACTATCAGATGCTTAGAGGAGTCACCCTCATCCAGTCTCTAATTGGCATCATCTCAAGTAAATTGGAGACAAATTAGACTAGTCCTCCCGTTGCTGGTGAGTGAGTGGAGGCGGTGGTGATGTGGGGCTCAAGGACCCCCACTTTGACAACCACTCCACTGATGAAGAATGCAGCACACACACACGCGCGCACACACACTCACACAAACAGGTAATGATCCGGTTCCTCCTTACCTCCAGACGGTCCAGGCTGATGAAGCTGGTGATAGCAAATCCATCAATGATATCCTCCTCCTGCGAGCTGGACTCCCGTCTCTTCCTGCGGGGGGGACGCGGGGCTCTGGCCGCGGCCGCGGGGTGCGGCGGCGCCTTTTTACCGGGCAGGGAGGCGGCGTCCCTCCCCGGACTGTGTCCCTCCCTGTCGGAGCAGGAGGAGTTGGGGTCGGGGCTGCGGGCGTCTCTGCTTCCTGCCTCCCGCAACCTCCGCACCCTATCCCGCTTGGACCTGCATCTCCGACCCTGCTTCAATTTGCCATCCATGTCGGTATACAGAGGAAAAAGCTTTGCAGTGTCAAGAACAGAAATATAAATATAACTCCACACGCGCACGCACGCACACACACAGTCGGTGTGAACGCTCCCGCTGCACCGCGTAATAACAAATAACACACACTGGACCGAGCAGGCTGCGCTATAACGTGAAGATAGCCCCGTGTGTGTAAATAACAACGCCAATAAAGCCTTATAACACTCAATGACCTTGAGTACAAACCTCCCCAATCTCCATTACGATAAGCAAATGTTCAAGTATCCCACTCAGGCGGCGGAGCGAAGCGAAGCGACGCGGCTCCAACGCGCTTATTTTGTCACGAATCCGCGCTGTGTCGACGCGGTGTCCGTGAAAGCAGGTGCAAAACGGCGAAATAGTTAAAATCCACGCATTACACTCGCTTTGTAACTTTTTGTTGCATCAGAATAATAACAAGCCAGGTTTAGAGCCCGAGCTCGCTGCATACCGCAGACAGCGCAGAGAAATCATGTCGCTGCTGCCCGTTGTTGTTTTCCACCACCCCAATCCATGATCCAAAAAGGGCTGTCAAATAAAAGAGCTCCGGATACTATCCGTCCGAAACAAAACGCTTGGCGAGCACAAGTACGTAGCCTATCGATGGTGGCTGTCGGTTGAGTGAATAATCCCCGAGTTTTTTAAGCCATATTCCTCTGTGCGCTTCAGGGGCAAAAAGAGCTACTTATGCGCAATATTTCCTAAATGATCCGAACCGTCCGAATGAGACACCCATCCAGCGTGTAATCAAACTCCATGAGGCGATGAAGCGGTCTATTCCAGTTGAGATAATGTTGAGTTTCCTATAAATCCACTCCAGTCCGTCCCCCGGCTGGCTGCTCAGTTTGCTCAGTGGTATTTTCTATTCGCATAAGAAGGCTTTGATAAGTGTCCTTAAAGCGACAGGAGTGATTAAAATCTCCTCTCCCTCCCCTCTCATTCCCTTCATCCGAAATTAAGAGACACAGTCAAGCTTCAGAGAACCCACATAACTGACGTATTTCCGCCACCTCTGGCTTCACAATTTACCATAGGAAGGAGGCTGGTGTGGTGTGGTGTGTGTGTGTGTTTGAGGGTGGAGGGGGGGGGGGGGGGGGGATCATTCTCTCTTACTGATGGACACACTTTGTCACACAAGGCACTATTTTAGTCTGTCTGTCTGCCAGGGCTGGTGCCACATCATGCATGTCCCCCTGACTGTTTGTGTGTGCTGTCACAGGGAGAAAATGCACACATGCACACACACACTCATCTATCAGGATTTGACAACTTCTCCATTCTGACCACGTTGGCACTCTTGGCAGCAAAGTGGAAAGTTACATTTCATTGTCACATTGTACAGTAAATATTTAAAATGTGTGTTACTGCTGTTACTCACCCTGCCCCGTGCCCCAGCTTTTTTTTTTTTTTTTTTTTAAATAGTAAAACCCCTGGAGCAAGGTTGGTGTGTTTCCAATCTGCAGCATGGGGGCTTCTATGGGTCCCTTTGGGAGTCCCAGGGAGTCCTCTGCAAAGTAATGCACAGCTTAATTTATCTGCTTTCCATCAGGAGAAATTAGGGCAATGACATTATATAATCGCTGTATTGTGTAACAATTATTTCCATTAAAGGCTCCACTGCCCCACACTCTATTTTAACTCCCCCTACACTTATACAGGCACTTATTCAAGTCTTTATAAATATATGAAGAATGTTCTGAATGGGGCCATGCTGGGACAGAGAAGACTTTGAGGGGTTAAGACCAAGTCAAGACCAAGACTAGAGTGCATCAAGACAGAGACAAAACTCTGAGTGGTTGAGACCCGTGAAGATCAAGTCATCACCTCAAGGCATGTGGCGTTTATGTCAGACCTGACGCTAGCTGGCATTGATGTAACATAACTTTGTATAGATTAGCTAAATAGCTTTATGTGGCCTGCCTCCTTATTGATTATCACAAGCAAAAACATGACTTAGCTAGCTGCAGAATTTACATAATGCTGTTCTCTTTTGGACGCGGTTTTGCAGATAAACTCTTTAGTCAAATTTTATTACAGTAGATTTTTCCAACATTTGCTTTCTTGGAGTGCATGTGAAGGGAGGAGAGGAAGAGTGATAGACAACAAAAAATTGCAAATAAAAAATTAGTCAAGATTGGTCGCATTTGAACCTTTGAGGTTTTTCATCCAATCACAGTAATGATGTTAACAAATAATTCAAAGGCAGTCCCTGAAGCTGTGGTCTTAACCTTCTTGAAATAAAATCAAGAGTCCTCTTTGTCAAAACTGGAACGAGTCCAAGACTTTCAAAAAGTGACCTTGAGACCAAAGTACTACAACACTAGTCATGAGGTTGTGTGGTTTCAGTTAAATTGGTTTGGGAGCTCTTTAATATGCAACACTACGCTAGATTAAATTCATATTGTACACAGTATATGACTATATATTTGTTCTAAAAGTTTTTCAAAGTTGAGACTGTGAGCCCCCCCCCCCCCAAGACAAAGCTTGGAAGGTGTCCCCGTTAGTTCACCTGCTTAGTTTCACTCAATTTCTGGATGTCCACAGGATCATGATTATATTGTTTGAACCAACACACACTCAGTAATTGAGTAACTGCTGTTTGTCAAAACTTAAAACAACACCAAATACGTTAAAAAAAAGTCTGTCCAAAGGCATTTATTACTGTCTGAACAGTAAAATATTTGATCTTTTTAACCAAATAACACACATTAAGGTTATTCTATGTGATGTCCTTTTGATAACTAAATCTAATAAATGATGCAATATCATCACTGAGCCTCCCCTGAAAGTGTTTGGAGTCCCTCTGGGGATTTACCCCTCCCACTTTGAAAACCTCTGTTCTAAAGTATTTCTAGTGTCAGAAAAATCGATTAAATAATTGGAAAATACTGTACTGTAGATGTTAAGCACTGACTTCTCTTGCCCTTCATCTTTATAACACTGTATTACAACACATGTTCACTGTGACATCGATCCCAAATGAAAGTTTAATATCAGAAACCAGTATTCAAACTGCTAATAATACTATACGGATTACAGGTGAAGTTAACTTCCAAAGAAGACTTATAAAATACAGTATCAAGTTACAGAGTCAGGGAGGATGATGCCTCCTTTGTAAATGCTTGGTTAATATTTGCATAATGATTTGCTTAGCTGGAAACTTTGTATATTTTTCTCTGAGCTTGAATAAAGGATGTTTGTTGACCTGCCATCTTTTATATCAGGTTTAAGTCCTACTATTTAAACTTTATTAGAGAATATACATTAATCATTGCTAAATCCTACTATAGCAGACAACTTGCACTTTCAGAATACATTTTGGATGAGAGCATGTTGCAAAATTACAATTTAAAATGCCAGAGAGGATGATAATACAGCTCTAAGCCCACTGAGTCAGCAGCTCATCTTATTGGCTAATAAGAAGACATCTATGAACTACATTGTGACTATTTGCAGCTCTCATTAGTAAGAGTCAGATGGGGACGTGTGAGGAAAAACAGTGCTGATGAACAGTTAATATCAGAGGCTTACTGCTAATGATCTCATACATCGAAGGTGTGCGAGCTGAGGAAAAATTACAATATTCAGCTGGTGTGAAATATTGCATATAAGAATCCTCTGGCTCATTATTCGATCTTCACAGCACAGGAAGCAGCGAAAGCAAAGCTGCGAGAGCCAGACTGAAATATTTAGGCAGTTAGTGCGGCGGTTTCAGGTGTGGGAATTTTCTTTTATGGTGAGAATCTTCTGTGAAACTTCAAGGCGATGCATCAAAATGCAAAACGGAACTACTTTTATGCAAATGCAGCGTGCTGCGGGGTAAATTATCCAGAGCACTGTAGGTGATTAAACCAGAGACTGCACTGAGTGACTGAGCCTGATGAAGTTTTTATTATACACTGCTGCGTCAGGTTGCACTGTGTAATCTATACACAAATATCAAAATGTTATACTTAGTGGCTGCTTACAGCTGGGTGCAGTTCGAGGTCTGTAACTACAGCGAGAATGCCTTCATGTGCTTTTCATCCAAGCAGCAAATTTAAGGACGGCGGCCAGTGTATTCTACCTGTATGTTGCTATGGAGAGCAATAACCAGGTGAGCAGCACATCAATCCTTGAGCAAATGGACCTTTCGGGATCTTGAGACGCTATCATTTTCATGTTGCTTTAACCTCTGAAACCACTGTGAATAAACCCCTCTCTGTTTGAGCAGCTTTGCGAGAACTAATTCAGTAAGGAGATTAAAAAAGGGGGAACAGGTATGGTGAGAGGGCCGTGGAGGAGAGGGAAGAGATTACCTCTGTTTCTTCCATGCTACTATTTGCTGTGAGCTTAATCCATAGCTACAGACTCTGAGCTCCCACATCGCAGTCATTCAAACACTAGTCTCTTTGAAATGCTTAGCCTCGGCTGCGCTGGAAGCTAAGGGGAGGGAGCCCGTCATGCTTTTATGACGTTTAAACGGCAGAATTGTTTTTCTTTGCCACTGCCACCACGATAAGGATTCATTTGATGTCGCTAGGGTCAAGGTGTTTCTTGCTCAAAGGTTTTTTTCCACTGAGATTGTTCTGAGTGTACAGTGTGGCATAGACATGGGACTGAGAGGTGACGGATCTGAAGAAAGCAATAAAAAAAAAATCTCTCCTCAAGTACGCAGCATATTCTTTGTAGAATATAGCCCCGCAGAAATCAATAAGCCTAGATTTCACACTAGAACACTAGACAGCTGTAAGACACAAATCCCTGCACTGCTGTAAAGAAAATAAATTCTGTTGCTCTTACAACATCATTTGTGCAGAATCACTTTATCAGGACTGTGTTCATCATTTGGGGAAGCCACCTCTCAGCTTTCTTAGGGCTTGGTACTCCTGTATCGTGCAGATTTTGTTCTGGATGAGCTTGCAGTCCTTTTTCCTAAAAGAACATCAGTACTGGACTTTTGTGCCAGTGCCAACATTTTTCAAATTCTCATTTTCTACAGTCTGTGTGCAGGGTATGGTTCAGGTAGTGTAAAGAATGTGGTTATGGAAAATACATAATGGTTAAGTTATGGTTAGAGTTAAGGCTTATTTATGTCCCCCTTCAAACAATGTAACCATCACTGCTCACATACTCCCATGCATCCTTTGCATTGGTTTGGATGTTGACCAATATATCCGCTAGATGGTGAGTCAAAAGTCACCCCAAAGAAGAAGAAGAAGAGTCAAAAGTTTCAGTCAACTCACGTCACTGGAGGAGGTTGTAGTAATGCACCTCTTGAGAAAAAGGCACAATCAGAGGCATTGCTGTAGATGGCAGTGGTCTCTGTTAAATTAAATACATCACAAAATGTGGAGAATTCTTTTCACTAACTGATTTAAAGTGAACGTCATTTCCAAGCTTTCAGAAAATGTGCACCAATACAAGAGAAATGAGGACAGAATGGTCCGTCTGTATCTGTATGCATGCATAAATGAGCCTTAAGGCAACTCAAACAATTTGGTGAAAGACAGGTCACAGTTATGGTTCAGAAAAAGTAAAAAAATAACTATGGGTCTATGAGGGGACAAGAGGAACTGTCATATATAGACCTAAGGTGACTGTAGCTTAACAGAATGTGTGATAAATTATTCTCTTGTACAATGGAAATTTTGCAATAAAGCAGTTATTAATTAATAATTCCTGACTCAAACTGCCCTGGACATCATGTTCTCACTGCAGATCAACTTTTGCTGTTGGCAGAATTGCATGCGTTACCGTTTGATTCCACCAAGCGTGGCACATTTGCACCACGGTTCTGATCCGTCCTCCGCCTGGCTGCAACCCTCGCCAACTTAAAACCAATCCTGCACTATTTGGGCCATTTTCTACAATGACTCTAGGGATGGCATTGTCAGTTCATCAGACGGTGGCTGGGTCTGTCAGTCCACCACTTATCTCAACATAATATCTCAACAAATGGATTGCTGTTAAATTGCTGTTAAATTTTGCACAGAAATTCATGGTCCCCAGAGGATGAATTTTGCACACCTTGGTGATCACCCTTTACCTCTAGTGCAACAAACAGGATATTTTTTATCTTTTGGGGAAACATCCCAACATCTATTAGATGGATTAATGCCAAAATTTGGTACAGATATATATGGTGCACAGAGGGTAAGTCCTAATGACTTTGGTGATTCCATGACATTGTCTTTAGCACCACCAGCATGTCAGATTATTCAGTTATTTTGTGAAATATCTCAACATCTATTCAACTGATTGACTCAAATTTTGTCCAGAAATTCAACTATTGGAGGAATGAAATACCTGCAAAAATAATGATTTTCCCACTAGTCATAGACATTCTTTATTTAGTGCTAATTGGCATGTTATCATGCTGACATCCTAGATTAACATGTTTAACATGCCAGCACAGCTCAAAAATCCACTGTGAGTGAGTAAAGCCCCACAGAGCACACACACAGCCTTAGAGTCTTCTTCTTGGGAGGAAAGTCACAAATTTGCAGTTGTCCTGGCAAATTATCCCAATATTTTCCCCAAAATGATTTGCCCTTGCTTGTTAAACCAGCAGCAGCACTGTCATCTTATATTGAACCCATCAGAAACTCTAGCAGCAATGGCAACCAGCTGTTTTGAATATGGACTCGTTGGATTCTGACTTAGACATCTCAATTTGCTGCCCTAGCTGTCATTGAGGAATTACTATGAAGGAAAACACAAGTCCATGGCTCTATGCCTATAGGGCTTTCGGCTGACTCTGTGACACATCATGGAGTAATTCACTAGTTTGGTGGCAATTTGCAGGCAGACTCAACAAGAAACCCGCCCGGGGGCCTCGAGCAACAAGCTCTCTCTCGGGAAACCGTGGCCAGCTATAGGATTGCCTGGGCCGGGCCCTGCAAACCGCCGCATGAAAAATTAACCTGCTCACTCCACAGACAGAGCTTACACATCCTCCCTGCCTGAGAGCCTCCTAACACACTCCCTTCATCTCTTGCCCCCTTATTCTCTCCCACCCTCTCGCTCTTTTTCTCAGCCTTTCTTCCCCTCTTCATCTCTCTTGTTTTCCCTCGCTGCATGCTATCTGCACAGCTCGTGTTATTTAGATCTATCGCAGAGCCAGCGCTCCGTATCTTTGCTTCAAAGACAACAGCTGTTTGTTTCATGTTGAACACAGACAATTATTTATAGACTGGCACAGACTTAGCATGAGCCTATCAGATATTGCATGCTTAATGCAAACATGTGCATAGCCGCTGCCATCGAGCCATAATGAATCATTCTAGAGGAGTTTATCACTGAAAGTCAAATGGAAGTCACCAACTTAAATACACAAGGTAACAACACAGGATTAGTCAAGAAACTGATAGCAAGCACAGCAAGGTGTCAATAATTTAACGGAGTAGGCTGTAAATCTAAGTGCCTTTGGATATTTCATACCACTGGGGAGCAAAGTTTAATCAAACAGAAAGATTGGCCCCAGAGCTGTGTGGGTGAGAGAGCTGAATTTATTGGCAGCCCTTGAACAGGCAGTACGGTTTTTATTACAGGCATCATTCAGGGCGAAATTAGCAATGTGACCTGCTATTTTAGTGAAATAAATTGAGTTAAGAGATTGATGTGGATAAATGTCACGTTAAATGTCATCATAAAAAGCTATGTTTCTTTGAATTATTGTATGCCACGAGGGGATGTGTTTCTGTTCCCATTCTTTTTTCTCTATTCCTTTTTTTTTCTTTTTTACTCTGAGGATCCTTCAGTCAAGAATTCCCAGTTTTCTTGTTTTGGTTCCAGGCATTGCTCAACATTTTGAGAGAAATGCCATAATGGTTTTTATTGATCCTTGATGTCTGGTGCCCTCCCTGATGCTAAAGTAACAATGCTCTCTGCTTCTCCAAATCACATCAACAGATGTTGTGACAGCAGAGCTTTTCATAAAAGACCCCAAAGGCGGTCGATATTTCCCAAGAACCACACTTCGATTTCCGTCGGCTGCTGGAAGGATAAAGGGAAGACGTCATTTGAGTTTATAACTGTGATGACTATACTCACTACACATTTAGTAGCACCTGTGGTATTATCAGAAATACACGCTAATATTCTTAAACACTGACCCTGTGAGTTGCTAGCCCCTACATTTGGTGGCAAAAGTACATTTTTGAGGGAAAGGGCAGTTTAATGCAACTTAACACGGCCTTCCTTACCTGTGCAGGATTCAACAATAAGGATTTCCCACTTGCCTGGGGCAAGTAATAAAATGCCATATCAGGCAAGTAAATTTAGGAGCTAACTAGCTGGATGTGTAGATCATAGATTAATCATTGAGGTAATGTTTCTGACAAAACTTTCAGAAAATGCTGTTTTGAGCCTCTCAAACAGTTAAAAGAAGAATAGTTAAATAGGAAGATCGATACCATGCTCATATCTGTTAAATATGATTGGTTACACAACTGAAATAGTTGGAAACAGCAAGCCAAGAAATAGTCCGACACATAATCGCATAACCATAAACAAAACAATGTGTTTTGCACAAAACAATCATGATATAAAGTGTTAATTAGTGAGGTTTAGAGGTGCAGGCAGATGCATTTCTTTTATGTCTGCAAAAGGCCAGTCATCTAACTCTTACCTGGAAAAGCAAATAGGTGCTTATCTTAAAATCTAAATCTATTATCTATTATAATTATGCAGTTCTGTATTTTGCTTCATTCATCCTTAAACCACCAGTGCACTAAACACTAAACCCACAGATGAGAATCTGCAAGCCTTTTCATCAAACTGTTTAGTTAATTAAAAGCTTATTTGCTCAAAGGTCAGTGCACTCCTTTAAGCAAAATGGAGTGGATTATGTAAAATATTAATTTTTAAATTACTTTGTAATATATTTTGCATGATTTGCATGACAGGGTGTACCAGTGATTAGACTGTGGTATGACCTATGGCTCAGTGCAGGAGGGGAGGCAAAGAAAAAGGTTGAATTACTTGCTTAGGGATTAGTATCAAAGTCTTGCAAAAAAAGAGGCAGTTATAGATAGACTGTGTAACTGTCTGTTCACGTATGACCCCAGTTTGAATGCATATAACTTGAGAATAGGCCAAGATTGATGGGGTGTGAGTGGTCTCGTTTTTCTGCCGTATCGTGAAAGACAGAAAAGTATTCCCCCCGGTCACGCTGCAATTAGCACCCGAGCCACCAAACCCCAGAAGCTGCAGTCATCACTTGTGCCAAGTCCCCAAACAACCCCCTCCCCACCGCCCCCGCCCCTCCAGACAAACACAAAGCCTATTCTCCCTCTAACTTTCGCTTGGGTCTCGCTCAGGGCTTCCTCCAGCGCACGGCCATGTGGTAATGTACCCTGTAACTGCTCACAAGTGGCAGATTTTTCAACCTCGAAGGCCATGTCACACAATGCCACATTAGCGGAGGTGATGTTTTCTCAGTGGCACTCAACAGGCTGACACAATGTGACAAAACTGTCACAGGGGAGGGCCTCCCCACCCAGGATCTCGCTTGTTAGAACGCGTGAATAAGTGAGCGAGTGACACCGAAAGGGAGCAACAGCGAGAGAGAGAAAGGGAGACTTCTCTCAGCTTGTTTTCCACGCATATCTGCAGCTACGCAGAATAATGAGCACAATGTTAACAGAGAGGGTAAACATAGAAGGCAGCATAAACAGGCTGATGGCAGGCAGCAGAGAGGACTGTCTGTGTAATGAGGGAGCTGCACACAAGAGCCCGTATCCGTCCTCATGGTCTGGAGGACGGGTGGATAGAGGACAGCAGTCACTTAATAGAGGGCATTATGAAGAATCATATCAGAGCTAATCTTTGATTTCTTTCCCTTTCTTTACCCAAAGAGACTTTGCTGGATTTTTTTTTTTGATCACCGGAGCTGCTTCATGTTTCAGCAGGCTGACCACTAAGCAGTTATTAGGTGTTAAATGGCCATGCTCAAAAGCTGTAAGTAACACATTTTTCGTCTTTTGAAACCACAGTTACAAGGTGCTGTGCAGTGCAAACTGTGCAGAAAAATAATAACAAAAAACAACAAGTATAAGCAATAAAAACCTCAATTCTAAGTTCTTTGAGTAACCAGTGTAGATTGGCCAGTACCTGTGTGACGTGTGTAGTGTCGTTATGATATCAAAATTGACTTTGACACCATCCTGGACATACAAAAAAAACTTAATATGTTGCAAGGACCAGGCGGAGTGGAGCCACCGCTTACTGACAGACAACTGCTGAGCTCCGAGGAGCGTCGGCGGATATGGTCAGGGGCAGAGGTGGAGCTTCCCAAGGAATAAACACTGCAAGACACATCAGATTCTGCTCTGATGATCAATGTACTTTACTTCATGAACATACAGATGGACCGACAGAAGAGGGGAATAAAGAGGTGAGACTGGAAGGAAATGACCGAAAGAACCAGAGTCTCTTGAGTGCACAGTTCAGTCAGAGGCTGAACTGAACACAAACACAGAGTCCCAGTGCCTGCGCGAGGTGAAAATTTACTTTACTTTCAGTGTGAACACACCAGTATTGACCTACAAGAAGTATAGAACATCTGGAAATTCTAATCTGAACTGTTTTTATCATAAAAGTATTGAAAAAGTACCTAAATTTCAGTGCACACTACATGTGTGACCTAACAGCTGCAGTTTGGACCAACTGAAACTGAGACACAGAAGAGGGTGGTGAACAGTGAAAAATAATAATCAAGAAGTGAGAAAACAAAGAAAAGAGTTTTTTTTTTCCAGAACTTGAAAAAGTAAGAGGTTTAAGTTTTGCAATTCTGTATTTCTTAGTAGAAAGAAACCCGACTGGCATTCAGTTCATGTGTTGGTCAAAGAAAACTCATAGTTTCTTGAGGCTCACTTAAGATTTGTTGTTAGCACTCGTATAATAATTTTTATTAATGCTCTCAGGGCCTACGATCAGGCAAGTCAGGGTTAAGTCTGAGAAAGTTATCTGACATCCAGTCTTTGATAGCTATTAGACAATCTTGCAAGGTGGAGAATTTACTGGGGTTATTCGGTTTGAAAGAAAGTGCTGTATATCATCTGCGAACAAGAAATGCACTTAAATTGACTAACTAATGAACTAAGAAAGAGAGTTTACAAGGAGAAAAGAAGAGGACCAAGGATTGAACCCTGGGGTACACCACATGGCAGATTAGGAGACATAATGATCACTGGTAACAGAGAAAAATGCTTTCTGACAAACAGAAGGCAAACCATTCAAATAGCCCATCATCAATATCTGCTCCAATAAGGAGCACACATTATAGCTTTATACTTGCTAGCTAGCTCTGCTTTATTATAAACCTGATTTCAGAGTAAATAAGAATGGCAAAGTATTCACAGATTTCCAATAGTAGATGTTTGCAAAGAAACATCCACATGTTTTGTACATGAACTGTCCTTCTGCACTGTATATGGGCTCCAATGTATTATAAAACTCTGAAAGAATGAAGTCACAAGTGATGTGCATTAATCCATAAGTCTGAGTTCTAAACATTTAACCAATGGCATGTCAACTGTACTTGTTGAGGGATGGGAAATGCAGCCCGCTCATTTTTCTCTGCTATATTTTCTCCTTGACGTTGGCAAGGACCTTGTGAAGTGGTGGATGAATTTTTAGTTGAGACATAAATCTTGTCACAGATCGTACATCATTATTCTTTGATGCCAATCACTGCTGCTGTGCAGAGTGTACAACAAGATGTGATCGTTCTGCCTCTCTACAGACAACACCCCACCCCCCCAAAAAAAGAAAAATTGCCAGTGTTCTGTCCCTTTGAGCAGCGCTGATATGCATTATCTCAAGTGTTAATACAGTGCATACATTCAAAGAGCCACTGAGAGTCTTGCTGAATAACAAACGGGTGGGAAGAATAGAAAATCAACGACGGGCAGATTGAAAGTTAAAAGGCTGTAAAATGAGCGTGTGTTCAAATAGAGAGAGAGGGCTGTGAGCGGGCGTATTATACCCGGCTTCTTATAACGCTCCCCTGGCTTTCACAAGGCTCTTGATTAGCAAACAGCAGCCCCCGAGATAAAACACACTCATAGACACAGACTGGATTTGCATGTAAAGAGACTTGGAGCTTTTCATGCGTGCATCTACTCCAGGCAAATGAGAGAACATGTTGCTTTAGATGCTGCTCCTTCTCGCAGGAAAGCTTCTGATTCCCTCCTTTGTTGTGGGTCAACTCTTCCTCTTCCTCTTATTTTTAGCCACCTCTAACAAGTTACCTTAACAGTGACGGTGTGTGGACACACAAAGTGCTGACATATGTTTTATACAAGTGTTGTTATTTTGCGAGGTTGCAGGTTCACTTATAGATGCGTTGCATTTCTAACACTAGTAGTTTATTTGTGCAGACAATTTCAGGTCACGTTAGACTATGCATACATTCCACACAAGTGATCAGCATACTTGCCAACCCTAGAGACTCCTGGTTTTCATTGCCCTCTCTGGGTTTCATCCAGGGTCACTGTTCTCCCATATTTCTCCTGATTTACTACAAATTTACACACCATTTTTCCCCCTTTTTGTAATCACAACCAGAGCTGATCGATCAGCTGATATGTCGGCCGGATATGCCATCTGAGTGCCTTTGCATTCTCATTTCAGTGCACAATTAGTGCATAAACTACTTGGAAAAGATCCACTTTCACTGCAGCTCAGAAATTCACTATATCGGCCAACATATTTGTAATTGGTGAATTTTGTGCAGGAATACCCTCAGACGCCCCGCTTTAGTTGTGAAATCCTCATTATTTTTGAGGTCTCAAGGTCGGCAAGCAGGAGGATGAGTCTATCTTAAATAAACATTTGCATAATTGTGAATGTACTTTGTAAGCTTGTACATTAATATTTGCACGAGCTGGATTTGCATTCATACATAATGTAATTCCTGAATGTTTACATGCAAAGCAGACACATTCACAGGTCTCATGGAAACTGAGACAACAGGATGCCACGTACAAGCAAACTGACACTGCGAGACACACACTGTTGCAGACACACATTTCACTCTACAGCCTTTATCACTTTGTGTACTCAGACAAGATATTCATAATAAAACAGAAGAGATGATTAGAAAGTACCTCGAGAAGATTTGCATAAACTGAGAGAGACGTTGTAAGTGAATATATGTATAATTTGGTTCATAAATGAAGACATGCTGAGGCAATCCAGCGTATTACTTTCATGTGAGAAAAGCAGTCATGTCTTGAGTTCACCCCTAGTAATGACTTGGCTAAATATAATTTATGACTCGGATCATAAGTTATTCACCGACTTGCTGATTAATTATGTAGGCTCGAAATGTAATATCTCTGATTATGTGTGACAGTAGATTTTCATCGTTACAGATGGAGGGAGTTTCTAACAGCAGCTTTATGCTAAGCAGCTTTCTTTTGTAAATTGATACGCATTTGAGCAAATGTGAAAAAGTGTTTATCCTCTTGCTTGATTGTATAACGCTGGGGGATTTTCTTCCGCAATACTATGCATGCATCCATTAAAAATCATTACTTTAAGGTCATCATTTAATCCCTCTAAAATATAGAGGATCCAGACAGTACAGGCTAAGCTGATTTTGTTCTACTCTCATTTTTTTTAAGAGTAAATGCCACTTCTTTGCAAATGATTGAATCTCATTTTTGAAAAGAAGTGAATTTATAGCCCTGGAGCAAAGTAAAGTCATTCTCTAATGATAGCAAATACAGGGAAGGATATGGTCAAAACCTTTCATCCATTTTTCATGCTTGTTTAACTTTTCCTACACACCACACCAAATCCATTTTCCACACGAATTTTGAGGAGCCTTAGCTGGAGATTGGTGCAGACAGCTTGTTAAATATGTATCGAGTGAGCGGTGGGAAACCTGCTGAAGTGGCAATGTACCTCACCTCCAGTTGAACAGAGTGGGTGAATGAATGATATATCCTACTGTGAATCAGGACCTAAACTTCTGAAGCCTTTCAGAAAAGGCTGGTGTGACAGTCCTCTACATGTCCTGGCTGGGGGAAGAAAAAGTATTCGAGGTGCACAATATCACACTGATGTGATCCAGGCATTGGCAGCCAGAGCAGCCAGGCTGCATATGCTAGCAATGTGTGATTGTATTTAATTTCATTTCAGGAAATTGTACAAAACTAACCAAATTTCATGAGTTGGAATCTCTCTAAGGAGTGTGTAAGAAGAAACTGTACCTTTTTGTTCCAGTGCAGCCTTTGAACATAATAATGTGCAGTTGCAGTTGCATCAATTTCAGCGGGCACACCTGAAAAAAAAGAAGAGTTTAGTTTTTTGGTCATTTCATTGACTTTGTGTGTCTTTTTTTTAACCTGTGCTCCCTACATCTAACTGGGCATCAAAGTCCAAGTTGTATCATCAAAATCCAGCTAGGTGTCATGTCAGTCTTCTTTAAATCCAACAAGGCATTGTAGCATGGTGTGTTTTCCCACAATCCATTGTGTGTTCCCTTGAACATTTGCTACATTTTGTGTGCATGTCCCATCAGCGTTGATGGTTAAGTGTAGTCAACTGAAGCAAAAAAGTCTTTGTGCAAAAAACTTTATTTCTTGCATATGAGATGTACAAGAGGCTATAGCAGGGCAGGGACTGCTGGCTCTTCATCGAGGAAATGCCTCCGCAACAAGTGGAAAAGTGGAATGTGTGTGGGCATCTACTCTGGACTGCTTGCTTTTTCAATGATGGCTGGCAACAGTACAAGCTTAAAGAGGGATCGTAACCTGCTGTCCGTGAATTTAAATTAGTACATTTTGCCAGGTTTTATGCTGTTTTACTGTTTATTTTGAAGGTTAGCCTGTTGAACTTTGTGTCAGCATGTTGTGTGTCCCACAGGCTGAGGCGATGTTAAACTAATATTGTATATTAAGGTACAGTCAAGAAAAACTGTGTGAACGTATGCCGCATTTTCAGCCAATAAAATAATCAGAGTAGTAGGTTGGAAGCTCTTTTTTTTTTCATGTGGATTTTTGCAGAAATTTGTACAGCAGTGCTAGCTCAGTGAGCATTAGCTTTGTTGTAGGATGTGTGTGTGTTGCTGCTGTATATAAATGAACTTGATAGACATGCACTGAAGCTAACAAATTAGCTATGTGTAGAAAGAAATAGTCAGAGCCGATAATTAATCTGTTGAAAATATTGTGTAACATTCTAACTAACTTTATCTGATAGTGGCATGCACTGAGAAAATTATTGCTTTAAATACTTACATTTACCATCAACATTGATTTTATATCCACATAGGCCATGGAGAATTTCCCCTTCTACACAACTGACCCTAAACATGGAATGATATATATGGTCCCTAAATCCAACAAAGCATCTTTTGTGTGCATCCTAACCCATTTGTTCTATCATGTGATACATCATCTGTCTGACACATAAACACACATACAGTGCACGTCATACACAGTGTGCCGCTCTCTGATGCTGTTTAGTGAGTCACTGTCTCTGCAGTGCTATCTCCCAGCTGATCTGTAGTTAATCTCTCAGAGGTCTCCGGTGGGAGGAAACGATGAAGGAAGGAAGAGAAAGACAGAGAAATAGAGTTACTCTCTGCTGCAGCCCGATGAGCTTCCCTAAGCTAGGGCTCCCCAGGGAGTGCTCATATGTCCAAAACCCCGGCAAAACTTCCCCGACTCAAGTGATTATGGTTGTAGTGTGTGTTTACGTGCCTGGGCTCATGTTCAATGTTTACTTACGGGCTGAAATATACTCTGAGCTTTTTGATATTTCAGCCTCAATATCTAGCCGACTACCCGCAGAGCTGCAGGGAGTTAATGGGTTTCATTAAATCTGACTGATTTAAAGCATCAGCGGTAGAATCCACAAAATTTAAGGAATTGCAGCCTGTTGCCAAATCCATGTATTAGTTTCCTCAAGGCTTAACGCTGAGAGCCACTTTTCTTTTATGTACATCATGTCGTTGTGATTAAAGTTGACTGAGACAGGAAAATCAATAATGGGTCAGCTTTTAGTGAGTGTCTTTTATAGAAAGATGATTGATTTCTGGCTGTTCAGATACAGAAACGGTCTGCAGCTTCTCTGGTTGTTGAGTTCGCCAAACAAAGAAGTCCTCAGGGGAACTTAGCATTAGGAAAAGGTTGGCCACTGACCCTTTGTTAAGCTTTTCTTGCAAGCAGTGACTGTCCAATCATAGATTAGCAACCATAACTAAGGCACGGCAAGCCTGTCAAGTTCAGTACATTCTCTACATGTTAAAGTGGTGTTCATAGGGGTCTAAGACCAACAATTTTTCACTTTTTCTGTAGTTTTCCAGATACTTAAAACACAAGCGCACACGTGTGGGGAATCTTCATCTGCTCTAACATACTCTGCAGTTGTTAGCATCTCTGGCTAACTATTGCTATCTTACTATCTGGCTGGCTGGGAATGACTAAAATACAATACCCACCCCAGCCACAGCCAGGTCATGCTGCTTCCATCTGGCAAGAGATACACAAGTATCTGCTGCCATACCAACACACCACAGAGCAGCTTTTTCCCTCAGGCTGTGAGACTCCTTAATTCATCATCAACACTCCACCATGAATAAAAGTTTATTCAAGGGAGGGGGGGCAGGCAAGGTAAAGGGCCTCATGTCTGTGTTTGCCTTGGGCACCAAAATGACTAAATACACCCCTGAAAGTGAGTCAACAAGTAGAGTCCAACAGATTGAGAAAACAGCTCTGGTTTCTGTTGACGCCTCCATTTGGTTGGCTTCCAGGTGGTAACCAGGCTGACAGCACTGGGCTGTTCCGCTGCAGGCTGTGCTCACTGATCTCATCCCTCCTCAGAGGCAGTTCACCTCCAAGCGCAAGAGACCTGCCACGGAGAAGACGGAGAAATCGTTTTCTCCACTTCCCTCTGCTCCCCACTCCCTCAAAAGATGCTCCCTGTTTGTCTGTGATACAGCGAGCAAGATGAAGATCAAACTTTTATCCGAGAGGAAACAGGTAGAGACACATTCATAGACAGAGCAAATGTTTTCACGCATCCTGTCCCAGCAATGCATACTTTCTTATCCCGCTGTGCCTAAAGGAGTTCTTACAATTTGTACAAGATGAGAGGCAGAGAGAAAAGTGGGGAGACAAACTGACAGAGAGAGGGAGGCAGAGAGATATTGGATGTATTCTCCACCTTGCTTCACTTCTCCCTGGCACCCAGAGGCTTCTCCAAAGCTTTTAGTGAAAAAACAAGCGGCTGTGTGATGGATCAAACAGCAGCGGCAGCCACTTCCCAGCCTACCCAGCAGACTACCGGCTTTGATATTTCAGTCACTATCAGTCCCCACCGTTGTGGCTGTTTTATACACTGGCGGGTAAATGAATCTTTTCCTTTGGTCCTTTTTTTTCTCTCCTCATTCCCCTTCATCACTCCTCTCCCTCCTCCACCCCTCACCCCCCTCCACATTTACCTCCCTCAGTTGTCCCCTGTCTCTGTTTACAATTTATTCCAGGCTTCCCTTTCCCAAGACTGACTTGTGGTAAAAGCTTGCTGTGTTCCATGCTTTGGTCCTGGCTAAAGTTGAATGATACTTTTGCCATTGTAATTACTGCCGGCCCTGTGGGCAGACGGCGAGATTGGCCTTCAGTCACTTTGTATGAGTCTGAATTTGAGGAAGTAGGGAAATGTCATTGAACCCACTCACTCTTACCCTGTTTTCTGAACAGGTCAAGCCTGTTGCGACATTTGCTTCATTCTCAAAGCTGAGGATACACTGCATGACTTTTGCCATTGACAGTGTCCTGTAGTTTGGCTGGGCATTGCATACCAAACCTCACTCCGGGCTCTTCTGCTCTTTTGAACATGGAACGCCGCTTCACAACCGCTGGGGGTTAGTCTGGGATTATCAGGATCCTCTGTCCAGTGAAAGTTATCCGCTCCATTTCAGCTACCTTCCATACCTTCTTCCTGCTTGTGAATGCATTTTGAGAATGAAGGGGCAAGAAGATTCGCTGTCACCCTGATTGGTCTCGAGTGCTCTGTGACATCAGCCAATAAGTAGATGTTCGTCTTTTTGGAATTGTGCTACCCACTTAGGCTCCCTCTTTTACATGCAAGATCTGCCGGGTTTTTTTTCCTGTTGCATTCCTCGGGATTGGTGTACTTACTGGAGAGTTGGTCCACCACTTTGATTAAGTGCCCAACTTCTTGCTCCATCTTTGCTATTGTAACAGCAGCACTAGACGCTTAGATTCCAAGTCTGTTAGCTTGTTAGCATGCTCATCAGTGGTAGCTTGAACAGATGAGATGGCAGCATCAATTTTGCATTTAAAAGCTGTTGGCTCACCTCTGATGGTGGTCGAAAGTTGGCCTATCCTTCTGTCAGTGATGTTCATAATCTCAGGAAGCGTTTTTCAGAAGGAAAAGACTGCTGCCAGTACTTTTGCATTTACCAGGTCTATACTATATATATATACCATACTACTGGCCTACTTCAATTTTACAATGTCAATTCGGCATGAATACCATGTTATTAGATGTAGTAGTGATAAAAGGTTGTGTAAAAAGTTATTTTGTTATTTATTTTGTTTCAGATGAGTTTATAAACTTTGACTGCAGGAGCACTGTGACTCACATCTTACTCAAACATGGCTAAACTTGTAAGTCCCGCACATGACTTTTGATTTTCATTATTAGATTAACAGACTTATGGGGCTTTTTCCATTAGCCCTTGCTGAGTCAGACCATGCTGTGCTGATTTGCATTTCTTTTACCACTTTTAACACTCCGACCTGTGCCAAGTTGCGCTGGACATGGACCTGACCCACCACCAAGCGGGCTGTGGTGATGTCTGCAGCCAACCTGTGATGAGGCGTTTATCCACTGTTTTACAGTCAATAAGTTGTTAGTCAAAAAAGAAATGCAGCTCTCTTCCGTGCTGCACTGACATGCTAAGTCAAAATGAGTCAAGCCAAGCCAGTACATGTGTATGGAAAAAATAATATCAGTATCTTGCCAATCAATACCATGGTTGTTTTTCTTTCCAATGCATCCTTTGACTTTTACAACTTGAATCTGAAGTCTTGACGTCCTCTTGTAATTTAATAAAGATCAACAGAAGAGATATCTGATCAGCAGAAGCCAACTGGAGTAGAGTAGCACAGAGAAGGAAAGATTGCAGGCATTTGTCCAGTCTTCATGTTTGTTTTGGTGGGGAGATCATATTTTCGTTGGACTGGGAGGTAGTACAGTGTTGAAATTCAGATATTTGGTGTGAAAACCATTGTACAATACTTCTCTTAATATTATCATCAAGTGCAACATGTTGAATGTATTTAGTCTGTGCAGTTGAGAAGTGTGTTCTAAGCCAAAGAAAAGGGCTCGACAAAATGTAAAGTTTGTTTCTTTTATTGAAAGATCAGAGTCATGTTGTCCCTCAGCAACACTAACAAAATAATACCACCATTGTGCCTCATCTAATATAACACCTTACCGTATGTTAGAGCTGCAGCTCAGCTTCAAACTGTGCAGTAATTTGAAGCCAGGCCACTAAAAACAAACACTTTTCCCATAACACCCTCATTTTAGCTTCACTGGACTGACTGCCAATTTCTCTTAGAACCTCTTACGAACCACACACAAGGCTTTACATGGCCAGGTGCTGGATTAAATCACTGAGGTTTTAAGTCCCTACTGTCCCAATAGACCGAACTAGAGCCAGGCAGCCAGAGTCCTGGTTAAAATCAAGCGGCGATTGAATGTTTGCTGTACCTTGGCTTTGGAACAGTTCTTCTATTAAATGTTTAGTCTGCTGGCACTCTATTTAAATCCTCAAAACACATTTCATAAAGTCTTCCTCCTGAACAGCTAGACATCTTTTTGTTCCTATAATAAGTCAAGCAGGGTTCCACAATTAATCAGAGTATTATTGAAAATGCAATATGGCCAAGGACAATATCTAAATCACAGAAGCTGCAGTTTTTTGAAGGAACACATCACGCACTAGGCTTGAGCGATTGGACAAATAAATTGGCTGTTCTCATTTGGCTTGAGTCCATTGCAGGTTATTTGTTTTTGGATGATTTTTGTCATTTTGTTTTGCTGATTTAATGGTCTGCCTCTGGAGCCAGAACATTTTCACATCTAATTCAGTGAATTAAGGATTTAGTTTTAGAGCTGGTGATTGTTAAAACAGTGGAAAGACTAACAAAGATGGTTTTGCTGAGTTTAATTTAGTTTTTCTGTCAACTTTAATTGATTTGGTTCAACGATGAGTTAACAAGAAATTGCTGTTAGGTCTCACTTAAGTTTCTGAAGTAGCACCATAATCAACATGGAGAAGTCAAAGCTCACACATGTAGGTTGATGGTGACTGCTTGGAAAATGTTATCATATCACCAAATCCTATCTTGCAGCCTTAAAGTAAAGTCAGTCCTAATTTATTTCTATGGCACAAAATCAGAACAGAACTTATCTCAGGGCACTTTTCACATAGAGCAGGTCTACACCGCTCTTAATAATGTAATTTTGCCATAAGTCTTTATTTTACCGCTTTATGATTCTCTTTCATCATGTTTTTTTTATCTGTTCTATCATCAGTCAGTTGGGTTGTTTGAATGCAGTTGTTTTGTCCTTTTATCGATTCTTTTTATTTCTTTGTGTCTGAATTGTTGTTGTTTTTACTCATTTTATTTTGTTGTTCTTATCTTACCATAAATTTTGATGGTGCACTTAACTTTATGAATGTTTTGGGGTCTAAGATAGAAGTTTTCCTTTAAGGATTTGCATTTGCATGCTCTATGGCTACACAAGATATACATTTGCATTAAAACGTATCATTTTCTCTTCTTTTAACACAGTATTTATCATACTCACTGACTTACACAACTGGGAGCTGTCCATTACAAACACAGTCATCTCAAATCTCCTTGTGTTGACGAGAGGTGCTTTTGTGAAGTTCTGTTTACCTCACATTGAACAAGGCGTAACAGTCGCAGCTCCCATTCAAATTGATAGCTTATGCATTATAGGATATTGTATGACCTCTAAAAGAAGTCTGACAAACACAAGATACCCGGGCTGGTTCCTCAGCTGTAATGAAGCAAATGTTTTATTCTTTGAATCCCATTTGTTTCTTCTAATAGGCATCTATTTTAAGAGTAGTATATTGACTTGTTCCTAAAGTATGTAAAGACAACAAATACATGGTTCCTCCGCATCTTAAGGAGAAAATTATGTACAAGTAATTGATCGTTTCCATACAAGTGGGTCTATGATTAAATATTGAACAGTGTGGTGATATTGAAAGAGAGTAATCATAGCCCTGACGCTCCTGACAGGAGACAAGTGGTATCAATGTCACAGCGACTGACAAATCAGATGTGATTCATGCAGCACAAGTGCTATGCTGAATAGGCAATAACCCGGAGCTTGTATAAACCTAATTACACCGAACGCCACCCCGTCAATGATCCCCTATCTCATGTATAGATTAGCTACAAGGTAACAATTGGAGAGTAATGACCCGCTGAAATTTGCCTTGTATTGTCAGAACCTCCTGCTCTTTTTATTGCTCATGCTCTCAAGCTCTCTTTTAGTCAGGAGGCACATTTGCACTCAGGGTCAGCCTTTCCACATCCTGCATTTCCAAAGAGCTAAATGAGACTCTCGCTGTGGCCCCTGCCATCCTATTGATCCCCCCTCTCTAGCTCTCCAAGTGGAGTTTATGCACTAAATTTAGTTTAGTGCTAAGGGCCCTCATTAATAATAGATCCATCACATCAGTCGGGGGTGGAGGGACCATCACTGATTGATTTCAAAGAGGGAGAGTGTGAGAGAGAAAGAGGAAGGGACAGAGAAGAGAGAAGAACAGGTTTATTTATGTGAGTCAAATCTCTTCGCTAGACTGAGTCAGCTGTCCTCAAAGCCTCGTCCTACAGTGGAGGTGTAAGTTACACTCACACACAGACTGTATACGTCCATATATCAGCAGCACCATCATCCAACAGCAGTTTTTATCCAATTTCCAGCCCTGGGTCCTTTGCTCAGCTGAAATTTTGTGGAATAGGAACAGAGGTGAACATTAAAGCAGCCAAATGAAATGAATAGCGAGCCGAGGCCCGTGAAATGCCGCATGAGCAGCAGGGTTATGTAATACTGCATGCAAACACACAATGTTTGAATCTACAATTTGCTAACAGATGGGACGCAGCTCCAGTCATTAAACAGGCATGTTTCCATCCTACAGCAATCACATGGTTACAACAAACCTGTTGACCGTCTGCTGCAAACAGGCAAAGCATGACAGTATGATAGAACATCCTACCAAGGAAAAGAGACAATATGAAAATGTACATGTGAAAAATGATTATACAGGAAAGAAAATACACCACACTTGCCTAATAGCCCAGTATTATTGTGTAGGTCCCCCCGTGCTACTAAAACAGCTGGGCATAGACTTAAAGACCTCCTGTGTATCTGGCACCAAGACACTGGCAGCAGATCCTTTAACTGTGAAGTGCAGCCTCCATTGATCAGACTTGTTGTTCCAGCACATCCTACAAATGCTTGATTGGTTTGAGATCTGGGAAATTAAGATGCCAAGTCAAAACCTCATCACCACCAGGCCACCTTCTAACATTACTCCACGGTCCAGTTCTGATGCTCACATGCCTGTTGTAGGAACCTTTGGCGGTGGACAGAAGTCAGTACGGGTACTATGACCGGTCCTCTGTGGGATCGTACGGGACATGGTCCTGTCGCTGGTTCACAATTCAGACCTAGTTTTTTTGGAGACACTCTGACTAGTCTAGCTATCATCATTTTCATTCAGATCACTTGCCCATTTTTCCAGCTTCCAACACACCAACTTCAAGAACTGACTTTTCATTTTCTGCCTAATATATTGCACCTCTTGACAGGTGCTAACACACTGATCAATGTTCTCACTTCGCCTGTCAGTGCATTTAATGCTATGGCTGATCAGTGTGTATGTGACAGTATAAATAAAGCTACTCAAGCCCATATATTTAGCTCATATAACCATTATCAAGTCAAACACTACTGTCAGAGTTTGGCACAATCCACATGCTGGCATTAGCCAACACTGACAAAGCTACAATATTAAAATAAGCCAGATGTTAGCCTAATTATGTCACCTCTATTTGCCAGATATAAGCACCCAGATGAATATGAGCCAGCCAAAAGAAAGCTTTAACAAATCATGCAGAAGAAAATGTTTTTCACATTATTTAGAGATACATCATAGTCAAAATAATATACATTCATGGGTGAATGAATGCGATCTACATCTGCAAAATACATGTGAGTTTTGCACGTTGGTCGATTCATGTTCTGATCCAGCTACAGGCACAAAATATTTTAATACAGACAATAAAATACTGGGATTATAACAATGACAATGCTATGACTAATGCTACTAAAATACCAGTGGCAGATATCCAGCCACTGCTTGGAATCCAAAGTAAAGTTTCCATTCAGAAACAGTGTGCATGAGCAGTAAAATGTCAGACTGAATCAGGTGTATAATTTCAAATTTGGACGGAGCTGTTTGCTGATGCCAGAGTTCTAATAAAATGTCAATAATAGTATTGGTATTGGCTGATATACATACTTTTGTAGTTGTTTTTTTTTTTTTAGATCATGTGATAGCTAGTTTGATGCTCACTTACATATTAGAGATATTAACCAAATCCTCTGTCCTGATAAGTGAGTTTAGATGGGACAGCTAGTTGTCAGAGGGGATCTTATTTGGATTGGATGTGGCTGCCTTGTCACAGGGTGCAGCTGTAATGACAGGCCTTTCAGCAGCCACACAACCACACTGAGCATGGCTCATCACAGACAGCAGCCCTACAGGGGAATTATGTGGAGCGACCTGGCACCATAGCACTAGATTTTCCAGCAGACTGCCTCTTGGGTTGTGTTGACAGTGAGTAAGCCTTGAATTTACTCTGCCAGTCAATAAATCCCCCTCTCACCAAACCAATGGGAATTGATGGATCATTGGAGGTGCTCTTTTCTTCCCGTATGTTGCACTTGTTTTATGTGATGTGCAGCTGTGGTTACTGTGTGGTGTGCGGGTGTGTGTGCTTAACACAAATTTGTGAATGCATAGAACACAGGTATGTAGCCTTCAGCTCCTGTACACACTTACACTGGGCTGCACCAACAAATTTTAAATTAAAGTAAGATTAGCTCTAATCAGAGTTTAGGTTTAAAATGTGTGAATCCATATTTAAAGATAAGCAGAGCCCTGTTGTGCTCTCTGTCTGCTGACCTTTATTTTGCTAAAATTTAACATCAATCCTTTGTTAATCAGTTGCTTCCCCAATAATTGTTAATTGACAACAATTGTTGAGTGGGGAGGGGGCAAATTTTTTTTTTTTGCTTCTGAAAGGGGACATGCCAAAAGTTTGTGAAACACTGCCTTAACAAAATGTTAAATGTTTGATAGCTAACTAAAACAAAATGTTAAATTGTTTTATAGTTAGTTAAAAAACAAAAGAAGAAAAGAAAAAGAGTGTTATATGTTTGCTAACTAGTTAAATGAAACATTACGTTTTTTGCTAGCTAGCTAGCTAAAACAAAATGTTAAATTGTTTGCTAGCAAGCAAAAGAGTTGGTTAGCCTAGTTAGCCTACTCATGATGGCTCAGCAGACAAATATTTTGCTCAATCCATCTAAAAAGTTCAGCCATTTTAAAAGTTAAACCCATACTTAATACTGGATCACATTTTAAATTGGAGCTGGAAATGGAATTAAATTTAATCTAGGTTTAGAGTTAAAACTAAACCGAGGTTAAAGACAGGTTTAAATATTTGTCTTCAGCTAGTTTAAAGTTGGTGCAAGATAAATTAAAGTTAAACCATGATTTAATCAGGCGTAAAAATTCATCACAACCCAGCCTTAGAGATACAGAGAAATAAAGCCGCAGTGGAAACAGAAAAGTTTTGTGCTCATGCTGCTTCCAGAGAATGCCACATCTGTGGTTGGTATTTGTGTTTGAAATCAAGCACCGCTTTGATTCCCATGAAACCTCAGCCATCACAAAGGCGTCCACCGCGACATGTGGATACGCTTGTGTGTTTGTGCGTTTATGCGTCTGTGTCTGAGAAAGCTCTTGGATCAAAGTGTCAAACCAATCCCCAGTGCAGCGCAGCAGGAGGCGAGAGGTGTTTGTGCTCCCTAATCAGCCTCCTGCGCAAAAAGCCACCGGCTTTGTCTCATGTCCCCTCTGCTTCTGGAGATAATATGACACATACAGTTGTGCTGGTTTAATTCATAATAATGGGCTGACTTGTCAGGATTATTAATCAAAGGAACTCCCGGAAAGCAGAGGCTTCTGTGAGCCTTGTGGGGAGTCACGCATTCGAGAGTCGCATATCTGATTAAAGTACTGGCGGCATTATGAGCCAAGGCCCCCGAGATCAGATAGTTAAGCAATTATGCCTGTGTGAACACTCTGAAGTAACGCAGAGGCTGCTGCATGTTCCAGCTGTTCTGTCTTTGAGTATGACAGGCGTCAGCACAGCCAGCCCTTGACCTCGCAGATCTGAAACAGCTTGTTTACTCACCATTTACCAAGATACTGTGCCGCCTACTGGAGCTCCCCTCTGAAAATAGATGGATTGTGTAAAAGAGGAGATAATAGTGAAGTGCCAAATTCAGCTGAGTATGTAAACCACTAAATATATTTTTTTTAGATGATACTGATAGCTTAGCATAGTAACATTAAAATGTTATTTTGCTGAATTTCCGCCCTAAGTACTCACAATGTTTAGTTGTAGGAACTACTTATCAAGGAACAAAAAGGTTCTTGTTTGTGGTGCTGCTGACACAGCATTGTTTCTTTGCTATTTGGTCGATCCATCCATCTTCAACCATTTATCTGAAGTTGGGTCGCAAAGTCCTGACTGGGGCATTCCAAAGGGCTCCCAGGCCAGGATGGAGTTATACTCCCCCTACCTAGTCCTCGGTCTGCCCTTTGACCTTCTCCCAGCTGGACGCACCTGGTCAACTCCTTAGGGAGGTGACCAGGTGGCATCCTTACGAGATGCCTGAACCACCTCAACTGTCTCCTTTCTACACAAAGAAGCAATGGCTCTACCCCAAGTCCCTCATGGATGACTGAGCTTTTCATGCTACCCCTAAGTGAGATGCCAGCCACCCTCCTGAGAAAACCCATTTTGTCCGCTTGTATCTGCGATCTCGTTCTTTCGGTCATGACCCACCCTTCATGACCATAGGTGAGAGTAAGAACAAAGATTGACTGATGGGTTGAGAGCTTTGCCTTCTGGCTAAGGTCTCTTTTCATCACAACGGTGCGGTCAAGCGAACGCAATACTGCTTGACTGTCCCCTCACTCAAGAACAAGACCCCGAGATACTTGAACTCGCTCACTTGGGGTGAGGACTCATTCCCTACTCAGAGTAGACTATCCACCGGTTTCCTGCTGAGAACCATGGCCTCAGACTTAGAAGCACTGATCCTCATCCAAACCACTTCACACTCGGATGCGAACTGATCCAGTGAGTGCTGGTCACAGGCCGATGATGCCATCAGGACCACATCATCTGCAAAAAGCAGCATTGCAATCCTCAGCCCACTGTTTGGTGGATCTGATAAATACTGATGAATCATTAACTCTTAAATCACAATCATAATTTGGGTGCATCAGCACAAATCAAAAGGATAGATATGCTACACGAGCATTGCCCAAAATACCCCAAAACATGGCTGTAGCTGGAGTCTGTTTTAATATATCCATTACATAACACATATACAGAGTGACAAAGTTATACATAACACTATTAAATTGACCAGTTTAGAAAAGATAACTATCCTCCTTCATTCTAGACTCCCTGTGGGCAACATTCATAATCTGCATCCAACGCCAATGTTCAGTGCCAAGTCAGTAAATAGTGTGATGTTCATATAGCAAAGGGAAAAGTAAGGATAAGGAGATGTTTTCCTTCAGCACCAGAGGCTGTGCTTTCTATCAACATCCTGTTTAGAGAGTGGGTTGCCCTCAGAACATAAGGTTACTCCAGTTCTTGTACTAGTGATGCTGAAGACTTTTCTTCCGTGCCAACCTTTGGTTTCACCTTGCAGTTTGCAGTGCAAATGGTGACTCACCTTTTTGACAGTCCTATCAACAAATTTAACTGTTTTTTTTTCTCTTTCGCCATGCATTCTGTCATAGCCAATGACTTTTTGACAATGTACCCTAATTCCCCTCAGACTGTACTTTCATTGTGTAGGCAGACAAAAACAAAACTAAGCAAAACACATCACAGGTGGCTTTTCATGCAAGCGGCACCCCAACATCCTGTTCCAGCAGGAAACACATTAACCACATTAAGATGTTGTCTGTCATTTATTTTTGTCAGATGCAGAAGCTGTAATGTGTGTTAGTCTTTTTCCTCACATGAACTTAAACTCATCCTTATCATCTCTGTTACATTTCATTTTAATTTAATTTCATAGTATATTCTATGATTGCTTTTTAATTTAAATTTCCTTTATTGAGTTTTCAGTGAAGTGGGAAAAAAAAGCAACAGAAAAAGGAGCACTGTTGAGTATGTGCTGTGCATAAATCCAAATCCTAAACACCCTACATACTACATGAATTATTTGTATTTGTAATGGCAAGAGGATAAATAAATGAAGGAACTGGGTGACCAGTAATTTAAGATGTTTGCATCAAATTTGTTTGCAATATAGTCCACAGAGGGTACATGTTTTTTTTTAGATTTTCAAAGAGCCCTGAACTGTACATCTGATTTTTTAGTTTTTTAGTTTGAGAAATGACATTACCTAAAAAACCAGTGCAAGTGAGATGGAAGGATGGGTGATTTCAAAGAATTATAAATAATTATACTCTAATATATATGAATTAGAGCCTGATGGATATACTGGGCTGATACTGGCCTATCACAAACTTTATAGGCAGCATTATATTTATATATATGTATGAGTTCTTAATTCAGGTTTAATATATACACTATCTGCTCTTGTTTTGCTTTGTCTTATAGTTATTTACAATTATATGTATGTATTTTATGTATTTATCAAAAATATCAGTGGAAGTTTATTGTGTCAGTGCCCTGATATAATCTTGGAAAATAGTTTATGGATCATTAAGGGATCACTGCAAAAAATGTGCATTTATCTATATATTTTGTATTATTCGCATTATATTCTGTAAGAAGAATATCGGCTGATCTATCGATATCAGAATTTTTTTACTCCCTAATACTGTTATTAGCATCAACCCCAAAAATCCAATGTTGGTCAGGCCTTAATGTGAATAATTGCAAAGTTGAGATTGTTGCATTACTATTACTACTAAAATGCTTAAAATTGCAAAACTGAATTAATTCCTCTGACCATTTAGAAGCAGTCCCAGTTCATGCTGCGATCTTTCTTTCGTCACATGCTGTTGAAATGAAAAATGTCCTCGCTGAGACTTCAGAACAACCCACTAAAATTTACATTTTTCTAATTTGGATTCTGAATCATAACCTTTAACTGATAACTCGTGCACGGGCCGTTAATCCCGTTTCATTGCGTCATCTGTCTCTACAGTGACGACTAATGAACCAGTGCAAACCCCACTGGTCCCTTGAAGGAGGTTGTGTGTGTGTGTGTGTGAAGCCTCTGCAGAAGAACTGCAGCAGGGCTGGCTGGTCTTGTCAGCTGGCTGTGTTCAAGTGTCAGCTCGGCTCCCTGGATCAGCTCGCTTTTCAATGGCACCACCTCCCCTCTAATCCCTGCCTGTCATTCCTCTGCATTCACAGCTCGGGCCCTCCCCTGCACAAGCCCTGAGCATAACAGACTCCTCAGTGTACTCACACGTCTCTCTGCCTCTCTCCCGCTTCCACTTGGTTCAATTCAGTTCATTTAATTTAAATTCTATTTAAGGATGCGTCAGTCGCTGCATATTTGTACAGAAACCGTATGCTCCCAAAGCAATGCATAACCACAGGAACTGGTATTACAAACAACAGGCTATTAAACAATAAAATTAACAAATTAATTCAACAATCAATCCTACTATCAGGTCTAGTGTTTCTCATTTCTCTGTTGTTTAACTTCATTTAACTTAAAAGTCTGAATTTTCCCCTTAATGTGATTTAATGTCATGCCAATAAAAGCTCAAAAGCCGCTCTGGTTGCAGCAAAATGATATCATTTGACTACATTTCTCTCCCCCTCTCTGTCTGTCTCTCTCTAGTATGGTAATGTGCATTCCTGCCTCAGTTCAGCTGCCATGACAACTCCTGGGTTTTCTCCTCATGCAGGATTGTGGGACCGGAGGGACTCCGCAGAGTACGTCCTGTACTGTAAAAGACAGCGCGGACGCCGCAACCGAGGGAGAAGCCTATTCACGCGTCAGGCACAGAGGCCATTATGGAATAAGTGCAGTGATATTTTTACGGTGAAATGTATAGTGTGTCGTGTTCGTCTGTACGTTGTGCTCACAGAGTGGAAGGTTCAGTGCAGTGTCAGGGAGGATAAATTTCACATGGAGGGATGTACTGTACACTCAAGTCTGCAGCATTGCACTTTTGTACCATATGGGAGCTGTTCCTCTGTATGTGTTTTATTATTTTGAGTAAAAGCATTGTAAATGCTGTTAAAATATTTTTAGATGTTCTGAAAACTGTCAGTAATGCGTGCATGCAAAAATTATTTATTGTACTTTATTGCATGTACGTTGGTGTTTGATTACTTGGATTGTTCCTCTCTCTTACCACTCATGGAAACCTTTTTTGTCCCACAGTTTGAAAGAATATTAAATGTTGAGCCCTGCCTCCTCTGCAATTAATGTCTAATGGATCAAATAAAAGCTCCACTCAAAGGTTAATACATCTCTAATAACACTGATTTGATACTTATCACAGTCCTTGGCCTAAAGTGAAATTAGTCACTGCATAAATACACAAATTATTAGATCAGCCAGTCTGCTGTTACGTTGGTGAGTGAACTACTTAATTTGATATTGGCGGCTAGGATATTCTTACCATTCAGTATACCTTCAAGTGCATAGTGCCTTAAACAAAGACTCAAGTCAGTCTCTAAAGGCTTGTCTCAATAGAAACTGAGGACAATATTCGAGTTTCAATTGCTAAAACTAGATGGAAACACTAGAGAGTTTTAAAAAAATCTCAATTGCCAAAACAATCCAAAGACTTTTATCATGGTGACACTGAGTGCTTAGAAGGATTGAAGGAGCGTTCTGTTTCTGGGAATGTGTGTCCTTGAAAAATTTTATTGGGCTCAGGTTTCTTTGGAGCTGCATGCAGCTCTTTTGCCCAGTTGCTCCTTGAGGGTTTGACAAAAAAATAAATAAATAAAAGCAAATGAACAACGGTTCTTTCTTGTTAACGTTTTGATTTTCATGTATAATCGTTATAGGTCTAAATTAATTTTTACATTCTCAAATTGTAAAAATGTGTAGAGGACTGAAGAAAAAAGCTGGAATATTTTGTCAACTAAAATCTGCATCATAGCCTACGTCTGTGGTTCTGCACATTTTCCTATAACCTGTACTGGTCATAAGTCACCCTAAGCTATGAAGGCTAATTTAAAAAGTCTCTGATGAAAATAGTTGTGGTTCCAGACAGATTTTGTTTTTTCTTTTCTGGCTGAAATAGCTCTTCTGATAGTAAAGATTGCTAACCACTGTCCTATGTGCTTGGAAGGGTGGAGTGAGACAACATGTTTGCAATCCTCATTACTAGATGCCAATAAATCCTGCAGGGTGGTTTAAAGGCAAATGTCAGCTTGCTAGCATTGGAACATGTTGCTTTTTAGCAGGTATAATATTAAACCATCTTAGTGTGTTAGCATAAACATTTGCTAATCAGCACTAAACTCAAAGTACAGCTAAGGCTGATGGGAATGTGCACCTTAAAAAGCTGCCATAAAGACAGGCCAACCAACTGACAAAGCCATCCATGGAGTCAGGCTGCAGTGTAGCTAAATCACCATGAGTTTGCCAAATTCTGGTAAAGTGAAAAAGCTGCATAATTCCCCCAATTACAAGTCTCACTTTCCACCAACAGAGCATATGTAAATACGGTCAAAATTGTTGGTGGTTAATGAAAAGCACGGTGTGTAAAGTTTGTATTGCTGGCAGAGCTGCGTACTGAATGTTCAATAAATCCATTGGGTTGTATTCCCTGCTGGTCTGGCGGCTCCATTAGCCATTTAAGAGCTTCTGCAGTGTTGGCTGATGGCTGATTCAGTCAATGTTGCTTTAGATAGCTCTGTCAGTATGGCAAGGTGACTGTGGCTGAAAGCAGAATGGGATTGACCTTTGAACCTCCAGCTACTCAGCTGTGATAAAATGCTGACACAATGGACTTCCACACCCCCTGAGTATCTCTCTTTCTCTCTCTGTGCCTTCCTCTCTGTCTCTCCAAAGTCCAACCCCACGTATTATCTACTTGCTTTAAGAGCCAGCTAATTAAATCACACATCATAAATACACCACTCCTGACTTCTGTGCTTCTGTGTGTTTGTGTGTGTGTATATATATATATTTAAAATACACCCCACAGAGCTGGAGAAATGCCGACCGCTGCCTGCCAAAGACATTAAGCAGTGAATCTAAACTTTGCGTGTGTGTACATATGCGCTCGCAACCTGTGAATATTTGCAGCTTGTGTGCTGCAATTTGAATAAGGCAAGTGGAGATTCTTGGCGGGGCGATTTCTCTGTGATTAACAGCAGTGCAGATGGTTTACAGCTGCCTTTTACCAAGGGCATTAACTCTTAATATTTACAATGAGGCCAACGCAGAGCCCTTGGCAGCTGTTCTGCGGTCCCCGGTGCCAGAAACGAGTATGAAACCCCGAGCCATTCTCAGGGCACAGATCACACCGCAGCCTGCTGTCCAGCATTATACTGTATATATTAACATTGTACTGGGGGGATTGCTGTGATCAAATGTGCTTTTAGCTGTTTAGACACAAAGCACAGCTGTGAGCAACAGTAGCAACAAGAAACGTAAGAGATGTGTGTATTGTTGCTGTGTAAAAATCTAATTACAACTAAGTCATATATCAGTCCCTTCAAGAAGGTGTGATGTTGCGATCACAACAATTAACTGCACAACTTTGAGGTTTTGTCCAAAATTTGACCAATCATCTAAACTTCTTGTGAGTTCCACCAATCACAGTGGTCCCCTGTGCAACTGTCACACATATGCCTCTCAATAAACCAACTTTGATTTATTATTCATTCACATTTTGTTATTTTGTGTTTTTTATTTTGTCATGGGCACTGAAAAGAACACAAGGTTTTTCACCGTTATTAGTATTTATCAATTTTATAATTTTGTGCTTTATGTTTTGATGAGCTTCTGCTCAAAAAGATTTTGTAGTTTTGTGGACTAACCCCAGGTGCACGTCTTCTTTTACAATTAAATGTTAAATTGTCAAATGTAAATGCGTATTTTGTTAGAATTTTTGTAATCCTAAACTATACTGGCAAGGTTACTTCCAACACTCAGAGTAGAGTGCTGTTTTATTCTCTCTGGAACAAGTTGGCTTTGATTTTTCATGAATTATAAATGAATACATGAATATATGAATATATAAATAACTAAAATAAAGAAAAATCAACTGTTTTTTCAATTTTCACTTCACCTTCACGCCTAAAGACTTTGCAAAAAGCAACATTTGTTAGAAAAGCTGATGTGAAATCTGGCATTTCAAAATTTATTTGCATAGCACCATATCTTACAAAAGTAAAGAGTGCTTTACATAAAACAACATGAAAAAATAAAATGTATTGTAGGAGTACAGGGTATCCTTGTCTTCACCAGCTTCATCCAGAAAAATTATATATTTCACTTTTTGCACCTCAAAGGCCTATACTGGTCTTAGATCATTTGGATTGTACCTGCTTCTTACCAAGAATCATCCAAATCATGGAATTATTTTCCCTGCAGGTTGAAAGACTGTTTAATATTGTGCAATTACTGTCTAATCGATCAAAGGTGAATACATCACCACTAATCACAGTTCCTTCACAGCATTAATACACAAAATATACTGTATTAGATCAGTCAATATTGTTACCATTCAGCAAATGAAATCCTGGAGGGACTGTGTTTAGAATAGAGAAGGCAAACATATAAGTGGAAGAGAAAGAAGGAAATAGTGTATTTTGCTCCTAAAAAGAAGCTGAAGAGATGAAGTTAAAGTAAACACTGCTTCCCTCTACTCATCATTCATTTTTTATCGCCATCCTCTCTCTACGTATTGACATAATGTGCAGCCTAATGATGAGATACGCTCAGTGTGGAGACATCTGGGCAGCTCTAGAGCACATTAAATGTGAAGTGGATTGCTGCAGAGATTTGTCAGTAAATGCTTTTGGAAATCAACACATTGATAATATACTGTAGCTTCTCATAAAAGAGTTACTAGATTTGTCGGAGTCTGTAAAGTCATTAAATCAAGCATCCAACTCTCCAAGCTGGCAAAAGTGTCTACAGCTGCGTTCAAAGAGCGGTCCTGTTTCATCGCTGCCTATTAATGCTGAGTTCACACTGTGAGGCTTTGTTTTTAGTGGCAGAACAAATTCAACCAGTTGTGACAAAAAGTGTTCCCTACTGCAGTTTAATGTGACTGTGTTGCTGAGGACATCAAGAATTTAACACACGCAAGAGTCTACAGCCGCGCTAGCAGCTCTGTGAGGCTGTACTTAAACACATCCTCAGCATGCTAACTTACAATGCTTATAATGACAATGCTAACGTGTAGAAGTTTAGCAGGTACCATGTTTACAGTGTTCTCTATCTTAGTGTTAGCATGCTAACATTTGGTAATCAGAACTAAACACAAAATGCAGTTGAGGCCGATGGGAAACGTTCAGATTAAAGGTGCAGGAGTACAATTCTGAAATCTTATATCTGGTTACAAAATGATTGTTATTATTGTGGCAAAAAAAAAAAAGCTATCTTACAGACGTGCTTTTCCAACATCACAGACTCGATTTCCTAAAGCTTCTAAAGAGGTTTTCTCAAAAGGTTATTATGAAACTTTTGCTCAACAACGCTAAAAGAAAAGTGCCGACCCCAGCTTTAAAACTCGAGTGGTTAGATCTTTACATATCTGCTTAAAGACTGTAAGTTGTAGTTTTTAGGCTGAATATACTAAAAAAGAATGTTGTCTCTAGCAGTACGTCTGACCCCTCTCATATTTTATTCAAAGAATATCAGCTTTTGCCATCAAACAGAAGATTTAGAGTCCCGCAGGCTCCACTGAACAGACTGTGGAACTCTTTTGTTCCTCAGTCTGACAAACTGTTCAGAGTTTAGGTTCTAAAGTGGGTCTCAGTGTTCCTGTGTGAACTAAATGCTGAATATTAAAGGAAGCGATTAAATTGACGCAATGCAATCACATATTTGTAATGTCTCCTAATATGTTGCATTTGTTTTGTTGTTTGGTTTGTGAAAGTGTATGTCTTTGGATGCAACATCAATTTCAGAAGGAAACAATAAGCATCATCTTAAGCTAAATTATTGGACAAAATCAAATCATGTTTTGTCCTGATGATGGCACAACAGGAAAAGCTGAAGAATCAGCAAAGTGATTACATTTTATTTTGATGGATACAGTTAATGAAGGTGCCAAATTTTGTGTGAATCCATCCAATAATTGTTGAGATTGTTTGAGAATTCACTCCAAACCACAAATGCTAGCCACTAGAGGGAATTAGAGGATAACCAAAGTCACAGAATTGATCCATACAATGTCCTTATTAAATAATAAATCTGATGTCTATTTTTCATCAGTATAGACTTTGTTTTTCCTTTTAACTAAAGGTGATTTTACTTTCCTTCTCTAATAGAATAAACTAAAAGTAGCCAGCCATGACTTGAGCTTGTGCAAAAAAAAAAAACTGCAATGAAGTGTCTTGGCAATGAATTATGTGTGTATAATTCCCAAACAAAACAATGCAGCAGTCAGCCACAGTCATTTTAGAAACTAAACTACAATTGAACAAAATTATTTTAAAAACTAACAAAAAATAATAATTTGCCAATACTGTCACAGTCCAGTGCGGTATTTATACATTTTTAATGTGATACTACAATATTATCACTTATCGCTAACTATTATAGGGGAATCAACTACTACAAAAGGATCAAAGTTGAATTTTGTTTAAAAAATAAAGATCTGCACAAAAGCATCAGCAAACCTTTGTTTCTTCATTTTAACTATATAAATTCATATTCATTGATGTCCCACCTGTAGTGGCTCTATGGCCTTCTAGTGGGACCTGCCCCACAGTTTGAGAACCACTGATCTAGACTGACTGACGGACCAGCATGGTCATCCCCAGCACCGCACCACTGCCATGTTTATCTGCCGTTCCCTTGTGCTAATGTTCATCTTCTTCCAGTGAACAAAGTCGTGACTAAGCAAAGGTACAGCTCTTCTAAGAAGACGGGGTTGTGCCATTACTCTGAGGTATTTCTACTCCCTGCTTGGTTTCCACCTCATTTGCAGTGTGAAGTACAGCTAATAGTGACTCCAGCATCTAAAACATTTTAACATTGAAAAAAACGCTCAGTGAAATGATCCTGGTGGAGTTTTTATTGTACGTAGTTCAACTACTTCACATCCTGGAGTTTGCCGCTGTGGTTGAGTAACATCCCAGTGTGGGCTCTTTTTTATGCCACAATGGGAACGTAGCGTAATATATACAAATGCTGCAGGAATGACCGCAGACCAAAACACCCTTATTTTAATCTTGCAATACACAGCATCCCAATGTACACAGTGCTGAGCACCGCTGGTGCTGAAAAATAGCTCACTGTGGGCGTATTACAGCCACACTGGACCCATTGTGTGTGAGCTGTATAAAACGTCAGCTCAAGATCCATTAAAATGCAGCCCGGCCTGCTGACCAGCCTGCTCTTAATTCACTGCAAAAAGGGAACATGTGCTTAAACGTGCAGCGCTAAAGCATGCGTCTCTCTCAACGCTTTTCTCATGCTTTCTCACTCTCAATCAAGGGAATTTCAGTCAGGAAAATACGGGGGGGGAAAAAAGCTCCTCCTGGCAACTCACCCTCACTTCATCATTCATGCCTTTGGATGGTATAATTATGAGAACTGTGTGTAGTGTCATGGTCATGTGATCTCCATTAAAAACCACAATGACACCCAGCCCTGTCACCCCTGCTCTCAGAGCGTGTAACCACTGAAACGAGAAGCGTGAGGAGTTATTAAGTGCAAATCACGGCGAGGTGCTCCTGCTGGGAGCTCTGCTAATCAGAGTAAATGATGACTTTAGCAAAACACACAGGATTTATCTGGCTTGGGGGTCCGGGGGTGAGGGGAGGGGTGGGTGGGTGGGTGGGAGTTTTGCTCTGGTTAGACGTTCAGCTGCGAAAAGGTAGAGGGTTAAGCAGGGGGGTGCAGTATATCTGTTTAATATCCCAATGAATTATTAGTTGCCTGCTTGCAAATTTAATGCATCTCCATTGCGATCAAATGGCTTCACTTCAAAAGGCTGAGAGCACATGTGATGTGTGATGCATCGTGTGTGAAACACAGAGGAATGTGGACCATAAAATCTGAATTTATCTGCCTCTTTAATTGAAGGGGACTATTTATCATAATGGAAAAGCATGTGTATTTGTGTGCAAGTGCTATTAGTATGTCCTTGTACTACTACATGCCTTTATGCTCATACATGATAAATGTCCACTAAATGTGGACGTTGTGTGTATGTGAGAAAGAAGGAAAGGAAAAGGGGAACCGTAAGGAGGAAACAAACAAATGTTCTGGCAGGAAGTACCGTAAATGTTAACATAAAAACTGAATCATTTCACACTAACAGCATAAGTATGGCTGCATGTTATAGTTAAAAAGTTATATTGAGATTATTTTCACTGAAATTGTGATTGCACTAAGCAATACAATTAGTGAGAATGATAATTTTTCCATTACAATTTCTATTTTTACTGGAAAAAAAAATTCAAATCATGATAATGTGAATTGTTTTTCCTTTTCTTTCATCTGATGAACAAGATTTTCAGGCCAGGGTATCTCTGCTGCACTATAGCACTTCATTATAATGCATTTTAATGCTTTCACAAAACTGAGATTTAGTTTTGGCTCTGCGAGCTAAATATTGCACTTTATTGTACCATGTTGCGACTTAAATAACATTGCGATTAAGATTGGGCAATTGGATGAATATATCATCTATCAGTGATGGGCTGAATCATGAGTGTGCTGAGCTGGGTGACGAGTGAGAGGAAAACAGCCTGCTGAGTCAGACTCATTACACTCTTTTCACGTGGTGAATTAAGGATTTATTGTGACCAAACCAGAGTTGGTGATTGTTGGAAGAGCAGACAGACTAACAAAAACGGTTTTGGTGAATTTTACATGTTTTTCTGTCGAGTTTGAATTAAGTCTGTTTTCCGAGCCGTTAAAAAGCCAACTAAGGTCGTCTTAGTTCAGTAAAAGAGAGACACTTGAATTCAGAGGGTGTGCAGTTGTATTTCTCCGTTTAAAATGGAAAATAAGTGTGAGAACATGTAATTTCTAGACATTTTGTGAGTTTATGTTATCTAAATGCAGCAGGCATAACATAGTGAATGCACTGCTTGCGCACATCTCCCAGCTGAGATTGGATAGGACCAGAGGTGGGAGGGGGACGAAGATATCGTCAATCGCGGATGGATGGGCTGACGATTGCTGTTTGGAAAATTATAACATATCTCCCAACTCTAACTGCAATTAATTTTGCAGACCTAGTTAAAACCAACACACATTAGCGTAAAACCAAGCAGAACAATAAAAAACATTTAAAACGCAACATAAAAATACACAGACAAAATGCTAAAATATATTAAATGCATGCATTATAAAATAACTAAAGCAAGCAAGCTGTGCATGTATGACATCCCCCTGCTCTTTAATGTTGGCAGTTGCTGCAAAATTAGAGTCTGATCTCCATCAGGAGAATCCAAATATGTTTACTTTTGCAAACCTGCATCCTCTCATTGTCCACTAAAACACTGAGGTGGCTCTTGGCTTCTCTAGCTTGCACCCCTAACACAATTTGTGGCCTTTTCTAATCCTTGTAAACCTGGTACCTCTTACATTTGCTCCTTCCATCCACGGCATCTCAAATCATCTGGTCTATGGCCGCCAGGATATGCAGGCGACAACACGGCTAGCTATCCTCCCTGGTTATCACAGCTGCTCACAAAACCTGCTCCTGCTGACAACGCCAGATTTTATAGAATGAAAAGGAAAAGCGAAGTTGGATCTTTTTAAGGGGGTGCTTTAAAATCGAGTGGTGAGCTAACTGTGTTACCAAGGAGGACACAAACAAATGTTTAGCAGAAGGTACATTTCAACATAAAAACTCAGCCATTTGAAACTAAAAGCATGCAGTTAAAACCAAATAAACAATAGCAATAAAACCAAGCGGAGCAATAAAAAACATTTAGAACACAACATAAAATCATGCAGATGAAATAGCAAACACTAAAATATATAAAGTCATGTAATATAAAATAACTTGAACAAACCTAAAGGCATAAATACAAGAAAACAAATATAACCAATACATGTGACACATACACAGGCATGCATGCATATCTGTGTGTGTGTGTGTCTGAGTGGGAGAGTGTGTTCTCTTGTAAATGGCTCACTGGATGGAGCATGTAGGTGTTTATACTCCTATCTATTGTACTTCTATATCATCACCAGGGAAATCCATGTTTTTCCTCCCACAACCAAACACACAAAACACAAGAAAATCTGACAACCCCGTGCAGATTATTTGTCTTTAAAGCCATTTATCCTTTCTTTAAGTTGTTTGTTTAAATTGCAACAAACGCATTTAAATGTGACAAAGTCTTTCCGAGGAGGGAGCAGATAAAAAAAGTTTCACATTAAAAAGTGACATGCGAATCATTCTTGAATACTGTATGAGGTTTTATGGACAATAAAGCCATCATTGCAGCCCACGATTTATGAACTGTCAAAGAATATTAGTCCTAAAGCGAATGGAGTGTTTTAATGGCAGAAAAATTGAGCGAGAGTGGGCTTGAGTTTTGTAGTTTCAAGATAAGCTCTGAGAGCGTCTGAGAAAGACCTCTTCCTTATCTCCCACTCTTTTATTCATATGCTGCTGTACTTCCGCAGCTCTTCACAGAGACAAGCCGAGACTGCAGAGGGAAATGGGTGACTTTGAAATGCCACTTGTGAGACAGAGAGAGGAAAAACCGAGGAGGTCAGGAGCTCTTTATCCTCTCTGCCAAGATTTCTGTCGAACTCTCCTTTCCTCCAATTTCCTATCAGTTAGATGACTTTATTTGCATGACGATTCATCAGAAACAGTAGAACCAAAGCTGTATGTAAAATAGGATTTTTAGAGTCAACACACAGGAGGAAAACACACTCGAGCCTTACTGATATGATGAAATATTTAATGTGAAACGATGTACCTTGCAATCATTTTGACCTCAGGTCATGTAAGGTTATTAGAGCCTCCAGTGCTGCGGGCTCAGAACAAAACGACCAGTAGCTTTTAGAGGTTTAGTCAATGGCAGATGTTGAAAGGAGTCAAAGCCTCTAATTCAGCAAACCTCTGAAGCGCCACAGCCCTCTGCCGAGCTGCACGCCGCCCATCGGCTCCACGTGACACGCAGAGTCTTCTGCCCAGTCATCAGCTGGAAAGCTCCGGCCTGCAGAGTCCTGGCACTCTGAGCCTGCGACTGAGAGAGGAGCCATGAGGAATGTTCCTCAGCTCAGTCAGAACAGAGTGGTGATGATAGCGATAATGATGATGATTGAGATGATGAATCAGTAGGGCTTCAAGAGCACAAGCGACAGCGAGGAGTTCAGCACATCTATTATTCCTGATGATTAGAACGGCAGCTTGCCCCGTCCCCTCTCCCTCTGACACTGGGGTGACTTTCCTCCTCTCAAATCTAGTTTGCCTGTGTGCCTGTGAACAAGAGAAAACTGATTTTGTGTTTAAAAGTGATTCAGCTATTCACACCTGACCCCACTGGTTTAGCTATTAAGAGCTACAAATTCAATAGTGGGTTAGGACTCTCCTATAGGAAACCAGTCCTGTCCCAGAATGCCAGGGTTTAGGTCTGGTGTGAAATTACAAGGTAGTGTTAAATTTATAATTTTATTTTTTAATTTTATTTAATTACTATTTTCAGTTTTCAGTCTCAGTTTAGTCAGGTTTAGGCAACAAAAGTACTTAGTGAGGTTTAGGAAATAAAACATAGGCTCTCCGTGCCACAGGGGTGTAAATAGCTAATGTGGCTATTTACACCAAATAGCATTATTCAATACAGCCACCTGGGTGCTTGTCTCTGCCATACTGGGCTATATACTCCTGGCACTCCAGGTGCAAAGAGTTACATTAGTTACTCCACCCTGAGTGTAAATAGTGTCTGCCTTTATAAAACCTAAGCTTGAAATTTATCTGATAAAATTCTGATTAATGATAGTAAAGAGGCCTTGAACAAACTGTCATAAGTGAAAGTGTTAAGTACTGTATGTTTATCTAATGTTCTCTCTAAATGCCCCCAAAACAGACAGCCCATAATATCAAACATGAGTACACTTATTTTTCTACTATAGAAGCCAGTGGCTTATGAGCATCATAATGCACCAAACAGCAAACAACAAAAGAAAAATAACCTCCATCAACTGCATGTAATTAATTCAGAATCAATAATGCAAATAAGTTCTCAGGGTAAAACTGTAACAGGAAAGCCACAATAACCACACGAGCAGATATACAGTTAGTATGAAATATTACAAAGGTCCAACATCCAGATGGATAATGACTAAAACTGTCTACAAGGACATAAATATGCATATGCATCCTTTTTGTCAGAATTATGAAGCTGTATGCCTGATTCTGTTTTAAAAATCTCAATCTAGGGATGTCACGAGGACCAATACAGTACCAAGCTGATGCCACATTTTTGAGCATGTGATGGTACTGGTTCTTTTACAGTCCACCGGAGACGCAGTTCTTCTGGATATGACAGGGACAGGATAAACACTTAAAAATGTTGTACCCTGCTGTTAAATGCCCGATGAAGGAGAAGAACACCTACCCCACAGGGCAGGCGGGGTCAGATTGACTTTCTCGAAAATACCACAGGTTACAATGGTCAGGTCAAGTGACAAAGCAGTGGCTGGAATGTTAATAACCCCCAGAAACATTCAGCCTCATGCAAGAGCATTTTCTTATTCTTGTCTTAAATTTCTCTTGCTTTTTGTCGTACAAAGGGCTCGTACGAACATGCCACGTCAAATCAACAAACATTTGTAACTTCAGATGAGAAGAGTGCACATGCATGTGCAAGTATGATTAACACCCCAGTAATACCACATAAGACCATATAATACCATATTAATTTCATGAAAATGGTATCAAAGACTTAAAAGAACTTAAAGACTTTGGAGTTTGAAGTCCTGCTTTCAGAGACCCAAGTGAAGTCTGTTATTTCATCAGTGCCAGCAAAGTAATTAAAAGACCTGCTTGATATGAAAATGACTTCAAAAAAATGACTTGCCACAGCAAGAAGCGATCGATAACTGCAGCAGGAGGAGAGGGCTGTGGGGAAGTTTTCATCACGGAGACAGAAGACGGAATAAGTGAAGATGTTCGTCTGAACAGCAACTTCATAAACCTGTGTGTGCAGATATACGGCCAATACACCTGACAGCAGGTAATAATAGAAAATTGAATGAATGATGACGGGCTTCATATGTAAATTTACAATTATATTGTAATTAGTCAAACGGGATAATGGTGACATGATTATGAAGTGTAATTTATTCTTCAAACTAAAAATGTCTTCAGACTAATGAAATATAAAGTCATTAGTGAAAAACTTTGATTTGGATAACAGCAGGCTGCGCATGACTCCTACGACAGATCTGGACCACTCGTGAATTGTGTTTGTATCTGAAAGAAAATTCAAAACACGGGACAAGTTCTCCAAAATAACTTGTACACACCACTTAAGAACGAATCTGTTCGTGCAAGTGTGTCTTGCATGAGGCCCACTGTGTTCAATAGTCCTCCTGCCTTCCTTTGTCTCTCTCTGTCTCCCTGTCAGTCAAACACACAACACACTGGCCGCTGCGCATCCACTGCGCTCTGTCTGCTCAGCTGATCAGTGCTTAAAGCATAACAAAATAGGTTAAATCTTCAAACTGTATGCTATGTTCTTTTTCTACACTGTGCAGCCCAACACCAGGCTAAAAATACAGTATACACCTACAGAAGTGTTCTGTTAAAATAAAAATGGAAAAAGAGGCAGTGACTGAGAGAAAAAAGACATTACAAAGTGCTTTGACTGGTGTCTCAGAGATGACCAACGGTTTAATAATGATAAAGAAAGGCCTTGCAGTCCCTGAAGTGTTGGTGGCTGACAGTAAATATGAGAACATCCACTGGCCTGATGAACAAAACCCCACAATATTTCCTTCATACCGTCAACTTGCAACGACATACCTCTTGGGCTTGTTGGCAATATATAAAAAGCGTAACTGGTGATGCAGTGAGCAGCAGCATTTGAAATCTGAAATGGATTATTGCTTTAAAGTCAGTGTAAAGTAATAATAAATATGTGTACTGAGTGTTACACCACAGAAAAAGGTGTAATGTGTAACAGAACTTTTCTGTCAGTTTGTGAAGAAATAAGCAGTTCTCTCTCCTCTAAAATGCTGGTGCTGTGTCAAATACCACTACAACCTGAAAAATGGATGCTCCACCTAGTTCGTAGGGTTGGGTTGGGTTGGGCTGATGCCATCATCCATCATGACTGAGTGACTCACGGCTGAGATCACTGACCACTGAGCCCTCTCCCATCGTAACTTTGTGATTTAAAAACCGTTTCTATTTGAGGTAGTTTGACTTCTTAGTGTGATAGAGTTGTTCCTTTTTTGTTGTTTTTGTTTTATTGTGGACATCATACTACACCCAACCCAACAGTGAATGCTAAATGCTAATGTGCTCTAGGTTATGTAGTGTCCAGATGTTAGTCCACTCCACAGTTCAGTACTAGATAGTTCAGTCTTTTCACCTGTTTTTAGCTATAATTTTCGAACATGTATAATGTGTTTAGAAGAAAATACCTGAATTTCTTTTACACAGAGTTTAATATTGCAGTTCAGTGTCTCACTGGAGTGCTCATGGGAGTATCGTTACTTATTGGCTACCTATCTGCCTTACCTGACGTCAGTACAGCGAGGTCTACATGCTGTAAAACATGCTTTGTGAGTATGTAACTGGATCATTGAGATATGACAATATGAGAAAGGTTTAAGCTCTCCTTTCCTGGCTTTTACAGCTACCGACTGATTTAGATTTTTCCAAACATAACATGGCCTTTCATGCTCTGACATACTGCGGCTACATTGCATTAGTTTTTATCTCCTTAATGCGCTGTGATGCTTTTGAATTCCTTTCCTATGCCAGTTTTCCTCTTTATTACATTTTCTCGGTTGCCTCTCTCTTTATTTTCATTCTCCTTTATCTGCACTTGAAGTTTTATTGAATGTCTCTTGTAATGTTATTTGTAAAGCAGTTTATTATGAAGCACTGTGAAAAGTAGAAAAGTACTTATCATTTTGAAAAAGTGGTTCAGAAGCGATTTTAGAGCCAAACTTGTCCAAAAACCGAATCAGAAAAAGGTCACAGTAAGTTTATCAAAGCAGGAAAAAAAGACATTTAATATTTAATGACATCATATCTAATGTGATGAAAATTGTGGAGCTTTTCCAATAGCAGACATTAAATATGTTGCTCTGCATTAGTGAGAACCTTGCAGACTTTATATCCAGCCTCTGGAGCAGTTATGGTTTATTGAACTGTGTTGTAAGTGGACGGAGAAACTTGTTTGTCTTTTGTAATGTTCATATTGTATTCATGATGTAGAGCTGCTACTGGTTCATGGTTGAGTGGGTCTCGTGTAGTTGAAAGTGTCTGGTTTCTTAATGAAAGGCTGAGCAATCACTTCAAAAATCTCAACAAATTATTCTTTTTTTCCAGTGTGCATCTCTCAATCCCGCTTCAAGAAGCTGGACTAGAGTTTCTAGGACACATTTAAGCAAAGGTAGCAACCTGAAAGAAAGGAATGCGCTCATATTTGCAGATTGAGTCTGTCTCCCAGCAGTCCTGTGTCCAATGACATATTCAGGAATAACCCCACAGGTGCTTTCTACAATGAAAGCCCCAAATATATACCTGGACTGGACCTGGACATCCCCCGTTAATGTGTTTAGACCAGGTCCAGAGGACCCAGCCTTGGAGACAATCATGCCATTTGTGTCAAGATATGCTATGTTAACAATCACCTTGCCTCTTTTCAGCAGCTGGTACAGAAATTTAATCCCCAACTTAACATTTCTTCTGTTTCCTACATTTACAAGACTTTTCGGGGGCTCACGTCCCACTGTATGTGCAGAAACCTGCTGCTTTGTAAAGTCTCTTGACTACTGAACCGTATACTAAAGGCACTGTGTCTCATTTTTGTTTTATAACATTCTACAACATTTAAAGGCTCCATTAACAAATTCACCTTAGAGAGTTGGAAACTAAAAGTTCAGACAAAATGTGGAAAACTTCCACAGCAGTTCTATAAATTCTGAGCTTTCTTTCATTAATTTCAAAATTGTCCACTTCAGTCTGCACTTCTGTCCCCCTCGATCACAAAAGACATTCAAAGACACCTCAGTCCTCGGTGTGAAATGTCCAAAAGATCAAGGAGCTCCATTTCAGCAATTCTTAGTGTACTAGCTTACAAGCTTTTTGGGTCAGTTATTATATTTTTTTTTTGCCCAGGTCCCTCTGACTATGTTATTTTCTGTGTTTGAGCCAGGTAGAGTGAAGGAGGAGTATAAAGTCCAGGCCATCTCTCTAACACACTGCTAATCAGAAAACTGCAGCTGCAACTTTGGAAGTCTGACAAGCCCCCAACATTTGATGCAAAATCCCATCATCATGAGCTGATTCCCGATCAGAAGGTAATTGGTTTGTTCCTTCAGTCTGGTTCCGAAACAATCTCTCTTTTACTCAGCAGCTTCTGTGGAGCTGCCCTTGATCCTTCTAACACACAGCTCGCAGACGCCGATGTGTGTATAGATACATTTCTTTTCTCAGATAAGTAGACAGACAAAACAGGTCTCCTTGAAATGCAGTGCAGTGGAAAGCATAACAGTAAACACAAACTATTCTGCCCCGACCTCCTCTGAGACTACAAGCTACAGAAGAATACTTAACCTGAGTGCCGCAGGCATTATTCACAGACACTCCTGCAGGGTTGTTTTGGCTTTTAAACAGCCATTTGTAAATTCTTTCAGAGAGTATCATGAATAAATGGTAACTCACACATACACAGACAGGTTACACTCGGGGTACAGATCAACTCCCTCGTTTTAACTGAAGATCATATACGTTTTCATCCGGCTTTGATCCATTGTTCTCTTCTTTTTTTGAGCAACACAATTACGGGGAACCTTTCAAAACTGCAGAGGCTGAGAGCTGTCATGGTTGCACGGATTTTCTAAACCCTGTTATCTCAGCATCACAACTTAATTATCTTGTAATCTCAAGATAACAAGCTCTTTCCTCGTGATCATATATTAATTATCTTGTCATCCCGAGATAACAAACTTTGTTTTCTTGTTATAAAAAAATAAGCTTCACAAGATCACAGACCCAAATTTGCCTTTCATATTTTTAGCTCAGGCTGGCTGCATGCTGGTTTCTGACTCCCTTAAGTTGGTCAGACATTGTAATACACACATTTCAATGGTGTTGGACATGTTACACGATCAATCAAGTACTTATTACCAGTTATTCATTGACAAAATTATGACATCATTGATTACTGGGGTTGCAAATAATCCAAATAATAATCAATCAATGCTTCATCAAGCTTCATTTCCACAGTAAAATACTACAAATTCTCTGAGAGCATTGCATAGCCAATGAAATATATAAAGACATGAATTCCTACATATTAAACACATGTACATGTTATATTTCAAGTCTTTATTTCACAATTGATCAAGATTATTAACAACCAATTGATTTATCATCGATTAATCATTACCATCCCTACTGATTAGTCATCAGAGAGGTAATTAAAGTAATTAGTTCTTTTTTACATTACAGCTCACATCTTATGTGAAATGAGACAACAGGGAAATACGATATGTTGTGGTTTAACAACAGGCTGTCAACACTTTTGGGACTTTCTTATGGACATTTTTGACTGTGCTGAGTCAAACCATGCCACGCTGATTTGCATTTCCATTACCACTTATGACGCACTCAAGATGGATCATCTCCGAAGTAGGGCCAAAGGGAGCCTGACTCATCACTGGTTGACAGTGTACCTGCAGGTATCAGCCTTATTTTGCCGTGTTAAGTTTGTGTTCTGCTGTATAGGAGTTGTGTTAAATTACTGCTAACCCAAATCCCAAAATTTCCTCAGTCAAGTGGTTGTGAAAGACACAGCTTCAAGTGCGTAACCCTGTTGTAACTGACATGCAAATCCCCGCTTTGCTGAGCTGACGTGTCGAGTCAAACCAGGTCAAGCCAAGCCAAGCCAGTACATGTTTGGAAAAGAGGTACAAGTCTCTCCAGAGAACACAGAGAACACAATGAGATAAACTGATCACCCCTAGTCAGTGGTGGACAGTAATGAAGTACATTTACTTGAGTACTGTACTTATTAGAAAATGTACTTTGTAATTTGTACTTTTGAATACTAAAGTATTTTTAAAAGCAAGAACTCTAGTAAAAATTTTGACTGAGCAACGTCAACTTGTAGTTGAGTAATATCTGACAAGGAGCATCTATACTTTGACTCAAGTACTGGGGTTGAGTACTTTGTCCACCACTGTTTTTAGTACAGCACCTGGGTAAGTATACTTTAAAAATACTTTCCACCACTTACAATTGGTGACTTATAATACACTGTATTTGTGTGTAGCTCATAACTGTTCTAAATGGATCTAATATGTCATCACACACTTTTAAAGACCATGTGTGTTTGTTATTGCTATGATACCGTTTACTATGTTGATGCTCTGCAATGGACAACAGATCAATTCTACTAGACCAGCATTTATATTCAATGTCAATGCACTACTTGTTGATTTTGTGGACAAAAACAGTAGTTTTGTTTGTTTGTTTGTTTGTTTGTTTTACCTTAAACTGCTATAAAAAACCCAAATGAGTCACATATTCTGGATTTAGTGTTTAAATGTCAAAAGAATGCTCCTAAAACCAGAATGATACCAGCATATTCCAATTCTTAAGTAGAATATGCTCCACTCAGAATTAGGCCCAGTTCAGAATATCCAGTCATGATATGTTGTTCACATGGACTTAATCATATTCAGAATATTGCCATATTCTGAATATTAGTGGAAAACTAGTGTGCATGTAAACGCAGCAACAGATGCAAATCATTTAAGGCAGTGGTCTTCAACAGGGGGTCTGTGACCCCTAGGGTGTCTTCAGTTACTGCAGGGAGCCTCCAAATTTTTGTTTGATCTATTTATTCCAAAAATATATTAATTGAAATTATGTTTGAAAATACACATCATAATATCTATGAATGCATACCAGTGTTTCCCCTAACTTTTTTGCTTTGGGAGGGAGGGTGCCTGGACTGGAATGAGTGTGGTCCGTCGTTGGGGTCCTTGCATGACTACAGAGCATTTGGGCCTGAATAAACAGTTAACACTGATTTGTGTTCAATTTTTTTTATTTTAGCAGTGGAACACTGTTTTTATTTAATTATTTATTTATTTATTTATTTATGCATCCATCCATCCATCCATCCATCCATCCATCCATCCATCCATCCATCCATCCATCAGGTGCAGCGTTATGTGTGGGCCTAACGGGCCTGGGCCCACCCTCTTATACAACTGGCACACCTTAAATGACTGGGAGAACATATATTTTCTTAACTTCTATTTTTAATTATTAAAATCAGAATTTTAATACACCCTTAAGACAAAAAAGTTTCCATTTGACAAAAAAACAACATTTATTCGGCTAGTATCACATGTGAAGTCTGGACCAATCACAATGGGCCATAAATTCATCGCACCAGATATGTTACGCTTGTGCACGCACTATGGCGGTTGTTCAGCAGAAATAATGACCGGTGTACTGAGGAAAGCTTATCATTGTTTTATTTTAAACATGCAAATGCATTTTTCATCAAAACTAGAATGTCTATAAAATGTAGATGGTACAGGAGGTAGAGCTGAATGTTGCTGCTTGACTTGATTGTCTTCAGATTATCTTCACAGCACAGATAGTTAAGTTTATGAATGAACAGCGCATTACAGCGTGCTCTCTCTCCTGTTTTAAGTCATCGTAGCTCACCCATCATTCTGATCGCTTCGTTTCTCTCTCTCCTTACAATCAATTTAAAGAGTAATCCAGCCAGATCAAATGAAAATGCATTGAAAGGAATACAATGACAGTTTTCTTATGAATGTATATACTGATCTACATGATCCATAGTGAAAACATAGATAAGGAGATATCCTGTGCCATTTGAAATAAATATAAACTGCAGACTGAAACTGTTAAAAAGATTTTAAGTGTCATTATCAATTGGAAGTGCTAGTCGCCATCCACAGTATGATACCAGTGAGTTTTGTTAAAGTGAGATTACCAGTTGGAAACAGTGTTAACTTTTGTAATTAAAAGGCCCAACTGAAGTTACCGTGACCCACACAAAATTAAAATCCTGGCGCTGTGCCGTCATCCATCCATCCATCCATCCATCCATCCATCCATCCATCCATCCATCTTCATTAATCAATTCACTCACCAAGTTCGCTCTTGTACAGCCATGCAGAGTTTCTACAGTCTGACAGCCATGTTGGATCAAAGCCAGACTGACGGTGGTGACCCGTCTGCAGCTTTTTACTGCGTGCTTCGATTGGGCTGAACAGGTGTGTTTGGGTCTAGTCGTGGCGACGTTAACAGGGGCAGCAGATTGGCAAGCGCTGTGGTTGGGGCTGGGAGAGATGCTCTCATTTTGGCTAACACTGGCCACAGAGCTACCTGTGCTTCCCGCCTCGCTACGTACGGTTCATTTAAAAAACGCCAATATTTTTGCTTGGCAGGGTGAACGGTTGGGGAACCTCTGGTGGTCCATTTATAATTTTTGTTTGTTTGTTGTTGTTTTTTACCGTAACGGTCGGAAACTCTCTCTCCTCCACTCTCTGAGTGTGGGTGAGTGTGTCTATACTGGTTCATGGGTGTATGCTGTGAGAGGAGCGAGGGGGGAAACCCGCCCATCACACAGAAATGCTTGGAATGAATGTAATGAAACGATAGCAACACATCTGACTCTGAAATTGCACAAATTAGAGTTATCTTTTTTATTTGATAAAAAGAACACCTGTTATAGGCCCTTTTGATTAAAATAAAAAATAAATAATATAATTAAAAAAAAAAAATGTACAACTTGAATTTTTGTGTGGGGGTCCTGTTGGCAGGGCGGGGGTGTCTGTTGGGGGGGGCGGGGCGCCCTCCTAAATACACTATAGGGGAAACACTGCATACCAATGGGATATCTAAGGCTAAACAGAGATTTTACAAACAAAGATACTGTTGTAACATGCAGCTTACTTTCACATATAGTCAGTCTTGGATCACCTCTGAAATAATACAAATTACAAATTAATACAAATTATATTCGGTGTGTTTTGCCAGATGTGAATAAAAATGATCTTCTTTTATGCAAATCACACCACCATTTACTTACTTTACTTTATTTTTCAGTATATTATAAGACAAATAACTTTTCTGTCTAACTTACTGCAATAGTGGACACATAAAGCTGATGATATGATTTTATTGAATCTCTAAAACCACACAGAGTTACCTGGAGCTGTTTTATATGATTGAACTCTGTACCATAAAGCTGCGTGGTGATGATCCTGAAATCTGGCATCTCTGATCAGATGGACCAGAGATCAACCAGGAAGTAAAAATGGAGCAATGAAACTATCAGGAGAATATTTTCCACAGCACTTAATGTGGACTGGACTGGAGTGAAGCCAATCGGCCCACACATAACATCGATCAAGTTATCCATCACAGAGAAAATACTAAGCTTTTTTATACTTTACACATTTACACTTAGCACTAAAGGCTAGAGGAAAAGGTGGCGGCCCAACCTAGGTCATCACCATAAGTCATTGCATCAATGATCTAGGACATTGGCTATTGTATGAAAACATCTGGTTGAAGTACCATGTAGTTTTCCCACATGGTCAATTGATAAAGTAATTACAGCAATTCCAATATCAGTCAAACTATTAGTTCAAAACATAGATAGGCAGTCATGTGTGATAGATTTACCTGTGCTTTATTTTAATGGTCATAATTTTTTAACTGAGTGAAATTCAAATAAATTGATATGGAACCGCTTGAATGATGTACTGTACCAAATTAATCTCACAGAAACTCTATCACCCAACTGTTTTCAGACTGAGAAATTTAAAAATGGAGAACCAAATATATCACTTACCCTATCAGCCCTAAAACCAAAGAAATCCATTTTAAAACTCTCAACAATATTTATTCATCCAATGAAATGCTAAGAAAGAGATTTAACATTGATCACAATAATTGTTTCTTTTGTGATACTGAAATTGAAACCACAGGTTGTCCAAAGGTCAATGTCTAAACTCTATGACATTCTGGGAGGACTTGCAGGACTTGCTACCATCCAAAATCCCACTACATGTTCCTCTCACAAGAAAAACTATTGTGTTTGGTACTGATCTCAAGGACACTAAAGGTGACTTGATATTAAACAGCCTGACACTACTGGCATTTTTTTTTATCTACACATCTAAATGGAGGAAAATTAAAGCCCACTTCTCAGTTACTTAAAGGGACTTTATGGCCAATCATCTGAGTGCCTTAAAATGAATGGAAGGAAAACACTCCAAGTCTCTCCTCAAAACTTATGAAGAACTGAAAGTTTTTTATGACCCCTAGATCGACTTAATGCATTTTTTCCTTTTCACAATTTTGTTTTTCTGTTTTTTTTAGTTTATTTTTCTTTTACTACTTATTGCTCTGCATTATAATACAAATGTTAAATTATTTTTCTATATCATGGCTTGCATGTTATTCCTCTGGAATGTTTTTCTATGCCTTGTTGTAATTTCTTTTTCTTTTTTTTTACAAATAAAGTTTTAAAAAAATTCAGTCAGCCATCTTGGAAAAAAAACAAAAAAAAAATGGTATCCCATAGCAACAACAAGATCAAAGAACAGAATGGAACTGTGTTCTGATGATGTCATCAAGTCAGTTCTGGAATGTTGTGGTATAAAAAGCCTCTCAGAATCAAACCCGCGTCAGACACGATTTTCACTGTCGAGTATTCAGACACGAATTTCACCGTCACGAGTTAGGAAAGAAGGTTTACAAGTTCAAGCACGAGTTGCAATGGAAACGACGCAAAGTCAGAGAAAGCAGAGGAGGCAGAGGAGAAACAACGCTGAGATCCATCAACAGACTAATCAAGTGAAGGATTTCGCCACCAGACGCCTTGATTTCTACCTCCATTCCCTGGAGGAGGAAATAAGGTGCGAGCTTAAGGACAGCGAGGCAAGGCTGACCAGGGGTCGATCTGAGCAGAGGCTCCACTTGGACATCCACGTGGACTCGCTGACTGCTCTCATCGATCAGATCCAGGACAAGCAAGAGGACAACAAGAGCAAAGAGCAGATGCAGAGTGAAATATGTAGACTGCAAGCCCTGCTAGACGCGGCTCCAGCCAAACATGACCGCTCTGAACAGGAAGACACTGAGACTCTGAAAATACGTCTCAGGAAAATCTGCTTCATGCTGCGGACAGCTCAGAGTGACCTTGAGCAGAAGACGTCCCACACCAAAGAACTTGAAGTCAAGTTGGAGGCCATGACCAAAAAGAACGAGGACCTTCAAAGTGAAGTCGAGGCCATGAAGTTAGAGGTCCGTGTTGAAAAACAGCTGCGTGCCGTGGCTGAAACCAACATGGAGACGACAACTCATGGCCTTAAGTTGCAGCTGTTTGAAAAAGACACTGCGGAGTTTGAGGCTCGCTCAAAGGCTGAACAACTGGAGGCCGATCTTGTGTTTGAGCGGGATCAAGCTCAGAAGCTGCAAGCAAAGCTGAACAAAATGGAGGAGAGTCTTGCTAAACAGAAGGAGGATGCAAAAAAGACACTGGAACGAGTCAAGGCTTCCCATCAAGCCCAGCTGGAGGAACAAAAAGCAGAGACCAGGAAGATTTCTTCTGCCCTGAAAAAGGCAGCGGGTCTGCTGGAGACTCAGCGTCGCAGCTGGCAGCACAAGGTGGAAGAAACAGAAAAATCAAAGACTTTCTTTGCGGCTCAACTTGAAGAGCAGAAACAAGAAAACATAACTCTTGCAGATGCTCTGCAGAAGGTTGAGCAGCAGCTGGAAACTCATCATAACGAGTGGCAGAAGGAAAAATCATCCCTCCTTCAGGCCACAGAAGACCTCAGGAAGACTCTCCAGGAAAAAGAACAGGAGGCCAAGAAGACCATCGAGCAAGACCAGGATTCCTATGAAGCCCAGCTTGAGGAACAGAGAGCAGAAAGACAGGCCACAGAAGACATCAAGAAGACTCTCCAGGAAAAGGAGAAGGAGTGGAAGAAGAAAGAGTTCTCCCTGAACTCCCAGCTGACAGCTCTCGAGAGTCAGCTAGCCAAGAAGAAAAAGAAGAAGAAGCGGTACAGGGTACAACTGTGTGGCGTCTGAAGATCATCTAGAGCCCACACACAGACTTCCAGCTCAGGGACAGGGACTTACACAAACACAGGTATTTGTGAGTATTAATCAGTTTTAACCCCCAAACAGCACTTTGAAAACGGCTGTTTGAGGGTCAAGACTTTACATTCGTGCAGCACGGTGGTCAGCACTGCCCCCCTCACAGCAGAAAGATCCTGAATCTTAAACCCACTTGAATCAGGGTCTTTCTGCCTGGAGTTCAGATGTTTTCCCCGTGATTACGTGGGTTTCCTCCAGGAGCTCTGGTTTCCCCACGCTAAAAACAAAAAGAAAGAAAATTGCACATACTCACATATATACTCCCATCCGTACGTGGAGAGGGGGATCTCTCTTTGAATTGCCTTTCCCGAAGTTTCTTCCCATGTGTCTTAAGAACTCTTCGTGGGGAGTTTTTCCTCGTCTTCTTGGAGAGCTTGGGCTGGGCGCCTCTTCCTGAGCTGGATCTGCGAGACACATTTAAACACCATCAGCCACATGAATGAACATCACTTTTATACATCAAAAAAATAAATAAAAAATAAAATAAAATAAGTTCATGTTTCTTGGTCATTTGTTTTTTAGAATTTAAAGCTGCACTGTGTGTCACATTTGATATTAAATGGTTTGTTTGATGAATAAATCAGGGACAAACAGTGATCGGTCAGTTTTGTTGACTAGATCTCAAAGATGCTCATCAGCACATGGTCAGTTACAGTTCTGAACAGTTCTGTACACACATACATGCTAAAAGATCTGCCATAACACCCGAAAAAGGTTGCTTGACTGCAGAAAACAATGGTTTGAACAATGGTGGTTTGGTTGTGATATTTCCTAAATTTACACCCTGATTTAAAAAAAATACTACATGTACTTTAAAATGATGGGACCTTACACTGCTTTGGTAGTGACATGAGAATGTGGGACTTTTTTTTACATACAGCCTCATGATTTAAAATAAAATATATGTTGTTGAAATAAGAGGTTATGGTTTGGGAAAGCTGCCTCCCAACTGAAACTACACTACAAATCAGCAAATAAGTCATTCCCAGTAACTCGGTGGGTCACAGAAGATTTTATTTGGGTTATCAAATACATCAAAGACCATTGAAGAATTAATGCAAATTTAACATTTATATCTATAGTAAACCTTTTAAAAAGAATTTCAAATGTGTACATATTGTTTTTTTTGATGACAGGAAAAAATGAGAGCCTGTTAATTCTGCTTAAATTCACTTATTTTGTCTGGTTTATATATTAGGCTAAAAGGTCCTATATTATTACACAGCGTAAATGCATTTATTTCTGATTTAAAGAACTTGAATACTTAATATGTTCTTGAGAACACAGGTCAACATAATATAAGACCATCTGGAAATGACAGTAAAACTGGTCACGGCCATTCATTTATGCACATATTAACTTTTACCAAAATGTGTTGATAAGGCCTATTGTGGATTGTTTGTTTCTTGATGGTTTATCATTTTTAAAAAGTGGGTCCTAAGGAACAAAGGTTGGGAAACACTGCTATGTAAGGGATCCTGCAGGGTTCTGCATCATACTGTCATGATTTATTTCACAATAACGACCTGCTCACTGTACATTATCCTGCTTGATACATGGTTATTTACAAAAAAAAAAAAAAAAAAAAAAATCAAAAATTGACACAAAATATTCATTTCAAAGTGATTTTGGTAATTTAACAGTGACTCTATATTTTCCTGCAGAGTCTATGCTTAGAACTGTATCCATAGCATCAGTCTGTTTTTAATAACAACGGTCTGTTAGTCATAGCAACGGTCTGCTATACAGAAATAACAGACCTTAAAATACTGTAACTGACCAATTAGAGTTAAGTACTTAACAAAGGCATGTAATAAAAATAATGTTTTTATACAAATTAAGCTTACTGCTATATCAAATACTAGTTTGGGACTTTTGGTTGTGGGACAGCAGTTTGCACATATTCAGCTGAATTGCCCATACAACAAAAAAAAAAAAAAAAAAAAAAAGAAAAACGAAAGAAGGATGAGTTCCTCAGATATTAACAGTACAAACTCTGAGATGGTCATCACAGTATTTTTACTCACCTATCTGTTTATCATATGCACAGTATTGATTATATCTCATACATTGTGTCCATGTAGTCCACATGTTTCTAGAGATGAAACGGTACAAAAATTTCATATTGGAATGAAATAATTAAAATTCTTTATTTCAAACGTAAAAAACAATAGAAATGAATAAAAACAAACAAACAGACTTCAATAAACCTATACAGCAAACTCAACAGGCAAATATGGTTCTGCATAGAACCCCAAGTTAGGGTTCTGGGTGGGACCATTACTCCCAAGAAGGGGTCCCCCTACTAGAACCTCTAGTTGGGGGTACTGGGTGAAACCTTTCATGGATGGTTCTCGGTATAACCCTTTATGTCGGGTTATCTGAAGAACTCTCTGATAGGTTTCCAAGAAGAACCTTTATAAAAGGTTTCACCAGGAGCCGAAAAGAGTTCTCCAATGAGGCCAAGCTGAAGAAACATTTATGGTTCTTGTTAGCACTTTTATTTCTAAGATTTTATAGTGAAAATATTTTTTTTCCACACATTAAAACAAAATATGTAATGAACTCCATTATTCTTGTAATCTCGCTCTCATGTTTCCTTAAAACAATGACACATGATTTCAGCTCAGTACATTTTGGGATTTGAATCACTCGTGCCGTCCTGCTCTTGTTACATTTAAACAATACTGCACTTAATGCATTAACCCAGCGGTCACCCCGAGTGATGAGTGTGACCCCTAGGGTGTCTTCAGTTACTGCGGGGAGCCTCCAAATTTTTGTTTGATCTATTTATTCCAAAAATATATTACTTGAAATTATGTTTGAAAATACACATCATCGTTTTTATGAATGCATACAAATGTTATATCTAAGGCTAAACAGAGATTTTACAAACACAGATACTGTTGTAACATGCAGCTTACTTCATTACAATTTATTTATCTCTGAAATGATACTAATTATATTCAGTGTGTTTTGCCAGATGAGAATAAAAATGATTTTCTTTTATGCAGCTCACACCACAATTTACTTACTTTACTTTATTTTTCAGTATATTATAAGGCAAATAACTTTCCTGTCTAACTTACTGCAATAGTGGACACATAAAGCTGATGATATGATTTTATTGAATCTCTAAAACCACACAGAGTTACCTGGAGCTGTTTTATATGATTGAACTCTGTACCATAAAGCTGCGTGGTGACGATCCTGAAATCTGGCATCTCTGATCAGATGGACCAGAGATCAACCGGGAAGTAAAAAAGGAACAATGAAACTATCAGGAGAATATTTTCCACAGCACTTAATGTGGACTGTGGTGGTTCTACCCTTTTTTCTTTACATTTAATAAATAATTTGAAGAGTCTGCTCACTAAAATTGAAATACTAGATGGATGGAATGAAGCCAGTCGGGCCACACATAACATCGACCAAGTCATCCATCACAGAGAAAATACTAAGCTTTTTTATACTTTAAACTCACTGAACTCCTCCCATCTGGCATGTAGGAAGCTCCCAAAAACAAACTGAAACATGTTTGCAAATACTGTTTGGTTCACTTCAACAACTGAGAAGGATCAAGTGTTTCTGCTTCATCTTTCCTCTTCGCCTCTCGGCTCTGAAGGCTGAACTGAGCGGCACTTCCGTCCTACGTTACTTTTTTTTAATTTCAAGCTGTTTTTTCTTGACTAATTAAACTGAATTTTAATTTCTGTTTGTGAGCTCATTATTTATATACTGAGGTGACCAAAATAAGTCTACACAATATTTCGAATGTACTTTTTGATGCTTTGAGCGCCAGAAGCCGAGAGCCATAGAGATTATATTATCTCTACGGCAGATATCTCCAAAACTCTGCAACTCACACCAAAACTATTTAGATGGATGAATAGCACTAAAGGCCTGAGTAAAAGGTGGCATCCCCACCTAGGTCATCACCATAAGTCATCGCATCAGTGATCTAGGACATTGGCTATTGTATGAAAACTTCTCCTCGAAGTACCATATAGTTTGCACATGTGCTCAGTTTGATAAAGTGATTAAAGTAATTCCTGTATCAGTCAAACTATTAGTTCAAAACATAGATAGGCAGTCATGTGTGAATTTTTTAACTGAGTGAAATTCAGAAATGGAGAACCAAATATATCACTTACCCTATCAGCCCTAAAACCAAAGAAATTCATTTTAAAACTCTCAACAATATTTATTCATCCAATGAAATGCTAAGAAAGAGATTTAACATTGATCACAATAATTGTTTCTTTTGTGATACTGAAATTGAAACCACAGGTTGTCCAAAGGTCAATGTCTAAACTCTATGACATTCTGGGAGGACTTGCAGGACTTGCTACCATCCAAAATCCCACTACATGTTCCTCTCACAAGAAAAACTATTGTGTTTGGTACTGATCTCAAGGACACTAAAGGTGACTTGATATTAAACAGCCTGACACTACTGGCATTTTTTTTTATCTACACATCTAAATGGAGGAAAATTAAAGCCCACTTCTCAGTTACTTAAAGGGACTTTATGGCCAATCATCCTAGATCGACTTAATGCATTTTTCCTTTTGACAATTTTGTTTTTCTGTTTTTTTAGTTCATTTTTCTTTTACTACTTATTGCTCTGCATTATAATACAAATGTTAAATTATTTTTCTATATCATGGCTTGCATGTTATTCCTCTGGAATGTTTTTCTATGCCTTGTTGTAATTTCTTTTTTTTTTACAAATAAAGTTTTAAAAAAATTCAGTCAGCCATCTTGGAAAAAAAACAAAAAAAAAAAATGGTATCCCATAGCAACAACAAGATCAAAGAACAGAATGGAACTGTGTTCTGATGATGTCATCAAGTCAGTTCTGGAATGTTGTGGTATAAAAAGCCTCCCAGAATCAAACCTGCGTCAGACACGATTTTCACTGTCGAGTATTCAGACACGAATTTCACCGTCACGAGTTAGGAAAGAAGGTTTACAAGTTCAAGCACGAGTTGCAATGGAAACGACGCAAAGTCAGAGAAAGCAGAGGAGGCAGAGGAGAAACAACGCTGAGATCCATCAACAGACTAATCAAGTGAAGGATTTCGCCACCAGACGCCTTGATTTCTACCTCCATTCCCTGGAGGAGGAAATAAGGTGCGAGCTTAAGGACAGCGAGGCAAGGCTGACCAGGGGTCGATCTGAGCAGAGGCTCCACTTGGACATCCACGTGGACTCGCTGACTGCTCTCATCGATCAGATCCAGGACAAGCAAGAGGACAACAAGAGCAAAGAGCAGATGCAGAGTGAAATATGTAGACTGCAAGCCCTGCTAGACGCGGCTCCAGCCAAACATGACCGCTCTGAACAGGAAGACACTGAGACTCTGAAAATACGTCTCAGGAAAATCTGCTTCATGCTGCGGACAGCTCAGAGCGACCTTGAGCAGAAGACGTCCCACACCAAAGAACTTGAAGTCAAGTTGGAGGCTATGACCAAAAAGAACAAGGACCTTCAAAGTGAAGTCGAGGCCATGAAGTTAGAGGTCCGTGTTGAAAAACAGCTGCGTGCCGTGGCTGAAACCAACATGGAGACGACAACTCATGGCCTTAAGTTGCAGCTGTTTGAAAAAGACACCGCGGAGTTTGAGGCTCGCTCAAAGGCTGAACAACTGGAGGCCGACCTTGTGTTTGAGCGGGATCAAGCTCAGAAGCTGCAAGCAAAGCTGAACAAAATGGAGGAGAGTCTTGCTAAACAGAAGGAGGATGCAAAAAAGACACTGGAACGAGTCAAGGCTTCCCATCAAGCCCAGCTGGAGGAACAAAAAGCAGAGACCAGGAAGATTTCTTCTGCCCTGAAAAAGGCAGCGGGTCTGCTGGAGACTCAGCATCGCAGCTGGCAGCACAAGGTGGAAGAAACAGAAAAATCAAAGACTTTCTTTGCGGCTCAACTTGAAGAGCAGAAACAAGAAAACATAACTCTTGCAGATGCTCTGCAGAAGGTTGAGCAGCAGCTGGAAACTCATCATAACGAGTGGCAGAAGGAAAAATCATCCCTCCTTCAGGCCACAGAAGACCTCAGGAAGACTCTCCAGGAAAAAGAACAGGAGGCCAAGAAGACCATCGAGCAAGACCAGGATTCCTATGAAGCCCAGCTTGAGGAACAGAGAGCAGAAAGACAGGCCACAGAAGACATCAAGACGACTCTCCAGGAAAAGGAGCAGGAGTGGAAGAAGAAAGAGTTCTCCCTGAACTCCCAGCTGACAGCTCTCGAGAGTCAGCTAGCCAAGAAGAAAAAGAAGAAGAAGCGGTACAGGGTACAACTGTGTGGCGTCTGAAGATCATCTAGAGCCCACACACAGACTTCCAGCTCAGGGACAGGGACTTACACAAACACAGGTATTTGTGAGTATTAATCAGTTTTAACCCCCAAACAGCACTTTGAAAACGGCTGTTTGAGGGTCAAGACTTTACATTCGTGCAGCACGGTGGTCAGCACTGCCCCCCTCACAGCAGAAAGATCCTGAATCTTAAACCAACTTGGATCAGGGTCTTTCTGCATGGAGTTCAGATGTTTTCCCCGTGATTACGTGGGTTTCCTCCAGGAGCTCTGGTTTCCCCACGCTAAAAACAAAAAGAAAGAAAATTGCACATACTCACATAGACACTCCCAGACGTCCGTGGAGAGGGGGATCTCTCTTGGAATTGCCTTTCCCGAAGTTTCTTCCCATGTGTCTTAAGAACTCTTCGTGGGGAGTTTTTCCTCGTCTTCTTGGAGAGCTTGGGCTGGGCGCCTCTTCCTGAGCTGGATCTGCGAGACACATTTAAACACCATCAGCCACATGAATGAACATCACTTTTATACATCAAAAAAATAAATAAAAAATAAAATAAAATAATGTCATGTTTCTTGGTCATTTGTTTTTTTAGAATTTAAAGCTGCACTGTGTGTCACATTTGATATTAAATGGTTTGTTTGATGAATAAATCAGGGACAAACAGTGATCGGTCAGTTTTGTTGACTAGATCTCAAAGATGCTCATCAGCACATGGTCAGTTACAGTTCTGAACAGTTCTGTACACACATACATGCTAAAAGATCTGCCATAACACCTGAAAAAGGTTGCTTGACTGCAGAAAACAATGGTTTGAACAATGGTGGTTTGGGAAAGCTGCCTCCCAACTGAAAGTACACTACAAACCAGCAAATGAGTCATTCCGGGTCACGGAAGATTTTATTTGGGTCATGAAATACATTAAAGACCATTGAAGAATGAATGCAAAATTTAAGATTTATATCTGTAGTACACCTTTTAAAAAGAATTTTATTGATGACAGGAAAAAATGAAAGCCTGTTAATTCTGCCTAAACTCGATTATTTTGTCTTGTTTATATATTAGGCCAAAATGTCCTATATTGTTACACAATCTAAATGCATTTATCCTGCAGGGTCCTGCATCATACTGTCATGATTTATTTCACAATAACAACCTGCTGACTCTACATTATCCTACTTGATATATGGTTATTTACACACAAAATATTAATTAATTATTTTTTGATTTTGGTGATTTAACAGTGATTCTGTTTTTCATAACAACAGTCTGTTAATCATAGCAATGGTTTGTTATACAGAAATAACAGACCTTAAAATACTGTAACTGCCCAATTGGAGTTAAGTACTTAACAAAGCCATGTAATAAAAATGATGTTTTTATACAAATTAAGCTTACTGCTACATCAAATACTATTTTGGGTTTCAATTGATAATTAAATTTGTCTTTTGGTTGTTGGACAGTGGTTTGCACAAATTCAGCAGAATTACCCATATAACAAAAAAAGCATGAATTCCTCAGATATTAACAGTACATACTCTACTACATACGTACTTTTTATCCACCTACTGTGTTTATTATATGTATAGTATTGATTATATCTCATACATCATGTCCATGTGATCCACATGTATCTAGAGATGAAACGATACGAAAATTTCATACTGGAATTAAGGAATTAATGAAAATTCTTTATTTCCAACATGTTAAAAGGAAAACTAAATAAAACAATAGAAATAAATAAAAAAAAAACATATAAAGTCCAATAAACAATAAAACTATAAAGCAAACTCAACAGGCAAATACTGAAGCAACATAAATTAAATCCTATATGTTCGAAAAGGAGTAGGAACACCTATTTGTTCAGCTTTCCCAATTCTATATAAAACCAATACAGTAAAAATATAATACATTTTCCCAATTCTATGTACAACCCAATTCAATATCATTATAAAACTATCCCATTTTCATGTAAAACCCAATAAAATTCATAACAAATATCCTAATTCACACTGTAACAAGAATGCTGTAGAAGTTATGGTAACTTACTAGCAGCACTTAGTCTTAATCAGAATGTGCTCCATTCAGAATACCAAAACTATTTTACACTACATTTCAAAGACAAATATTGTACTTTTGACTCCACTGCATTTCAGGATGAGGCAAATACATAATTCAGAAACTTCCAAATGACTTGAGTGAAATGGTGAAATGTTTAGATAAAATAAATAGTTACTTCAAACAGTTAAAACGTAAAAAAAAGCAAAGAAGATGCTACATTAGCTAACTTCAGTCACTGCATTCCTGTGAACTAGTGGTTCTCAACAGGAAAAAAACAGGAAAAGGAGTCTATTTCTCAAGGTGGGCTAAAGTCTGATTGCAGCAGCATCAACTGAGAAACACACAACACCGGCATTTGCAACACTGCACCTGACTCCAGGTAGCTCTGGCTATCTTGCAGTGACTCAGAAGGTTGCATCTACTAGAGAATAGACTCTTATGTGAACTCTCTTTTATGAGGCATTATGAATATAAGAAGTGTGATGGAGCAAACAGATTCTACTTTGATCAGCATGTCTGTACCTGCCAAGTCGCTAATGCCAGCTAGCAGCAGGTATCAGGACCAGTGAATTAGTTTGCAGTCTGTTCTGCTCTCTGCTGACACTGATTGTTAGAGCTGATGTCTGTGTTCTACTTACATGAAGCATCTGCTATTTTACAGTCCACAGCTGTATGGGATAACATGTACCTTTAAACGTGCAAAGTGATGACATGAATGCCTTACAAGTGTTGCAGGTCTGTTGTTCTGTTCTTGCACGTTATGACGTTAGTCTTGCTGCTTTTTGAAAAGCTGGAAACATGAATCATCCCCAAACTTCAAGATCGTCACCTTTTGCGTAATTAATATTGTGTCAGAAACACCAGATGGTTTTCTGCTCATGATCATCAATAACTGAATTTTACCTCATTAACATTCATTCACTGCAAAGCATAGCTCTCTTCTCAGGCCTCCAGACATCTATACGAGGACACAGTTTCAGCAGGGACAGGGTTGTTCCTTGTCTCCCCGCTATGCAAACAGCTCGCTACAAATGACTCCTGTTTGAGCACAAAGTGGAGACATGGCTGCTCTGGCTGTGAGGGCAACCGGCTCTCTGCCTGTCGCTGCCGCCTCTCTGAAAGCTGCTCCCTTCAGACGGGCTGTTCCTCTGAGAGGCCCCCGCGCACGAGCTGCTGAGGCTGCAACAATGAAGCAGCAGGCCTCCGACAGCAGCAGCCGGCGGCCATTATCTTGGTGCATTGTGCGATCGCGTCCAGGAGGAGAGAGAGAGAGTATGTGCATGCTTTTGGTGTGTATTTTACCTTGGTGAGCTCTTATAAAAATTGGCTTGTATGTGCGCAGCTGTTTATGTTCCAGCTGTTTATGTTCATGTTTACTACAGCTGACAGTCTTCTCCTTACAAAAGACCACCTCCCTGCCCTCTTTACCTCCTATAGAAAAGGCCTAAGTGGGCACTTATAGCTGCCTTGCTAGTGCATAGGAACTTGATTAATGGTGTTTAGATAGACTGCCTTGGTGGGTTCACACCACTAAATCATATGGCAGAGGAGGCTTTATTAAGCAAGCAAGAGGAAAATACAAGTCTAATAGCCCCACTTGCAGGTCCATGTCCTCAACAATATGTTCTTTAGTCTTAACCTGCACCAGGGAAACAAAGTGCAGATTTAATGGATGTAATTAAAAGTTAAGATGGAAAACACAGTTTTATTTCTATTTTATTTTTTGGAACCGTTCTCTGATCTCTTTAGTAACCTCGATGCATCACAGAGCCTTTGGGTTGATGCCCTTTGCACAGATGTCCTTACTAATTAAACATTATTTTTGCCATCTATTGGATCCTGATCTGATGAACTGATCAAACAAGACAAAAAAAAAAAAAAGACATAAGCCCTTTGGCATCTTTTCTCCTGCTAGGTTTGGCACATCTTGAGTTGTAAGCAACACATTTCACATCACAAGCCAACAATTCAAGTCTCACACAGACAGACGTCATTATAAGTCTGAAGCCGTCATCCATTAAATAAAAACTAGACTGTGTCCATTATTTTTTCAGCAATAGTGTCCGTCCTCGACACAGGCAATAACTCATGACTGGCAGCAAGTTTGCTGATAAGAGGCTTTGGGATCTAGTGTTCTTCTGCTGTGCAGAATAATACAGTTCAGAGGAGAGTTCATACGAGGACATGTAGTGATGTGCAGCAGCACTGTACATACTGAGTGGCACAAATACTAATCTGGGGGTTTAATTCCCTCTAGAACCCACATGCTGTCAAGAGGTATCCCTGAAATGTTTGTATACTTGTGGGCACGTCTGCATACACAGAACACTGGGACTAATTAAGACTGTAACCTGATGCTTGGTTCATCAGTCATACACCTGTTTTTAACATTTGCATGAGTTTCTGAATCCAAACCACCCGTAAAGGTTAAGTGCTCTCAATGGACCATAGTCAGTGTGTATTAGTTACAGTACAGATACATTAGACTGGTACACCCCTAGTTGAGAGGCAGCAGGAGTAGTGGTACAGGAAGCTAAGCAATGTACTGCTGTGGACAGGGTCAGCAGAAAAAGGTATTTTAGCTCCCTAAAAAAAAGGAAAGAAATCAGTTTAAACTATATTGTGTAACATTCACACATTAAAATGCTAAGTTTAACTGTTAAAATGCTAGACATAGAGATATTTCCAACCATGGAAAACATGAATTCTGGCTGAGTCACGTCAGATTTTCATCAGCTATCATGGTTATGTAAAGTGAAGACCCATGATCCTACTCTGTGCTGGGCATAGTAATAATATAATGACTGACTTGAGTAATTACTTCAAATACCAATTAATAAGTAAAATACTATTCATTTTTAAAGGAGTAATAAGTTAAAAGTAACATATTATACTTCCTGAGTAATCTGCCCAACACTCATCCTATACCACTTCAGTCTACATCTTGTTTTTGTCTGAATGCGAGCGAGACCCCTGGTGGCAGAATTTACATATCAGCCCTTTCCAATGGGAAACCACCATTATATACGCCCTTGTATGAGTCGCTTGAAAGCCAGCCAACTCCTTTGACACAAACAATAATGTTACCCAGATGGCACAAAAAGATGGCAGTTGCTGCTCGATCAGTCAGTTTATTTGTGTTGTTGTGTGACTTCAGTGAATCCAAACTAACCCTTTAAAAAAAAAAAAAAAAAAAAAAAACACACTGCTGCTTCTCAGAACAGGCTGACAGCCAGTTACTGTCTGTAATACACTGACTATGGACAGGTTTCAAAAATTAAAAAATTCGGACTATACCTTTAATCGTCATGAGTCAATATAATATAATGGCCACAGTGTAACTGCAGAAATGTCGCTGTCTGCTGAGAAAATGTAAGAGAAGTATAAAATAGACACCGATAAGAGACCACAGAGCAGGTGAATGCAGTTGCATCCTGGGACAAAGATGCTGAAGAAAGTTACAAGTGAGCAGCTGGATTTACAACTGCAGTCAACCACAGGGACATGTAAACCACAGAGCGTATCTCTGGGATCACTGGGGATGTGTTGATGGCACTCTTCCAAAAGCACATAGAGTAGAGAAATCTTGCCCGGCGCTGAAGCTCCTCACTGAGCTGAAGGGGGCAGGGCCTCGTCAGACTGTGAGTTTACCACTTGGAAAGTTCTGAGTCATTGCTGAGTCAGGTATAAATTGTGTTTGCAGAGAGCACACCAGAGCTCCTTATAGTTTGATGAACACCCCCAAAGTGTGTAAATTTCCCTCTACTAATAACTGCAGTGTTATGCACTTGGAACACTCAGAGGTGTTGGATGAAATCATCACCAAAAGTGGTATAAAAATGTGTTTGCAGGAACTGCCTAATGAAAGCCAGTGCAAGCTTATATTAACAGCCTGGCTTAAAACACTGTTCGAACGGCTGCATTTGATTATCTTTTTATGTGGCCCTTTTTAACTACCATGTCTAAGATTTGTGTGTTAGAGACCTTATAGACAAGACGTTATATTTCCCGCTGATTTTCTCCTGTTTACATCATTTCATATGTATCTGTAAAGGAGCAATATGTAAGACGTAGGTTGTTATCCTGAAAACAAAAGCCCACTGCTCTGCCAGACTCCATTAACACATTGCTCAAATTAACTGTTATAAATATCTACTTCACCTAAAAGATTATTAAAGAAATCTTACGACTCATAAAGAAACACTAACTCATTTGATGAACATTCAGCATTAATCTTAGCTCTATCTGAAGTGAATGAACATGAAAGGGTCAAATAAAAACAGACGTTTTGCACCAGAATGCAAATTTTAAAGAACAAAATCCTGGATGTCATGTTGTTGTCGGAGAAACCAGCATTTCAACTTGTTTTCTTAATCTCTGATGACAAATCATGGTCATGTTATGATTCAGTACAGTAAATACACTGCCTAGACAAGAAAAGTCACCACCTGGATTTAACTAAGCAAACAGGTAAGAGCCTTTCATTGGATAATTACTGCAGTGATTAATACATTTCAGCTGACAACAAATTATTTAACCCTAACTGATGCAGTGAGTAGCTTCTGATCTTACTCTGTTTCAGAAGGATGAAATTATTGGAAAGATAGTGGTGAACTATCATCTTCAAGGAAGAAATTTGGTTGGAAAAAATGTTGAATGATCATGATCAATTAAACATTTGATTAAAATAGATTAAAAAAATCAACAGTAGAACTCATGGCTATGTTTAATAGTGAAAGTAAGAGCATTTCCACACACAATGTGAAGAGAACTCAAGGGATTTGGACTAAATAGCTGTGTAGCCTTAAGAAAACTACTTATCAGTGAGGCTAATAGGAAAAACAGGCTTCAGTTTGCTAGGGAGCATAAAGATTGGACTCCGGAGCGATGGAAAAAGGTCATGTGGTCTGATGAATCCAGATTCACACTGTTCCAGAGTGATACTGTACAAGCCTGTGGGGGCAGTGTTATGACCTGGGGTTGCTTCAGTTGATCAGGTCGAGGTTCAGCAACGGTATGTGCCCAAAAAATGAAGTCAGCTCACTACTCGAATATACTGAATGACTAGGTTTTTCTATCAGTAGATTTTTTCTTCCCTGATGGCACGGGCATATTCCAAGATGACAACGCCATGAGACATAATTTTTGCACATGGATTGGCCACCACAGAGTCCAGACCTGAACCCCACTGAGAGTGTTTGGGATGTACTGGAGAAGACTTTTACACAGCGGTCCAACTTTCCCATCATCAATACAAGATCTTGGCAAAAAACTAATGCAACTCTGGGCAGAAATAATTGTTGTGACATTGCATAAGCTTATTGAAACAATGGCATGGTGAATGCATGCTGTAATCAAAGTTAAAGGTGGTCCAATGAAATATTAGAATGTGTGACTTTGGTTTTGGCCAGGCAATGTATATTACTCAATTCTCCTTTCGGTTAATTTTGGTTCTAGGTTATAAATGTGGTGTCAAGATGAATTCCTGGACATATGTTATAAATTCACAACTGAAATGACCTCACTGCAATTCTGATGCTGTGTTTTAGACAATGTCCATTGTTCCAACAACAGCCGCAGTGCAAAGTATATAATTACCCTTTTCACACACTGTCCCTGGAGTTGTGAGACATTTTTTTTCTTATGGCAGATTCTTGGCTCTTGATACCTGTTCTGCAAGTAGCGCACAATGCCAGGAGTGACAAAGATGGAGATACAGAGTTATTCCAGGACACTGAGAATATGTAGGCCTATTATACTGTGGAGCAATAGGCCGACTGCTCCACTCATCTCCTTTCGCTTCCATTATTCTCCACTGATAAATGACTCTCGCAGCTGCCCCTGATAAGAGCCTTCCCTGCCTATTCATCAGCTCTCAATTCAAGGCTTTACACTCGCAGCATAGAAAGATCTACAGTAGCAGTGTAAGTGACTCATGGCTTGCTATCAAGGAAAAGGCTACCACCACATGTACTGATCTTTAACAGGGTGTCGATAAATAGCAGCTGCATGTAAACAGGTGCACCCACACTCAGATAAATATACACATTTATTCTTATCTCTATTGGTTTTTGTATTGCATTTGAGATCGTCGTTACTTTATTATCTTTCTTTCTTATCTTATACAGTAGATACTCAAAGATACTTAAGTATCTGGTGAAGCATCTGCATGTAATGTTGGATGGACTAAATGCTGCGGTATTTAAAAAAGTTTTCTGTTTAGTATTTTTGTCAGTGGGCTCGTCCATCACATTGGTCCAGCTAAAATGTCTTAACAGTTGTCAAATGGATTGCAATGAACTTTGAGACATTCATACATGAATCGTCAAGACTTTGATGATCCCCTGAGTTTCTGCCTAGCGCCACCATCAGCCCCAGCTTTTTACTTCACTTCCACTGTGAAATCGCATGACATATAGTGGATGGACTGGCACAAACATTCATAACTCCTGTAGGATGATTCCTGAACCTTTTGGTGATCCCTGACTTTTTCTCTGGCGTCACTATGAGGTTGACATCTTTGGTTTTGAGTATCTTGACAACTATCTTGACAACTAGATCGGCATGACTTGGGTACTGTAGTCTCTAAAGAATAAATTCTCATGACTTTGTTGCTCCTCTGGCTTTTCATCTAGCATCACAGTGGGATCAAATTGTTAATAAGTCTTTTACTTAACGTTGATTTCTGTAAACTACAGTTGTACTTGAAAATGCTAGCAGGCTGACACTCTCCACTGAGTGAATCTGGTAAATATTCGGGATGTGCACCACTAAACAACTGAACGTTCCTACCATCGCTAGTCAGCCCAGAAATGCAAGTCGGAAATTCTTTTAATATAGAAGACTGGTTAAGTATTACTTTGAAGATGTTACGCAAACACCAACCACTAACCAGGGCTGGCAGCCCCCTTCTCCCTGCAATAATAGCTTGAAGTTGCACTGCCACAAGGTCGAAAGCAGAAATTGGGACAAAGATAATATCACATAAAACCAGCCTGGAGAAGCAATATGTCGGCTGTGTCAAGATAAAATGGCTAAGAGCAATGCGTAATCACATTTAGCACAGGCACATGGATGTTAACCTGCACAGACAGCAGGCTGCTGGTGCTAGCACTGCTAACGTCAAACACATTCAGAAAACCAGTACGACATTGTTTACCAGTGGATGTTATGATCCTGCTCTGTTTGTGAAGAAAATGCACGTAGCAAGTTGTTTTAATGTTTTATAGGATATCATGCAATGATCATAACACAAGGCACTAAGTGCCACACATTTTGTCTGCATTTAAGATGTGATTCAGTATCTGAAGAATGTGATTAACTCTGAAATGGCTCTTAACATGTGCAATAATTTTACAGCCAGTGTTTTTTTTTTTTTTTTTTGATTGATAACCTGTGCTCAATTTTGAGTGCTTTCTTGCTCTTTAGAAAATGAAAATGTCCATTTAATCGACAGGGAAATTTGTCGCCCCAGTAAATATTACCCTCTAAGTACATATTACTGTATTAATATTAAGGCCTTCTAAGACATACTAGCAGTCAAACTGAAGCTGTCCTGCTCACATGACACGCACCTTAGTCCACTCAGTCAGTCGGTAATCTCTTAAACTTTATGTTACAGTAAACTTTGCAGTAAAAGTTGGAGAGACACCATCCAGAATTTAAAAAGAACCCCTGGTTCTCACTTTCACGCTTTCCAAGAAAACCTTTTTATGTACAAAAACCTGAAGTGAGGGGAGAAGAGGCTTCTCCTAGTCATGACTCTCAGTACAAATAAACATTGAGTGAAGTATGTTGTAGGGGTGGGAGTGTGTGGGGTGGGACAAGTTATTTTAGCTTGGCTCGCTTCCAGAGGCGCAGCGAGGAAGCAAACTCCTCGCAGCCTGACTCACTGTTAATCCAGGATGGAAGGCATGTCAGCGACAGTCTGTATCTGCGCTGTCACATCCCATCGCTCAGACAATGTATCACTCCATTCATAGCACAACCAGGCTTTGATGTGCCTGAATACACCCAGTAACACTGTCCTCTTTTAAGCCGGTAAGTGGGTGGATGTTGCTGACTCTTAATCTGTATATCTACGTGGTTCCCTTCTCTGTGATCAAGCTCACAAACTTCAAATAAGAGCCGTAGGGCCTGTAAGTGTGTTTGGCAAGGGAAGGGCATTGGTTTATGAAGCATAATTACCGTTAATAACCTGAGGGCTTGCAAGGTTTCTTTTCAACACTGCTTATGTAAATATTATCTTAAGGCCCTTGGTAAATTAAACAGTTCCACTCGCTGGCATAGCCTTGTGCAGATATGTGAAGAGCCAGGAAAGAAAGCCTCAAGGAGCCAGATTACTGTACAACAGAAAGATACACTCGCTGTGGACAGAAAGAAAAGATACTCTATTGTTGAAATGAGACTGTGCTAATGCCGTTACAGACTGGAAGCCCCATATTCAAACGCTAAAAAAAATAATGTACTTCAAGAAATAATTGTCTCCCATAATGAATATGGAGCATTTTTTAAAATGAAGTCCTCTATCCACTGCTAACAGACAGAGATATTTGTGCCTTCCTTGTTTGGCTCTGTGCTTGCAAAGTCATCTGCATGCTATTTTGAGAGCACAAACAAGATCTAAATTATGGCCTTTCCAAATTTCTAAAGCCATTGTACAGTAATGTGAATGCTTCTTTTCCCCTGAGTTATGCAAATCATTTCAGTGCACAAGGTGGAGTTTCTAGATTGTGGTCAGCGTTAGAGCCAACCGAGCCTGCAGATGATAAAAATGTATTACGCTGTTAAGATGGAACATTTAGAGGGGGTTGTTATGTGTTTTTTTTGTTCTTTTAAAACTGAAAATGCAGACTCGCTGTGTTGTCTGGCCAAGCGCCAGAGAAAGATCAATAGCCTTCCTGTTCTTCTTATTCTGACTCAAGCATCTGGGATGTATGAAGATTGAATTAATGAGCACTACATGCAACGCTCTCCCCCTGCCTACCATTGATTTGAGCTCATCAAAACCTCATTGTGAGAAAGTGTGGTTAGCCTCAAATGATCTCGAATGGCTTCAGTCAATTAGGCTGAGAATAAGCCTTCCTGTGGCTGACGCCTCTTCTGGTTAAGATGACAGTGATGACAGGGGACATTGAATACGGGATATTGATGAAAAACCTGTTGATTAATATGTCAACAGCAGGCTGGTAAATGATGAATGTCTCAGTGTGGTTGATGTGCAGTATGAGTCTACTGTGAAAAATGAAATGAAGCACCACAGTTTGGTTTTATATCAGCACAGTGGAAGCTGCAACATGTGTTAATTACCCAGATTTAATTATATTCAAGACTTGATTTCCCACCATTGCTGTAACTGGTTTCATTCTGTCCATGTAAAGCGATTGTTATGACCACATACATATAACTTGGAACTGTTTCAACAAAAACTGACCATGTTATAGCCTAATCATAATAGGTAAAACTGATGACAGCCCTGTTGTAGACAGCAGTTACTAATTTATAAGCTACGGGCATCTAATGAACTAGCAACTGAGTGTGATAGCATTAGAACATCAAAAGACAGAAAAAGGAAAATATCATCTACCTACTGTTTGTCTCACTGAGTGTTGCACTCCACTACAGTACACTGTGTGACCATTTTTAATGACTCCTTTTGACAAATTACAATTTTTGTGCCTTCGAATTAAAGGGACATTCAAGCGATACCATTCCTTAATATGGCGTCAAGCTCCTAAAACACTAAATTCTACATTTCCTGAGATGACTGGCAGAGATAACCCCACAGAAGATGGATGACTGTTTTATCACAATGAGTAATCCGACCTTAAAGGACCTATTTGTAAGAACTGGCCAACTGTCGAATTCATGCAAACAAATTGGGAGGAACATATCCCCAGAAAGTTGGGGTGTCCACTTCTACTGTAAAAAACAATGAAATGCACAATCCTTCTCACAGGTCTTTCTTTCTTTCAACAAACAGCTAATTTAGCAAAAATATAACACTAAGTCTTCAGTAAGTGATGTTATACAAGGTTTCCTAGTTAGCATGCTAACTTCAATAGTTATCACTGCAATATCAATACCTCTTTCACATAATGCCAAAACTGTTATTTCTTTGATAATTTTAGTTAATTTTTGAATGTTTTAAACTAAAATTCTTACATAATGCCCATAAGTGTAAAACTAAATAACTTGAGCACAAACTCTTTATACTATAAAAAATACAAGGAATGTGAAAGATAACATCATATTCAACAGCCACACACACAAAAAAACATTTTAAGTATCCCATTTAGACTCAGTCTGGTCATATTCATTTGTATAGCATCAAATAATAATGTAAGTTATCTCAGGGCATTTTTCTCAAACAGCAGGTCCAGAAAATACTCTTACTTACAGATAGTTCCCACCAAGAACAAGCAAAGTGGTGACGGCGGCGACTGTATGGCAGGCAGCTATCTGCCACGACTGGTGGAGATTGCTTAGATTGCTTATGACTTGACAATTTGGCACATGTTACACAGTTGCATGTGTGTGTCGACCAGCCAAAGCTGTTCAGGGAAGAATAAGCAATGAATACTGAAACAGGACCCATGTAGCATCAAAACTGTATGAGGAGGCATGTGTCAAGGAGACGAGGACAAATGGAGTGAATGCAGTGAATCTATTTTGGAGATACCTCTAGACCTGCTGATAACACTCTAGATAACTGACTGAACGTGCCACAAAATCTAACTAACTCTTGTTCTTACTGCTACAACTACAGTGTTAGTTGTAGTTGTAGCAGTGTGCAATGACAAGTGATAAGTTATATCTGACAAGCACAAGAACAGGAGTGTGTTGAGTGAGTTGTGATGGTTCAAATTGCTCTTAAAACATATTTCTCACCTCCACCTCATCCCCTAAAGTATTTGAATTACATCCAGTTTCCCTGTGTGGGCAAATAAATACCAAATTATACCTTTTTAATGTCTGGGGAAGAAGGTCTGACCTCTGGCTTGCACTAAAAGCAACTTCAGCAATTAGAGACAGAGAAAAAAGCTGAACAAAGGAAGAAACTTGTACATAAAAAACACAAAGCAATTCAGAGAGCGCCCAGGGAAAGCACTCTCTCCCTTCTCCGGCAAGGATATAGCCACATTTGTCTCCAAACAAAACAATAAAACCAGCCAGCCAGTAGTTGTTAATTTCCTCTTTGCTTCAATTGACTCAATAAGCCTTTTTTTTCTCCCTCCCCTTGGAGACAGCAGCCGCTACTCTACAGGTGAAAGCAGGAGAAAAAGAGAGGAGGAAATCGAGAGAGGAAGAAAAGAGAGAGATAGAGTGCCAGCGGCAGAAAAGCAATTGAGGACTTGACTTCCACAAAACCCTGGAAGAAGTTAATCTAGACTGCCGTGGGAGTTTTTCATTAGCTCGGCAATCTGTTCCTGCGGTGAAGATGTAAGCTAACTTATATTTTATAACTGTGAGCTCTGAGACTCTGAGTCACACGAAGAATAAATATGGGAACATTTCTCTGGACCAACACCTCGCCTGAACTTTAGCATCCTCCTGACTTTATAGAAATACACTGCAGCATCCTGGGGAAATGGACTGGTGTATATATAACCTGTGTTTGTTCTCATGCTTTTTATGTCATCTGTTTCTCTGACTAACAAAAGCAACCATTTCCATTTTTACACCATTTTTATACCAAAATTAGCACATAGACGTGGGTTTTTAAATCACCAAAAAAATTTGTGATTGACCCTTTTCCTACTGCCAGGAGAGGCTTTGCTTTTCTGTTTTTTTCTGATGTGTCACTGGAAAGCCAAGATTCAACGGCTGAATCTCTGTGGTTTGATGTTTAGTTGCTCTCCTGTCTTGTTTGTACTTTCAGGTATCTGCCTTATTTTACTGCTTGTTGTTCACTTTCAGCTCAAGGAGTCATGTTAAAGCAGAAATCTGTAATATATTTACTGTGATAAAACAGAAACTGACCATGATATGTCATCAGAGCTCAAGGAAACATGTTAAGTTGAAACACTTGTTTCTAGGACATCAATGCTGCAGCTGCGGTGTCTCCTTCTATACAGTGCCAGAATAACTGGTGTTTGTTTGCCTGTTTCATTAATTAGAGTTCAAATTAATGCCGAATAAGTCAGTGTCTGTTTATGAATTGTGAGAAATCATTAATAATCTTGTAGAAGTCGTAAGATGTTAATAACAGTTAAAAAGAGCAATATGATAATGGAGTTTGTCAGGCATTGGGATAGTTTAGACTGTGTGTTTTTGGAGCAGTGGGTTGTTGTTTTCAGGTTAACAGGCTTAACTTTGCAGCAACTGACAACTGACAATTATAAACAGCTGGCTTCCCACAGTCTAAGGAGGAGGGAAACAACTTGCTTCAGGCATGTATTGAATCGGATTTCATCCTGTTTAACATATAGTCTATGGCTCCAACTCTGCACTATTTGGACTGCAGTACACAGTTTTGCTATAACTGTTGCAAAGTTTTGCAATTGCTACATTTTTTAAGTCACTGCTGATGAAAACAGAACATTTCCTAATTTTGTGGTTTCATAATAAAAGCTTTTAGGTAAAAAATACCAACGGACATTCATGCATTGTCCATAACCACTTATCCTTGAGGGGTTGCAGGGGGCTGTAGCCTGTCCCAGCTGACACTGGGCAAGAGGTGGGGTACACTCTGGACAAGTCTCCAGTTCATCACAGGGAGTGCCTGGAGAGAACCCAGAGATCCTGCCCCAGCCACAAACTCTCCAGCCCCTTCGGCCAGCTGGGGGATTCAAACTCAGTGCTAACCACTGCACCACCGTGCTGCCATTTTAAACAATTCATAGTAAATAAAATGTTTATGCACCATTTCAGAACGGCTAGCATCATAACTATACACATTCAAGCGGGTGCAAACTCCGCTGTGCTAGGCTGATGAACCGAGTCAAACTGAGTCAAGGCAAGCCAGCAGATGTGTATGGATGGAAAAGGAGCAACCGAGTTACAGAGGTTACTGGTGGAGGCAACAAGCCTGAATGCCAATTTTAGCCTTTGCCACTGAAGACAAACACCATGTGTGTCGTGGGTTTTTGTCCAGTGTAAAAAGAGCTTTAGATCGTCCAAGAGTCACCCTGATTCGACACTCTCTCTTTCTCTCATTTTGTTGGCTTCAGTGTTATCCTGGAATTTATGCTAATTCTACTGCTGGGTTCATTGCAGCAGCACAAGAGCATTTGCTAAATGCCTCATGTAAAAGGCAAGCTGGTGTGTTGTTAAATGCCACGTTCCCAGCATCCTGCCAAATGAGGTAATCACACATACAAGCTCCAAACTGGAGCTCCTTCCACACCAGCATTATATGGGTCAAAACCTGCTCTACGGTGGCGTTATGACCTGCTTACATTTAATATGTCTTTTAAGCCTGACTCATAACACAGAGCCTGTTTTCTATGGAGGGAACTCTCATGATAGCAGAGCCAGCAGAGGCCCAGTGCAGAATTATAATCAGCTCTTTCTAACAGAAAAGTCATCCTGCACCGTGGCATACTCCTGATCCTTGGCAACTTTTAATTAGTGTTTGTCCTTCAAGCCTGTGCTCCTCACAGCTATTAAGGCCCTTAAGCCCTTTGCAAATTAATTATAAAAGACTAGGCAATCATAGTAATTCAATTTGGCCCCGGGCACCAGGCCTGGTCTTTGACCTAACTCCAGTGTGCCTTTCTGTGGGGACAAAGGGTGTCGCGGGGTGAGCCAGGACCTAACAAGTGTTTGAAAATGAAAAATCTCTCTCCATATGTTCTAATGAACCACATGTACTTTCACTAATGGCCAGTTTTAAGCCATGTGTCTGATTTGCTCATCCATATTTTTTTCTTGGATGTATTTGCTTGAGGGAAGATACGGCTACAGGAGTCAGAAAATATTGAAAATACAAAAGGATTGCACAGCAAATAACCGTGTAATTCCCAAAGCATCTTCAAACGGTGAAATGCAAATAGCATCTTGGTGCTCCAGTGCTATTTGCACATATTTATATTAGGTATAATTCATACAGTTGCTGCAGAATTGCCCCCTTTCTATGCAAATAAGCCTCACTGGAAAAAAAAAGTCCAAATCACAAACACCAGTGATAATAGTCACAGACAGTTACAGTAAAATTATTTGCATCTTCAGAGACTTGGTCGTAACTGAAGTGCTTTTATAAGATGTGTGTGCTCAGACTTTCCAGTGATCATGGCAGCAGTGATTGTAGCCAGGCGAAGCAATAGCGCCTCACAGAACATCATATGCGCACAGATGGCACAGACAGTACAGAACCTGATACTCATCACAAGGGAATGAAACAGGAAAACAACATAAAACCTACTGCTGTGAGAAGCAGAGATGATGGTTACACACTGTAACAGTCCAGCACAGAGCAGAGAGAAAACAACTCCATATGCATGAGGGACAGCGCACAGTTAAAGCACCCCAAATAAAAATCACTCTCACAAAACACTCAGAATGAGTCATGGGAAAGAGAGAGACATCCCGTAGATAGAAACGAACGAGAGAGCAAGGGAGTTAATAGCTAATTAGAATTGTTATAATTAGAATAAGTTCTCATATGAGTTGAAAGTATTGTTCCTGCAACTGCTTGTCTTTTGACTCAAATGTAGCTGAACCATTACAGCTGTACTCAGCCAGAGAATATCTTGGCTGACAGAAGTTCTACATACTCTTTAAGCAATCAATTGGTCGAAGGGGGAAAAATCTGCACATCATCTGTAGATTAACTAAATCAGCCACAGAACACTGAGTGCACTTTACCTGGTAGTCTAAGTGGGTGCAAATCAAACTTACACAACATTGCCAAACAAATGAATTTATGCAGTTTGATCATCTGTTTTTCACATATAGCTACATAATTACTTTAAAGATGTGTCTATCAAGTAAATTTAGCAGCAACCAATTGACACACCAACAACAAAGGATAACGGTTAGTGGTATCTGGCTTACTAACATTACTGTCATTATTCAGTAGCTTCAAATTACTTTTATAACACTGATCCAATATCACCACGGTCTGTGGGATTAGCCACATTGGCAACAGGCTAACACCAAATTAAACAGACTGACTTACTACATAAAGACTGGGACCACGAATGTTTATCAGATCCAAAACAAGGGCAAACTGCACCAAGAGTGTGTTTTGCACTGTACTATTATAAACATAATCTCTTTTGTGAATTGGACCTTGAGACGTGGCAGACAGCAGTTCATAATTCATGGTGCTATCATTCCATTCTTTGTGAATTCACCCATGAATGTCTACAGCCAGACTAGCAGCTTTGTGAGGCTGTGTGTTTTCAGCTATATGCTAATGTGAGGATGCATGCTGAATATCACAATGCTAATATGCTGATGTTTAGCAGGTACGATGTTTGTTAGCATGGTAACTTATCTAATAACTATCTAGCTAACAAGCTAATTGACACTAAACACAACGTCTTGCTGATGATCGTTAAACAAAACCTTTTTGACCTTTCATGGCACTAGATGAAAAGTCAGGTGTTTGCCAAAACGACTGCAATGCATCTTGAGCGTCCAGTACACGTCTGTCACATATTTCATGGCATTCATCCTTCAAATAGTTGCTGAGATTTTTCACTCAGAATACAAATGTACACCTCATGCCAGAGCTACAGGAGAAGTCATTAGGATACAATGTGTGGGGACCATGTTCAAAATTTCAGTGCAGTTATTCAATAGTTGTTGAGATATTTCAGCCTGGACCAACGTCAGGGACCGAACAACATAGCTATCCATACAGCCATCCTGCTAGTATGCCTAAGAATTATAAAATTAAATGCTTTTTAAATTTAATATGTCATCTGAGACAAATGTGCAGAATGATACTGTTTTTTAATTACTTTGTAACTCATAAATTACTTGACATGTTTAAATAAATTCAGCTCTGAAGGAGTGGTCATTCTTTCATGTCTGAGGACAGAAACTTTTAACAAGTTTTAAAGGGAGAAAAAAATTTCACCAGCAGTGCTTCAACATCCACTTTATGTCAGGAGACGAGCTTGATACATGACTAAAAATACTAGTAGCGCAAATCAAAAAGGACCAGACCAATTACTGCGATCTAGCTGATCTCGAGCAGCAGCTGGCAGCTTGGCAGATGTGCGCACACACACACACACAGCTACACTGCATGTCGCCTCAGGGAAGCAAAATCTTTTTCTATGTCTCTTCTACAGCTTAAGTTCATTCATAAATGCAGAGTTCACCGCTTATGAGTTTTTTGGTGAATGCAAAAACCTGCAGAATACATATATTTATGACAGAAACAAGCGACAGTGAGGGGTAGAGACAGCACAGAAAACAAATAAATAGCCTCATTCCTATGCACCCAATGCACTCATAAATAATATGGACGAGCTGCTATGGAGTTATGTCTAGTCTACAAGCCTCATTTTGTGATCGACCATCATCGAGCAATGCCCCGCAGGAGCTGAACTGCACACACAGCAACGCAGTGGCCACCGCAGGAAGGTAAGTGTTAAAGTAGGCCAATTAGACTGTGGGGAATGGCTGGTCTGAGCTGGAGCTGTGTGGAAAGGAGGCCAGGACGTGAGATGATGAGCAGCTATTCTCCTCCACTCCGCTGGCAAAGCCCGCCTGGCACATCTGTAACGTCAGAACCACGGACCTGGAAGTTTCACCGCCCCACAGAGTCCTGTTCCAGATATGTCATTTAATAATGTGCTGCGCCTGAGAGGTCCCCCGTAGCAGGATGGTTGTTTCCCCCTTGTTTATAACTCAAACTGATTGTAAAAAGATGTGCAGAGGGATGGGGGAAGTGATCAATACCAATGATTTTATTAAAATGTTTCTTTGGCGCTGACATTTCTGGCTTTCAACCCTCACTTTTATGGAGTTTCATCTCATTTTCAGTATCTGCTCAGTGATGAAAGACAGTGCAGTGCAGTGATACCAACATCACTGTGTATCTCAGTAAAGAGTGAAAACAGCTTTGTTCTCATTGAGAAAGTTTTAAGTTTTTAAAGCCTGGTAATACTCTACATATTATCTTCTTCTTTCTATCGGATCTCTCCTCTAATTGCCTGCAGCTTAGTGCTTTAAAAATCTGTTGTGTCAAATACAAGCCATTAAAGAGACAATTCAGTATTTTGCAATGAGCTCTTGTTCTCATAATCATAGCTGATCTGATTGTTGGTCATTATAATTTTGTACTCACAGCCTTCGTTGTAGAGATTCAGGAAATGTGGCTAAGCATCATGTAAGCCTATCAGGACAAACAGCGCAAGCAAGATTTCCGCAAAGTACCATAGTCCTGTGACGCCCACCACACAGTTGGGCTCATTTACCGTTGCAACGCAGATTTTATTTTGAAGGGTCAGTCTCATGTTATTCTGTGGTATGATGTGTCTGAGCTCATCAGATGGATTTATTAATACATCTATGGATCAGTGCTGTCAACCAGCAAGTCAGGACCACAGCCACTGATTGGTTGATAGGTCATGGACAAAGCCTTTGATTGGTTTTCACTAAACACAAGGCATCATGGGATTGCCAGCAGACAGCCAACAGCATGCTAAAAATGACGACGGTGGTTTTGAACGTGGAAAAATGGATAAATTATCACAGAAGACATTCAGTGCTAGATTTATCATTATGGATTTATTTTACATTGCAAAGTTTTGAAAGGGGTGCGATCGATGGACGTGGAAAAGGTACACCGCTATTAGCATTAGCTTAATGTTAACCTTCCTGACTCAGCTTCCTTCAAGAATAACTTCCATCACTTTTCCAGCAGTTGAGAAACAACAGACAAGACTTTTGTCCTAGGAAGTTATAGCCTTTATAAACTGACAAACTGTAACCGCTACTGTACAGTAAACCACCATCCCACAGGAATATGTTGCTTTTTCACTGTGGTCAGAAAATATATGTACAGTCACAGTTATGTAGTTTATTGAGTTGTACACTTATATTATCTCAAATGCTTTTAAAAAAAAGTTTAAACTCAAAGAAATACCTAAATTATTAAAGGTAACGGTATGTTTTGTGATAGTCATTGCCAGCGAGCTGATATAACCTCTGGAAAAACACTTTCCTACTTACTTCAGAGAGCGAGAAAGGAAGTTGGAAAACACGACTTAACGTAATGTGCATTAAACTTTAATAGTAACTCCTCCGTGAACATGATTTCTGCCTGAATCACGTCAGATAGATTTTCATCAGCTTGATGAACAGTGAAAATAACACCCATGATCTCATGGCACTTCACAATGTCATCAAACTTATGTCTATGTCCCCTAGGAGCAGAGTTTAGGGTAATGTTAGCAGCTTTATCCTTAGATCTGGGGAAGTTTAGACTCCAGCAATATGAGCCAACATTAGCCAGTATAGGTTCACATTTACTAAACACACCAGCCCTCATATTAAAAGGCTTTTTCTTGTAAAATTTAAGAAGAAAACAAAAAGGGTTATGTTAGAATGAAATTACAGACTAGGACTAACAAGTTCTACACTGCAATCAAGTCTTCCATGTGGATCATCGACAGGTGACGATGCTGAGACATGCAGCTTTAATTCTTTAAATATTTTCTATTAACACAATATAACATGTTTCCATCAATACAAATTCAAGATATGTTTTACAGGATTCTTGTATTAAAACAAATCGGATGCAAACATGAAAGAGTCAGCCAGAGACAGGGCCAATAGTGCCAACATTAACATTAGCTTCTAAACTACAGCTGATCACATCTATGAGAGACAGTTGTCCTTTCAGACTCCAAACTGATAGTTATTGGCTAGAAATGATAAACAACTTCTAAAATACTGGCATTTTCCTTGAAGGGTTAGAAGTGACAAGACAGTGCGCTTTGTAAGACGACATCGGTGCTCTTACTGTTGCAGCAATTCCTTCTACCTGCCAATCAAGAATGACAGAAGTCACATCTTCTACAGCCTCTGTTTTTTTTCTGCAGCCTTTTAAAGATTGGAATAATACTGAGTTGATGGAAGACCTAGAACTGCTTCCACTCACCAGGAGTACTTCATCGGTCCCCCAAACAATCTCCATTGTGAACAAAACAAAAACGTATTAGTAGTGCCAGAGCTTGAAATTACAACCTTCCAACCTGCCAAAAGTGGAGGGAAAAAATTGGCTGACGCGAGTGAGCTGTCAGTGATCAGTATGAACATAATGAGAAATAGCAACTAGCTTGTATTTTACAAAAAAGAAAACAGCATGTTGTGTCAGAGTGGATTTATGTACCGACATCTAAAACAAACTGTTTCATTGCTGCGTTTCATTGCAACATTAAATGCTTGGATGAAATAAAATTGTTGATTGGAAAAATGCATTGTTGTGCTCTTCTACAGATGGTGATTGATGGAATGAATAGAGGTACAAGCTCTGCAATACTTTGGTCTTTATATAAAATTTGAAATATGTTTAGAGATAAAAAGAAAAAACAACATTTTATACTGCAGCAGGTATGAAAAGAGTATTTTATATTCAGCTGGGGAGATTTGTAGATCACCAGTCATCAATTACGAAAGTGCATCGATTTGCAGAACGTGCATCAACACATCTCAGTGAACTGCTGCGCCTGGTCAGAGCATGGATTCACCCTCAGAGCAAGCTGCTAACAAACCTCACCGGCAATTATGCAACATTAGGAATATATTAGGAGAATTAAGAAGACATTAGGAGTATTTTAGACAGAGATGCAACAGTATGGTGCTCTATAAGCTCTGCAAAACTGGACAAACTGTACCTTCGCCCCCGTGTTAAAAGCAGTTTCTGCACCACTGCTATTAACATTTCACTGTTTTAAATATTCTGTTTAGTTTATCTGCCACGTATGAGCGAGAAAACGGTTTGGAAATGGTTTAAGATAATGTCATTTGTTTATACAGCCTGTTGTTCCAGTCTGTAAATAGTTTAAGTTATTTTCTTTACCCCAAACTGATGCAAAAATACATTTGCCATGCATGTTACTTCAGTGAGGGTTGACAGTGATTAAATTAAAACGCGTCACAGCAATCCTGTTGAATTTGAGGTCCAGTATTTTTCTTGGTAGGCATTTGACAAATAGGCTCTATAAAATAGGGGTGAATTGTGTGTCTATTTTTTCAGGATTATGATTGAATAAATATTGAGATATTAATGAGGCAGGATTTTCATATTCATTTGGGGGTAATAAATTGTTATATTAATCAAGTAATTTTAAAAAATCATCATTAGAATAACTGATAAATTAGTCGTTAGATTGTTCGAGTAACTGAAAAAATAATCCTTAGATTAATCATTAAAAAAAAATATTGTGAGACACAAACCTATTTTATATGTTCATTTTTTATGTACAAGAGTTATGAGGCAGATGAAGGCTGTGGATTTTTTTCAGCTTTTTTCAAACACATTTTTTATCATGTCAGTGATAGAAAAGGTTAATGGGAACGATGTTTGTATGCATGTTCAGGTATTTGTGTAAATCTGCTGGGTTTTACATCAGTGGTTATCTTAATGTGTGAGTGACACCCATGAATTATAAGGGGAGCAGATTCCACACAGAAAAAAGATCTCCACCTAATCCATAATCATTACACAATAGATAAACTGTGTCGTCAGAATGATCATGTGTGTAGACGTGACAGCCAAAGGCAAAAACAATAGAAATCTTTGATGTTTTTAATCATCAACAAAACAGTCTGTGTGTGTGGTGTGCGTCTGTTTCAGCCCTGTGAGAGGAGGCGGTTGTTTGATTGCAAAGCACAGATATGTGTATATAGCAGGGCCTGGAGGTCAGTGCGGTAAACAATACTCCCCGTGATAAATCCTCCTGTCTGCTCTCTGTGTGTGCCTCGCTCTTTTGATTTATTCCTTCAGAGAGCATGAGGAGAAGGCAAAGAGAACACACAGATAAATAATTCACAGGGACATTAACATCAAAGAGGGCCGCGGGGAAACAAAAACACGGCCATTTGGGTCGATGTGCCGTTTTGGATTAAACCAGACATAGCATGTGTGCGTCTGCGCGCCCCTTAGCATGGCCTTGCCGGGAGAGGGCCTTGTTGCGAGGCAGGTGGACATTTAAGCATGCATGCTAACACACACACACACACACTCATACAGATGCACGCACGCCAGATCACCTGCTCCGTTTCACTGTTGGAGATGAGGCTACAGATCAGAGAGGAGAGCGGGACTAATTGATGCTGATGTTTTTGTATTACTTCAGTTGCAACCGCTAATCCCCAGAGGAAGACGGCACGCTCTCAGGCCTGCAACTGTTGTGTTGATGATAAATAAGGAGAATTAGCCCCCAGTTGATTGTCTTGGTGGTGTACATGCCCACAGGGACGCGTCTCACTGGTGAATAGCTCCGTGTGGTGGCAACGTCTCATCAAGTGCTGTCATAACATTCCCATCCAGAGCAGCAGAAGGGTCCTCGCTAATTGCCGGAGGCTGCGGCGCCTCTCTCCTTGATACGTTCTTTCCACAAGTGTCTGCTCGAGCCTTCGTTTGGTGCGAGATCAGCCTCTGGCCCGTATGGAAATGAGGGCTAATTATGGAAAAAAAAAGCCTACAAGGCTAATTTGATTGGAGTGAACAATAAAGGTTAACTGAGCTGAAATGTTGCAGTGTTTATTTTTCAGCTGTTGTAAATAAGTATATGAGGTTTGTGGTGAAAAACAGAAGTGAGGGATGACAGATAAACACATCACTGATGCTTTAATCACTGCTGATTATGCCTTGTATGTCAATCAGAAGTACTTTAATGGGATAGTTCAGGTTAAATGAGGCTGTATGAGGTACTTGTCCATAGTTAGTGTTTTACCTACTAGGTAATACGTATTAATGATTAATGATTAAAAATGTATAAATAAAAAATTAATTCTCAGTCTAGAAATGGCAGTATTTGCGTCTCATTTGACATTGTTTTGTCGTTATATAAGTAACTGACTTAAAATGAAGAAAAACAGGAGAAAAAAACACGGGTTTTGTATCTTATTAACTGTTAATGATTCACTGATTAATCAGCTGTCAGCGTTTTACACTGCTGGTTAAGGAAAATGCACACAATTTGCAACCTGATTACCTACAGTAAATGGCTAAGCAATGTACCGCTGCAGACAGGATCACAAAAAAAAGGTATTTTAGTCACTTTGTCCCAAAATCATTCTTAGTTTAAGCTATATTTAGAATATTTTCACTGCTTTAGTTTGATGTCACACAGCCCTTTCCAACTGGAAACAAATATCGCTGAGTAAGGAGTTGCTGCTCTATCGCTGCCTAAATCTTTTAGTTTGTTTGTGTTATTGTGACTTCTGTGTCTTGAAATGATAGTTTAGATTCACCAGAGTCACACAATAACACAAACAAACTAACCAACTGAGGCAGCGGTAAACCAGCATGTCACATTTTCTGCGAGGTAAAATGACTGATTTCACTTATGGAGTTTGGTTAGTTTGGAGAGAGGGATATCTGACTTTCACCCATCTGAAAAGGCTGTCTGTCAACAAAGTAAAGCAGCGAAAATATCCTGAATATAGCATTCACTTAAACTGATGATGTGGACCTTTTTTAATGGCTCCAATACATTTTGTTGCTTATCCTGTCTACAGCAGATCATTGTTAAGATTCTGTGCTGGTGCCTCTCTCTGCCTAACCAGGGGCTAGTAGCCATCTATTGTAGGTAATAAACTGACTACCGAACCCCACTTTAAATAATCTGAACTATCCCTTTAATCCCTAACAGATAGATTCAACAGATAGAAAAGTGGTTAAAAGAAGCAACTAATGGAGGCAGCTGTTTGGAGGCCAGCCTATCTTTCACTTACACACATCCAGCTACAGTAAAAGCCGTACAAAGGGCAATGCTGACTCAATGTTTACAGGCATTCAAACGTGACTTGCAAAATGCTGCTTCAGTGTTTATTAATCATTTGTAAGTACGCCCTCGACTGCTTTCTGCGCTCCCATTTTTTCAAACGAGGCAGACACAGTATGTGCTATAAAAATATGTTACCAATGAGCCACTGAGATAATAGTTGCTGACCCACGGAGACCAATAGGATTGGAGGTAATGAGTCTGGGAACTGACTCTACAGATTTGTTTATTTAGCTGTAGGAAAAGAAAACCACACACACACACACACACAGCAAGAGAGAGAGAGCCAGAGCGCCTGGTTGGCAGTTTGTATTGTAGGCAGTGTTTGGTCCAGATATGGCCCAAGCAGCAGCAGCTGGTCTCAGTTTAAAGCTGTGACACAGGCTGAGTTCTCTGGGTGACCTTGGAAAGTCTCTGAGGACGTTCATTTATTTATCCACAGTCAGGCTGCTCCTCTCTGGCTGGATGGCTGGCACGTGTACCTGCTCATCACACTCTGACTGCCTGACATCCTGTGTGTATTTATATGTGTGAATACTGTCTACTTGTCAAAAGTAAATGTTAAATATGTCTACAGTGCAGCATGTGAAGACGGATGACTCTCCTCAACGAATCAAATTTTTCATGCATGTTCAATACTCATAAACTGATCATCAGTCTAACGGTGGTAGGAACTGAGGCTGACATCATGTTTGTTTATCTTTCTATTCGCCTGCCTCTCTGCTGGCTGCTTCCTGTTTCTGCCTCTTCTTCAGTCTGAGTGAATGTAGAGAAGTGAAGGCAGGTGTGATTGACTCCCCCACTGTTGCAAATGCCAGTTTGTCTGTGAAGTGCATACAGTCAATGTCCCTACATCAGTCCTCTTGACTGACAGCTCTGTAACCCCAGGGGGGGTGAAGCAAGGTGTCACACTGTTCAGCTCACAGCGTCGTGCAAGGCCACGCTGTCTTTCCTAAAGATGGAAAAGGTCACCGTGTTGAAACCTAATGAATGTTCTTGCCGACCTAAACAAACTGGTGAGTTAACTACAAGCACACATTAGTGGTAACAAAGTGAGTATACCAACATGTGCTAGCAGAAATGAGCAACATTTTATCCCATTATTTAAAGTAGATTTTAAACATAATTTTAGGAAAATCATATTTTCTACTGTCTGTCTTTTTTAGGTTATAAGCTGTGTTAGTGAGTGTTGTTAGTGGCTGCAAGTTCAACAGCCATACTGGTCAGTATAAGGGGAGAGATATACTTGCACGTTTGCGTACACATGTCGTCTGCATCCATTGGTTGTGCGCGTCCTCAGCAATCAATGCTACACGTCTGGAAGATGCAATACACACTTGACCAGCAGGGGCAGTGTAGGGACAGAATGTAGTGACAGAGTCAGGAGATACGTCACCAGCAGCAACAATGGTGCAAAGTTTGGAGGACAGGCTCATTGAACAAATCCGCAACTACCCTCATCTTTACGACATATCGTTGCCGCTACGCAGCAACAAACATTTTATACCGCAACAGCTGGTGACAGATAAGTTCAGTTTTGAAAGCCGGCATTGAAACGTGAAAATAAATGAAAACAGATGGAAGATGATGGAAAAACAGAACTCCTTTTCTTCTTTCTTTTGTTTTTACGTTCTGAATTCTCTTTTGTGCCCTCTAGTGGTGTTTTGCAGTATCACACAAAGACAAGTCTATGCAAATGCATGGTCAAACAGCAACTGTCTCCGGTCTAAGTATTGTTTCGTAGCCTCAATGCCATGGATTCGTTTTCTTGAGAGACAGTTTTCTTCTTGTTTCATTTAGATATCAACTGTGGATGTGGATTCACTCTCCTCAAAACTAGCCACCAAACAGTCGCTGTTTCCGTACTAAAATTGTGTAACAAAAACTGAGATCATATGTATTTGTGAATTGACGTTTAATTGAAAAATATTGCTATGATATGTTCACATCATGGTTTAGTTCTTCAAACTGCTGTTGTCTAAATTAGGATCCCATTGCTCCAGCAGAACTAGGTATTATCATAGGCTCTGGTTTAAGTGCACTCACATAGTCTAGCTGCAGACACAGTGTTAGCCTGTGTCTGCCCTGCAGAGGTTTCCTCCTCTCTGTGGTCATGATGGTGACCTCTGTGATACTGTGAACATCTTCCTTTTTCCTCGTTCCGCACCATTTATAGCGGCTCCTATGTGGGTTGCTGTAAACTGTTTGCCTCTGCCTCACTGTTTTATACTCGCTTTTTTACTGTTTTTTCCCTGTAATAAAACCAATGTGGTGAGCTTTAAAAGGAAAGTCTCCTGTTACAGAACTGTACAAAATTGACATTGTTCTGCTTCAATGAGTTTGGACAGTGAAGTCAACATGTACAAAGATGGACAGCTCTCTTTCTGCTTTGGACAGTTGGAAATGATCATGCTATCAGATGACACTTTGTGGAGTCTCTCCACCATTGCTGAATTAGTGAGCAGCTCAGTGAGCTTGTAAAAATTTTTGTTTGAGGTATTACAGTCAAATGGGTTTTATTTGAATGTCAGGCGTTCAGCTGTGAATCAAAAACTGTCCCCACATCCCATTAAAATCACCACGGCTGCTCAAGTTTTTCCATCATAACTGTCTCTCTAGCAGCTCTCAGATTAGTCTCTAAATGACTTCATCACTACAGTATCTGCTGCTCAGCTCTGCAGGGACTTATTCAAAATGTGGAATTAATACTGAGATAAACAATATCATAGAAAAAACAACCCAATTTAACTTTAGTTCAGATTTTCCCTTCAAAACAAAAGCTTTAAGGTTAGTTTCTTAGTCGTCTAATCAGAGTTTAGTAGGTTTAAAATGAGTAAATGAAGATTCTCTGTTCCACAGTTACAAACTATTCTCAGTTTAAAGTGATGTAAACTGAAATTAAATAGAGTTTAATCAATATGGAGATGCTTGCTTTCCCAAATTAAAATAAATAAACACATAAAAATAAATTTGAGTGCTGTTGGGACCAAGTGAGTATAAAAGAAGTGGTAATCAGTATTTCTGTAACCCTCTTGATTGTTTGCGTTCTCCAGTTCTTCGAGGCTGTGCGTAATAAACGTGCTACAGCATTTCTTTCATTCTTGTCATTTAATATTCATGAAAATGGCGAGGCAGTACAAACACATCTCAACTTAGGGGTACAGCAAACTTCTCTCTCCACTGTATTGCACAAGGCACTCTCCTGTGTGACACTCAAACCTGTCCCCACAAAACAAAAGCAGGTAGGAACTAAATAGCTCATAACCAAGAGAACACAATAAATCTCCTTAAACAGTACACATGAAAACATACAAATGAAACCATATCCAAAGTGCTCTAAATGACGATTTACCAGTGACTTAATAATGCTGTGAAAATATTACTACTCATATACATATAATGTACCCAGTACACTGTACTGCTTATGAAGAAACACAAAATTACACAGCAACTTAAGTAATAAAGATAACCCAAAAATAAAATGTGTACGGTAATACTGGTTACATTTCTTCTTCTTAAAAAGATAAGAAGAAGATTGTGTGCTAACTAGGTAAAAGGCTATCAACACGTTTTTGTTTGCTAGCTAGCTAAAAAGTTTTAAAAGTTATATTGTTGGCTAGATAGTTAAAAAAAAGAAAAACAAACTTAGATTTTTGGTAGCTATTTAAAATGTTAACAGTTATACTGGATAGCCAAGTTCGCCTATTCATGATGACTCAGCAGAGAATTTTTTTTTCTCAGTCCATATCAAAAAGGCGGCCTTTTTAAAAGTCAAACCTCTTCAAGTGTGAGTTTAAAGTTCACACTGGATCACATTTTAAGTTGGACTTGTAAAAGAATTACATTTAATCTAAGTTTGAAGAAAAGTTTTAGTTTCTTTTTAGCTGTTATCTATTCAGGGTAGGTTCACGGAGAACAAGGCTATCTTTTGCTGGAACATCCTGATCACATTCACACAGTTACACATTTACACCTGGACGCTGTCCAGTACAACCACAGTCTTATCTGCTGGTCACTGAGCAGCTCAGCTGGAGCAGTTGGGGTTAAGGGCCTTGTTTAAGGGCACCTCAGTGGTGGTTATGAGGAAGGGGGAAATGGTGTTTTCATGTTCCCCACCCATATTTATCATGCTGGACAGGGACTGAACTGGTGACCTTCTGGTCCCCCTAACATTTAGGCGACCACTTAATTTTAAGCTACATAGCATACATAACAAGAAAAATTGAAGTTGAACAATAATTGAATCAAGTTTAAAAATGAATCCTTGTTGCAACCCAGCTGTACCGTATACATGTTTTCAGATGTGTTAGTTTTATTACATCCCTCTCAAGTACAGCCCTGCTTTATGAAACTGAATTTTACTCTCTTCCATTCTGCTTTGCTGTGTCATATTTGATGATGCTTTTAAAGAGATTACGTTGTCAAACCTTATGTGCGGCAGCAGCCTGTGTGAGCAGTTCCAACAAACAAGAATGGCAGGCACTTCACATCTTCAATCAGCGTGCTATAATTTCTCAGTAAATATTGTGATTATAAGGATTAACAGACTCTTCCTTTCTGTTTCAGGATTACTTGTGTTTGCTTTTGTGATGTGGTTCGAGAACAAGCCGAGAATACTGATGGTATTACGGGTGACAGATTTACAAGGATAATCTCCTCTAAGGGTTTAACAACAATTTGTAGAATGACTTATCTCTTTATCCCACTGCATTAAAGTCTATAGGAGGAATTATTGAGTTCCAGCATGATTAATGCTGATAATCAATGAGGGTGAACTTTAGAGTGGTTACTAAGAGCTTGATAATGATTGTTAGGACAAACAGGCTGAAAAAGCAAATAGTGTTTATTCAATGGAGGAACTATTCAAATTCTGTTGGGATGCCCTCCTCTGTTGGTGGTCTTTTTCAGACGTTGAGACCTACTGTATTTCCATTAGCAGTGGTGCATAGGAAGAGCAAACAGTGTGTGGTGGAGTGGGTTTTCGGGCTATTTAGAGATCAGAAGTGCAGCTGAAAACAAGGAGGAATACATTATCTCTGTGGGAGGCCTGGCTTCAATCATAACCTACCAAATCACTTTTCATTTTTCCTTTTTTAAGAGAAAGATTACTCTTTTAGTCACAGCGTGGCTCTATAAGGAGAACAGTTGCTGGATGAAGGAGCAGGTTCACTAACGTTTGACTTGAGGCCAAAAAAGAATTTGGCAGCAAATCACTGGGAGAATAAGAAGGAGCCACTTCCTGACACTTCAAGAGGATGTGGTCATCTCTGCTAGTTTCGTGTTCATGTTTCTGTCATTTTGTCACACTGCAGTTACAATGAAATATTTTTGCTATGAAGAGAGATCTGTAAGGTCTGTTTTGAATATGTTCTGCTTATGTAATGAAATTAGCACTCACCACTCTTACACTTGGCGCCAAGAACTTTTGACCTGGTTTATGCAGCAGGTGACACAACACAAATAATCAAATCTCTGACACCAAACGCTGCACTGCAACACTTGAACACCAGGGACTCTCGCTTTTTAGAGCACCTTTTCATCCCACTTCAGTGAAGTCAAGTTATGAAACAATTGTTCTCTTCTTTCCCTCAGATAAATGTCATATAAATGCTGTCATACTTTACTGGTGCAGAGTTGAACAACTTTGGATATTTCACACTTAACTGATATTTCATGTTTAATTCAGAGAGATAGAATAGCTGCTTGTTATAAAGTATAAAATTTGACCAACTGTGTTTTGTAACTAGACTCTTTGCCAGTCACACCAGTAACTCTGTGAGGCTGTACTCTGGCATAGTGGTCCTTTGAGCTAAACAGTAACATTAGCATGCTAATATGGTTTTACACCAAAAAAATGATGATACCAGTACTGTTAAAGTGATACCAATACAGATGGAGCACTTCAGTAAATTTCTTTTTTTGAAGGGTCTGTGAGCAAAATGGCCAAAATTGCAGGTATTGTTTTGATGTTTCAATACTATTTGGTACTGGGTTATTAAAACTGATACCTTAAGGTATTGATTGCCAATATTCAGCCCTACTGTTCACCATCCTGGCAGAGTAAGTGTAGCAAAGTTTGACATGTAGCAGGAAACACGGGTGCAGCTGAGAGTGATAAGGATGTCCTCGGTTTTGGCAGTATTTAGCCATACACAAAATTTTGACCTGATGGTGGCGCTAAGGGATCGCTAAAATTACTGCAGTTCATCGTCAGGGAGACATGAGTATCTGTACCAAATTCCATTGTAATTCATCCAACTGTTCTTGAAACATGTCAGTAGAAAACAAAGATTGTCAACCTGATGGTGGTGCTTGGGGTAAAATTGCCAATTAGAGTAGGATTCATCCTCTGGGGATCCTGAATGTCTAAAAAAATTCAATGACAATTAATGCAATAATTGTTGAGATATGTGGAGATTGTCATTCCTAGAAATACACTGTTATTATGGTTAAAAAGTTGTGTCTTGGAGAATGATTTCATGAGCTAAATGGTTCACATTTAATTTATTGTCTACCAGTAGCAAAACGTGTTCTGAACTGCATTTAAAGTACTCTCAGTAACTGCTACTGTCATTTATTTTGAAGAGGTGGATATGCCCATTCACAGGAATCATTTGTGTATTATAATCTTTATAAATATGTTTTTAAACTGAAATTTATTAAAGAAAAAGGACTGCAACATTCTGTTGTCAAAACCAAAATTAAGTTTGATCAATCATATTTTACATGAGATCTGCTGCTGTTCTTCCTTTGGTCACTTATGTTGGTAGATCCAAAAATATTCAAGAGGAAAACTGATTGGTACGCTGTGTGACTTGGGCTCAAGTGGAAAGTGAGTCCCATTTTCTTTTGTACTGTGCAAATTATGATAACTTAAGTGACTTAATGTTCCATGAAATGACTTGACAACCCCCCTGAAATGTTCTGGTATACAGATGAAACAAAATTGGAATGGCTGTTTAATTGTGATACGTTTCAGTCTGGAAACCTTTTCTCGAACGTCTGGAAGAGAGTAAGATACACTGTTTCATTAGGATTTATTCTAATTTTTGTCAATACTTCATTATGGTGTGTTGTTAACAAGTTTAAAGAATGTAAAGATCTCAGATATTCAACTTACTCACAACTTTATGATGGATATGTCACCCCATATTAAATTATGCTTCAAGGATATGGGGCTTTAAAGAATGTAAAGTAGCGGGTTCTGTACAGAACGGAGCTGCATGCTGTTTTTTAGGTGTTCATAAGTTTGCTCCTATTTTTGGCTGTTCTGGGTTAGATTCCTGGTTCAACAGGCCGAAAATGTGAGATGATCAGACTGTGGAATCTGCTTAATATGTCAGAAAACAGGGTAAATAAGAGTAAATTACAATTCTCCATGGGTTAAAGAAATTCTTTGAGGAAGCTGAATTACAATATATGTAAAGTAATAATTTAACATGCAGCATAAACGCAATTAGAAGAAAGTTATTTCTTAGATTGGGGGCAAAATGGTGAAATATTTTGTTAAAACCAAAATTATGAACATATCCAAATCAAACACAATTATAGCGCTGAATCTTATGATGCAGCGAACTTAACAAGAAGTCAGAGGTCTTTAGTTGCACAGCTGAGAACAGGAATCCTCCTTCTGAACCTTGAAGTTGGCAGATTTAAAAACATCCATGAGGACGACATGGATATTCAATGAAATGTCTGTTCAATGTCCAGAAATGTTCTGGTGGTCTGTTGATAACAGAATTGAATGGGTGATTAATTTTAAAGTTTATAAGTTGGCTAGTTTTGTCTCTACAGCTTGGAAAAGGCATCAGGATGGGTTATTTGTTTAACATTAATTGTGATTTATGTTGCTACTCTGGTTTCTGGTCTGTTTTGCTAAATAATGGTGTCTTGTAACCATAATAAAAATTGATTTATTCATTCATTCACTTCATAGGAAATGTTTTTGTCAGTAATTATAAGTAATAATAATTCTGTAGTACTGAATGCGGGTCTGAATTATTTATTGTGAATGAAGCTTTAGCTGTTTTTCTATGTGGGGGACTTTCTCTGATGTTTGACAATGTGTCCGCTGCACTCTGGTCCTGGATTTCAAATTCATCCATTCATTCATTCATTCATTCTCTAAAACTTTTTCTAACATTTCTTAGAGGAAGTTCATTTTGAGTCTCATCTGAATTGTCGTTCTGTGTGCAACTAAATATGCTGTGTGTTGGCCAAGTAAAAATAAACAAAATATGTATTCCAGACAGAATCTTCCCTTGATACGACGCTAATTAGTCCTCAAAGTGATCCAGAAGGAGACATTAGGAAACTTCTTAAATGTGTAAAATGAGTTATATGAGAGGAAAAAAAGGTTTCTACATGCAGCTGCCACTATTTAGCTCAGAATTAGAAACTTCCTCTGAGGAATAAGGTGAGAACCAAAATTCTTCTCTCTGTCTACTGTTTTCTCTCATGTCCCTTTACTGTCTCACTTAGCCCAGAATTGCCATCTGGCATAATCCAGGTCGGTGGGACTCCGAGTACTTGGCTGACTGTGTATTCTCCAAATAAACTGAAAGTTAATTGAATGAATAAATAATAACTCCAAAGAACAGAAAGCAATTTTTGGTCGTAATTGGTAAAACAACTTTTTGAGGTTTCCATGACTGCTAATACAACATAATAGCATTGAGTATCAATTGTAATCTAGAATTTAATGATCTGTTTTCTTGTTGTTATTATTTCCTCGACTGCCTCTCTCTCTGCGCCACACATACACAAACACAAATACACAAACAGTGCAGCACACGCTATGATTGCCCACTCATAAAACTCGCAGTGTGTGTCATAAATGGTAATGATGGCAGAAAATGGCCATTCATACGTAGTTTAGCCTCACTCTGCTCTGTGGCCCTCCGCTTCCTTCTGGGTGTTTATGTGTCTCGATATTCCCATTCTGGGCTCTTGTATTACACCGAGCCCCGGAGATGCTTTTCTGGCCAGAGACGGCGTCCTAAAATGCCCTGCTGCTGTTACCATGACAACCCTGGAGGAAAAAAAAGAAAAAAAGAAAAAAGAAGAAGAACCTGGTCCAAATGCCTCTCTCGTTTTTTTAACCTGCCCAGCGAACCTCATCATCAGCTCGATGAAAGCTGCACCTGCAACAAGCCAGCGCGGCTATTTCTGCTGTTTATTGGAGAGTGTGTTGTCTGAGTGCACTGGTGAATATCCCACTGGACGACAAAATACTTGGTCAGATGGGAGGATTGTTCTTCCTAAATCTGTTTAGGAGCTTCTACTTTCCAAGAACTTAGTAAGAATTCAATCTGAGGAGGAATTTGGCAGATTGACACCACTAGCAACACTCCACAATAATGCATGTGCACATTTCTATGATTTATTCTTATGCCTTCATGTTACTGATACCTTCTACAAACAGCCATATGCAGCTCTAATATCTATGTGCAAGTTTGGGGTGAAGTTAACTACATGTAGTTCAGTTAGGCTACTAGTTAACCTAGAATTTAGCACTACTTTGGGTCATGTAATTACAGTAATTAATTACAAACTACATATTCATAGTATTCTCCTTAGTTTTTTTGCCATACAGTATGGCATAATACCACAGCTCATTGGCCATGGTTGTCATTTAATGACAGTTACTTCCAATTTGATAAAAATCACCTGTTTTTTGTGACCAAGATGTGACTATGAATATCCCTAGAAATCTGGCATTTTCCTGATTTCACCTCAACCACAGATCCCTATCCTCTCCTCGAAACATCCTCAGCCTGTTTTCCTCTCTAAATCAAACACACCTACTCTTTACTCTGTGTCAGTTCAGTACCTGGGTGTAACAATATGTGATTTCCATGATGTTGTTTGGATGTACTTGAAGTACTTTTAGTTTAACATGCAAATTCATTGAGAGTGATTAAGATATAATTTACCTTTTTGTAACTTTTGTAAACTTATGTAAAATTGTAATTTAATTAAGCAGTCAAATAAATGTAGCTGAGTAAAAAGCACAATAATTGGAAGTATAAAATAGCATGTGATGAAAATACTGACAACATATCAGGAAGGGGTGGTGGAGGCTCTTGGACAGAAGCCACAGTATACCCACCTACCAACACACCATTCTTAGAGGTAAAGGCAGTAGACTGAGAAGAAATTACACTTATTAAGCTCATGTCTTGTCTAGCCATCGAATTTACTCCAAAGAAAAAGCAGCTCAGCCTCTCTTCAGTTGTTTTTTGGTAACTAGGAGGAAGCACAGCACATGATGTTGATGTTAATGTGCAATTACAAGCCTCTATCACACATTTGCTGGTACGCTAATCAGACACCGGATTAGATGGTTGCTTCATTATGCATTCTGGTTCTTGTGCCTCGCTCCATGTGTTTCATGTAAAACAAATCAACAGTTAACATATAATCTCATCCACGTGGTACAAGGCTGAACTGAAGCTCTCCTCTGGACTCGGCTTGGGCGGTATCCATTTTTTTCATATCTTCATAACCTCTTGACATTTTACCGGGTAGGTGGTATTTCTGCAAAACTTGTGTAAAACTGGAGCTGGAGCTGGTCGTCATAGCGACACTATTCCCACAGCAATGAAACAACGCACGCACACACCGGAGCTCCACTTCGATCTTCAGAAGATGGAGCCTTTATTCACAACAAACTCAAACCTAAACTGTAAATTTAAAGTCACTGACAGCCTGCCCCTCTTCCTCTTCCTCTGTAATGCTCACTAAAGTTACACACTCACAACAAAACGCTACTCTGACCAGTCTGTTTTCTTCTTTTTAACTGATTAGTCCTGTAACTTTATTACCAAGACGTCATGTTTCTTCTTCTCATGAAAGCCATTTTAATTTTCATTTTATCTGCTCAGCTGCGTTGCCTCGCAAAGACTGACCCCTGCTGGCATAAACTGCACACTGCAATACAGCATCTCCCCAGCAGTTGAATAGAAAGAGGAGCATCTGTATTTTCGACGGTATTGAAAATCACACTGCTGGGATTTGTTAATACCCTGATATACCATAATACCTTTACACCGCCCAAGCCTAGTCTGGACCATCCACTCTACAACTACCACCTGATAGTTTCATTTTGACAAGTATGATTCCAAAATAAGAGACTGGAAGAGTGGATAAAATTCACCGTAACACTTTAAGGGATGTGCACATAAGGGATGTGTGTCATGACCATGTTCTCCTCACATAACTTCAGAGACCAGCGGTGGCCAGTTTGTTGTCGGGGAATACAGTACCACGGTAGTTTTCTTGCTGGGTTTGTCTCCTGGCACTCGGGGCTGAGTCCGATATCTAGGTGGCTAGCTCCACAGCTAACCGAGCTAACTAGCTAACATCAGCTACAGAAAACAGCAGACAGTGGCTTGCCTACTTTAGCAACAAATAAAGTAGCTAACTGCTATCTGTCCATCAGCTAACTCTGCAACCTAAATCACCTTGTTACTCCACTCTATCATCAAATTGGCTTTATAACATTTAATGACATCTGTATGAAAAGTCAAAAGGGTACCAGGTCAATGACAATACTGATGAAACACTTATAATGGTCTCTAATGACGGTCAGTGTCAACAGACCACATATGACAGTATAATAGTAATGTTAGAACATTTCTTTAAATTTGTTAATGTCAAGTTGTCATAACAAAGACATCTCATATCATCAAGTTTGCATAACATGACGTGTGTCATGGTTATGACAGTGTAATAACAGTCTTATGCACGCCCCTTTAAATAAAGTGTCATCAAATTCATAAAATATGATAATGATGCATTCTGTCAGCAGTGGAATTCTTCACAGTGGGACTGAAATAGTGGCAACAACAACAACAACCCCGCTGTCCTCACATTTGTTCGATCTTTTCAAGGGAAAAACAGCAAACTTCACCTAAACACAAAATCGTTGGCCACATATACAATAAGCTGAGGGAATGAATGCATCAATAGTGAATTTCAGGTACATTTGTTGTACTTAGTGGATAATCTGCTTCTTTTTCTCATTTACTGCTTGGGCCAATAGTCCATGACATCTTTACTCAGATTCTCCCCCTTGGCCCCAAAGCCACATGAAATCCTTTAGTCTGCTCTGAATATGTTATGACCTTTCCTACAGGTCCTTGTAGAATACCACAGACAAGGCAGACTGCTGCAAGGCTTTGGCTGCGATCAATACTAATCAATTTGTCAGTCTGTTAGCTAATGACAAGCTAAGAACCCGCTGCTCGGAAAAATGTGGCTTCCAGACCTCTTTAATTTGTCATAATAGGATGGCAGAGGAAGCAAACCTGATTATCTGGCTCTTGGTCTCTGATTCCTCATGTGTGGCAGATACAATTTGAAGCCAAGCAGGGTTATTTAAGGAGGCCTGCTGCCTTTTTCTGTTTTATGCTGTCAGGTGAATTCGATTTGAAAATTGGACCGTGGCTAATCACATTTTTGCGCCAGTCAAACCCTGATGTGTGCATGTCCCTGAACACTGACAGAAAAAATAAAACAACGCCATAAACAATGTATATTCAATGGTAATCAAGCCCACAATATGTGATGTAAAAATAACCTGTTAGTCCATCAAACGCGTGAACTGCCCTTGTAGTCTGCTAGTCAATTTGTCACTCAAAAAAAAACTGAAGCGTGCAGGGAAATAATCACTCTGAAACATGTTGTCATAGATTACAAGCTGAGATAGGTGTATAGAAATACTACCAAAGCCTTGTTGGTCGGTTTGATGAATTCTAAAGGCAGAGGCAATCCTTCAGATCAGGTCGGTAGCCCTTGACTAGGTCCGGCCCTTTCAGTTCGAGATGAATAAGTGGATGGAGGATGTATGGGTTTGTGCCGGGTTTCTTCGCCTGTCACTTCACCCCTTCAGCACCCAGCAGCTCCCTGGACCGCTGCTATAGAGCTGCAGAACAGAGGGCCCATTAATCAAACCCCAAAGGTCAGGAGCTAAACCCAATTTACCCGCATGCTCCCCTTGTCGCTCACAAGAGTAATGAATATGTTGGTGGTGAACCAGGAGGAGCCCAGCTGAGAAACTGTTCACAGGGATTTAGTCTTTCTGAAAAATGTAACACAGTTCGTCTGCGGCCGACTTTTTCCCAGGAGGGAGAGAGGCAGCGTTGTTCTGCAGTTAGCGTTCCGTACTCTTTCGTCTTTGTATTCCTCATAAAGCGGAGGAGATGAAAGTGAACGCAGAGTAAATATAACCCCCGTCGGATTTGGCTTGAAGTTACAGAAAAGAAACATAAGACTGCTCCGTGAAGTCTGGAGGCTTAAACATTCATCAAAAGCAGCCAAAATGCATCAAGCTACATGCTTTGTTGTTATATGATATCAGAAAAAAGAATCTGGCATGTGTAATACAATTGTCTATAACTGTATATATGATATTGTGATATGTATATATATATAATGACACCCTGCAGCTCGTCACGGTGCACGAGACAAATGCCCTTTAGTCTCACAGTGTGCTTCAATCTAGAGTTACAACCTGACTGCTGTCATGTCTGCAGGTCACTGTAGTCTACTTATGAAAGTGCAAAAAGATATATATAGTGTCATGGTTTGAGCCAGAGTGCACTACTGCAACAATGACCAAGTCAAAAGTAAAATTCACAGGCACTGCAACCTCCCTGTCCCCTATAGTCCCCCATAAAATTCAGGGCAGAATCAATACTGCTAGCAGGCTTCACACTTTTAGATTTTATCAGCTGTATCAACATTTATTTTCTGAGTTAGCCAAACAAAATGAGCTGTTACCCCGTTCACAGGGCTGGCCTAAACCTTATATGGGTCCCCTATGTCTGCCATCATGCAATACTAATTGCTATTGTTAATCCTTGATCACTCCTACACCTACTGTAAATCTACCACACCCATTATCAATTTTATTTGTTATAGCTGTGCTGTTAACATCATGCAGGACATGTTTTTTTTTTTACCACTTTATGGTTCTTCATCCTACAAATGTAGCAAACTCTGGTCTCTGGTCTTAATTTGCACTTAAAGTAATATGCCTTCACTGTGTACATGAACCTGACACCACACTGTAAAACATCAAACAGGAATTTTATTGCCTAAACTGATCTTTTCTCATTGCCTTAGCATAGATATATAAGCTCAGTGGTCCTCCACTAATGAACATATAAATAATACAGATGCTTTTTTATGTTTGTAGTTTTTTAGTTTTATAGGCAGCATTTTATGTATATTTGATCTTTTTTCCCCTTTATTTAAAGTTATTTTATAATGATTGACAATACCGGAGAAATTTGACTGTTTCATTGCCTTCATGTTATTTTGGATGGAAAAACAACATTGGCCGATAAATCAATATTGGCAAATATTTTTTTTAATCCCCACAGTCAGTATTGGTATCAGCCCTCAAAGTCCAGTATCAGTCAAGCTCTATTAAATATTATTTTGTTGAACTTTGTGATTGTACAGTGGTCACAGAATTGTTTACGTATATTCTCCTTTAGATAAAGCAGTGACCCCCTTGAAAGTACCAAAGGGTCTGTTTGACCCTGTCACAGACAATCTTGGCCCAAACACTGTAGTCTATTGTCCATCTTATGTCTTACACTGTCTCTCCTGCTGTCCTTGTATCATCTATACATAGCTGCATACTCTTGAATTTTAAAATATTCGGTAAATAATTATTATCTGAACATAGTTCATTCTCTGTTATTGCGCCACAGATCTCCTCTTATCCTCTTGCCTGTCCTTCAGCTGTCTGCCTGTTTGTCATGTGTCTGCAGAGAGCGTCCTGTCACCACCGTCAGCTTCCTCTCAGCGCTGAGAATCCAATGACTTTCCCCTCATCCATAATTGAGAGGCCATGCTAGGTGCCTGGAGAGCTGAAATGAATTAGCTGGAGGTATTAATAGCCATCTAAAAATACAGCTGCAGGTCTATTTCCAGGGGCCCTCAGAGGCACGGTGTTCCTGCTATTAGCACCGTTTGAAATTGCTGGAAAGTGCAACCCCTTGTTGGAGACATTGTGTGAAGAGACAAATATGAGCAATTACACAAAAGCTTGAATGTCACGCACCACATGTATCAAGGGACCAGCACTGAAAAATTATTAATTATAGATAAATGGTCTTTTTCAAGCTGTCGCAAAAAAGGTGAAATCATAGTATTGTAGATTAAAAAAAAAAAAAAAAAAAAAACTATTGTGACTCCTAAATCTCTTCCAATTCTGCTCTTTTCATTTCTCTTCCACTGTAGACTCACTTTAATTAAATCAACTCACCTTTATCCACTCATAATTCTACAATCTGCTGCACCATCAAATGCCACCCACTCAGTCTAATCGAAACAAAGGAAGATCATCAGGATAATGCGGGTGACTTGCAGTGTAACGAGGCACACACTTTTCAGCTCTAATGATCTAAATGAACTCGTCACTGTCTCTCTCCGGTGTCTGGATGCCTCCACTGACCTGCTGTAATTACACCTTTCATTAGCCATTAGCATGGATAGCCTCCTAGCCCCGGTGGATTGATCGGGCGCTCACAGGGGTGCTGTTAACGACACTGCAGACGAGGACGGGACCATATCCAGCCGTCTGATAAGGGCAGGTACTTCAGGGAAGGGGAATGATGGGGGAAGATAATAGCACCGAACTGCGCTGAACATCACTGCTGCGAACATTATAACTATCTCGGGTAACACTTCATATGAAGATTATATCTGTAATATGAATCTATGGCCTCACTTTACAGGCATTAATAAAGACTTCCTTTATCATTTTACTCTTATCTATCCTGGAAAAGGTTTTGCACAATTACTGCTTTCATGTGAATTACTGCATCAAAGTGCTACAATCACTTGCAATTGTTTCAGTTTAAGTAGCTGTAATATGTGTTATGTTTAGAATACACACTGCATACTCATAACACTTTCACAAGCAGCAATAAAACAAGTGATAATACTACAGAGAGTTTACCCTACAGCTCTGCTTGAAAGGGCTCACTGAGCAGTATGATTACAATGTCATGTTCTTCTTTTTCATCACTGAACACAGTTTTGGTAGCTTTAGCTGAATAATATTAAACACATCTTCAACTCATTTCAAAGTTATTTTTTTTGCTTAGAAATAATTTTATACAGTTTATATGTGGGAAAGGTTTTTTTTTTTTTTTAATCTTATTACTCTACTGTGTAGTTAGTCTGTGTAAGAGTGCTGAGAGCTCCCGTCAGCACAGCTAGACCCAGGGACAGGCAATATAGCTTATAAATGACATCTTGATACTTTTGGCCTTATTTCACAATTTAATTTTAATTTATATAATTTTATTATTTTATTCGTACTTATTTATATTAACATTGCATCTTATTTCCTCCATTTATTTATTTATATTGACTAGACAACATCATGTAATTATTTTCATGTTTTTCTGGTTTTCCTCTTCTTATCTATTTTACAGTTTTGTATTGTCTTACTGTGTTTCAATGTCTTTTGCTTGTGTGTTGGTCTTATTTAGCTTTATTTTAGCGCTCCTGTCTGCCCTTATTGTGTTGGCACTCTGTTGTTATTTTGCCTCTGGGCTATCCTGCTCTTTTGCCTTGTCTGTCAAAACACTTTGTAAACTCAGTTCTCAAAGTTGCTGTATAAATAAAGTTATTATTATTATTAGTTGTTATACTATACAAATCGCAATATACATCATAACATACCATACACTGTCAAATAGTGCATGTTCATTGATTTTTATAGATATTGCAGCAATATTATATGGATGGCTATTAGTGCTTTCACAATTTTTAAAAAAAAATATGTTTTGGGGCTTTTTTATGCCTTTAATGGATAGGACAGCTGAAGATATAACAGGAAATGGGGAGAGAGAGTGAGGTAATGACACACAGCAAAGGGCTGTGAGTGGGAGTTGAACCCACAGCTGCTGCAGAGGACTCACAGTACATTGGGTATGCAGGTACACAATATTTTTTTTAGAAATAATCATCAGTGATGTGATTATGACTTAGTGGGTAAAAAAAGACAAATCAAAGAACAGTTAGAACCTGGTTGGTTCAATAAATCACATCATTTACTGTAATGCAGCCTTTAAAACCAGGAGAAGACGACACATGATATATTAAGAATTTACAGAAAATCTAAGACAATATCTATTCTCATATCACAATATCGACGTAATATCTGTATATCATCCAGCCATAGCTGGAGCCATAAAGGGCAGATAGCTAATGGAGAAACCTCTCCTTTGTAAAATGCAAGTCGAACACAGCACTGGACAGGACTAATAACTGAGGACTGAGACATTAGAAAGCTAACTTACTGTAATTAACTTCACTCTCTGAATGGAGGCTAGTTAGCCTTGCTAGCTACCTTGACTTTAAAAGTAATTTATAAACTTAAGACATAACAGGATAATAGCAGGATTTTCCTAAAAAAAAATCACATCCTCCATCTCTCTGTGCTTCTCTCTGTGAGAGCTGCAGAGAGAGATACACACACATACATACACAGTCAGAGCAGACAGAAGATCACTTCAGCTGTTTTCACACAAAATCCAGCAATCAGAAAATAATGTTTCATCTCTCTGATTCACTGCTTTGTTTTCGCTTCCTCTCTCAATTCACAATCTATGTCTCTCAACCCCTCTCTCTTCAGTCGAGCCAGGGAGGAGGGACCAACTTTGCACGACGCTTTTACAAACAATCCTGCATATTCTACCTTTAATAACACCTTGGCTTTGAAGTGGTGCATTTGGTAACACACCACAGAGGGCGACCACACATATCCTAACAATGCTGACTCTCAAATGTCAGTCAACCACTGCCTTGCTAAATGCTCAGCTTAAAACTTAAACTACTTCCATGAATATGTCTGGAAATGGTTTTCTTTTATTCTGGAGTATTAAAAGATACATGATAGCTGTTTCATTATACTTCCTTGCACTAAAAGTAAGTAAGCAAACATTTAAGCAATATATCACCAAATGAAACTAGGTTCATTTAAAGATGTAAATCTTATAAAAGCACATAATAAACATGATAAATTTAATTATATCTGACTGTAAGTACTTCCAACAGCGTTTAGACTGCACAGACTACAACACTACACAGCCTGACTCTGCATGAGAAGTCTTTAAAACAGCTAAAAGAGGGACTATGATTTCTGCTCTGCTGAGAAGTGAAGCACTGCATTATTATCCTGTAAACCACCGTAAACTTTCAAATACAGTATAAACAGTTTTCATGGGGAATTTTCTGACCTCAATGAGGGGATCCCTGCCAAAAAAAGGTTTGGGAACCAGTAAACTGATATTGAGAGGTCAGTACTCTGACAGACTTGGGAGAAAACCTCCCACAACTATCATGAACAATATTTCAACAGAGTTTCCATTCTCAACTGTGGAGTTTGAGAGATTTTACGAGGCACACATGTGATTTCACCGAGCTGAGCGCACGGCTTCCAATTAATTCCCTGGCCGCTGCAGAAGTTTCTACAGTGGAGCTAGTATGACACTAAAAGGCACTGCGAGACGCCGTCCAAGAAAAGCAAAAATATCTGTAGCACTAAGAGCTGTCATATCACATCACCTTGGAAGTCATAACATCCACAGTGTGTCATGAGTCATGAGTGTCTTCTGAGTGTTGTAATGCAACATGAGACAGTTGTGGGTGTCGTCAACCAGGCTCATGAGCATTACGACCAGCAGTGAATAAAAATAAGGGGAAGACATCATGAGACAAGCATCCATTATTATGACAAATTAAATAATAGTGATCTGAATGTACTGTTAATTTTGGGACCTGACTGATTTATTTTTAGTCTCTCGATGAAAATTAGAAAATGACATTATATTTAGTCACGTTTTAGTCATTGGATTATTGTTATACATTCTAGTCCATTTTTCAGATGCTGTAAAAATACTTTTCACTGTCTGAGTTCAGCTTGAGACAATCCTGCACTCCATTCAAAAGCTTATGAACCAAAACAATAACATTAACATCCTCATCCCTTCAAACTGTAACATTAGCTTTTCGCTCAAAGCCTCTGAAAGTTAGGCTTTAAATAGTATAAATGCATATATGCTGTCAAAGTTGAGTGTATGCATCTACAAAGTGAGCCTTCAAAGTCACCAGACTTGTTGGACAAAAACAGCAAATTTAGCTCACAGAACAGGGGAGTTGCTCAACTAGGGCTGCCTTGATTGGTTTGTTTTATTTGAGTAATTGTGTGACTTCTGTATTTTAACACGTTTCTTTGATCCATACTGAAGTTACTTGCTGTAGATCAAGGCAGCTGTGGTCCAGCAACTCTTTCAAAGGAGTCTTGGTGGCTTCACTTCGCCGATGAAAAAGGCTGTCTGATGGCGAAGCAAACTAGTGAAAATATTCTAAATATAGCATACGCTCAAAGTGATCTCAGTTTGTGCGAGGTAAAATTACTGTTTTTGTCAAAGGAGTCTGGAGCGATGCCTCAGTTACCTGTTGTGGATTTTGTCTAAAACTCGAAGAGACAGATTCAGCAGGAGCACAGAAGTTTTGTTGCACTTGTTTTGGGTGGGACAACTGACATGGACTGTTTTCTAAGATTGGTTTGTGGAATGAATTGCATTATTTTCATGATAAATGTCCGAACATAATCACACCCAATATGGCAATATTTTGAATTTGGATCAAAACGGATTCCTACTACTTTTTAGATGCTTACTGATGTGTACATAAGAACCCATATTACATAATTACAAGGCTATTTCGAGTGGCTATATGTCTGTTTGCAACTCTGGATGTTTTGTGTTTTTTCCAAGCTGTTTCCTGTTGCTCCACAAAACATTTCTGGTAATCTTAGATAACCTTACTGGCAGAGATGTGATGTTACTGAAATGCAGCATGCTGCTTATTAGAACAGAAAAGCAGCTAAATTAACTTTTGAAGAGGAGGTATTTTGGGGTGGCGGATGACAGTGTTTTACCTGTCAGGAGAATCCACAGATGCATGCAGGTTGTCGTACGCAGCTGCATTCAAACAGTAGTTCAGAAAATATATTTGTCCAGTTATCTGTCTGACATATTCCGCAGTTTTTATCCACTTCCACTTCTGGTCATAGAATAAAATTAACACTGATTGTGAAACACTTATTAACTCCCAGTTTAACCATACCAAAAGCTAATTCAATTTATATTTGATGAATATTTGTAAGTGCAATTAAGTTATGGCATGAGTATGGTATGAGTTTGCATACAAATGAGAATATGTTTTCTTCTTCACATAGACAGGCTCTTCCTACTAAATTGTATTTATCAATCATATTCAGAACAGTAAACTGAGATTAACACTCCTAGTGCATAACTGGAAGAAAGCACAGCGATGTATTATTAAAGGTCTCTGTCATAGTGGGCTAAAACACCATTTACATAAAACATTATGTGTTTGACCCTGGATCATGACCTTGGCTACATAAAATCTCTCCTCTGTTTGTCTGTGTCTCTTTCTCTCATCATCACTGTCATTCTGCACTCCACTTAAAGGCCTGGAGGTTAGTTTAACAAACAATTAACCCATGCTGTTGTGTTTTATAAAGACCTGATCATAATAAGCTCAGGACCCCTTCAGTTATCCGTCTAGAAACACTACCAGCATGTAAACACTCAAAGAAAATCAGAAATAGCTGTAGGGGGATCAGCTTCTCTCCCTGCGCTGAGCAATTCTTTATCCTGCCAAAATTCATCCGCCATGCCTTCCTTCTCCCTTAACTAAATCCGTCAGCTCCCTTACAATGTACTGACAGGCCCCCTCATTCAGCATCATTCGATTATCAATTCTCATTTCGCGAGCCGCAGCTAAGCTCGTTTCAGATTTAGATCCCAGCCTTCAAGCAGCCATAGATCACCTGTCACTTGTCAGAGCTCCGTGGCACAAAAGGACAGAAAACCGTCAGTGGCTTTGGGCAGTCTGCCAGTGACGGCAGAGAAATGACTTCATTTTATATGCTGGAATTGGAACTTATAATGGAGGCGACAGAAACCAAATAACTTCTGCATGTTCACACTGTGTTTGCCTCTGAATGTTAGCGGGTGGGTGTCGGGTAGACCCCTGGCAATAACAAATCTTATATTTCTTGTGCAAAATGTCTGCTGCACATCAAAACATTGGAAAATCCCATCAACTGCTATCTGTGTGCTCCGACTACATTAGCTTTTGACAGCCACAGATACACCGCCACATTACTGCAATATAACCCAACACTGGAGCGCTAATACTGAGGAAGCTGTAGAGTCTCTTTGCTGGTCATCACTGAATTCACACGCTGATTGCCAACAGACTCTCTTTGCCACGAGGGATATCTCACTTATAGGATTAGCATAGTCATACAACTGAGCAGACATACGGTATTCATGTATAGAGAAGAGATGGGCGGACTCAGGAGTATATCATTTAACAAGCTTTTACTCCATCATGTCTGGCGAAACTGGCCTTCAGAGTGAGCACATACAAGCATATAATCACTAAGTCAAAATCCTCTGATTTCAGCTGTGAATATTTTCTGTCTTTTGATTCCACTATGATAGTAAAATGAATATGTCCAGGTGGTGGACCAAACAAGACATTTGAGGACATCACCATGGGCTTTGGAAAACACTGAACAGCATTTTCCACCATTGTCTGACATTTTATGGACCAAAAACTAATTGATTAATGCAGAAAATAATCAACGGATTGAGGGAGTGATAGAGAAAACAGTTGCAGGTTGCAGCCCGACTGCAAATAAACATGATCTGCAACCACTACAAAACAAAACACCTACAGTCACTGGCCACTTTATTAGGTACACCTGTTCAGCTGCATGTTAATGCAAATATATAATCAGCCAATCACATCGCAGCAAATCAGTGCATTTAGGAATGTAAATTTAGGATTGGAGAAGGCATGGTTGTTGGTAACGGATGTCACTGAACACACAACATGTCGAACTTTGATGCAGATGGGCTACAGCAGCAGAAGACTGCACCGGGTGCCACTCTAGTCAGCTAAGAACAGGAAACTGAGGCTACAGTTTGCCCAGGCTCACCAAAACTGGACAACTGAAGACTGGAAAAACGTTGCCTGGTCTGATGAGTCTTGATTTCTGCTGCTACATTCGGATGGTAGGGTCACAATTTGGTATAAACAACATGAAAGCATAGATCCATCCTGCCTCGTATCAACGGTTCAGGCAGGTGGTGGTGTAAAAGTGGATGGGATATTTTCTTGAAACACTTTGATCCCCTTAGTACCAACTGAGCATCTTTTAAATGCCACAGCCTACCTGAGCATTGTTGCTGACCATGTCCATCCCTTTATGACCACAGTGCACTCATCTTCTGATGGCTACTGTCACAAAACTCAAATCATCTCAAACCGGTTTCTTGAACAAGACAATGAGTTCACTATACTCCAATGACCTTGGCAGTCACAAGATCTTAATCCAATAGGGCACCTTTGGGATGTGGTGGAACAGGAGATTCACATCATGGATGTGCAGCCGACAAATCTGCAGCGACTGCATGATGCTATCATGTCAATATGGACCAAAATCTCTGGAATGTTTCCAGCACTTTGTTGAATCTGCGCCACAAAGAATTATGATGGTTCTGAAGGGTCCAACCCGGTACTAGCAAGGTGTACCTAATAAAATGGCCAATGAGTGTATGTTAATCATTGTAGACTTCAGGTTTTTCACCATTCATAAATGAGATCGTTCTGATCAGCCCAGGTTACGTGCAATAACCAACATGATAAAACATTTTAAATAATGTCTCATATATATTTTAAAACATTTTATATATTATTATTCTAAATATGTTTTAATAATGAAAAAAATGAATGAATGTGACCCACATAAAGTTTTGGAAAACTAAGTTACTTAAGCATGAGAAACTAGAATCTTTGGAAAAGTTTGTTGGTTTTTTATACTGTCTCTTGTGTATTTGTTGCTCCACTTGGGACAGGCATTGCAAATTAGTTTAGGCTATAAATGATGTGGTGTGTGGCATTGTTTTATTCTACATACTTGTTCCTACACAAATAAACATTAAATAATGTTGTTCGGTGTAAGGTTTTGCAGAGAAACTTTTTTTTAGAATTCATGCCAGGGTAGGGTTAAGAGTTTTTTTAAGATGATCCAATTACCTTCTCATTGTAAAAGTAATTTTTCAGGATACATTAGCATTTGCCAGTCGCAGATATGCTGCCATATAACTGCAATCTAACTGAGAACTGCAGTGCCAATACTGCGGAAACTGTAGAGTGCCTTTGTTGGCAATCAGATCAAGCACAAGTGTGTGAATTCAGTGATTGCCAGACTTTCTTTGCCACGAGGGACATCTCACTTATAGGATTAGCATAGCCATACAACTGAGAAGACATACAGTATTATCACCATTATGGAGCACTTAAGGATCAGTAAAACACAGCAAGTCCCACTTCTGGTTTCCCTTGACTGCATGAAAAGCTCAGAAAGCCTTTTCCTTTGCTCTCCCTCTCCAGTAATGGTGCAATTGAGGAGACATGAATTCATTTCTGTGGCAGCCTGAGAGAGTGGATTGAAGAGCTTCTCTCATCCCCTGTCACTCATCCACCCTGATGGGCACGTCGCTCTCCTCTGGCCTCTCTTCCTCCCTCTCCTTCCCACCTGACAGACAGCTCCTCTGTTCTATTACCCCCAGCTGTAATTTCATGTCAGTTGACAGGAAAAAGACCTATTTACAAATTTAACACCCGATCTTGACACCTAAGCTGCAGCTGTCATCCGCAGCCAACCTGCCGACAGAAAGAGCGGCGAGGAAATGTTATGCCATCGATTTTCACGAGGCTTAATTGAAACATTTATACAAATCTGAGCCAGCTTGCACTTCACTGAATAAATACTGCTTGTTTTCTGCCCTGTGAACAAATCTGTTAGCTGCAAACATAAATTTGCAGCAAGCGTCCCGCTGAGAGACGGAGAGACTATTATAGTCTCTCTAAAAGCGGTATCTGCTCGGCTTTGTGTGCAATCCCGCCCCTAATGTAAAAAAGAGTGCCCCCCTTTATTTATTCATCTCTTTACGCCGCCATGTTTTCATTTATTGGCACTGGAGGCAGACAGCAGGATATTGATTGTGCGCTTTCCTCCGGGGGTTTGTGTGAAAAGGGGATCCATCACCTCTCCACAGCCCACCCACATGAAGGCCTCCCTCGGACGAGCCCTGCTCTCCAGGGTGGGCCCTTCTGAGTGCACAAAAGCCCTCTCCATGTCTCTCACTGGACCTTTATACACACTGAGAACTCTGTACACACACACACACACACACACACACACACACAAAAACAATCCTTAATCCAACAGCGTAATCTCAACCTCAATACGGCTAAAAGCAACATCCACTGTGAAACACGCTTCAATGGGGAATTAGAAAAATTGCCATTTCTTTGAAAGGCACCGAATTATGATTCACGTGGAGTGTTTGTCAGGTTCGAAGGAAGAGGCAAGTGGGGGGCAAAGCCAGAGGAAAAACATGTCAACCCCTAATCCATTTCTTCCATTGATATATGTACGGCGGGCTTAACGGAGATTTAAATAATTCAAAGTGCTTGGACTGCCAAAGCTCCATAATCAGCTTGCGCGCTCAAGGAAGCAGCACGATAGAGTGTACAGTGGCGTACAGGGAGACTGATTGCTCAGCCCACATGCATAATTAAGCAGAGGTGGGGGTTCGGCTTCAGGGGGAGAGCCCCGTTTAATGACACATCTGAGGTCAGCTCGTCGGTGCTTGTGCAGTATTTCTACACGGACAGGCCTGTTTACATGAGCGGCTGCATAATGATCTGAGAAGCGTGGACGTGGAGGGGCCGGGCTGTGGAGTGTCTTGTCAATGCTGCGGTATGTTGTCAGCAAATATGCAGTCCAAAATAAGGCTGAGTATCTCAGGCAGGATTTATGGCTCCATATGGTTCGCATTAGGGGGAAACTTAGTAGATTATCACAGATGGAGTTGTTTAAAGCCTTATTAGTCAACGGGACAGGGCTTACTGTATTGGTCCCTACTGCTCTCATTCTGCAATTTAATGTTTTGACTTCTTACAGCAGCACACAGTAGACTGCACACAGCCCAGGCCAGTCATTGACATTCATCAAATCCAGGGAGCTCAGTTTTTTACTGGAGTTAGAGTTAGGTTTGATGAAAAGGTGGCAGAAAATCTTTTTTTGAATGTACTGGTTAGTCAGTCCTAAGAAAAAAAGTTTCAAAAAAGAATAAGAATTATCCAGTTATGTGTTTATTTTGAGGAAAAGCCAGTCAGACATTTAAAGGAAATATTGCCATTAAATTTCATTTTCCTCAGAAATCAACACTATGTGTCCACAAGATGCAATACACAAATGATCGATAGGGGCAGTTTAGGGGCAGAATGCAGTGGAATGGCGGAAAGTTGTGAGAACAGGCCCATTGAAGTCCACAGCAACCTAAATCTTTATGACATATTGTTGCTGTTACACAGTGACAAACATGCTTGCCACAACAGCTGGCAACAGATAAGTTCAGCTTTAGAAGTCGATGTCGAAACACGGAAACTACGTGCATGGTGGAAGATGATGGAAAGATGATGTTTTAATGTAAAGTTTATGGTCTGTGTTCTTTGTTGTGCCCTCTAGTGGTGTTTTGCAATAAAATGCATAGACAAGCAGCCACGTCGTGAACAGTTTACTTCGCTACACAGCACAGATTGTCTACACGAACGCATGGTCAACCAGCAAGTATAACTCCACCCTTATCAGTTAAATTTGGTTTATGACTAAATACCACACAATGAATAGCATTTCAATCATGTTCAGCTGTACTTTCTGTAAATATTAGCATGCTCACATGTTAAACTACAGTGGTGTACAGCACATGTTAGGGCTAACCAGCGTCCAACCTACTTCTCTCATTATTTAGTTGGCTTCAAATAAGGCTTAACTTTTACACAGTTTTCTCTGGACTGTCCCTCGATATTACAATGCATATTGCCACATCAGTTGTGCAACATGCTATTGTTGAGTTCAACAGCTTAACCAGCACACTAAAACAACATAAATCATGGCAAACTTTACAGCTTCCAAGTTTGAGGTCTGGTCACAGACAGTCGGTATCAATCCATCATTGAACTTGAACTCTTGCTGGCCCCTGTACTGCTTGTCAAAGTTTTTAATCATTCACGTATAAAGCCTTAAAGTGTAAAACAAGAGGGCCTATAGCGTCATGAAAAAGAAAACACACAAACATAGTGGCTGTTGTGGTCACTTGCTAAAGTCTGCAGTTGGCTTGTAAATAGCAAGGTATTTCAAAATAGTGGTTATTGCAACAGCCTCAGCAGATGTTAAATATTTCATCTGCTAAACATCAACATTGTAGCATTGTTATTGAGAGTGTGTTGTGCTGACATTAGCATTTAGCTCAAAGCACCGCTGTGCATAAGTACAGCCTTACAGAGCCACTGGCATGGCTGTCGACTCTTAGTCTTGTTGCTCTATCTTTGAGTCACAAGAAACACCTCAGACACTACACATCTGATTTTATATTCGCTGATGCATTTTGTCATTTTTAAAAAACACTCAGATCTGACAAAACCTGTCCAATCCAGCCTTGAGACAGAAAACAAGTCAGTCAGTCAGTCAGACAGTGAGTGAGCCAGTCAGTAGGCCACTGTGTGTATGACCTTATCCCGTGTCCTCCCATTGGCATGTCCCTGTCCTCCCCTTTCAGTGCAGGGACCCAGATGGCATGAGGAGGCAGTGACCAGGGCGAAGGCCTGTCTGTCTGCCAGACTGACAGCAGCTCAGTGCCAGAGGCTCATTATCAAGCAGCAGCCACAGCAACAGCAACGACAACAACAGCCATGCAGCCTCCAGACGGCTGCATGCAGCTGACCACACACAACACAAAACACAAACCCATCTGTAACCACTCCATGCCTTTAATAAGTGGCAAAAAGCCCTTTTTATGTGGTCTGTTGCTGTGAGGGATACAACTGAAAAAAAAATTGACTGAACATGAACATTCATTGAGAAGAATCATGAATTTTTAAAAACATTCAAACTGATAAACCTTACTGTTTTTGTAATTATACAAAAAGTTGGGACGAGGGAACACAATACTGGGAAAGTCGTGAAATGCTCAAAAACAACTGTTTGGAACACTCCACTGGTAAACAGGTTAACTGGTAACAGGTAATAGTACTATGACTGGGAATAAAAGGGACATCCTTGAAAAGCTCAGTCATTCACAAGCAGGGCTGCGGTGAGGTTCACCACTTTGTGAAAATCTGCGTAGGCAAATAGTCCAACAGTTCAAGAGCTTTTCTCAACACAAAACTGCAGGAATCTGACAATTTCACCATCTACAATCCATAATATCATTAAAAGACTCAGAGAATCCAGAGAAATCTTGTAGGGGGCAAGGCCAGAAACCAAAATTGAATGTCCATGACCTTCGACCCCTCAGGTGGCACTGCATTTAAAATTGTTGTATAAAGAATACTACATGGGCTTGGGAACACTTTGGAAAATTGTTGTCGGTACAGATAGTTTGTCGCTCCATCTAGAAATACAAGTTAAGGCTCTACCATGCAAAGCAAAAGCCATATATCAACAACATTCAGATGTTCTGATGAGTCCAGATTGTTTTCAGAAATCATGGATGTTGTGTCCTCCAGCCTGAAGAGGAAAGGACCACAAGTTGTTACCAGTCCTAACATCTAAAGCCACCCCCATACATCACAGATTGTATGGGGGTGTGTCAGTGCCAGTGGCATCATGGGTAACTGTCACATCTGTGAAAACCCCATTAATGCTGAAAAATACATACAGTTTTTGGAACAGCATATGCTGCCATCCAGATGACATCTTTTTCAGAGATGTCTCTGCTTATTTTAGTGAGACTATGTCCCGACACATTCTGTGTGTGTTACAACAGTGTGGCTTCAGGGTGAAAGAGTTTTGGGAAATAGACTGACCTGCCCACAGTCCAGACATGTCTCTCCTAATGGAAATGTGGGGCACATAATGAAGCGCAAAACACAACGACAGAGACCCCAGACTGTTGAGCACCTGACGTCGTATATCAAGCAAGAATGGCAAAGGATTTTTACTTTCAAAACTTCAACAATCAGTGTCCTCAGTTCACAAACACTTACTGGATGTTGTTAAAAGAAAAGGTGACGTATCTCAGTGGTAAACATGCCCCTGTTGCAGGCATCAAATTCAGAGTAGGTCTATATTTACAAAAAACAAGAAAGTTAATCAGTTTGAACATTAAATATCGTGTCTTTGTACTGTATTCAATTCAAAATAGTTTGAAAATTTTTGCAAATAATTGGATTCTGTATTTATTTATATTTTACAAGGTCACAACTTTCTGTTGGAATTAGGGTTGTAATCAAAATCTGCAATAAGAAACTGATTATTGTCTGCGAAGTTAATATGCCTGCCAGATGGATGCAGGAATCCGTCTTGGTGACAGTATTTACTCATGTATCTGGCAGAGACACCAGGACCTTGAAAGACAGACTTGACATATTGTGATATACACCAGGAACAACGAACATGAGCAACAATAAATAAGAGGAAAATGAAACTATCGTTCTGAAGTACCAGACAGCTAAATCTGCTCTGTGCAGCACTGACTGTGGTTTTACTGCTGTTACTTAACAAGCCTTTGCAGCTTTTGATTTCTAACTGTGGTATGTGAACAAATCATTACAGCCGCTCAATCATCTCTCTTGGCACTGAAGCTCAGTAGCAGATTACTTATGTAGCAAATTAAAAGAAGCTATGAGGCTTGACATTCAGTAAAAAAAATACTTGCAACCCATCTGTACAAATTATTTTTGAGCATCTGAGAGTTTTTATGTCATCTTGGTTCGTTCTGTTTCCATATTATTTTGCCAAAACATCATCAAAACCACTTTATGTCTGGAAATGATATGGTCTTGTATATGTAATCATGAATTACCCTAATTTCAGTATTTTAGAGGATGAAGATGTACCTAGACAATCTGTCTCTACCCAATTAAGAGTAAGAGTATTTAGTTCTAAGCCTGTTTTTCTTGATAGGATGAAGAGAGAAATCATTTGTAGAGAAAAATGAAGATGAAAATGCAAATCATGCAATTACTGCACACAATTAGGTTTACTTCTCTCAGATTTTATCACTACATAAAACAAATGTGTAAGAATCCGTCAAGGTGCAGAGGCATACATCCAACATCCGAAGTTTCCAAGAGACGACAGGATGTGTGATATAATGCAAACAGATGGTGCAGCACATACAGTTGGGAGTACACACAGAAACACATATTCTGAGCTCGACTGAACAGCATGAAACGATAAAAATAATTTCACAAAATGTTGTCAGAGCTGAGCTCTAATTCTACAAATATTTCCCAGAGACAAAGCTAATTGTGAGGCAGAAATAATCTCGCTGGTTGAGTTACACTATAATTGTTTGAGAAAAAGAATCACAGTGTAAGGATCTCAAGCCCTCCAAGTATGATGAAGCCAGTAATGATGCACAATATGGATTTTTTTTTTTTTGAGCCAGTACTGGTAATCAATAATTATCTGCTTCTCATGGCCAATATGATAAGACAACTTAACATTTTTTGTATTTTAAAAAGAAGTTCATATAACCTGTAGCTCATGCACACCTGAGGGCAAGAAAGGCTAAGATGTAGTGTGCAAAATTTTAAGGTTACACCACTCTGTGTTCTTTTATTTTATCTAATAAAGTATATTTAAAAAAAAGAAACAAAAAAGAAACAAACACAAATATTCTTGACCAAAAAAAAAATTAATCAGGACATCCTTTAAAGCTACAGAAGTTATATATTTGACCTGTTTTCAAAGATTTAAGATTTTAGAGTGCCACAGCCCGAGTAATTAACTGTGAGATAATCCAAGTTGTTGGTTTTAGTCTTTTCACAGGATTTTTTTTATCAATAAGAAATATATAGAATAATGCCAGAGTTATCCTTTAATCCCTATCCCAATGAAAAATCATTTTTTTGGCTCCTCCCACTGAAGCTCATCTCAACCAATGAAATGATTTTCGATGTGCAGATGGGCACACAGGCCCTCTGTAGCCTCATCCATGTGTTCCTTCATTGTGCCATATAATATAAGCCCAGTGTTTGTTGACTGTGTGCTGTAAACTGGCACATTACAGATTGTAGACTGAGCGTGAGTCACAGACAAATCCTGGCGAGCTTGTTGCTCCTCAGAGCCCGTGATGATGTCAGCGCGGAGGCAGCCAATCAGCTGGGTCCTCTCTCTGAAATAGCTCCAACCCAAATTAGAGCGCAGGCACATTCCTCCAATACAGTATTCACACGCACAAGTGAAGCGTATGCAGTCAATCCAATGCATGTAGCCATGCACAAACTGACACATAAACACTCTCTCACATGAGTGCATAATAAAACTCAAAACAAGCGTGATCAAGAGAAACTGTTGACACACTCACAAGTACTAAAAATACACGCATCGGAAAACATGCATGCACACACACACACACATCCTGCCAACAGACAAGACACAGCTGTGGGCCCAGAGCAGCGCTCCAGCCAGCACAGCATCAGGCCTGCTACTGACTGACAGGACCTAAGGGCTTTCCTGCCCTACAATAACATATTTTCATAATCATCCTTCCTGCGGCTAATAATAACCTTTTGGGGGAATTGTGGCTAAATAATGAGGGTAGCAAATGCACCTCAACTCCTCCGCTTGGAGAGTTTGGTTGGCAGAGGCCTTGAAGTTATAAGTGGAAACACTGGATTTGAAAACAGGCTGCAAGCTGCAGGCAGACCAAACATCTCACTTCAATAAATCTTCAACATACCAACCATAGCATGTTATTTCTCTTAAGTGGTACTTGTGGTTCTTGTATTTCCTCTCATTTTTTCTGAAGGACGCGCAGAGGGCAAACAGATAAGAGCATCCTGAGCATCATTATTGAAACATTTATTCAATTTTTTTTTTCCTGGACATTAAAATATGAGTCCAAATTTACACGTACTTAAAGATTAAACTTCAAGAACCTTCAGACAAATTTTCTTCACACATGCAATGCTGATTTTCCCTGATTGAGCTGTTAGCCCCCCCCTGGCAGAAGGCACTGTGTCATCGCCTGTCAGAAGGCAATGACAAAATGCCTTCTACTGGGGGGCTAATGAAGGAGAAGTCCACATCTGAAGGAAAAAAGGAGGATGGATGGCTCAAACAAAGACAGGACTTTCAACCAGGAGACCAGGGTTTGCATCATATAGCACAGGAAATGGGTTAATATTGGAGTCAATGACAGGCACATTAGTGTCAAAAAGGGCCAAAGGGCTGGTGACGAAAATGCTGTTATATAAGAGCTGTAATAAGAATGGGTTGGTTAATTTGATGGCAAGTTAGCCCAGTAAAATCCGGACTGGGTTGAGCCCAGTAACATTACTGTATTACTAAGACACCGCAAGTCTGAACTGAGTGATCAGCATAAAAGCTGCAGCACCATGGTTAAAAATGCAGACAGATAGAGCTAGAAATGTGTGTCTTATGTAATCACTGTAATAAATGTATTATCTCAAGTATTATTTCTGATGCACAAAGAAAATTAAATCAGTTTAATCATTTGAAATTGTTAAGGAGATTCCTCTTGTATTTGATCAGCCGATGAAAAATATTTTCCCCTTGCTGTGTGACTGGTGCAAAAGAGGTAAAAGAAGCCCCTTTGATATTCTTTTTGAGATTCTCCTTGTGTTTTAAAATTTTCACTCATGCCAACTGTGCGGATGAATAAATTAACATCTAGCTAAAAGGCTTTATTAAATAACAATTAAACAAGAGTTCCAACTTAACGTCCTGCTGTTCAATGCTTGTGCGTTGTTGGACATTAAAAACAGGCAGCAGAATTTGCTCTCTAATAACATTAAATGATGAAACTGATATGAAAATGCATCAGTGGATCAGTGGTTTAAGTGTCCCCCGCACTCGTGATGGTCATTAATTACGGTTTAAATGGCAAGACAAGCATTGCAGCCTGTGAGAGAACGTTTTTATTGCATCGCTCTCTCTTGCTCTCTTTGTCTCACAATCTTTCCTTGGTAAATCTCCTGTCATGTCTGAATAAAGAACATTAAGGCATAAGAAGCTTTAGGGTTACTTTCTTTCTGTCTTTCTTTTTTTTTTGTTGTTGTTGTTGTTTCACCTACTTTTTTACTGTCAGCTAGATCCTTAAACATCTTGTCTCGCAATTATACATGTGTTGTGTGAAGTTGTTTTTTGGATAAATATTTATTTCAGCAGAGGCAGTCCTCATTTCAGGTGAGGTTGCCTTCTTCCACTAACGCTGCAGGACACTCAGACACCATATAATATAAGAAGTGATGATCGCAGTATTTTTTCACACAAGACATTTTGACATGTGACAGCAGGAAAAGCACAGGTGTAAATAATAAAATCAATGAGCAGAGCTTGCCTGGTGCTCACTGTCACACTGGGACACTTGATTGTGAGAATGTCAGCAGTATGATCATGGATGAGGTGATGAATGTAACAGGTAGCCAATACATTTATATTAAATTCACAGTCAAAAACATTAACTAATTGTGGGCGGGCTGGGTGAGAACAATTTTATAACACATACAATACGTTGATATGTTTTTTTCCCCTGGAAAATTTCTAAGTAAAAATGATTTTGCAATATTTTTGACACTGGCACAACCTTTTACCCTGCATCCTCCAATAAGGGGACATCGCTGCCCCAACAGAGATGTAGGCTAGGTGATAGCTAAAATAGATGCATAAAGACAATAGCGCACAGTGAAGAGTTGGACAATTGCAGGCCAAGGAGGCCAGTGTGATCACAGACTGCAAGGATAACGTTGTTGTTGGTTTTGCTGTGTTCAAAAAGTGCCAAAAAATATTCGCTTGTGATAGCCTCAAGCTAGGCACATCATGAAAAAAAACACATTAACAGCTGCAGGAGCACAGCTGCTGCGCTAATTGACAGACATTTTTCAAAGAACACAAGTGAGTGATGAGTAAGTGACTGTGTTTAATCACAGGTTGGGTCACGCTGGACTCTGGTGACAATTACACAGCAAACACAGCAGAGTGAAAATTAGACATAGAGCTAATACTGGCTCTGATCCAGCTGTTTTGGAAAGCCGCACATCACAGGCCTACAGCAACACAGTCGACACACACTTTGAGCCAGACTCAATCACTATTGTGGAGAGTGACAGTAAAACAGTGGCGTGGTTGAAATTTGTTGAAATTATACTTGCAGCACCCGTCTTGCATTGGTGATTCACCTCCTGTCTGCATTCATTATGGATGAGGTCCTCTTGGTGCTTTCATGGCAGCCTCTTTCATCCCCGCAGAGACCAGAGAACTTTGAACTCTCCTCTCCCTGTAGCTTTAACAGTGCTAACAGTAACAAAAGCGCACAGTTTCTTTGGACCATACATGAATGCAGGTGGAGCTCTCCTGGCAGTTTACAGAACACGCTACCATGTGTGTGTAAATGTGTGTTCAGCAGGTCTTCATTAATGGAAGCCCCGAGGATCTGTGCTGTGTTATGCATGAGAGTAAAATAGACCTATGAATATATTATCTTGTATGTTAAAGGAATGCTTTGACAAGTAGCTGCAAACGCCAAAACGCGCACACGCACACCGCAGCTCCTTTATGGGTGAATTTATAGATGACAGAATTCAGTCTGCTCCTGAAAAATGGGCGAGCGGAGCTAAGTGCGGCTTTCCAGGGAACGATTCCTTGAGTCTGCGGGCCTTATGTCGATGGTTGTTAACGGCTCCCTCTATTGCAAAGTCAACATGCCGCTTCAGCCTGTGAGTGAAATACCTCCGCCGTCGACATCGTAAGTCTGTCGGAGGAGACTTGAAATATGGCTCTCCTCGGACCACCAAGGAGTTGAACCCAGAATGAGTGCTGATGTTTGTGTTCCAGCTGGGGAGCGCCGCAGCTTTAAGTTCAGTCATAGCGCCGCCCTCGTGCTCCTCTTCCTTCCTCGTCTTCTTCTTCTCTATCAGCTTCTCTTTGTCTTCGTCCACAGTCACAGTGCGGAAGCCAGACCAACAGAAGATCTGGTTTTTGTGGCAACAGCTGATGAATCCATAAAGAGATTACTGCCCTACAAAATCCCACCAACATATAAAAGCTCCGGTATTGATTGCACCCTGGTTGGATTCCTCCTTGTTTTCCACCCACTGGAGCATGCCTGGAATATGAAGTCATGAAAAGCTCTTTGTGCTTGTGTTGGAGTGATCACTAATACATGTGTAGGGTTTTTTTTTTTTTTTTTCTTCAAGAGTTTCACTCGACTTAACAAAGGTTTCCCACCCGACCATTTTCGCTTGTCATCTCCCGCTTTGATGTTTCACTGCTGCGCAGACAGAGGGATCATAAAAGATGGAAGAGGAGCAAAAGTTTAACAGGAGGGACTGGCTTCTTCTTGTCAGGAACATTGTGCTGTGGCCTGTACAACCAAGTGATGATAACTTTCTTCCTTGCAAGTTTTCATAAAACAACTCTGTGAACAGTGATCATAGTCTGTCCATGGAAGATGTTCTGTACTTAAGGCAGTGTCTTTATGTACATTACAGTTCAACCTGTCCTGTTTTTGAGGACAGGTACACTGAGTGCTAAAGCTTCTGATAGCAGGTAAAATATTTTTTACATTTAATAAATCATAAAATTAGATAGATTAAGGAACATGTTAAGTTGAATCATTCGAAATTTCTATTCCCAGCTGGAATAACAGTTTTAGTTTATTTAGCATCATTATTATTTTGTTGCAGGTCAGTCCCATTCGTATGAACGCAATATCTCAAGAACGCCTTGAGGGAGTTACTCGAAACTTGGCACAAAAAAGCTCTTGAACTCAAGAATGAAATTAGTGCATTTTGATGGTTAAAGGTCAAAGGTCAAGATCACTGTGACCTCATGTCTGTCCCACTCTTGAGAACGCGATACTTCAAGAATGCTTGGAGGGAATTTCTTAAAACTTGGTACAAACTCTCACTTGGACACAAGGAAGAACTGATTGGATTTTGGTGGTCAAAGGTCACAGGTCACTTTGACCTCACAGAACACATTTTTGGCTATAACTCAAGAATTCATAATTATGACAAACTTGCACTCAAATGTCTGATAGGGTACCAGCAGTGCTGGAGAGTAACTGCTTAGATGTACTAAAATCAAAAAATAAATGTATAATGTATAATAATGTAATGTATGTTCATTACAGTTACTAAAACTATAGTTACTAATTCAAATGTTGGTTGGGTTTACACCCAAATATTTTTGCCTGACAGATATCTGCATTCTACTGAGTGCGCTCCTCTAGTTACTGCTGCTTTTATTGACGATCTGGAAATTTATCAGCATTCTTTGAGTGTAAACACTCAAACTTTTGCTTTTTAAAGTTTAACAGGGTGCAAAGTACACAAAGTCTACAGCACACAGAGACAAGCATAAATAAATGATGGTTTAAACCAATCTGCTGGTTTTAAAAAATCCTGTTCCAATTCAGTCTTAATGAAATTAGAGAAAACTTTTTTTTTTGTACTTCAATTATTGAGTATGTTTTTGTCTTCAAGTGCATTTTGTCTGCCCACAATGAGGAAGCTCCTCACCACAGTGAACCCTCAGACAAGTGGAAAGTGCTTGACACATGTCATTACTGTTTTCTTTGGTTATTGTTGTGTCAGCGAGGCCCCGTCTGCTGCCAACGCATCACAGGTTAAACTCTACGACCTTTTGACCTCTGGCAGACAGCCACTCGCTGGATTCCTCACCTGTTTCATGGCTATTTGACCCACTCGAAAGGTCGCTGCCCGTCACGGTGTGTGCATATGAACATTGTCCTGGTCAGGGTGAAAAGTCCCACAAAAGGGCTATTTATTGATGTTTATTTGTTGGATCAGTTCTGTAACACCAGTGCTGTGACATAGAGATCAACATTTAACAAACATATATGTAAACCCATCCAGTGGACAATATTTCATCCATTATAGGGCACTAAGACGATGTCAAAACCATTAAAACTATTTTACAATACCCAAAGGACTAAACTTACTATTGAATCATGTCTTCTGAACACCCAAAACCCTCTTTTCCCAGCATTTTAGCAAGTGACTACCCCTTTGAACCCCTTCCGTTTGAATCACACTATCAAAGAAGTCAAATTAGAGCAGCAATGATCCTATTAATTAACTTCATCCTGTCAAAGTATCAGGCTGAGAGAATATCTCATTTGCAGCTCAGCGTGACATTAAAAAGAATTCTCCTAATGAGTGAGCCCCTTTCTGTCAATAGGATATGTGCTCAGTGGCTCGACAGATTTGTCTCTATAAACATATTTATCTCTGTACTTTCCGGACAAGAAAGGTCACGGCTGCTGCACATGTGGGTGAGTCACAGGGAAGGATTAGTGTGTTTCCCTTATTAATGCCTCACAGGGGTCACTGGGCTAATTGCCGTTTTGGGGGCTTTCATTTTAGCCAGAGAGAATCAGCTGATGATGCATGCTCTTTTCAGCTAATCCTCGGCTCCGATCCATACAGCTTTCCGCAAAAACACCTGGGAGACGGACAGTGGAGCTGGAGCTACCCGAATAGTTGCTAAGGAATAGGAGAACGTAATAAATCAATTCCTTTTCTTCTGTATTTTAGATTCAGAGTGCAGTGCTGTTACAATACTGTGCATTTGATCCTATGGAAGATATATTAGATCATAATTTTCAATGTACAATTTGGCATAAAACAAGCCCACACTGCATGCTGAACCTGCATCTGGGAGACTGTGGCTCACTTTCATTAATGCTCAACAATATTTACAGCAGTTTTTCAAAGCACAATAATCAAACATGGATTTAACAACAATTAAAATTTGAACTGGTGATACTAATCCTCTGGGATTTCAACACAGTTTATGGTAAACATGGTTACTGTTTAATCTAGTTTGGGTGCTGTGGAAGTGGCCAAGTGATGAAAAAAAGTCCAGTATGCCTTCTCTTTTAGCTCTTTTCACCACCAAATCCTGAGGAATTTATCTGCCCCCTTAGCAGCTAAATGCTTTACTATGTTCACCAGCTAGTCACTAACTGTATCTGTCTGCTGTTTCGTGCTAAGCAGATAGCGTGCAGCACTGAAGCCAAAATCAAAGCTATGAGAGCAAATCAGAACTGTAAATTATTGAGCTGGACAGATAACAATGAGCTAAAACTTGGTATACAGCTCTGTAAAGCCTTCTTGAGCTGCAGACTCATATGATACATTGTGGTTATAAAAAATATTGGTTACAGTCTAGAAGAAAAAAAGCAGTTCTGGCTGATAACTGTAGAAAGAAAATAGTTTTTACATGAAACTGCTCACAACAAGGTCTGTGGATTAGATATAGATGTATTTTTTGGCGCATTAAGCGCCACAAGCTGAGTGCCATCTTGTTCCATTATATATTTATATATATTTGAGAGTAGGCAGACATCTCTGCAGACGATATCTTCAAAACTCTTAAACTCACATCAAAACAATCTAGATCAGCACTACAGACCAGATGAAAAATATGTACTTTTGATTTCGGGGTGACCTGTCCCTTTAAGAACAAACATGCACAGACAGGGCATACAGTAGTTCATTGTAAATCAGCTCCTCTGTTTAACATCATGTTTCACAAATGTTTTCAGTGGTAGCAAACACTATGTGCGTAGCTGTCAAATTTTGTCAGCTGCTAGCGAACTTCAAAATAAATATACAAAACAATGAATTAATTCATAAACAGAAGCAGCAGTATTGCAGATGGTGTGAACAGCAGCTACTATTCTGCAGCTACACAGGAGTTATAAAGCACACTGTGCAACAGCACAGAGGCAGAACGATTAGCGACGAGCTCATATTGACTAAGCAAACTATGCTTTTGTTTGATTTGCTCAGCAATCCTTGATCATCGGACAAAGCCTGTGCTATAATGGATCAATAATTAGATCCCAAGTCTCTTCAGTTACACCACTGTAAGTGGTTCAAAGTAGTTTTATAATGTGTGTTTAAAATAGGCTGCGGACTCTTTCACTGCTAATTGCTTGAAATCCATGTCTGATAGGATATATGCCACGACCTGAATCAAAAGCAAGCTGCACGTTCATAGTGTCACATGATTCAGTGTTGCAATTTGCTACTTTTAAAATACAATACAGTGGGAGCTAATGGATGTCTCTTTCTCACACATACAATATTCAGAATTACAGCAGTCATTAGAGCTGTTTTTTTAGGGCTTTGGTGAGTTCAGGTCAAGTCAGGTCTTGATGCTGACTATTAAAGTAACACAGCTTTTGAACAAATTATTTTCAAAGCTGTGTTAATGTTTTCGCAGCAGAGTCTAAGTCGGTTCAACACATGGCATTATATATGAAATATGTGAATTCTATTCTGTTTTATGTGTGAACATCCTTGATAGAGTCTCTGGTACAACCTTTTAGTTACAGGCCTTCGTTTTCAAATTTTCAAAAAGTCAAATTACAAAAAAGAAAAAAAGAAAAAACGAATATTGTCTAAAAAATATATTTTCCTTTGTTTTTAGCAGCACCTGGTGGTAGAAGTAGTTGTGCATCACTTCCAGGCACTGGTTAAACATGTGGCATGTTCACAGCAGCGAACACACGTACTGTGTTTGCTACTGCAGAGGAAAGGTTTCTGTTTATGAACGCAGCTGCAACGTCTCACTGCCATCTTTCATGAGCTGTCCAGCCTGGACCACTTTAGGACAGCAGCAGAACTGCCATATATGCAGATAATGCAGCTGAATTAGGTCAGGACATGGTGTCAAATACTTGATGTCATTCACCAAATAGATTACAATAACACAAAATAAGATTTACATTTAGTTTATTCACTCATACATCTACATACCATTAAAAATAGAATAGAATTAAAAGGCAATTTGATGTTAAATAATGTCTAAAGTTTGCCCATGTTGAATTTGGAGTTATTTATGGACATGCACAATACTACTGCAAGGCAAAATATACATAAAGTTAAACTGTATTTTCTTATGTGCAGGTACAACATCACTTGTTGTATCTTACTGTATTTTCATCTGTGTTAAGGTGGACTGTCAGAGATTATGATTTTATATGTTATGGTGCTCCAACACCAGATTTTGTGAAGTAGGTGAGTCTATCTCTGTCTTGGCCTTGCTATTATGACTCCTCTTCACATCACAGCTGTCTGTTTTCCTTGTTATCATTTCATATCGGCATCAGCTGTGCAGTGAATTTAGCTGTTGCTACCCAGTTTGGTAATCTTGCATTGAGGCAATCGGAGGTTATTTGTTAAACTGCTGTTTAAAGCTAGTTACCAGCTACAAGCCTGGCTAATTTAGTCAAACCCTAGAAAGGGTAACAAGGTAGCGTATCACAAGTCTACAACAACTATGCACAGCTGTTGAGTGAAGCAACTGTCTCCATCTCTGTCTCTCTGGTTTTGTGTTTGGGTGGGTGTGCGATGATGTGGGGGGATCGATCGTTAAAGCACAGTCGAATAGTTTCCAGTGAGTATCAAACAGTATTTTTGCCTGAAATGCGCAGCCACACTGCTCCTCCTCCTGTACGCACATTTGCCCTATATGTCTCTTTATGTCAATAATCAGTACAGAAACACAACAGGCAGAATGCACACAATTTCCAATAGTTATGAACATGCCAGGCTTACCATTTAAGTACTCAGAAGCATATGCATTACGAATGACAAGCACATGATAATCCACATCAGCAAATGCATGCCAACTGATTTACACAGCCTTTCTTTGCTTGTGCTTTGACCGTATCGAAACCTTGTTTAAAGGTTACTCTTTGTGGAATCCGACTAACTAACGATATTATCCTACTAAGTTTCAACTTTAATACTTTTGAAAGTGTCAGCATAAGGGACAAAAGTCTACTTCGTCCTCCTCCACTTTCTGCATCCTTTACTGCTCCAGTGACAGGGTGCCAGAAAAGTCAGAGTAGATATGTAGGCTGGCATCTTCTGAGTCACTCTGTGTGTTTGTGACAGTCCAAACGGCCTACTTCTGAATGATCCCTGCTTCAGTGACGTCTTGTTTTAGGTGGGTGTCATCACAAAGAAATGCCAGTTAACTTTGTCTTGTCTAAGACAGGAAAAAAAAAAGAACAAACGATGGCTTTTTACAAACTGTATTGTAGATTACCTCCACTAACACAGCGACATCTTCCCAAATACCCACAGTGGCAGCGACAATCCACCTTCAGACTTATTCCTATTCCCTCCTCAGCCATCCTCCCTCTCCTCTCCCCTCTGCAGTCTCTGTGGTCTGTTTAATGAGCTCACTCTGAGCTGTGTTTAAGCTCATTAACCTTTGTGGGTGGTGAGTCCCACTGCGAGGGAAAGCCATTGATACACAGACACAGATATATAGAGGGAGTTTTTTTTTTTTAACACTTCAAACACTTTGATTTCAACTTATTAACATTCTGAAAATTATACTTAAAAATACCTGACAGCTTAAAATATATAGCTGGAATTCTTCATTGGTTCTAAAATGCCATGAATTTGAAAAGCCCCCTAAAATATACCACTTTAATTGAGGTCAAAGGAATTATTCATGACACCATTATAAAAGCATTTGACAGTGTAATAACATTTAATTACGTCTTTATGACAAGTCCGAAATGTATCACTGCAATTGAGATAAAGGAAAATGTTCATGACACAGTTTGGGCTCGTGACAGCTAATGTCAAAATCCACCCCATATGACAGAATAAATGTAATGCTGACAGATGAATCTAAATAGTTTCTTTAAAGCTGCTACAAGGAACTTTCTTACAGCATTTTGTTGATTTTGGAGGCCGCTGTGGAAAAAAAGCAGCAGGATTTCCACTGCCGTGACCCCAAAATATAACATCAAAAATAAATTTATTCGAATAAAAATTTCATCCTGCTTCTTTTTAACTGGCTAACACACTCCTTCATTGTAACCAACTGCAACTGTTTCATACTACTTTAAGCTTATGTACTTTAAATTTGATGAATCAACCTGCTGTGGCACGTTCAGGGCTCAACAATGAGGCTTGTCCACTTGCCTGGGGCAAGTAAAATACAATTAAATCCAGACCTCACTTGCCTAACTGATTAATTAAAAAAGAAAAGTCCTATTTGTCTGATTTCAGCTCATTAAGTGTGAATATTTTCTGGTTTCTGCACTCCTCTCTGACAGTAAACTCAATATCTTGAGGATGTCATCTTGGGCTTTGGGAAACACTGAGCAACATTTTTTTTTTGACATGTTATGGACCAAACAATTAATCAATTAGTGTCGACAGATTGAACGATAATGATAATGCCTCAGGAATAATTAATCAACTATCATTTTCGGTGATTTTTAAAAAATAAAAAGTCAGAACTCTCCAGCTTCTTCAGTGTAAATACATTTTCTGGTTTCTTTACTCTTTTATGACAGTTAAATGGATATCTTTGAGTTACTGACAAAACATTATCTTGGGCTTTTTCACCATTTTCTGACATTCATGGACCAAATAGCTAATCAATAAATTGATAAAATAAACAACAGATTAATTGATAATGAAAGTAATTGTTAGCTGCTGCTGTGAAAGTGTTAGCAAAGTTGCAGAATAACTTCAGCTCCATAAGTTGCTTAAAAAAAAAAAAAAAATATGTCTCAGGCTGACTTTCTTTTCTTGTGTTCTGCTGACTTGGTCCAAAATCAGAATCTTGCCAAAGGGAGGTTTAAAAATGCACATGATATCTACTTAACTTACATGATATCATAGTAAAAGACTGAGGCTAAAGGTTCGTGTCCCGGGCAAAATGTCAGCCTCACCAGTTGGAAATAAGGAGTGGAATTATTCATGTGTTGCACTGTAGAGCTTGTTAGTCCTAGTGTGATCAGAAAAATGTAAAATCACACTGCTGTTTTGTTTTTCAAACAGCGTTTACACTCTTTTATGAGAGACAGGATAACTGGAGGTTAGCGAACAGTGAACTGCCAAACAGTGTTTAGGACCCTGGTTCAATCCTAGATGAAGCTATAAGATATAAGTACTGGGATAATAAGTTGAGTACTTTTTATCCCAAATACTTCCAGAGAAATCTGTAATTTATTCAAGGTAGCAGTGCATTTCCTACTGGCCGCTAGTTGCAATAACTTTCAGTAAAAGATGGGATATGTCAGAGACCGAGAAAGGAAGTCTGCAAATGTGACTCAACATAGTGTGAATAACACTCATAAAGGTATAAATATAACCTCCAACATGATTCATGTCGGACTAATATTCCCTGGTAATGGTAATGTCTTTTGTTATTGTTCTAATGTGAGAGAGACCACTAGAGGCAGAACTTAAGATACTCAGGTACTCTGCTGTTAAATAGGCAGTGTGCTTGTTTCATATGTGCCGTCTACTGAAGACAGAGTACTGAAGTGCACTGCTCCCACGTCAGAAAAAGAAAAACGGATCAGTATCATGTTATAATATATAAAACGGTTTACCATCCTTTTTCCTCACATTTTAACAAAATATTTAACCATGACAAAATGTTTTTTCTTGTTACAATATATATTTATCTTGCAATAATGTGAAAAGTTTCATGATGTAACCTGATAATTTAATTGTTACCTAATATGTTAATGTTACATGTTATAATGTAATAACATTGTTATTAACAAGAAACATTTGTTTTATTTTAATAAACTATTTATTTTGTGATATGATATGTGTTACAACATGATAACTTATTTGTATTACATAAAACCTTATCCACCTTATAACTTATGATGTTACAAAATGAAAATAATAAGTTATCACATAAAATACATACATAAATGTATATAATAATGTACATTTTATTTAGAAATAAACTAAATGAACAGGATGATGCAGGAAATAACAGACCTTAGAATGCTGTAATTGACTAATCAGAATTGAGTTTTTAACAAAGTCATGTAATAACACATTATAACATGAAAAGTCTTATGTTATAACAAAAAAGTTATCAGATGAAACATTTCATGTCATAACACAAGTTATTTTGTTATGTAATAGCAATCAGCAATCATGTTACAACATTAAACATTTCCCATTTTAATAAGATACATAGTAGTCTTTATTATTATAACCAGAACATTTTCATGTTATATCATGAGAACTTTGTATGTTATAAAAAATAATTTGTTGTAACATAACAATCTTTTGTTAGAACAAGGTGTTTTTCACATTATAACAAGATACTGATCCGTTTTTCTTTTCTCTGGACTGTAGAAGTTGAGCAAAAATAAAAATGGAAGAACAATCTTTACTACACAGAAACACAAACACACAGTGAGTCAGCTACAACACTGGACTGTTTCCAGTCACACCTCAAACAAACAGGAAGTAAGCAAGACAAGTGAGAGTGGTGTCAATCCCCGGCTGTAACATCCTTGTATTTGGTCAAATAAAAGGTGGAAGTGGGTGTCAGTCAGTCATCAGACGGCCTTTATCTGTCATTCTACAGTTTGAGCGAAGGAGAGAGATTTTTCTTCACTTCAGAAAGCGGAACAAACCACGAGACACATCCTCAAAAATAACACAAGGTACAAGTTGAGCATGTGCTCTTCCACAGCCTCGGATCAGACCGTCTCTCCAGCTTTCTGCTCAATTTAGTCGTTTTGTTGCACAAACAATCGCCTACATCTTGCTTTTCAGCACATTCTCCCCCATTTTTCGCTCTCTCTGAGTGACTTTGAACAGACACATTTGTACAGCCGCTTCCACTGACGGATCGTCTCTGAGCGCACACAATAGTAGTAAAAAGCGTGTGAAGTGCATTAGCCGCGGCTCTGACATCACATGCTCCATTACCAGTTGGCATTATGCCCTGTTTTAGAGCCTCATACTGTCCTCCCACCATGCCCGGCCAAGTAGAAATAGGAACCTCTTTTCACTTATGACCTTTGACCTCTAATAAAGCAGCTGAACATGGCTTATTTCTCACCCCTGTCTATAAAAATGTCTGCTGCAGTTTTTTCGAACAACAATAAAAGGAAGAAAATGTTCCTTCCACAGTGTTATAACATGTTCCTATCTTGATCCTGGTTGGGTCAACATAGGTTAGACTGGAATTTGTAACCAAATTTCAAAATGAAGTGCTCTGATTTACTCTTTGAGCTACTCCCCCCCCCCCCCCCCTTTTGTCTCCCTGGTCTTGTCTCCTCCATATCAAATTAGCAGGGACTGAAACAATATTGTTTCACTGGTATTGTGAGGTAAATAAGTTGCATGCATACTAAATGAGTACACAGACTGACAATCCTGTAGAAATAACACATCCCTCCCGTCGCTCTCTACACTCTCCTGGGGGACTTGCGGTTATGATGCTTACATGTTTCTTCAAGAAAGCCTGGTTGTTTCCATCCCTGTGTCTCTCTTCTGATTGTCTTTTACAGCCACTGCTCCCCGGGGAGGAAGCCGTCATATTGTTTCTCCCTCCAGCAGATGCTCTCCTCCTGCCGTAATCTGTCTGCCGCTGAGCCAATATTATTAGGAGCTGATTTTTACAGTGGTGTGTGTGTGTGTGTGTGGGGGGTGGGGGGGTGGGGGGTGCATATTCACATCTTCACAGCTCAGTTCACTTATTCAGTGGCAGAAAAGGTTAAGAGCTAGTGAGACCGGAGGAGAGGATTAGTGCTGTGAGAATTGCTTTTTATTACTGTTAAGGTCACAGCCATATTTAAAATCCATGAGAGAGCAGCGTCAGTGGATATGTGGCCAGATGGGAGAGCTCGTCTCAGCGGCGCGCTGCAGAATCAGCCCTGACTTTGATTTCATTAAAGAGACACTGTGAGGCTTCTTATGAATATGAGATAACCACGCAGGAGCGGGGAGATAACCGCGACAATGGTATCAGCGATCACTGGAAATCAAAGTGTATCCACATGGAGAAGAGCCTGTTTGTGTCATGTGATATAATGGTCTGAAAAGGATTACATCATCGTTTGGGATGTAGGTGGGGGGGCTGGAGAAAGAAGACTTTGGCTGCCACCTGGTGTCCGTCTTGTCGACTGCACCCTCCTCTGATGTGAAACCACCAGTGTTGAAACAAAGCTCCCTGTGGGTGCTGCTGAATGAGAACATTTGTTCTCCCAGACGTGCTGCATGAATTACCAGCAGCGCCGCTCCTCTATGCTAGATGAAACAGGAAAGTGTCCGTACACAGGAGGAAGAGTGGCAGCCACAGTTTTCCATGTGAGAGCATGGTAAATGGTGCTTGCCCGGCACCCATACATCCTCACTCTGGCCCAAGCGTTGCCAGTGCCAAGATGCCGTTAGACAGCTGCATGGTATTTGTGGAGCTGCGGCATAATGATGCAGAAGCCTGCGTTCGGGGCTCATCATTACTCGGGGATTAGGACTCCTCTTTCAAGTCGACACATCTCTGAAGAGCCTGCAGCGCGGAGCCATGAGGGAGCCATCGGGGCCTTGTCTTGTGATGAGACGGCAACATGTTCTCACATACTCCCAGCAAAGCGAGCGTGTTTGTGTTTGTTTGCAGCCAAATCGGGAGCAAATCTCTGAAGAGCCTCTTAATGGCACTTACAAACTAATAGCAAAATGGCTTAAAAGCCTCGACTGCTACCTCAGTGTGAGTCTGCAAGAGGCACTCTGCCATAGCAGCATGAGGCCTGTTTCTCTCCTGCCTACTAATCATTTGGTTCCTGTGGCAATTCAGACTGCCACTGCCATATCTCAAAGAAAAACATGAGCGGCATATTGGATCAATTACACATCATTATTCAGATGTTTATGGTATATAAGTGGGGTTAAAACTGCAGCTGGATGAGAATAAACTGATGTCACGTTGGGTGGCAATCAACACTTGTTGAGCCTATAGTGATGTCACTCATCCCACTTCAAATTGTGCAATATCCATATTTCACTCTGGTGAAATTTCATTCAACTGTGCAATATCAATCCCTCACTCAAGTGTATTATCATTTCGACTGTGCAATATGTGCAATATCTACTTCCTGTGTACAACTGTTTAGTCTGTTTGTTGTTTATCCTGTTTTTTTAATTTCCACTTGTTTATATTCCCATACTTATATTCCCTCTGTTGTAGTCCTATTTTTAATAGGAATATAAACAATAATCCTGGTTTACTCATTATTTTTTTATTGTTTTTACTGATGCTCTTTCTATTTTGCTATCCGCTTTGCTGCAGTAATGCTGCAGATTTCCCCTTGTGGGACTAGTAAAGGAGTATCTTATCTTATCACTGAGTTTAATGTTTGGCTCAGCTTGTCTTTCAGGTCACATTACCACAGGGGTTCCAAAACTTTTTCCTGTCCTACAATAGATGTACAATACATTAGACCATGGACCCCCATTTTGACATGATTTTGTCTTCAGTAATCCCCACTGATTTTTTTAAAACTTGAAAATAATAAAGTCTTCATAGTCCATTATCAAAATAGAATCACAGTAGGTTACCATCAATCAAGAGAGCCAATGTTCCAACCTAAAAAAACTCCTTTTGCTGGGGACTAAGGATGTTCATGATTAGTCGATCACACAATTAAACTTCACCACCCTCACTAGTTGGCACCAGAAATACTAGTTGGTTAAAGTATTTATCAATATTTTATTCATGTAAAATGCCACTTAACTGTTGCCTCTAAGGTGTGACACAGCCACACACCAATCCACTCATGGACCCCTGTTAGTCCCAGGACGCCAGTTTAAAAACCATCACATTATTTTAAGGTCTAAATATTGTAGCAATTAAGTCCTACAGATGTTGAGAAACTGAAAAAAATCCGCTCACATTCATCGTAAGAGAAGACAAAAGTAAAGTCACATGATATAGGAAATTGGAGGGATGACATTAAAAAGCTATGAACAATTAGAATTACAATTTTTTATTTTCAAAATTGTATTATCGATGATTAATTGACAGTAGGAATGGCAGTAACTGTGCCTCATTTGACATTGTTTTGTTTGGTGGAACCTCTCGAAAATGAAATGATAGAAAAGTGAAAATAAGTCTTGTCATTATGCCCAAATTGCAACCCTAGGTACAATACATCAGACAATGTAAGAAAATGGTGCAAATATTTTAGCAAAAAATATTGTAGCACTGTTGTAGACATGATGAGTAAGTCATTTATAATGTAGCACTGAGGTGAAGGTACAAAGTTTACAAAGATATCTTAAGACCTGACCCAATAAAACCAAGAGGATCTAAGTGAAAACATATGGTTTTTTGTGTGACTAAAATGGCATTATGAACCAGCGGTGTGCCACTTGAAATGATGATATGAATTTGGGGTGCAGACATATTGGGGGCAGTGGACCTGCAGCAATACTTAGACCAATAACATTTTCTATTCATTGGGTGCACAGCCCTACACTGAGCCCTGTCTAAAATGTAAAAGCAAAATTGTCTCTTCAATACACAAGAGTGGGTTTGAAGTGATTTTCATCACTTTTATATTTTTTGAAGCACTCGCTGGTTGAGAGATCCCCGCTGCAGCATAAACTATGTCATCCTGGACCTGCCACACTGCTCATTCTCAAAGAAAATGTAGCAGAACTAATAACTCCAAATATTAGTTCAATCATTCACAGCGGCTAACTGCCAGCTCTGCCAGCTCTGAACACTCCACAGGCACAGATATTTCATCCTTGCTTTGTGATTTCACAGCCACCTCGCAAATGCTGCTTATGATCTCATTTCGGTTGCTAATGTATTCCCGTTTTTTCCGACTCGCTTTGTTCTCGGGGTGGAAAGTGTTTAGTGTGCCAAAGTAATGATTTCTGAAAAGTGGTGTTTACAGGCTTGAATGGGAGCACCGAAAGCAGAGCGAGGGAGGCCTTGGAGCTGTATGTAAATTTAATTAGGTTTTCAATCTCGCCTGGTGATTTCTGCCCCTTTTTCAGCCAGGACATCCTAATAAAGACGACTGCCATGCAATTTATGTTTTACAGCAGACGTAGCCACAAATTAAGGAAATCATAAGTATACTATATATCCTGTTCAGCTGAATTTGCTATTGTGTGTGAATAATGTTCGTCATTCCTTTACAGCCTCTGTATCTACATACTAGGGGTGCTTCTAGCAACTAATATCCCTGTCCAATATTAGGAATTTTTCATTTAGACTACTCAGCTAAAGTAAGAAAACACTAAACAGTCAAAACTGAGCACAATTTATTAGTCAAAAAAAGAATATTACACAGCCTCTGCAGGTGAACGATGTCATGACATCATAACGTAGCTGCCACGCTGTGTGGCTAACACTAGCAGTGCTCACAGCGGCAGCCTGCTCTCCTTGCAGGTTAACGTCTACGTGCCTGTCCTGAATGTGGTCACGTATTGCTGCAGGTGAGTGCTTATATGTCAGTCTGTTCTGACATAGACAACATACAAACTTATTTTCATTTTCTAGAACAAAATACTGACAAACCATGTTGGTTTTAAGAAATGTTATCTGTTCCACTTTACTGATAACATCATCTATGCTATACTAGCTGCTATCTTAGGATTCTCCAAGATATTTTTTTCAGACAAACATAGGATTTCACTTTTTGCTGAGCAACTTGAGGGCAGACAAAAAAATAGAGAGAAAAAGGACAAAAAGGCACAGAGTGTGATATTGAAATAAATTTTGCATGAATACATTAATATAAAAAAGAAGTAATAATAATATAGTAATACAATTCAGTATTAATGTGGAGTCACTGGGTCACATGACATGAAAATTGCTATTATTTTCTATTCAATTATTTCAAATAAATTAATTACACATTAGTAACCAAAACAGGCGTGCTAAATGAGACCAACTTAGCATATTTGTTTAATCATAGTTTTCACAAAGTCAGTACAAAGGTACTGAAAATAACATTGGTTTTGTGTCAATCAAATGGTAATTTATTGACGCCCCCTCAGTGAACTGAGAGAAGTTTATGCCACACTTGCTGCATCTGATCAGGCAGAGACAGAACGAACAGGAGGCTCAATTACTGCGGGATCGCTGTCTGACTTTTTAACAGACCGGATGGATGAACTACACAGAGCAGGATCCAAGCAGAGCAGCTTGTACAACTTTTGAGTTGCTGATCAAGGAAAATATCCGTGTGTTAAATATCCAGTGTTTTCTAAATGATCTGTCAAATACCGGCACTAAAAGAGAAGCGGCTGCTGAGGTTCGATATCCAGTCCTGTTTACTTCGGTAAAGTAAGATTACTCAGCTTCAATTACAAACACACACTTGTTTGCCACATGATTACCCTTCATTTTGCAGTAATTGTGGATGTACATATGCTTGGTAAAAATGCACATAGGCAGTTGCTGATAAAAGGCACAATAGTTTGCTAGCTTTTAGCTCTACATTTTTATCGGAATTCTTAACAAAGGTGGCGGCAAAAAATACAAAGGTGACTTGCCTTTGACTTACATAGGCAGGGAAAACATGCATCTGCCAGAGGCTGCAGCCCAGGCTGATGGTAGGCGGCTGCATAACATCTTAGAGGCAACAATTAAATGGTGTTGTACATGAGTGAAAAATCAATAATTCGTTTAACAGACTAGTATGTCTGGTGTCAAACAGTGAGAGTAGCAATGTTTAATCATTTAGTCAACTAATTGCACACATTCATACTACATACACTTGCGCTTTTGTGAATTTATTGTGTAAAATCTCACAAAATTAATATGAAAGAGAGCCCGGCAAAGCAAGGAGAGGATAAATGTGCAGATATTTTCAAGGACAGTGGTCATTTGCATAGATAAACTGTATTTAAATAGCTGATGCAACATCACAGTAGGAGATGATTCTTGCTTTTCTTTTAACACTGTGGTTAAAAAAATCAAACAAAGAGACAAGTTCAGGAGAGTACACTCAGTCAGAGCATGAAGTGAGGCAACGCTAAAATTGTTATTCAGGTCAAGCACTGTACTATGCTACTGAATGAGCACATTTTAATAGCACAGGATCCCCGAGGCAACAAACTCCATTCACATTCCAAACACGGCGGTTTCATTTACTGACCTTGAAGAGTCTTGTTTATACAAATTGAAATTAAACGGCAAAGAGGAAGAAAATCATTCCCTGGTTTAATCTGCCGTCATGAAGTAAACAGATCACACAGGGAGAATATTACTTTGCCCACAACTGAGATAATGAGCATTATTCCACTGACCTGACTGCTTACATATTCTGCGCGTGATCACGCCAAAGAGCCCCGACCCCTTGAACAAAAGAAGAAAAACAACACCTCCCATCTGCAAACGAGTGCTAAATGTGCGCTGGAGTGTTATGATTTGTAGTCTTTGGGTTTTAATGTCTATAAAAGTTGCTGTAATGGAACTGGTTGGATGGCGGGCACAGGAGAGGAAGAGGGGGGTCAGCATCTCCAGAGCTGGCTGTAAAAGCCTTGGTCCCAAGGGTCCTCTATATGTCACCCAGCTCTGCATCTCTTAGCCCCCTGCCGCACACACAGGCCAACCTTTTGAAATGTCAGCGCGATAAAACCCGATGGATTCAATGTGCTGGACCTGGTGGTGTCAAACGCCATTAGTTTTAATCCTATTTGCGGTGAAATTGCTCTTGAAAGGTAAAGGGATCTATAACTGTCTGGGGCCCTGGGCTAGACCATTGTAAATCTCTCTGTGTGCTGATGACTCCTCTCCGCAGGTTTATAGGGTTGGAATGAGAGTGTCTACATGCTGTGTGGAGACGTCGCGTCCCCAGCAAACTCTCGGCTAAGTAATGGAGCTGTGGTGGATTGTGGGAGGCCATGCATCTCGCTGAACGGTGGTGTATTCCAGTCGCTGAGAAAAGAGCTGTCCTTTCCACTCTGCCGCTCCCCGTTTGCGAGGGCCACCGAAGCACAGAGATTCATTGGTGCTGTGATGACTCTATATGCTCTGCTTCGCCGTGGCCCCTTTAAACCCAAATTGCTGCTGTTCACTTCTCTTTGCTCTGTGACATGAGATGTGGAGAGGAATAAAGAGCAACACTGTGCAACGGCAAATGTTCACTATGGGAGGACAGAATTAAATGAATGTAATACAAGGGGAAATATATGGGGGGGGGGTTAAAAAAAAAAGTGAAATACAACAGAATACAACGGAGTAAAAAGGTTGCATGTTTACATATCCTGTAGTGCAGCGTTTCTCAAACTTTTTACACCGTGTACCACTTCAGAAAAGATTGAGTTCTCCAAATACCTCCTTTCTGTTTTACAACGCTTGGTGCTAGCAGTCGCTGTGACACCTCGCTGGTGCATCTTAAATAACCACTAGCACATGTGCTCAATTCGCTGTCCACTTTATTTTCAACACGGCTGCTCGAAATATTCTCCTCCTTGTCTGCATTTCTCCTCATAATAGTTTATGTTTGGAGCCATGATTTCAGTGTTTTTGCACCATCCGTTTTCAGTCTCTACATGTCACCTCTGCTTACTATCTCGCCAACACAGTTGAGCTCGTAACTACCGCTAACTGGGCCGGTATTAAAACAAAAATAGAGGAGACACGGAACTGATTTTCAATTGCATTTCAGTGATCTGACATTTAATGTATTTTCATTTAAAATTTTGTTGTGTTTTAATAGTATTATATGTTTTAAAGAAACTAATTTGGTTTCTGACATTCCTCTGTGTATGAGCGTACCAGTGGTACACGTACCACAGTGTGAGAATCCAGGCTGTAGTGCAATGAGGTGATTTTCAGGTTTAGGTGTTTTATTTTACCACATTTCCAAAACACAGCGCTGCCCTGGAGGCACAAATAATCTCATGGGTTCAATTAAACCAAACTTCACACCCTGTATTTTCAGCTGGAGAAGAATTTAGTTGTAGCATGTGCAGACTGTTTAACACACTGCGCCGAACACTTAACAATTATTTTCTGACTCAAACCAGGTCAGAACTTACAAACTGGCTCTGTACACTAGACAGCACCATTTTCTCCTTGAAACTTGATTATTCTTCATTTAATTAGGCTCAACTGAGGAAATAGATGGGGATGTTAGAAATAAAACACAAAATGCTCTGGTTCTGTTCACCTATCAGGGAGCTTCATCAGACGAGCCTAATTTGCAGAGGTGACTTCTGAAAAGTAAACCATAAAATGAGCCATAATTAGGTTTTGTTACACTTTGTTTTTCACACTTTCATACCTTCCTGATAGTTTATCATCATATACAGTATTATAGCAGTATCTGTGTAAAACCTGGGTAAAACACCTCAACTAAACAGTACTCCACTGTACTACTGTATAGTACTTCCTTATCGTAGGCAAAGTTGGTTGCATCGCTATTCTCACAGCTGAGAAATCACACACAGGAGCTCTGCATCAGGCTTGACAAATTTAAATAAATACGCCAAATAAAGGCATTTTTCTTTGTTTTTACCTGGTTACTTTATGTCCCTTTCTCAGCTTAGCTGCTCTGCAGTGTAGAAACTGACCTCTGGTGGTGCGTGCTTTATCAGTTTTACCAAAAAGAGAATGTCTGTGTGTAAGAGGGCAATCAAAATCCCTGACACCACCTAAAATTCAGTTTAAGGTATCTGGGAGTATATGATTCTATGGACAGTCTGCAGTATTGTATTGTATATTGTATATTTCACTGCCATTTGATTATTGGTTTGTGTTTCTTTCTGTATTTGAATGCACTCTTGGTACTCAGTATGGGCTGATATGCAAAGTTCAGGTATCAGAATTATATTGTGAAGAAAATCTGGTAAAGCAACGTCTTTAGCAATAATCAATAAGTTAGAGAGCCGCCATGTTGCACTGTCAAGTTTCTACAGGAGCCCAGAACGGACAGACTAAACACTGTTTTTCAGCCACTGTAGGTTCTTCTATACACTTGGAAGGGGAAGGTGAGATAAGGTGTTGGCAGTCTGTCAGCTTACTTACTTATCAGATGCCACTATTCAACACACTGGTCCTTCAAGTATTAGAAATCGAGAATAGTTGTAAGTGTTATTTTTCTTACTATAGTGCAGCAAATTGTTTCTCTGTGTCTTAATTCAATGACCTGGCTCTCATTCAGAAAAAGTCTTTCAGCAAGTTCATTTATATTAAGAAAATGTTCTTACTGCAGGAGCATATCTGAGAAAATGAGACTATTAGGAGCCAATAACAGACAAATGACTTAATGACTCGTTAATGGAGATTCAAAGCGATAGCCTCGAGGTGTATCTTCAAAATAACCAAAACAAAAATACAGTTTCTTTTCCCATCATCCCCAGGCTCGAGATATGTCTATTGAAGTCAGACAGTCTGGCTTCAGACGAGGATTATATATTTGATCTAACAACATTTTAAGCTGAAAACATGATCCTCTCGCCTTCTTAGAAACAGCATCAGCAGTGTCTCTAGACTCTATGCAGCCGCCACAAACAGTCTCTGGTCATATTGTAATGTATGTCTGACCCACTTCCTCTCTGAGACAGAGAAGGATGCTGGGAGCTGCTTTCCACTTCCTGATTCTACGATGAGTGTGGTTTCCGGTGTGAGACTGAAACTGTGGCTATATGACTGTTGATACAGAGTTGGTACAATAGTTTACATAAAAAAGAAAGCATACTGGTGCGTATGGCAGTTAACAATGGAAATGTAGTGTGCTGAGAAATGAAGAGTCTATGAATCGATTTTCAAGAAAAAATGTCAAACATATGCTGGTTCCAGCTTCTTAAATGGATTAAAAATGTTCTTCTGCCTTCTGCTTTTCTGCTGTTCATATCATAATTTCTTTATTTCAGTGACAGCTCGGCCTTATTTTATACTTATTTTTCCCATTATCTTTAGCAAGTCCCTTAATTCTACTACTGAAGCCATAAAAATATCAGAGTTTCCTTCACAGATCTCCGAAAGCAGGACTTCAAACTCCAAACTTGTTAAGTTCTTCTTTTTACTCGATGCCATTTTCATGAGTGAACACTTACACGGTATTATTAGGGCATTAATTAAGTCTGATACATGTGCACCCTAATGTGCACATGCAGATTATTTACACTTTGCAGAATCAGACATGGCATGCTTGCATGAGCCTTTCATATGAAAATCTGTATGAGATATTTGAGATAAGAATATGAAAATGTTCTTGCATGAGGCCCATTGTTCATTGCAGCCCTGAAGTCCACATAATTATGCATGCAAAATACATGCTTAATTTGAGGAACATGGTGATATTTCAGGATGTGTGCTCATTGTCTGGGTCATGATGTCTTGACCTTTGCCCTCCACACGTCTGTTTGCTTGTAATGTTGTTGATCAAGTCACTTAGGGGAATTCAGGGTGAGTTTCTTCACGTAAAAGCCTCGTCCAAACACTTTAAATGCAAATGTAAAATGTGTTTGCTGGAAACGTGGGCCAGTCTCGGGTTTCATGCTTCACCTCTCCTTCCAGCATACCCAACACCGATTTGGCTGCATCCGCTGTCGCCCCTGCTGCTGAACACTATCCAAACAGCACAACTCAAGGAGGACCGCAGCTGCTGACTGCGTTGTGCGGCCGACCTCATCGTGCCAGCAGCTCATGAGTGGCCGCTTGTTTGTGTTTCCGTGCTATCTCTCCATGGTCGTGATTGCATTTGAACCGCAGCAGAGGCAGTGTCAGGAAGAACAAGTCGAGCATGTCTCTCTCTCTCTCTCACCCCCCCCTCCCCGATGTCCCATAAAGTCCTGTTACGCTGCACAGATGCTGCACAGCCGCTCAGGCTTCCAGGAAATCATCACTGACTGGGAAGGACAACATCCTGTGGCTGCCTGTGGGTGAGCCTCTCCCTCTGTTTGTGCGGCTGCCAATGCTATGCATGCGTCCCCGTGTGTTTTAGCAGGGGCGAATATGAGCTGAACATGAAGCGTGGATGTGAGGACACACCGCAGAAGCAGGCCGCAGGAGTACAGTGCGGTGTCATGGTAATGTAAGTAAACCCCACTAATTCAAAATATCAAGGGACAGCCTCTGAACACCAGATGGTCCCTCTGCAGCCTCGTATCACTGTGGAGACTTTCCAGTTTTTGGACTCTTATGCGATTCTGCGCGAGTGGGCTTTTCTGGCAGGCATGCATGTACAGCCAGACCAGAAAATGCACGAGAGGGAATTTCCACCATCCCAAAATGTTCATGTGGGCCCATGTTGGCACATGCACAACACAGCAAAAGCTTGACAAAAGCACATGAACTCAGCGGCTACAGCCCAGGATGAGCCCAGGCCGTATTTGCATTGCAAGCGAGCCATAACTAGCCTTCTCCCAAGGCAGAATGAAACATCCTCACACCTCTCTGGCATGTAAATCAATTGTGAAATAACGCTTTTTTTCTTCCCGGTGAGGTAAACGAGCAGCTATTAAATGTAACACAGAGAGGAACGCACGGCATCACAAACCTAATCTCATTTAAACCTAAGTCATTCAGATTGCGGTGTCAAATGTATTCAAATTCAACATCAGACATGCAGGCAGATCTTGCCACCGTCGTACATGACACTGAATAAAACATTTGCTGCTGCTGCATGCGTGGTTGTGGGTGGAAGGAACAGGGGGGCTGGTGGGCGCTGGAAGGTGGAGGTATATGATAGGGGTGCAGCAAATACTTCCAGGGCAATTTAATGAGGCTGGGAATGAAAATGTTCCATCCACAACCTCGCTGTCTGTCATCTGCAAGACTATCATGCAGACAACCAAATAGAACAGGAGAGATCATTTCCTCGCCGCCCACGTATTGTTTGTTTGGTTTCTTGTAAAGACTCGTGACATTTGGTGATTCTGCTCGACTCAGCTCCATCTGTTAGAGTTTCAATTTAAGTGGAATTTATGTGGCTGTGTGAAACTCAATGAGAACAGCCGAGTTCTGGTTGTTTTTCCTTGTCGAGGGCCACCGATATTAAAAATCTAATCAATCTAATGTGCGTACTGAATGTCACACGTCACATTTCATTTGATAATATAATCCTTAGATTTTTTTTTTTATTTCTAAGTAAACAACAAATCCATCTATGTCCAAGGAAAGAACCTATCCTCAATGTTACAGCAACTAACAATTATTTTCTTTATCAGTTGATCTACCAGTTACGTTCTTGATAATCATTTGTTCTGTAAAATGAAAGATAACAGTGACAGCTATTATGTCCAACCTACCATCCTAAATTTAACATTAACAATGACACTAAACAGAGAAGTCAGAAAATCCTCACATTGGAGAACCTAGAAGCAGAGAATGTGTTGGGTTTTTTTTGCTGGAAAAATATTCAATCAATGAGTCTCTAAGTTAAATAGTTACTTAATATTGTTTCTGTGAATTAACTAATAATTTTACCTTTAATAAACCCAGCATCAGCTTCTAGTATGAATATTTATCATCTTTTAAAGCAGAGGTTCAGGGCCTTGCTAAAAAGATCTCTGACATGTTCTGATGAAACAACGCTGACACCTCAGCCGACCAGCATAAATCCATTATACTGTGCACCGAATCTGCCTGACTGAGACTGTGAATTGCACTTATTGTTGACCTCGCAAGTCAAGTGAACAGTTTTTAAGGAAATGCTGACCTCAAGTGGTCGTTTGGTAACACAACACTCCGGTTTCGGCAATTCGGTTCAAAATCAACTGATGTTACTTTTATTTTCAAAGTATTAAATTTGAGATTGAGATTCACCATTTTTAATGGGATCCACAGATATAAAATTGCAGAAATTAAAAGACGATTAAACTAAAATGAAATAATGACACAAAACAATCAATATAACATCAACAAAACCACACACAAAAGGGCTCTCTCACAATCCCAAACCACACTACACTTCTGTTACAAAATCTGCACAAACATAAGAAGAAATACAGAAAACAGTGCCAGAAAAGATGCAATGGATCTGAGTGATTTAGACATGTTGATCCAGTCTGATGCAGCTTTAATTTTAAATTAAAATACAATTGCAATTACTTTGACTGATATTGCAATTGAGATACGATATACAATATTTGAGGGAATGATAAGTGTTACACCATTATTTTCATTTACATATTGAAGTGATTATGGTAATTTTTTGCAGGAATCTGGACCAGATAAAGACGCTGTAGAATATGATATAGACTGCAGCACGACAATATTTAATCTAAAATAGTATTTTGACACGTGTTTCACCTTTAGCAAAAATTGCACCTCCTGGCCACACTGCAGTTTCCATAATTTTTTTTGATTAATTGTTCAATCCTGTAATGCAATCACCGTTATCAGCTGTGGTTGCAGCACTGGTTAATAAAATGAAAATGAACTCTATCTCTCTGTCTGTGTGTGTGTGTGTGTGTGTGTGTGTGTGTGTGTGTGTGTGCGTGCGTGTGTGTGATATCACTAATACAAGCAGTATAGTATCTCCCTTTTTTCCGGCTCATTCTTATTTCCAATAAGACTTAATTCTATTAGTCAAAGTAAGAAATAAGATGACTGATATTGTTAAAGAGAGACCATGTTAAAAATGATTAAATGCAAGACAGGACACATTATTTTCCTGGGTTATATTGCTTAGATTTGGGAAAACAGCATAGTCTGCAAACATTTGGACAATTCAACAATTTATTGAATTAATTTGGTTCTGTGCTGCAGCACTTAAATGGCACAATAACCTTTTTTATAGGACTACAATTCTTCACCCAATAAAAATGTAAATACCATCAAATTAAAGCTGCAAATCAGGAATTTGTCCTGATTCAAACTACTGATTCATTAAACTGAGGAACAGCGACTGTCACACCTTTTTAAAACACAGTGATACCTGTTGATTACATCTCATTATTCCTCAGTGGGCTCTCTTGAAAGAAATGTTGTGTGGATTGAGAGAAAATGTGAGAACACTGGGTATGTACAGTCCAAGTAATACTTTCTGTTGTATGTGAGTCATTTTGCCCCCAGTTACTGATATAAGCAGCGTTTTGAGGCAATGATGATGATGTCAACTATTATTAAGCGTAAACTCACCCTGGGTCAGCAGGGGGCAGCATCTATCCATCCTGTGCATCAGTCATCTAAACTGTACACTGCTCTCTGCTGCTGTATGAGCTCCTCCATCATCATGCAACAATAGGCAGACTGCTGAGCACGGCTGCCTTCAGGCGCCGTCTGAAATACTGCATTAAACTTGCGATCCACATGAATGACCTAACAAGGTATGACTGGGAAAATCTGGATTTCCTATGATAGCTTACTTGCTGACACATTACATTCAGGTGGTAGTGAGCGCAGAAACTAACAACAGATAAAAAAGACTTTTCTGCAACGGGATATATTTGGCTCTGATTTACTGATAAAACACAACACAATTTGTGTTTCTGACCGTTGCAAAGAAGCACTTGAATGCACCATGTGACATCTAATAGGCTTTCAGCACATGTGTGTTTGCACGTGGTCGTCCTCTCTCTCCTCTCCACCTCCTTTCCCCTTCTCACTATAAAACCCCTGATCTAATTATGTGCACAATTGATCAGTGGAACCATTTCCGCTCTGTCTTCATTAGTGGCTAATTAAAAGACACCTATAAAACCAGTGAGACTACTCTGTGGCCCCTGAAGAAAGGAGAAGTTTACTGCTTCCTTAGGGCAGACTGTTTACACGGAAACACAGTTTTACAAAGGTGGAAAAAACACCAAAATATTCAGGACTAAAAATACTGGTGTATAACTGGTGTATGTAACAAAAAAACAATAGTTTAAAACATATCAGATATGCCTTAAGTTTGATTTCGAGCCTGAAAACACTGCATAATGTCATTTAAATTTAGCAGACTGAGGATAAGAGGAGCTTTCTGATACTGAACTAGAGCCGCAACAATTAATCTATTATTAATCGATTATTAAATAGCCAACTATTGTGATAACTGATTAATCGGTTTGAGTACATTTTTTAAAGAAAAGAATGTGCCAAAATTCTGATCGCGGCTTCTTAAAATTGAATATTTTCTAGTTTCTTAACTCCTTTCTAACAGTAAATTTAATATCTTTGGTTTGTGGACAAAATAAGACATTTGAGGACATCATATTGGACTTCAGAGAACATTGAACAACATCTGTCACCATTTTATGACATTTTATAGCCAAACAACTACTAATTGAGTAATCGACTATGAAAATAATCCTTAGTTGAAGCCCTATGCTGAACAGTACTGATGTTAGATAATTTCACATCAACCACTTGTAGAAAGGTACACTGAGAAAAGAAAAAAAAGGAATAAATAAACATGTTAAATAAAACATAAAATTCTACAATCTAGTAATGATAGAGTACCTTTGCAGAGTCATATCCCATAGAAAAGGTCTATTTTATTCTAGTTCAAAAATTCACTTTATCAGAATTACTCTAAAATTGATACTGGCATCAGTATCAAAAATACTGTATAATTTGGGATTTTTATTTGCTGTTACAAGACCGATTACATGGATTTTTATTGGAGCCCAACCAATATTATCAGCCTGATATTAGCATATCACAACTATATCAGCTTGTATCAGTATCAGCATATATGTTGTCTGATATGCACCACTATGAAAAACAGAACATAATGCAGATTGTTTTTATTTGTTAGCTTTGCAGGCAGTATTTCATTGATCCTATTCCTTAATTCTGGTGTAATATATTGTAATATATATACACATTACACTATTTGTGTTTATCAGAAAATATCACTGACAGCTTACAATTTCAGTACCCTGATATCATTTTGGACAATAATGTTTATTGAAAAACTGTAAAATATCCTGCCTCCTTTACATGTCTTTGTCAGAAGTGTTAACCAACCATTATATGTATTATATATTCTATATATTAAATTCTGTATAAAGAATGTCAGTCAGTATATCGATATTGGAATATTTTTACTCCCTAATACTGTGATCAGCATTGGCCTCAAAAATCCAGTATCCGTCAGGCCCTAATTTCTTTGTATTGTCTTTTTGCAGATAATTCATTCAAGACAACAAAATGCTTACCAGAGTCTTTTGTAACTTACTTTGATTAAATGACATGGCAACGCTGAGACTTAACAGCAAACTTTCTTCAACTCACAGCAGCTTGCAGTGTAATTGAAGCTGTGTTTTCTGAAGCAGCTCACGGTTTTGATATTAGCTGGTGCAAGGGCATCGCACGCTTCCATTTATCTCAGTGACAGGAGCGAAAAGCAAGAGGAAAGTTAAAAACAACTGTCAGTGCTCATCAGCCACAGTCTGAAGACAGTGAAAAACACTGTGCATGGTTCTTAAGTTTTGCAAGGATTGAAATACAGAGTTTGAATCGCAGAGTGAGCGCCTGAAGGTTAAAGTGAAGGCTCCATTTAAACGCCGATGTTTCCGCATGCTTCGGGAGGTGCATGTGTACTGGCCACGGGGCTGCGTGTTCCTGTGTGGAGGCCTGCAGCACTCTGGGCTTTGGAGATGCGGTAGTTCACGCTGAGCCTGGGGTCAGATCAGGCTCAGAGGAGGAGAGGTGAATTCATCAGCCCCCGCACAGCCTGTAAGGCACTCCGGCCTTATCCATCACCACGCAGCCCTGCTGCTTTACTGGGAGACGAGGAAGGAGGAGGACAGAGAGGACAGAGGCAGGGCATCACTCCTACTAAAACTATATAGAGCTGCAGGTTTGTGTTTTTAACTATTACATAAAGCTATAGCTAAGACTTAACAGCAGTAGTTAATATCCTGAAATTTGGCTAATTTTTTTCTAAAAAAATAAAATAACCCTTTTGTAATCACCAACATTTCAGTTAGTCACTAAAATGTAATTATATTACATTTGTTATTATTTATTTAGTAATTTAATTAAATGTGACTAGTTACATTTAAGTAGTTACTCTACATAAATGCACTGCTAGCAACCTGTTAGACATTTGTGTAGAGCAGCAACAATTAATGGTTTGATCTATTATTAATCGATTATTAAAGTAATTCCCAACTATTTTGATAATCCAATGACTGGTTTGAGTCAGTTTTCTAAAATATGTCTAAATTGTCAGATTCCAGCTTCTTAAATGTATATTTTCTGGTTTCTTTACTCCCCTCTGACAAGACAAGACGTTTGAAGACATCATCTTGGGTTTAGGAAACACTGACTGACATTTTTCACCATTTCCTGACATTTTCTGACACTGTATAGGCAAATACCTATAGACAGAGAAAACAACTGATTAATCAACTATGAAGATTATTTAGTTAGTTGCAGTACATTCGGCCAAAAACGTGTTTTGTGAAGTCCCAGTGACCTCGGACCTTTGTGCAGCAAAAAATCTAATCAGTTCATCCTTGAGTCCAAGTGGATGTTTGTATATATTGTGTTCATGAGAGCACAGCAGATGTGAAGTTTAATCAGTTTATTATTGATTTTGAAGAAAATCCTTCAACATGTTCTTGAGATATTGCTATTGAGATGACCCGAAATTAGAAGGTGGTTCTTCAGCATACAGTCCAAGGTCCAGGTCTGTTGGTCTCTCTCTCTCTCTCTCTCTCTCTCTCTCTCTCTCTCACACACACACACACACACACACACACACACACACACACACACACACACACACACACACACACACACACACACACACACACACACACACAAGGAATTGCACAATCACCTCCAGGCTTACGTCTAGAGGAGATAGAAGTGTTTCCTCAGAATCATATCCTTCTCTGGACATACAGGCTTCACATGTTGACCATGATGAGACAGTAAGTCTCTCTATGGAGAGACATACTAATAACATTCTTTCAGTTGTGTGAGAAAGCCCTAAGGCAAGTTGTGGCAGGTTATATTCCAGCTTTATATACTGAGCCTGACCCTGAGGCATCTGATGAGTAAAGTCCTCCCACACTGCTCTCAGATATTCAGTATACTGTTAAATAAAAGCAGCTTTTCTTTTTTGTAGTGAAGGAGAAACTGCTGTCATTTCAGAGGTACGCGATGCCAACTGGTCGATATGATTTCTAAAGAGATGAACCAGAGTTCATATCCATTTCTATTCTGACGTCATCTTGTGCTGCATGATCAATGCTGTCATGTTTATGGATGTTTTTCCAATCCTGAAAACTCTTTTATTTTTGCCTTTAACAACCAAACCTTTTAATTCTAATAATGTTCATGGCCCCAGGAGGATGATTTCCTAATGGTTTTGGAAAGCCTTTGATACTTCATCTAATAGACAACACTTATGCAGCACTTTTATCCAAAGCAATGTTTTTCCCCATATTTACCCATTCACACACACACACACACACACACACACACACACACACACACACACACACACACACACACACACACACACAAAGATGACAGCAAGTAATTGGGAGTTCAACATCTTCAGCGTGTGGACAGGGAGAACCAGGGATCAAAGTCGTGACCCCGTGATGAGCCACAGTACCATTTTAGATCAAAATTTCAAGTGGTGACCCTCTGGCCTTTCCTCTGTGCACAAGCAAAATAATCAAGAGGGCTGATTGCGATAGAATGTGAGGAGAAAATCTGTGCTCACAAGGGGATAAATTTTTGATTTTAATGAGCTGCTGGTGTTTTTTGAAGTGCCATCCACAGGACAAACTATATTCTTAGCCACACTCAAAGTGCATGCTCCTTCTGCAAAGCTTTTTTTCTATTAGGATGTTTAATAAACTTTGAAGCCCGTCAGGATCGCTCACATGGATTTGGACTTTAAAATGGTAAACATTTTTTTTGTCTTCTGTCCAAGACGCTGTAGGAAATGAAAGGAAAGTTGTAATTCAAGTTATATTTTCTTATTGCAGAAATATTCAGCTGTCAAACATACAGTATGAATTACTTTAGCAATTCTAATGTAGGCAGACTTCATGCTGAGCACTGTGCAGCTGACAGAAATACTGCATAAGCTCACATTTTAAAGTACTGAATAAACTAGTTAATTATAGCAGAGATATGACAGAAACATCTAGTGCAGAGATAACATTTGTCAGTGCAAAAACTGGGAAATTTTGGCGCTTTAGTGCTCTTCTTTTAGCTTTCACAGTTTGAGACATGATGCTGGTTGCTCACTCAGAGCTCTGTACTTTTGCATTGTTTGAAATACACAGTAATATTATGGTCATTTTGTGCCGTGAATGAAAAAAAAATTATATTTATTTCCCCTGTAAGTGTCCACGGGGAGCTCTAATAGACTCCACAGCCTTTTCCATTTGACTTTCCTCGCCACAGGTAAGACTGATAGCCCACATCTGACCAGTCCCACCTCCCTCAGTCATACAGGAAGTGGACCACATGTCTCGGCGGGGCCCACCATCGTATTAGTTGTCTTTCGCAGCAGGGTTGGCCCTGGGAACAGGCAAGAGAGCTGTGGGGTTATTAAGGGACTCAGCTTGGCATCACTGAACTCTTTGGCTCCATGCTGGAAAAGGGCTTACACTGAGCTGATGGGTTCGGGGAGAGGGGTGAGAGAGGGGAGGAGAGGAGAGGGGAGGGGGGGGGCAGGTGTGAAACAAACAGAATGTGTGTGGATTTGGTGTCTGGTTTAGATACACCTGTCTAGGCTGACTGCCAGAATAAGCTACTAGTTTTATGATGGCACTGTAAGGGCAGGGTGCAGTTTTGCTCATATAGTCTTGTTTTTATGCTTATTAACATGTTCACATTAACAATGCTAACATGCTGTATATATGACACTGACACAGCCACTGACTGTAGCTTCTTTACATTTTGTATATTGTCATGTTTATTATAAATCATAGTTACATGCTTTCTTTCTATCTATCATTCATTCTGTATATTAATTCATCTTTATATATCTCTGCACTTTTTCTACTGTTTGTTTTACCTATTTGTTAGATGGTTAACGCATTATGTTGTACTTGTGCTCAAAATTGAACCTAATGTTTAGTGTTTAGCGAATCTAATGTTAGGCTGGCGTGTCATCCAGCACTTGCTTATTAATAGTAAACACCAAGTACAGCTGAGGATAATGGGAATGTCACTGGTTTTGCAGGAATTTGGTCCTAAATGATGGTCATGGTAAATAGCACCATTCTACCGTAACAGTCTAAGCGCTTTATGGTCTCTCACTAACCCATTCACACACACACACACGCTTACACACACCAGTGGTGATGGAGCTGTCATGCAACACGCTGGTTTGCACATCGTGCAACTTGGGGTGCAGTGTCTTGCACAAGGACACATCAGCATTCAAACAGCAGGAGCTCAGAATCAAACTAGAAATGCACTGATTTCGTCTCTGGCTTTCTTGTCCGATTACGATTTCTTTTTTTACAAGTTTTTACAAGTCTGACCTGCCGTGTCTGAATCTGGCTGTGACATTAAGTAGGGTATGTGTGTAAATTGGTCTGGTAAATCTGATGCTGGTCAGTAAAACTGAAAATCGTCCGCTAAGCTCATAATTGTCATGTGTTATTGTAACACGTACCCCCAAACTCTGCTGATAGTGGGTATCATGTATCTGCTTGTGTGTTTGAGTATGTGTCAGGTTGAGGCACAATGTTTATTTGGTGTGTGTGTGTGTGTGTGTGTGTGGGGGGGGGGGGGGTACGATCACAGACCCTTTGATCTGAGGGAGCCAAATGCCAGATCACACTTTCCTTTCTATGTCCCTGCATCTCTCCCTCCCCGTCTCTTTTTAACTCACCGTCTCCAGAGAGAAAGTGTGTGTTGACTACGGTGACACTCTGTACCTCTTTCAATACCACAGCAAAAAGAAAATAAAGTCCCAGCCACTTTTTTTCCTTTTTTTAAATTAACAACCATGCTTGTACAGAAAAAAGTCACTGAACACCGTCTGAACTGAAGTCATGAATGAGCCTTTCCATCCACCGGATATTGTATCGTTTTAAAATGTCTTATTGAAAAATGATTAAAGTATCAAGAACTTTATCGTGAATATGGTTGCAAATTGTAAACGCTTTCCTTAAACAATCATTGGGAACATCAACGATCAATTAATTGATTAATCATTCTTTAAAAATGATTATAGAAAAATTTGTTTTTACTCCCTCAATCATAGCTTTGTTTCCACAGCAACATATTACATATTCTCAGCCGCCATTACATCCCATGAAACATATAAACACATAAAGGCCTACAAATTTATAGCACATATACTTGAATATCTGCAAATATGAAGCCCACTCAGAAAAATAATCTGTTATATTTCAGATCTTTCTTTGATAACAGATTGATTAAATTTTCTGTGATCTATCAAATTCTTATCAACTAATTAACTGATCATTGATTAATTATCATCTTTAATGGTGGATGTTTCAATAATTACAAAAACAGATTTCATAAAATTCAGACATATAATAATATTATAAAATTGGGTATGCACATTAAACTGCTTTATTGAGTTACTCCTAATGTGAATTGAACGTTTCTTACTGCTACAGCTTCACACTAAAAGCATTTAACTAGTGAAACACATGCTGACTTTTATTATGAAAGTCACAGGCAATGCAAAGCGTTTATCAGTAAGCTAAAATTAATTGCTACAGTCATTTACAGTATTTTTTGACAGCCGATCGGTCTGAAATAATGCAGGGAGTTATGTAACAAGAAGGAGCAGCCGCAGTGAAGATGAAGAGCTGCAGGCAACAGGCTGCACACCTTCAACTAACTAACTCACTTTCTCCGTTTGCAGATTCATGCCGTGTCCATGACAAGATCGGATCACGGTTGCTCACAGCATCATGAAAAAATGCCACTTATTGTCTGACTTTTTTGTTAAAAAGACAGCATTTTGTTTAGCTGTCTGATGAATTCTGTGACATGTAGTGTTCAAACAGTAACTGCAGGCTGCAGGCATTCTGCAATGACTTTTCTAGATTTGCAGATTTTAACCATCACTTCTCTGTTATACTTCTCGCACTGTTATAGGCAAATAAAAATAGTTTTGTAAGAAATTGAAAATATTTAACAGTAAGAGGCTAACTAGGCCCAAATAAATATAATTTCTTGTGTTTGAAAGTCTGGTCCCCAGAGAGTCTGCCTCTAAAAATTCTGGCCCTTGGACAAATGTAGTTGCAGACCCCCGCTGTGCAGACTGTGACAGTACTTTCCTCAACAGGGCTTCACTGCAATGAGTCTCTAGCAGCAATATGGAAATAAAAGCAGCAGTGTGCCGAGAAAGCCCAAAGCAGCAGTAACAACCAGGATGAGACTAAAAGCAGTTAGCGGTAGCGCCGGTAACATGGTAATCTGTGATGAGTGAGAATGAGAGCAGCCTATACAGTGGGGATGGGGCGTCTGGGTGACAGCTACAATGGCAGAAATGTCAAGGAAGGTGACAGCTCTGGGGAAAAAAAGCTTTTCTTTTCGGCAGCCATATCAGGGTCTGTGCTGCCTTCCATAATGCAGGAGAACATAAAGACATGCATTTGCCGTGGAGGCAGAGAGTGCTGTAAATATCCTCTGATGCTGAAAGTTGTGATGCAGTTATTTGTTGGGCATTTCTGATAACACTGAGGAGTGCTTTTCTATCTGCGGTGCTACGGCTTAAGTGCCACACTGTTATGCCACACATCAGTGCAGATTTGATGGATAAAAGTTCTCAAGGAGCTTTTGCAGGAGCGGTGCTCTCTTCAGGAAGTCTCCGCAGGATATAAAGTCTTCCACTAAAGTCCTTGGCTGTGCTTTTTCAACAAGAGAGGATGCAAGAGACGACGGAAAGCCTTAAGTGGAGGAACTTGAAACTGGGGACCACTCCACCTTGCAGATGATGGATATGAAGTGGTTCTGGTGAGATTTTGAGCTGTTAGAAAACTGTAATAGTCCCCATCGAAGTGGCTGTGATCAGTTGTCCTGACACACACTTGCAAAATGTCGCCTTTCAGAGACACTGTGAAAAAATTTCTGATATTCAAAGATTCTGATATTTTCTCAAGTTGCACTCGGCTGAAGTCTTATTTTTCTTATTTTAAACTTTAGAAGAAGAAAAGTTCATCTTTAATGGTTGTTGTGAGCAATAAAATCATAATGTGTCACTCGGTTGTCCTGATTTTGGTGCCGCTACACTCTCATATACGAGCACAGGAGTAGCTGAGTCATGAGCGACATAATGAAAACATGATTACACTGTAGCTTAAGTGCGTTAAACACGACCAGTCGGTACTGGCCTCCTGGTAATGTTGGTGAGCTGTCACTCCAAAACGTGCCATCTCATATTGCTCTAACTGTGTCACATTATTATTTTATCTTAGCATACATCATTTACGACTAGGTACAGAGATCGTGTGCCGCACGATGAATATAGATGGCTCTGGTTGTTAAAACTGCACTTTTGTTCCCATTCTGAAGGCGCCGTTGTACCTCTGTCCTCTGCATTCATTTTCACATGTACCCTTCTTCTCTAAAAAAGATCTAACCAATGTACTATAATTTTCTTCTCAGAATTTTGATAGGGATTTTTGTATTTTCCTTACATATCGTTCATCTCCATGCTGCTATCAGGCTGTTTTTTTTTTTTTTTTCCAACTTGTACCAATATGAATTTGCATCCTGATGTATCAGTCAGAGCAAAGCACACTGGTGCATGGGAAACAAAGAGAAAATGTGCCTTTGCAGAAATTAACTATGCTTTAAATGTAACTGAACTATTAAAGGGTGTGAGGTACTTTGTGTTATTGTGTATTGCTGAAAGTCGAGGACTCTGAGGAGCAGCAGGGATATAATTTACGGTGCAGATAAGTAGTGACAGGATAATAACAGTTGCTGGGATTGAAGATGAGTGTCCATGAACAAGAGGACTAGAAGATGCTGCTAATCTCTGTAGAGACTTAATACTATGGTAAATGCGAGTCCTTCATAATATTGATCCGTAGAGGCATTAGGAGGCATAATATTAACTCAAGTGCCTTACTTGGAATTGGCTCACTGCTTTGGGAATAACAAAAGTGTCAAAGTTTTTCCAAACACAGACTGATTTGAAGTTTGAGCACACTCCAGTTGATATTCCATTTAGTGAGCATGAAAATTTATCAGTAGGCTATTTTGACAGCAGAGAAGTGCAACACAAGTACAATGGCATCTGCAAATTGAAAAAGCCTCCTGTCATTTGCTCCTCAGGTGTGAAATAAAGTGCTTAGTTGCAACAAAAATGCTAACCTCTCTTTGGGAATAAAACGGGACAGATTTTGGTGTTTCATACTGGCAGCTTTGCAAATCAGCGCACAGTGAAAACAAAATGTCAAGTTTTTACTCCATACATACTGAAAGGCCCCGAAGGCCAGATCCTTCATAAAATCCCAGACATTCAAGGACAACTTTTAATAAATATCAAATCACTTTCAATATAACATAAATGCCTGGCTATAATAACCTTGTAGAAACTCAATCTAATGGCATAATTTAACAACTTGCCTATAATATAATAAAACTGTTGACATTCTTTTTGCGTATCATGTAAAAGGGAATAATAGAGGTCACGCTGCACAAAATGTTATCAAAATAGCATTATGGAAAGGTACAATATACAAATCCCAGAAGCTAACATTTTTTTAATAAAGGAAAAATGTGTGACAAAACAGCATTAGAATCAAGTACCGTAGTGGTGCAGAGATGCCCTGGACTACAAATCTTATTCCGCAGATGTAAGAAAACGTGTGTGTTTGGTACAGATCCAAACCAATGTCACATCATCAGGTTTTTTTTTCAGTGAGAATGGAAATTGTGATTAAAAAAACGATCATTGCCACTTATTGTGAATCACATTGCAATGGCAAAATATATTCACACCATGTTTTTTCCCATATCATGCAGCTGTAGTAAGAGGGACAAACTAACAATATGAATCTAAGTCAGTATTAGCAACTATGCACTCAAGCAATTATGACTCATGACTGTTTACAGAAAAAAATAAATTTAAATTCCTAAGAAAACAAACAAAAAAAAGAATTTGGTGGATTTATTGTCTGCCACATCCCTGCAGCCACAGACCTCTAGCAGACTTCCTTTCATGTAACAATCTTTTATAACCTCGCTTTGATGCTTTGCTTTTATGTCCCCGGCCTTGGTTTTCACATCTCTGATGGTTTTGGTATTACTGTGGATTTCTTTTTCACTCTTTCGCAAAGCACCTCACGTTGTAACTCTGTTTAGAGAAAACCATTGTTTTTATTGTTATTATCATTTAGCTGTGCTGGATCTGAAACTTGGCTGATCTGAGAAACTCCTCATCGTCTCCACAAGCTTTGGGAGATGCACGTTCACTACAGAGAGTACTGATGCAACCGAGAGACATTCTTCAAACTGCACACCATCTGAGATAGGATAAGATCATGTACAAAAGCTGTAACTGAAAGCCGAGCTGGGAACTACGTATCTCAATTCATGCACCCATTAAAAAAAACCAGAAAAAACGAGTGTGTACTTTTCATCACCACATGTGAAGAATAACCCAGTTAAACAGTACAAGCTGTGTGTGGTTTTGTGTTCAAAAGTCACCCGTCCTATAAAAATCTTCTTTTACCAAGTAGTGATGGGTATGTTTGGGCTGCTTTTTCTCGTGTGTGTGTGTGTGTGTGTGTGTGTGTGTGTGTGTGTGTGTGTGTGTGTGTGTGTGTGTTTAATAAGGTTTGATGATACCTGCAACATAAACTAACCAGGTGGCAGCAGAAACAATGATGGGTAACTTAAAGAATGTTCTGAAACTGGACAGGATAACAAAAGAGCCACAAGGAATTATGTTGAAATATGATGCCCAGTTGACTAAAACCTAAGCCTTATTATGAATTTTTAATGCATGGAAGTTTTATATTTATAAAATTTACCCAGAGCATAGAAGATCTTTTTTTTAATTGCAGGAAATCCCTCTAGTTTGAAGTCTATGGGCTGAGCAGGAATGTGAGCGTATAGCCAGCGGTAGAACCACTAAATCCTGTGTGCAGTGGGATGGACAGTAGAGAAATCAACCCAGAAGGTAGACAACTTTTTTGGCTTATTCATCCAGCCAGCATCTTTCTTCCGAGTGACACAGAGCCTGGTATCTGGGGCTGGGTACTAAATTCCAATACTTTCATGGCACTGTCTGAGTTGCTTCAGTACTACTGTGTATCGCAAACCACCTTGTCATTCGATACAAAATTACAATACCTAAGTATAATTAAATCTCATCAGCGTCAGTGAGCCATTAAGCAGACAACATGTTTCTGTAAAGAAATAATAATACTGATGATTGGCTTTCTAATGTTTCTAATGTAAGTCATGCAGGAAAAACACTAGTACACGTCCAGACAGCTTCTTCTTTTAAAGTGAATAATGGCACCGTAATGTGTAATGTAATTTTCTCTTTGTTAAAACAGATCTGGTATTGAAAAAATATTGTTCAGGAACCAAAGTATCTGTAACCATACCAGTATTGAAAATTTTAAAAGAGACCCAGCCCTTCTAGTATCCAGTTCTTACAATGCATCCATGATTTCTCCACTTGTTCAAACGATGCACACACGACTCTGATAAGATGATACTCTGGAATTAAAGAGTTTGGTGGTGGATGTTGTCTTTTTTTACCTTTTCAAAACCAAAAACACTACAGCAAAAGTGTAAGGAATTGACTGCTTGTGTTTATCTGCCATAATGTAAGCTGCAATCTTTAGTGCACCCGGCTAACCAGCTTAATATATGTTATTTTCAAAGGCAACGGGCATGGCCTTAGCTAACCATGTTAGTTTTGAGGGTTACAAGATATGTCACTCTGCTACCTTTAACTACCTGCAGCTGATAAAGTCAGCTTGACAGCAGTACAGCCCAGTAACAAAGAGTAGAACTTGGAAAAAAAAAAATCAATCACATTTAACAAATCAGACATGAGATTGTACTCAATGATATTGTACTAAAGCTGCATTTTGGATTTAACTGTCTTAATTAGTGAATTGGATTGTAGTAAGTACAATTAAATGGAGGAAACGCAGCAGAAAACAAACCATTTAAAAAAAACAACATGTTTGTTGACTGGACCTCAGTAAGAATGATTATTTCTTTAGGCCTATAAGAAATTCCCTGCAGATCTTTAAAACTGTCTTCCCGTATAGACCTGAACAGGGTCTACATTAGGGCTGGGTGATATGGCTTTTAAATATTACTGCAATATTTTTAGGCCATTGCGTGACATATAATGATATTTTTGCTAAAATAACACATTATAAATTCTCAAATAGTGCAAACTAGTGCTGCGCTATAGGGACAAAATCAAATATCACAACACTTTTGACCAAATACCTCGATATGGATATTGTAACAATGGGATGTGACAATTAGTGCTTTCACAAAATATTAACAGAATAAAATCTTTGGAAAATAATCATAAGAAATGACTAATTAGGAAAAGGAAAATAAAAGGACAGCTAGAACAGCCTGGCAAGTTCACAAAATTATATCACTTTACTGTAGTGTAGCCTTTAAAACCAGGAAATGGGAACACTTATGCCATCATGATATAAAGGCTAAGACAATATCTGTCAATATAATATCGATAAATTGCCAAGCTCTAGTCTATAAAACTGCTGCATACATATAGATATATGTACGCATGTCTGCTGGATTCATGTCTCGTCGTGTCTCCACTGTTCCACCCCCCTTCTTTTGCTGACACCTGGGAAACAGGGGTGATAACTGTCCTTGGAAACCAGGAGCCTCCTGCCTGCCACAATACTGGCCTCCCATGGTGAACTGCTCAGCCACGCGTGAGGCCATGATGGACGCAGGGAGTTGGGTGGAGTCAGGGTGGGGGGGGACGCAGTCAGGTGTTTCAGGATTTTTCTGTAACCCAATCGACTGTCTCTCAACCTGTGCTTTCACCCCTGCCCTGGGTCACACACACCACCACCCACCATACCTCCCACCCACCTCCCTCTCTGGACACTGGAGGCGGGAGAAAAACCAGCCGCTTTATTATAATGGCCCAGTGATAGTGAGATGGAGATAGAAAACTCTTCTCTCTTCTTTCTGTCCGCCCCTCTCCTCCTCCATGAGCTCAGAGTTTCGTGGTGATTGAATTCCAACGCGAATGGATTTACAATTGCGAGCCTGGCGCCATTACTGAAGCCTATTCTAGACCCTGCAATCGCTCTCCCATCACCGTTTCCCCCTCTTTCTTTGTCTCTTCCAGTTTTTTTCCTCTCCCCTTTCCAATCCTTGTAAAGCATAATGACACACTGATGCACTCTGGGTAATGTGCAGAGGAGATGGAACAAGCCCTGTCGCATGCCCTTGAGATTCCAAATCAAATAGCATCTTAACCCAAACCCACAAATTGATTCCTTAACCCTCAGCCAGCACAGCTTGAACCTTGAATTATGCTATTGATAGGCAGGAAATCATGAGAGAACACCTCGTTTTCATCTTGAAAAAGGAGGCAGTGTGGCGCGCCGTCCCTCAGACACAGCGGATAGATAGATTGTTTCTCTTGGCTTGAAATATTCCTGATAGGCAGCCCCAAACAGTGCGGGAAATCGGATTCCATTTCTCACTCACACAGCCCTCTGCCACCTCTAATCCAGTGGCGGCCTCCATAGTCAGCCCCCCAATAGGCCTAGAAAAACACAATTTCCCCACCGCATCAATAAGCTGGGGTTTATTCAGCAGCATGGTGGTCCGTGCGGACTGGCTGTCTGCCCTGCCTATGACAGAGTTTTATTAGTGAGGAGGGATAGTGAGCCGCGCTGAGACAAGGAGATGGATGCTGCCATGCGGATAAAGAGTGACAACAGATTATTGGTGCTACCACAGAAAAGCCACACAGCTGTAATTCCATGTTTTTTTCCACTAACATGAAATTTATAAATCTGTTGGTAGAAATGTAACACACCAAGTTAAAATTAGGGATATGCGCGATTGGTCGACTATAAGATTAAACCTTGCCACCCTTGTTAATCGGGACAAGAAATACTAGTCATATACTGTTTCCTCCAAGATGTTAAGCAGCCGCCCGCTAATAGTTGGGACTATAGCTCTGGCAGACAGCAGCTCCTCGCCCTCCACTGATGCTCACATATGACGTGCATGTTGTTACCAGCAGGATGGGGCAGATAATATCTCACACAATCAGTATGAATACATGCAATGTGAAATGCAATTTTGACTGTTTATTTAGTGGTTTTTTTTTTACTTTTAGACTGGTCAACTCGTCTAAAGTAATCAACAGGGAAATTACTTGCTGGTAACATCCCTAAATATCTATTATAGAGCTGAAACAATAAATCAATTAATCAATTAGTCCATCAACAAAAATATCATTTATCAGTTATTTTGACAATTGATTATTTATTTCAGTCTTTTCTTTTTTTCTGTTTTATGTCATTATAAACTGAACAGATTTGGGTTTTGGACTGTTGGTTGGATATTTAAGAATGTTACCTTGGGATGTGTTGATGATGAGCATTTTTCACCATTTTCAGATAAGATTACTAATCGATTAATGGAAAAAATAATAGATTAATCAATGAATTATGAATAACTATAATAATGTCAATAATACAGAGGTGTCACTGATAATTCAAAGACATACTTCTAACTGGAGCTACAACAATTTGCAATTAATTAATTGGTCAGTCAAAAGAAAAATTAGTTGCCAATTGTTTTGATAGTGTATCAATCGCTTCAGTGGTTTTTCAAAGCAAAAATGTCAAACATTTTCTGGTGCCAGCTTATTAATTGTAAGGATTTGCTGCTTTTCTTTGTCATTTATGATTGTAAATGAGTTGATAAAAGAAGTAATTGAAGGCAAGACCATTGGCACGTTTTGCTATCGATTCAAAAAAATATTTTTATGTAATATTATATAATATATATATATATTTTTTTCATGTTATAGATGAAACAGTTAATCACTTAATTGAAAACAATGGCTACTAATCATCCCTCTCTCACTTTATCCCTTAAATCCCTGCAACTCCTGGACTACGTGATCTAGTTCCTGATGAGACACATGCTCATGTTCACCTCCCCATAAACCGTGGCAAAAAAAAAAAAAAAAAGATCTACATTTAAGGATTTTATGACCTTCTGAGGAGGCAAGTGAAGCGTGCCGTGGATGAAATGAAACAAAAGCTTCTATCCATGATGTAAATGCACATGATAAAATAGAGAAATCTGCATTTGAAGGCTAAAAAGTCACTATACATAGTGTAATGTGACAGCGAGAGCTGTGGGGACATGTTTTTTAATGGAATACTTAATCACTATTTCACTTGGCTGAGCAGACTGGTATGTAAAGGTCAACACATTTGTTTTTACCACCTGAAGCAACATTGTTTCAGGGAAAACCTGATGATAGTCTGACTTCCAAATGGAAAATATGAAGAGTAAATCACTTTGTTTTATTCTCCGTGTGGATTTAAAGTGTTCACCCAATGGCATTCACAAAATTAATTTACTTTGTTTTTCCCCCCAACTGCATGTAGATGAATAAAGACCAATACTCCCAAAGAGCAAAGAAACAACTAAAGGACACTCGGGGGACAAACAATGCCTCCTCAGCTGAAGTGGAACTGATGGTTTTGTGTCTAAATTAAGTGATCAGTCTCAATTCAAACAAACAAAAAAGTATTTTCCAATAAGCTGCAACTAGGCTTCTTATATTGGTACACTACACACAGAAAACTATTAATTCATGTGATGCGTAATATAATAGAGCATTTAGAGATGATTACTTTTTGCAAGTCTATGTTGATTTCCATGTGTTAGTTTGCTTGTTAATGATACCATTTAGGGATTTAAAGTACTGCTGTGATTAGGGATGTGTGCGATTAGTCAACTATATGATTAAACATCGCCACCCTCGCTAGTCAGCACCAGAAATACTAGTCGTATAAAGTATTTGTCAATACTTCATTCATGCACAATGCCAGGTAACTGTTGTCTCTAAGTTGTTATGCAGCCACGAGTCGGGGGTGCAACACTGTCAGACGGCAGCCCCTCTTGCTGTACGCCACAAGCGCATATGTTTATATCAGCAAAGACGGACAGATGACAACATGGTTTTAATCTAGAAAATGGAAATAATGTTGAATGTAGACTGTGACAGAACAAACTGATATATAATCAGCCGACTGGAGCAACATGTGACCGCATTAAGCAGAGACACGGACATGAACCTGCAAGCAGAGCAGCAGCTGCTGCTGCTAGCTCTGCTAATGTTAGCCACAATGTGTAGCGGGCTGGCAGCTCACGCCAGCTCTGGGTCATTTACCCGCCAACACTGTCATCCTCTTCAGTCTGAAAAGATGAAGCATTTAGTGAGTTGTTGTCATGTTTTGTATGTTAATGTGTAATGTTTGTATTACAAAACGCAAAGTAGCATGTATTGCAGCAGCATTTAAAGTACAATTTGGTGATTGTAGACCATGGTTAACACCATCAAATGGCTATTAAAACACAGTATTTTTTTCAGACAGTGTTTAACATCAATTAATAAATTCTGCTCAATTTTAACTGCTTTCTAAGAGTTTTCTTAATCTTAGACTTGTCGACTAGTCTAAACGAAACTTTGTTTTTAATTGACAGGGAGCATCCCTAGTTCTGATGTAGATGTCACAACTGTGCAGTCAGCAGCTGGGGAAGCGCTGGCTGTAATGGAAGCCACATTTACTCACAGAGCACTATGATGAATATAATTATTCTGCGACAGGATTTTACCAATAGCTCGGAGTCATGTGTAATAATAAGCTCAGATGATCAAGGAGATCTCTAACAATCAGCATATACTACAACCCACTCTGCAAAATATTCCTGACAATGCACATGCAATACGCATGACTTCAGCTCTTCAGATTCGTGTCCAGTCCCATTAAAGACATTTAATAAGCAGACGACCATGCTGATTGCCACAAACGTCTCCATCACTGTGCTAGATATGTCTCTGTCCTATTTGAGAGGGTAGAAAAAAAACCTTTCTAGCAATGTGACCAAACACCACACAGGTGCAAGCACTCAGTCTAACAAACAGGAAATTAGCACAGACAATTACACACCTCTTGCCTTTCCTTTCAAATGACACAATCTCTATTTAATAAAAATCTATCTCATAAAGTCGTGACCACTTTGGGCCAGTGACTGGCAAATCAATTCATTAATATAATGTTATTACAGCCATCACTAATAGGTTCACTGTACAGACAATAGGTTGACTGACCTTTTTCACAGCAGCCATATTGACATGAAATAACAGGTTAAACGCAGATGTTACTAATGATACTAATTAAGGACTCATCCCATTTAGTGTAATAGAGCAAACATGCACAATAGCAGCACCCTGACTCTGTTTGATATGAATGGAGCAGAACATTAATTAGTGTCATGGATAAAAACCTGTGTGTTGCCTACTATTTCATGTCAAAGCGGCTGCTGAAAAAAATTGGTCGTTCCTTAAATTGGCTGCACCTGTGAAAGGACATAGATACATTACACAGCTACTGCATTACCCACAGGTTACACTGAGGCATTTCTCTAATGCTTGACTGAATAAAATGTGTGACAAAAGCATGCTGAGTTTTCATGACGACAATTTTAGAGTAACACAATAGTGTTTTATAACAGGGTTGCCAGGTCCGCAGTTTTCTCATGGAACCGGGACACTTTTTGTTGCCTCTGTTAAAATATTTTGTCTGCAAGTTGGGCAGACCTATTTTGTATGCAAATTACATGAATAATATCTATGAATAAAGAGCCATATTTTGAATGAAATTATGTTCATACCCAAATCCTATCAAAAAGTCAAAAAAGTAATTGTTAAAATATAATTAAGTAACATGGTAAGGTGTCTGAGTTGCAATAAGGTATTGCATTAACTACAATAAATGCACATGATGTAAAAACAGCACATTTAATGTCGTCCAGGGAGAAAGAGAAGAGAAACTGAGAAGACAACAACAAGGTTAGCAACCGCCACAAACTAACTACTACTAGTAACTAAAGCATGTGAACAGGAGCAGCATATTTTTACCACCAAGGTTCAATAGTAGTTCACAAAATTAGTTAATTGCCATGCAAAACCAGGTGGGCGGAGCATTTTTATTCAAATAGAAGCCTTATTGGAAAGAGTGCGTTGCATGATGTTGCTGGTATGTCCCAGGTAAGCAGATATACTACCACGAGAAATAGGATTTTTTTCTTCATTTAGCATTACGAGAATAAAGTTTAAATGTCGATAACTGAGTCAAAATGGCATGACTTAATTCTCAAAATGCTAAATCTTCCTCCTGTGATTTATATATTCTCCTGTCTGGCACTAATATTGAAAGTTCTACGTTATTCTCAACATTCCACTTTATTCTCAAAATGCAAGTTTTTTTTCCCCCTTATGCCTGGCCCTAATACTCTTCCATGAGTACATTTTTAAAGTATTTGTACTTTACTTTACTTTTTGTTACCTTACACATCTTACAAAGCATTTAAGATTGAAACATATTTTCACTCTTTTTTGATTTTACATAGAACACATAATCACCTTGTAATATAATGCATTAGATTAAAGGCTCACACCGGTGTTTTCAATCACTGCTGCTGATTAGACCTGCACAGATTGATGCTGTACTGAGATTTATGCGAGGTCACTGAATTAAATCAAATAATAAGATGATAAAAGTGTGACAAAATTAAAAAGGGGTTAGAAAGAGGTCAGCCCTCACACAGCTCTTAGTAGACCTCTAATCAGGTAAAATAAGTGAAAACGCCTTTGGTGTGCAGGTTCTCAAAACTAAACTTTGGTTTCCCAAACTTTTTTTTAATAACTTGACTGAATTCACAATAGGCCTTATCAGTAAATTTCAGGAAGAAGTAATTTGTGTGTACATGAACATTCCTGGGCAATGTTTGCTGCCATTTCCACATCACCCTATATCATTTCCTCTCATCAGGAGAACAATATGGACATTTCAGCCTTCTTAACTGAGATAAAATAAGTGCATTTAGTGGGGATTAACAGGCTCTGATTTTCCCTCTCTGCAGTAAAACTACAGACACATTTTAAATGCTTTATAAAAGCTGTACTGCAGATATAAATCTTAAATTTGTGGGAAAAATAGTCTACTGTGATCCACCTGTGGGTTATGACCCAGTCTCTGGGCATGACTATACCTAACAGTTTATAAAAAAGAATAGTTAATATTAGATTTTTAGATGGGATCTTTAAAGAATATTGGGGGCTAAAATATATTGTGACATTAGTTTTTGTGATTTTCAGAAAAGCTGGTGAATTAGGGAGCCAGTGAGAGTTGTACTGGCTGAAATGTCAACTTCAGTTTCCTCTTCTCTGCTGAGGAGCATCCCAGTGGCCAAACATCCTGTCTCACGGTGCCAGACTGCCGCGAAGGGTCCATTTTGTTTGTCACCATCTGTCTACACCTGTCAGAGACATGTTGTCTTTCATTTGGAGGCTCCAGCATCAGGTGTGAGTGAGTGCACCGTGAGTATCAGTATGAGAGTGTGCCTCTGTGTGTCTATACCTGTATTGATTTTCCATATACGTGTGCCTCCACATGCACAGACATGTGATCCCGGAGCACTGACCTGTCAATCCCAGATGTGTCTGGGAGAATTGCGTTCTGCTTTTAGACTCCTCAGTGTGGCTGACACAGTAGCCTGAGCGACGGCCATTCACACCCCCCATTCCTCACTGCTGTAGCTGCTGAAAGCATTCCCTGACTGCTGGGGCACGCAGAGAATAATGTGTGAAATGAATGTCATTCTCTATGATGAGAACAGTCACTGCAGGAGCATGAAAAATACACCAGAGAAAATCTGAAGGTACTCAGTGATATTCTAATCATACTAAAAAGCTGCCATTTTATTGTACACACACAGACACACACACACATATGTATATGTATATATATATATATATATATATATATATATATATATATATATATATATATATATATATATATATATATATATGTACACATATTGGCCTGAAGTGCTATTTATCCACCTAGATTATTTGGTGTGAGCTGCAGAGTTTTGGAGAGAGATATCTGCCTTCTCTCCAAAAAAACTGGGACTAAATGATGCTCAAAGTGCCAAAAAATATATTACTGTTACTCGAGTTAATCTACAGACCTTGCTTTGAGGGGTTTCATGTCGTAACTACTTTCTTTCTGTGGTAGATTCTACCAGAACTACTTTTGAATATACTGGAACTACTAAACTGTCCCATATTTCGCTAAAAATATTTGACTGACATACTTTTTGACATGAGCAGCCCAAGTGCGGCACTGACTCGTCCAGGGTTGGAATAAAATGCCCCATGTGCACATTAATGTATCATTTCCATATCTACTTTAATTACTAACATTACAGCATCTTACAATTTCTTACATTCTTATGTTTAAGACTTTATATAAAAGATAGTCGTACCAATCACATACAACAGAGTGGCACCACTTTATATAATAGAAAGCTTCCACATTTTATTTCTTAAGTCCTCAGAAAGAATATATACCTTACTATTTACATAAATTAAAGTAGGGTAAATGTAAAAGAAAACAATGCACATTTATAAAGAATCATCAAATGGTTAGTTTAAACTAAGGTCCCGCCTCTCACAGGATAGATAACCAATCATACTTGAGGATAATGGGGTGGCACCTTGCATGGCCAATCAGATTTCAAGGGTGGCAATTGCACCCAGACCGACCTTCTAGAAATGACCCTTTGGGTGATCCATATTTTTTCACCTCAGCATGATTGCTGTACCAGCCTGAAGCAGGTGCATAATGATCGCAGGCACTGCCTTACAGTCTGGTATGAAGTGATCAGGATAAATACCCAATATACAGAGCTTTGCCTTAAGAGGGATCTCTATAGCTGCTGCATGTGAGACAAAGTTAATTATGTTTTCCCTCAACACCTGGATTGTTCGGCATTAGCACCTTAAGTTGATGCAGTTGTCAGGAATTCTAGGATTGTACTTCTCATTGTAAAAATTGAACTCTTACTGCATTTGGAAGAGGCTGAATACTGTAGTTTTCTCTCCCCACCCAAGAGGTATTAGTTGGGGAAAAAGGCAGTATTATTTTTATTTCACTTTTATGATACAAGGTGAGATCTGGCAGCCATCTGATTTAAAAACATGACTTTTGTTTTTCACTGTTCCCACTCAGTTCTGCTTTATGTGACTTGGTGAAGAAGAGGATGCAGCAGGATAAAAGGATGCATAACATGCACCAACAGTACACACTGCGTAGTCACATAAGTATCATGTTGCACCGCAGAAATACAAAGCTCTGTCAGTGTTAAAAAATGGCATTTAAAGAATAGATAAAAGACCAAACTGTCTGTGCAGCCAACTTCACACTTTTTGTCCTTGCATGCTTTCACACATACTGTATATTCACATTCCGGCACACACTGAATTGTGCGCTGTCATTAATAATGCTCCCACAGAGGCCACAGGGGGTAAATAATATCTATTTTTCATGTCACACACATAATAGATCCCATGAACCAGAATGATATGTTTCCCCCTGAAAGCAAAAGCAAGAAAATCATGCTTTGGAGTTGGTATCGATTCAATGTGCCTGAATATCCCCCATTTCATCACTTTCTATGATTACCCCTGTGATTTATAGTGTCTTAGCAATGTCGGTATATTTTAGTTGAGTGACTGGAACACCTTGCAAGAGGAATGAGGAACTGGTCTGCACACACACACACACACACACACACACACACACACACACACACACACACACACACACACACACACACACACACACACACACACACACACACACACACACACACACACACACAGAGGAAGAAAGAGACTAAGAGAAACCAAGTGAAAGTGAAGGTCAGAGTCACAATTTTGCAAGGTAGAAAGTGTAATGTGTTGATGGAGGGTGACAACCAATTATACTTTGTTTTAAATATAATCTGCAGTAAATGATTTGACATATTAATGCTAAATATTAATTAAGGACTGAAAAGGATGAAACAGGCACTTTTTTATATAATACTCTTATGTACGTTGCACATTAGTTATTTTGCACATTTCTTATTAGAATTTTTTAGAGGAGAAGCAGTTTTAAATTTCATTCACTTGGGCAAACAGTCAGATTGAAACTCAGACAGAACACCACAGTGAATTTCTTTGGCATACAGAATCAGACTAATAATAACCCTTTAAAAACCAAGTGAGTAGGAATTTCAACAACAGACTGTCAAAAAAAAAATCCTCATTCTGCTTAAAGGAAGTGCTAACACCGCTTTCACAAGTCCAGTTTTTGCCGTCCAACAATTGTTCAAATGCTGTTTCAGAGGCTTTTCCATCATGAAAAGAAAATAACTGAAGAATCAGCCCAGTATCCCAGGAATTGTGTCCATATTGAATGCCAATGCAGGCTGTAGTATGCTATTTATGTAGCCAGGTGGGAAGTAGGTTTGAGGTCAAGGTGTGATGGGTGAGCCCTGTTCTCACCAGAAAAACATGTGCAATAGGTCAAATGTGCAAACAGCATGTTCTGACTAATGTTTTTATCTATTCTTAGGCTATGACCTCTAGAGGGTGAAATAAGTAAGACAGGAGAAGGCTAAAGAGCGATGGATTAGATGGCTCAAACAAACAAGACCTTCACCCAGGGGACCGGGGTTCGGGTCCTGTGTGAATGAAAAATTAAGTTTTGCTATGTACGTGGCGTGTGTTGCATGACTGCCATCACTTGAAATATGTAATGTAGTTATTTTAGCCCTACTCACAATCTTTTTTAAAAACCTACCTATGTAATTGTATGGCTAAACTGAACCAAACAATGATTTACAACCAACTTTGTGTGTAATGTTGCATGAGTTGTGCCATGTGACTTACATAACGTAGATACATAGATGTGTAGAACGTAGATAATTCATCAGATACTGACAAAATGTCACCGCCCCCCCCGCGGCTAATCAAGCAGTTCTGCTGCCTCAACTTAACTTCAACCCTTTCACAGCACAATAAAAGGCAGTTTCAAAGCCGTCATCACATGTTCTGACCACATCAGATACTGCAGCAAAAGGGTAACATCTGCCTCAGTATCAGACACCGAGGGGCGATGACATTTTGTCGGTATGTGACGAGTCGGGATGAGAGTGTGTTGAAGTCATTTTGGGAGTAATTGGCAATTGACCTATTCCGCCATGTATGAGGGTGTTTGCACAGGCCTGCAAGTAACATTTGGCTATTTCAGTCATACAACTCATGTTTGAGAATGTTTATTCAGCAGCAGAACATGACTTAAGTTTGATGTCTAGGCTCCGACTTCATCACTCCCCACAGGTGATGTTACATAGAAATATAAGGGGAGTGATGAGCAAATTCTTGAACCCCCCCCCCAAAAAACTGCACAATTTGGAGCCTGATTGCTACTAAGGTGAGGACCCTCTATGTGATGGCCAAGGCACCAGCTTTCATGGCCATCCATGCAAGCTCTGCGGTTACTACTTAGTGAAACTGCTATGTGTGGCCCCGAGGACCAGCCACCTAGGAGGGATCACACAGCTTGATGAGAACCATAGTCTTATCAAGAGTTTGCCACCATGAGTGATGAAAAGGGATACCAACAGAAGCATCAGGGATTAATGACGGAGGAATTTCATCATGGAAGAGAAGGGACAGTCTTTGTTAACAGTTAATCTTTGCAAAGATCTATCAGACCTTAGGTGTTTGATTTACTTTAGAAGAGCATTTGTACTCAATTTCCTCAGAGTAGGTGAGATCATGTTGAGGGTCAAAGTAGAGAAACTGTAGTCACCAAACCTGAGAAACCCATAGAAGCCATAACAGAACTGCTTCCAGCATAATTTTCAATATAGTGAGAAACAACCTTAACTTGAGCTGGACACCAACTAAGCACCAGTGAAACAGCGAGAAGCAGTCTAATTGTTGCCTGAAGGTGGTGCCTTTAGGACACTGAGGAGCAACTGAATGAAGAGGTTGGCATCGAATGAGAAATCAAATTCCCACTAGCATGGCTTGATACTTTGCAATAAAGATGGCCAGATTTCAGTGAAATGCAACAAGTGCACAACTGCACAGATGTCTACAGACAGAGGACTGTGGAGGAGGTTGGTGCAGAAAGATAGTAGAAAACCCAAACTGAAGCAGAGGCCTAACTATACTTTTGGTTAAATCAAATCTGTTCTGAAAGATGTACACCTTACTCCTGAAAAGTTTTAACTGAGATACTGAACTGGCGGCAACGAGGGAAATACAACCACTAAGAATTCATCCGAAGATGAAAGACAAAGGCAAGTTGCAAATGTGCAAAATCCAGCGTAATGCCTCTGGCAAGGTGACAAAGATGCAAAGGCTAATGTTACACCCAAATGTTGATTTGACAGAACATTGAATGCCATTAGCACTATCAGAGTGAGATCTGAGATTAGGACAGACAGTTAATCAAAATGACCAAAATCATAATAAGGCAGTTCCTAGTTGCTTGAGATGCAATTTATGTTGAATACAAAATGTGGGTCAGACTACTATTTTAAATATTGTCGTGCTGTGGACACATCCTGCCTACACAGCATATTTACAGACATAAGAAAAACATCTGTTTGGTACAACTCCTTGCACAAATAACTCCATAATATATATATATATATATGTATATATATATATATATATATATATATATATATATATATATATATATATATATATATATATATATATATATATACATATATATATATATATATATGATGTCCCTGAACACACCAAAGGAAAAACTGAATTCTACCCAAGTTGTTAAATAACTACAAAACAATCAGAGCAATTTTAAAATCTTGTTGCAGATTAGGACCTGCATAACAGAAAGTTGAGAAGAAAATTATTTACTCATATTTTCTCCAATAATGATGTAATATCAATACATTAGATAGATATTACATTTTCCTTTTTGGCTTCTTTAGTTAGGATATGAAATAAGAACGGAACAGAATACCTGTTAAAATTTGATTCCTGAGGGAGACAGAATTGCAGCTGCAGAGGGCAGGAGCGGAGAACCCATGGTGGAGTTGGAACTACAGTTCCCAGAGTCCTCTGGTGTGTGACGTCAGGAGCAGCGGAGCGTCTTGGCCCGTGTCAAAAGTTGCAGACGGTGACTCGGATCGTTTACATTCACCGGCACAAAAGTTTGCACTCGTGATGCTGAGTGTTGATGTGGACTGGAGAAGAGAGGACAGGAAGTCTGAATCAGCGGAGGTACTTTTAGGGGAAAGTGCAGGTGTGGGAGAAGCTGCGTGGAAAGCTTCTTGCTCTTTGTAAAGTTGTGCAGGGCGCGGTGTTCAGGCCATTCAAGCCGGTCGTTTGCGGCAGGTGTTCGGGGAAAGACAGCACCTTCCCGTGAAGATTGAGACCCACACTTCCACAAGAACGAGAACGTAGCGACAACAGCAGGTAAGATGACAATCAGACACGCAGCGACACTGTGCGGGGCAGCAATGCATGCAGGCAGAGGAGGAAATGGGATGTTTAGTAGTTTAAATGGACCGCCAGATTGAAAGGGTGCGTTTGTTTTGTACTATCTACAGTGAGGTATGTCACGTGTGATTGGCAGTGCAGCTCCAGTTGTCTGCCTGAACTAGCTCGCACACATTTATTTATCATAACCACAAGCTTCACATAACTTTAAAGTGTTTCTGTGGTGATATTTATCCACCATACCACAGTATGCTTGTTTAAACATTGGTGAAGAATGGAATTCTTAAAACGGTGGCATTTGTTGTAAAGAAACATCACATATTTAAATTATTAAATTATTATATTTAAAACATCTTTGAGATTTTGGGATTTCTATTTAGAAATAGAAAATATTACACACAGTACAATATTTTGTTAACAAGCAAACAAAAACAGCTCAGTCAAATGCATCAGTGGTTGACAGCACTTTCTTCTGTTCATAATGATACATGACACTCACCAAATCACAGGTAAAAGAAATGACAAGTGGCTGTTACAATGATTTATTTTGTTCAGCTGACAGTTATTTATTTTCTGAAAATAACAAAAACAGTCTCTGCAGAAAGCGAGCACTAAATGGCGGGTGATGACATATCGTTTTGTATTGGAAGATGTGTCCGTCAAAAGGATATCTGATGGATTTCACATTCGCAGGAATAAATCATGCGAATGTCACAAAGTAAAATGACTTTACAAAGTGTAAAAAGGTTAAAAGATAAATGGGTTACAAATTGCTAAATAAACACCTAGAAATGCTTCACCACTTAAAAAACTTTTAAGTGGAATGTCTCCAACTGCTTCTTTACACAACATATTCAACAGGTTATATTGACATGGTATTGTTCTGCGAGACATACTTGGTGAATAAAGTGAATTCATAAAAATATGACTATTATATATACACATCCTCTTCTATACTCAAAGATGTGTTTTCTCTCTTTTTGTTTACAATTCACAGCTCGCTGAAAAGAATTGCATTCAATAAAAGATGTGCAAAATATGAGTCATAAAGCTGTTATCGACCGGAGATTGGCTGAGCTTATGCAATATAAACAATGTGTGATGTCCCTCCCTGCAAATCCTCTGTCTTGTGGTCAAAGCTCAATTTGTCATCAATAAACATGTCCAGATATTTGTATTTGTCGAGCTACTCCACAGCTTGGCCCTTGACAACATTGGCATCTGAAATCGATCAACACGTCCTGATGCTAAGCTGCAAAAATGAATTCTCGCACCACTGAACAAAGTCCACCAGCAGGTCCAAGGCTGCCCATTTATCCTGTGGGAGTGTATTTGCAGGGGGATATGGATAGCATGCTGTCTATCATCTGCAGGGCTGTAGTGGAGGGATACTATACTCATTTTAATCACACTGGCTCACACAAATCTTAAAGGAGAAATCTATGATATGCCTGCTGCACTTCATCATAAAATTACCACGATATGCCATTAGAGATTAAGGAAGCATGCTGAGGTAAATATACTGGTTTCACCTTAATTAGAGGACTGATTAAGTGTCAGACAAGTAAGAGTAATAAACAGCTGATCAACTTACAATGACTTGTCATCGCTTGTTGCAGTGTACAATTACAATATTGGACTCATCTTGCACTCCTGCAGTGTTTCTGCAGCCTGCTTGAGCTTCCTCAATACTAGGGAGGAGGGGACAAGGAGAAACAACTCACTTCAACCATATATATATTATTATACAGTATATTAAATGGGATTTAATCTATTGAATATACAGCTATTGCTCCAATTGCTATTTAGACTGCAATACTCATTTATGAACACACAGTTGCTACATATTGCTCCTTTAAAGATGTAAATGAATGGTATTAGTCAATATAAACATAAAAATGTGCAAACTGTACAAGAGCAATACTTGAGAGACACTGAGATGAACTAAAATCTAGTTGAATGTTGGGCCCTGTGTTCACTAAAGTGTTTTTTTTCCCAGCTGAAACTGCCAGGAGCTCCTCTGAAAACACTCATCTGGAAGTGCATGAGGACACTTTGGAGGTGCAGCTCTTAGCATTTCAGCTGAGACACTCGCAGGTTGTTATGCTATGGAATATCCATGAAGGTAACATTTAATCTACGCTTTGCAAGTTTGTGTTATCAACAAATACTGCATCTAAAAATGGCAGCACAAGGCAGAGAGGCCTACCTGCTTGCTTGAATGTTCCGTTCAAGATCCTTGGAACCTTGGTTCTACTTAGTAAACCAGCCCGCATTTCCACCAGTTTTGAGCAGAACCATTCCAAAGGAGAAGCTGTTATATTCAGGTCCAGCTGGAAACCAACTTTTCAGGTTCTTAACCAGTTTATTTCTGCTGGTAATGCTCAGAATGGTTCAAAATCAGGGCTCGAACTGGTCTCTTGTTCGGCGAAACATCCTATTGTGGTAGCCTATTTGTCCCGCCCCTACTCCACCATGATTGGACGGCAGGGTAAAAAGTGACAGTGACAGGTGCAGTGTTTTACCCGAAGTTGAACATTTTTCAGTTCTTTGCCATCAGAAAAAAGTCACACAGCAATAGATGTGTTGCTGGTGTTAATAGCACAGCAGAGCAGGAACGTGGCGCTCCAATTGAAAACAATACAAAAAAAGACAGTGTCCTCAGGAAAAGACGCCATGGTGGACACAGCCCCTTAGTAACCACCAAAGGATATAAAATTTACATCAGACAGCATTTTGCTCATCTTTTGACCCACCTACATCACTGAATTTATTGCTTTATTTGCTCCACTTGTTTTTGAGGTCATGTTTCTCTTGCAGTGTGTGTGTGCGTGTGTGTGTGTGTGTGTGTGTGTGTGTGTGTGTGTGTGTGTGTCTGGACCAGGATCACCAAGACAAATTCACAAAGTGAATGCACTTCTTGAGGGACATCAGTCAGACAGAAGTGTGTGTATTTGAGCACAGAGCTGTGTAAGCATAGGAGTAGGTGTGCTGAGTAAATAGGAAGATGAAAGAGCCTGACGTACAGAGATGTTAAGAAAATATTGGAAACAGAGAGATAAGGGCAATTGAGAAGTACAGACCTTTAAGGAAAAAAGAGATGAGAAAGGTTAGTTTCAGTTACTATCCTTTCAGAAGCTCTCTTGTTGTCCGTGGCAACTGTCAAACCATTGTAACTGCAACAAAACATTAAAGTTAAGGACATTTAAAGAGACAATTCACTCCAAAATCAAAATACACCTTTTTTTTTTAGTATAACTCCAGTGTAATGGGAAAAAAGTGGCACTCACCTTGTAGTGATCAAAGCACCAAAAACTACATAAGAAAATTCAAAACCAGTGTCTCTTTCTGAAAAGCATGACCTCAAAATAATCCTTGTTGTCAGCAGTTTCATGCAGGAGCTCCTGTCTCTCTGCAGTTGAATGCAGTTGAAACTACTTACTTGCTATTAGAAAGAAAGTAGTCATGATTTTCAGAAAGAGACGCCGGTGTTGAATTTTTCAAATGCTTTTTTTGTGCTTTCAGCACCACAAGCCTGTGCCAAATAGCACTACAGGAAACACCAGTTTTGATTTTGGGGTGAACTGTTCCTTTAACACCAGAGCGCTCCACAACATCATGAACAATCAACAATGAATGAACTATTATCATAGTTAACATATCATATATTATATTTCTGAGAATTTCTGCATCCCAGGTATTCTTTTATGGATTATGGATTTTATCTACTTTTAAAGCAAATAATAAACAGTTGAAATAAAGAATGAGATAATATATATTTTATTAATATGAAGGCTATGTTGATTTGTAAATACATAATAATAATACACCCACACTGTCACACTTTCTTCAGCATAAGGTTACTTTCATCAAATAGCATTCAAATAATAGTGTGCTGTGTACTGTGCAATGCAAATAAAGTGTATATATATGAAAAGCTTAAAAGTACTGTGAAAAACACGATTGCGGGGGCACCCTGCTAGTTCAGTTGGTGGAAGCTGTGAATCCTCCTGCCTCCTGCCTGTGACCCTTTGCTGCATTCGCCCACTGCCTCTCCCCTTTTGCTGTCCTCACTTCAGCTGTCCAATCAATTACAGGCACAAAAGCCCAAAACATACTAAAAAAAATGTGATTGCAAAACATTTTGTAAATGTATTTATAATCTCTGCCAGACATAAGCCTGGAGGGGATCATGCAATTGGTTGAGCATGCGTGTGTGTGTGTGTGTGTGTGTGTGTGTGTGTGTGTGTGTGTGTGTGTCTAAGTATTTGATCTTTTGTCTGCAGCTAATCTTGTATATTACTGGAGCAATCAGCCTAAATTTTTTGTGCACATTTACGGCTGTAAGCTCAATAGTTGCAGTGATTCATAGTTTTTGAACAACCTGTATAAACCTTTATATAAACTGTACCGTCTGCTATGACTGAACATTTTTGGAAAAAATATCTAATTGTTTAAATATTTTTCATGATTCGTTTATGATAGAAATATTAGAGGGAGTGATAGGTTTTAAAAAATTATTCTCATTTTCATTGAATAACATTAAAATGATTATGATGTGATATTTGCGGGGACCTGTACCAAACAAAGATCCTCTTTAAAGTCAGTAGAATATTATGCTCAGATTTTGTTGATTCGGTCCTCTTTCCTTGCTCTTTGTGCTTCTACCATGGATAGGCAGAGTCGTAACGCAACGCAGCCACACCTGATGGAATTTGTCTGTTAAACAACGCTGACCTACTGGCAGTGTTGGGGACTATTTAGTCACATGTAATTAAATTGCAATGTAATTGTAATCTATTCGTCGCTGACCAAAAAGTTAATTATTAAAATGCTGGTAATTATAAAGTGGATGCATCCAAATATTCCTTTTGGGTTGCTTGGCAGAGATCTTTATTCTGCTGAGTGTATTCTTCTTTTATCATCTGTTCTAGTTGGAACAAAATCATAAAATGCAAATTGCATGTAAATGTAAGTATAAGAGAGAAACAAGCTGTTACAGATTGGCGGCGAGTTACACTGGTCTGCTTGAGAGACATAGGAAGTGAATGAAAGAGATGTAGATGGAGTCCGAGCATCAAGAACATGAACAACTCTGTTCTCCTCACATCTCTACATTGTCATAATCTCCTGTCCATCATGTGAACGAAACAACCTCTACAAGGGTAGTGGTGTTTTTTATGCCCAGTGCCACATTGTCAAGACTCTTCTTTGTGTTAAGACAGTCCTTGGCAATCAATAGCATGAGTTTCCATGGATATTTTTCTCTGGATACTTGCTGATGGAGTCTGTTTCATTCTATCCGTGAGTGGTACTGTTAACCCCCCGGTGTGCTGAGTGGACACCTGCCATCCACAGCTGAATCTGCTCTCTGGAGCTTTGAGTCTTTGTCCCGTGCCTTTTCCCTGTAATATTTAGCAGCTTGAAGGTTTTAGTTTACAACCCGTCATCCAGCTAAACCCATAAAACAAACCAATCAAAAGCCCAGCACAACACCGAGGCTTAGAGAAATCCAATGGCTTTCCTGGGCTATTGATCTCACCGCCCCCCAGAGCCAAGGCCTTTCTATCGAGGCTTTACAAGAGAGATAGAGACGCTTCTGTGCTTGTGAAAAATGACATTGATTTTAATAGAGATGCTTACTTGTTTAACAGGCATAAATTAGCTGGTGATTATTAGCCTGCGAAGGGTCATGCAGCTTTGTGTCGGCCTGTAGCAATCTGGATTTTTAGTCCTCCTTAGGATGAAGGAAATGAGACCTGGCTGTCTGTCAAAACATGTTATTTGCACAGAATTTAGTCTGCCTGCAGAAAAGCTCTGAAAACTGGCTGTCCAGCTATAACTTATGCATCCTGGGTATACAGCGCCGCATGCCAAGTGACATATGGACTTCCAATAAACACGCTCCGGATGTTTTCATGTGATAACAGCAAATTGGAATTGTACAAAGCATGTTGTGTTCTTATTCACAGGGGCCTCCGTGGCGAATACCCATTTGCATGAAATTAATATGTGTATGGGGGAAGAAAATGGCTGAGCACTCAAGTTAAACTCATTAGCAAGCCCAGCAGGGGCATTTGTTCCACAGCTATCAAGGAATCCTAGGCTGCTTTTCATTATGCATTCTCTCCTAATGCTTCCAGTCTCTATTTGGTTGGAGAGCATTTAACTACTAGAGATGGGGAGAGGGAAGAAAGAAATTACACTGCCTTCAAACAACAAGCTCTAAGTGTTTGGTACATAAAAAAACAAAAAATAAAACGGTGCTTTCTTTGTTTTCTGGACAAGAGGAATTGATTCAGAGCTGTATGCTGTGAGAATGTGGTAATTGTAAAACTTATTTGAGAACAATTATTGCATGATCATCATTGTGGTTGTTCTGAAATGTGTAATTAGTGATTTGTTGTCGTCAAAAACGGTGTCCCAAACTTAAAGCTCTCCGATTCCGAGGGGTAGTTTTTTGAAGTGGGGTTGCATGAGGTATTTATCTATATTCAGTGTGTTACCTACAGTAGATGGCAGTTTGCACAGCCCCAGTTTGAAGAAGCAGAGAGGAGCACCAGCATGGAAGCTAAGCAATGTACTGCTATAGATAAGACACCATCCAGAGGGAAGGAGAGTGAAGCGGTGTGTTGGGTGGTAGCTTGACGGAGACAGCAGGAACTGTAGAAAGCTGTGATGCTTTTCATCACTGCAGCAGTAGAAGGTGACAGACAGATCTTTATTCAGCTTTACTTTCTATAGCGATCTCAGAAAGTATAGTTTTGCCTTCTTTATTACCAGTGTTGTGGTATTGACAGTATATAACATCCTCTGACATATGGACGCCCCGGAACCTGAAGCTAGACGCTCATCCACTATGTCTTCTTTGATGAAGAGTGGAGTGTGCCCACCACTGCTTTTCACGAAGTCAAGAGATTTTCTTTGGTCTTGCTGATGTTAAGAGATATGCTGTTTTCTGAGCACCAGAGTGCCAGGTGCTTGACCTCCTCTCTGCAGGCAGATTCATCATCATCTGGCTTACATATTAGCAGTTTCCCATCAGAAACGCCTGTCCGATGGCAGAGTTAAGAAATGGAAATATTATAAATGTAGCATACAGTTAGTCTGATATTGATTTTTTTGGATGGACTTTTTTTTAATTGGCTTCAAAAAATTCCAAACTATCCCTTTAAAGTGACAAATCCTTCATGGACAGAACTGTAACTTTAGAAATAGTCATAACTCCAATAACACCCACAAATAGTTGCTATTTCCGACAAGTACTGTATGAAATAAAGTCTGAGTGCTGTTATGTTTCTTCCTGCTAAGAATGATGAGACATGAATTTTATGGAGAACTGAGCCGCCTCTCTGCATCATTCTGAGCACCGCAGGGGCATGTCTTTATCAAAGTGTAAATGGATCCTGGTTTCAGCTTGACAAATGTCTTGGCAGGCAGCACCCACACGTTTCCAGCAGCACATTCCTGTAAGGACAATGTCATTGTGAGAAAAGGCAAAGTGATAGGCAAAGACAAGCACCTCTTTGCAGACTGCGATACTCGGGGGATCGATCAAGGGCAACACTGTCTATATTTGGTTTTGGCGGCACTCTCGTCCGCAGATCAATATTTATCTGTTTATGATGCTATGAAAACAACATTTCAACTTAGTGGTTTCAGTGGCCAAGGACACAGTTCATCTATTTAAACAGTTATATTCACTAATACAAATCAAATTACATGTGTGCTGTCTCTTGAATGTGTGGTTTCTATTGTTCATTATATATTAATGAAAAGAGGTTTAATACAGAGTGCCATTTACACATCTCATATACAGCGCTTTTAACTAGCAAGAATAAAGGGCAGGGATATCTAAACCCAGTGGTGAATACAGAGCTGGCTAAACTGTAGTTTGATTGTCTTGTTTCTGCTTATTGATGAATGCAATTGATCTGAAAATAGAGGAGTAAACTTTAAGCCTTGTTTCAAAGAGGCTGTCTACAGTATATTTGTACCAGGTACCTATATATAAATCTATCTCTCTCTTTCTCTCTCTTGCTCTCTCTCTCTCTCTCTCTCTATATATATATATATATATGTATTCATAGTCACAGAGTGCCCTTGAAACAAGGCTTTAGGCTCAGTCACACCACCATTTAAAAACAACAAAATATCACAACAAAATCAATTCAGCTGAATTGGTGCAATCAATGAGTTTGCTCAAAGACACACCACTGGTTTGAACAGTTCAAAAATACATAATATATGGTGTCCCTTTCTAGCATATTATGAGATTACTACAAATACCAGTTTAGGAAGATGTATAGGCTGGGACCTGTGTCTGTATAGCAGTTTAATTATTATATATACTATATATTACATATTTTTGGCTATCAGGCTGTTACCATAATCAATATCCACACACCTTTGATACTATCAGTATTGATTTAACATAAATGTAACCCTATTATTATAATGTAAAACTTTCTTATGTTTATTGTTTATTCTATGTAACAATAAAGACATATTTTAAAAAATCAAAAAATACATATTTTTCATCTGGCCTGTATGCTACTTAGCTTTTGACAGTATGGCAGTAGGGTTTGTTGGTGTAGCTCTGTATAAAGAAACTAGTTCCTACATGATACTGTGGATTATCTTGAGTAACTGGGTCATGATATTTGGAGAGAAAGAGACAATTTTTCAAATGTAGTTCTCGGTGCTTTGAGCACCACAAGCCGAGTTTCGCTTTATTCAAGAGAAATGAAACATTTCTACAGATATCTCCAAGACTTGCCAACTCATACCAAAATAATCTAGGGGGATAAATAACACTACAGGTAAGAGGCAAAATATGTATTTTTGATTCTGAACTACCCCTTTAAGGCCTGTTCACACCATCATTCAAAGAGATGAAAATGTGGGTTTGCTTGCAGACACATCCATCCACTTGAGTTAAACTTTGGTTAAATTTTGACATGCACATGTGCCCTGCTGGCCTGCTCCCAAGCAATTAATGATTAATTATTTTTTTCAGTTCCTTTTTCTATTGGGTTTTCAAAAAACTAAAAAGATAACAAATACTGACTGAAAATGTAGGACAGTGAGGTTAATTTAAACAAAAAGGAGCAAAAGAAAAAGTTAACTTTTGAGCTAGAGAGCCAGAAAGTTTAAAATAGAAGAGGTTTAAACAGCTTATTGGCTGCATTTCACCATCCATTTAAACTTTGCCGTGCCACTTTCTGGCTTTAACTCTGCACAGTAATTGTGGATTTAAATTGAGGCTACCATAGTTACACAGTTTGGTCCCTAATCAGACCAAGAGCTGTGTGTGCACTGTGCAAAAAAGTCAAGGATATTATATATATATATATATATATATATATATGTTTTTGTTTTTCATGAAAGATTTCAACTGAAGAGCAACCAGTTTGGTGACCCCTGGAATGCACTTTGCTCTATATGCAGATGATGTAGCTCTGACTTCTGCACTGTTTTACTTTTGAAATGCCGACCCTCCCGCCTGATGTAAAGCAGCTGGCAGGAGGGTCAGCACTTTAAATATGTGGCCATACAAACAAGGCTCCCCTGGGAATTACATTGGGAGTGAGTTCGCCAGTGGTGGGAGTTCAGTTACAGTATTTTTGTTCAGGATTCAGAGTGTGAGAAAAGGCAGGCAGATGGGAGCAATCACTGCAAGCGTGTAGGTGTTGTAGCTAACCATATGGTAGTGACGAAAAAGCTGAAACTCCAAGCAAAACTGTCGATTTGCTATGCATTCCCCCTCGCACCATATGGCCACAACATTTGGGTAACGACCGCAAAGAAACATCAAGGATACACGCAGCTAGGAGGTACTGCTTTTTTTAAATATGTCATGTTCAGTCAATAGCTATGTGGGAGGAGCTCAGTTAGAACAGAATTGTTCAAAGAAGCGCTGCTGCTCTTTTGCATGAAAATACGACACTTGTGCATCTGATTAAGATGCCTTCTGGATGCTCTAGTGTGGTGACACTCTGGGAACATCAATTTGCACAGAGACCCCAGGAAGACCCAGAATACACCGGAGACACAATGTATCTCTAGCAGCTTGGAGACATCATGCGAAACCCCAGAATGTCGGCTTGGTTATGCTTGGTTAGCTGCCTCTATTACCCAGCATAAACAAGAAAAAATGGATAGATGGATGGATGGGTGGATGCACTGCAAAAAATCACACAGGAATTTAGTAGCATCAACTAATCTTTTCTCATTAACTAAAGGGAGCAATGCACCGATCAGGCCTAACATTATGACCACTGACAGGTAAAGTGAATAACACTGATTATCTTTTCATCACGGCACCTGTTAGTGGGTGGGATATATACATATACATTTTGTCCTCAAAGTCAATGTGTTAGAAGAAGGAAAAAAGGATTTGAGCAAGTTTGACAAGGGACAAATTGTGATGGCTAGACAACTGAGTAAGAGCATCTCCAAAACTGCAGCTCTTTTGGGGTGTTCCCAGTCTGCAGTGGTCAGTATTGATCAAAAATGGTCTAAGGAAGGAACAGTGGTGAACCAGCGTCAGGGTCATGGGCAGCCAAGGCTCATTAATGCATGTGGGGAGCGAAGGCTGGCCCGTGTGGTCCGATACAACAGACAAGCTACTGTTGCTCAAATTGCTGAAGACATTAATGCTGGTTCTGATAGAAGTGTGTCAGAATACACAGTACATCGCAGTTTCTTGCATGTGGGGCTGCATAGCCAAAGAGCAGTCAGGGTGCCCATGCTGACCCCTGTGCACCGCCGAAAGCACCAACAATGGGCATGTAAGCATCAGAACTGGACCACGGATCCAATCGAGTGTCTGTGGGATGTGCTGGACAAATAAGTCCGATCCAGACTTAAAGGATCTGCGGCTAACATCTTGGTGCCAGATACCACAGCACACCTTCAGTGGTCTAGTGGAGTCCATGCCTCGATGGGTCAGGGCTGTTTTGGCAGCAAAAGGAGGACCAACACAATATTAGGCAGGTGGTCATAATGTTATGCCTGATCGGTGTATGTGGCAATTGCACATGAAAAAAAATAGAGTACTGCAGTGCAAAGAGTTGAATGAATAGAGCTGGAGCCAGACTGTATATTAAATAGGTTGAAATCCTGTTTAATATTTGATTTATGGTTGAAGCGAGGTGTTGCCCCCCCGTCCCCTCCTCCACAGATTCGGGGAAGCTCTGGCTGGCTGCAGGAACACTGCAGGAGTGCAAAAAGTGTGCAACATTGTAAACTGACAATAACAAGTCCTCCACTGTAGGTTTATGAGCTGTTCATAACTGTTAATTGTCCATCAATATAAAGGTAAGCCTCCTATCCTGAAAACAAAAGCCCATTGCTCTGAAAATACACACGCTGGACTTACTTAAGAGTTAAGTGACTGCCTGCCTCACTGCCTGCCAGACTTGATTAACATATTGCACTTTTTAACATTTATGCCTTCTACAAGATTATTAATGATTTTTTATGACCCATAAACAGACACTTACTCATTCTGGGAATATTCTGCATTAATTAAAGTGAAATAAACAAACTCAAAGAATTATTCCAGCCCAGAACAGAAATTTCAAAGAAGGACACAGTGGCTGTGGTGTTTTTGTATTTCAATGTACCATGTTTCCATAAAAGTGGATGACATATTTTGGCCTGATTTGAAGTCTTTCAACTTGAAATGATCAGTAGAATGAATGTATTGTTGGTTCAACTTCTTATCTTAAGCTTACTGAATGTTTTCTCAAGCATGTTGACTAGAAAGGTTTGGAATCAATGCAAAAATACCAAATTTAATCAACTTAAAATGTGAAGGCAACCTGGAAGCTTAACTTTTTTTTAAGTTCAAACAAATCCACAGTGTGGTTGGATGATGGATGTGACTTTCGGGGAAAAAGGACAATGGAAGATACTTTCTCATGCACTGTGATATATTGTACAGCCAATAACAAAAATAGCTATCGCTATAGCTGTATGTATTTACAGTTTTTCTATATAACATGAGTGCCCTGAGTAGTATGACTTCAGAGTTATTTATGCTTTGAATGAAGGTCGTATTCCTTAGGTTGTCGATGTTATTCACTCCATACAGTCAGTCAATCAACACTGGCCACAGAGAGGAGGACATAACAGGTTTCATGAGAACGTTAAGTTAATCTGCTTAAAAGAGACTGCAGCGACATCAAGGTTGTCAGCGATAAAAAAAAAAAAGGGGGGGGGGGGCTGGGTGAAATTCAATTGGATGAGATGAGTTGCGACAGTTGATATAGAGAGCTGCAGCGCTGATGAAATGGATTCATTGTGACAGCTGAAGATAATGAGCTTTACTCAATCAGCTTGAGAGGGCATCCGACTGCTGTTTCAATTGCTACCTTGGTGACTTTCGGGGGTCTGCTGGGGACAGGCGTTTACAGACAGGTAGAGCACTGTTGTCCAGCTGTGGCCTGCCACAGTGTACTGAGAGATTTCACCTCAGGAAGCACGGCTCACACTGCTCAGCTCCCCGTAGGGACATTTTCAAACTGTAACTAAATAACTTTTATGTGTTCACACTTTCTAGGGGTGCAGTGAAGTCAAATAAATATGCACTACTAAATATTTTGATGTTAACAATTGATGAAATGACTCAATGTGTTGTGAAAGGGGTCGCTTGTAGTTAGCTTGTGATTCATCCCAGCTCTATGGAGACTTTAGCATCTATTAGCTCACAGTGTTAATTCTGTATTTCATCACAGTTTTCTTCAGCAACATTTTTTGACTGACAAAGACAAAATGATAACTAAATAAAGAGTAACTTAAATGATGAAAAAAAAAAAAACTGTGATACATTTTTTTGAGTCTTTCATCAACAAAATAAAACGAGATGAAATGTTAGGGAGAGACTAGTTGGGCAGAGATTAGATAGAGGTTCATTAATATGTAATAAGCATTGAATTTATAGTCAGCAAATGCATCAAGTAATCACTTACTAATGCTGCTCATGTTAAACATTATTCATACATTGGTTAATTTTAACCTTGCCATTACATTTGTTAATGTTAACTATGCCATTAATGCATGCATTAATTATGCTTAATTAATTGGTAACTAATGTTGCAATCAAGTAAGTCAACATTATTTATGCCATCAGTGCATACATTTATTAATGGTAACTATAGCATTATAATTCATACAGTAGTTAATGCTAACCCTGCCATTAATTAATACATTACTTAATGCTAACTATAGCATTAATTTGTGAATTAGTTAATGTTAGCTATATTGGATTATCACTTTTCAAGTAACAAGAGTCAATTCAGTTGACAGCACTTGCTGCCAGCTGTGCGACAGCACACAGCTGTACAACTTTAGATTCAAATCTCAAATGCACATGTGATAGTACCTTAGTAGCAATATTCATGGGTTAAGATCATCATTAAATCATGTGATACAGGGATGATCATGTGTCAGTTGTGTTTTGTCTTTAGTACAGATCATATGTGTGTTATTATGGTGACACTGTGTATGCACAATGACAACAAAGTGGATCAGACTGCCAGCACACATGCTGTCTGACTCAGCGAGCAGTTTTCACCTTTTAAATGAGTTAGTGGGATCTATTAGCAGAATATGACAGAGACAAAGATAGAATATAATATTCATAAGTATGTTTTTATTAGTGTATAATCAGCTGAAAATAAGAATTATTGTGTTTTTGTTCACTGGAATGAGCTGTTTATATCTACAGAGGGTGGGTCCTCTTACACAGAAGCTGCGATGTTGAACCACCATGTGTCTACAGTCGCACAGTTTTTCACAAGCTTCACTGCCACTGTAGACTTGCTTGTAAGGGGAGGGCGAGGCGAGCAGGATTCTGTTGGTTGCAATCTATGACCTCACCTCTAGATGCAAGTCTTACGTACTGGTTCTTTAAATAATGCCTGAACTCAGTGTCACTTTTGAAATTAGATATTTATTTTCTTTCCTCTCAGCTATAAATATACTTTTAGATGATAAAATGTTTGCTTCAAATTTTAGCAAACCAGCAAACCTAGTGCTTTTAAAGGGTATTTTGACAAGTTTTCATCCATTTTTTTGAGCTGAAGTACAGTCATAGGATTATTTGTTGTAAGGACCTTGACCTTTGCACCATTTCTTGGCATCTTTTAAGTTTTGTCATGCAACAGTTATGAGTAATCTACTTTTGCACTGTCAAGCTAATGCATTAGCAGAAAAGTCCTTGAGTATAATATCACCATTGTCGTTTTGTAGGAAACCCACAAAAGGATTTTAAAGCAGGTGGTTCAGTAGTAGTGAGTTCAGTATTGCTTATTCTGATTTTGCACCACAGTAGAGCTTCAGGGTAATTCGTTTTAGTTCCACATCTACCGTTATTTTTGTCCCAAGTGTGCTTCAGCAGTTTAGAGTGCTAAATACATTCAAGAAAAGATATATTATAAACATTAGGATTGGACCTCTTTGTGTGCTATAGACAGAAAAAAATGGTAATTTTAGTACTGAGGAAAGAGCTCATTTATGGTCCTGGATATACTTAACAGCAATTTACAACGTGGAAAGCCTATTCAATGTAAAGAACAGGCAGTTAATGCCAACATGTAGGACACTTATTTTGGTGCACAGTGCAAAACTCAGTCAGCTGTGCACAGTGTGGGTGCACAGGATTAGCAGCAAATACAATACACATCAAAATGTCCCTGCATCACTGTGTTCTGACAATTTCCTTACAGAGAAGAAGACAGTGCAGAGCAGATCTGTCACAAAGCTCCTCCAAAAAGGAAACTGAAGTCCTTGTGTGGGAGGTGCAGCATCACCTCAAGCGAATGCGGTAGCACCTTAAGTTAGCTCAGGAGGAGATAACACATTTGGTTACCTCGTCTTTCTGGTCCAAGAAGATCCACTGGCCAAAGAAATAAAAGGTTTAATGGTATTAAGTGACGAGCCAACTGGCTGCAGATCACAAAGAAGTGAACACCAACCATCCCTGACATTTATAGACAGTCCCCATCAATGCGCACACATTTATTTTTATATAGTTAATGTGTCAAATGTAGTTCAAATATTTTGTTCTGCTTGAGGGCTTTCATAATAAAGTCAAATTATTCATACTGCATCACTTGGCAGGGTCACAAAAATAGCACAGAGCACGAGTGCACCGTACACGTTTGACCTGGTCTGAACAGGAAGTGGCAAAAGCAAAAACTCCCGGGATTCTTGACACCATTAATGTGTACTACGGGGTGCCACTTAATTATTACTGACATGCTTATTATTGCGCTGTTTTTGACCTCGTAGGTGCTCTCAAGACCAGGGAAACTTAAAACACAAAAGGACATTTGGGAAATTTGTGAATTATGTGTTAAACCTCAGTTGTAAACCCTGGTTTCTGACAAGAATAAACCACTAACACTTTATTTGAAGGGCTGTCATGACTGATATACCAGTGTCATTTGGTCATTTATGTCATTTTTTATTCCAAGTTGACATTGAGTTATGACAAGTTGACATGAACCAAGAGAACATAACCTGTCAGAGTCTTTGTCATGACAGTTGATGTCGTAAAACGACATATGCAGTTGGTTTTCACATTAGTTGTCACCATTATAGTGTATACATGTACTATACTATAAAACATTGTGAATTGAACACTTTTACCCCAAAGCTGATGATGCAAGTAGCTATGAGGGACACATCTCGTTTCCCTGTCATCTTGTTGAAAGTTGCACATGTACAGTACTGGTTGCTTGCCTCTTTTGCCCGGGTCCTGCCGTCTATGCAGCCAGTGAGCTCATACTGGCTGGATATCTCAGTGACGATGTACGGGCAATACAGCCTCCGAGACCAACGGTGGTCAATTTGAAATATACTTGAGGTTACAGTACTGAGATGCTTTTTTTTTTTCTTTTTGGACTCTGTTATTTTGGCTGGAAAAAGGTAAATACAGGCTCATTTCATCTGATGTCAAGGATAATCCATCTCAGCAGCAGACAATATGAATAATGATATAGAAATAGCCAATCTTCTTGCAGATAGTCTCATTTGCTTATGTAGGTCATATAGAGGCGTCAGTATTAAATTGAGACGATTCCATCACCAGTTAAAATCTCCTTCTAGTAGATTACGGACATTTTTGGCTTGGTTAAAGTCAAGTTGTCTTAACAAACAACATCTCAAATGTCAACTTTACATTAAAAATGACAAAGACTCCATGTTCATGACAAGTGTCATGACATAGTTATAACAGTGTCATGACAGTCTTATGCAGTGTTATTGAATAAAGTGTATGTTACACAATGGTTACAGTATTCAGTGTAATAACTGAAGTTCTTTGGTCTTTCAGCTGCTCCTTTTAACGTCTGCCATGGTGAATCATCTGTTCACTGTCAGACCACCCAACCTGGTATATCCACATATTTATTCGGTGTAGGCTTTATTTGCTGGTTGTCCTTCCTGATGCAACCCTCCTCATTTATCCAGGCATGAGACTGGCAATTTGGGAATGCCCTGGTGGGGGTAACAACCAGGTAACAACCAAGGACACCTCGACATGTGGCCTGGGGGAGGTGGGGATAGAACTGCCGAGACATCAATAAAAAGCTGCTATTTGTAACTCTGAATAGCCTGCAGCCATGTACAGATTATGAGATAACAGACTCCTAGACCTGTAAAAGTCTCCCCACCCCTCCTACACAGTAGCTGCAAGACATCCAGCCAGAAAGAGATGCGGCTGCATCATTGGTAGTCATCTTGTGTCTCACCTCTGGCCCAGCCTCTGCTTATCCATAATGTTCTTTTTTCATGCGAGCAATCACTCTGAGTGAAGATCTAATTATTTTCAAATGGTGGTTATCTCCCCATGATACATGAAACTCTTATCCAGAGTGTTACACACCAAACGGAATCAAGATTTAATTCAAGAGAAACATTTTAAGGTAATCTAATTCTAACTAAGCTATTCATGCCGAGATAAATGCTACATTTGCTAAACGGGGGAAAACTATTACTAGATTAAGAGGCATTTCTTTTAAGTTTGAAAGCCATACATTATTTACTGCTCTGCTTCTAAAATACTGAAGTTTGCTTATAGCGTAGCGCCAAACAATTATTCTCTAAACATCCTGCACTTCTCCACAGAGGTAGCAGAGCCTTGGCAGTGATCTCTCCTGCATGCTAGAGGGTCATTTGAGGTTTCCTACAGTTTTTCAGCATGGGCAAAATATGTGCATATGATAGAAACGCCGCTGCTAATGATTCACCTCTGTCATGTTCTAGGCAGGCATCACAGTGATCCATATTGGTTTAGTATGGAGAGTAAGCTTATTATGAATGTGTTTTTGATGCCTTTGTGTCCTGGTGTGATGAATTGCAGTGAGAGAGTTATCAACACACACTGCAGCAGCATTTAGAGGGTAACAACTCAAGGAAATTGAGTTAGTGGCAAGCTATAAATACCTTGTAACTGTGTTGATACTGCAGCACTGTATGATTTTATCCAAATAGAAAATGAACTCCCATAATGTCTGTGGCAAAATGCTAACCTTATTTTATTGGGTTTATAAAGTCATTTATGCTCATGTTCTCCATTAAAGTCTGGTTTGGCTGCTCAAGCTTCGTGCAATAAAAGCAGGCTGTGAGATTAATGGAAAGAGCCAGGGAGGTTAGCGATGTGAACCAGGCACAAGCAGAGTGTAACAGAGATTTTTGGAAAACCAGTCAAATCCTTCCCCCAGAGGGCAGTTTTAACTTCCACTTCAGTTGGATCACCTTGTAAAAAAAAAAAAAAAAAGATCATTAAATAGCATTTGCAAAACAAATTTGGGGATATTATGGATTGAATGAAATAGAATTCAGGTCACTCACTCCGATGTCCATCAAGCTGGTGCAGTTCTCCACATAAACTCCCCTTCAAGAGGCTCAACATGTTCTACCCATCAGGGTTGGCCAGCGCTCTGTTCTTCGCGGTAGAGTGCCGGGGAGGGAAACATCAAGGGCAGGGATGCAGACAGGATTAGCAAACTGGTGAAAAAGACATGGCTGTGTTGGAGAGCTGAGCCAGGACGCCCCGGAGGATGTGAACTGAACTGAACTCCATTCTAGACAACATAAGATGCACATTTTCACACCAAGCACAGCTGTTAATCCACAGATTAGCTCCTTCAGTTTCGCATTTTGGCGCACACACAGAAATCTGATTTTCACTTTTGTTCATCCAGTTCTCTTTCCTCCTCATATCAACATTTTGCAGTGCAGGTGGTGTGAAGACACCAAAGGCATGCTTATATCTGACCTGGTCGGTTCATTTAATCCGGATAGTTTCCTTTGTTTGGACAGGCAAGAATGGTTCCATTCAAAGTCAGGTGTGCATGAAACAATCACACTGAGGCAACCTGAGACCCTCAGGTCTCTATCATATGTGCTGAGGTGTGTGTCATGAGCTCCAAACTGCCGACTTTTTCTTTTTACTTTTAGTACGTACTGCAGCTACCCTCACACAGTACATACTGTTGCATGTATAATGTATAAAAGTGGGACATTTGTCATAACATTGCACCTTGACCTTTGACCCTCCTGCTCATACATCTATCACAAACAGAAGCATCGAATCAGAGGGAACCAGAAGAAAGCACACACTAGAGCACAGCTCTCCACCAGGCAACAGAGGCAACGGAGATTTGTGAAGTTCTGGCCAACATCAACATCACCCCCTCATACACTGTCCCAAGATAAAACAAGATTTCAAACTGAAGCAGTTGTTGATCACTTTTAGCCTCTGGGGGCCAGTTGAGAAGAATGAGAAGTCAGCTGTCAGTGGTCGTATAAAACAGAGCAGTCAAAAAATAGAATTTGCCTTGCAGTTATGGATGCAAAATGCAACTTGACTGATGGTGATTAGTTGGTGGAGACATGTCTGTCCAGACTCATATAATGTGTGTAGTGAAGACTTTGAAAGAATTTTATATAGAACGTTGAAGGTATTTTATAAAAGGTATGAAGTGTATTTTTTTGGCAAAATGGAAGTCTGATTCCAGTGAATAATTTCCAGCGAGAATCATGCGGTCCTCACTTAGAGACTATTTTTACAGAGGAGTACAGAGGACTGATACAGAGCTGAATATTCTGATGTCACAGTGAAGTTGACCTTTGACCTTTTGGATGTTAAAATATCATCACCTCATCATTTTACTCTATCAGATAATTCTGTGTAATTTTAGTGCATTAAATCTTGAATTATGGCCAAAATGTGGTTGTGAGACCTCTGTGATCTGTGACCTTTGACCACTAAAATTGAATCAGTTAATTTTTGAGTTCAAGTGGGCACTTGAAGAAATTCCCTTCAAGCATTCCTGAGATATCACTTTCACAAGAAATAAAAAAAGGTTTTAATAAATCAAAAAATTGATTCTGGGTCAGAATAGACAGAAAAGCATGCTTGTCTTGCATACTGCAAAATGCGACAGTGTGCAGTAGTACGTCCCTGGATTTTATAGCAAACTGAATTTGACATTCTATGTATTGAGAATCTTTTTGCTGGCATCTTAAGAAGCATGGTAGTCTGGGTATTTGAATGCCCCCATGGTCTGTCAGCAGTGCCACAAAAGAAAAGCGTCTGATAGAACATCATGCTTGTTATAGTTGCACAGACTGATTCTGAGTGCTCTTCCAATGTTTGCATGCTGCGCTGCTGCTCTACTTGATTATGTCTCTTCAAATGGTACGTCACTTGTGTTTAACCAGTGTATACCAAAGAGACTGATTATTATTGACATATGTCGGCGTTGATTATACTATGTTGGTGCTCAGGGCAACGAAGATGGTTAGTTCCACTGGCATGTGCCACTCCCCACTGACATAAGGATGTTGTGTCAGTCTTGTTTTAGTGTCATATGCTGATTTTTAGTGATATGCCACATGGATTAGTATTTCACAACTATTTGACCTGCATATGTGGCATCATGCCACAGGTTATACCACTGTTACACTAGCCAGCTTATGACAATTCTTTATGACATATGCCGGCTCTCTAGTATCAGCCTGCAGCATGTCACTGCTGTTCCACTGACATAGAACACTTCTCATATTTAATAAATAAACTATTAAAATTACATTTTGCCATAATTACAACACAGTCAATGTTAAAATTGCCGTGACATCAAAATCAGTGTTAAGTGTTTTTAGTACATGTATTGATCTATATGTCACCTGTACACCGGTATCTGGCCCAGCAATGCCAAGAAAAGTTATTTTGTAGATATTCTTAGGAAGCTTTAATTGTATTTCAGAGTTTTTTTCAGGAAACAACTTATCCTGCACTCGTTAGCGTCACACGACCGATCACTGAGATGAACACAACCTCCATGAGCACCAAGGAACACAGTACCCAGGTCATAATGTGGTGGTCTTCTTGCTGGGGTGAGCTCCCAGCATCCGGGGACTAACTGAACTAACCACAGTTAGTGGTTAACTAACTTACTTTAGCTAGGTTAGCCCCAGCGAACTGCTGTTAGCATTAAGCAGGGGCTCAGCCCAGGGGTGCTGGGAGCCAAACAGCAAGAGCTGTAGCCTATTTCCTGTTGTCAAGCTGGTCTCCACTGGTCTTGGAGGCTGTTTTGGTCCCGGTCTGGCCGTGCTCACCAGGAGCTCTCAGACTGGAAAGCTCATGAGTGCTCTCCTTCCTACATCCATGGGATGTGTTAGCTGCATGTGAGTTGGGGTAACACACAGCACTATTAGCTACTGTGAATGCCAATCAATGTCCATGACCAGCCCCTCTCTTTCTGCCTATTATACAGGAAACATGTAATCAATAAGCACTCTGCTGGCTGTTTGATGGGAACTTTAATGACTAAACTCTGTCAAGGCAAAAGAAACCAATTTGAATATAAGGAGAAGAAAAGTTTCAGGCGTTTTCTGTGTTTTTGTTACATATGCAGTCTCCAGTGTCTACTACCTAATGTGTATAGGGTAGGATACAGGCCCATCCAATGCTCATTACTCAAAAAGTCCAGTTTTACCACCTGCAAATTAAGCAAGACTCCAGCAACACCTGCAGCGCGTGCTGACAGCTCCACTGAATTTGAATCTTTACCCTCTCTCCTTTGGACGAAGCCTGGAAACAAGACAGCCAGGGCCAGAGGGGAGGAAGGTGCAACAAAAACATTTACTGAACGAGAACACGGGGAATAATTACCTGTGTGTGGCTTGAAATGGAACAGTTGAACAGCGCACAGATTAGAGTGCATCCTCCAGTGCTCATTAATCAGACACATTGGAATTAACTTTCAATTGACTTTCTTACCCTTCCGCATAAAATAGATGCCACGGCTGAAAAATGGAGTGAGCAAGCAATCTGTAGTTCAAACATGGTTCGTGAAGCTGGTTGAAAAAAGTAAAAACAAAGAGCTTCAATTTTCATTTGAGTTTCAAAGTAATAAGAGACAATCTGAAGCCCCTTTCATTCTCCATAACAATGGACAGTATATTAAATGACTCAACATCACAGAAGATGATCTGTGATTTTGAATGATTTTGAGATGATCTGTGAGTTCTGAAGATACATAACCCTCCTTTGTCTTTTCCTTTTATTTTAAGCCCTGCTTTGATAACTCTTTTTTTCACTATGGCGAATCTCTGAACAACTTTTTTGAGGCAAAAGTAAGAACGACTTTATTTAAAATGCTTTAATGGACAATGGGATTCATTTCAATGAGGCTGTCAGGGAATAAAAGGTTTTTTTCATCAAGTCTTCTTGTGATGATTCTCCTATTGATTCTGTTAGATTATCACCACACCTAGAAATGTGCTATACTTTTGTCCTTCTTTTATTGTCTTCAATGGCCATTTTACTTTTATTGCTGTAAGCCCAGGGAGGCAGTTAAAAGCAATGGTTCGACATTTTGGAAAATAGCTTAATTGCTTTCTTTCTTGCTGGGAGTTAAATAACAAGATCAATATCACTCTCATATCTGTCCAGTAAATATATGGCTACAGCCAGCAGCCAGTTAGCTTAGCTTAGCATCAAAACAAGGAGCAGGGAGAAACAGATCACCTGGCTCTGCCCAAAAGTGATAAATCTGCCTTTCAGCAACTTTCTGTTATGGATGAAAGAGGCGAGATAAAGTCTGGCACATTAATTGTGTAAAAGTGTGATTTGTTGTTTCTTAGTTCTTAAAGCACATTCCAGCTGAACTGGGGCTTTGAAATCTCCAATTTCCCATTGAATGCGCCCTGAAGTCGGATTTCTGTCTTGGAAAATTGGAGGAACCTCTCCAACCCCAGCGTCAAATTTGAAAATGGCTGCTCCACGCATCAACAGACACGAAAACTGTAGTAATATATTGTGTTTGCATGTGTAAAATACTTTGTGATGCATTATTCAAGCACAACAAAGGTTTTTATACATCTTTATTTCTGACTTGTTGTATTGGAATGTAGTCAGTTCAGGTGTCTCTCCCAGCTCCAAACTCTGAGGTAAATAGAACAAACTATTAGAGATGTAAGAACTAATGTCAGGGACCTGGTGAAATACTGTAACTGGGGAACTACCAGCTGATTCTAGCCAGCTAGGGCATGCTAATGTTGGTCAGTCACATTAACTCCCAGAGGGTCTTTCTATTTTCTCTGTAGGCCTGTTCAGTTTTTGTCTCCTAGCCTTTTGTTCTCATTTTCTCATTGTACATCCAATTGAGTTTCATTGAAGAGGGAAAAGAGCTCTCTGACATATCAAGTATGCTAACTGTCACTTTGTAAGCTTGGCTGGTAGTGGGGCAATAAGTTCACACAGTTTATTCAGCAGATGTATTTATGCTATTGACTTTTTTGCTCAGAACTGTCAGCAGACTGTTTCTCTTTTGGGGAGAAGTTAAAACTCTGACAGAGATGTTTAAATGAAAGTGGATGGTACAACACAGCTAATAAGCTGGTTCCCTCTATTTTGAATTATTCAGCTGAATATGTGTGAACTCAAGCTCTCAGTATGGTCTGTGCGCAACTAGCATGCCATCTTCTCTGCAGGCATTTGTTAATCCCTGTTTACACCAGACAAAAAAACATACTAATACCTGCTAGTATCAGCCTTTTTTCTTCAGTGGGAAAAGGGTAAAATTAATATTCATTCCTGGGTCAAATGACTGTGCTTTGGAATAGATACATGACATCTAAGTGGACATGCTAATTTGTACGTCTTTCCCAGTGGAGGCAATGAAAGCTTGTCACCTCTGTTGGTTACTTGTGCGACTCTTTTGCCTTTCCATGCGCTGGTTTGGCTTGACTCGCTTTGACTTGGTGTGTCAGTCCAGCGCATCAGAGCTGTGCATCTCCATCAAGGCTACCTGTCTGAAGGTGTGTATTTAACTGATGACACGCTTGTGTTGAGTCAAAACAGTAACCATTGAAAGAATGAACACATTTTATTTCCTGTAATTATTTTCGTATCAACAGTAACTTAACATGACTCTTATACAGCTGAAAGTTAACATGAAACAGTAATATAAGGCAGATACTTGAAAATACAAAGAGCGGCAGAGGAGACAACCTAAATTTCAAACCACAGAGATTCAGTTAGAAACTGCAAAAGTGCTGAGAGCTTAACTTAAATTTCTTTCTCTGTGGTTAAACAAAGAAAAAATAAAAGAAAGAACAGAAATATGAACTCGTCTATGGGCAATGTGAAAGGAGACAGTGACCTATTAGTAATGTGTTTAGTCATATTTAAAAAACCTGTATGTACAAGCTAATGTTGACGTAACAGTTTCAGTAATGCTTTAGAGGTGTTGGTTGTCTTATTTTGTCGCCTTCCCACAGAGCAAAGCTAGCTGTTTCCTCCTGTTTTCAGTTCTTGTGCTAAGCTAAGCTAATCATCAGCTGGCTGTAGCTTCATATTTAGCATACAGACATGAGAGAGGTATCAATCTGCTCATATATCTCTGCGCAAGAAAGCAAATAAGTGCATCGCCCAGAAAACAAATTTACTTAGTAACACCACAGTACCTAATGCCCTAATGTCTCTGCAAATCACAACGAATTAGAAAAGGAATAACTGGATAAGTAGGCAGGACTTCAGATGGTGTTTTTTTTCCACTATCAGCATGAAATGCACAAGCTCTAATCTCTGCTGATCCTGGCTGGATGATGCCTGCTTGATGGATCACCATCCCGCTCCACTGGCTCACTGGTTACCATCATGGATCACTATCTGGCTGCGCTCTCATTATGGGTACTGTCATGGGCCACTATCTTGTTATTCTGCAAAAACATCAAGGACGAGTCAAAGCCAAAAACACATGAAATTAGCTCCAGTGTGTGTCGTGAGTTTGATGTTCCTTTGATGCAATGCCATGTAGATGAATTCCTGCTCACTGCTGGAAAAAAAAATGGAATTGTGACACATGCGGTTGCAGTATGCACTAATTACAGCTTCAGCTGGTGAGCCATAATTTCATCCTACCTCTCGCTCAAATGTTACACTCTGACTGGCCTCTGGGGGAATAGTTGTTTAAAAGACACTCCTCCACATACACCCAGCCCCCAACACCTCTTTCTCTCTTTCTGCCCTCTAATCAGCCATCAGGGAGTGTGTCTATATGTGTGTGTGTGTGTGTGTGTGTGTGTGTGTGTGTGTGTGTGTGCATGCTGAGGGATTTTGAATGGAGAGCTGTGCACAGAGGAGCAATGACCCACAGTCCTCTGCACCTACTTCGACCTCAGCTGCTGCAATCCCCTGTGGCTTCCCCTCCCTCCACACACACCTTAACCACTGCATGGCTTTATACTTTCACTCGCCACAACCCCCTCCCCTTCCCTCCACCCCCACCCGCGTGCCCTATCCACTGGTAGAGCCACATAATTATTTTCTCGGGGAGACATACTGCTTGCGTGCGCCTCTATCTTTAATTACAATAGAGCAAAAGCTCCAACAGGAGGGACCAGGCGTGCTGCTTTGATGTCTGTTCCTGGTCCTCTGCTTTTTTTTTTCTCTTTTTTTCCCACGGCAAATGGCAGAAAGCTTACATGTCAACCCTGTTCTGGCCACACACCATCATATTCTCTCTGGCAGTGATGGGATGTAAAGCATGGTATCTTTGTCCAGAGCAGATTGCAGCAGAATGCTTGGATCCCGGGCTGGTTTTCGGGCGGTGACGTTAGCTTAACAATGGTCAGCATGTTGTTCTGCTACTGAAAGTAAATTCCAGCCTGGCCATCTGCACGCTTTGATCCCCACTGCCAACTACGACTTTGTTCTTTTGGAGGAAACACTGGCAGCAGTATGTGTGTGAGGAGTGTGTGGGCATCAGCGGCTACATACTGTATGTTGTAAGGAACTCAATGCATGGATAGTTTTTCCAAAACTGTATTCTGGTAAGATTATGGGTTTTTAGGTTGCACTTTATTTTACAGCACACTAATAAGATTAAACAAGCCATACTTTGTATTAAATTAAACAAAAACTAGAAATTATATTCTTTATCAGACAGTAAACAAATACAGCTGTACCCTAATTAATCAGCACACACCCCAAGGTACACTAATAAGATATAACAAACCGTACTTTGTATCAAATTGGATGAAAACTAGACATAACATGTTCTTTATTGGACAGTAATAGCGTTTTATTAGAGCCTTATTAGACTAAGGGTAACAACAGAACTGTTCTTTAATCCAGCCAATCTCAATCACTGGTCCACGACCCACTGGTGGGCCTTAGAGCACCATCTCCTGGGCCCCACAGGCAATGGTACTGGCAAATTAAATTTAAAACAATTTTTTGGTAATTTACAAGACTAGTTAATTTTATATCTAAATGTGTTCAATAATTCATATAAACAAAAATTGTTAATTAAAATACAGAATTTCAATGACCAGTTATGTTTGAATTACATGTTTACTGTGATATTAGCTAACTAATGCTCTCTCGGATGCAGTGACATAAAATGGATCAGTTTTTTAAACAAGAAAGTGGCGACAACCCTACACCAGTAAAAGCTCCAAAGTATGTGGTAAGAAATTCAGTAATACATTAAATTTGGATTCATAGTGGCAGGCAGAAGCTGAAAGCAGTTTGTTGAATGTGTTGAATTCCTGTCACACAGCTCAGTTTGCCTTTTCTCCATTTTTTGTCATTTGTTATCTTTTCTCGGTTATTGGAAAAGAGCTCATCAGAAATTTTTGAACAATCAGTGGTGGGTCTTAAGTTACAAAATGTTGAAAACCCCTGTTGTGAACTAAAGTGAACTGTTTCCCAATGTCAGGCTTTTATTAGATTTTCTAATTTGAACTGCACTGTAAAAGTGAAATCACATATCTGTCACTTGCTATTAAAAAATAAATTGTGAACCAACCAAGCAAGTAAAGAAAATTTAAAAATTATAGACTTGGAGGAATATTTTGTGTACAGATGACTGCACAGACATATTGTAATACTGTAGGGCAGATAATGTGAGCTAATCAAAGAAGGAGGCATTGGCCTTAGCTATTCCATCAACTGACCCTTCCTAAGTCCTGCTCCTTTTCATATTGGAACTCAACTGTCATTGTGCTCCATTGAGCAAGCTCGACACCTTGGGTCAACTTCCTCCTTTCCTTATATTCCATGTTCTGTGATCATCTATGTTGAAAAGAAAATCATAATTTGAAGATAGTTGAAAGATGTTGCCTGGGTACCCATTAAATTGACATATATATATAGTCACATGTTCAGCTGGCTAATGTCACTGGCTAATTAGGTAGCTAATCTATATCAATCGTTAGCTAACTTGTAAGCTACATTTTGCTAACACTTGCTAGATAATTAGCTAGAATTTTGCAAACATTAGCTAGCTTAATATGTGACCCTAGGAAGTAGACCAAGGTGCAAAGTTTGCCCATTTGGTTTGCAGTTTAGCTCTGTTGTAATGTGCCCCTGATTAGCCTCTAATAAATGCTGATGAGGGTCTAATACATCTTCTTAGTGTGCTGTTAGGAGTAAAGTGAAAAACGTACTATTTCTAGTCTTTGTAAAAGATGTAACATGAAGTGTAAAGACTTTTTAAATACTAATAGTAGGTTTTCAGATCAAAGCTACCATTAAGAAGAAATGAAACTGAGTATGCATTCATGCAAAACAGTTACAAATATTCAGCAATTTCCTTGGAATGTATTCCTGTTAGCATATGGAACAGCAATTAGACAAAATGTTTCTAAAGTGAGCCACCACACATTTCCCTCTCGTATGTGTGTGTGCTGCAGTGTTTGTGCAGGCGCTGGTTTGTATGCGCATGCATGTAGGCTTGTTTGTGCGTGCGTGTTTGTGTTGACTGATTAGCGACTAGGTCTGTGATTGCTGCTGTGAGTCTGTGATTAGAGTGTTGGCTGAGATGTTGGCTGCTGGTTCTGTCTGGCCACAAACGGACAAGAAACTGGCCTGAATCAGCAGCTCAAAGTCTGTCACCTCCTAGTGAGCGAGACCGGCGGCTTTCTGTCCCCAATACCCTGATCTCATGCCAGCCAACACTTTGTTGTGTAAATAAAGCAACTATAATGAAAGCTGAAACAATGTCTATTGTCATCTGCAGCTATTATGTGAGTCAATTTGTGAAAATGGGAACCTAATATCCCCTTGGTAACAGTTCAAAACATATTAGACCATGCAGCAATTTAGAGAAACTTTAGAAGTTACTCTTCACAGTATTATTTTCCAGGCTGATGTTGAACCAGTGTCTGTTTATGGCACTAATATCCACACAAAATCGATGTGGTGCGAACATAAATCTTTTTCTAGACAAAAAAGAAGCAAAACTAAAATGTAAATGTTGCACGCTATCACTGGAATTAAGATTCTGGTTCAAACCTGGGTCAGCTGCACATAAATTTACCTTTAAGGAATAGTTCAACAGTAAAATAAGTTAACTTGCTTTTGCCTTTTTCTTTCTGAGAGTTACTGATTGATTCCAGTGGGTATGGCTCATCTGCGCCGCAATTTTGATCCGTCCTGCACACGCCTGCATGACCCACCAGTAGTGTTGTAGCTGCGGAGCATTTTGCCCACGCCATTAGTTGACTTGGTCATATTTTGTCGATTTTTATGCTTCTACCATGAATAATTAGGTTACGTAGTCAGCATCTTTTCTGTTTATCTTCATGATTGTAAGTCTGCAGTCTTTTATTTTGAAAATTGACCAGATTCCCTCTGTTTTTTCTGTGCAGCCTGATGTGGCATCCGTCACAAATAGACTCAACGCGTATTTGAAATGGAGCTGTAGATGTGAACACCAATACAACTCTCATAGGATTGAGTATAGTATGTTTTTTTCAGATACCAGTATTAAAATGACCACCTTTGAAATAGTACTGGTGCTTAAACAGTGCCTGAAACAATAAAAAATGAAGAATTGCAAAATGATGATCAACAACATTACATAATGCCTTTTTTTAATTGCCTTTTTTGAAAATTAACAGTTTAAAGTATGCTTAAATCTATAATTATAGATGCATAAGACACACTTAACAAACACATGATAAATAAAACTTAACCCAATTAGAAGTAACACTTACAGTACTAACAACAGCAAATTTTGATTTGGTATTCTTGGTATTCTACAAACTCCACCCATAAACTTTCTTGTGCAGAAATATAATCATGTTTGCTAACATGAGGAAAGGGCGCTGTCATCATTATCCATGGCCTCCCGAGCACATTTAAGTGTATCTTGTGTGTCGCCAGGTACTTCTCCCCTTCACGTGCAATTGTTTTTAAACATTTGTTGGACATCACGCACCGTAATCTGCATCTTATAGGAACCAGTGCCATATTGACAGTGCATTTCATTATCCAACCCTACACTGTCTGTATGTATATAGGCCAGCAGATTAGCTTAGTGTAGCGTTAAGAAAACACCAAGCCTGGCTCTGTTAAACTCTGAAACACACACCTTTCATTAACCTCTGAAGCTCCCTAATTAACACAGCACATCTCCTTTTATCAGGTTGCCAGGCAATAAACAGGAAGTCACTAAAGCAGAACCATGCACACCATAAAACCACAACATGTCATTTGACCATGTCAGTTTATGTACAGATTAAACAAGCAAGGTATAAAGTGTTATTTAGTGAGCTGTAGAGACGCTGGTGCCTGCCACTCTAACATAGGACAGAGTTAGGCTAGCTGTTTCCAGTCTTCATGCCAAGCTACTGGCATTAGCTAGTATCAGTCTTCTCAACTAACTTTTCATTTCATTTTCCATGCATCCTGCAAACTAATTTAGTCGTTACTATATTAAATCATATTAAATATTTGGTGTGTTAGTTCAGCCTTCCTGCCCTCTAGCACTCCTCAACGCCTCCTCAACCAAAAAATGCTTTCATAAATTAAGTATAGCTAATATTATTCAATCTATCTTGGACTCAAGCACATGGAGAGAGTGGTAAGCAAGTTTTTTTGTCATGCAGTTTTATTTTGCAGGAAAATCATCAAATGTAAGAAGTGGGTCATATTACCCCATTCTCCCCTACTTGTTTTGCATTTACATTTTTTTTCTTTGAAATTGTATAAAGGGCTTTAAACTAATTTCAAAATTTCCGGAGGATTAAGGGTTTTTTGTCTCCACGGCAGCAGTATGGTATGGGAATACCTTTAGATGCAACAAAACAGAATAGAGAACTGAGCAGAGGATTTGTTTGTAATTACGGCTGATTCCGCTTTAAAGGGTTTAGCGTTGACAGTATAGAAATCCTAACAACAGTTCCATCAGTGCTTTTGAATGCGCCAATTGAATTAGCCGACACATAGGGCTTCATGTATTTGTGTGTGTGTGTGTGTATGTGCCTCTGTCTGAGCTCGAATGTATGCCTCTGGGTTTTTTTAATAACATTTCTGTATTCTTTTGTAAATCCATCAATAGCTGTTTTTCTCGGTATGAAATACCCCCACCCATTGTCTCACCCAGAAATTGAAAACACAAACTGGAGGAATGCTCACAAGCCATGGAATATCAATCAGTCTGCAAACAAGTCGGAGGTGTCAGCAGAGTAATGGCTTTTGTTTGAGAAAGAGTCCATAGCTGGTGCACACAGGGATTTAAAACAATAATCTTTCCGGCATAATGACTGGGTAATATGGATAGTCCATTTATCTTTGATTAGATTTTTTGATGCAGGGATTCGTTCCCTCAGCTCCCTGTTTCATTATTCTTTCTAATTACCTGCACCGATTCGCCCATCAAGCATCGGTACACTGGCAAGATGTAATTGCTTCTGCCATAAATCAAGAAACATTTGGGGGCGTCTCGAGAGCTTCTTCTCCATTAATACAAACACATTGAGACTGGGCTTATGTTCACATTGATAAATCCAATCATTCATTTTGACATTTTGATATTTGATGTTCTCAGTCTCCTGCTCAATGTCGCAGTCGTTCCTTACACTCTTAATTCTTGTTGCTCTTTTGTCAGACAACATGTGTACAGAAGCTCTGCCTGCCCCTGTCTTTGTCTCATTAACATCAAGATTTGCCGCGTCCCCACTTGAGAAAAAAGCACTTTGCATTTGTGATTGGGACGCCGCTGAGTGATGCATTACGGCCACAGCCACAGTTGTCTGTCAAGGTCAAGGAGCACTTTGCGTCTTAATGAGGCCTCGGCTCTGATAAACATTCAGCTGCCAGCCCTTGCCGTTGCTTCGTCTGTGTTGTAGAAAACCCAAAAACATGTAAAAAATTTGCCTGGAGCCGAACAGCACATATTCCAGTCCGCAGGGTTATTATTCTAATTTAGTTAAGGCATTAGGCAAATCAACAGCTCCCGCAGCAGCAGCGCAGTGGGGAGAAGTGGCTGGAGGTGGAATGTGAATGAGCTAAGTTAAGGCAGACAGAACTGGGGCTTAGCTGTTAGCCTGGGGGTCAAAGTGATAATGTATGAACTTAGCTGTGGCAGTGGAGCAGACAGCACTACATTAGTGACCAACGAGGGTCTTAGAGTGGGTGCTTTATTCTGGAAGCGACGCAGCGAGTCTGCATGTCAGCTGATGAGGGACAAGCACGGCTTATTTGCTCGGCTACATCAGAGCTGCTGTTCCTGCTGCATCAGATTTGTCAGTTCTCTTTTCAGAATGGCCACACTGACCTTGGCGTAGCTTGTGGTGAATTAGATCGTTTGTGTTTATGCCAAAACGTTATGCATATAAGGCACTGTGAATACAAATGGAGGACATGTTTTTTTCTCTGAGGAAAAAAACAACCTTGCATATTTTTGATGAAAGTGCCATGTCCAAAAGTTAGACAAGCTTTAATAATTTACTTTTTAAACATTGCAAATTTATGCTTGTGCTCAGTTTCTCACTAATGCTAACTAGCAATTCTTAGTTTGTATTACACTGAATAAAAACTACTCTACCTTTAAAGAAACTACAAGGTCTTTCTTTTATTAGATTCTGTCAACATGCCCCGGAGCACATTTTTTATTCTATTCTATTGGAATGGGAAGGAGACAGTTTGCATGTGCTTAGTTGAAACCTGGATGAATTGTTAAATAAACACTCCGCTATCAAAGACAAAAAATAAAAAAGCTGATGAGAAGTTATTTTGATCTCTCCCTCTGCTGTTAAATTTAGTCCTGCAATGCAGTGGCTGTGTGTGATCTGTTGACTTCTGGCTGTCCTTGCTTAATAGCATCTTGTCTGAACACATTCACTTTGCCCGGCCATGTTGGCCTCTTGTGCACCAAACAGCGAGGAGCAGCTTCAGCTGACAAGAATGCCCAGTGTACTAAAATCACTGGAGTGGAGCAAACTAAGTGCTCCTCAAAAAAGCACTAACTACTTTGAGTTTTACAGTAGGTAATATCCTCTCTTGGGGCTGAGACTTTTCTAGGATCTTACTGAATGCCCATGTATTCTGCATGTTATTCACTTTTTAAAGCTGCACTAAGCAATATTTTTATATTAAAGGAAATTGAATTGCTTAGTGTTATGTGAAAGGTGTTTTAATACTAAACCCCGAGCCTTTTAGCATCTTTAAGCTCATTGTTTTAGTTTTACAGCCCACCCTGTTAGGATACCTGCCTAGTACAAAACAGTACAGAAACAAAGCTAGTGACCAGCTGGTGAACATACTGAAGAGCCAGCTATTTTTCTCAAGTGTAAGTAGAGACCAAAACTGAGCTTCAAGAAGAATAAATATTGGACCCACGCTCATTAGGTCCCACTAAACAGGACTCCAAATTAATGCTTATGTTGCTCCATATCTGCTGGACTGACAACAAGAAACATTTTAAATGTTTACCAGTACTGGAAATTACTAAAAGTTCAGCAACCCAAACAGATGAATCTTTAATTCCTCTTATTTTAGATTAGTGCAGAAAATAAGCTCTGTGGCAAACAAAAGTTTATGACACCTGGTTCAGTGAGAAAATCTTCACAAACAAATACTAACTTTATGATTCTTGAAGACCTTATTTCAGGCATCTAAAAAAAAACATACAAAAACCCCTTTGACTTTCAGACGAGGAAACCTGAGGTGCAAATATGCTAACTCATCTCCAGGTTTTAGGACTCATTCCTGGACTGCTTTATTTGGCGCAACATCATGGGACGTGATGACACAAAAACAAGGATGAACTTTGAACAACCCACATTAGCGTTCTAGCTAATGTTTCCCTTTTGTCTGCTAGCATGGATCAATGCCTTGTTGTACACCCCAGCTTGCTGTACGAGCTAACAAACATCTGCTCTGGAAAAGCAGCAATTTTCCAGGCTAGATAGCGAATAAGATAGCAGCTAGCACTTTAAGCATTTAAAAAACTTCCCGGCAAATGCTAAGATGGGTTTGTTTACAACTTACATGTCCTCCTCCTTCTACATTTAAACTGCTAAAAAGACCAACTTGTGTACCTTTTGTTTAGTGCTCTAAACCAATATGCAAGCACAGGACATAACGCTGGCATAAATATCCCACAATGCAAGACAGCTCTGGCATGATGTAAATAATGCTGTCATGTAAATGCAAGTTTCACTTTGCTTGGTGTAATATATTTGTTAATGAATTCATCATTGGCATGGTTTATCACATTTACGTTTCTCCAACTGGCCAGGAGGCTCTCAGGAAGAGACGTGATAAACGCTGAGCAGTTCATATGAAAAGATGCACACTACTGCCTGCATTGAAGGAAAATACACATTTTAGGTATGCAGCGTTTGTTTCCTCCCCTGTTATTGTCACTTTGACACGATTTGATGACAAAAAAGGAGGGTTTTATTTCATTTGGACTTTCATATATTAATATAATGAACATGGTAACTGTAAAGGCATCTACTAAGATTACAAACCCACTGATATTTGTGATTAATAGGTAGCAGAGTGAGTCATACACGCATTTTTTTTGTGAGGTCAAATCATTGCAGGGTAGTTCCTGTGTTCGGCACGACTTTATGTTTCCTGTGAACACAGCTCTGGTGAATACACGGCTGTAGATATTCCTGGTGTCTTGCAGCAGCAGTAGATGCACACTGTTCTATCAAGCCTGCGTCCTCCCACTGAATATGTTCAAGTGGCTTATGCTGAAACACTGAGTGGGATGACTAAGGTGTAGCTGGCAGTGACCCAGGTTAATATGGTTAAAACACTTGAGTGCCAGTGTCTGCAGTCACAGAGGCACGCAGGGTGCTGAATGCAGAAAACGGAACAGGAGTCTTCAGAGAGTCCTGTGGAGGAGCGTAGGGGGCAGTGATACTGGAGCTGCTGTATAAGCAGCTGTGCTGAGGCCTGCATGGTGGCTGAGGTGGCTGTAACAGTGATTTCCCCACAGTCTGCCGGTTTCTGCAGATGATGAATTAAATCAGCACCTTTTTGTAATGGGACTCGCATGCAGCAGGAATCCTAATTAAACAGTGCATACAAAGCCAATTATTTTAAATGTAAATGTCATACAGAGCTGAGAAACACAAGCTGCGGGGATGGAGAGGAAACACAGGCGACAATCATTACAACAAAGAGTTTAAGATAAGACGATGTATCATCGCAACGCAGTGTGGTGTTTTGTATGATTCAACATGGTCTTTGTTTTACATTAGAATGTCATAATGCTGTGAAGATGTCATGTATTAATGCAACAAGTTTGTACATTGTTATGAAGTGAAAATATCTTGTTATAATGTGATAAGTTTATATGTCATAATGACATTCAAAATAGCTTGTTATAGCGTGAAAAACATCTCATTATATTAAAAATTTTCATGGTAAAACATGATACTGACCTGAATTTAATTTTATGGAGTGGCAGCAATACGCTGTGTATTTTAATACCCTTAAAACCTGCACTGAACCACACTTTGGACCACAGGGGCTACTATGTACAATATACTGGTACAGACCCTCAGACCTCTCAGTCCTCTTGAGTTAAGTTTGTGTCTTGATAGGAATGATAAGGTCATGCTCACCACCACAGTGCACCGCTTCTCCTCTGACTCTCAAAGTGATTTCTGAGAGGATTAAAAATAAAAGCTCTCGAATCTGCTCTCAGAAACCAGAATTGATTTCATCTCGAAGACGTGCGCCATCACAGCATTTAAAGAGGTATGAGAATACTTGCAAGACCACGTTTGTACCTCGTCCCCTGACAAAGAGGTGCAGAGCTGTGCAGTCTATAAAGGTTTTTACAGTTACGGGTGCCATCTGATTATTGTGGCGCAGCAAACAAACTGAAGAGTATAAATCTGAGGTCCTCTGGTGGGTATGAAGTGGGATCAAAGTGCTTTGGGAAGCCTGTGCCATGTCTGGGTTTGCTTAATCAAGTAAAAGTACACAGTGAGTCTGAATCCCTCTGTACGTGATTTATTTGAGCTATAATTCATTTGGAATTGGAGATGAGGAGCTCGCAATGGCAGGAGGGAGGTTACAGTGAATTGAGCTGTGAGGAGCGAGAGATTTGAACTGGCTGCTGAAGGTTAGAATCATTACGGCATGGCTGTAGTCTGTACTGATGGTTCTCAACTGGGGGTTGGGATCCCAAGGACGGTTGTGGGATAATTTCCAGGGTGTCACCAGATCATTGTGGAGAATGAAATAAAATATTGTGGCAAGCAGCACAGAAAAATATGCAAAATATAGCTGCTCCCAAGAAACAACCACGTCACTGATTAGTTAAATGCACAATATGTAAATTCTGCTGCTAGAGCCCTCTCTCACATTAAAACAAAATCAAAAGACGTAGTTTAATGATGTCGTGAGGTGGTGTGGGATCATGAGAGGTGTTATCTTCATTATTAAACAACCATCAAAACTGATCTGAGGTGACTCAGGCAGAAATCCTGTTCATGTTCATGGATGAAGTAATATTAAAGTTTCACATTACAATTAGTTTCTGCAACTAGCTAGCAACAGCTAACAAGAAATGCAACATTACATTAAATAAATTATGGATTTTCCTGCATTTGAACATTGTTGGAAACATTTGGGATAATGTCAATACACAACTCAACAAAATATATGTATATATAAACATGTCTAGCCCTTTTATGTATTTTAATGCAGAAATGTTACACACAGCTTTAAACTATAAACCATCAGTAGTAGCACTTGCATTTTGTTAAATAAAATAGCAAACTTAACAAACTACTCAGTTCAGCACTAAGCATGATCGGTAATGAGGGCAAGAGTTAGTTAAACTGGGGAATGTTTTTTTTTTTTTTTGTTTTTTACAATATATGGCTTGTATCAGTGATATAATTTTAATGAGTTTGTGAGAGTCAAAGTGTGTTTGAAACTGAGTTCTGATTAGACAAACAACACACACAAGACTCTTTTTCATTTGGTGCCTTTGTGCCACAGTGTTGTGCTTAATCAAGCAGCTGTAGCCAATTTTGCAAGCTGATGTTTTCTCAGAAAAAGTAAGCCAGTTCAAGATCATAGACAGTAGAATTAGTGGACAAAACCACCCTGATGTCAGCCATTGATTTCCGGTTTACCATACTGAAGCCTCAAGTTTGGCATTATGGGGGTTGCCATCTTGTTTTTTTGTTTACAAGCAGAGCATGTGCAGCACCGATGAGAGAGTGGAGCTGGTGGGTGATGTATTTCGACTTGGGCGGTGTTTGGTTTTGGCTCATCCGTTGAACAGGAAATAATAGCACCGGTCTTGTCACGATCTATCCCATATTACAAATCAACAGTACACTAAAATATGATACTGAAAACATTTTAAGCGAGAAGTGGTAAAAGAATCTTGATTGATCCATATTTGATAGTTTCGTGAGCCCTTTGTGTTGCACTGAACATTTACAAAATGAACATCATGCTGTATTGAAGAAGACTTGAAACTAAAGGTCCTCATTAGGAAACTGTTTACTGAGCTCATAAATCAAGTGAGAAGTGGGGTCATTTTCTCATAAGACTCCATATCAGCAGGCCTTTTTTTGCAGCCAGTGGAGTCGCCCTCTGCTGGCCATTAGAAAGAAAGCATGTTTTACAGCACTTGTGCACTGACTTTACCTTTCAGACCTTGAAGCCCCGTTGAATTTGAGACTTGGAAAACCGTGTCCTAAGATGAGTCACCAAAAAGTCTGCCATCAAGTGTGAAACTCACAGCACTGGGGTTTCCAACAGATTTTTTTTTTTGTCCCAGAACCTCTGGTCTATACTACACATGTCCTTATAGATAAAATTATTTATAGCTGTGGGGTTTCTGTGCTGCACTTTACAGAGATCAGTCAACAGCGTGGGCTGTGATGTCAGGTGGATGTGTTGTTGATAGAAGTTGATCCTCTGTTCTGAAGCTAGTTCAAATAGAAATATAAATGAATGCTACATCTTCCCCCAGCGGCTTTGATTAAAAATAGGTTATTTATTCGGTGCAGGATATGTTTGTTAGCTCTAATATGATGGGCTTGAAACTCCATCCGAGCATGTGATTCGTGAAAAGGATGATTACAGTCCTGAGGTTGACCATGCATGTATGCGGGGCCAGTTGCATAACATGCAAATTAAAACCTATATGGTTGTGAAGCACTAAAGCTTAAAGCTGCCGCTGGCGGTGGCATCAGAGGTGAGATGGAAACTGTTAACCTTCGCATCACGGATCAGATAGCAAAAATCTGTTAACGCGTCTTCACAGTTCACTAACTGATACGGCTGCTCCGCCGAGTGGAAGTATTTGCTGCTTTTTTTTTTTCAGTCTTGCTGTTTATTTTATCCTGCGAGACCAACACAGCTCGTGAATATTCATGATAGTGCCTCCAAACGTCAGGACGCAGCGGCGGCTCTTCCTCCCTGACAGAGAGGAGGAGGAGGAGGAGGAGGAGGAGGAGGAGAGACAGCATGCCAGAGTCCGGCTGCATCTCTGCCACCGCGTCTGAGGGCAAATCTGCTCTCAACTCATCCTGCTCTGCGCCGCCGACACGGGGGACAACAATGGACTGACGGGAGACAAACACGGAGCCAGAGACACGGAGGGAGACAGATTGAGAGAGTAAGGGGGGGAGGAGAGAGAAACGCCGCCTTGTTTTTGAAGCATGCACATATTTTCTGGACATAAGCTGCTCGGGTTCATATTTGCAGAGCGGGACGGATCGAGTGGCCACAACGCCTTTGACAGGGGAGATGTCACCGCGAAGGATGCTTCGGTTATTGCAGCGCGTCTCCTGTAAGATGGACGAGACATATTGGGGCTAAGGACTTATCACGTTGCGGAGGAGAGATGTTTTGCAACTGCCGTAGGCTCTCCGGGAGGGTGACTGTCTTCCCTGGCGTCATTTCTCGCCTGTAATATGTAGCTCCGGAGCGTGTGCAGCTGTTTTCGGCGTCCGAAGCCCACGTCAAAGCTCTCCATCGCCGGCTGGAGCCGAGCACCGCGGCCGCCAGCAACCTGCCCCCCCCCCCTCCTCCCTCCTGCTACCGCTGCCTTGAAGCTCCATGTGACGGCTGCGGAGCGAAGAAGTGAGCGCTGTCCGTGGTGCTGAACGGATCCAGTCAGCGAGCTCCTCCGGGGGGCTTTTTTTTTTTTTTCTTCACGAGTTGACCCTTAAAAAAAAAAAAAAAAAAATCACCCCCCGCTGGAACAACACACAGTAAGGTGGCAGAGCAAAGAGCAGGCCACCACACACTGGGACAGCTGCTGGGCTTGACTGAGTCAGCCAGACCGATATTCTTCTTTCATGGCTGTGGCACGCAAAATCAAAACTTTGCTGACCGTCAACATCTTGGTGTTCGTGGGGATTATCCTGTTCTCGGTCTACTGCAGGATCCAGGACCGCTCCGAGGAGCTCATCCAGATAGGGCGGATTTCTGACCAGAGGCTGCGAGCCAGGAATGGCAAAGTTTCCAACTTGGTGGACAGGCAGTCTATTCTCCAGAGGCTGGAGAGACTCGAGGATGTGGTCTACAACCAACTGAATGGTAGGACACGGCTGGATTATTTTAATAATCTGCAACACAATCTTAACAATAAAGAGGTCATCATGATAATGAAGTGAATAAAGATCACAGCCAAAAAAACACCTTATTAATTGTGCCCATACCCGCTAAAAAGACATGTAGAGCACTTTTTTGGGGGGGATTAATTGGCCAAATTGTCCCCCAAAACCTAAAAGAAGAGCGTGCATCCTTTTGAAGCATGACTCATGTATATTTCCAGTCTGTCGTCTCATTTCTTTGCAGAAACTGTGAAAAATCAGCCTCATTTTGCGCATGAAACAAGGTTAAGGTCCGCTGCCTTTAAAACACCAACCCCATCTGTTAAGGAGCTAATGAAGCAGACTGATGTATTACAGTGCAATACTTGCTATATGTGCTTACACCGATTGTGTTGATAGACTTTACTGGGCTGTTACTTTAACAGCCTATCAGACCATGCCGCCCCCCACCCCATAATTGACTTGTTGTAAACTTCACATAAACTTATGCTCTCAGTATTGATGTGTGTAGATCTGTGCGGCATCCCACTCAGAGGAAGTCTGTCTCTCAGCAGCGGCGGCAGCAGCTCATTTCACTGAAACATATCAGATTTAACAAGCTGTCGGAGTTTTGAAGGAGAGTCTCATGTAATGGCTCTATATAACAGAATGACAGACTTGTGTTTCATTGCACGGCCATTAGTCTGCGAGGGGCGGATTTTGGTGTCCCCAGCAGAGCAGCAGTCCTTAAAATCAGGTTACATATGACTCTGTCCTCCTGTGGGAAATCAAACAAAATCACAGCTGATGTTAAAAAAAAAAAAAAAAAAAATCTGGTGTTTATTTGGCATCATTCACACAGGCTGACCTGGATACAGTGTATGAAATATTCCAGGTTTATAACTTAGGTAAAGCGAACAGACTTTTCATGTCCTCAAAATACATTTCAGCATCACATACTCCCATCTGTTGAATTATATACATTCAATTATATTAAAGCTACTACAAGGATTTTTAACTGGTGTTGAAACAGTCTCAGTTTATTACTGATGCCTCTACATGATCTACAAAAGTTAATAAGCTCATCAGCGAGAATATCGGCTATTTCTATATTATTGTTGTTAATGACTGCCACCAGGTCGCCATGAAATTAAATGAAACCCACCTGTGTCTACATTTTCCCAGAGAGATTTACAATGAGTTGCATGTTTGCTAGTTGCAAAGAAGCGAAGATAATTTTATTTCTGTTATTATATTCTGTGTTTTTTATAGTGGAAACACTTCTGCTTTTGTCCACAGGGGGCTCCAAACCTAACACAATAATAAAGTTCCTTGTAGTAGCTTTAAGTTAGTGATGAGCTTTAAGTGGTTGCTTGGCTAGAAAATACAGTTGTTTTCTGAATTAACTGACTACATTTGGTGGACTAAATGTCAAAATTATGAAAAATCTCAGTTTCCCAGAGAGACAGAGAGAAATTATAATTGCTTAAATTTATTTTGTTGTGTTTTAATTGTTTCAGCTCCAATGGCAATGCATTTACACAGAACTGCTAAATCTCTGTCTACTAATGTAGGTTTAAAGAAGAGCCAGACTGATATGTTGTTGACATGATACTGGCTTATCAAATCTGTATTTTAATATTATCAGGTATCTTGACTCCTTTGTGACAGTAAACTGAATATCTCAGGGCAGTGAACAAAACAAGACATATATCTACATTAGAATTTTTATTTTAAACTCCCTAATAACGTCATCGTCCAAAAAATCCTGTAGCAGTCGGGCTCTAGTTTGAAGACTCAAAGCTAAAAAATAATAAACAATTTATGTAAAAGAGGATGATAATCCATGTCTGATTGAAAAAAAAAGTTTCTGGATAGGTTCCCGCTGACTCAGGCGCGGGTCATTGCTGTAATGAAATAAACACATTTCTTGAATTGAATGTATTTTTTTGGGCTGTCTGGTTCCCACTTGCAGGATATTGAGGCTAAGTGGGATCACAACTACAATTTTCTCACACTATTGTGTCTGCTGTGGTGGCGTACTTGAAGACAGTGTCAGAGGTGTGAGAATGCCCCAGAAATGCTGTACCACCTTAAAGCACAAACATATCCTAATGCATCTTGGTACTTGCTGAATTGCAATGACTCTGTGATTGCTAAATTTGCTACATAATATGTTATATTCCAACCTTTTGAAAACGTCTCTAAATATATATTGCTTGAATGTTACTGCTAAGCAAGGTGTTGCTGATTGATTTCTAATCTATCAGTAAAGTCCATTTCTATTAACTAGCTTGCTGTTCTCTCCTGGGAAATTGTGACTTTATCATGTGTGTAAATCACAGCCTGCTATAGCTGAGGCTGCAGGGGGACTGTGAGGGATGGGGACTTTACAGGGGGAGGCACGTTCTCCTTGTGTTGTTGTGTTTCATGCTGGTCACCACTAGAGGTCACAGATATCTTAATGCCCCCTTTAACTACAGTTCGGCCCCCTGAAAGCTGTTTATATCCTGAATTTCAAGAGCATACGGAAGAGAAACAGGGATACAGCATGTCATTCTACCTGACTAGGATCGTAGAAACATCCTGAAAAAGTGCCTTGACAGCTCATTTGACTCTTTTCTCAACAGTCACCAGTTATAGACGTTTCACAGCTTCATGGCCCAGAAACATCGCGGCTGCGGACTCTTTCTGCATGATCTTGTTATTATGCCCGAGCTTCAGCAGCTATTTGAGGGTCACTCTGTCACTTTGAGTAATGCTTGGCATCTGGCACCCAGCCAGCAGGCATTGCCTCTCAAAAAGTACAATGCATCCTCTCAGTCACTTAGCTTTATATAGAGACAATGCAACTAGTCAACCCCACAGTATCATTGCAGTGGGACAGAAAGACTCTGTTTCTGCAAAATCTTTGAAGTCGAGATGAAGTGAAAAATGCGCCTTTTAACCCTGTTACATCAAATCCCTAGTAATATTGTGCGCCTGTTAACAATAGGCCTATATGTTAAAAAAAAACTATTTCTTTGTTTTTTGGTATCAATCATGTTTTTCTCCTCTAAAACAAAATATGACACATGCTTATGTGAGCTATAACAACCAGTTTCAAACAGTAATATCACGACATTGACCCATCAATCAGTCTTAAACTTTTAGTGGTGCACAACTATGAGCGCTAACATTCATTAGTTAGATAGCTATCAACACCATGGTATGCCAGTGTGTCTTCAGGTGTTCATCACCTCAAATCTACAACAGATTATATAAATAGGTAGCTACATGGAGCATGCAGTGAGCTGCCTCACTAAATATATTATTGTTATTGCACAACTTTATAACTTGTAAAAGTAGCTTACCGCTAACTGTAGTACCTGTGCAACAAGGTTAGCTGACTTAGGCTTGGGTTTGCTCCTAACATACCGGGGCAAGAAAACCACCTTGGTACAGTGTTCCCTATCATCAAACCTCCGTCAATCTTGAAAGCAGCGTTCAGCCTCAGTCTCATTCCCAGTCCAGCAAGAGTCAGCCTGCGTAATGGACCACTGTAGATGCTAAAATGCACAGTCCCTCCCTAGCCACCTGTTTTTTTCAGGAAACATGTAAATATACAGAAGTAAATGCTCTCTGTTTCATGTTGACTTTAAAGACTGAAGGTCTCTTGCCAATTTTGAGTGGGCGGATTTTAAAACATGAATTTGAGCCTTTTATTTGGTAAAGTGCAATTAGTTTTTTTCTCTGAGTGTTGGCCACAGGTCATCCACCTCCTCTTAGGCTGGGTATACACAGTCAAAAGAGTCGCCTTTCGTGTCAATTGGTTTATGGTGTCATATTAGCTTCGTAGATGATTCTCAAAAAACTGACTCTTGTGGCACAGCTGGTCCAAGCAGCTTGGAAACAAGTCTTTCACAAGTGGAGAGAGTCACAGTCGATTATGTGCTGAAGAGAGGAACAAGCAATGAACTAAGTGCAAAGCTGGCACAGTTGCCTGCTTTCTAGTTAACATCGGAAATACAAGAGAATAAAAGTACCGTCAACCTAGATGTGAGCCTAAAAAGAATTAAATAAATCAGACAAATTCGGTAATAATTACATTCAGTGTCAGCCTGTTACACTGAATTCCAAATTGAGCTTCACATAGCAAATTGCTGAATTCATTAATTCAACAAACCTAGTTGTTCAGCGTGAGCATGACAAATTCTAATTTACAATCCGCAAAACAAACTCTACAGGCACATCCTGTACCTCTTTCTACACAGTCTGAGACAGAAAAAGGAATCAATTGCAGATTCGTAATTTTTCTTTGACAGCTGCAATGTGTACCGAGGAGTGCTCACAGGCTGGAAACGTTCGCTGGCTGTCACAATCCCTCTATGATTTGTCTTGAGCTCTTTAATGGCATACTTAATCATATCCTCATATCCCAGGTCACTGCCCCTTTTTCTAAATCGTGCACAGACCACAAATTGTATTCTACGGCCATTGGGAATAACTATGGTGAGAGGAGGACTCAGCCCGCCAATAACTATTACCATGTCCGGCAGCGATATGAAGTAATTGCCCATTCCCTCTGTTGTTTATTGCCTACCAATGGCATGCCGTGGGAGCTGCAGCAAGGTCCAATTAGATTTGAAGGACATAAACAAGTCGCAGAATTCTCTTTTATGGTCGGCTGATGGATGGTCAGCAGACTCCCAGCAAGAAAACAACGGTCAAGCTTTATCAGCAGCCCATTCTGCGCAGAAATGAGCAACATGAGGGTTATCAGCAGCGCTGCTGTGCTGTGGATGCCACCGTCTTTGGGTAATCAGATGAGGGGGTTTTAAGCTTGTTAACAAGCTTATGAAGCAGCGTTTTGACCTTAAGTACCGCATTAGAACCAGAAAACACTTCCTCTCCGGTACTTACCTGCTGAAGCTCTTCGAGTGTGACTAAATGAACACTAGGCACAATAAGCTTAGCTGCGATTGTTTAGAAAGAGATAGAAATGCAACATTTTTTACTGTTAAGGATTCTGAAGCTTAATGATGATATGGAAATTTTGAGCAAAGCTGTGGATATCCAGCATAATGTGTTGATTTTCAATTAGTTTTGAGAATTAAATAACTAATTCACTGTTTGCCAGGTCACAATCTCCATCACTGTTGCTACAACTTTCAGCTTTCTATCCACTTTAAATTATTTGTTTATTTAATTGTATATGTAGGTTTCTTTAACAGGGACAATGCACATCAGTAAACATCACTATAAATGTGCCACTTTTAGCCAAGAAGCTATTTTTCATCTGTAGCCCATGGATAGGTGCTACAAAGCCTCTCTTAAAACAGAATATAAGATTAAAACAGCAAAGCTATTTGTAATTTATCAATTAGAAGCATACAGAACAATAATAAAAAGAGAAGAGAATATTAATGTTAATAGAAACATCATTCAGGACGCTCTAATTCTACATTGTCAAGTACTATTTAAAACATGCAACACAGAGACTCATTAAATAGCACATGCAAAGCAAATAAATGAGGGATTGTAATTTGTGAAACAATGGGTCCTTGATTTCAGACAGAAGTAGACAAGAGCAGGCTCATCAATTTGTGCTGGTAAACCTCCCTTTTGGCTGCTGAAATGACAATGGTTGCTACAGATTTGATTAACATGAGCTCCTCATTTGAAATAGCTTTCTTAGGGTGACTTATAATTTTCCCAGCTGACTTGTTTTAAAACATTTCTTTAGGTAAAATATGCCCTTACTACACAGATGATATTGTGTTAGATGTCTAAAGGCTGAAACCACATGTCACAGCAACTTGTTCTCACTCCCAACTCATCAGTTACAGATGTTTTGTTACTGCTCCTCTGCGACTCATACAGATGTGCACGGTAGCTGTTGAAAGAGATGCACCGGGCTTTCAGGTGACTGTTATGTAAATCCATTCGTGGCTTTCTGAGACGCACCGGGCTGTCAATGTAGTATAAAGAGGGAGAAAGTCTGCACATGGTGGAGGTGGTGTGGATGGATGACTCAAACAAATGCAGCACTTTCACCCAGGAGAACAGAGTTTGTGCCATGTGAAACCAAAATGTTGATGAGGTTTTAAGGTACATAATTTATGTGCATTATGTGACTTGGGTCATGTGACGTAACGTAACGTAACGTGTAACGTAACATACTTTTTGTAAACTCAAACACGATCTAATCTAAAATCTACCCAAGTAGTTTTATTGGAATAGTTCAGTGTGTGATCGATTCCTTACACTTTTTCACTTGTGTTTTTTGTTTTAGACAGGCTATGAGAAAGACACCACAATTTAAGCTCTTTAAAGGTAGAATCAGTTGTTTGTAAATGCAATAGAAAGATACCACGTCAGATACTGGCATTTTGGGTTGGAACAGCATCCAGAACACAGCAAAATAATGAGAAAAATAAGGAAATACAAGCTGAGATCCAGTCAAAAGGTATTATGAGTCTACACAGTATTTTTTTTTTTAAAAATGTTGCATATAATACCTTTATAAGTGAGTATTGTTCTCACTACAGTTCCATGCACAGCACTCCAACAAAGCTTGACAGATCTGCTGTGCCTTGGTACGGTTGCTAAGCTACAATTGGATAATTGCAGTCAGGGGGAGGGGTATAGTGAACGGCCAATTGCAAGACTTAGTTATGTAAAAATAGACTAGTCTGATAAATAAAAAAATAAACATCTAATAAATAAAAAACAGCACTGACTTAATTATTTTCATCGTGATAGCCTTAAGGTCAAACTTAAATTGGATTGGCCTCAAACGAAACTACCTGACTTTCTTTTCATTGCCTGTCTTTCTTCTTCTAAAAATAAGCTTCTTTAAAAAAAATATCAACTGCTATTAGCAAGTGAATGTGCTACTATTGAGTTTACTCCTGTGACTAGCGCTGGACTTGTCATGTGCTCAGCTGTTGTCCCTCAGCTCACGGTCCTACTGAGACTCTTGTCATCAGCCATGCATGTCACTCCCGGCCCTCTCCCTGTGCGTAGGTGCTGATGGGATGGCAGCCTCGCAGGCCCAGCTGCAGCACCAGATATGCTTCTTATCTATAATGCCCAATTATGGCAAAGAAACCAACGCTGTTTATATGCTAAGCCTGCTGGGCCAAAGACTTGATGAGAAATGAGAAATGTCACACTCTCTCTCTCCTCCACGCTGACAGACACTTGATGCTCTGACTGTATCTTAATGATACACATCACGGCGTGCCTATATGTTGTTGTGCAGTGTGTAATGGCGGCGGCTGCAGGGACACCACATCACGGCACGGTGAAAGCCTGATGAAATGAAATATATTCCAATAATGATATGGTGATGAGGCCCTGGTCGACAAAACAGTTTCAGAAACGGATAAAAATCAATTCCGCTCAGCCTTGAGGAATCATGATAATGAATTCAGCTGCTAACCTGACAATCAGCAGTCAGACTCAGACAATAATGGTTATTTCAGATGGAGCGAGAATTCCTCTTATTTACGCTGTTGGCCCTGATTCAGGCAGTCATTACATTTCTAACTAATGATGACATCCGATGAAGGAGGGACATATAGGCCACTTTGCCAGGCTAGATAATTAACAATGGAAATTGATTTTTACTTTGCTAAGTGTTTTGAAATGTTTACATCCAATACCAAGGATGTAACCAAATACAATATTCAGATATGAACAAACAGAGACAAACAGAGAGAATTTGTGCATTAATATTTTCTCTGCTAACCTGACCTATCATCAGATTGACCTTCAGCCATAATTTGTCTTAAACGTGCTCTTTATAACTGGATCTTGCTCATCATAATCAGATTTTATCAGGGGCTGCTGCTAAGTGTGCAGCATGACTTTACATGCAGATTTGCTGAAATATAGGCATCGCATTTCATATTCATATTTGGTATGGTTAGTCCATAATAATCATAACCAGTTCTCTCCAGATTTGTTGCACATTGCGGTATAAAGTTTGACAGATGTTCACCAGGTATCATTCACACCCCTTTATGCAACATTCAGGCCTAACACATTTAAGTCAAACTTTGCATAGCTTGGCAGTAGACATAAAAATAATGTTTTAAATGTTATTGGCTAAGAGAGCCATATAAATTAAACAATAAGGCACAACTTACTTTTAAGTACCTTACCTTTTCATTCTATATTCCAAGTACAGTTAAGGTTAGCTAGCTGGTTGTCTAGGTAACAAGCTTGCTCAAGTATTACTGGACCACAGAGAGAAAAAGACAACACAGATAAGAATGCAGATATTATGTGCAAAGTTAACAGACGCAGACAATAGCTTTGCTTTGCACTGCTAGTAATTAGAAATATTAGACTGTAGATGCTTTCTATTCAGTGTTAACAGTATACACAAAACACACGCTGGTATGATTTTGCCACATATTGATAAGGAAAATGCATTTTCAGTCAAACGAGGCAATATTTTGTCAAAGACAATGATTGCAAACAGGCAGGGAAGCCGCACTGAATTGAGTCTTTAATGGGTTATTTTAATGTAGCTGCCCAAGCAGAGTTTTGAACCAGTGTCTTTTATGTGAACAACAAATGAACAAGGCATGATAACAAATGAAAAGGGTAAAAGATGAACTTAATGTCCCCCCTCTGCAGTTTGTGCTGTTTGTGCACATATGCTCCACATTTGGTGTGCTTGCACTGTCATGCGAGCTCTTGTAGGGTTTAAATTTTGCAAAAGGACAACAATCCATTGTTTAGAGATAATTTAGGGGTCTAGTAGTGCTACCAATTTCCAAATCAGAGTTGTTATCCTCCTGACATGCCTGCTCCTGTTTATGAGTGGCAGTGCTAGAATTAATGCAGCTCTTCTCCCAGCTCTCAATATTTCATAGATTTGTTTTGGCCTTTGAAGGCTTTAAACCTCCCTAGAAGGAATTATTTTTTTCCTCTTCTTGAAACGATCACTGAATACCCCACCCACCCCTCACCATCAATATTTAGAACTGTGCTGCATCACTTTGGACACACATGAATCCATTCTTGCTCTTAAATCATTTATTAAAAATGGGCTCATCTTTGAATCTGAGACTCTATCTTATAAAGGCCAAATCAGACACATTCTGGAGGTTGCTGTATAATTTATGGCTGTTAGGGGTTTAATGTATCGTGTCAGAGGGATTTGGACAAATGGATTGTGAGGCACGAGCACGGAGACAGATGCACGCTCGGACACAATGAGATTCAAATTGGCGACTGACGTTTCAAGGATCCACATCCAGCTGATGCGGAGTGGAAGAAGCAGATGTTGGGCTGTAACTGGCTCGGAGTGAGATGATGAAAGTGCTAATGTGGCATGTGGAGTGTGAATCTCACATCGGAAATAATGAATGAAAGAGTACTTCACAGGAAATACATGGAAATTTCAAAGGTGTGTAGAAAAGTACCACGGGTACACTAAAAATAATGAAAAAAAAAATGTTGTAAGTGTATTACCTCAAAAATTCAGTTGACTGAATTTGAAAAGACTAAACTTAAACTTTCTAGTCAAATATACTTGATATTAATTAAGTTGTGCTTAAGAAAAGCTTAAGCTTAAGCTTACTCTTTTTGTTTTATTGTTAGAGGAACTCATTTATAAGTTCTGAAATGTTCTGAAAATAAATGGTAAAAATTTTAAGTTTAATTAACTTGAAATTCCACTAAATGCCTGTATGATTTTTTACAGTGTATGGCGTTTGTTTTAGTTTGTAAGTCAACATTCACTGTATCTTTGCAGCTGCAGTTATGTTGGTCACAGCCCTACTGTGAGCAGTGTGGGGGCCTTTTAGTCATTGTCATCTTTTTTTGACCAGAACATAACGGCCCACTTGCTGGATGCTTTTATACAAAGTGCCTCACAGGATCATGTGTACATACATTTTTAACTCGTGCCGTGGGACTAGCTCTTAATCCTCACAGCGGTAGTGCGACGCTCTGCCCACAGATTTACACAGTCCAATTCTTCCTTTCGAGACATGCATTAAAAGCTTCTATTTTTGTTTGTAAACAATACATTTTTGGAGAAAAAGAATTGTTGCTTTGTAAAAGCAAGAAGCATTTGGGTTTTGCTATTGATTCATTTATGCATATTCAATTTCTGTATCCTATGACTTTCTGCTTTCTTACAAAGAAAATTCACAAGGAGAAGAAGAACAAAATGGGGGGAAAAAACATAAAAGATGAATCAAAACAAAGCAGCCCAATTTAACTACCTCACATTACCTACTGGGAATTATCAAAGCAGGTTTTTCATCAGGAGCTACATGGAAACAGAGCCCTGCGCAAGATTTACTAAACTATGCAGTTTAAAGACCATTGTGTAAGACCTACATGGATTTTTGGGAGAATATGGCAGAAGTGGAATATAATATAAGTATGTGGTCAATATAAATATTGTATAATCACCTGAAAAAATGAGAATAGTTGTGTTTTTGCTACCTTAGAATGAGTCGTGTATATCTACACAAGGTGTGAGTTTGTTATCTTGCACTGCCATGTTTATACATTAGTCCATAATACACTGGCTCTAGACGTGGCATTTCATGTTGATCACCGACAAAGTTAGATTCTTCTACATGCTTGGAAGGTGAGAGTGAGATGAGGTGTTTGCAGTCTGCATGGCTGCCACTAGATCATACACACTGCTCCTTTAAAGATAGAATATGTAGCATTTGTGCAGTATGTTTTATTGAGTCGTGTACTCACATCATCCCAAATGTTTCCAACAATATGCAAACCCAGAGAAATCCCTAATTTATTCAGGACAACGGTGCATTTCTTAATAGTCACTACTTCTGGGAAAATATGGGATATTTTCCGTGATGAGGGTTTAAAGGGAAGCTGACAAATGTGACTAAACATACGATCAATAAAACTTTAATATTCAGTCAGGGAGAATTTTGTTTTCAACGGTGGTCATTTAGCATGAAGAAAACAACTCCCATGATCCCCTGCTGCTTCAGTTGTCATCAAACTACGTATTTTATATTGTTTTAATGAGAGAGAGAGCCCCAGCAGTGGAATTTACATATTGTGCATTTTAAGCTTCCAAACACCTCCATTCTGCTGTAGTGCTTTTTTAAAATTACAAATACGAAGTCCTCATCATGAGACTGCATCTGCAGAGACATTTAACTTATACCGAAGTGCTATAGACAGAGAACAGTCTGTCCCATAATGGAATTTCCTTCAATCAGGCAGAGGAAGTGGATGGCAGGGGGAAACGAAATAACGCAGTGACTAGAAAACAAAGCCGGCAGGCATTGTCCTGCTTCCAAGACTCACGCAGTGACAGAGAGGCCCTCCAGACTCGAGTCTCCGGCTCTGGAGGGTATCTGTGTTATTGTGCGACATGGGCCGCTATGCCAGATGGCTAGTCGGTGACGTGAACCCCACCCATACTTGTCAAAATGCCACCACATTGGCTGGTGCAGGGCATGCTAAATCCCTCTCGCGGGAGAAGCCAGTTTGCAACCATTCAGCTCCAATTACAAATCTTCAGTAGCACCCGAGGATTTGAGGCCATCCAAATATGGTGATTACTCCGCAGTTCCTGGAGGGGTGAAGCTGAGAGCTGAGCTCTTCATTGGTATGCGCTGTTTACTTACTGTCTGTGTGTCCATCTGTTGATATGGAGAACAGACGCGGCTCGATTTTTTTCTGTGGAGGCCACACTGGAAGCTTGGCTCGCATAACAATTATCTGACATTATCCTGCAGTTTCATGGAATTTTAAATAGTCGAACAATAGTCAAGCCAGCAGAGACAGACATGAATGAAGCCGACACAACATGCTTTTGTTGAAACAAACTATCTAAACTTTAGGGACTGACTATGTGGGTATATACAGTTACATGTATTTGCTGAAAGAAGGGTCTTTTTTCTGAGATTTATATTTTATTTATTTTCTTAAAAGATTTACTGCAGAAAATACTGAATGGTTCAATAGTTATGTTAATGGGATAATTTATATGAGGTACTCATTCATAGTCAGGATATTCCCTATAGTAGAGGGCGGTCACCCCTAGCTTGGAGAAGCTGTATGCTGTATTTTGAATATTTTTGCTGATTTACTTTTTCTTTTCTGATGGGAAACTACTGTTAAACCAGCTAAATATCACTCTCTCCAAACCAACCAAACTCCGCTGGTCATTTTACCTTGCAGAATGCAGGAGTTGCTGGTCTACTGCTGCCTCACTCAGTTAGTTTGTGTGACTTTGGTGAAACTATCCAAACTACACTTTTAAAAGCAAAATATTAAGAACATCTAGAAAAATCGTCAACTTCTCTGGGGACCATCTGAGATGGACTGACACAAAGTCAGTGTGTGGCCTGACTAGTCCACATTTCAGATTGTGTTTTTGGACATCATGGATGTTCTGTCCTCCAGGCTAAGGAGGAAGAAGACCATCCAGATGGTTCCCGGTTCAAAGTTCCAAAGACAACATCTGTGATTGTACAGGGGCGTGAAGGCATTATTAATGCTGAAGGGTATATAGTTTTGGAGCAACATATGCTGCCATCCATCTTCTACAATTCCTCTGCTTGACAATTCCAAGACACATTTAGTATGTGTTACACCAGCATAGTAAAAAGAGTTGTTGAGCACTGATGGCATATATAAACTAAGAATGGGAAAGAGTTTCACTTTCAAAACTCAAATAATTTCATCCCAAATGCACACTGAGAGTTGTTAAAAGAAAAGGTGCGTCACAGTGTCAAACATGCCCCTGTCCCAACTCTTTAAAAAAAAAAAGTCTTGCAGGCAAAGCTGATAAGTTCGAACATTAAATTTCTTGTCTTTGTGCTGCATTCAGCACATAACACATCAAATATAGTTTGAAAAGGATTTGCAAATCATTGCTTTCTGCTTTTATTCTCACTTCACACTTTGTTGGAATCGGGGTTTGTTGTTCACTTTACTGTATGCAGAGGACATAGCTGCTGCCTCTCCCTCCTTTAATCAGTAACAGAGCTTTTGCACTCATATATTTAGTAGCTCTGGGTTCAATAGAGAGCAGTTGGGATACTCTGCGAACATGACATACATTTATCATGTTTGTTAATGTGTTTCTATTTCCATTCTTAATATATAGGCTAGTAGAGGGCTTTTCAGGCTTTATTGCAGCATAAGCATAAGGTTCAGCTCCAGCCTCCCCATCCCAAATGATTTCTTGACAGTCCCTTAGAGATCTGAATCAGTGAACATCTTTTTTTTCCATCAGCCAAGATTTCATTTTTGACACTGCATACCATTTTTCTCCTTCCCCTGTTTGAAAATGTCACTGTCACAGTCCCAAAGTGACGGTCTGTTAAATCACAGTCATGAGTCATTTTAATGAGGGCAGGGGGGCATTTTAGGTCCAACACATTAAATCTGGTGCTGAATTTAGTTGTGTTAGACCAAAGACGCCTAACAGAAGGTTGACCAAGGGCTGGCTCTCATTCACCATTAAGCAAATTGAAATGGTGCTTTGATGTGAACGCTGAGGTAGCATGTAAGACGGGACAACAAACGCACAGGTGGGTTTAATTTGATTTTTGTGGCAGATGAATTCCTGAAGAACTTTTCCAAGTAATTTATTCACCTGTTTCACTTTTTGTTTTATTACCTACCTTATGTCTTTATCAGCTGCTTTTGTCAGGCATATACAGTACTGTGGACCTCATTCAACTGTCCTAAGCACCATCAGGCTACATTATTTGACACAGCAAGATAATTTTACATTTGATACATTCCAGATTTATCTTTACCTTTATCTGAAAAAAACACATCACTCAAAATCACATTTGATTATGTGAAAAAGTATCTGCTATTAGAACACTACCTGCAGAAAAACAGCACAGTGCGATGTTCAACACTGTAAATGACATCTTGACAGAACCATATGACATAATGTCGTGACATGAAAAGAGAAAACAGAGAAGCTTTAGGAAATGTACTTTATTCATTGAGATGCTGCTCTTAGTTGAAAAATGTATTTTAACATTAGTGTTTTATTCATGCTGGAGAAACAAAATACTAGAGGATGCTGTACAAAATATTCAAGGAGACAATCTGGAGAGCTCATGCTGCTTGCAATTTAAAAAAGATATCATAAGTGACAGGGAGAAGGAGAAGAGAGGTGGGGGTGTAACTTGACAGAAAAGAAACTATAATACACAGTAACTCAGACACCTGGAAGTGGTGCAGCACCCCTACTGTACCTCCTGCGGCTATGAATATAATCAAATTACCCTACTTTATAACTAGCTAACATTAGCTTGTCAGTCAACTCAACTTCTCTCTCCTGCTGCGCTCCTCAAAGTTTTCAAAAGTTTCGAGCTGAATGAGCGCACTGTGGTTATAACTGTGACAGAGACTGTCAGAGACAGCAGAAAGACCTGATACAAGTTCTAAAGTGAATGTACAGTAGAAATGGGGTGTTACAATATCAATATTCAATCAAAAATCAATCGCAATGAGCTTGCAATTTTTCAATAATCAAAATCAAAGTCAATCAGTCACAGTTCTACCAGTATTTGCTTTCTCTTCTCCTCTGCCTACTTTTACCTTGCAAGGCAGCTGGAGTTGTGAGATCACAGGAGAGTCCATCTTGCCAGGCTTCACTTTATCCATTTGTGTCTGCACCAAAAGTGATGCAGCCAATCAGCATCCTAGTAGGGACCACTGATCGCTGCAGGTGTGGTTTTAGGTATTATGATGGCAAGAAGCGACCATAGAAGCCAATGGCGGCTCCTGAAGAGGTTAGTGTGGATACCGTGATAGCATCAGTTATATTGGAACTGGAGAGTATTTCTTTGTTGAAACTACAGCGAAAAACAGCACTAGCTTTTCTCCATGAAAAAGATGCTTTCAGTCTTCTCCCGAAAGTTTGATATCAAGGTTTTTTTTTTTAAAGTGCCTGCCCTTTTCCAAACAGTTTCTAAGGACGACTTTCAAGATGGTTCTGTATAACAAACCATCTGGTAGGTCAGGTCACACCTACTAGCCTTTTGAAAAAAAAAAAAACCTCCCAACACTTCAGAGAGGACACACTTTTCATTTTTCATCTGACAGTGAAAACAGTGTGTGGCCTTTCAACAACTGTTATTATCTGCTTATCTAGCCACATTTCGGCTGACTAAAGTAACTCAACTACTCCTTACAGCATGAAGCACTTTTCTGTGACTCACTTTCCACAACAAACATACTTCATCACATGGTCAGCTTCCATAAACGGAGCCTAGTGGCTTTTTACAGATCACCCTTTAAAGCTCCCCTCCACCTAGCCACCTAGCGACTCTTCTTTTTGTTTTCGTATGAACAGTTTGTTCTAAATAGACTGTTGAAATAAGTTATTGTCATTACATTTTAAATGTTGATAGCATGTATTTTTTAAAGAAGTGTGAACTGTAGTGATCAGGGTATAAAACCAATTTTACTTTGATCTTTACAAATTGAGACTTGGTAGCCTAGCAAAGGCATAGCTGTCAGTGCTGAAAATCGAATCGAAAATTTTCTGAGGTGGTACATGAAAATGGTCAAATTTGCCTGCAAACACATCAGCCACTTCTCCTCTGGTGCAGCTGCTGATTGGACTGCTTTCTTCTGTTCCACTCTCATGACTTTTTCATGTGACCAGTTGGTTCCTAGTCTGAAACAGACGCCACTTTGAACGCAGCGAAGAACAATACCTGAAAGAAAAAGGTACATTAAACTGTAACATGTAACATTTCCACATTAAAATGTCTAAAACGCTAGACATACATGTGAGCCATTCCTAGCTGGGTGCTATAACTTCCAGGAAAACATGGAATACATTGGATACACCTGAATCATGTCTGATAGAGTTTCGTCAGCTATGGTGGTGGTCTAAAAGTGAAGCAAAAGACTCCCATGATCCCATGCTACTCCTGATATCAACAAACTATTTCCTTTGTTATTGTTTTAATGTGAGAGCAACTTTCCTTCAGTAAAGAGAGTACAGGTAATTTGCAGCTTTCACCCCTGGTTACAGCTGTGAACTATGAATTCTGTCTAGTCTGTATTGTAGTCTTGGCTGTTGTACCACTGTGTCTCTCTGCTTCTGCTCTGCTCGGTGACGTCTGTGTCTGTGCGGGTGTTTTGCTGCTTTTTCATTGACAGACAGTGTAATGATGCCCTATGGATGAGCCCCGCTGGGTCTCAAAGCTGCCATACACCAGTCTCCTCACACTGCTCGAGAATGTCAATCAGCTGCCCCTCTGCGTGGCCTCTCTTCTCACCTGTCTCTCCCTGTTCTCTGTGTCGGCGTGAGTGTGTGTGTGTGTGTGTGCCTCTACACTCAGATGCGTACATCTGTATGACGGCCTTTCTGTCGTGTCACTTTCTTGGCAGGTTTGGCGAAGCCCATGGGGCTCGTTGAGGGACCCGGAGGCCTCGGCCAAGGGGGAGCCGCTGCCACTCTGGGAGAGGACAGTCGTGACGCCGAGGGGAAATACGAGGAGTACGGCTACAATGCTCAGCTCAGTGACCGCATCTCCTTGGACAGAAGCATCCCTGACTACAGGCCTAAAAAGTACATCCACCTACTGTTTCCTCTCATTTCCTGTCATGTACACTCTCCTCCCATCTACAGCTCTACACCTGTTTTTCCCCCTGGCAGGATTGTATAGTGTTAGAGAGTCTTGTAACTGGAAGGTTTGCCAGTTTAATCCCTGCCGCAGTTGATAAGTTCTATTTTTGTGAAGGCACACAATGTACGCGAGGAAACTGGCGTTTTCATCAGGAGCACAGTGTTTTTTTTTCCTCTCTTCTTCTTCTTCTTTTTGGGGTTTATTGGGATGTTGGTGACTCTCCAGGATGATTTCCTGTGCCAGAATAGTTGAACTGCAGTACAACGTGAGTCAGAAAGCATAAGCTGCGCAGTTAAAGCGTGATGTTGAGGATTACTGGAATTTACAAGAACTTTGTGCAAGCTCAGACCAGGTCAAAAGTGCACGGCGCTCTCATATTTTTGTACTTTTTGCTTGTCTTTTCCACACGACACACATGAGAATATCAGATTTCTAAATACATGCTGCAGTGAACAGTTGTGATCCAACAAAGAAGTGTCTGTATGCGGGGCTTACTGAGTTTGTTGTGTCCTTTCCGGATGACAGGGACAGGTTGGTGGCAGGATCTCTTGCGACATGGTACCCACATTAGCTGCCTGCATTATTTAATTTTACATGCTATATATTTCCCTAATGTCTTCATCTTTATTCAGGGCTTACTATGCAAAACACTGGAGAGCTGATGAGATGCATGGAATATAACGTGGATCAAAAGCTGCGTCTCACTGGTTTCTGGACTAAACACAGAAATGCAAATGTCACCCGTGTAAATTTAATGGCTTCCAGCGGGGGACATTCCTGTACACCTGCTGGTTTATGACATTAATTTTGCACTTGCTGCCCACAGCTTCCCAGTGGCACATGGCATGTTGTAAATTTGCACCAACTCGAAATGACACGCGTGACAGAGCAGTGCATTCAGTAAAGCACAATTCAGACAAGCACATATCTCTCATGTTTGGCATCCTTTTTACAATAGTTGGCATTAATGTTGTTAACCTCAGCATTTTCACTTGCTGATGACAGTGAAAAAAGTGTTTGTGACCCCCCTCGATATTCAATAGAGCAGCCTTTCTGCTCCAGTGTCCCTGATGAAACGCGCACATGCGAGATATGCAAACTTGTCAAATTTCCTTCTACTCCTCTGTGCCTCCTCATTAGGGAGACTCTCAAGGGACCAGAATGACATGCACGTAGTGGGTCACATGACCGATGAGGATAGTGAGCCGTCGCCACCTCTAGCGAGCTAATCTGCTAGTACGTTTACTGGCTGGCTGACCACTATTTCTTGTGCAAGCTAATATGACAGTGTTATCTTCTAGACTACACTGGCTGTTGGTTTCTGTTGAAATGAAAAATGAAGTTTTACAAGTTCTATGACAGATACAATTCAGTAAGAATTTCTTTAAAGCCATAATATGTAACATTTTTGCATGAAAGTGTCTAAAAACACAGGACATATGTAATATATTTTGTGGGGTTGTATACATGCATTATCGTTAATGTTTCCAATAATATTGAAACAAAGGAAAATCCCAGACACTGAACCATACCCTCCTCTGTGCAACATTTAGACTTTCTAAACAAATTGAAAGAGAATAATAGTTAATAATTTAATTTTTAGTTGCAAGCAATAATTTTCAAGCACCCAAATAATGACAAATCAATTTTTTAAATGTGCTTTGAGAAGTTTCTAAAACTGAATGATTCAAGTTTATCTAAAGAAAAAAGCAAAGAGAAAAGCACATTATCTCAGCAAAAGATTATAGTCTGCATAATTTAGTTACATTTCTTTTGAATTTGATTCAGAAGTCAAAAATCTGGTTAAACCTTGAAATTGTGACTTTTTACATTGTATTGATACAAAATTCATCATTTATATATGTTCTGTAAAAGAAGAGAGAGATGTTTTTGTATTAGCGCATATCAGATATTAGAGACAGATAAGGCTTTGGTAGATCATTATCAGCTGATGCTATTAGCCAATAGATATATCTTTTGGTCTTTATTTAGTTTGTTTCTCTCATAACCATCATTTTTAAATCATACATTTTATTGATTAATTACATTTTAATCACAGTGAAAAGTCACTGCTTTGTTTAAACCAAACAAAGATGAAGAAAGAACAAAACGTGTCAGGCTGATTAACAAGCTGTTCCCATTAACCGTACAGGGTTTGAGCTTCCAAGGACAGTTGTGTTGTGGGTTTCCTCACTTCAAACTTTCTTACAGTGCAAGCAGACAAGCTAGCAAGGCTAACAAAAAGTAACTGGCAGCACTGACGCTTTCGGTTGTGTCCGTCTGTTGCGCGACTCTTGCCTCGCACATCGTGACGGTCCCTCGACAGTCTCTCCCTTAACAAGCCGCCCTCATTTCCAGTTTGATACTTCTTCTTCTTTCTCTTTGATTCCTCTTTTTCATCTTCTTCGTCTGTCGTATTGCCTGACTCCACAGAATCATTCCCTCTCTCTTCTGTCAATGCAGTACATTTTGGCCACAGGGAATCTTGGGGCCTCTGCCATGGGGAGTCATACAAAAGAAAATTACTTTAGACACGGCTAATCCCAACATGAAAGGACATGGGCCAGATGATGGTGATAGTTGAGGAGCTATGCTATAATGTTGCAATAAAAGGGATCTTGAATTACTTTATTTTTTATGAAAGAGACCCAGTGGACACCCAGCAAGCAGCCTTAATGGTCCTTTTAAAATAAGTTTTATATTTAGAATGTGAACTACAGCTGTGATACAGCGAGTGCTGCAGGAGATGGATTGGGGAGGTGGGGGGGGCAATCAGAGCTGCCAGTGGCGTTTATATCACACAGTGTCAAAGAACAATGGCGACAGGCAGAGACGCTGCGAGGAAATCTGACGGCCAAGAGAGGTTTCTGAGGGCTTTAGTGGGGATAACAATTCATTTCATCCACGCTGCTTTGTTCGGAGCTCTTTTTCACGCCCAGAAAAATTAGACATGGGTGGAACGGGGAGGAGGAGGAGGCCGACCAAAAAGCAGCTTGCTAATTAATAAAGCCAGCTGAGAGTGCCTCTGGAATGGAAGGTTTTAGGAAATTCTTTTCTTTAATCAAGTAGTTCAACAAAAAATCAAGTAGGGGTGAAAAAAAAAAAATGTGATGAAAAGGCAAAAAGAAGCGAGTGCTGGGCATTTGCAGAACTGCTTGTTTCTGGTTTTAGAATGGTGCTTACTGTGTCTGTGTGGATTTAGTTCTAGTTTTCAGGGTTGAGAATAGATTCTGCAGGCTCCCCAAACACTCTGTGTCATACAGTACACTGTAAAAATCAGAGAAGAATCAACTAATCTTTTCTGATTAACTTAAAATAAATAAGCAAGTTTATTCATTCATATGAATTGAAAATTTCTAGTATTAATTTTCAGAACTCTTCATGGGTTCCTCTTACTTGAAGAAGTTGAAATGATGAGTTGAATGAATGTACTGTATGGACTTCATCAACTCACTAAATTAAGTTTCTAAAGAAACATGATTGGCATATTCGCAGACTTCCAAGGATGCATTGTGCCAGAGTCAAAACTCTCCTTAGATCTTTCTTTTTTATGGTTTGAAGAAAACATATGAGATGGAAACTTGTTTGTCTATAATACATTTTAATATAAGTCATGGTTGTTACAATAATGAAAAGTAGTACTGAATTCTTAAAAAATAATATATTCACTTGGAGCAGTTCCACACAGTGAAGAAAGTAGCTCCAACATTAGCAGCTGCAGCTGTGAGTTCTTGGTGTGGAATAAAGAACTGACTTTTCAAACTGAGAAAAGGAAATATATGTATTTTTTTTTGTTATGTGCAACTGAAGAGTTTTTGGTTGAACTTAATATGTACAGCTTATTGAACACATTTTCTCAAGTACAACTGAATTAATTTCAAGTTCATTTGACTAAAACAGTTTATTTATTTTGAATCATTACAGTATTTACTCAGCTTGTCTTTTCAAATTCAGTCGACTTAAAATTTTTAAAGCAGCCTGGATTAACTTTTTAAGTTAAAACAAATATTTTTTACAGTGTAAGAATTCTCCTTCTTCTTGATTTGTCTCTTTGTCCTGAAAATAATCCACCATGTGTATATTTCTGACACACAGAATGTTTGTGTGCCCATTCTGATCAGCACATAGTCTTCGAGCCACTCAAACAAAACATGTGTCAAACAAAATAAATCTTCACTCCATGACAGCTATTCAATAGGTACATGGCATGATACTTAATGCATTTGTTGTGAAGCTCAGTTGAAATCAATGCAGAGCGAAACATAGTTTTCTTAGCTTTTTTCTGTTTACATCACTGAAGCAGCATTTTAAAAAACAAGAGAAACATAAAAACACTTCAAGTGAAAGAATTGATTCCCAGACAGAAAATGGGTGTGTTTTCAGCCAGCACAATGCTGTCACTGCCAGTATTGTTGTGGCACTAGTCAAGACGTTTATCGTGCTTTCACACCTAACCTGTTTGGTTCAGTTTAAACAGAGTCTGGTGCATTTGTGGTTTGGTTTGTTAAGGCTGGTATGAAAGCTTCCTGTCTGTTGTGGAGTAAACATCTCTAGTTTCAGTGAAATGGAAATGGACCAACCACCGTATCTTATCATAGTAGCTAATAGATATGAATATGAATATGATAAAAGCTAAAGAGCTATTAAATCCATCCAGATGTATATCCAGGTGTCCTTGAACTGGAAGGGATCTCTTAAGCAATCTATCTAGACAATGTATACATTCATGAATAAATCACTTAGCAACCATGTTAATGCATATACTCATCAGCATGTGAGTGTGGTGACAAGTTCATTATTAAAGTGAGTGAAACGTAATGACCACATAGCAACTATCACCTCATGATATGACAGTAAAAGAAAAAAAGAAACTTTTCTTAGTGCTAGACAGAGATCTTTGAGGATCAGTAAAGTGCTGCATGACTTGATTCAGTCACCAGTTTCATTTGCCTATGTCGCTCCATGCTGATGATACAGGATCATTGATTGGGTGGGGTCTAAGGTGCGCAAAAATGTGATAAAATGCTCTTAAAGGTACCCTTATAGTGGAGAAAACGTGATAAAGAGCCCTCTAGGGTGCCTTTCCAGTAGGATTGGGTGATGTCTACAAAACTGGCATGTGACCACGTCCATAGCGAACCATTGCCGATGGACGATGACGTTGTTGTCTATTGGGGGGTGGTGGGGGGTTAGCTGCCCCATAACAGAAAAACCACCTTGCTCATCAGTTAACCTCTGTTGTCACCAATGCTTCACACTGCCTGAAAACCCTCCACTGAAGAGAGCAAGACAAATGACTCCCACATCCATGCCAGGTGAGGGTCAGACCTACACCCCTGTGCTGAGTTAAATGGGTCTTCATGTCCTCAACACATGTCTGGAGGTTTGTTGTGTTAAGGAAGCAGCTATACACTGAAGAAGCTAAGCTGAAGCTGAATGCACAGTGGCATCTGGGTTCATCTGACGGGGCAAGTTTAATAAGAAAATAATAAACAGGACATGGAGACATAATGTTTGTACAGTGTCCAGCAGCTCAGCTTCTTTTTGCTCCCTCTTACATGCCAAAAACAGAATGAAACTGCTATGTCACAGCAACTCTGAGTGGACGAATTACCTCAAATACAGGGCTGGCTTTGAAATTACACTGTTGACCAGTCAGATGGCATCAACCATGGGCCAAACCCTACTTTCCAGTGGACAGAATGTGACAAAGTGCACTCTAGTGTGCTCTTCTAATGGACAAAAAGTGGTTCATTGCCCTCTAGAGTGCATTTCTAGTGGACAAACCATGATGAAGTGCACTCTAGCATGCCCTTCCAGCAGAGAAAACATGATGCAGTGCCATATAGGCAGGCTTACATGCAAGAAAACTAGTGGGCCTCTGCTTGCCTCTTAATGGTTAAATAGTTAAAAGTGTTTGTGTTTTTTTTATTCTAGAAGTAAAGTAGTTATACTCACACAATTACAATTTCATTCTAAACCAGGGATTGGACCTGCACCATAAATGCATCACGACTTTCAGTGTGTTGGTGCTCCAGTGAGTGCAGTTGGTGCCCTTTTGTTTTTGTTTATTTATGCACCTGCAATTTAGGCCGTCTGAGTCTGCCGCTGTACAGGACAGTGGCTGTCTGCTCATATAGCTTCATGTTTACAGCTCTTGAGGTCTTTTTTTTGTATGAATGTAGTTTTCTCTTGGAACTTCAGGCATGAAAGTGCCCTCAGTCTACCTCTCTGCCTCATACAGTATGAAAGACGGTTACATATTTCTGATTTCTAATTCTGACTCTGTAATTATGTCCTGCGGGCGAAAGGTGACTGCAGCACTGCAGAAGTGAGGTTAAATGCAGGAACCAGGCACCTCCTGTCTAATGGGCTTTTAATTGAACAGGAGTCATTGAGCCGAGGACTTTGATGACTACAGGGAAGCAAAAGTCCACTGCCATGACTGAACGATCGCACATTCTCAAAGTCTCTTTCTTTTCAAACCTGCCTGTCTGCTACAAAACCAATTCATAATAATTGCAGCTGCAATTGTCTCTCACACAAAAACCTGTAATCTCCATTCAGCGCCCGCTAGCCTGTATTCCTCTCTTGTGCCCTTCACTACTGAAAGTGACATCCTTAACTGAGATACCAAGGGACTTAAGTAGGCTCTACACTATGGTGACTCTGAGCCTGCCATTCGCTGTCCTTGGGAGGCTTAGGTATGATAACGGCTCGCTGGGCTTTGCAGAGAAAAACAGATACAGACAAGCATGCTGATAAGATTACTGGTGCCCACAAAAGACACAAAAAGATCTTAAGTGTAACGTGTGTCACTCTTAAACAGAAAAATGCAATTCAAGGCATGGCACCTGCTTTTCGCCCTCCATTTCTCCTCCTCCAAGAGGATTCTTATTCAATTACCCCTAATCGCACCTGGCATCTCTATTGGCACTTTGCCGAAGATTTGATTTGTCTTTTGACAAAATTGTTGACCTTCCTTCGAGAGGAGAAAATGTAATGAAGTGCCTCCTAAGGTGTCCTTCCAGTGGATAAAATGTGAAAATTGCCCTCCATGGTGCCCTTCCATTGGAGAAAACATGATGAAGTGCCCTCTAGGGTGTCTTTTGAGTGGAAAAAAACATGATAAAGTGCCCTCTAGGGTTCCTATCCAGTGATAAGAACTCCTTTAGGGTACTGTTCTAGAGTGCCCTTGAGGATGCTCTTCCAGTGGAAAAAAACATGATAGATTGCTCTCTAAGGTGCCCTTCCAGAGGAAAAAAGTGATAAAGAGCCCTCTAAGGCAGTGTTTCACAAACTTCTTTTTTTTTTTTTTATGGAGACCCACTTTTTAGAAATGTCAAACAACATTTACAACAGGCCCTAATCAATAAATCTTGGAAGACTTAATCTGGGCATAAATGAACTTGCCATTTCACCACCTTGCATTATGGTAATGCATGTTATTGAAAACACACACATTAAATACTTTATAAATGAGAAATAAATGTATTTAGTGTGAGTTAACAGGTCATCTCATCGTTTTTATTTCTTCTCATCAGTAAAACAATTTACACATATTAAATGTTAAATTTGCAGAATGTCTTCCACAGTCTTTTATTTATTTGGTGATCCAAATAAAGTCTCATGTGACCCACCTGTGGGTCCCGACCCAGTCTTTGGGAATGACTGCTCTAAGGTGCCCGCTGATAAGATTACTGATGCCCATGAAAGCCACAAAAAAATCTTATTTGTGTCACTCATAAATAGAAAAATACAATTCAAGGCATGAAACTAGCTTTTCGCTCTCCATTTCTCCTCCTCCAAGAGGATTCTTATTCAATTACCCCTAATCTCACCTTGTATCTCTATTGTCACTTTGCTGAAGATTTGATTTATATTTTGACAAAAATGTTGTCTAACCCAAAACTATATTGAAGCAAGCTTTCGTAAGGACCTTCCGTCTTGTGTTTGTCCGCCTGTGGGAGGGTGATAACCAGAAAGGGAGGCTGCGGAAACAGGCTTACCTCATCTCCTGAGCGTCTGATACTGCAGAATGGGATCGTAAGGTCTCCGCGGTGCAGGAGCTCCTGCTGCAAATTGTTGCTCTTTCCAGTGCTAAAGTTTATCTCCTGGATGGGGGGGGGGGTGGGGTGGTTGAGAAATGACAAGGCAAACGATTATCTTTCTGAGAGGAGTGCTCGCGGATTGGAAAGTTGCTTTGGTGTTGGCTGCACTGTGCGGGTTACCGAAGGTTAATGTGAAATTTCGCAGCAAATAAGAGCGGCTGGCGGGGGAAAAAAGTCAGAGGGAGCGGCCGGGGCTGCAGGCTGGCAGGCGGGAGGAGGAGGAGGAGGGAGGGGGTGGAGAAAGGGGGAGGTGTGATAGGAATGCATCTTAATCTGGCGCTCTGTTTCTGTCAAAGCTTGTTCCGGGTCAAATTATGAGCCCTGTCCAGTGAGCTCAGTCCCATTACAAACAGATGAGTCGATCGCTCATCCTGTTACGGCTTTACTGGGCTTCCCCGCTACTGCAGACAGGTACAAATTTAAGGCTGAGCGATGCCCTAAATTGGATCCAGTAACTAGGGCAATGGAACTACAATATCACTTTACGATCTCGACACTGAAATCCAGCCTCACACCACATCTCAACTAGAAGCGATGAGGCTGCCTCGCCCCCTCTGACATTTTCAAGATATTACCCTCGTAATATTCATTAAACGCACCCCCTCGTACTCGTATAACCGCGCAGGAGTGAAATATACATTACTTTGTTTTGCACAGTTGCCGTGTCGGGGCTGTGTCTCTGCAAAGCAGCGCCGCGGTGCAAAAATTCCCCCCTCATACTCACTGCCAGATTTGTCATTGTATTTATAGACCTGGCAAGGCTGATTGAGAGAGGCAATAGAGAAAGCTGTGAGAGGGAACAAAGGAGTTGCTGAGGGAGAGCATAAATGCACGGGGAAGGATTGAAATGATACAGTGGAGGGGTTATCAATCAAAACACTTGTGCATTTACTCTTACGAATAGAGCGCCAGTGCAGGGCTTAAAGTATAGATAGACGTACGCAGCGCGCTCCATCATAAACACTCTCTGTGGTTTAGTTTTCCTTTTATTACCTCTGCTGTCAAATGCATGTGGGCTGCGGTAATGGAAGTGATTGATAACAGCGCATGAAATTAAGCTCTCCCAGTCCAAAACATCAAGCACTAGCTCACTTGCCCAGTGAGACTATAGGCAGCAGATTGTCATCCCTATACATGAATCAATACCAGCATTTAGAAAGGTGTCATGTGAGAAATTATAGGGATGGACATGTTTGAGTGCCCTCACCTGCATTATGTGTTCTACTACCTTGAAATTCAAAGTTGTGTCAATATCTGAGGCGTATGTTTGCACTGTTGCCATAGTGTTACATAAAGCTGGGATTTGGGTACATTTTTGAGTCAACTGATGAAAGTAAAAAGGCAAAATAAAGGTGTGAAGGGGGAAGGAAAGGGGGCTGGATAGTCATTCAACTATTGATTCTTTTTATTACACAATAATGGTTTGAAGATTTACAATTTTAACATTACATGAGACTTGATTTCAGTTACATCTCAGCATCTTAACAAGCGGTTACATGTTTTCATATTTTGTTAAGCAAATTTGAAGTGAACTTTTGAAATCTTGAATGAAAAAAAAGGAAATCATCAACTGGTTTTGAGTGGAAAAAAACTAGGCTACGCAAGAAAGGTGAGTGGTATGGGCTACTTTAATAAACAGAACAGAAGAAGTAGAGGTTGCGAACTGGTAACAAAACCAGTTGTTTGCCGACTGCCAATAAACCTCAAAGAAGATGAAGAAGAAGAAATAAAACCACTTGCATTTTCCATTTATAAGAAAAATAGAGAGAGCTTTAGCTGTAATTATTCTTTGTTCGTTCAGCTTAGTAATTTATATTTTTTGTTCCATAACTTCTGTTTTTGTAAACTCATACTGCTCTCATAGTGTATTTTGTTAGTATAAAGGAGAACTGGATACAGAAAGGAGGTGGAGTTCTGTTCTTTCCTTTGTAAAGCCAAAAAACAGCCACACAATCACTGCTGTGAAGAAATGACCTGGATGAATACACACCAGAGACTTTAACCCCCTGCTAACTTGAATCCAGAATAATAATATAATTAGAAAAATATAATATAAAATAATTTTGTAATCATGCAGATCTTATAAACTTTCCTAATATTGTCAGATCAAAGCTGCGGGGATTATGACGCTCAAAAAATGTATTAGCTGTTTTACAGCTGCTTGTTTCACAAAGTAAGCATGTGGGAAAAAGTCTCTTCGGTCCACTGTGCATCATGTGATGATGTGTGATGCCTTGGCCACTATGTCACATTGGTTTCAAACCATGGCGCCCTTCCTGTGGGCTTGTTTGCTCTGTATGTGCTGGATTTGTAAATAGTGAATTGTGTGCCAACAAGTGCATTGCTAATTAACAAGAATTAGTTGGTGAAAGAAACAAAAATATCTTGATAATATTATGCTCTGTCTCCAGACCACTATCTATACTACAAACTTTGCTAACATTAGTTACAGTGCAGGCAGAGCTGTCATGTCAAAAACCAAACTATTCTAAGACTAATTATTTTTGTCTTAAGTTACTATCTTAATACGATGTTTAATGCTTGATACAGTTGCATCTTGCAATGTAACTATGCAGGCCTGTAGTTTAATTTATTAAAAATAGTCACAATTCCAATAGTTATAAATCAAAAATCACACTCTTTATTTTCCTGCAGCCACAAAGTAAGTTTAACATGTCAGACTTCCTCCATAGTTACATGTTTATTATTTTTTAGCAGAATTTTTTATCAGCTAGTATGTGTCTCTTTGAGACTTTGGCACCTCTTTTCAATTATGTTTTAAGAAGGAGCCAAGGCTAAGTACACATCCTATTTGCATTTAAAGTTCAGACATTTGACTGACAGTTCAAAGCAGAGTGTCTCAGCATGCGTTAGTAGAATATGTTTAATTTCTGATGAAATTAATATTAAAAGCAACCAGCTCAAATTGCAAGGGATTAATTTACAATGGAAACTGACGTGAGGAAGTTGACATGACAGGTTCCCCAGGTGTGTGAGATCAATGTGAAAAGCAAAGCCCAAAAGGAAAACAGAAATCATTTTAGAAATCATCTTTTCTCACATTTTTATTGTGATATGCAAAGCATTTACTATATAATTTCACAAGTAAATAAGATACCATCTGTTGTGGTGTTCTACATAATTGCTAGTTCGTCTCCTGCCAATTCTCATTGTTGAAAGGTGAGAACCTGCTAACACATGCCCACCACACACTCGCGCACACACACACACACACACTCACGCAGACCAGTGAGGCTGTGAAGTACGGGGAGGGTTCCATTTGGGTGGAGAGAGGAGGATGTAACTTTAGCACCATGCTGGGATCCATCTGCTGTGTGGCCGTCCCCCTGCGGCCCGACCCTGCGGATGCTGCTGACTCAAGCTGACATCCCAGTTCACCGGGGTATCAGGGCGCCGAGCCCCAGTAGAGTTCAGATGGCTCACAGCAAGGGTGGAAGAGCAGCGAATGTGCGTACTTTGAACAAAACATGCTCAAGGTAGCATCGCCACACCAGAGTTTTGACTTTGATAACAACACTACAAAGTCCTGTATCTAAAAATACATGAATACAGAGAAGAGGGAAACATCAGTGGTGTTAACTGAGGTTCTAATTCTATAATTCTGTGTGTCTGTTTAATTCTATGTCTCTATTCATTTTGGCCAAACATCTTATTTTATTTATTGTTTTTATGACATCAGCTTGATGAGCAGAAACAGCTAAATGTAGCAGTTTACTTCAAAAAGTATTTTATTTGCTACTTTTACATGCAGCATAGCAATAATACTGCTGAAATACAACTCAGAAAGACTCACTGACATGTGCTGTGCATTGATTTCAGAAATATGACTCATGATATGCAGTCTCAGCCTCTTCACCCCTGGTCCTCTGTTACAAAAAGCAAAGAAAAGTCACAACAAATTGTAATACTGAATTGCAATACTTTTAGAATTGCAATACAGAAGAATTGGCACCCAGGTATCATGATAGGATTGAATTGGAAGATAAATGAATCGCCCCAGCCCTGATAATACAAAGTAATATCAGACTGTACATCCGGAAACTGCTCATCACTTCCTGTGGGCTGTGTATGGAATTTTATGCAGCATTATGATTTCATTTTGGCATTTAGGATAGGTTAGCTGTGTCTTATTAGTTGTGATTATGTATGCTCTTTTCTGCAGGAGCCCTAATTTGTGATTCAGGATGATGAGACACATCATTTTTAAATAACATCCTTGCCAAGTGCAGATTTTCAACAGTGAATTTCAGCCTCAGTCGTTGCCTCACTCACATCTAATAATCTGTTATAACCAGTGAGACTCATACTCTCTGTCAAATCAATATATTGTCTAATTAATACTTTCACCTGGCAAATGCAGTATGTCACTGCAACGCCTCGATGTTCAGAAAAAGACTTCGAGGGCTTAACGGGATTTACTGAAGCTAAATGAAACACTTATATTTGTTTACACTATAGTTGATTCATGTCAATTTGATATTCTAGTAACGGAACAATATTACAAGTGTTTCATTACAGCCCAAATCTCTTGTAAATAATTCAACCACAACAATTACAATAGCCACCTCATTATCCCTACATAATGAGTCAGCACTGCTGAATAAGATATGTGAAAACATGGGGAAACAAAGGCAGAAGCGGGTGAAGTGCGTTTGTCAGCTGTTGCGTTCTGAGCCTAATTGGAGCGGCGTGGAAAGATTCACAAGATGTTGTCTTTGTGTGTGTGTGTGTGTGTGTGTGTTCACACAGTTGCCATAGGAATCAACTAAGCGCTTCTGTCCAGTCAACACTGTTATTTCTGACTTCAAAGCCACAGCGTGTCTCTGAGAAAAGACTGTATTTTACAGGAAATGACAGGAAAGCTTAACAGAGTTGAGATCACCGGAGGAGAGTAACAGGATTGTTGAGGTGAGTAAGTGTTTGAGGAGGGAGACACTCAAGACAGACTAAGTGAATGGACTTAGAATGGCATAGGAGGCTGTCTTACACCTGGCAAAAAGTGGACGCACAGGTGGCATTGTTGTCTTGCCCCTATCTATCTTGTCATTTTTGCCACGTCTGCAAGATAGGAAATTAACTTGTGCAGCCATGGATAGGAGGTCTTAAAATCAAGGCAAAATAAAAGCTTGACTGGGCGCATTTGGTTTCGTGTGCATGCACATTTTAGTCGAAACCATTTGCACCTCAGACCAGCTAAAGGCTGGTTGAAGCGCAACATCTGTGGTGCAATAGATTTGTCTGCTCAAGGTAGCGACCCGCGCATGTGGCGGAAGTGCACACACACGTCTCCACAGTCACAAAACACCTGCTGTTTAGTGGAGTGTGGATTATCAATGTGTCCTTTGAAAATAAAATGTATATCGAAGTAAACAGCGTGTGCGTCCCTACAATCGCAAAACACCTTTCATTTACAGTATGTTAAACAGCGTGCGTTGGTGTGTCTTCTACAATTATCGTCACTAATAAGGAGTAAGGAATTATTATCATAATTATAAGCCCTAATAAATCTCAAGAGGCCTGCAAAGTGTGCACAGGACTGGATCACAGCTGCAAGATTGTCTTTAACATATCAGTCGGTATGGCAGGTGGAGCAGCTGTAGTGTTTGTCTGTGTGTTTATTTGGATCCAGAAAACCAAAGATAAAACAGTTATGATTTATAACATAAATGTTATATCTAAGCATGAGACCAGTTTGATACAGAAAGGAAAAGGTCTGTGTACTCCTGTCAGAGCCTGATGCTGGTTGGTCATACCTGTTGGATAACCTGATGAGAGCCGTCTTTCTGATTGGTTTATTGCATTTTCAGCCTAAAACACGCCCATGCTGATATGTGAATCCTTCTGTGCGCTGCTGACACAAGGGGCGGGACAAAGCGGGATGCCCCTGCACCAGTGGCACAAGACGGCAAAGGTGGTTGAATAAATTAAATCCATTGTGTCTTGCACTTTGAACCTATGCTTTGGATCAGCATAAGATCGGGCCCATAGTGAATATTTTATTAACTGAGTCCCCCTAAGTTACAGTGACAGAAGAGGTACAAAAGAGGTTACTATGGAGTCCATGAGGCAAGGCAAGTTTATTTATGTCACACCATTCAGACACAGGCAATTCAAAGCTTTGCAAGGTCACAGAAATATAAAATAAAAAGACTGTATATGTAGTTTTGAGGCATGTGTCCACTTTCTGGACTGAATTAGTTCCCGCAGCATTTAAGGATGAACCCAGTTTGGCTTTTAGCTGCCTGGAGTCTGCTGCATTTACAACTCTGACAGGATCTGGCTCCTCCATCTGACCATAAGTAATGGAAGACGAAGAATAATAAAGTAGATGAAGTTTATCCTCTACATCACCAAAGTCAGACTTTATTTCAGCATTTTTTTTGTTTTTTGTTTTAAGCCATGGCTCAAGGGAAGGCATTGTGAGTCTGTCTAGCTCAGGATGAATTCTAATTACTGTGGTGATCTCCTGACCTTTAATCTAGTGCCACCATCAGGTCAAATTTGATTTTTTTTATTCTGTGATATTTTGGGTTATGAGTAAATACCACAGACAGTATAATAATTAGTGGAGAGTCTCTGAAGAGCAGGTTTTACACCCCATTTACACCTGGTATTAAAATGTGATCTGTTTCCAGATATGTTGTCCAGATTGTTGTACAGATTGTGTTTACACCTACCTAATATTACTACCTACTACTACTAAGATTTGATTACACTGGAAGATAAACTATCTCCAGATGTGGTCAGGCATATCTGATCACATTCTGATAACGGAGCATTTACACCTTTGCATTTACATGCATTTTTTCTTATCTGGATCATGGATCTGGATACAGATCACATTTTTATACCAGGTAGCTCTGGCCGTCACCATCTTGGCAATGCCTCTCTCTGGCCAATCCAAAAATAGACAAAGAGTTGGAGTGTGGGAGGAGCTGAGGCAGCCAAATGAGACAGCAAGCTAGCGCCTAGCCATCTGTGATAACACCCATCTGTCACTCAAAGTGGGCACAGCCTTGATTATAAAAAAATGTAAAATTGGACTCACTTTTGGAGCCAACCTCAAGTGGCCATTCAAGGAACTGCAGTGTTTGGCACTTCAGTGTTGGCTTCACTTTTCAAGTGAGGTTGCCACTTGCCAAATACCTGCAAAACCAATGACATGCCCATCTGTCCCAGCTGTAGTTTGCGTTCAGTGCTAACTTGCAGATGCTAGCATGTTAACATGCTACAGTGACCATGGTAAACGTAAGACTTCAGCAAATATAGCCCAGAGCATTGAGTACAACCTCAAAGACTCTTGCAATCTTCACTTGTAGTCTTTGTAACTGAATGCTACATAACGCTAGCTGACACAAGGCTAGCAACAAAGCTAGTAATGATTCACTCATGAATCCGATGCATCAGACTTTAATGTGTAAGATACCAGTGCATTGGTTTAGACGGCCTGTATCAGTGAAAAGCTGAACATTAATCGAAAACAAATTGGTGCAGCAGTAGTGTATCGATACATCTCATTGGGACGCGCATATGTTTTATTTTTGGCATCAAGGAGCTGCTGCTGTAACTTTCCTCCGTTTTCTTTCTCCTCCTCCTCCTCCCTCTCCTGTCTCCTCTTCATTTGCTCAAAACAGAAGTGAAATTGTACCACCACACATTCATAACACTCAAGTGTGGGATAAGTTTGGGGTTTTATAAGAAAGCTGAGAAATGCTGCTGCAGATCATTTATGCAAAACGTGCCTGACAGCAGAGTACAGAGCTACGAGTCTGACCCACAGAGACGTCATGTCACTGTGAGAGCAGGTAACCACACTAATCCAAAACACAGCACTCTTCATATGAAACAGAGCAGCAGATCATCTTACTGCAAAAATACTAATATTTTACAGTTTTAAAGTTTGTTTACAGATTCTCATTGAGGCTACAGGATCTCATTCACACATGAGATTCATAATAAAATGTTAACACCACTGTAAAGTCTCCTTCTCTCTATCTCTACTGTTACTGTATTTACTAAAACTATCAGGATTTCTTTTTGCCACTAAAAGCACTCTACAAATATAGACTTAATTGAATCAAAATGTAAAGATTCACACATTGCATTGTCTTGTATTGCATCATATTGTATTGTATTGTGTCAGAGCTGAATCGTATCAAACCGAATCGTTGGCCGTTTAAAAATTTCTAAGATATATCGTATTGTTAAACATGTATCGCGATACATATCGAATCGGTCCCAGTCAAGACACACACCTCTTCTATCTACATATCAGACAGAGATCAGAAACCTGAATAAGGTTTTGTTGCAGAGGAATCCATGTTTCCATATGGATACGGTGGCTAGCAGTCAACCTTCACAAAATTAAGTTTTCTAAATACTTTAAAATCCTGATCATAATTGGAAAATGGTCTGAATGACGAGTGGAACAACAGGAAAATTCATAAGGCACATGCAGCTCAGTTTTTACCTATGACATAAAGCGTTGTAAGTGCTGATGCATGCTGTCTCGTAAAAGTTACCTTCATATAAAACTCTTTGCTGTGCATTTTAGACGACAGGTTTTCTACGTAGCTGACCTCATTCTTCCCTTGCATTAACAACATGCTGTGAGATGCCTTTATGTAATTACAAAGTGTTTCACATGATCATGCTTGCCAGTTGCGAAAAGAGAAAATATAATTTATATACTTAAAAGTATGTAAAGGTAGTGAAGAGACTGTAGTGAACATATGTTCTTGTAGGAAAAAGAACATAATGACACTATTCCACTCCTTTTACAATGCTAAGTGTAATGGGAGTTATAAAATGTTACGTGGCCATGAACCTGTCAGCCTGAGTAAAAAATACATAGACTCCTCTGCTGACCCTGGAGAAATGTACTTTTTGCACAGCATATGGTTTCACTATAGAAACTATACTGCAGCAGCAGTCAAAGTGCAGTACAGAATATCCGGAGCTGCAGCTTCACCATCAAATGATATCTTGGAGCAGTGCTATTTTTTGCCTTGTTGGTTTGGTGCACTGAGGAACGTTATCCAGGATACATCCCTTTGTTTCTAGAGAGAAATGTAAGGCTTCATGCACCATGGGAATACAGTGGAAATGTGGCACTGTGTGTTTTACTCAACTTTTATTAAGCGGAGAAAGAGTCCAACCAGTAGAATGAAAAGTTGGCTGATTAAAATCCATTGGATAGACTTTTCTAGGGGGACATCTTGACTTTTCAAACAGGTGTTACTGATCACATTAATTATGTCTGCATCCCGTTTAGTGCAGGTGTGGCAGTTGCAGGGCTCTGCCACTGCACATGCTCACTAGCACAAGGAGCAGAGCTATCGCTAATGTTTTAGTGACTTTCCTGCTCTGACAAATGTCAGAATCTGCTGTGAGAAATGTATGCAGTCGCTGTCAAAGAGGTCACACAGAGGTAGAATCAGAGGACCATGAGAGGGTATGTAGGGATCCTAAAAGGTTTTCTGAAGTGTTAAAACACACTGTTTATTTTGAAGTTTGTGTGAGCAGGAAGAGCATTGTAAGATTTTTTAATTCAAAGGAGTAATTTTTGGTTACAACTGTTGATATGCTCAGGTTACATTAAAGACATCACTGTTACTTACGCTGATCTTTCTACATATATTGCTGGAATCATAACCTTTTGTATAGAGGACCAGTTGGACCTGAAGAAATAGTTCATGCTGAAAACAGCTGGATAGCTTAGCTTAGCATAAAGTTTGAAAACAGGGGGGTATCAAATTTTATTTTATTTTTTATTTCTATAACGTTATTAATTCAACTAGTTTACTTACTTTATATTGTTTTTTATGAGTAGCAAAAATGGAACTACATCTTAATCATTTTTATAATGCTAAGTACATCTACTATATACTTTCTTGCCTTTGATTAGGAGTATAACTGACAGTGTTCACTCTTTATGCTAAGCTAACTGTCACCTAGCTGTAGTTTTATACTTAACAGATGTGTGTAGTATCAAGTATCTTCTCATCTAATGCTCAGCAAAAAAATGAACTAACATACAGTGCAGAACATATAGTTGGTCATGTAAGTTAACTGCCCATTTGTGCTATACGTGTTTCTCATTACATCATACAAACAACAAAGTCTGGGTAGTGTTTAGGCACTTGCTAATGATCTTACATTTGTCTTTACAGGTGTAAGCAGCTGACGTACCCAGAGGATCTTCCTCAGATCTCTGTGGTCTTCATCTTTGTGAACGAGGCTCTGTCCGTGATCCTGCGCTCCGTCCACAGCGTGGTCAACCACACACCAGCGCACCTGCTCAAGGAGATCATCTTGGTGGACGACAATAGTGACAGTGGTAAGACCTTTCACAGATTTATTAATAAGATGAAAAAATATAAGGATCGCCATTTTAATAATTACTTAAAAAAAACAACATTAATATAAATCTGCTACGTTAATACAACAATTCAATTTACAATCACATACAGACCAGGGGGACTAAAAGTTGTAAAACAAAGAAGAAAAAATTGAGATTTAATAAATATCTTGTAAAACTTACAAAAATGATGTTTTAACAGATTTTTTTGTTTGTACATTCAGATGTAGAGTCAATGTATTGTTTGTCAAGACGCAAATTAATCAGATAGAACTCTAATCAGAGATTCTTGTCATGTTCAGTGAATCTAAGCCAAAGAGCAGATCAGCAATAAATTGTGACAGTTCACTCCCCAGTTATTTGTTTTTGTGTTTCTGCAAATAGAGTTGAATAAAACCTGTGAAGCATTTTAAAGGTAATCTCTTTCACATTGTTGGTTAAAAAAAAAGAAAAAGAAAAACTTTTGTGGCAATAGCCAAAGTCCCAACAAATATCCTCAACAAATGTGTTGCAGTACGACACAGCAGAGGGTGCACTTTTGATGTCCTGTTGAAAAGGTTGACGCATTGCCTTATTTTTATTCTTAGTTTGCCATGAAAAACAGTAGTTTTTTAGTTGCATCCAACAGTACAGGGTAATTGCCATTTCCCTTGAGGCCTTTAAATAGTGAAATAATACCCAAGGAGATCAAAGACTACTGAGAAATAATTTGGTGAAAAAGGAATTTCACAGTGTTGAATAAACTCAATATAATTATAAAGTCAACCATACTGATTGAATTTCTGACTTAAAGGAGAAATCTGTCATATATTTACTGTACTAAATCCTAAAATAACCATGATTTGTCATCAGAGATGAAGGAAACATGCTATGTTGAAATACTCACTACTCTGACAACAACGCTACAGCAGTGGTGTCCTCCTGTAATTTTCTGTTTTTTGTAGACCTGTTTCATGAGTTCAAATTAATGCAGAATGTTTGCTGAATGAGATATTGTCTGTTTATGAATTCTAAGAAATCATTAATAATCTTGTAGAAAGAGGTAATAATTGTAAAAATTAAACTAAGCAATGTGTTAATGGAGTCTGGCAGGCAGTAAGACAGACAGCCACTGGACTCCAAGTCCAGAGTGTGTATTTTCAGACCAGTGGACTTTCGTTTTCAAGAAAACTGTGTAAGACAATTCCTTTGCTTGTTATTGTCAGATTGCAGTGTTGCACTCGCCTTGCGTTCCTGAATTGTTCCTGCAACCTGCCTGAGCTTTCTAGAGTCTGGGAAGGATTTCAAGCTATTTAATACAGTGTCTGTGGCTCTAACTCACTATTTGGACGTCTGTTCTCATTTCTGGATGGATTGGATTTATTTTTATACAAAATATATCTGTCCATTTTAAGAATTACTTCTTAGCGATCTGTAACTCCATGCTTTATATGGTCTGCTGGACATTGATTGATGGCAGTCACTGAGCCACTGTGAAAGTTTGATCCAGTATCGCTCTGATCATTTTCTTTTTGCATCATGTTTAATTGCTTCCCGTCCACAAGTGTATCCTCTCAGCCTTTAAATCATCAAACCTGTAGAACCTGCAGTTTATCACTGTCTCATGCTGTTCGTTTGCTTATTCAGTTGAGACAGTCACCCTATTCATCATGCTTTGTCTTCTTGGGTGGAACGTCAGCGGAGGCGTCATACACAAATGAGTTAGTGTGATGTTTTTGGACTCCTGCCAGAGTAGTCAGTCTTCTTATAGTTTTCTGCGCATATGCATGTGTGTGTGTGTGTGAGAGAGTTTTCTGTGTGTGTTTGGTTTTGTGACTAACAGTTGAAGTGATGGGGAACCCCTGAGGGTGGACTCTTCAACACCAGGTTTTAAAATAGCTTAAAAAAAAAGACCAAAGAGACGGGCTGGGATTTGTCTCGTCCTTTTCTAAACTGCTGCGTACTACTGTCTCCATGGCGATGTGGGCAAATGCCTGAGTTGCCTCCACGCCATGACGCCCACAGCAGCTGACGATGCTCGACTCCACATCCCCAAAGCTTTCCCGCTTGGAGAAGGAGGGACAATGAACTAGATTCCAGACGACACTTGGCCCTCCTTCACTTGGCACGGAGTAACAGGCCTGCCTCCCTCAGGCTGGCAGAGGAAAAGGGCGCATGAATAACATACTGAAAGAAGGCCGAGCAGGACTCACCACTGGCACATCGCTGCTCCCGCTGAGTCTCTAACTGCCTACCATTAAACAGGAAGACATTAAAAGCCTGTGTCCAGACAAAAATGGAAGCAGACCCCCCCGTTCATTATGTCAGTCTGCCTCTCACAAGGTTTCCTGAATCACATTTATGAAAGACAGCCTTATTTCCACTATAAAGACCGCAACATTTTCTGACAATATTACATTTCATTATACATTATCTTCCTCCTTTTCATAAAATGTTATTATTGCAAGGGTGTAAAAGACTCTGAAACACTATTTCGGCTTTCACAGTAACAAACACTCTAATGGAAATTAAATTAGTTCAGTTCTATCAGAAGCAGAACCAAATTGCTGGAATAGTTTAATGGCCTGCATTTCAGTACAGGAGTCCGGACCAACCCTTACATTAAGGTCATCCTTTCTAATCCGAATAGACTGGTGCAGTGCAGATTCATCCAGCTATTTTAATTATAAATATTAAAGTGTAACTGCATCTGAGCCTAACTTCACCCACCACATAATTTTAAAAATTGCCAGTGTGGCAAGGGGCAGAGAAGAGGGGGTGGGGTGGGCTGGGGTGCACAAGACTACCGCTGTAGGGGGTGTGGTCTTATCCTTGCGTAGTAGGTAACAGTAGAGCTGAAGTCACACCCTTTCCGGTGGACAACATGGGACCTTACTTCAGACAAAAATATGAACTGTAGTCACTGGCAAGAGACAAATTATTCTTTGATCCTGTTTGAATTTTACTGCAAATCGCACAGTCAAGAGAACTCTCTAAGTATATGACTGTGAAGATACATAATTAGAAAGACTAAAAATCCACTCAAGTGAGTGACATCAAAAGCTAATGTTAGCTGTTCAAGTTACGATGCCTGTGTGTTTTCATACCGGGATGTAGTCACACAACAGTGGGTCTTATTTGTTCTTTACCTTCACGGCTGATAAAAACACCAGGAGTCACTGGATAAAATACTTCAGGTAGGATAATGTTACAAGGGAAAGCAAGCTTAGTGTGCAATAAGAGAGACAGAGCAGTTTCGCCCAAAACTGAACTACCACAAACCTACCACAAATTGTGACTCTCTTATCTTGTAAAATTACGTTTTAAATTGACAAACAGCATATGTGTAATTCATGGTACATTTCAAACTCCTGCCATAGCTAATGTTTATATTTTTTGGCAGGTTAGGTCTGTTAGGTTTTGTTTCACCACTTGCGCTTCCTGTCTCCTCACAGTTCCTGTGCTGAGTGAACAGTGGGAGAAAAATTATTCTTACCACCGGCCATTCTCCCATTTTATTTAACCCTGTCCTTTTTCTTCCATTTTTGTTGATTCTACATGCAAGCAATCACTGCCATGAATGAGCACTAAACAACACTTCACTGGCGACTCAGCGACGATGTTGCCGTACGTTGCCAGGAGTGTGAACATACATTAAATGTAGTAGTTGTAGCTAACCATCCATGGGCAGCTGCTGTCCTGCTCTCCGTGTCTGTGGAGAAACACATACAGTCCGTTGGAGCTTGGACTGTCACTAATTTGTGGCCTTATTTGATAAAGTTTCTTGATTTGTACCAGTGTTGTAGCTGGCTGAGCTAATGCTAATGGCTCAGCATAGGAGAGACTGTCCACTGTTTGTGTGTCTGCCTGTGGGGCAGAGTGTTAGTTCATAGCTGAAGCCCTGCTGTTTCAGTCTAGTGAAGCTTCTACAGCCACCAAAAGCCAAAACTGAAAAATATTTAGTTGAAGGTTAGCAAAAAACAGTGTAAATGGTGAGTCCCGATCAGCATATATTTGAAAATGAGTGCTGCTTTGCAAACTCCCACAGAAGCAGGGCTGGGGGATGTTGTTTGCCCAAATCTGATTGGATTCTATTTTTAATCTAAATTTCATGATGTAGAGCGACCCAAAGCTTTCAAAGCATTGGGGGTACAATTCTACAATTTATTTTAGAGCTCAAAAGACATTTTTTTAGTGCAGTACCTCTTTAATAAAATGTACTGGAAAGAATATTGCAGAACACAATTAGGCTACAGAGTACTTTACAGAAGTGTCTTCTTCCCAAAGACTTCCCCATTATCTTCACACTAGCACCCTCAGTTGCCTGACTTGAAGATACTTTGTGAGAACGCTTTAGTTAATGGCAGCTCTCTCCTTAATTGTAATAGTTGTAATGGTTGCTGGAAATGGTACAGGGCATAAGTATACTTATGCTGCTAGGGAAAAGTTACTTTTAGAGTCTAGACAACCAATAAGAGCTTTCATCTGTGGATCTGGCCTAGTTTCACACACTCTGTACTTCACTGAGGGAAGGCTTTGTGATTGTTTGAAGCAACCCTTTGACAGATTATAATACATGAAAAGGGGCTCTTACTTTCACTGCAGATAGTGTGCCTTCTTTAATTATGCAAAAACTACATTAATCAAATGTTATCAACACAGTCAAACAGAATAAAATCAGACAGTTCTATCCCTTTCTGTTTTGCCTTTTATTATTCGACTCACAAACTGCTTGGGTGTTGAAGGAGACAGCTGGTAGTAAGAATGCAAAAAGTCCAAAAATCTGCAACAGACACTCATCACCAGCAATCGCTGAACCCCCATCTCATCTGAGGCTGATACATGCCAGAGGAGCTGGACTTAGGCCCGGTTCTCACCAGCAGCTTCCTCAGGACTGCTGGTCATGAAGGCTCAGCATGATTGGAACGTTCAAAATCTTCTAAATGAATGCTTGAAGTTAACCGGGTGGCCAGATCAGCAAGCTGCAAAAGTATACTTGCGTAAACCATTTCATATAACTTTAACAACTGTTACAATCAAGGAAGGAGCTGTTCTTAAGTAAAATATCTTTAAGTCAGACCAGCAAGGCTGCTCATAAGAAGTGGGAAAGACAGAGGACAGTTAATAGCACCAGACTATTTTGTTTAGAAACTTCTTCTCTGAGAAAACAGGCAAGCCAATCTTACCATTTTGGCTGGTCTTCTGTATTTTAATGCCAACATTTATGAGCAGAGCAGCTGAAATCAGTACCAATCTAGAGTGGTGACTAGGAGCAGAAAGGCAGCTGGCTTCGAGAGCGTGAAATCTGCCACCCTGGATTCAAGTAGCCAACATCCAAGGAGTGGTTATCATGAGGAGAGGGCATCAAACACTGAGCAGAAAAATAGAGAAACTAAGATAGACTATGTTAGCGAATGGGAAACTAAACCCTGTCTTTGGAGGGAAGCTCCGCATGGAGCCTGGGTAAGCTGTGGGTGGTCTGTCAACCTCCCAATAGCTTGGAAGGATCTGGGCTCAGAAAGACTATGGTTTGGGTGGGGTGTTCCCAAATGCGTTGAAAATCACAGATGCGCTCAGCAGTTGCTGGATGGAAGGTCTGCCGCAGCTCAAAACCATCACCCAGCGAGACCTGAGGAAGAATTCTCCGGCTCCAATTAACTGCTAGTGTTGCTGGACTGGCAGTGAAGTGTAGCAATGCGATACATGCAAGTCAAAGCAGCCAACTGACAAATTTTCTGTGCTGACAAAAGAAAAAAGAAAGTTTAATTCTATCTAATTCAAACCAGACATTTCTATCCCTTTACTGCTTTCCCTGTTGCTATTCTACTCACAACCTCCTTGGATGCTTAAGGAGATGGCTGGCTGTAGGAATGCATGTAGTCTAAAAATCTTCAAAATCTGCAACTCTCATAGGGGAGTGTGAACACGATCATCACCAGCAATTGCTGAACCTCCATCTCATCCTAGGCCTGATAAGTTGTACTTGCTAGAGGAGCTGGACATAGGCCCGGTTCTTGCCTGCAGCCTCCTCAGGGCTGGGCTGAGAATTGGAGCATTGTTTTAAGATGGAAAAACTCAAAAGGTTCCACCAGCACTCGATCATCTCTGTCTACTTCTCTAAAATTGAGGCTTCTTATACCCTTTTTTTTCACTATCCTTATGAGGACGTCCTTCAATAGTTAACTCGTAAGCACGAGATTAACCAGGTTGACCCACCGATGGCCTGATCAGCTTTGTACCTCAACCACAACAAACATCTCAGGTCATGAACCAACATTTTACTGATCTTTTAATCAATTTTTCTTTCATTTTGATTGAGGTACTTCCCAATTTGTCAGCCATCTGTGTTCGCTTGGCATCCTTGTTACTTTCATCTCTTTAATTTCCCTATACACTCATTACACACACACACATTTACAAGGTCACAAGGCGATTAGACATTACACTGTTCCCAATCAACTTTTATAGCTATTTAAATCTTATTTTTTAATCATTTCTTCATAAAAACCTTAATAGTTCAAACATTCCTAAACTCGATTTTTCTCAAACTTAATTCTACACATTCAACTTGTTATCATATCAGAGAATAAAAATGGCACATTTCCATTCCTTTTAGCTTTGTAAATCTCTTCTGTCTATTTAACCTCCCTGTCCTCTTACTGCTGTTTCCATGGTGTTTTCCTCGCTTTTCATTTGGATCTTCTTTTGTTGATGGCGGGGCAGATATTGAAGACATGCAGGTACAATAATCGATGACCAATTCTGGTTCTTCCTTCTCCTTTCCCGGGCCCAGTGGGATTCCTAGTTTTTTTCCTTTAGAACTCTTTTCTCTGTCCTTGTTCTGTTTCTTTGGTTTCACTGGGCTATTCTTTTCTTTTCTTTTTAGGATGCTTACTGTGTATTACCTCCTGAGGATGGCATTGATATCCTTTATTTTCTCTTCTTTGACACTGCTATAACCAATATTCTTATATTAAAGAAAGAAGGTTGTTTATAGTGATCAACCAGTTGTCACTTTAGTTTTGGTTTGGCCCACAACTTCACTCTCACTGCTTTCATTAGCGTTGACAGAACGCAGCATACAAGAAGAATGAGGAGAGGAGGACTTTGTGTTTACGTAGATGATCCATCGTGGTCAAACGCAATCAGTGTTGATGGACAATGTTTCCCACTTGTCAAGCTTTCAATGTGAAGATATCAACCATATTATCATTGCTATCTTGTTGCTATCTGTGTATATGTTATGCGTGTTTATCATTTAAGAACTACAGCTTTCATTCCGATGCACAACCCTATCCTGTGTATTGATGATAAATGACCTTCATAACTTGGAGGGGCCCAAAGTAAAATCAAAGGAAATCAGCAAAAAGAGACAAACACAAATGGCCAACTGAGAAATAAACTATGCAAGGAAATGAAATTTAACTGGAAGTGTTTTTGTTTGCTATGTAGTTTTCAATAAATGGCACGACTGTCTATATTTTGATATTTAAATCATTAAATTGGCATCCCATTCCCACTAATTAAACCCTGGAGATTCACCCAATTTGCCAGTATAAAACTTCAGGCATGGAAACTCTGTTAACTGTTAAAATAAAGTCATCCACCTAGAAGAAGTGACAAATTGAAACTGATGCAAGCTGTATCACGTGAAACATACAGCTAAACTGTTACAACTTCACTTCTCTGTAACCTGGTGCTGTGTTCAGTTCACTGACATCACGGTACATGCCTACTATGCGTTGATGTTTTCAGTGCCCACTTGCATTGTGCATGTCTAATGAAAGGTCAAATTCAGGTCACTTTGTGGAAAACGGCACAGCCGTCAGCAGCCTTTACTGTATGTTTACCATCAGTGATGATAATATGTGCAGATGTGTGAGCTGTTTCTCGGGAGCTGCTCTGCTGTGACATTAGACAATTAACATGCAGGCTGGACTGCTTGACCTTTTCTGGATGGCTCTGTCTGTCCCCTCTCATTTAAACAAGGCTTAGTGAGACTAGTGAAGGTACAGCCACACTCACTCCTGCTATAATAAATCACGCACAGGAAGCATGTTTGCCTTGTCGCCGCGACACGTTTCCTTTGCTGGGACAGCCGGTGACATTTATTGGTGGCTGGGAGGTTTATTCACAGCGCTGGGTTCCAGCGGTCAGAACTAAATTCCCATTCCCAGTGATGAGCTTTGGTTGTGTGTGTGCGTCGGGCAAGACTCATTGTTGTTCGCCATGTTAGCAGCAAGGATAGGCTTAATGAGCCCTACAGGATTCAATCCCAGCAAATACCACCACCAAATTGATAACTTAATGATTCATATAATGAAAACAGGATATAAACTGAGGACCAGTTGAGTACAGCTTGTATGATTAAATTCAAGTGCAGCTGAATTACTTTAAGCATTGCATACATTAAATCTAATTAAAGCTTCTAAGTGGAGAATTTGCTCATTAACATAGTGCAGAAAATGTAGCTGACACATTGCGACACTTGCAAAAACTAATTTTGAAATAGACAGTTTCTATTTACTATACCGTGATCTTCCTTTGTTTTTCATTTGGTCCAGTTTAGCTCAGTTTTGTACTCTGACTCTTATGTTCCATTGAAGTGAGATTAAATGAAAAATGGATTTTTTTTATCTTTTTTATTGTGCACCTATATCTTGAAGCGAAACCAATCATGTTTTCTTCTCATAAAACAAAATATGATGTGTGTTAATGAAGGCTTAAACTAACCACTTTCAACTAGGGATACCGTGGCGAGGAAATGTTTCACCAATTAATAAATTCGTGATGATACTGGCATTAGAAAACATGATTAAAGACATTCATTAGAGTGCTTACTTTGATCTTCAATGTTAGATCTTTAGCTTTTTCCCTTCATTTGAACAAAATAAATGCTTAGAGGGTTGGTTCATTACTACATCTTGAGTTGCCAGGTCTGTCAAACATCCCTCAACAAGTGTAATTGATGTCCACAGACAAGTAAAGCCAGGGTTAAGTTGTAATATTAGCACCTTGCCAACTTGATTTAGCTAAGTTAGCCTTCATTTTGACACATTAGCACCAGCTAACACCTGTATGGTAATGTATTGACCAACAGAATGCTCACTATTAAATCTGCCCACTCCCCACAACTGTGTGCAGGGGCTCTGTACGCCCTCAAGCGGACTTCTGTACAACCTGTAAAAGCTGTAGTAGCCTACAGCATGCCACAGTGATGTTTTACGTTGGTGATTCAACTCTTTCCACTCAGTGAAACTGAGTAACATCCGGAGTGAAAGTTGTCGAATGTCCAACCTAAAACTACAACGTAACTTCACCATTGGTCTACAATGGTGATCCCGTGTGGGCCTCAACCCACCGGTGGGCCATAAAGGTCCTGCAGGTGGACCTTAAGAGGTCAAGAAAAATATTTTTTTTGTTTTATTTCGTTTTCAAGTTTCAGTTTGATACATATGAAATTCCCATAAAAAATTTATGACTAATTTTTAAAAAGGCATGGGAATAACATTACTGTAATTCTCTATTTATCTGACCTAATTTCACCAATTTGGTGACCCGTCACTGGAGCATATCATATATGTCGTCATTGGTTCGATTGTTGATCAGTTGATCAGAGTTTTGATTAAAGGTTTGGGTTAACAGATTTCAAATTGGGCTGTGGCATTCTTAAGTGTAATGACTGGTCTACAGAATTATGTCTGAAATCTGATTGGGCAAGTAATATAATTACTGTATGTCCAAACATGTTTAACACTGGTGATTTGGGGATATGTTATGGATGCTAGACTCTCTCAAAATGTTGTTTCATCAAGGTCTCAATAGAGACCTGTGAGGATGATCTCTTCTTGGAGGCAAACACTTAAGTTAGTTTTGCTGTAGTTCCCTCCAAAAAAAAGAAGACAATGAGATTATATCACTGGATTTTGGATTATTACAGAAAATAAGCTCTTAGACGTTTTGTTCAGAAGGATAGTATTAACAAATGAGCACCACTTGTATTTTTTTAAGTGTAAATGCAAATGCCATAAGTAGAAAGCCAACATCAGATGACTTCATGTCACCACCGCTAAGTGACTCGGTTAGTGTCCCTGACAGCCCACGTTAAAGCTTCGGCATTCATAAGTGGTGTTACTGATGTATTCAAGTTGTAGAACAAAATGTGAACATCTCTTAAGCACTGTTAACCACAGACCTTATTTCCAGCATTGAACCAAAAACGTATTCAAAAAACCCATTGACTTTGAGACAAGGGAACCAGAAGTGCTAATATGCTAATTAGTTTTAGGACTCATTTCTGCAGCACTCTGTGAGGCGCTGACTCTTCAGCTGCAAAGCACAATTAATGGGCAAGAGTTTGTCACTCTGGTTAAGACACCCAATCACAGGTCACTGTCAAACCGCACACACACCATTCAGTCACTACTTGCAGTCAGAAAGCCGTGTGCAGCGTTTACAACCACAGAACGGGTAATACAATCACCTTGCATTAGAATTAATGTATTAAAAGCAATGAAGAGGGGTGCTGGTAAGACAGAGAGCAGAGAAAAAAAGAATTATATTCAGGTTAAAGAGTGAAGCCCTGATAGTTGTTTTCATAATTTATCTGTCAGCCACTCAATGAAAATCAAGCATAATATTGCCTGGGCAGAATTTTACATGAAGAGGATGTAACAATGTTAAGAGTAAGTTAAAGGTGGAGGAGTCCAAAAACATGAACTCGTTTACCACCGTGCTGTTTCCAATAAATGTGTGAGAGGTGGATAACCTCCATATTGCCGCTCCAGAGATTGTTTCTACAAAGCACAGGTCTACTGCCAAAATGTATCCCACTTACAGTGAAGGGCTCATTCTGTAGCACAACGTTTGGATGTTATTCCTGAGTAGCTGCTCTGCCAGGACGAGGAGTATCATTTTACTTTTGGCTACAGTTTTTTTTTTTTTCTTTTTTTGAATATTTAATGAACATCACATTGTGTTGAACCAGTTTAGCTGTTCTGTAACTTCACCGGTCTGCTTGTGATCGATCAGAGCGATCAATTTCAGACCTGTTTCCGTATCAGTGTCTGAGACAGGTCCATAAATCCACGGTTAGAGGAGTGTGGCCTGTGGCGTGTGTAGCAGAAGTAAATCTCTCTGATCATTTTATTCCACCAAACCTTTGTAAATACACAACAAAACACAACAGATGGGAAACACAGAAAATACTGTGGGCTATTTTTGTAGTTTTAGGGGTCACATTTTATTTTACAGTTCACCAATGAGATGAAACATACTGTTATTATGAAATTAGACAGAAACTAGAAGTAAAAAGTTCTTTATTAGATTGTCTTAGACCCTGTATTAGACTTTATTAGAGGGTTATTAGGGAAAAATTATGACAAAATGATCCTGCAAACTAAAGTATATTTCTTACACACTGCTCGACCCTTAGAGCCTAAAAAGAACCACAAATCACATTATCTGCCTGCAGCATTACAATAAGTCTGTGTAATCACCTCTAAGAAAGTCTAATACTGGTCTATCAGTGGGAAACAACTTAAGTTTACAGTACAGTTATGTTGTAATGTGTCCAAAATGACCCTCTAAGAAAGTCTAAAAAGTGTCTAACATGCTTTAAAAAGAACATACTATTTATAGAGTTTGTCTTAATGTGATACAAAGTACAGCTTGTCGCGTCTTATTAGCGTACTGCAAAGTAAAGACCATTTTAAGTGTACTGTCAGTTAGCGATCATATAGGAAGCGGTATGTGGGAGGATATAATTCAAGCTTTGCAGCATGTAAGTGAATTCTAAAGGTTTACCACTGTTTAAATAATCAAAAGCATGTTCAGTACCTCGCTACCATTTATCCTGCACAGAGTGGCTTCCATAATCACATGGCCACAGGAATTCATGGTGCTCCTCACGCAGTCTACTATGCATTCATTTTAAATTCACAGTATGATGGATAGTTATTTATCCACTGCTGTGTTGCACTGCCAGTCCTTTAAAATGTATTCCCTGCTCCATAACTCTTCTCCCATGGATGCAGTCCAATGTTTTATTTGCAAGGATCAGAGGGAGACCCATAACTTTTCTCCCTCCTAGCAAAGCCCAGTAATTATTACACTCTAATAGCTTTTATCATATTGTAGCTGCAGGGTAGGCTCATGATAAAGGAGGCCCATTGCACAGGTTCAAAACCTTCAACAGTACATACAGAACCAAACTGCAAAGGTCTTTGGACCCTCAAAGAGACACAATTCCGCCTCGAACAACGACTGATCCAAAAGGGAATGCAGTTAAGTTTAACCTCATTATTCATAAATGATTTTATGTGACATTAGTGCTAAATGCTTGTACCACCACTCTGAGATGCTTTATACCAAAGGCAACCAAAGAGATGAAAGAGGAGAGATCTCACTTTGAAGAGTCCAGTTTTCTCTGGATGAAGTAGATAATTTGTCTTTTAAACTTTTATTGTGATTTTTTAAGGTTTTTTTTTCTCTTCTTTTGATTTATTACTTTTTGTGGGTGATAGAGGTTGTCTAACACCAGAGGTTCTTTGGATAAAAGTAAACCTACACCAACTCAATTCTAAAATCAGCACTCCAGATCAGACAGCAGTGAAAGAAGTAGTCATGTCCATTACTTAGGTAAACTTTACTAAAGTGATGCAAAAATACTATATTCCAAGTAAAAGTCCTGCATACAGAAGTGTTGTCGGCACAATGTACTTAACAGAGATGTGTCAAGTCAATGGATTTCATGACTTCAGAGTCGAAACAATCAAAAAAGACTCACAACTCAATTTGGACACCAATGGCCTGTGTCTCTGCTTGGACTTGAGCCTTCTGACTGGAAAATTCTTTATACCTAACACCAAGCCCAGAGATTAAATAGTGTGTTATTTAAAAAGTGTTTCATGAATAATTCATTTCCCTTCATTTCCTGAATCAACTAAAGTTAACATTAATCATTCTTAGCAACTCATTGAAAGTTTGGGAGAGAATCCCAGAGAGTTACTACTGAGCCAGTTGGCTGTGTTGTTAAAATTGCATTACATTTGGTGAGAAGCACATTATGACTTGCTTAGGACTCAAAACTCAAAGTTTAGGCTCAGGACATGACAGTCTTGACTTGGGACTTAACGTCGGACTTGACTGCAAAGACTCTCGACTTACACATGACCTTCAAAACAATGACTTTGCCTCACCTCTGTTACTTACAGTATCAATAAGTAATTGTTCCCTAAAAGTAAAAGAAAAATGCCTCCTTTGATATAGTATCATGTGATATATTATTAGATTCTTGATACTGCTCCGTCATCGTACAAGTAGTATTTACTACTGTAGAAGATGAGGCTAGTTTTAAGTCATTTAGTCCAGTGATTTCATGCCTCAGGTTAGGCTCTGTCCAAAGTTTCACTTAAGACCATGAAATGATTAGTGATGAGACGATGAAAAAAAAAAAGCTCTTTGTCTGTAGTCTTTGCTTTTTATGAAATATTGTGTTATTCAACCTTTTTGGGCCTCTAATAGTTATTTACATGAAACTGTGTAGTCCTTCCTACATTCCCCAGATTTATTTAGCACATAATGGGAACATGATGAAGGGTCCTATGTTCTCCAGCTCTGTATTGTGCATGATAGGTTAGGGGTAGGGTGAGGGTTAGTAGAACATAGGATCCTGGAAACATATGACCATGGGAATACAGATGCGCTCCTAAAGTTATTTAGGAGACTCAAATAGCAGTCTAGTAGAAGTAGCATAACTGGAAAAACTCAGGTACAAGTATGTACATAGGTATAGTACTTGAGTAAATACAGGTGTATGAATAGTATCTTTCCACCTCTAATGTTAGACAGATACATTCACCTACATATACAGACAGCATGTTGCTGAATAGTGGGAGAAAAACACACAGATAGAGGGAGAGTCCACACAGAAGTGCTGCAACCTGTATAGTTATAAATCAACTACCCACTTGCAGACAGAGTGGTAACCATGGAGCCACCCCTCTGCCCAATTGTTCATGTTAAACACTGACACAGAAAAAAAGACACTTCCACAGACAGAGAGAGACAGATACCAAGTTCCATGACTCAGTGGTTTCTTTAATTTGGTGTCAAATGTTAACTCCCGTTTGCTTCAAGGGTCAGTGCTTCTAAATTCACTCGCTCTCGCTGAACCGTTATACAGTATGTTAAGACCTTGAGCTAGAAAAAGACTCCTGACAGCCCCTCCGCTCACTGTGTCTCCTCAGTCACACAGACAGGGGATTAGGCTGCCATTTTTTTTTTAACTTTCACTGGCTGATTTATGTTGCCAGCCAAAGTCAGAAGCTAGGTGTGGATGCTGTTGAGAGCCGGTGTGTCACAAGCGTCCTTATTAATCTCTCCCTCAGAAAGTGGAACGCTCAGCAGTAACCCAGAGGAGAAGCTCAAACAGCCATCTATCCTCCGACGAAACACAGACAGCAATTTGTGCAACTGGCTGTTTACCCAGCAAACTTTGTTTCCAGAGATGACAGCCAGGCTCATCTGTGAGAGTTGAACGAGAGAGATGTTATAATCCAGCTGGAATAAAGACGTCAGCAGAGGAATGCATTAGATAGTCACACTGTACCTGAACCTGTAAAGCAACCCTGAAGATTGTCTCAGTTAGGATAATCAAATGAATTCTGCTTTTCCTTAATTTAATATTTTATTAAAAACACATCTATACTCTGAAAGATCAAAACAGTTTTCTGCAAAAGTACATGAGCCCTCGTCCTATCTTTTACCTTTCATATCAGTGTGGTATTCTTTTTGATAACACAGTAATGGGCTGATATACAAAACAGCTTCCTCACTCATTATTTTTCTCTCTCTCTATTTGGAGCTTCCATCATGTATGTAAAGTTGATAATTACCATCAGTGTTAGGCCATAATGCAAATGTTCTAATACTATTTTCTGTAATGAAGACCATAAAGGAATAATATGAAATTCAGTAATTATACCACAATGACTAATGCTCTGTTAAAGCAACATTTTGGTGGGGTAAGCTATGCTAAGGCTAACCTCCATAATATCCAATGGTATTGTGGGATTGAGTGGAGGTACATGGCTGCAATTTTACTGTCGATAAGAATGGTGAAAAGGTTGATTTTGTTTCTGACTTCGAGAATTCTCTAACTCCATTCCCTGTTTCTAGAGATTTGATAGGAAAGTGTCAAGCATTGCAGCATATATCAGAGAGGGTGAGGATTATCTTGGCCTCACAACACAAATGCAAACAAAGCAGGAGCTCAAAGATTTGTCTGAGCTCACAGCTCACAGATTTGGTTCCCAGGCTATAGGTGAGGATATCAGATTAGAAAACTGATATTGTGGTTATTTCCATTCAGATGTTGTCTGTGGTATCCTCATTCGCTGTTTGTGCAGAAGCCTATCTTCCTAGGGTCCTATATTCTGCACTAACCCCTAACCCTAATCCATCATGTACTATCTTGACCATCAGTACACAGGATCTTGTGAACAGAGGAATGATGGTTTTGATGCTGCCTTCATTCTGCACAAACTATTGGCTAAACATTGCTTGCTGTCATATTGGTATGCTACCGTTAGCCACCGATAAGCCTACCTTAAGGATTGGAGGGTGTGTAAACTCCACAGCTTTAATGTGAGGATGATACTCCTGGAGAGCTACTGCAGTTACCAGGGCTAACATTAAGCAAGGTGTTTGTGGTCAATAAATACCTCCAAACCAGAGAGTGTTTCTTAAACAACTGAAGTTCTTCCCCGTGGTAGCAAGCATGGTACTTTGGTCAACTTTCCCCCTCAATGAAAACGTTAATGTGAGAAAATTGTTAGTTCACTATATCTTATTGATTGATGTGGACAAGTTTAGTTAGGAAACAGGAAAGGATGAAGCTGACAGAGGTACCAAATTTGCTCAACTGTTATTAGAGCATAAAAAGGGGTGAGATTTAGAGAGAGTCGATTATGCCTCGTTTCCTAGTTTTTCATATGTTGAAGGCTGAAGATGTGTCGTGTGGATATGGAGTCTTTGTGCTCAGCTAAGTCACAAAAGTTTAAAGTAATATGACAGAATACAAATAACATTTTATCCCTCGGTCAGACTGGTTTTGTGGTCAGATATAATGATATAAGATCATAATTGTTCAAATCATGTTTTTCTGGATCCCAATAAACACACAGACACAAACACTACAGCTGCACCAGCTGTCACGTGACTGATGTGTTAAAGACAATCTGACAGCTGTGATCCTGTCCTGTGTGCACTTTGCAGGTCTGTTGTGATTTATTGGGCTTTATAATTATAATAATAATTCCTGATTCCTGTATGATAGTGAGAATAATTTTACAAACACGTATGTGCATTGTTTAACATAAATGACAGGTGTTTTTTGATTTTGGAGATGTGTGTGCGCCTCAGCAAAGCACAAGAAACACACATCTGCATGCTTTTAACTTAAATATTTACACATCATTGCTGACAGAAAATATGTCAAAGGGTCACTTTACTAACGTCTCAGCCAAACTCGCTGGGCGATATCTTGTACAGGCAGACAGATTGCGCCACAGACTGTGTTTCAACCAGGTTTTAGCTGGTCTAAAGCGGAAGTGTTTTTTACTCCAATGCACTGAGCACAAGATGGCAAATACACCCAGCCACGCCTTCGTTTTGCCTTCATTTTTAGACCTCCAGCCCATGGCCGCACAGACCATGTGCAAGTTCATTTGCTATCTTACAGACGTGGTAAAAATGGCAAATGGCACCACCAGTGCAACAGTTTGGCGCCGGGTGTAAGATAGAGCCCAAAGACTCTGAAGCAAGCAAAGGCCAAAACCATTCAACATTAGCATTGGGTTATCCTGGAAAAACATTATCATTTGCTACAGCTGCTCTGTTAATGTTCATACACTGTCATTTGGATGTCCATTAAAGCCAGATTCTCTCTAATGTGCCCTCTTTCAGTGGAGCTGAAATTCAACTTGGACCAGTATGTGAATAAACGCTACCCCGGCCTGGTAAAGATTGTGAGGAACAGCAAGCGGGAGGGCCTGATCAGAGCCAGAATACACGGCTGGAACGCGGCCACAGCTCCCGTCGTCGGCTTCTTTGATGCTCACGTCGAGTTCAACACCGGCTGGTAAGAAAAGGTCATGTTTAACACGACAAGGTCTAAGCTGTTTCCCTGTCCTTTCCAACCTTTGCCTTTGTGGTTGGCTTTTTATGTTTTCAGTACAGAAGAATGTCATGTAGGATTATTATCGTTGATATATGCAGTTTAGCCTGCCCTAAGCATTTTGATACGGTGCCAGTCCGTTTTCTGACTGAGACAGCAGTTTTCACCACAATGACCCTTATTATTAGCAAGGGTTTACCATCAATAAGCTTTTTTCTCTTGCATCTCCTTTTAAATTGCGAATAATGGGCTTTGGTTAGGCCGAATAAAAAGACATCCCACTTTTAATGACACTACTTGTCCAAAAAGTACACACTGATAACAAAAGAGAGACCCAAACACTGTGAAAGGCCAGGAGTGAATGTAATTAAAGAGGGAGCCTGAATGTGGAGCATTTCGACATTATTTTACCTGCAGGCTCTGGGCTTATTTTGTGATATGAAATTACTTCTGGGGGTCTCAGTCCAATGTCTGCCTGCTACTTAAGTTTACCGGCAAACAAGTCACTCAAATAGATGTAATTGGCACCTAATTTGAGCCTGTCATGCTGTCAGTGTTTGAAGATGAAGTGTAGCTTTTGTTCCCTGGGAAGCTGCCTGGGAGGCAGGAGGACGACAAGGGGGATTGAAGGAAGAAGAGGAGGGATGGAGGAGGATGGCAGAGAGAGACGTTTTAGTTAGAAATTGTTTAGTGTCCCTAGATGCACTTCAGCCTTTTTGACTAACTAGATGCTAGAGATGGAAACAAATGGTAATATATTTTTCATAAATAAACAGATGATGAGCTCTGAATTTATATGAAAAGCATAAAAACCCCCACCTTCCTTTTATTACTTACTACATGAGATGCCACAAATGTCACCCAACTTCCTGCAGACATACACACACTGATGCATTACAATGGAGGCAGAAAGGTGCTGATTACAACTTCAGATCTTGACTTACATTCATCAGATTTAAACTCTTTCTTCAGTATCCACGTAATCCAGCTGGTTGCACTGAGGTGTAAATAGTTTTAAAGTCTATGTAAAGGAAAATCTGTTTTTCTTCCAAACACATTGTACATGTCAGAAAATAGTTGTTCTTCACGATATCTGTGTTCAGGATTTTTTAGGCAGAGCTGAAATATGGCTTGGTGATGTAATGGAGCCACGGTCCCCTAACACTGCATAAGACTCTCGAATGACGCCTCATTTTCCCCAATGTTCAGTTACGAACGTACCTTCAGCCACTGTCTTAGTCCATATAAGCCCAACAGCTGCTGCTCACTTCAGTTCCAACAGCTGACACTGAAGAAAAAAACATACCATCCTGACTGAGAGGAACAGGTTGATTCTCCAGTGAGTTGAGGTCACTGTCCGCTGGCTCCGGTGGCTCAAACATGTCTGTACAAGTCTAATAAAGCTGCCAGACGGAGTGTCCATGTTTTGGGTCATAGGTGTGTTTGACACTAAGACAGCAGAGCAGACACACTCCTGGCATTTCAGAGCAGAGAAAGATGCTCATTTTTACATGATTTACATGATTACATGATTTTTACAATTCTTTCTTAATAATTTATGAAGTTCAAGCTATATATTTGTTAGATAAATGTATATGTGTGGCACAGACGTCACCACAGGTTAGTTAATAATGTAAGTGAGTAGATAACATGTGCTGCTTGTGCCTGTAGATCAAAGTGAATCAGAAAAGACTCTTAAAGATGGAGTGCTGTAACTAAAATTTTTGATGTGGCTGTTTTGCTGCAACCTTACCATAAAACACCTGCTTTTAGAATTTAGTTTGGTTTAGCAGTCTTCCCCAATCACTGGGAGCCGCGGGTATTTTAACATTAATAATTCACAAAAATTGAGCTGACCTACCTTCTAATGATAAACAACAGTAAACAGCATGAAGTAACACAGTAAGTGGGACGAAAACCAACCTGTTTTCTACTCACCACCTTCACAAACTCCTGATGGATAGGTCACTGCAGTGTGTTATAACAACCCATTTTTTAGATTATTGTACATTGTCAGTGGTGGACAAAGTACTCAACCCCAGTACTTGAGTCAAAGTATAGATACTCCTGGTCAAGTATTACTCAACTACAAATGAAAGTTGCTAGGTCAAAATATTACTTGAGTTAAAGTACTAGAGTACTTGGTTTTAAAAATACTTAAGTATTCAAAAGTACAAATTACAAAGTACATTTTCTAATATCAATACATGCTGTATTGTTTTCATGATGCATTTACAGAAGCTTGTAACTCTCTGAAACCAGCTAATGATGCACTGATGCTTGTAGAATCACTCTGCTACACATAAACACATAAAAGCAGATTGAAGCCGACTGTAAGAAGTTCTCCAACAATCCAACTTTAAAAGCTACCTGGAATAATTGAGATTTAATTTAGTCTTTCTCCTGCTGTCACCATTACCGCTTTTTGTTTGAATGAAAGAGGGAGAACTTGCTTGTGCTTGTTAGTGCGTCTGGACGTATTTCTGCTTTTACATCAGTCCCATTTGAGACGAGCTACTGTGATTGGTTTCCTTCTGTGAAGAACACAGCATGTGACCAATTGCATTTTAGAAAAGAAAAAACAGCAACAGCTGACTTCAACGATGTGCTCAGTCAAAAAGTAACAACAACCTTCCTAGAAATGTAGTGGAGTCAAAAGTACAATATTTGTCTTTGAAATGTAGTGGAGTGAAAGTCAGAAGTTTCCAAAAAAACAAATACTCAAGTAAAGTACAGATACTCCAAAAATGTACTTAAGTACAGTACTCAAGTAAATGTACTTCTTTACTGTCCACCACTGTACATTGTTTTATCATGTTTGTATCATGTCAGATCAACTTGACATTCACCACAGTCTCCTAACATTATATGTTATTAGGAGACTGTTATATAACACAAGTGTTTAAAGAAGAGCATGAAATATCACCCAGTGCATTTTTTTTATTTCCACTATTCATTTTCCATTTGCACCTTGACCATTAACGGATACATAGATTTTATTTAAGTCAGTCTTTACAAAATCATGATTCAAATACAAATGATAAATGATGATGATAAATTATTTGATTGATTTATGTAATTATGCATTTAAGTTACAGCTTAATATGTATGCATATTATCAATGAGTTGTATAAATGTAGAAACAATGTGACAGAAAATGAAGCAGTCAGTGTGTGTATATGCGTATATCTTACACAGTATTTCATCACTTAAATGTGGCGCAGGTGGTCCATTTTTTTCTGTCTCTCCGTCACCTATTCAAGGCTTGGGCAGTATCCATTTTTTCATACCTTCATGCACTCCTCACAGTTTACTGGGGTATACAGGATTATGACAGTATTTGTGTAAAACCTGTGTAAAACAGCTCAACTACACTGTACTCCACTGTACTTAATACTCCCACAGCTCAAACCTAAACTGTAAATTTGTAGCACCATCACTGGCATATTCTGCCAGAATGAAAACTTCTCTGCTCATGTTTTTCTCTGCTCAGGGCACATTCACCTTCACTCTGTCACCGTAGACAATTAGTCTGTCCTTCTCCCTCTGTAATGTTCGCTAAAGTTACACGCTCACGATGAAACGCTACTCTGAGCAGTCAGTAGTGTGCAGTGTTTGTCAGCTTACCTTTCTCATCAAGACTGAATCTGACATAATACAAAACAGGGGCACAGACATTTTTATTCTTTTTATCTAGTTAGTCGTTAAACTTAATCACCAAGACGCCATATTTCCTTTTCTTATGAAAGCGATGTTTGTCTGCTCAGCTGGGCTGTCACGCAAAGACTGACCCCTGGTGGCATAAGCTGCACACTGCAATACAGCATCTAACCAGCAGCTTAATGAAAGAGGGGTGTCTGTATTGAAAATCACATCGTTGGGATTTCTTAGTACCCTATCGGCAGCCAAAAAGGAACATTCATCAGTTACTGAGGACCACAATCCAATTCTCCATGCTGTCACTGTCAGCTGACAACAGTTGAAACGGTGCATAGAGAGGAACCCCAGACCTGTAAAGCATCTTGCAAGAGTAATCACATTAACCCCAAATCTGGGGTTCCCTTCCAGACATGACCAGCAGGGACAGAGTGACACAAAGCTGTTGCTGGATTAATACATATATACAAATATAGATATTTCTACAGAAATAGATAACATATCATGTCTCCCAGGTTGAAAACATGCAAACAGTTCTGCCAGTTAAAAGCAAGCTTTTTAGTCATTCTGTTAACTGGTATAGAAATGATATTACGGCTATGCTATAGAAGAAGGTCAACATCTCACTCTTGGTTTATTGAGATGGCATGAAAGCACTAAAGATCAGGGTGAAACTACTTATAACATGAATAAAGCATACTGTGTATCAGTCATTTACTGAGCTATACCATCAAACAAGTTGACCTTGTACCTTTTTCAAAGGATTGATATAATGTACTTTGATCGCAGCTTCTCAGCACACTGTTTTGTAGAATGAATAGAAACTCCAGGCCCGTAGGCTGCAAGGAGAGCCGCCCAGCCGGCAAACGGCACTCTGGGAGAAAGTTGCATCATTGCCTAGATGCATTACTGATGATAATTGATACCCTGGTGGTTCCCTCATCTGTTTCCCCATCTGTTCTCACTCAAAAATAGACCTGCCTTTCATGCCCCCACGTAACCCGTTCACCTTTGTATAGGTTTCCTTCCTTGTCAGTTCCCGTGCAATCCCATCACCACCACCCTCCCACTGCTCTACATGCCGAGGCTGTGTCGGCAAATATCCTTTGAGTTAGTTTACCTGCTGCCATAGTGTGTATTTCACACATCTCCCTCTTCTGCCCCCCCCCCCCAACACACACACAATCTCACCCTCACCCACATATCCACCTCCATCTTCCTTTGATAACCGACTGCCTTCATTTTTTTTTTATGCTCCTTCAGATTTGCTTTTGTGTGAGGTTTTATTTACAGGAGTCAATGAAAAGTAGAGCAGAATCCCTGTGATTTTTCTGCAAGTAGATGCTGGGTAAAGGGTTAGAGCAATGGGGGAGATGACAGGCATCCTCTAGAAGCGAATTGCTTAGACATTGTTTGTGTGAGTGTGTGTGTTGTACCCTTAAATAAAAGGAAATAGAAAGGGAGGAGGATAAAGGAAGACAACCACAGGCAGCTCTCGCCTTCACTCATCTGTACTGAGTCACATAAATGCAAACAAAATATACATTTTCCAAACTATGAACACTATGATCAGTTGTAGGACTATAGCTACCATAATGCATCTTGTAAATTATTTTTACTAAACTATTCAACTAAATTCTAGTAATTATCTTTTTAAAGAAGTTATTTATATTGTCTTTTTAACCAAACACTAAATATTTTTTAACCTCTTTATCTTATTCTTATAGTTGAATGAACTACTAGGTTTTTACAGCGTTAAGAGAACAGCTTAGACCTTTAAGTACAAACAGTATGAATAGAATAGCGTGCAGCTTAAATTACTTACTTAAGTACTTGAATGGTAATTACCTTAAATAAAGGGGAATAGTGGTTGAAGAGGGTGAAAGAATAGAACAACATGCAGGTTTTCCCTTCACCCGTCCATATTGAGTGGGAGAGGAGGGCGATCCCCCTGCAGGAGCCACAGGCATTACCAAGAGATCAACAAATAATCAACCGACAGAAGAACAGATCTGCGTCTGTTATTTGTGCTTTTCTTTTGTATCACTGGCTGCCTAAACAGTGTTTTAACAGTGACTAATGCCAATACGCACAGTACTCTACTAATAAAATATAGAACCAATATAAAAACACATGTTCTGAACATAGAATACCGTAATCACTGTAATAGGAAAAAAAATGCCTTACAAATGTTTTACTTTTATCTGAAAATGAATTACTCTTTATCACAAACTAGTTGCCACATGTGTGCATTCATTACCTACTGTATTTCTGCAAACGCTCTGTGCTGCTCCTTTATTCAGATAGATTCACCCGTGGTATCTACACTATCTATTCATTACAATGGAAGAAGCCCCCTATTTATCATAATATGATTATTCACCAAAGCACACACAGTGATAAGTGAGATGGATGGCTCCTCTAGATGTTGTGGTGAGTCTCCCTCAATGACCTTGTACACACACTGCCTGTGCATAGAAAGCCTGAGACAAAGCTGCCAAGCTCTCAGCTGCAGTGCTGTGATTCATTGGCATGGTGTTTCCCCCCGGGGTGCTGTACATTTGCAGCTGAAATGTATTGCTGGTTCGCATTACTGTTAAAGCAAACATAATTGTATCATACTGTACGGTGCGCTCGACAGCTGTTTCCCATCCCCTCACGCCATGTTGGTTTATGAGGAGTTAAGAAGCGAGCGCTTTCCACCAGAGGAGTGATGGAATCTGATTTCCTCCGCTTTGCTCTGCTTTAATATGAGGATATGAAATTGTTGCCTGTCATTAATGTGGTATTGCATCAGCTAAATGTTCACCATCCATCTCCTCTAACTCTTTGCACTCATCCATCCCTGAGACAAAGGTTGTCCATTCTGCTCCAAACGGGGACCAGCTTCCCTCAACAGCCTCTGTGTGCACTCTTAAAAATTAAGGTTCAGAAAGGGTTCTACCCAGAACCATTTGCTTCTGAAAAAACATTTTGTGGAAATACAGGTTTGTCAAGGGTTCCATTAAGAACCCTTGTCATCTGAAGAACTATTTTTATAAGAAAGAGCTCTTCAGTGAGTATTTCAATGAGGGGTCTTTGTACCATAATATAAAAAGGTTCTCATTTGAACCGGCAGGTAGGTTCTAGATAAAACCCTTGGAATATGAAAGGGGTTTTTGTAGAACCCCCTGGATGAGTTTTTGTTAGCACCCTTAGAATGTGGAAAAACTCTTCTGGATAGAAGAGCCCAGAGAAGGTTTTGGGTGGAACCATTTCACCAGGTTCTCCTTTAGAGCCCACTGGGTGGATCCTAGAAAAAAACACTGGAACATAAAAGTGTTCTCAGCAGAACCCCTGGGTAGGTTCCAGCTAAAAACCCTTGGAATATAAAAGTTTTCTTGTAGAATTCCTTGGGTAGGTTCTTGTTAGCACTCTCATAAAATGGAAAGATTATGGATAGAACTCTGAGATGATTTTGAGTGGAACCATTATACCACAGACAGGCTCTCCTTTAGAGCCACTGGGTGAGTTCTAGATAAAACTTTCTCGGTCAAACCCCCAGGGTGAGTTCTTTTTTTGGGTGGAACCATTTCACCACTGAGGAGTCCCACTTTAGAACCCCCCGGGTGGGTTCTAGATGAAAATGTTTGAATATAAATGGGTTCTCCATGGAACCCTTCGATGGATTGAACCATTACGCCAAAGAAGGGTTCTCCTTTAGAAAACTCTCACAGGGGGTTCTAGATGAAACCTTCCACAGATAGTTCTAGGAATAACCATTTATGTTGGTTGCAATGTGAATCTTTATCAAAGGTTCTGCTCAGAGCCAAAAAGTTCTGCTTTGGGGACAAGCTGAAGAACCGTTCAAGCTTCTAGTTAGAACCTTTGTTTCTGACAGTGTATGAACAGGATAAATGGCAGGAAATGGGAGCGTGTTGTAATTAGGACCTACTGTACGGCAAACTTGAACCATGCAGCTGCAGAGGGGAGGTGCAGGGAAATTGATATTTATTTGGTTTTTGAAGCCCCTGCACAGTTGCAATCTCAGGTTATTAACGATTAATGATTAGAAGTGTAGCTGCCGCTCCCCGCTGAGTGTGTGCTGAAGATAAGATTGTCATTGTGGGGCGGCTGTAATGAAATACATGCTTCAGAAAGCAACACTTTTGATGAATTTTCAATGCTCCGCTGCTATGTGACCTGGTGAGTTTTTCTAAGAAAGACAAACTGGTGGAATTCATAAAAGTAAGACACAGATAAAGCCAACCTCCGCCTCCTGTAATTATGAAATATGTAATATTTGTCACATCCATATTTGATATCAGTTCCTTTGTTAATATCATGGAGTTTTATCTGCTTATAATGCGGTGCAGGTGCAGTGGTATTATATTAAATTCAACAGTACATACATTTCTTGAAGGCTGTGTGAGGACTTTTTTTTTGCAACCAAAAGTAAATCATTTCTTTACTCTTGCTCTGTGTGTCTGATGGTGGCTCAGTGTTTATATCTGTCTGGAGACAACAAAGGGAGCTGCAGCCACACTGAGCGCTTCACAGAGCACACAGGCCAGGCACAACTCCAAAACCGCAGAGAAGACAGAGATTTATGCCACCTTTACATTAGTATCATATCAGCCCCCATCCTGGGCAAATGCATAAAGAAGTAGTGTGGAACCTAACGCTGCATCGTAAGAACCTCTTCCAGTTCATGCCTCTGCATACTGTGATCTACTTCAAAAAGCCCCGGCGCCATAATCAATTAAAATTCAACGTGGATACCTTTACTTTCTTTAGATTCTGCATTTTTCATAGGAGGCTGGCGACTGGCCAGTATTAATATGTGCTCTACGTGTACATGTCTGAGCTGCTCTGCTAAAAACAGCCAGGCAGAGGGACTGTGGACTGCCTCACATTTGCAGAGATTTAATGTGCTTAAAAATGGCTCGAGGCACTGCAATTCTTCTCAAAGACACATCGCACTCTATCATACGCACATCCATCATATACAGCAAACATAACTGAACACTATCACAATTCACTTTAAAAGTATCTATTTGGATCCACACCTCAGTGTTAATTTGGCTCTTTAAGTATTTTAACAGTAATTATTGACTCTTTGTTTGGTTCGATTGACCTCTCCTCAGCGCTATTCAGTGTTAGCTTTTCTCAACAGTCGTGCATGAACGTCTTCACAGTGTCATTGTTAATTATAGAGGTGTTGCCTTCATATTAACACTGCAAGGTGTGAATATGATTAAATACCACATCTTATATAATAAATGGTGATCAAACAGTAAACTATGATAGCAAGAAATGACAAGGTTTTTAACCACCATATATAACCCCCCATAAATCGTGTTGTGTTGTTGTAAATTAATATCTTTCATCTGCATTTGTGTAGCCAATAAGGTGATCTGATAACAATGAAAACAAAAACATACAACTGAAAAACAAAACAAAATTATTAATTTCCATTAAGAATTTACGCAATTAGAAATATATTCATTGATGTTTAATCAATAGTCATGGAAGTAACTGCACCTCATTTAATACTGTTTTGTCCAGTTGAGCCATTTGTTGAATAAGGAAACTCAAACTTTGACTTAAAATGAGAAAAAAAAAAAAAAGAAAATTAGGAAAATTAAATGCATCTTATAAATTATTTATGATTAATTAGTTGTTAGCATTTTCAACTACTGGTTCAGGAAAACGCACACAATTTACAACCCTAGTTTGGAGAGGTGACTGTGACAGCAATTAAAAATACGTTTTTGAGACAAATACTTTATACTTCTACTGAAGTATATTTCTATCACCAATACTTTTACTTGTAATTGAGTAATATTTTAGCAATGCAACAGTACTTGTACTTGACTTGTACTTGTACTCTTTCCACCACTGGTGCCAGTGATAATGCTAAGCACTGAAAAAAACTAACACACTATCTATCTATCTATCTATCTATCTATCTATCTTGGGCTTTTCATACTTTCATTTCATAGAAATAGCTGAAGTGAAGACAGGAAAGGGGGGAGGGAGAGAAAAGGGCTACATGCAGTAATAGAACCCATGGTTGATGGGTGATGTCTACATGGGGTGTATGCTTCACCAACTACAGCTACAGGAAAACCCCCATTTGTGCCAACTTCGAAGAAATACCCTCAAGGCGTTCTTAAGATAAAAACGGGACGTCCCATTCAACCTGAAAGCATAATGCCTCTGGCCACAGCTGTCACTGGCACAGAGGCTTAAAATCCTCTTGCAACAGAGAAAACAGAACTTCTACTGTAGTTTGAAGCATGGAAATAGGACAATTATTTCTGTGTGGTCAGAAAAGAAAAAGCCCTAGGAACTTGGCGGTTCAACATGGTGGACCCTAGATTCTTCAAAGTAGCCACCTTCTGTGTTGATGACAGCTTTGCAAACTCTTGGTATAAACTGAACCATTTCTGCTAAAAAAAAAAATGAAATAAAAATGAAAAAAGAGAAAAAAAACTGAATGAGGTGTTGAAGTGCTTTTGGCTGGTAATGCATATTATATTCCATTCCTGCTTTAAGGTGCCAGTACATTCTTAGTACATTCCCATAAATCTTACACACTGGGTCTTTAAGAGAGCCTTGGTTTTCTTGCCAACTGATTCAGCAGATATTTTGACAAAGTTGTGCTGCCCCACTACCAACATCTAGCTTTACTCTGTAGAAAATCTGAAGACCCAGTTGTTGTAAGGCTCTTAGCAGTGATGTTTGTGGTAGTGAGGCAACACAAAAATAACAGTTAAGCTATCCTTGAGTGAGACAGAGAAGGTAGTGGCTTTGAATCTTTTTTTTTTTTTTTTTAACTTTTTACCAGTCAACACTGGTGGTGTCACAACCAGGTTAGGACTTAAAAATCATCAGGATAACACTGTCAGAGTTTGTTAAGAGAAAATAACCTTGACAATGGATTTTCACACCAATGTTTTGTTGACAGATTTTACTTAAACCAGGGTTAAATTGACATTTCATTTATTCTCTATATTGTTCTATAATCATTTATACATGCTTTTTAAAAACTTTTTCCTATTTTCTTGTCACTTCTATATGCTCATCTATACTTCTATTCTTGAATGGGAGCAACTATAACGTAACCAATCTCCCACTGGGGATCCATAAAGTATTTCTGGTTCTGATGAAGTGAGATTTGTAAAAGTTGTCCTAAACACTCGCTGTACTATTCTTGTACATGCTCTCACATAAATGATTTGGGTCATTCATGAAAGCTATAGTACGACAGAATTACATTTTTCCTGCATGAGCAGCTCACTTGTTCTGCTGTGTTAAGTCCAATACAGACTTACAGGAGATATTATTTAAGGTACTGAGGGCCTGCTGCTCCTGGGGCAGAATTCTGAGTACAGTTAGATTCCATTATCTGATAATTCCCAGCCTTACAATCAGTAAGGATTTGAGGTCCATTTATCTTGATTTTTTTTTAAATAAAAAATGCAATCTCAAAGGGGAGCGCTGCAGGTTTTCTACGTCAGCCACGGACAAAGGAAGGACAGATAGTGAAACATTCTCTGAGGTTGAGTCGAGCAGATTTAAATTGAGATTGTCCTGTGATATTTATCCTGGCCTGTTACACACCGTACTGTTTGTTTAATTCTGCAGAGATGTGTGCGCAGCCTGATGTTAAGCTCCACAGAGGTCCCGGCTATTATGAAAGACAAACAGTCAGCCATGAAGAGTTAATAAATCAAACGAGCTCCTGCTTCAGTGTGAAGCGCTACAAGAAATGGCATGGTGGAGCGAACGGCGACGAAGGTTGTCAACATGTATTCACAATATTGGATGAGTCATCGCTGGAAGGGGGAAAAATCCTATTGTAATATGGAACTGAGCATGATTCAGGCCGATGTGGATGAATAACCCTCTCAGTGTTATGTAGATGAAATGGCAGATACAGGAAGAACGATGACGTGGGCTCGTCTGTCAAAACCAGATGTGGCCTCATTTCCACAGCGACTCTGTCTTATCAGCACCATGGATCCCAGAGGTATGGGAGCTGCTGGCTGGCTCTGGGGTGTTTTTTTTTTTTTTTTTTGGATTCTCAAGGATGCAGGGAGATGAATGGAAGATGCTGGGATGGTAGGGAAAGCTCCGTTCAAGGTTAGGGAGCACACAAACCTTGACGAACTAACCATGTCAGGAACGCCGCTAACGCTTTAAAGCAAAGTCTTTATTCCAGCACGTACGCGCATACCATACACGGTATGTTGGCTTTCAGTCGGCGAGGTTTGCTCATGCTGTCTGTTTCAAACAATGGAATGACTCATTGAGTTAAATAACTGTGTGAGAGACGGCTTTGAAACATCAAAAGGGTTCAGAAGAGAACAGCGCAACCTGCAGCTGCAAAAATGCAGAAAAGATGATTCAGGCCATTTATCCTCAGAAAGTTATTTTTGAAGTTTAACTGTCAGATCTATTTGATCCATCAAAGAGAATATCTGGCAGACATCAACACATCTGTACATCTTGTATTTTTCATATTGACTAATCAGTAGGCTGATTTATGCATTGTGCTCTTCAGTGACACTTGCATAAGTGAGGAAGTTGAATGGGTGCATTTTGATCGACAGTGAGATCGTGTGCATGTTTGAGTTGAAAGTGGAAGCTATTCAGTCTCAAAACACCAGTGTGAAATGTGTAATGACACAGGCTTTGGGGGGGGGGGGGGGGAGAATGTGACACCGTGGTTGTATTAAGAGAGCTGGATATGGTTCTGCAACTCAGCCTCACTGCCAATATGTTCTAGTGGCCACTTGCGGTACTGCAGTGAAAAAATCAACCATGGCCCAAAAAGCATTTTTTGTCATGTCTCACTGTTTAAAAGAGACATCTGTAAAACTGTTGAGAGGGCACCTCCAACTGCAAGCAAGGTCAGTTCAAACTCTTTTTATTAAGGATTTTAAGGCCTTGTCCACACCTTCATAGGTGTTTTTTAAAAAATAGCTTTTTCTATGCCTTTTGGCCTCTGGTCCACATACAAACAGCATTTTAGGTGACAAAAAATACAGCTTTTTGAAAACTCCTGCCAAGGTGAAGACATTTAAAAAATGTTCAGTCTCAAAAACTAGTGTGAAATGTGCAATCAGGCTCAGGCTTTGTGGGGGAAAAGAATATGAAATCATGGATGTATTAAGAGAGCTGGATATGGTGTTGACACTCATCCAACTCCAACTGCAAACAAGGTCGATTATGACTCTTTGTATTCAGAATTTATATAAATAGGTGAATTTTGAAAACGTTTTTTTAGAAAGTCCTGTCAGAAGTCAATTGCAATAATCAGTTTTGCTCACTAGTGTTCATGTGAAGCGGGCCACAGAATGCAGAGGCAAACCGGGAAGCGGGAAAACCTAATTTGTGCTTCAACTGGTTGGCGATTCAAGTGAATTAGCGCCATTTTGAAGCCCAATACCCATTTGCTACAATTCATGGCTGCTTTGGCTGTGTTCACATCCATAGACATCATTACTCACTAAGTTCTGATTACAAATCAGTAAGTATTTCAATCCATGGTTCCCTGCAGTATAAATACACTTAATTAAATTCTGAAACACAAAAAATTGCAAAACCCAGGCCAGCTAACAGCTGCACACTGTAGGCAGCTTTCCAGTCTTTAGTGGTCCCTGGTTGGTTTGTTTTGTTGTTTGGAATGTGTGAGGTGAGGATTTATTGGAGATGAATTTAAGTCAAATTGATTTGATGAAGCAGAGATTTGTTGAAGTTTATTGTTGGAGGGAGCAGCAGATAACAGCACAAAATACTCATTGTGATTTTGGTGATTTGCAGGCGAAGAAATGTTGAACTACACTCACTAACTCACTCACTATGATATTGTCATAGATAGAGTTTTAATTATTGTCATCGCTTGTGTGTGTGCATGTGTCTGTGTGTGTGATCACTGGACCTGGAGCTGGTCCACAGTTTTTGTGTTCAGTGTTCAATTTTTGAAAAACCTTTGAAAAACACTTTTATGGCTCCATGCTGCTGACAGTTGTGGACACAGGCATGAAGTTTTCAGGTCATACCATTCTTGTGATTGTGATATTTCAAGAATGCTCTGAGGGAATTTCTTCAAACTTGGCATAAATGACCCCTTGGACACGAGGAATAATTGATTAAATTTTGGAGGTCAAAGGTCAAGGTCACAGTGACCTCACTAAGCCCTCACCAATTGGTGGCATTGCAGTAGGTGCTTCACCATCTGTTGCCTGGTAGGGATCTGCACTCTGTTGAGTGCACTCCTCTAGTTTAATTGAAGTGATGATGTTGTACTGAGGGATATATTCAGATGTGTGTTTTCTTCCACACTTGTGTATGTGAAAACAAAGGTCAACAAATTAGAAACATAACGTACTCCAGAACAACAACATATGTAACCACGGCCTCATTAATAAAAAAAAAATAATAATAATATACACATTTCTGACTATGTCAACAAAAACTGAACATTATAAACTTGGTAAAGGAAGAATTTATGACAGAGCTGTTATATTGCAGTTGGAAGCTGAGTGTATATTACGGTGTAACATGTAATATGCTCTACAAGATCTCTCTCTTAAAAGCTGGTCTGAAACAGTTGAGAACCGGAAGCCTTTCAGACAATAAGTTGTTATTGCATTGTTTGACATTTTGGGAAATATGTTTGTGTCACAGTGAATATGGCTGTGGAGTAAAGACAGAGAGAGAGCTGGCCTGCCAGCCTCTCAGACCGCCATCTGTAGTACTTTAACCAACCACTCTTGGATTATGAAATGATGGCTTTCTCTAAGTACTACCTCATATTTTACTGACATCATCCCATAAAGTTCATTTTGTATCTATTCCTTCTGTACTGTCTGTCCCCTACCTTCATGTGATAAGTAATAACTTTGCTTTTGGAAAATAAATGGGGAGATGAGAAGTAGATGGGCGAGGGTGGGGTGGGGTGACGCAGGATTAGCCCGACGATGGAGAGAGAGAAAGTCAGTGGGTGGGGAGATAGAGAGAAAGTTGGAGTGTGGGAGTATTCGTGAGAGATACATTTATCATTTTATAATTGCATGCTCTTTTAAATTTAGAAGTATAACATGTGAAGAATTGAGCGTGTGAAGAGTTGCTTTGAAGATATGGTGGAGATGATCTCCCAGCATGAGAAGATTATACAAATGAAGCCGAAGCCCGCAGCTCTTCAGCACTGCTCTGTACCATATGGATCTCAAGACCATATTGCCGTTGGCCAAGGATTTAAGTAGCAGAGGGAGCTTACTGTGTGTGGCAATGATAGAAAACTTTTCCAGTGACCAAAAGACAGAGGCAACAAAAATTAAGAGTATTTTCTCAGTACCAGCAGAGGTACTCCTAAATGATAGGCACATAACTTTGTATTTAAAGTGTTCACCTGACACTTGGTGAGGAATTAAGTCAGTGTATTTCCCAACATGTTGAACTATTCCTTCAAAGGAAATCAATAGTGATTGTTAAAAGGAGACTGGACATGACCCAATTGCCACAGTGATGGCTGCTTTATTATAGGTGGTGTTAGTCTATAAAAAATTAACAGCAGTACTCTGGCTTCTAGAGAGGGCCTGTAGGGTTTGATGTAAAGTCCAATTGTACCAAATGGCTGGAGCAGGAATGGGGACTGATAAGATTGTATTGATGCCAATGCCAATATGGATTCTGCTTATCGGTCCAATTCTTTATGGAGTCCATTATTGATTCCTGAGCTGGCTGTTGGCTGAGTGCTAGCTGTAGCAACAATCTGTCTGTCATAATTCAAAATGTATGAAATGAGAGAGTATTTGTGCAGTGTTTCTTTTTATTTTTGAATTATCTTAGACAATAGCATCAATGTTAGAAAAATACAACTGAACACCAATTGATTTCAAGTTTGTCACTTTTTCCAAACTCAGATGAGCTTTAATTACCTTTTCAACTGTGTAAAACACATTTCATTCAAACTCAACAGCCAGAAACAAAATAAAATTCACCAAAACTGTCTTGGTTAGTCTTCCCACTGTTACAACAATCCCCAGCTCTGGTTCGGTTGAACTAAATCCATAATTCACCAACTTAGATATGAATATAGTCTGGCTCTACGTGCTGTTTTTGTCTCACCCGTCCTCTGGCTCACTGCACTCATTCTTGGCCCAGTGGGTGTTAACTGTGCCTCTCAGTGAGAGTGCATCATGGGGCAGCAGCTGTCACTCATGCAGACTATTAAATTAACAAAAATTAAATAAAAAAAATCATAGTTGAAAAGCAAAGGAACTTGCTGCGTGTGTACGATGCAACGATGTTTCAGCATATTACTGATGTGTAACCTTGCTTGAAACAATCATTTTACAGACATTAAAACTAGAGCTGCTGTCATCTTTCTTTGTAAAATGAAGCTATGCTTTGGACCGTGTCTTCCTCTCTGCCATGATGCCTGCTTGTTGCAAGTTTGCAGCAGTGTAGACATGTGAATTTGACAGCATTATTTTGGGATTGGCCATTGTCAGAAAAACATGCTGCTATCGATAAAAGGAAACCATAAACTTGGAGGAATACGTCCAATGGATCAGAAATTTTCGAACCTGTTCTCAACTGGCACCAGTTCTCAATTCCCATCCCCACCCACAGCAAAGATATGTCCAAAAGATGTCTTTTAAACATCTTGTCATACCTTGAAAAACCCTCCCCTGATGAGCTGAAATGAACATTTTTATGACGTCTTTTTATGTCTTCTGAACACCCAATATTGATGTCCACAGGAAGGTTAGCTCTAAAGTTTAGCACATAAAAATATTAATCTCGTATCTATTTCCTGCACCTGTCTTGCACGTCCACAGACATCAAAAAAATCTCCTAGCCAGACATTCAAATATTTACCTGCATGTCAACATCCAGACATCCAGATATTGAACCTGGTTTGCATGTCGAGCAGACAAGCAGATATGGTCCATGATGAATGATGCTATATACTGCAGATCTGACCTGCACATCTGGCAGACGTCTCATGTTTGCTGGGTAGGCTTGAGTGCTGCATATTGCTCTTATCAACATAGTCAAATGTGTTTGATGACCTGTGAGTCCTCTTGACTTCCACAGGCTCAGCTAAAATGCTCCATGCGCCAAGACAAAAAAGCCTCTATTATAGTTATTAATTATTATATTAAATATTGAAATTCAGACTGAGAAGACCGTAATTTTGAGGTTTTAATTTTCTTCCAAATTGGCTTGTTCATAGCTAATGCAGTCTTAAGATATTTGGTGAATGTGCCCCTTGGCCTCCGTTTGATCTGCTCTACGAGAATGTGTGCCAGCCAAAGCTGCCCTAAAAGCCAGAGACAAGAGACAAAGACTGTGGCATGCAAGGAAAGGCCTTTTTCAGCCTACAACCCTTCACTTAGAGGAAAAAAGAAAGAGAGTGGGTAGTTTTCCCAGAAGCAGACTAAGCTTCTTTTTTGCACCTGATGTGTTTTGCTTTATCGGGTTTTACCTCTTATCAAGTTTCTCAGCAGGATAAGTGTCACATTTTGACATTTCGTTTTCATGAGCAGGAGATATAAAATAAGATATGATGTTATTTGTTGTTCCGAAGAAAAAATCATTTTTGCAAGACCTTCACGTCATAAACAGTGGAGGGGAGTGGATCCCGGCAGTCGTGTTGAATGTTGAATAAATGCTGATTCGACAGACTGCATCATCACTGCATGTAAAGCGCTAGAGTCAGAGTCAAGGCGACATCTGCAGTCATCCAGAGCTGGCATCATTTTGTAGAATCAGGATCTACAACTAATACGTCTCAGTATGTTTTGCAAAAATGTTCAGGTTGATTTCATACACAGAGGGTCTCATGCAAGAAACCATTTGTGAACAAATTTTTGCTTATTTTTGTTTGTATCCCTGTTTGTTCTTGTTTTGTAGTACCCATTGATCTCACCAATATTTCCCTTACTTTTGCTCTTCTCTTAGGTAGGAGAAAATTTTATGAGTGATTGAGAACAGAAAGAATCTTGATGTCACAGCCCACTAATTGCTGTCCAATTCAATGAAACACAAGTTTGAAGACTATTTAAATATTTAATATTAAGATAAGATAAGATACGATACTTATAAAAATAAAGATGTATATATATATATATATATATATATATATATATATAATTATTTGTTGTAATTAAAATATCCACTCTTTTATAATAATAAAAAATATTCAGTTCAAGGTTAAATATTTTACATTCCTGTTTATATCATTATTTAGGGGTGTTAGACTGTTGCTCAGATAAATAAATAAAGGTGTAAAGAGAAATATGAAGCTTTTCCGTTAAGCTCCGATCAGCTGGTGAAAAATAACAAGAAACTTTTAGTCTTTTTTCTGTTACCTGTCTATCTGTTTTCTGTTACACTGGTTTTCACCAGTGGTGAACTCAAGCTGTCTGAGGGGCAGGGGTGAAAAAGATTTAAAAAAAGGGCACCAGCTGCATATGGTGAGGCACCAGCATGATGAAACGTGATACATTTTGTCATGTTTTGTCCATTGGAAGGGCGCTCTAGAGGGCATTTTACCATGTTTTCTCTTCTTGGATGTTAATCTAGAGGGCATTTTTTCACTTTACCTATTGCTGAAGTTCTTCCTCTGACAGGCTTTTTTTCATGGTGTCTCTCCAAATCTTGGCTTGGCTAACACATGCACATATATAATGTTTAGGGGGTGTTTCTTATGCCAATAACGAACAACTGGCCACACCCACCATTATGATCAAGTGGAATTCATCATTCAGCACACCTGCGTAAGAGTAAACATGGGTGGTTAAGAACATCTGGGGCATCTGGAGTTGACTTCTCTTACTTTTTTCTCTTAACTGAAAATTAAGAGGAAATATAAGAGACAATTTAAGACAACGTTGCTACATGAGGTCCACTGTTTCAGTAAAACTACATTCATAGCTTCCACTTTACATTTGCATTCAGTTACATTATCCATCTGGTCATTCCTGACCAGATTTATTCATTCTAACATTGTTGCAATATTAATACTTCAAACCTCTACAGGGCAGAATGAAAATATGCACTACTTTATTATTTGCCCTGTAGCAGTCTGTTCTGCTCCCACTCTCTTTTTTTCACCTTTTGCAACTGAGCAGTGAAGCTCCTGCATACTTGATTCAAAAAGTCAGCTCTTAACTTTGGTCTCTCCTCTTACCCAAAGGGCTGAACCCATCCTGACCCGGATGAAGGAGGATCACACCCGCATCATCCTGCCCGCCATAGACAACATCAAGTACAACACGTTCGAGGTACAGCAGTACGCCAACGCCGCCCATGGCTACAACTGGGGGCTGTGGTGCATGTACATCATCCCTCCGCAGGAGTGGCTGGACAAGGGCGATGAGACGGCCCCTATCAGGTGAGGGCCTCGGCTGGCGAGCGGCGTCCATTATAGATGAGGATGTTTGATGAAATATGGATAGCCCCGGGATATGACTTATTCATGTGTGGAGCCATCAAACTAAGCTGCTCTCCAGTCCGACGTGCCGCCCAAACACACAAATAAAGCCGTCCCGCAGAAAGCTGTCTAATTACCATGATGAATATCTTCATTTTGATGCAGGATCACAAGGCCACGGCGATGCGATGTCATTAGTGTAATTGTGTGTTGAATATGAGCAGGGCATTCCATTATACTGCCGCTGATTGGAGGACAGCACTGGCTTGTATCATATTTCTGTATAATCCTAGAATTGATTATGAGTGTCCTAGGTCAAATCATATTGGATTTTAATCGACTCAGGAAGAGGACAGGAGTGTTGTGTTACATGGAAATAGTCTTATGTTCCAATCAACATCTGTTTGGCCTGGACAAGCCACAATAACTGACTGCAGAGTCCATGTATTGACATTGATTACTTTACCTGTGGTCATGAGCTTACTTTTAAAGCATTTAATTTCACCTCTAACAATTTTCTGACTGAGACAAAGCATTTAAGGCAGACAAGACACTGTAAATATGTTTAGACCTTCTGGTAAAATAGTGACTACATAGGTAAAAAAAAAAAAAAAATCATGTAATCACAGGATTACAAGTTAGTTCCTAAAATCTAAAGACAGCTGGAGGAGCACTTGGAGAGCACTGACCTATGCCAAGGCTAATAGTCAAGTCTTCTATATGCAAATCTGCAAGCTCACACTTCACAGTCAAGGTTATGGCTTGTTCTTGTGAAACATAAAGTTCAAACGTTTTTCCTTAATATGGAGTTTATTGCAGACAGTTGACATTAAGATGTGAGTAAGAAAATAATAAGTTATTTGCAAACTGCAAAATATCCATGTAAAAGTGACAAGTTTCCTTAAAGGAGATATATGTAATATATTTGCTGAATTAAATCATAAAATAACCATTATGTGTCATCAGATATTATGGAAACATGATAGATTTTAATACTTGCTTCTGTGACAACAGTTATACTTTCCTTTTCACGTTTATTCGAGTTCAAATTAATGAAGTACGGTTATGGAATGAGTAAATGTTTGTTTATTAGTAGTAAGAAATCATTAATAATCTTTCAGTAGGAGTAGATGTTTAAAACGGTTAAATTGAGCAATATGTTAATGGACTCTGGTGGCAGTAAGGCAGGCAGTCACTGAACTCCAACTCCAGAGTGTGTATTTTCAAAGCAGTGGGCTTTTGTTTGCAGGATATCGGGCTTAAATGTACATCGACAGACTATTGACAGCTATAAACAGCTGATCAACTTACTGTCTAGCATTTGTCGTCTTGCGCTCGTGTAGGTTTCAGTGTCCCTGCAGCCTGAAGGCGACCTGCCTGAGCTTCAGTCTGCAGAAGAGGTGGTGGGGTGAAACAACTCACTCCAAACATCAATCATACATTACATAGGGATTCAATCTATTTAATATACTGTCTATGGCTCCAACCTGCTATTTGAATAGCAGTACTCATTTTTGAATAACAGGGTCTTACATATTGCTCCTTCAATTCAGAAAAGACTCTGAAAATGTAGTTAGATCCTCTGGTTGCATAAAATTGTGACCAGATGAACAAAATAAATCAGTTTTGTTCAGAAAAAGAAGAAGTATAATGTATATTTAGACAATACCAGTGCCAGTATTTTCAGTATCAGTATCAGAAATACAGTTTTCAGTAATTTAAGTCACTCTAAAAGGGAGCTGGTTCAGTAGATCGCCTCACTGACAGCTGCTAATCACGCCGCACTGGCTGCAATGTAATCCGTAGGGGAAGAATGTACCCGTCATAATACGTCCCCTAAAAGTGCTTATTTTTGCCACCGACAGGCTCAAATTGAATCTGACATAATGGAAAGGATCCTTACAGAGACGGACCTTTTCAGATAGCGCTTTACAACAAGGACCAAAAGGCATTATATTGCTGTCTTCAAAGCCACTGTACTCCTTTGACAGAAACAGTTGTTCCAATCAAAGTCACACAATAACACAAACAAACTAACCGATAAGGGGAGCAGTCAATAATACTCAGCACCTCCTGCACTTGTTTCATGTTAAAAGTACCAGACAATACGTACAGGATTATGCTCTTTGGGCCACTGGAAGGCTGTCAGTGTGAAATATTTTACATACGACATATTGAGTTTCCTTCTAGGTAATTTAATAGCGACAGATAAAGCCCATGCAAAATAGAACTGACTAGAAATAACTGTTGAATCAAAACAGTGTTTCTGCCACTCACCAGCAAAGAGGTGAGCATGGCAAGGTGTAATTAATGAGGTGTAAATTAACATTGTATTTATTTATCAAGACAAGAGGAAAACACTGGAGCTGTGGTTAGGCTTTTTGAACGCTGTGCATCTGCACAGAGTCAGATTTCTTATTTGTCCATTCCATGCTTTAATAATCAGTGTGATACAATATCTGTTCCCGAGGCTTGCAGCCCACTAGCATCTTCTCTTCTAAAAATCAAATCAGAATTGGTCAGCACTGCCATAACAATGGGGAAATCTCACATCATTCAACCATGATTTAGTTGCCACGGCAGCATGACTGAGCCCGCATGAACATGAAGGCACAACAACAGAGAGACAGCAGTGACTGGAATATGTTCAAAACCAGCAAGAGAGGTGTAGCCGCAAAAATGGACGTGATGTCTTTCATTGTTACTCGTTGATTCTTATTCAATATCTCTGGCTAGGCTCTACTCTTGAATAAATATGAGCAAAATATGAATATATGAGGCGGAAAAACAGATAAAGATAGGTATTTCTGTATGCACATAGCAAATGTGTTCATGCCTATTAAAATGTCCTTTAACTAAACATTGTAGCTGCCTTGTAGGTGCAGGGTTAACTGCACCCAGAAGGCAATAAGAAAATGGCAATAAGAAAATGCATGAAATGTCATGACTTAGATGCTTTTGATTGAACATTTCATGTGCTGCTTTACGTGAAGGAGCGGTAGCTATAGTTGCTGGTGCCGGAGCCAAATGTGCAAGGTCAAGCCGGAGCCAGCATGAAGGAGCTCAGCTATTGTTTTTCATCTTTTCCATATTCACGACGCGGCCTGCGAATGTTGCTGCGGGTTTGGTGAATTGCTGCTGCAATTTTGCGACTGTAAAATCTTTAGTTCAGAAGTGAAGTTAAAGCATACAGGTATGTGAAAGGTGTCCTACCAGAATGTTTTTAATAGAAAAAGGAATACTTTAAAACAAAAACAAAACCACTCAAAACCCCAGAAAACTACATTCTTCATTCTTCTACTTTCTTTTGGAACCATGAATAATAGTGTCTTCCTCTACAGGGAGGTCAAGGGTCAGACACAACTGCAACACTGATCAGTATTATGTGTTTTGTTAAGGAGAGTTCCTGTGAGGAAGCAATTGCTGAGATGTGTAATTTCCACAGTTACGTGGCAAATCTAACATTCATTTTGAGTCATATCTCTGATCACTTGGCTATTGTTATACCATATTCACTCTCCTTTAACTCTGCTTTTTGTCTCCAACTGTCACTGTCATCTGTCTCCACTTTGTTCACCAACTTGAGTTTTTGGTGCTAAGCAGGTAGTGTGCAGTAGGTTTTAAGAGCTTTTCACTGCAAACAGCCACCTGTTGCGTCCAAAAGCGATGTGAGGAGAACAATGGGCCTCATGCAAGGACATTTTCATGTTATCTTAAATTTCACTTTCTTTTTTTGGTACTAACTGTAAATGATCCACCTGTTCTGAGTGCACAGGCATGAGACTTGGAAATTAGCATAATTAGCACCCCAGTAATAACATTTAGTGCTATGCTCCCTGCTCCATATGTCAGGAAATGTTCATTCATGAAAATGACATCAAAGAATAAAAAAGACTGTTACGAGTTTGGGGTTTGACGTTCTGCTTTCAGAGATCCATTATGGAAAAAACTGTCATTTTTTTAAAGTGTCAGCAGTGGAATTAAAAGACCTGCTAAAGCATAGAAACAGTAAAAGTGAGTGTCATTAATGCCGTGTTACCTGAGGGTCGGACTGTCACGGATATAAAGAGGAAACGTCTCGATATGAAAATGACTTCAAGGAAAAAAAACGACTTGCCACAGCAAGGTGATCGGCTGCAGCGAAAGGAGGGGGTCGAGGCGAAGTTTTCATCACGGGGACAAAGGACAGAGTGAGGATGTTGAGTGAGGATGAAGAACAACTTCATAAACCTGCATGTGAAGATATATATGGCCAATAAACCTGACAGCAGGTAATAATACATCATTGAATGAAGAATGAGAGGTTTTTAAAGTAAATTTACAATTATAATTTGAAATGCAGTCAAGCAGAATAATGTCATCATAATTATTAAGTGCAATCGATTTGTCAAACCCAAAATGTCTTCAAACTAATGAAATATATAGTCGTATGAGAAAAAAATTTGTTTTGCAAAACAGACTCAAAGCAGAGTCACTGCATACGACTCTACGACAGGTCTGGACCACTCGTAAATTCTGTTCATATCTCGAAGAAAATTCAAAATACGAGAAAAATTGGTGAATGCGGCAAGTTCTCCTAAATCACTCGTGCACACCACTTAAGAGTAAATTTGTTCATATGAGTGGTTCTTGTTTGAGGCTCGGTGAGAGTGAACTAAAAAAGAAAGACTGTGGCAAAACAATGTGCTGAGGGGAATTGCAGATTCTTGGATAATTCTGAGTGTAAACCTACTGTGACCTCACACATCGGTTTGTGAACTGCCATTTTGAAGCCTTGAGTTTGGCATTATGAAGTCGCCATCTTGTTTTTTGCAATCAGAACATGCAAAATACCGACGAGAGTGTGGAGCTGGTGGGTGACATGCTACGTGTTTGGTTTTGGCTCATCCATTCAGCAGGAAAAAAAAAAAAAAAAAACAGCAGCGTGCCTGGCTACAAAGGATCTCATACTACAGCTAGAGAGCACACTGTAATATTTTGGGTGAGAAACAGGCGACACAGAAACAGAATCCTGATTTATTTAATAAGCACAGCCTAGTTTGAAAGTTTGATCTGAATCTTGTGAGCCCTGGTTATTAAACTGGACAGACTCACTGAGAATGACGCATGAAGCACAACCTTAAAGCACATCCTGCTTTACAAGGATACAAGATGATTTATCACATGCAAGAAGGTTGTAAAATGATGTGGTTTCCCCTTTGATTGATTGATTGGAATTGCTTAAAGAGATAAATAAAGATATAGAACAAACTACTTTATTTGGAGGAGTGCTGAGGATGAATGAGCCAGTGGTCCAAACTTCTTCTGGCATGCCTTCCTTTCAAAAGCTGAGAAATGTTCACGCCTCCCCACCCCACAATTTATTTATTTATCAATCATTAATTATAACTGGGGAAGCAAATGATAATAATAATAATTAATTCAAAAGTTGAATTTTAGCATCAAACTCTTGTTTGTTTATTTTCCCATCATAAATCATATTCATTCAACTTTCTTTCACTTTATTTTTCTCTCCTGGTCATCCGTGACCCCCCCTGCAGTGCCTCTGTACCTCCCCAGAAGGGCCTGTCACCCCAGTTTAGGAACCACTGAATTAAACAACCTCACAGCTCGAGAGGAAGAAGTTACCCTTCAGTCTGGTGGTACTTCTGTATCTTCTGCCTGATGGCAGCAGGGTGAACAATTTTTTTTATCCAATAATACATATGACCCTAATTTATCACTTGTTGAAACTAGCGATTGAGACCATAAATTTATTCAGAAACTCTTTACTATGGTAATAAATCAAGTGAGAAGCAGGGTAAATTTACCATAAGAGTACATATACAATTGTACCTCTTCTTGAAGAGTCGCCCCTCCTGACTGTTTTAAAGAATGAAGGTTCAAGGCTCTTTCACATTGGCTTCATTTTTCGCATCCGGAATCTCGGTTTTCTATTTATTATACAGTTTATGGATAATTCTCTGTAGATTCATCATTATGAGTGACCCCATTCACATGGTCACATTTTTTTCACATTATCAGTTGATACATTGTTAGAAAAATGCTGACTACAAAAAGAATAGGCCATAAAATAAAAGTAAGCAGAATCAAGAATGGGATGATTTTGAGACAAGGTCAAAGACAAGCATAGAGGGCATAAACATGCAAGGGAAAAATGGACGTAAAAGTAATCACATACTTTTTTACCAGGTTCTTTCTGGAGCCAAAAGCTTCATCAACGTTCGTATCAAGAAAAGACATTGCAGAGATTTAAAGCACCTGCCTTCCCGAGGATCTGAGTCTGCTAACTGACTAATTCAGAGGCCTACAGTATTTTACAGTTGACCTTGCCTTGTTCTAAAGTTGATCGGCACGGCTGTCAGTTGATACTGAACCCAAAGGCAAATTTAACAGTTGCTGGAATCAGAATATGGTCATTTTTTTGATTTGTATCACTAAAAGCCTCGACTGCTGCATTTTAACCAAGCTGCAAACATGAACCATACTGACGCTTACTGACAGAATGTCTTTTAATATCCCGGACTACTATAAGCTAAAACATTCACACATACTGTCAGATTTTGACCAAGGGCAACAAAAACTGAATTCCAAACCAGAGCTTCATTATCTCGCTCGGTCCAGCGTAGCCAAAGCAATAACACTTTCATTTGATACACTTGGCCTCATACAAACAAACAATGTGATAACAGTTTATACTCTGGACCAAAATATTGGATGTCTTATCAAAGCTCCATGAAAATCATGTATTATTGAGCACCAAGTGCTAGACTTGAGATAGGAGGAGGATAAGAGAACAGCCTCAGACGCTGCAGAGCTGCTTCGTGTTCCCTATTGACACTTTGCTGCAAATGGACAGATCGCCTCAAGGCCCGGCTGAAGTGTGTCGGCTGTGAGGATTTCTATTGGAAATCATTCTCCCACTTGTTTCCTCGAGGTTTCTGCCCGTCAACAACAGAAGCTCTGTGGCCATTCACAGCTCAGGCTCAAAGCCTTTTCTGGCTGTTTGGACACACTCAACAACAAAGAGAGTAAAAAGGGACACAAGAAAGCACAAAACAGCCACATTCTGAGAAGACAGAGGATCGCAACCATTTTGGAGATTTGACAAAGAGAGGGGTTTTTTGTGCAACTACAGTGATTATCGTCAGGATAGAAAAGGAAGCTAGTGGAAATGGCCACCAAGTGCCTTTGATGTGTGGGCAAAAACCTGGAATTTCCAACCAAAATCACACACACACACAGACCAGGCTTCTTTTTGGATACAAATTATCCTTCATAAGCAAGGCTCACACTAAAAACCTGTGCCATTTCTTTAGCTTACCATCTGCTGTGGCCTGAAGGACACGATTTAAATCACTTTTAAGCAAATATATGAAAATGTGAGCATCAGACATAAATGAGCAATTACTTTTGAAGGGATACGTCAACCAAATGCTTCAATCTAAGCATCTTGCCTGAGCAGATACTTGAAAGAGATCTAACAGGTGTAAATGCATTCGACTACAGTACAGGAACATGAAATAGGGAGATGACTATGAGGATTATAAGCTCTCCACAGATAAAAAGAAGTTTAATATGAAACAGAAAATTGCTAGAAATATTAAACATGACTGTCAACACCACTGCACCTTAAATAAGTGGAACAATAAATGATGCACAAAAGAGCAAAAAGGGCACAGAGTTTGTAATTAAGAACTGATGTTTTGATGGATAACACCCACATATGTCACAAAATGAGCATGGCTTTGCATATAGTAAGTGGTGTTGATGGCTAAATAAATAGAATTTTCCCCACGGGGCACCAGTAAATGACCTTATTCTTCTTCTAAAATTCTTTACTAAAGCAATATCACACAAAATTGAGTTCTGCTGCACTGAATGTGATTAGGTTGTAAGCATGAGGTCGCAGGTATAGATTTATACAACTGTTCTGCAAGAGGCAGTTATTAGTTTATAGTAATAAGCATTTTAAACTGATTTTCTCCGTGACTGCTGTCATTTACATTTTCGAATTCTTCTTCTTCTGGTAGTCTATCTGGTATCAAAAGTGATGTAATGGCTGGTAAGCTACACTTCTTCAGACACATGCCAGAAGCCACAAATAGGCAAGGATAGAGAGATTCTGCCTTTTCAATGTTATTATTGGAACTGAAAGCACATTTCGATCTTTTTTTTTTATTTAATGCTGAAACTGTGTAGCTCTACCTGCAGCAGCAATGGGACTATATTCAGCTATGTCTTCTTAAAGGACTAAAAGTTGATGTTTAGACTTTTGAGACTCACCCTGGTACAGACCAAATAAATGGACCGGGGCCATTTGAAAAAGGTGGCCTTGGCCTGTTTTTAAGTAGTTTTATGGCAGCAGATATGTGATTTTAGAATCATTTCAAAAGCTAAACTACCAATAAATCCATCTGCCGATTGTAAAATCTGTTTAGGAGGCGATCTTATATGAAGCCATTCATATATTTATGCAAATCAACACATATTCACATCAGTGCAAGTATTATCACTGATTAATAGGTGAAAAGCTTTTAAAACTGCTGTTCTTGTATCATACTCCGTTTTACTTTGTACGATCCCACAGTAACAAGCCCTACATCATATGAGGATATGTTGTCTGAATAAAATATGTTAAAAGAAAGAAAACTAGTTATAAAGTCATAGAAAAATTATATTAGTATGCCTGCATTTTCCTCTCAAACTCACTTAAAGCATCAGGGCTGTCATGCAATTTAAATGAGAGATTCCAGTCAAGCCAGATGTCTGGTTCAAAGAGCAGTTTCACCAGCAGTGTGTTCATCAGGGAGAGAAGTAAGCAATCTTAAATGAAAGTCTTTATCTTGCCAAAATGCATACATGTATCAGATGTTCATTCTGCGCACTGCAACCAAATGATCTGGAGGCCAAAGTTAAAGGGGTGTGAGGGACGGATGAGCCCTGCAGGCTGACCATCTGCCCACTAAAAACAACCAGACCTAATGACATTAAAAGAGAAATCCGTTTGAAAACCCCAGCATCAATCTGTGAGACTGACGCAGTCCAGAAGTTATTTTATGGCTGATAATTTTTTTATTTTTTTTTTTGCTTTCTCTCAAGTTGCTGTTTGACACACATCAGAGGAGTGAGTTCTGTGTGCTGTATTACATGCAGGTACAAAGAGCCAGAACAACAGTGCAGGTGAGAAAGACAGAACAGACAGAACAATGGCTGGGTGTGTCATTCCCACTTACAAAATATTACAAAAACCCACTGGGGCCTGTGTTCTATTTCACACAAAACTGATGGCAGGGTCACACAGACTTGAAACTAGTCACATTGCATCAGAGTTTATTGAAGTTTTTTTTGTGGATGGAGAAATGGGTACCTCTGCCTCTTTTATGATTGATTTCTCTTTGTTCGATTGTTGAACGCTGCTGTAAAATCATGAGTCGGGAATGAAATCGTGGCTGTTTAATTCTCGGAACCAATTGTGGACATGTATAGCATTCAGCCTCTCAATTTTTTGCATTTATAGAGGAACAGCTGGCTCCAATTATACATTTAATTGGCTCCAGTTAATTGGCTCTAGTGGGGGAATTACTTTTTCATGGCTAAATATTGCATGTTTGATCACCTTGAACACCAGACAAATGAGAGAGGCACCAAACTTGGCTGTCATTTGTTCTCTTTTATTTTCACACTAAAAATTACCAATACATACTGCTATGCAACTGCTCTTATCATGTATTCACTTACCCGGTAAGGCAGTTCCCAAGAATTCCCACTTCTAGTGTCAAGCGTGCAGGACTGCCAGGCATGACCCACTCCAGAATAGTGGCAGGTGTGGAGTTAGACTGAGGTGGTACGCCTGTCAAACAGCATAAAAAGGAAAACTATAATTACTGCCTGGAGTTTGTACACCTCCATCCAACCAGTCAAGCTGCAGTTTACATTTGTGTCGGTCCAGACTCGTGCAAGATATTTTGTGAAAACTTTGAGTGAATCTTTTTTTCACCTTTTGATGTTATTTGGGATAGGATGGGAAAAGATAAATAGGAAAAAGGGGAGAGTGGGAAGAAAACACACAACATTGCTGAGAAATCAGCCTCCACACATGCACCACAAACTCTGCCAGCTGAGCTGCTAAGGCGCCCAAACTTTCAAGGAATTAAATGAGAAGTATTAACTGTATTTTTTGGCAAAATGCAAGTTGTCACTATATTGACATGCTGTCTTCATGCCAAGACTACAGATAAGAGAGTAGAGAGAGATAGAGAACATGATGTCACAGTAAATTTGACCTTTGACCTTTTGGATATAAAATATTATCATATGATCATTTTATCTTTTTAGAAATTTGTGTGAAATTTTGTTATAATAAGCACATGAATTCTTGAGTAATGGCCAAAAACATTTTTCATGAGGTCACAGCAACTTTGACCTTTGACCTCCAAAGTCTAATCAGTTCATTAATAACTACAAGTGGAGGTTTGTACCAAATTTGAAGAAATTCCGTCAAGGCATACTTGAGATATTACACTCTCAAGAAAGGGGTGGACATGAGGTCACAGTGACCTTGACCTTTGACCACTGACCACCAAAAAGTTCGTCATTGAGTCCCAGTGGATGTTTGTGCCAAATTTGAAATCATTCTGTCCAGGCATTCTTGAGATATTGTGTTCACAAGAATGGGATTGCAAAAAAACAAACAACAAAACATTACCAATACATAACCCACATGTGATGATGTTGCATTTACAACATTACACCTTACCCAGTGTTGAAAAGCATCACAAACATGACATATTTGGTCAGCTGGAGATTCTTACTGCATCTGATGTAAGGTGCTGAGTCTGTATTTAAGCACAGGAACAGTGTTTAGATTGCCAGGAAGCTTACTTTAAAGAGAACACTCAAAGAGAGCTGCACTGTGCAGACAGGCGAGGCAGGTCACTTGTCAAGAAGAGGGGAGAAAGGATGAGGTGAACGGGGCTGAGTGTGTGCTGTGTCTGTCTTTTTTTATCTGCACAGAGAGTGCAAATAATGGCACTTCAAACCTCTCTGTCACCACCTTATAATTTAAACAATGATTACAAGGGGCTACATCAGGCAATCAAAGACTATACCTCAGCAAGTATGGGCCATTTGAACAAGTGTGGAACAGAGGTATCCGGAACAATTAACTTAAGATATCAAAGACATGCTAGGCATTAATTTGAGTCTTTTTATTCCACTAAGAAGTGTTTGACATTGTAGTTTGTTGGATGTCACATAAATAATGCAGGGAATGCAGAGAAAACACAACTAAATTGATACCACAAGGTGAGTCAAACAGTAACTTTCAATCAGTAATTACCATTATGCAAAAAGCTGGCACTTTCAACAGAAAACTGTGGCACTTCACATTATGGCTCAGTAATAACGTGTTCATAGAGGGGTAATAATTGGTAAATAGTTCAAATGAAATGAATAAATAGCACTATGTCATAACTGCATGTCCAAAAATGAGTACTGCAGTCTAAATAGCGAGATGGAGCCATAGACGTTATACTATATAGGTTGAATCCCTATTTAATATATGATCTATGGTTGAAGCGAGTTGTGCTGCTCCCTCTTCCCCGGACCCGAGGAAGCTCAGGCAGGCTGCAGGAACCCTGCAGTTGTTTTAGATAAGTGCAGCATTACAATTTGACAATAACAAACAATGAAGAGTCCTACACTGTAAACTGATCAGCTGTATAAAAAATGTCATATATCTGTCAATGTAAATCTAAGCCTGTTATCCTAAAAACAAAAGCCCACTGCTCTGAAAGTACACACTTTCAACGACTTTCAGGGGAGTTCAGCGACTGCCTGCCTTCTGCCTGCCAGACTCCATTAACATATTGCTAAGTTTAAATGTTATAAACATCTACTCCATCCAAAAGATTATTAATTATTTTTTATGACTCATAAACAGACACTTAATCATTTGGCAAATGTTCTGCATTAATATGAACTCTAATCTATGTGAAATTGGCAACCAAAAACACAAGTCGATGGCTGGAATAAAAATGTGAAAGGAAAACATTGTGGCTGTAGTGTTGTCATCAGAGATACGAACATTTCATCTTAGTGTGTTTCCTTAATCTCTGAAGACATTAGTATTGCAGTAGAACAGTAAATTACAGACTTCTCCTTTAATAATTAAGTATTCTAACACCATGTAGTTACCAAAGAAACAACCACTTAACTAAGGGTAATTATGGGGAGACATTTAAAGATAGCAACAAGGCAAAACTTTAAGTATATTGAACCAAGATATTACTATTCTATTACTAAAAAGTTTATAATTGATAATTACATTGTTTTACTTTAAAAAAAAATGTGCAACTTACATTTAACAATACACATTTTGACAATACACACAAAACACTACCAATGTCATGCCATGAAGATTTATGTCAGCAAAAACAGAAAGAAAACTTTTTTAGACATTTGATGGTCTCTGTGCATTTATATCCATTCTGGGGTGAGAGATTAATTCATCTACTGATAAGTGATTTTCAAAATAACACTCTGTGGTGTTACAGTGTTTTATATGGGGGCCTAAACCTAAAAGCACCTTTCTTTTTGGCTCACACACTGTATGGCTGAGTGCACTCTTTTAATACCAACTCAATGAATCATAATACAGCTCCCTTCTTCTAGTACTTCCTGCTGCCATGTCCCTCAAAGTGAAGTGGCAGACACACATTTTCCTCCTCTGTGTGTGTGTGCAATAATATATGGTGAACTTATCCTGGGAGCCATTCCAAGAAGAAGAATAAAGCCACTCATTGGTCACTTTAGAGCTAGAGTAAAAAAAAAAAAAAAAACAGCCCAGTACTCTGTATGAATGCAATGCTTTTTGTGGGGCTTTGTCCCAGAGCACTTAAGGACTGACAGATAATAGTAGTGAAAAGCAGCCCTGGGGGGACAGCAGCTAAAGTGGGACCATTTCTTTCAGTAAAGGTGGAAAGTAACCGCTTCCTTTTGTGAAAAAACACTCTATCTCTTGCTCTACCAGCTGTACTTAGGTATAGCTTTTGAGTCGCGTTGAGATGTTTTAAAAGTCTGTTTAGATTTTTCCTTTAAAACATCAGTAAATAGTGAAATATGAGAATTGTTAAAATTCCATTCTGGACGGTCAGAAATGGAGAATAGGGCTAATTTAATGTTTTAGTCCATCTTCTGTCGAAATTTCAACTTAATCTAACTATTGAAACTGCATTAATCTGTAGTTTTATGTTAACCATGTATCAAATTTTGATGTGTAATATGAAGGGTGTGTCTCATGACAAAATGACAGCTCCCAAAAACCAGAACATTTGATCGGCCCCTGGTGATTGGTTGCAGTATAAGTCATAAATCCTGCCTCCTCAGTGTTAATAGGAAGGACATGGGGCAAACTAAAACATCAAAGTACACATAAAAAAAAAAATGGATTCTGTCATTTATGCACATCTGTTATTTTTTTCTTAATCATTTTGGTATGAATTAGTGATGCTAAAAAAAAGGGGGGTTTCATGCCAGCTGAGTCCTGCTCGCGTTTGAGTTGTCTGGGTGTATGGGCAGGAACTCGAAACCAGAGCTCCATCACTACGGTGTAGACTCCATATGACGCCACCAGAGTAAGATGGCGGCATTTGAAAAACTAGTCCATCTTTATCTATATTAATGTGATGAACCCACAGGTAATAATACCCCATTCCTTGCAGTACCCCTCAGTGATACGGAGCATTCTGTTCTTTCACTTCATTGTATTGGTTTTAAGTTTCTGTTTTCACTCTCACCACTTTCACCAGCCTTATTTCTAACATCAGCAGGCAGCCATTTTCAACAAAAAAGTTCTGATGAACCCATTGTTCACTACCTGGCCAGCACCGAATGTTGCACTTTGATTCATCTGGGCAACAGAAAAATGGCCTTGAATGAATGTTAATGTTGCATTTTGCCTCCTGTATGTGAAAATAAACAGTAGCGGAAAGAGTATTGTTAGTATAACTGCTGATGTTTAATGCATTATCATTAGCAAGTATTTAATCAAAAGTGGTTTCTGTTTCTCCAATCTGAAAACTCCTGTGCTGTTATGGTCAGTGTTCATCTCTACGAAACTATGCCATTTCCCCCCCCACCTAAATGTCCAGGTTCTTATTGGTTTGTTCAGCTTTATTGGCAACACAAATGCCGATAAAAGGTTTGATATTAATTCTAATTGCAGGCCTACTCAGTGAGTGTTTTTAAAAGTAACTAAGTAGATTACACAGAGAAATGCATATATACGAGTAAAATTACACTCATAAAAGTACCCCTGAACAAAGACTTAATTTCAGTTGTAATGCATTACTTCTGCCCCTGTAAAATAAGTAACTGTTTACTCACAACACAACAACACTATGAGATAAATACTATGTTTACAGCTTCTCCTGTTGCCCCAGATGGACATAAGATTAATCAAAGCTACCTGTAAGCCTTAGCATCCCCAAATGGCAACAAGAAAATGACTGACTTGGTGTACAGAAATCCAACAGCTCTCTCAATATATTGGGATTGGATAAGACACATTCCTGCCTCGATCACAATGGCACGGGCTGCTGATGAATTCAAACTGGTGTTTATTAATCCCGCTGACATTTCCATATTGTCACTCCGACTGTTCAGAGACACTGTGCTTTACAGGAAGTCACAACAGAAAACTGACAATACTCACAAGCTGATAAGACTGTGCAGTCTGTTCTAGAGCAATGGAAATGGACACAAGTCTTCCTATGTTGCACACATGCAACAAACTCAAAATCACATTTTATCTCCAGTTAATTAGCTTTTCAGTCTTGTTAGTGGTGAAAAGATTGTTAATTTACTGTATTCAAATCCAGCTTCTCCATGCATAGATAGCAAGGAAGGAAAACCTTTACCATATGAGAACATTTACATTCACTTGATTCAATGGATCATTGTTAAAGACTGTACTGTATTTTAACTGTGAAAACACTGAAACTCATCCTCAATGTATTTTTCCAAGCTCAAGAAGAAAAATAAAACACTTCTGCCTTGATCGCACTGAATATTTTAGCATTTTCTGTGGGTGTATGAAAGTTTGGTAGCTGGATAATGGTATTCAAAAGATGCTTTCTGTCTCTGCTCATCCAGAACTCCAGCTATGATCGGCTGCTCCTTTGTGGTTGATCGGGAATACTTTGGCGAGATTGGTCTGCTCGATCCTGGCATGGAGGTCTACGGAGGCGAGAACATTGAACTCGGCATGCGGGTAAGGACCACAATTCTGCTGCTGATGAAATGCATTTAAATCAGAAGGAGACTTTGATAAATAGCTTGAAATGTAGACTTTTCTTCTTTTTTAAACTGAAATAAAAGTCACTGTGTTAAACAGAAGATGAAATTGCTCAGAGAATTGCTGCGAGAAAAGTTGGTTTTTAATGAGGCGCTCCATCTAAGCTGGAGGGGTTTTTGTGTGTAGGGAGCCCACACAAAAAGTCATAATTACAAATCCAATATTTGAGAGGGTAATATTTAGATGTACAGTCCTGGTTGGAATGATTTGTGAAATCTATATTCAGACTTTGGAACAGCTTATGATGAAGTTTTCTTACGTTTTCCAGCTGGGGGGATACAGCTTAAGATACAAAACCCAGGGGCGTCAACAGAAGCCATGATTAAACTTTGCAAAGTTTCTTAGATGGGAGTGGGGGGAGAAAAAACATCCCCTTAATGCAAATCTTCAGCCAAACCAAAGGCTTTAAAGCCTGTATACGGGAAATGTAAATCTCTTTTGCTGCTGCTTTGAGTTGAATTTAACGCTTCATGTGAGCGAAAGGGCTTGCTGAAGAATTGGTTAGCGTTTAAATTCAGAAAATGTTTCTCTCCAGCCGAGTGGAACCGTTCTGAATCTAAACGCACTCCTTCAGCTTATTGGAATGAGATATGCTTGAGAGATCGCAGTCCTTCATTTAACGTCATCCCCACATCCATTTTGAAATCTCGAGATGGCTTCAACGACACCTCTGAAGTGTTGGTCCTCTTTGAAAAAGCACTTGAACATGGGCTGGAGAATGGATCAGGGTTTACAGAATTGCTGCAGTGTTTTATTGAAGCCACAGATGTTTATAGCTGTCGCTGACCATTTTAAAGCGTCTTATTATTCCACATAGACTGGCTCTCCCCCACATCAGGGATGCCTAGCCTCCTTTAGCTGGGGGCCACTTTTACTTTTACTTTTATTTTTATTCAAATTAACTGGATATTTATTAACTGAACTAACTTGGTACAAGGACAACAGGCCTGTATGAATGACAAATAAATGAGATATTTACTATTTTCACTCACAGATACTGCATTCAGTAGCTGCAACTGCACTTTGGTTGTAAATGCTCTGGTTACATTTGTAAGAGTGCTATAACATTTACAGCCCAACTGATGCCTGATGGGGTTTGATATTGACATACTGACAGATATTCTTTATTTAAAAATATAAAATCCAAAACGGACATCAGACCACTGAAACAGCAAACTTTCCCTGGTACATTTAATTATTATAAATAACTGGAATATTACGATACCGTTGTAGAACAATATGGCTAAGAGCAGACCGACTGATATATCTGTCTGGTTCTAATAACATTCAACATATCTGGAACCTCTTCAATCATGCAATCACTCAAATGAGGGATTTATATAAAGATAAACCATAACCTGCTCCTACCAGGATGAAGAGCATCTGGAAGTGGTAACACTTTATATTAATAAGCTTGTAATAAGCATTATTTAATAGGTAATAAGGCCCTTATAAGATGCTTATTAACATTAATATGTACTAATGAGACAATAGAAGTAAGCCTTTCTCTCTGCAGATGTCACTGTCCAATAATAATAATAATAATAATAATAATAATAATAATAATAATAATAATAATAATGTTAACTGTTAATTACATAACCATAAACTTTGCTCACACTTTAAATCCAGAGATACCCTCAAATTAACTGTTAATAAATGTGTAATAAAAGATTAATTAATAAGCAAGCTTAACACCTTTCTTGTAAGTGATTATAAATGTCTCATAATCTAATAATGTTAATTATGTTATTGTGAACACATATATATGCTTATTAAGACATATTGATGTTAATAAGAATCTTATAAGGGCCTTATTACCAATTAACTTACACTTTTTCCAAGCACCTTAAAGTTTCACCATTTAAGCTCTTTTAATGTCTGTAGGATAAGCTGCAACTTCCAGAATAACAGCCATGGAACACTACTGAAGATTTACTAATGTATAAACAAACAAACAAACAAAATAAAATCCCAAAGTTAAACTATTTATTTTTATTGTGAATTACAAAATGATTGCAGGGCCACCCACCTTCCTATCAGGGACTAGATTTGGCCCATGGGCCGCAAGCTGAGTATCACTGCCCTGCAGCAGTAGCATGTTTTGACAATAATGGTGCAATCATCAAGCTTCTGGTGTCTTCATCTGATAGTTGTTTTGCCATTATCATACAGTGATAACTCAGCAGTACGCATTATGTGCCAACTGCCATCAGCCTCCCCCAAGGTTACGCAGTGTTTTCTCATTCACTCGAGCTGCTTATGTGGGCCTAACAAACCATGCAACTGAGTTAGATGAGGTCTGTGAGGAAGATCAATTCAGCTACAGCAGCTAAATAAAGTTAGGACAACTCTGTTGAACTGTGTGATATAGTGTAACTTCTTTTGGCTCTTACTCACACTCCTCATTGACTCCAGTCTCCTATCACTATGAATATTTACTGTAGCTTTTTGATCCATGAAGTGACGAGAATATGCCTCTCTGTCTGCGAGCACAATGCCGTCGCAAATGCAATTACCTCTCCTCCTGTTTGGCCTGTCTGCGTGGAAATGAAACACATGCCACAGAAAAGGGGCCATTCAGCACATGCACAAGCTTGAATAGGTCTGCAGTCAACAACCAGCTTCAACCATTCATATTGTACAGCCGCTAATGGAATGGAGATGGGTTTCTGGCGAGTGGACGGCAATTACTCCTCTAAGGCTACAGCGGCTCAAGCTGCTCATTGTAGCACCGGCTGAGGAGTTGCCATTTGGGATAGGCTTGATTGACAAGAACATGTTTAACAATTAGCCCGGGCAGCTCACAATAGCTGAGCCTGCCCTGGACCATCTGACTACAGGGGGCTGATGAAAGGCAGGGTTCACACAGAAAGGTTATGGCGTATTTATAATTTACTGTGAGTTCCGGCCCTCTGTAGCTTGCTCTGGGTAAAAAAAAAAAAAAAGGCTGCCAGGATCCAAAGAACTGGCCTCTTTGTAAGCAGAATGGAGGCTAGGATGTGCTGGACTGATTATACAGCACATCGCGCTGCATGTGGTGTTGTTTCCGTGAGGAAGAGAATAAAACCAAGGGAAGGGAATATAAATCATAGATCTCACTGAAGTTTTCTGTTTGTTCGGGTATGCAATAATTTACAGCGCAGGACCTGTAAATGAAAAGAAATGAAACAGAGAGAGGATGAAACTGCGGAGACAAAGAAAATGGATATGTAAAAGATGCTCCCAGCATGTTGTAGTGAAGGATAGATGCATCAGCGGCAACCACACCACTAATACATGAATTCTCAGTTAGACAGACGAGAAACTACATGGTGTATACAAAAGTAACTAGAGTCAACTGAATGTACTGGGTTGGCTTTGAATGTTGCTTAACAGATAACTTATGTATTTTTGAAACTGTACTTGATTTTCCCATATTTCTGTGACCATGGCTCTGTCTTCCACACAGCACAACGCAGCTCTCATTGCTATTTTCTGACCAACAAGTTTGTTGTTTTCTCAACCAGTGCAAATGTCTTGCACCCATTCGTGGTGGTGTTGGTCTTAAAATGAGGTGTGGTCAGGTGGATTGTTTGCGCATTACAACTTGAGGCAGTAGAAAGTGGTTATGGCACTGACCAACATGGTGCAGTATTTTCTGGCTATTCAAGGGATGCATTATTCAGATAGTAAGACGTGTCTACATAGGCAGATTTACGATGAGCATATACCCTGCTTCTGAGGCACTGCAGTTAATCCACTCATCATAAAAAATAGTATTAATTAATAATAGATGGGTTGCAAGTGAGTGAAATAGTTTTGAAGCTGTGTGCACATTTACACACAGCAGCTGTAACTTCACTGATTGTTCAAATACGTCAGGATCAGTCCGAGTCTAATGTTAATTAATATGCTGTGTTGCACACATACAGTGAAATTGTTTGGAGTAAAGCAGCTGTAAAAGTCATGACTCCCATCAGAGCAGTCTAAAAAATACCTTCTTTGGAAAGGAGGCTGCTCTCAGTAACCTTTCCATGTGCACAATGCTGCTTGTGTGTAAAAGCACACCCACATAGTCAGGACATGATGAGACACTTCAGCCAGTTTGACTCACTCGCACCCTATCCACCATTAATCAAAATATTAATTTTCAAGCCCACAGTGTCTGCATCACCACAGCTAGGTTCAATCTAGCACCTCTACTTGCTTCTTCAACTTTCTGAATCCATGACTTAAATAGCAATGCACCAGAGACAGGTGCACCTCTTAAAAGGAATGGGAGATGACACTCTGATTGGTTTAATTCATGGTACACCCAAAACACACCTATAATTAATCAAGAGACCAAACAAAACCCCTCTGCACCTTGTGTCTTAACAAAGTGGAGTTGACATACCCTAAATGCGTGAGCACCATACACTTTAGACCACGCGCTTTAGATCTTATAAATAGGGCCCTAAGTGACTAACGGTGACAACAATTTTTGAAATTGGTCCAGTATTGAGGGAGAGCACTGCAGCCAGCACAAGCTAAATTAAGCTGTAAGGCAATCATTTTGGGCAACTGTGCACCATCAAAGTAAGTCCATTAAAAGTGCTTGTTTTTTTGCCAGTGACAGGCTCAGACTGTCGTTGTAAGTGTTGGACAACATTATGGAAAGGATTTCTACAGAGACAGACCTTTTTTTACGTAGCAAGGTAAGTTTTGTTTAACCAGAAACAGCTGCTACTGCTCTTACCAAACTGAGTGGACTCCCTTTGCAGAACTTTAATTTTAACATCACTGTGGTCTACATTTCTGTCAAATGTGACATAAACAACAAAAACAAAAACAAAATAAAACTTACCAAAACCAACTTGGCTTGTCTTTCCACTGTTCTGCTCTGTTTTGGTTTGAAATAAACCTTTTATTCACAGAGCTAAATTTGAAATGTGTAGATGATCAGGCTGTACACGCCATTGCTCCCCTTTCTGCCTCCCTCTCGTTCCTTTCCGGATTTTTGATTGGTTTATTCCAACCAAATAAAGTTAGTGATTTTTAAAACAGTGGAGAGATGAGTCAAGACAATTTTGGTAAGTTTTATTTTGCATTTGCATGAATATGACAATGATGATGTTAGATTTTCCATTTTGTAAAGGGAGTCTGGTTAGTTTTGCGAGAACAAACAAACAGCTGATTCTGGTTAAAAAAAAAACATATCTTACTCTTTAAAAAATGTCTATCTCTGTATCAAGCCTTTTCATAATGTTGTCACACTTACAGTAACAATCTGAGCCTATTGTGGCAAAGAAAAGGACTTTTACTGGACATATTTTGACGGTGTGTAGTTGCACAGGGGGATTACATTGCAGGTCAGCTCAAAAAATATCAAAAATTGTCGCCCCCCTAAAAAATATGTGAAAATATACTCAGGTTAACCTCACAACACATTTTTCCCTTTTGCCACATCTACTAGCAACACGGGGATATGAAAATCTACACCTTTTAAATAATTGTAAATGGCATGTCTGAACTGGAACATCCTGCTTGCCACGAGGCTCCGTTTGCAAACAGAGAAAAATGGTTGGGGACAGAAATGATGAATTCTGCCAGAAGTGTCAATATGAGTTTATCTTGTAATGTGTCTCCCACCCCTCCTGCATTGCTGAGTCTTTGCTGATATAGCATCTCAGGAGACCACGGCATTGCCTTTCATTTCAAAGTTCCTGTGGGCACAAGTATTATACTGTGGTAACTCTGTCAGCAAATATAATATACATCAAATCTATCAGGGGTCATCCCCGCAGCTGCTGCTCCTGCTGGTTCCACTCAGAGTTGATGTGGAGTAAAACCTTTCTACATATATTTGAGTTACTCCGAAAACTTAACAGCTCATATAGATTAAAGTAAGAGACTGTTACATTTGAATCGGTGCATTGATATTAACATTATCTACTGGGACTTTTTGAAATGCATACAGTATTACCAAGTGAAACCATTATATTTGTATAGAAGTTTCCAGGGGCCATTGCTCATACTGTATTTAATATCCTCTCATTTTCCATTGCAAATTAACTGATTTCCCAAGCCTCTGAAATGGCATTTAAACCATTATAAATACAGGGATACATACCACATTTAAGTGAACAATTAACCCTAAAAATTTAAACAAAGGTTTTTACAGATGTTGTAGACTGTAGGTGTTGTAGCAAGATGTGCCAGTATTTAGTAGATGTAGAATAATTTGTCCCTCAAAATATTAATTTGGAGGCGACACAGGCCTAAAGCTGGTAACTTATGAAATAAAAATGCTTTAATTTACTCAACACTTCATGGGCATCATTTTTTCTAGTAAATGAATAAAAATCTACCAACTCATTAGTATGTTGAATCATAACTGAAATAGGAAATTAATTGGACATGTTTTTGAATGAATTTAGAAAATAATTATTAACACTAAAGGCTTGTCTACACAGGAGGCATTTCAGCCATGATTTTAAATCGTCTGATTCACGCCTCTTTGACTGAACAGATATGCCTCTATCACACTATTCTCTTTAATCTGGGCACAAATAACATGACCTTGCACCTGGCAATTCAGTGCACTGCGTACCTCAAAGCCAGTTTTGATGATAGACCAGTTCTTCCTATTAAAAAAATGTCCAGTGATGTAGTATAAAGTGCAAGAAAGTGCAAAATAGTTTTGTTGTCTTAAACCTAACCAGCTGCAATCACATATCTAATTTTGTTAATCTGGCAACAAATATCACATGAGTATGATGATGACAGTCACCTAATTATTAATCCACAGATGTTAATAGGAAGAATTGGACCTGTGTGCAAAACTAAAACTTTGGCATATGCACTGCATGCAATTTCAAAGTGTAAAGTCATTTTGTTTGTGCGCAGATTGAAGCGGATGGGTTGTGTACCCAATCAAGCTGTCTACACAGACTGCGTAACAGCAGATTTTCACGCTTCAAGCCAATTTTCTTCCATTTTACATGTGTAACCAGAGTGATTGTGGACTTGGCAACATATTTGTCCAACCCTAGTTTGTATTGTGTAGCAACTTAGTGCCAAGGGCAGTTCAACCTAAGTAGTAACTTACAGTTCATCATCACTTAAAAAAATAAAATAAAATCACAGCATTCAGCGATGCCTTTCTCTTAAATCCTATCTATCATGTATTAATTTTGTTAATAAATATTTTCTGCCAGCCAACATGATGGTAACCTCTTTCCTGCCAAAAAAGGCCAGTCAGAGTCTAGATGGGTATACCCCACACAATATGCCCATGTGCTCACTTTGCCATCAGGAAACCATCCAAGCTGCTTTATGAAATCTGTCTCATTTTCATAACAGTCCAATCAATCAGTCACTTGCAAAAACTCAAGTGTGATCTCCTGGGGTGGCCGGCTTGTCTCTGTGACATTTATTAAACTCACCAGGAACTCCTTTCAAAAAGTAATGAACCAAAAAATGACTCTGTTTTTTTCTTCTTCTTTGAAGTCTCGTCTCCATAACCACCTGGGCTGGGCCTCGAGGCATCTGGTCATAATCTCTCTGTAGTGAGGAGAATGGAGCTAATTAAAGTCTAGCAGTACCAACAGCTAGACAGGAGTGGGACATAATTACACTTCACTTGGTCCCCGCTGCATCCCAAATACAGTTATTACAGTGTGATGACAGTTTACAGTACAACAGGTCACTACATTTATTATTTTGGTTTATATTTGATTTTCATCAGTTTTCATGTATTAAATATTTAACAGCAAATTTACCACCATACATAATTCACAGATTCATTTTAAAAAGGGAAAGGGACATGTGCACGCCGGTGTCCTGAAACACAGGAAAGCTAGTTATGGTACTTTCACTCACCAACACGATCAGCAGTTGGAGCTGTTACACAAACTCATGGAGCCAGTTAAAGTACAGTAAAAGCCTGTCCAATTGCCACAATTTGTGTCAAAAATCTTACACCTTCTCTGAGTCATAACTCAGTCCAATGTAAAACTATTTTTAGACTTGCATGTCCCGAGAATATCCTTATCTGACAACAAATCAACTTACGTAAAACCAGTCAATCTGGGCATACGCTGTACAATATTAGGAACGTTGTTTAATTTCAACTCCTGCTGTGGTGCAGTATTGTTAAAAACCAAATGAAATTAAATACAAAATATGCAAATAGAAACAAAGGCACGTTGGCCACTGCATGGACCGTACTAGCTATGGACAATTGTCGATAAAGATTTGTTTGAAACAGCAAGCAGATATATTTTTTTGCTAACAATTAATGCTAACAAGCCAAAATGTGTTGCCATGATCATCTGTACTATCCTGCGTGTATGAACTAGTAGGTGGTTATGAAGATGCAGACAGTATGGCTTGTCGAATTTATAGAGCGAATTGGAGGAAATTTAAAATACTCTGGTTGCAGCTTTGTGCATGTGCAGTGAGAAAAAAAGGTACCTTGGGTACTTGTGGCTCCGCTTCAACTGTGTGAGAACCTGACAACAACTGACTAAATTTTCAGACATGTTGGAAATTTGTCAAACAATTCGGCCCCTCTCTAAATGAGTCGTGCATTTAAAAATCAGCTCAGGTTTATTAGTATCAATGCTGACAGTACTCTTACTGGCATCTGACACATCTGCATAAAATTATACAATGCAGTAAAACATAAAAACAAATGAAAGACATATTGTTAATGGCAAACCTTGTGTTGAGCTGTACAGTATCTCCTGCAAGTAAAGTAGAACTTAAACATTTATCGAGTCGACAGAGCCAGATCATCACACCAGTTTCCATTTTTCTGACTTTCTTCTATTGTGGTAAATATGGCTTATATTCACCTTCTGTGCAGTTTGCTCCAGTTTATTCCTAATCAGCTGGAAATTGAATCATTTTCCAAATTGTGATAGACTGTGTTGTTTGGTAACAAAAAACATTTATTCATGGTCAGCTATTGTAAATTATTTTTAACAATCGCTACTTGAAAAGATAGATTGTCTGTTGACTTAATGCTTCAATTATTACTAGTCAAGTAGATAATAAACCCAAGAGCCCGTCTTAGAGTGTATATTTTATACCACCCACTACTTTCATATTATATCCAGTTTTCCAGATGGTAACTTTGCTTCATAAGAAACAAATTAATAAATAAATGGGAAAAAAAATATGAACGTAAGATGAGCCAGTAAGCATTATTTCTGGCAGTACAATAACAGGTGCTGCTTCAAAGCAGTTGGTGGAGGCAGTCAGATGTTGCTTTTAGTTTATTCTGAGAACATCTGCCCCTTTGATACAGATATGAAACCTGGACACTTTATCACAGTTGATTAACCCCACAAGCCATCTGGATTTGTAGATACAAATGGACTCAAAGTGAGTAGGCACACTCCAGGTTTGTTGCTTTGTTAGAAGTGTGCCTATATGCCTGTGTAATTATACAGTTTATTCCACATTTTATGTACTGTTACTCTTGCACTCATGACATTATATTAAGACTAGAGATGATATTTTGAGACTGATCAATTAAGTAAAACAGAGCTCAATTTTGAACTTTGCTCTCCTCCAAATTTTATGACATAAGATGATATCTCCTCCTAGACAGCCACAACTTTTTTGGGAGTGGTGGAAGAGCCACAACCGGTAACAGGAACAAAGTGCATGAATGCGCTACAAGAGTGGCGTTCATTGAACAGGCTCTGTCTTTGGTATTAGTTCACAGCGTGTGATCATCACACCTCAGTATCTCTCTGATAAAAAACTCTGGTAAAACTCAAACTACATTATGCTGCTTCAGTAAACATTCTTAAACATGGGGTGTCTGACTGAACTAAAGATTTGAGTATTTAATATTTATATTTTAATACAAAAACATGAATATCGCACACCATTTCATAAGATGTCATTATGTAGGCTCCAGTGTCCTTGGTAGGAGGAGGTCCTATCTAAAATTTTCAAAAAAATGTAAGAAATGAACATTAATTTTTATGACTGTGAACTAAATTCTAAATTGTAACTTTGAGCTAGCTCTGTTTAAGTGTGACCTTGCACAACACTTTCAACCGCACTGTGTCAAGTGTACGTCAAGTTTAACATTCAGAATCAGGAGAATGCACGACTACAGACACCAACAAATACTGGCTTTACTTTTTAAAGATAGCCATCCTAACACTCGGAATAGCATAGCTTTCTGTTTGTCTCTCTACATGAGCACTTTGTGTTAAATTTTGTTTGTATGAAAAGTCCTATATAAATAAAGTCTGAGTGATTGATTGATTGATTGATTGATATAAGTGGTGAAATTATCTTCATTCAGTCAGCCAAGCCCGTAACTCACAAGACCCTGAGAATCAGAAAGTAACAGCCAGCTGTGTGTTGTTGTTGGTTTGCTGTCTGCTTTCTTAAAGAGCGCAGTAACATGGTGGTAATTCCCTGCTTGACACTGTTCCTTTCCCAGGACTAACACAGTAAATGTTAATGTTTTCTACAGGCTAAAATGAGTTATCAGGGGATGCTACGATAAGCCCTTCCTGATAAGCCCGGTTCTTTTGTGCACTCTCTCTCCATTCATAACATATCACACCAAGAATTCTCTGCTTCTTTGCTGGGTAATGAAGCGTGTCTGTGTGTGTGTGTTTTGGAGGGTTGTCTTATATATTCAATATACAGGAACAGATCATACAGATTATTCCTTAATCATTTCTGACATACACCCAAGCAGAGCGGCTGACCGAGCCTCTGTACTGCTTGCCTTGGACTCCTACAGACTGCAGCCCTCCACAGCGAGAAAGCAGTCACCTTGAAAAGGGCAGGAACGTCGTTATGAGGCGCCGTTAAGCCCCAGCCATCTGTGGACACCAGCCATTCTGGCAGCTTCAAAATCACCAGCGTGCCCATGTCCATCAAGCAGCAAATGACAGTGGGCGCTGACCATATGCGAGTCCTTTCCAACAAACTGAGTCATTCCAAAGATGAGAACAAATCTGAGGCGTCTGAGGAATTCTGATTTTACACTTTATCAAATGGAGGAGACAAACGCAGAGAGTTATTGGATAAATGCCATATTGAGGAATGCTGTAGGAGCCTGTGGACATCTGGTCGTTACATACGGTGCACTACAGTATCTGTTATTGACTTCTGCATATATAACTCCTATGGGAGCTTCATCTGTTACATGGCTGTGGCACTTGAGTCTGCTCTTATTCTTAAGTGTTGTTTCAAGATGTGTTTTCCATCATCTCAGAATAAAGAAACACAATTTAATAGGTAATGGTTAAGTTCAAGCGTAGTCTTAGGCCTGGTCCACATGTATGGTCTTTGGCACAGTTTCCATCCATTTTAAAACACCTGAAAACACATATCACATAAAAATTCACCTATATGTGAATGCTGTTAGAAGCAAGAAGCAGAGTGACGGGGCAGAGAAACATGACTTATGGTATCCTCCCATATAATGCTATTTTTTTAAAAAAGCATGTGTTTTATCTGTCTTTTTCCATCATTGTACTTTCAATGTCCATTTGTGTCTTTCTATGTAAACATTTTATAACATCCATTCTGTCAGTGTACAAACTCAGCTACTCCACAATATAATGTACTATTATAGTGGAGCTCTTCTTTAAATTGCATTTGAATTGTATTTGCTTTACAACAGAATCACCTTTTATTTTCATTGTAGGCCTATTGTATTTTTACAGAACCAATTTTCAATATTTTTGTACGCTGCTGCACTGTTAAACACTAACAGAAGGTCAGTAAATTAGCTCAAAACGTGTCCCCTTTCTGTTCACGTAGTTTTTGGGTTTAGCTCAGGGTTGTTTTACTTCAATTGACAAAAAAAGTTGACACTTCACTTCACTTCGAGCTCTGTATTCAGTGTTTCGATGTAGTCTGGATGCAGAAAGAAGGTACAGCGGGCATCGATAGGGCTCTTTTTTGTTATTGTTCCTTCCATATGCAGACATAGTCGTGGTTTCATGGTCATTTCATTTAAATATTTCCACAAAACAGCCCCTCATGTAAACAATCAGGATAACCATGGAGATGACAACGGACACTGACTGACATTAAACTGAGGGGACAGTGGCATGCACTCTGACATTACAACCCAAAAACGTTGTCTTCCCTGTCTGCACAACAATGCTGAAAACAAGTTTATTACACAAATAATTTGCTACAAATTACATTCTTTTTTCTCCCAAGCAAAATACAAATGAGTGCTCAAAAGTAATTAAATACATATTTTAAATACTTTTACTTGAAATACTGCCCATCTCTGGTTGTGACTTGGCAGGGGGACTTACCATAAGGCAAAAATCAGCAATTGCCTTTGGCCCTGAGCTACCAATGGCCCCATAAACCGCCACCTTATCACCTTATCATGTCCTTCTAAAAATCTATAACTTCAGAATGGCATCACAATGCTTAATTCATGAGTGTCTCAGGGCGTCCCTGCTAACTTGGACTATTTAACGATCTTACTGAGCATCTGTGGAAATGATTCATGAAGACAGTAGCCAAGTCCTGTAAACAAATGGCTCAGTGTGGTGTGCAGACTGCCGAAAATTTAAACAAAGCTACCCCAGCAGTGCTGAAAAAAGGAGGAGGCGGGAGGATACTAGATGACGATACCCACCCCAGCCACGACATGTTCACTCTGCTGCTGTCTGGCAAGAGATACAGAAGTAACCACTGCTGCGCCACCAAACTACACAACAGCTTCTTCCTTTATGCTGTGCCTTATTACTTATTTAAAGACCTTAAAAAGAGGAGAACAAAGTATGTGGAAGCCTACATGCCTGTATTTGCCTTGGGTCTAAAGATGATCGAATCCGCCCCTCTGACTTGGACCAGTCCCCTTAAATACAACCCAGCTCACATTTGCTGATCCCATGGCAGATTCATTCTCTCACAACACCGTGGAGCCACAACATGGGAGGAGCCATCTGCTCTCCATCAGTACAGCCCACATAAAGGTAACAATAGCATTGGATATTGATTGGGCATTTGTCTTTTTCAATGCCTGCATTATTTAGTGGTTGAATCAATCCATTAGGGCTTAATGGACTCAGGTTTACTTACTGCATGGTTCATTACTGTATGTTCCAGCCTGCGTCCATCTCAGGGGGGCGAGACAAGTGAGAATAAATGCAGCTGTAAAAGTTGTGTATACAAGACTGGGATCAGGTATTGTTTCAGAGGAATTACCGCAGCTACTGAAGGACTTGCTGCTGACATATGGTGAAGTGGAGCAGCTCTGCATATGTTTTGTGCTGTTGTGGAATTTACCAGAGGGTTTACTTTCAATCGGCTGACATTATAAAACATGTTTATGATTTGCATTTATCGGTGCACTACATGCATATATAACTCAAGGCTTACATTTGTCTTGTTTTGTACTTCAGGTTCTGCTGCTCCAGGCTATATCTGTAATTTACACCTCAACAGACTGTGTGTTCAGAAAGCATACTTTATGTTTATTGCGTAACAGTGACACATAGCATACTCCTCAGCCTGAAATGGCTGTGGAAAGATGACATGGCTTCCTGAGCATCAGCATACCTCAGAGAGTTGCTGCTTGTTCAGGGCCAGAGGGATAACTAATTAGACAGACCTTGTTGGCATGCCTATTATCCATGTGAATCATAAACTTCATTAAAAACCTCTTTTGAGAGTGACTTCAGATACTCCCACCTTAATTTGAGCACATTTTGACAAGGTAATTAAGATCATTTCAATGAATTGTGCGTTTCACATCCTTCCTGCCACTCAGGATGTGGAGCAGCATCAAAAGCTCTCTCTGTGGACAGTATCATCACCAGGAAATACAGTAATATTTAACAAGCGCAGCTCATCTCATCATTATCTAAGCATTATTTAATCTGTTCACGTAATTGTCTCTGTTGGATGTCTCACACTCAGGCTGAAAACCTGAAATGATCTGACAAGTCCGACATGTTTGAAGAGAACTAGACGCACTGATTTGGCTGCACCAGCAGATCGGCACGCATATCAAAGACGAAGGGCAGCGACCGGATGGAATTAGCTTTTGACAGGCGCAGTTAAAAGGGCCTCCGCATCTATCTATCTCTCCATCAGCATCCTCCATCTTACGGATGTATGAGGCAGGAAAAGAAGGCATGAAATGAAGAGACGGGCCACGGGGAGTGGTTCATGTCCAGCCTCTCGGTGGAGGAGGGAACCGTCAGTGCCCAGTGCTTTGAAACATCACTCATCATTACACAAGAGAGGAAGGGAGCGGAGATGCCAAGCACAGCTGTGATTCTAGTGTCAGATATCAACTAACTAACTGGGGAAAAGGTCCACAGAAAGTCATCAACAGGTGTTAATTGTTTAATGATAAAAAAACATTTAACACCTGTCAATGGTATAAATCGGTGAAATAAATTATCCAGGGCTCTGTATACTCTGACATGGGTAACAAAACTTAAAGGGAGCATGAATCTGAGGGGCTGACGACGCTCCTTCCAAGACCTGTGAACTGATTACCAGCTGAACTATGCCTATGTTCAGAGAAGAACTCATAAGCATATGTCCATTGAAAAGGCAAAGACATCTCTGTCATGGTGTTCTTTAGTAGCAATCTATAGGAAATATATACTTGTTTTGCATAAACTTAAATAATCAGTGAAACATTAATCAGTTCAATGGATAATTTCTGATTTTCTTTGGCAGTTTTGTTAAAAAATGCAGCGACGAATGCAGAGTAATATATAGATTTATGTTGTCCGGTGTCAAGTCTCTATTTTATCACGTCATGAAATGATACAGTGGTAGCTAGTGTAAAATGAATATAGTTTTAAAAATATTTTTTACTCAATGCAAGGCTTGTGAAAAATCATTCAAATAGCACAAGTGTTTTTTCAAGGGAATGTGGGCTGCCATGCCCCTGTTTAACACAGTGTTAAGTTGTCATTTCTGAGTCAGGTCGCCGCTGAGCATCTGTTTCATTGTGTATGTTTTTCTGTTGTGTTTGAAGCTGCTGTGTGTGCTGCTCATTATGAATAATAAGAGGTTATTAAGGGGATTTTATCTGAATTAACAAAGAGTGACATTCTGGTGTCTAAGCTGTTTGTTGTGCAGTAAAATCATCATTAGCTTATGCGACTGTGAGTAGCTGGCCATTTTTTATGACATGTTGTTGTTTCGAGTTAAATACTGCAGTTCTGTTCTGTCTTGTTGTGTGCTTTTATGCTTTATGCTTCTATCAGCTCTTGCCTTTATAAAATAGAAATGCACTTGTGAGGTGATGGCACCAAACTTGTAAATCATTCAGTTGGAAAATCAAATACATTGTTGTTAATATATATACACGTGTACTGATGTATTGGTGTATTCATTACTAGTAACTTGCATGCACTGGGGCATATACAGCTACCGCCAGTACTGCGTTAGCTTAGCATAGCATAAAGAGTGGGAACAGGGGGAAACAGAAAGCCTGGCTCTGCCCAAAGGTGAGAAAAAAAGGAAAAGATCTGTTTAACAACACCTAATTAAAACATCATATTATATTTTTTAATCAATACAAAAGCGCATGTGTATAAACATCACATTGGGGTTTTACAACAGGTTATTAGCTGGACAGTTTCTTGGCACAGTGACGTCCTGGACAAACAAGATATGACATCTTAATTAATGAGCTTTAGAGTCACTGCAAGGCTGATTTTGTTACCTTTGGACAGAGCAAGGCCAGCTGTTTGCCAGCTGTTTACATTTCTTATGCTAAGTCTGTGCACGGCTGCTGAATGTAGCTTCACATTTAGCGTAAGGACAAGAGAGTGGCATCGATCTTCTCATCTAACTCTTCATTAAGAAGCAAATTATTTCTCAAAATGTTGAACTATTCCTTTACCAGTCTATATTTTTACATTGCACAGTTAAAAACTAAAGCAGGGAAAGGGCTATTGAAAGCTCATTCACATCAGTCAAATGTCAAGTGGTTAAATAAGACTTAAGGATCAGGCTCCACTGCCAACACAGTGACTCAGTGACTTAGGGTGGACTTTGTTAGGTGTTCAGATTTCTGCCTTTCAAAAAGTCGTTTTCCAACCTCCTCCAGTTCACATCATTAAAAGAAAAAAACACTTTTTACTGCACACTATAATAGTGGATACTGGTTAACCTCTTAGCTAGATTGGAGCTCTGTCCTAATGAGCTAGCTTGTTATTGCTTTTGTAAAAATGTGAATTCATTATTTATGGTAATTAAAGGTCATTGTAAGCTGTGCCAGGAACCTGTCAATGCTGTATTTCCTCCTTTGCTGATGGAAGTCGATAAGTCATAAATTACTTAATGCACATTTAACTCTTCACATGCCAGTGTCAAATAGAAGCATCTCACTTTATCACGAGTGATCCTGTGATCCTCTTAGTTTAAGTTTTAACTCATGAGATAAAGAAACAAAACAAACGACAAGTAAGTTCCTGTTAGAAGAGTAGTGTGTGTTTCCTTCTGAGTGACAGATTTTAGTTATTAAATCAGGCTGTTTGCAGTCCTTCACATTATAATGTTACCTCAGTGCTCCACTGTTGAAATTCTTCTCACTCAGTCAACAGCTTTGAAAAATGACTTGCTACCATTTTGTGATATTCGCAGGTTTCAGATCTGGAAATTAGTCTTGGTGTGAATAAACATTGCATAGATAGTGACACAAAGAGCTGCTTCTAAATAAGGAAAAAGGTTATCTGCGAGTGTGTTTAAGTATATGCTGCCTTTTCTGTGTGTTAATAACAGCACAACACATCACAGGGTGCTCAGATCACAGTATATCCACTCTATCCCCCAAATCCTTTGATTTTTGTCATGATGTCTTGATGTCTTTCTTCCTATAACCACAAAAAAAGGATGATAGAAGACATAAACATGCAGTCTGACTAGCCCGTACCCTTAATAAGCATTTCCTGGCATTTCTTTGAAACGGGTGAGACTTTGGGGATATTATCCAGCAAAAAGACATCCCTTGGGTGTAGAGATTGCAGAGTGGAGAGCATTTCAATTAAAAACAGGGACGTGTAAAATCCCCCAGATGCAACCGAGCACACACAACTCATTATCTCAAGTGGATACAGCCACTCGGTGGATGGCTTTCTTCCAACTTAAATGTGAAAATTTCTGCATGAAAGTGAAGGAAGTCCTGTGACACAGGTCTGTGTATGAGTCCACCTAACTTTACTGAGATTAGATAGAATGACCATGTGTGATGGGAAAGGGGTCACCCAAACCTGCAGTGCCTTGCAGTTCAGCTCGCTGGTTTGATTTTCTGACCCACAACTTTATTGTTTTGGTTCAGAACCACCTGCGAAACCTTGTTGATTTTACTCAATTTTACTCCGCGTTAATTTGATGTGTCAGTTTAAGAAGTTCACTAGTGCCATATGAAGTTTGTCATGTTTTATGCATGTACTGTCTAGCCAATTCAAGAACACAGTTTCCAGGTCAGCAAATGTAATAAAGTTTGCTCAATTTACATACATGAGTAGATCTGAATTAGGCTAATGTTAAGTTTGCTAAACTAGAGATAGTACTTTGAGTTAACTTATTAATTCATAAGTTACAACAACAAATTAGACTTTAGTTAAGTGAACTCAAAAAGGCTTTGTGGCTGGTTGCTTTCCTTTTTTAAGTTTTATTAACTTTTCTTTTTTTAACTGTGTAGTACTCTAATCAGCACCAACACTGTTCTCAGATGCTGCTGGCAGCTGTTTTCACACAAAAACAAAAACAGTGCACAGTACTTGCTTAGCAGCAAATAGCAGACAGTCAAGAGTTACATAGACATTTCCTTGTGAAGAGAGCTAAAAGTAGAGTGAATATTTCTTCAAATGAAGGCTAATGTGGCTCTGTGTGAGGCAAAGTTATAGGCAACCTATTCTCCATATTAACTTAAGAAGATGATAGTCAATGTTGGGTTTACAGTTTGTGGTAATTAATGAAAAAGGTCCCAAAATTCATCAATGCTGGTTAAAGTATTTGTTTGTGTGAATGTGTTCAGACCTGGTATTAACATGAATCCTTGGATGATGTGATAACAAGTGGACAGCTCTATGCAGGCAAGTTCACACCTGATTTTACAATGCATATCCTCATGCATCTCGGGTGACAACGTGTATTCAGATCTCGCTTCATCACTCTATATGCAAATAAACACGAGATATTTTGCCAGTTGAATATCCATTAGTGTCAACTTGGATGTTCAATATGAAGATTGGACAGTTTTCTCACTTTTTTTTTTTTTTTTTTTTTTAGCTCAGCACCACACTAAACTCCTTCATCAACGCACACGAGCCTCATGTTTAACTGCGCTGTCAGCAGTTTGGCAGGAGAGATGCTGCTCAGTGGTGCACTGGGACTTCATACTTGAACTATGAGCACAACTCACACTTTTACTTTTTCTGATTGTGTGGATATCAGATGTTTTCAGATCACAGATGATAATCCTGTTTGCTCTTTACAGCAACACAAAGAAACATATAAATGTGTTGGATTTAATGCAGAATTTACAAGAACTCAAAACTGTGCATTTATTAAGGCAGTCTGGGCATACAATGGTTACTTGTGTGCTCACAAAAATTCCAACACATGTTGTACATGTACACCAGTTAAGTAGACAGTTCTTCACTGTGACCCAGGACAGATTACATACACACTGCTATCTGAATGTGGTCTGAGGGGCCGGATTTCAATGCATCCTCAATGCATCCAGGGCACATTCACACCTCTACTTAGACCTATCCACTTGTGATCAGATCACCCAGGATGCATGTTAACACCAAGTGTAAACGTCTTTGTTAAGCGTACTGGCTGCAGAGTGCAGCTTCAAATTCAGGTTGTGGATATGCAGACACAGTTTTTGATGTCTAATGTCTTTTTTGTGTGACTTAACTACAGTGAAACATGAAAAATACATGTCATATATGTGTCATACAACATATAAGCATATTAAATTCCAAGGTGTAGCAGGTCTTAATCTACAAGTATTATAGCCTTTCTAGTTTTCTTACAGTTTAGTCAAAGACTGACTTACATCTGGGATTTTAGATGAGTGATATTTAGTAGCTGATAAGACAGAAAACTAGTTTGGATGTGCACAATCAATTCTGAAAGCTGCAGTCACACTGCAGGATGATCATCTGTTTGGGTTGTCAAATGTCACTCTGCCTGCAAACTGAGCCTGATGAATATCCACAAAATAAAAAGGAATATATTTAAGTGCGTTTACTTATAGTGAAATTACATTGGAGACAGAACCACCACAGAGCACAGAGTTACCTAAAGTTTCCATGATCACAAGTCACCACACCAGCTGAGAGGAATACTAAATAAATGGAGCTGTTTGAAAGTAAAGCAGTGAGTTATATAAAGTTAATTCCCAGTATTCTGCCAACAGTGCAGTAATGACACTAGTAATTATCTTTAGCTCCATATGGAGAGGAACAAATGACAAGAGGAATTAATGCATTTTCATGATGTTTTGTGAAGAAGCTTCAAGCAAGCAGGTAGACTGACAGTCAATTAAGACCTACCCCCCCCCCCCCAGAGAACCAGAGAGGCTTCAACATTTCACTCTCTGACATGACACCTCATATTTCACATTTTTTGGAAAACCACTGTAACTTGAAAAGGAATAATTGGAATGTGTGTTGGATGTTTTGACCTATAATTGGTGCCGGATGTAAAATAAATGAATTGATGCAGACTTCCATAAATACATCTACAGCAGAGACAATAGCATTGATGTCTTATGAGTCTTGAGCACCATGGCTCCAAAATGTCAATAACCTGATGTGTGTGATTGTCCATAGGAAGAGACCATTAGCTACATCATCGATTTTTAGAGCAGTATGGTAGAGGTCACGTATATGCTTGTGGACACATGCTGAAACATGCACAGGCTGTACTGGACTTAATGGTGTCCTGGTTAAAAGTGGCATAGTGACAGGGTTGCTACTGGTACTGTATTCCCAGTCAAACTGGCCACCGTGAGTCTCAGAGGCTGAGTTTGCCAGCCGTGCCCACTGAGATACTGCAGTCTGGCCAGAAGCAGCCTACTTAGCTGCATGGGGATGTGTCAGTCATGGCTAATTTAGCTTTGGGAAAACAGACTTACTTTTTAAAACAGACTGCATCCAGACGACGTTGACACTTAATGACACTTAATGACAACACACATTCATAAAAACCCTTAATGTTCATGACAGGTGTCATGACATGGTTATGACAGTGTAAAGACAGTCTGTCTTAAAAGCAATATGAAGGCTTTCAAGAGGTTTCTGTCAAGGCAGAATCAGGTGAAAAATGTCACAGTAAAAGAAGAAACATCAAGACAGTTTTGTATGTTTGCGTTGATGAAAGAATCAAAATGCTGTGTCTTCCTCGTTTTTGAAAAGATCAATACATCCAGTCAATCAGTCGCTGCGTCTGTGCACAGTAAAATAGCTCCTGATAATCTTCATCTCGGTTATGTTCAAAATTAGATCCCCGCACATCTTCACACCTATCAGTATGTGATTGTGACCAAGCTGTTTCAGTCATGCAGACAGAACGGCAGAGAGAAGTGGAGATGAACTCCGGTTGACCCCAGGCTGCTGCTACACTCATCTGGCCAAACCGCGGGCTTCTGTTTGTGGCTGCAGGATAATTTTCCTCCCTGTCTGTCAAATACGTCAGCTGTCTAGCAAGATGGGCCCTTATATTAATGACCTCAGCACTCGCTTTCATCGTCTCAATCTGGGTTCTCAGCTGCTCACTGGCTCCTTCTCCTCCGTCCTATTTTCTCATTTTGACCACTGACTGAGAAAAAAGCCTAATTGGTAAAATCATCCCTGCGGTTTCTTTAAAGCGGGATTGAAGATCAGTGGCTATGTTCAGGGGCCCTATATATATATATATATGTATTAACTCTGACTGAAGTGCCTGTCGGATAGTGAAACAACACTTGTCTGATGTCGGAGGTGGTGGGGAGCTGTGTCTGAACTTCCCTCTAAAGCTCTTCTGTTTCATTCTTTGCACAACCATGGGTCACATTTTGTGTTTACAGCCACGACATAATGTGCAACATAATGAATGCCTTCCAGGAGAGACTGCCTGAAAATGTCTTATTATCCCCACATATTAATCATTATCAGGTCTTGCTCCTCTCTGTATTGTGTCAAAGCTTGTTTACCATCATTTTTTGTTTCCTCTTACCTTAAGCGGATAATTTAGATTTTTGAAGTGTTGTAGGGGTTTTTTTTCCCTCTGCCTACTACTCCCCAGATTCGAGGAAGCTCAGGCAGGTTTCAGGAATGCTGCAGGAGCACAAGATTGGCACAAAATTGTAATTTGACAATAACATGTCATGGCGAGTTGTACACTGTAAGTTGATCAGCTGAGTTGGAGTTAAGCGACTGCCTCCTTTGAAAAAATCTGAACTATCTCTTTAACTCAAGCCCAAACATTCATAACACCCAGCAGTCTTTTTCTGAAATGCTTAGCCTCAACCCAACCTCACTCTGACCTCCAGCCTGTCATCTCTATGATGCCCTATCATATCCTAACATCAGGCCTAAGTTGAGAAAAAACTTTTTGAAAGTAAGGAAAACACTATTTTAGGGGAAACAGGCCAGCTTTTCATGCTGCCTTCAAGTGTGACTGTTAGAAAAAGTTATAAGCATTTTTGCTTTCAAACTTGGTTGGCATTATACAAACTAGGTCTTTTCAAGCATAACCAGCTCTCTGGGTTGTTGCGCTGGGAACCAACTGATATGTCAAAGACCTGGAGCTCATCACATCAGTATTTTCCAAAGAACAACACTAGTTTCATTCAGAGTAATTGTCCATTTTCAATTTTGTCACACAAAGTAATGCAAAGTAATTCCTGTCTGGGCACACTGATGATGTCTCATTTTTATTGTTTTGAATATTATATAGTTTCAGTGGAACTTTCATCACTCCTGAAAGAGCACACCTATCCATGAAAATATCCCAGATCTTAAATCTAAACTCTGTATAAATGCCCACCAGAAACCTCTACGGGCTGCATTTTCCCAGTTTATCGATTGTATTGTGTAATGGCGCTGATGGAAACCTGTTTACTGCTGTTAATAGCTTTTATGTTTTTTATGGCTGATGTTTTCTGTTGCCCCGTTGAGCTTATCATGCAAATGGTCCGGCTGCAATTAACTAACTGCATGTACAGAGACAATTAAATTAAATTAGCAATTACATTACCACTACATCAAAGTGCTCTATGTTAAGTGCTTGCTCTTAATGACGCAGGCTGCAATTTTATGAAGGGTCAGTGCCAAATGGACTTTACAAAAATGTAGTCCTGAAGACCCGTGCGTGGGATGTCACAAGAGTTGAAAGATTAAAACAATCTTATTTGGTATTTAGATTTTGTTATATTTCTCTGATGATAAAATATTTAAAGGTACAGTGTGTAATTGCTGCATGGTAGCTGCCCTTTTGAATCTTTTTTTTTTTTTTTTTTTTTGCAATGGTATTTTTCAGAAATGTTTCAAAGATTAATTGTCCGTTCATACATGAAGCAAAACATTTATTTTGCATGTGTTTGGAGGATTTAATTGTATGCTAATTTATTGAAATAGCAAGGTACTCCAACAGCAGGTAGCCATTTGGCTGAGTATAGAACAACTCACCTGAATGATATCACCTGTAACTCAATGATTTGCAATACAACAACATAAAGTGAGACCCCATCATTAGCAGAGGCACTCTCAGCGTGGCATTAATACATTTTCCAGTGTGAACACATAAACCCAAGCATCCATATTATGTCTTTTATGTCGAAGGGAAAAATATCTGACATTTGTTCTGCTAATGCCTCGACTGGAGCCATGGTTACGGAGCTGCAGGCTGCAAGATAGAGTCCTGAGCAGTCCTGTTTAAGCCAGCAAACTGCTGCTGTCCTGTTTTTTCCTCCAGATCATCAGATCGGTGATTCTCTCACGCGTTGAAAAAGGTCACATCAGCACTGTTGATCCTCAAAGGCAGAGTTGACTCCCTGCAGATGTCTTGTCCTAGGTTGTTTGCTGTTAAATCAGGGAAGAAATTTATCCCAGCCACCCCCATGTTGCATAGTTAGTGGTGTGGAATTAGCTTTTCACATCAGTAGATAGTCTCTTAATGCAGACAATAAAGATTACAGTGTAACCAGATGTTCTCCATTGCATTGAAATGGTCTTTCTGCACCATTAGGCTGCACATTCCACATGTAAAGGGGAACTGTAAAATACACTGTGGAGAGTTGGTGCAGTCCAATAAATCCCGACACCAGCACTCAGAGGTGAAGGGCAGCTGAATTCAGAATATAAAATGAAAAACTGGTGGAATGATGCTGAGTCTAAAAGGTCCAGTGTGCAAGACTTAGGGGAATATATTGGCAGAATACAGCAGATATTGAATAAAGTATGTTTTCATTACTGCATAATCCCCTGGAAATAAGAATCATTACGTTTTCAGGACTGTATGAACCATTTATCTACAGAGATCGTGGCTCATCTGTCACAGACAGCACTATGTTAAACCACCATGTTTATACAGCAGCCAAGACTGCGCAAACCAAACACTGGCTGCAGAGAGGGCCTTTCATGTTTTCATGGCCACCATAGTTTCTCCTACTTGTAGTTGGTTGGAAGGAGAGGGTGAGGTTAGGGGTATTCAATTGGTTGCGGTCTGCATCCTCACAACCACGTGCCACTAAATCCTTCAACTGTTAGCACAAGGAAGCCTGTATAATAATTTCCATCATGGTTCTTGATGGAAGGGGTAAGGATAGCTGTCAGCAAGTGATGACAGCTCATACAATCAAAAATACACTAAATGCAATATAATACACACTATATACAGCACAGTAAGGAGAGAAAATAATACAACTAGTCAAGTAGTTATCTGAATGTCATGATCACCAAATCTCCACTGCTGGCTGGTGAATGAACCTAATGAGGGAAGTTGGAAATGATTTCACTTACGCAGCAGTCGCCATCAACAAAGGCAAACACTGCTGTGCGCTGATGGAGACCTCAGTGATTTTCAGAACAGAATCACTACAACTAAATAGGATGTAAAATACTGTCAACACAGAGAAGCACCAGTAATCGACCTGTAATAGCCACGATAGATGTGGTGAACTTAAACATGACGTCCTTCTAAACCAGTGCCTCTCAAATAATATTTTGATACGCTGCATTTGTCTCAGGCAGGACATGCATAAAGGCACCTTGGATATCCGTGTGTGATGCAGATAGATATCCCCTATCGATCTACACTACTTTTTAGGGTCCTTGACACCCCTCCAGAAGGATAAATAGAATATTGTTAACACAATAAATCATGTGTATATTCTCCTTTGCACATTTGGAGAGCCTCATATAGTATTGGTTGCCCAGGACACATTGCAAACTGCGGCAGCAAGAAAGCTTCCTGTTCATCCACGTCCTCTGATATGATGTGGTTCTAAATGTTTGAGATGTTTTTGTCACCATCACGTGTGCTTACGCTCTGTACAAACACATAATCAGTCGCAGCAATTACACTGAGGGAAATGACAAACAAGGTAAACTGCATAAGATGAAGCACATACAACTGGTTTATGGAGGTCTCTAAGTCACTGCCCTGTTCCCAGAGAGAAATCGAGCTTTGCATGTATGTAAGAAGCTACAGCAGCTTATTTTATTCAGCCATGCTATCTTTTTTTCCCAACACTGGAAAGCTTGAATAGCTCTTCTTATTTTCCTAAAAGTATCTGAATGATGAAAACACCCACAGCTACCGAAATTGGCAGATACAGTAATTTAGGATTTTGCTTTGTTGGATATCACATTTAATAGTTTCTTGCAGTTTACTTAGCATGTGATTAATAGCACAGCATGGTGTGATATATAATTAAAATAGATTATGCTTATTGAGATGATTACAGCCGCACAGGACTATTATTAGCTGTCTGAGGGTGCAGTGTAACAATATGCCATGAACTGCTGTCATATGAAACAAAAACACAGAAAACAAATACTTGACACTTTGCTCAACATATATAGGCCTGTGGTGTAATTTTAACAATACATGGGTGGATACAAGGATGGATAGCAGCAGGTTCCATCATTATTTGAAGGAAAACCAACTTTACAATAAGACAACCCTTATAAATTGTTTATAAATTGTTTATAATTAGGTGATTAAATAGGTTGCAGACACTTTATAAAAAGTTAATAAGCTGTTTCAACACATTCAATTATTAAAAGGGCAATAATGACCTGTTGCTTGCCAAATCATGAGTCTATATATATGTCTACTGTTAAGCCTCAGGTATAAATGCTGCCTAATGGAGAAGACAAAGTAAGCTAAGTAAGCAATGAGATCTGTCAGCTTCACAGAGGTGTGTCCAGACTCATGTGGCTGGGTTTGCCCAAGTGAAGCACTGACTTATGTAGGGGTGGGATATGTGAATTCACATTCATGTATATATGTCAGAATAGCATTAGTGTACTATTTCTCGTATCTAAATAGTAGTAGTATCTAATTATTATTAATTGACTGACTGATTGATTGATTTAAAGATGGAAAAATGCCAAACTTTCATGGCCTCCAGTGAAAACAGTTTTTCAAAGGAGGCCATGACCATGAATTGGCAACTGTACTTCATGATCTGTTGTCATTTGTGTGCACTTTCCATGGTAGTATATCATTCTTTACTTTTTAAATGTATTTTAAAATGGTAATCCTCCTTATCATTCCTCTAGTTTTATGAAATTTGTCTGTAATTGGATTACATCTCTTATCTGATGTAATGGGTGCCTTTTTTGTATCCAGATTACATAATCCCATCATGTAATCTATTACTCCCCAGACCTGTTAATAACCTCATTATAAACCATTTATAAATTATTTATAAGGGTAGTCTTATTATAAAGTGGTACCAAAAAGAAAACAAGCATTTGAATTACTTGTGTCCCATGAAGCCTGATGTGGTGTAAAGAAACTAAAGCCTGTTTCACCAGCCTTGTTAGCTATTAGTTTTCTGACCTTCTGGAAATGGTGGTTGAGAAAATATTGATCTTCAATTTGCTTTTAGTGCTGGGCAAACTGCTAACTGCAATTACACATATACACATTTTCAATTATCCATGAGTGCTATACATACATATCCACAAGCACTTAACCCACATAGATGCTTTCATATACGCACACACGTATATACACACACTATTGATTTTAAACAGGAAACCTGGATAAAGAAACCAAAGACAGACGGCCTTACCCAGAGCTTACTATAGTACAAAAGGTGATGGCTGGAATCTGCAAGGACTAGAGACTTACCATTAAATTGGTATTGCACTTACACCCACATAAACGCGCCAACCATGAAGGCTTTTGTGGAAAAGTAGCACTTGTCATGGACAGCAGCAAAGCAGGTAAAGCCTACTCCAAAGTACTAATGGATTTTTTTAGGCCAGGGTCACTGTGGATCATCAGCAGTGAAGATGAGGGGTGAGCCAGTCAATGGGGGTGTTTAAGATCAGGTCAGGCGAGCTACTCCACCGCGATACAGCCGGGGAAATTACGGGTTTCAGGCTAAGACAGAATAAAAGAGGTTGGGTGACTTTATTAACGTACAATTAAACACAAGCTTTCACACCCCCTTGAGCATTACAGAAACATGTAAATTATGATAATAGGGACTTGCGTAAATGTTTGATAGTGTCTCATTTCCATGAACACTCGGCCATATGGCTCAAGGCTGATTCACACATCTTGCCTGCCCAGAGGAGGGCGACGCTCACTCTGAAGATGCTCAGTCTGTTTCAACACTGCAGGGTAACGAAGACGGATGATGATCCTCATGTTATTTAATTATAATTTTGTCTGGTTTTTAGATAATATTTCACAATGAAGAACACAAAACAGGAGTAAGAAACAAACTAGTAATGACCCAATAATTGATAAATGACTAAGTAGCTTTTGTGTACGTCTGAATCAAGGGTTATATAGTGGGTTATGAAAAGTTACTGGAGAAAAGACTTTATGATACTATAACATTACTTAAAGGAACTCCAAATACAAAAATACAGTTTTATCCTCTGGCCTGTAGTGCTATTCATCTATCTTGACTGTTTTGGTTTCGGAGGTTTTGAGATATTGGCCATAGAGATGTCTGCATTCTCTTGAATATAATGGAACTTGCTGGTATTAAGAACCAACCAAACAAACAGACAAACAAAAAAACCCCCAAAACATTTAAAAAAAACTCAACAGCAATGTATATGCAGGAACTACTTTTTTCCCTACCGAATTGCACCCATCAACCGTGTAACTGCGCTGAAGGAAGTGTGCATCTATTCATGGATGAAAGGCTTGTTCTTGTGACAGCATGGCATGTATGGCATGGCATCCTCGTAAGCTGAGATGTAGTTTGGTAGAAAAGAAAATAGTTTACATGTGAAATTGCTCCCAACAATGTCTGTGGATTATCTTGAGTAACTGGGCATGATTTCTGAAAAGAGACATTGCTGTTGTATATTTTTAGGCTATCATAATAATATGTATTTTGTTATTTTTGTGGTGAACTGTCCCTTTAATTATTAGTATTGATTAATTGATATGTTCACTAGTTTCTTAGTTCACTGGTTCACTGGTTCAAATCAGATTTTTTTGACAAAAACAAATTACAAAATATCATCAAAATACCCAAACCATCAGTAAAGTATTGTCTGTGAACCCAAAGCCTGATATAGGCTCAGTCATTTTCACCATACACCTCCATTGTTGTCCAAAACTATTAAAAACACATTAGTGAGTCACACTATTCCCCTGGGTGACAAGGCCCTTCATTTTTATGAACATGGGCACAGTAGTTTATTTTGAGGCAATCCCACACACACTGTGCTGCTGCCAGAAGTACTCACCAGAGCACCAAATGTGTATTAATCCCCGGCCGAAAATAGTTCCCAACAAATGCACTATTTTTTTTCCAGTAACATTCAGTAATCTGTTTTAGGGTCTTCTTTACATTATTTTTAAAATCATATTCATGACCTGAATCTGCTGCTGATAATATCTACTCACTAATTTCTAATTACTTAATCATTAGTCACTACTTCTATATTGCTTTACCTAAAGTGGCTAATCATACTGAATAGCAGAGACTAATAACCAACTCAATGTTTTGCAAATCACAAGTAAGTATTAAGTCTTTCACTTGCTAGCTCTCTTAATATTGGCTTTAATTTGATATTCAAGTAGCCAGTCTTTATTCGGAATTCACAGTTTCTTAATAACAAACCAGTGTGAGCCAAATCTCTAAATAGATTTGAATGAATTTTCATTTAGTGGTCATGATCTGTAGCTCACTCATCACAGAAGAAAGAGACCGAAGCAGGAGGATGAGAAGGCCCACACCTAATTTGCAAATATAATTATTCTTATCATTATTTTCAGTTCAGTGACACTGTTCTAACTTGGCCAAGATAACAAAACTATGTGAGGAAAGCTGCAAAGTTTGAATAAACTCAACTCCAAACATGATTACTGCGAACATACCTGAAAGCAGAAGAAGCTGTATTTTCTCGCGTGCCATTAAATAAACATGGTCAGCTCACCCCAGACTTCACCCCTGCTCTGGGCTTAATTGAGAAAGTAGTTTTGCAGCAGTATCCTCCTTTACCACCATGCAGGGGGTACCATTTTGGGTTCAGAGAGAAGTTAATGGATCAGAACATCTGTTACGCATTGTGGCGATCATCATTAAGAGACTGTGGGTGGTGAAGACTCTGCAGTTTGTACGGCTGGAACGACATTACCATATGCTGTGGCATTCTGATGACGTTGCGCGAGTGTGTAACTCCTGGGCCACTTTCCCACAGCGTGGCATAGATCTGCTGATTTGCATACTGTATATCAATGGAGGATATTACTTTGCAGAGAATTATAAAAGCTATATCTTTTAGAGCACTTGAAGACATGGCTGTTTTACTACAGCGTGACTGCCTGCCACTATTTTCTTACCTTGAGGATGTTGGACGAGTGTCACAACATCCCTGAGTCAACAATCAATCAATACTTCCCGCTGTGATTGATGCTTTTCAAGATGACATAAATTCACTGCCTGGCTTTACAGATCACTCCTTTGGGTTTTAGTGTTGTCATAAGCAACTCTCCATGGAATTTTGTATTTATGGGTCATAGGCTCACAGAGCTACTCATCACACACTCTTGCAGCACTTGAGTACAGCGTCAAATATGTGTGTGTCACATTACCAGTATAACTCTGTATCTGCATGAATTGTCGTAGCAGTCAGGCAAGAGAATGCAGTTAGCCTGTGACCTTTTTTCTAACCAGAATGTTTCGTTAGGTAAACACATGTTGTCAAATTTTAGTTATTTTTTTTTCTTCAAAATCATTTTGGACTGACAGATGCTCTGGAGTTATCATTGAAGGTATGACATGAGTCAGAAACACACCCACCACTGAATCTATTCAACAAATAGTATAGTAGCCCGCCAATAATACTGTCGTAGCCTCACAGCCTCATCTTCATCAGAAACTGCAGAAATACTACATGAACAAACAAAAAAAGCTGTGCACCATTCCAGTGTATTAGAATATAAACCTGCTCCTCCATCAGATTCAGCATCATCAAGGCTCTGAAACATGTCTAAAGCCTCTGTGGCAGCCAAATTCTTTCTCGCTGACATTTCATTCTGATGAGCTTCAAATCTTTCTTTTCTCCTTGGTTTTAAGTTAAAGCTTAAGCCAGGTTTTAGCTTTGCAAGAGTGAAAAAAAAAGAAAAAAATGTTACTAGGCAATGGTGATGCAAAATAGTGTAAAAGTTAGTGTAAAGAATTATTTTTGTAGTCCTTTTCCTATGTAGTGATCATCGTGCATGCTGCACTCTGCTCCCATTTTTGTATACTGTATGTATACTGGATGGACTTTGTCTTTTGAGTTGGAATATGTAATGGCTGAATACATTTTATGTTAAACAGTGAGCAGCATCAGAGAGCTGACAGAGAGAGAGACTTGTTACAGCAAGTCTGGCTATAAACATGATACAACTGACACATTAATGAAGACACATATTTGACCTTTGCATCTGTATTTAAATTTACTCCCAATTGTGGCAAGATATGAATGTGTGTGCATTTCTGTAATCGCCTAGGCTTCAGGATCAGTGGTTAAAATGTTAAGTTTATTCACTTGACTACTATTTAATGCAAGATTTTATATTTTTAGAAGGTCTCAATAATAAATAGATTAAACTTGTGTTTGGTGTTGGCATGTTAAAGTTCAAAAGCTTTGGCATAAATTCTGTGCATAATTTGGTAAACTATGACTGTTTTGAACAAAAAAAATCACATGCAAATGGGACAGCTGGAGGAGAGATATTTATGCAGTAAATCATTATTATATTGGTAGTTTGGCTGTCTGGTACATTGTACTCACTGAGAAAAGTGCTAAAAATCAGGAAATGTGGAGAGGTCTCTAAAGAGAAATCAGATGGGGCAAGGACCACAAGCAGGAAGACAGTTTACGGACCAAGTTCCTGAGTCAACGCTGAACCTCAGTACTTACCATATCTGTGCCTGCATATAGTTTTCTTCGGCAAGGAATATCACTGACATTAAAGCTATATATTCTTTTAGATTTACCTCGAAATGCAGAGACAGTTCTGTTTTGTCAGGGCTTTGTTGCAGCAAGTTGCTGGGGTCCAAGATTTCACCAATTACTGTGAGCATTTTGGGGCTTAATAACCAAAACTATGAAAGTCAGAACCAAATTGCAATAAACAAGAATTATCTTTTAATCCCCATGCTGTTTGATATTCAGGTATGTTTCCTCATCAGGGGACTGCAACTGTTTCAGCTTGACTTCATCTAATACACACTCCACTGCTAATAGGTTTTAATTGTGGAGAAACAGTCTTAGTTTGTCTACATACACTTTTTAAACCACTGCAGCATAATCTGCTTCTAAATCATTATGATCAGTGTGTTCTTTAGCCAAAACATGGACCTCATGTGGCTGAATGCATTTCAGGGAGGTCGATTTTGAGTCAGAAAGCTAGACTCCAAGTAAAGGAATAAGTCCTGAGTAAAAAAACTTTTTTTTTTGGAAGATTCTGTGATGTTGAAATTAAAATCATTAAATTTGTCACTCGAGTCTTGAGTTTTTCTGGTATGCAATAGCTGTGAAAGAGTTTGATTTCCACTGCACCCAGACAGTGGAAATAAAGTATCCTCTTTCATTCCCACTATGATTATGCACTCAACAAAAATATAAACACAACACCCTCAGGTTTTTGCAATTTTTCACCAATTGAAGTAAAAGATTCTTCTATGCACACTGTCAAATTTTGCTCACAATTTTGTTTATATTCATATTAGTGAGCACTTCTGCTTTGCCGAGATAATCAATCCACTCGACAGGTGTGGCACAGAAATACTGATTAAACAGCATGATTACTGCACAGGTGTGCCTTGGACCAGTGACAATAAAAGGACGCTCTAAAATGTGCAATTTTATCTTGAAAAAAGACATATTTTAGGCACTGAATTGTGACTATGTCACATAGGGCTACAGGTACCATTTTTTTCTCCAGAAGGCCAAAGCAACAATGATTGGCAAGTAGTTTGTGCTTTCCACAGTCCCCACAGCAATTGTTGTGCAATTTTTGCTGTTTATGAACCAAAAAATTAAAAAAAAGACCTTTTCTGTGCACAAAGAAAGTCTTAGATCTCACTTCAAAAAAAGCAATGTGATAACAAAAGTGTTGCATTTCTATTTTTGCTGCATGGAAAGGTAAAGATATTCCTGTGTAAATCCATATTCGACTGAAGAATGACTCTCTTTCTTGCTGCTGTCTAGGTGTGGCAGTGTGGAGGGAGCATGGAAGTCCTCCCGTGTGCCAGAGTGGCTCACATCGAGCGCACCAAGAAGCCCTACAACAATGACATAGATTACTACGCTAAACGCAATGCCCTGCGGGCTGCCGAGGTGTGGATGGATGAATACAAATCCCACGTCTACATGGCCTGGAACATTCCCATGAACGTAAGTTTTTCTCCGTCTTAGATCACTCCCCTCCTCTCAATCCCCAAGCTCCCTTCACGCCCTCCATTCTCTTCTCACTTGCACATTCAGACACGCCGCCCAGCTCTCTGGAGACACCAGTCAATAGAAATTCAAAATTCAGATTTCATCCCACTTGACCTTCACACTGGCAGCAGAGTGAAGGCAGGGCAGAGAAGCAGCAGATTCTCACTCCAAACAGACGAGAGAGGTGCACCAAGTGAAAGAGAGGAGCCTCCTGTCTAATCAGTCTATTTTCATACACATCACTTTAGCTTAATTGCTTTCAAGGGTCTTTTGAGATGGGCTGCAAAATAATAAACAGCTACTTTCATTAATAAAGAGTTTAATATTGAAACCTAATTGCCTCTTCAGCCACGCAGGATGAGATGATTGTCAGTGAAGGACGTCAGTGAAGGCCTCTGAACGCTGCCCAGAACAACACACTGCTGCTCATAACAAAATAATAAGCGGCTGTGTGGCAGTCACACACAGGTCTGATATGCTGCTGATGTCTGCATGTCGTCTAGAAATCTGGCACAAACATCATTACATGAGAACTCACTAAGTGCAGGTAGGAAGTGCCAACTGGGGAAATGTTGTGTGTGTGTGTGCAGCATGGAGGGCAAGTTGGGGAGGGGGGGGGGGGGTGGTGGCTTTGATAAACTAGCCAATCAGGCCACATCCCCTCTCCAGTGTAATTACAAACACAGTGGTATGGCACGTTATTACCCCAGCTGTCCTGTGGCGCAGAGTTATTTTGTGTACAGTACAAAGACCTAACGCTACGATTATTCCATCTACCTCCCCTCCTCCCTCCGAACCCGCCCATACACACAATCACAGATTCTTGTTATTGTCTGAGGTACCAACTGAGAGCACAATTACTTTTGTGGGGGAAGGCTTTATGATTCACCACAGTGGCTGGCCCAAAGTCCAAATACTAAACAACATCTCAGTGAAATTGAAGGCATTTGTTAATGTCGCTTCGCAGTACGAAGAAAAGTGGACATTTCCACCTAGAAGTCGTTATTAACAGATGTTAAAAGGAAGTTTAGCAGCTGGCTGTAGAATCCAGCAGAGAGCCTGGTGATAAGACAGCTGTGTGGGTTTCTGTCTTTATATCCAGGTATGGGACCTAAATGCTGATGGCACACCAGCCCATGAGGAATTCCTGTGACTGCAGGGACCAAATTAAGGTCCCCGCAGGTCCAGACCTTTTGAGGGTTAAGAGTTAGGTATATACTTGTGATGGCTATGGTTAGGGTCAGGGACTAGGTCAGTGGTAATTGGGGTAGCGTCCCCACGGGGATAGTAATACAAATATGTGTGAATGTGTGTTTCCAGTGGAGCCGCCCCCAGTTGGCCAGCAGAAATAAAGCAGGTTTAAGGCACCTCTGCATTGGCTGCACTTTTCAGATCCAGAAGTATTTAAGGATAGGGTTAGGCTAAGGTTAAGGGTAGGTTATGTTACGGTTAAGGGTAAGGTTAGGAGTACCAACCTTAAGTAACCTTAAGTACTTTTTATGGATAAGGTTAGGGTAAGTCTCTGTGAAATGAACATAAGTCTGTGTAATGTCCCCAAAGGCACCTGAGTCCACATATGTGTCTATGTATAAGTGTGGCCTTTGCATCAATTTCAAAGGCCACTGCCCTTTCATATGTATGCGGTGCATATATTCTATATCTCTACAGCGTGTGTGTTTATTCGCTTACTCATGCACATTTAAGCAGTGTGCTGTATATGCACATACTGATATGGGCTTTGTATGTGTGTGTCTGTGTTCCAGGATCAGGCCTCTGTGCCAAGCAGCGCAGCTATTAGGCATTCCCCTAATCAATCTGGGAAGCCACCTCCATAATGCAGGCAGGGCCGTGAGGGCTCATAATTAAGCAGCTGATTAGAGTTTGCTCAGCACAGATCATGTCTAATGAAAGAACAATGAAGGTCCCACATGACAGGCGCATCTATCCATCTCTTAACTAAATGCTTGTTGCATCCTCTCAGCACCTCGACACTCCTGCGTCTTCCATTTCTCCGGCAGCGAGTACTCTCACTTGGTTCTTAAGTAAAGTGCCCGCTGGCTAAGAGTTTCTTTTTTTTTTCTGTCTTTGTTTTTCACCATTTGTTGACAGAACCCAGGGGTAGATTTCGGGGATGTCTCGGAGCGCTTGGCCTTAAGGAAGAGGCTGCAGTGTCGGAGTTTCCGCTGGTACCTTGAGCACGTCTACCCAGAGATGCGGATCTACAACAACACCATCACATACGGCGAGGTGAGAAAGATACTTGCTAACAGGATTATTGGAACTGCTCTGTATGTTAATTTTTCTATATCATCATCTGTAATTATATTACAGAGCTGTGGTTTGGAGAGGATGCATACACTGAAACAGCTAATTTGATTCCACGGATGATAAATGCAGAAAATGAGTGAGAACTTATTAATTTGTGAGCTGTGCATTATCAGGATCTTTTTCTGACAGTCTTCTTTAAGAAATGATTCCCTGCAACACAGATGTGAGCAGCTGCACGAGATCTGCTTCAGTTTGAACAAAACTTTTTGCAGTAAGCAGCGGTTGTTGAAGGCATTTTGCAGGTTTGCCTTATTGATTACTAATTATGTTGACACATCATGCATTTTCTGTTAATTATGCTGATCATGCATTGGGATGTTCTGTTTTTTTTTGTTTGTTATTTTGTCTGTTGTTTTTGTTGTGATAATCACGATGATCTGATGTCTGCAATTGTGCTTTGTAGACGTGGCGAGACCCTTGATTTAGGACTGATGAACAGCTGTTCAGGGGCAGCAGAAAGGCAAACAGTTTTCAGCAGCGCAACCATGAATCTTCAGAGTATGAATCCTTTGATTCGAGTTGAATATTTTATTTATTTTCTGCTGTCCTGCAATAACAGGCATGACATTGAGAATATGGGAATGTATGTTGATTTACTGATTGCTCCTAACAAAGTTGAACACCAAGAACTGAACACCAACCACATTGAAAGGAATTCAGTAATTGAAAATACCCTGGATCACATGGGATCTCTTTGCTGATGATTTTGGACTACCAGTATCTCACTGGTTTCAGCAACTACACTGTTTTGTGACCATGGGCTATGTTCAAACATTCAAAAAGGCTTTGCACACTGCATATTGTTAGCCTAGGGCTAAGTATAATCCTGGGCTAAAAGTTAGCTCTGGAATAACTTTGTCCCCTTTTACACACATTGTTAGCCCCAGGGTTAACCTGAGCACAGGTCTATACAATTCACACTGCCACTGTCACTAGCCCTGGGTTAAATTAATGTTGGTACAGCAACTGTGAAGATTTCACACTGGTGCCTTTTACCCCTGTATTTAGTCAGTTTAAAAGGGATATCCACCCAAATTCAGGGCTAACCTTGCAGTGGAGCAGGGCCAGGAAGACCTAGGTTAAAGTCGGGGTTAGCCTACTTTGGAATGAGCCAGGATTGTGTCAGTGTAAAAGCTTTCTTAGCCTGGGGCTAACAGGTCTTTTAGTCTGAGGCTAAATGCAGTGTGAGAAGCCCTAAAAAAAATCCTCACAACTGCATGATCAATAACCATGAGAACGACTGAAACTAGGCTATAGACTACAAAAACTGAAATGTGTCAGGTATCATCACAGTGACAGGTTCATACGCCCACATCAAAAGATGTCAAAAAAAAATAAATATGAATTCACTAGCCACTAGAGTAAAGGTATCTCCTTGCTATAGCGGTGCAGCATCACCACACAGGATTAGATGCAATTTCCTGAGAATGAGTTTTAATTAAACACTTATTAGTTTTCCATTCCAACTTGATTGTTTTGGGCTTGGCTGCGCACTCAGCACAGTGGGGAAAGAAAACAGGATTATGACAGGTTGAAGAATTTAACACACTCCAGAGTCACTGTTCTGAGGTTTTCTCAAACACGCCATTTTTTGGTCATATCAATTTCTTCAACGGAAAACAGAGTAAAATCAATAAACCCTGCAAATGCAATGTTGAAATACATCAAAATTAACCTGTAGTTTCATCAAAGCTGTGTGAATTTACTCCCCTCTTTGTTTTCCCTACTGCCTGTTTTGCCTCTTGGCACCCAGCTAATGGATTCCTCAGAGCGGCAGCCACTTAAGTGGCACTATTTCAGATCTGTCGACAAGCCTTGTGTTGCCACGCAGCCGCCGCAGCAGAAGTGAGTCTCATCTGTCACTGAGCATCAGCGCCGTGCTAGGCTGTGCTGACCAGACCAGCCGAGTGGAACCTTCCCTGACAACAGTGCATGATAGATATGTCACAACCTGGAAATGAAGCCGTACGCATTCAAATCACACAGAACCGAGGCTCACGCTCAGTGCACAACACCATCTGGAGGCCTGGAGGGAGAGACAGGAGTGGGGCTGGTCACTGCATGATGATATTGTATCATGGCCAGGTCATCACTTTGAGATGACATCAGATGCTGCTGTGTGAACAAGCCACAGTGGATCTGAGAGACAGGAGGCGATGTGACATGCACACAGGAATTTATTTGCTTTCAGATTCATCTTTTTTTTTTTTTGCAAATGAAACCATAGCAGCCAAAAGGCAGGAAGCACTCTGAGAGCAGGAAAAACAAAATCCTTTTTCTCCAACACCACGTTAATAAGCACAAAGGTTGGACTGACAAGCTTCTCTTCAACAACAACATTATTTGGGCTAAAATTTGACCACTCCTGTCAAGTATTTAAAATGTATACATTTTGATGTTTACCCATTTCAAGCTTATGAAATTTTCAGAGAATTAAGCGTGTTTTCAACTGACACTAGTGACACTGATAGAAGAAATGAGAACCACAGCAATTATTATCCATTTTATTATTAATTCAACTGTGCAACATTTTGGGAAATATGCTTATTCACTTTCTTGCCAGATGAGAGGATCAACTGACCCCAGCTTTCTCTTCTCCTGTTTCCTTTACTCACATATGTTATGAGCTAGGCTTGTCTATGTTGAAAAGAGAACCAAAGTTTGAAGATGCTTAAAAGGTGTTGCTAAAGTCTATAGTGATATCTTAATTTAGCTAATGTTAGAACAATGCTAGCTAACTATTTAACCTTTAATTGACGTAGATTAGTTAGCTTGTTACTTGCATATGTCACCTCACTGTTCAGATTGCTCCACTGGTTTCCAGACGCTGCCCAAATCAAAGTCTAAACCCTTGAGGTAGATTTCTAGATAGTTATCTAGTTTAGCTACATTACATCAGCTAACTTGTGGTTACATGTCACTTTTACAGGTCCCCCAGCAGCATCTTTTAATCATCTGCAAACTTTAGTTTTCTTTTCAACACAGCCGAACCTAGCACATAAGTACAGGAAACATGAAAGAAGAAAAAATACCAAGGTCACAGCAAAGTTACATGATGCTCTGCAGCCAGAAAATATTTGTCCTCCCATAGACTCACATTGTGACTGTGAATTGGTTGATACATTTTTTGGAGCATCACAACTGCGCAAAATTTCATCCTTCTGGTCCACTAACAATTTGAAGTTGAGAAGATGCACACAAGTAAATCATTTTATCCCTGTCACATTAGCTGAGGCAATATCAGAAGTTAGTTGCTCGACCAAAAGAGGTCTCTACTGCACTTGCTCTGGGCTGCACAATGCAGAAGCTCCGACACAAAAGCTGGTTTCATGCGCCACTGAGACCCGCCCCCCCAAAGCTGTATCCAGTTCCCCTTAATACATCCATGGTTGCACCAGGTACCAAGCTTGTTCAACTGTAGTGGAGCACAGAACGAAAAGGGGTGGGACTTGCGGGAAGTTTCAACAGCCCTCTCATGTCTGTATGCTAAATTAACGGAGTAGACAGTTAGACTAGCAACAGACTGTTAACGGGGGGAAGCAGCTACTGAAAAAACAAATTGCAGCTTTTTAGGGCTGCACTATTTCTTGACTGGGCAGTTAGGATATGACATGGTTGATTTGTGCTAGTTTGCAGCTTTATACAGTATTTCATGAACAGACAGAAACATGGTTTAATTCTTCTTATCTAAGTCTTACTAAGACAAATACATATTTTTACCAAAATGTCAAACATTTGCTGTAAAATCTTTTGTAGAAAACAACGTCTAAATCTGACGGCCATGCACCTGCCATCTACTCTACATGAAGCCTCTCTCTTAACTCTTCCAACCTCACACCATAATCTGTTTTTTTTTATATTTAAATGTTCTTTAAGTACCAATATCTCCTCTGTTGTCTTTCAGGTGAGGAACAGCAAAGCTAGCGGCTACTGCCTGGACCAGGGCGCTGAGGACGACGACAAAGCCATCCTGTACCCGTGTCATGGCATGTCCTCTCAGGTCAGTCCACACACATGTGCTGTTTGTGTGTTCACTGTTCACAGTTGTATTCACTTACCAAGTTCATCAGTGATGAAATTAAGCTACCTGCCTGTCAGTGCGCTGTGTTGAATCTTCCAGATAACATTACAAGTATGTATAAATTACCCTCCTGGCAAATGTACATACTGATTCTTAACATATTCTGCATTTTAACACTTGAGGACTCTCCTCAGGACGATTTAGTGTAATTACTCTCCTCTTCAACATCATAGAAGTTAAATCACATTTTATTTAATAAGTGGTCGTAGTAACAGCTCTACAGAGAGAAATATCTTTGCCTGATTGCTTCTCATTTAACACAACTATAGACTCAGAAATACATCTCCCGCTGAAGATACACTGAGGGAAAATTTTAATATTATACCCCAAATCACAAGTGAAGTACTTTCAATATATTGTAAATACAGTGAATTATAAATCTACATTTGGGAGCTACATAAATGGAAATAAACTTGTATGCAGATTCAATCAGGATCAACATCTTATAGTAACAAACTAGCAAAGATGTAGTCTGATGATGTTGTGAAGTAACGTGGGATCATGGGATTTGTTGTGTTTGTTGTTATGCAACCACCATTGCAGATGAAAATGAATCTGATATGATTCAGGCAGAAATAATGTTCACAGATGAGTTAATACATTTAAGTTTTAATCACATTATGTTTCAGCAACGTCACTGACTTCCTTCCTCACTCTGACGTATTTGACATGTTTTCTTGGAAGTTCCCAGCTCACAGCTGGTAGGAAATGCAGATTTAATTTGAGTAAATTACAGATTCCTCTGTGTTTGATTGGTAGAAATATTAGAGATAATGTACAGTACACAAGTACTGAACTCAACAAAATATATAACATACTGTATGTCAAGCATTTTTAGACATTTTAATGCAGAAATGTTACATATTATAGCTTAATTATCTCTGCTAATGTTCAAAGACCTTACATAGTTAATTTCCATTCAGAGAGGAACATGACAAAGCTGCCTCCTGCCTCATTATTTCCTCGATTATCATTTGTTATAAATATGAACGCATCAGTCAACAGCCTCAATTACAACAGTGTTGACAAATACTGTGTTCCTGCATTCAAAGTGAAATGGACAATAGAATGAATCACAGTGTGCATTTAAATATATCGACACAAATACATAGACACAAAATCTCACTGAATCATAATCAATGAGCACTTGAGTTGTAGAGGGCACAAGATTGTGTCAGTAACCTGATCGAAAAGCAATTTATTTTGTAGACAAACAATATCTGTGTGCCCTGTTTTATTCTTTAATCCATCCTTACTTCTCATGCTGCAACAGAGTGTGGGCGAGACATTTACCACAACTCTTTTGCTAAAATTCTGCTGCTTCAAAAACACTTTGTTAGTTTGCAACCCACTTAAATCCTCGCACCCCGCTGGTTCCTTTTTCTTTCTTTTTTTTTCCTGAGATTCAACTTCTTACAATTTATAATATAATATTTATATTTCCCAAAGTTGTTTTTTTAAGATGCCATTCAAAGATGGAAATATTCCAGATCATATCAAATTTAATTCAAATATTCATTCTTATTCAACCCTACAGTCATTGTTCCAAACGCCTCACAAGTAGAAGTTCATTTTAAGTCATATACAGGGGTCGGACTTCGCTTTATTGTCCGCCTCAGTGGACACACCATTAAAACAAACTCTATATACAACATACAATAGTGCAATGAACAGGTAGCAGCAAAAAGTTCATATAAATAAGAGCAACTCAGTATCCCTGGTGCAGTCGTTCTTTGCCCACTCCTGTATATGTTCCGGCTGGTGCAAAGAACCCTGAATCGATGGTCAGACAGGAGCAGCTCAAACTATGAGTGCACTGAGTGTGAGTTATCTCCAGCTTTCCTACGTACAACACTGTCACATATATTGCAGAGTTGTTTTCAATCACCTTCCCTGCAATATTAACAACTTTGCAGTGCTTATTTTTGTTCTCTGCACTTCAGTTACCGTACCGAGCAGTTATGTTGAATGAAAAGATGATTTCAACCAGGCTCCTGTGTGCAATTTCAAGTATGAGTTGGCCAAAGCCAAAGCTCAGCTTCCTGATTAAAAACAACCACTTTCTTAAAGATTGTGTAATGCAACAATAGAAACATGTGTCATTAACCACCCAGCAATTTTCAGTGTTCTCTGCTCTGAAACATTGGGGGTGTGTCCTCTCCACTGTCTCAGTGTCAAACATGGACGCTGCATCCAGCAGTTTTACTGGACGTGTCCAGACGTGAGCCAGAAGACAGTTTTCTTCTGTGTCAGGTTGTTTGGAATAAAGTGAGCTGAAATGAACTGCTTGACTGATTTGACCTAAGACACTGGCTAAACTCATGTCCTGACAACTAGGGAGGGTCAGGGTGGTTGTTGGTGAGTTTGTTTGTGGGGCATATATAGTGTTGAGGATTATGGCTCTGACAGGCCTTTGAGTCATGTTTCATGTCTGCCCAAAAAAACCTGAACACAGAAATCATGAACAACAGTGTAATGGTCTCCACAATTCTTTTCACATGTTTTTAGCATCTATTTTCTAACACATATAATGTGTTTTGAAGAAAAATTCCCCTTTTCCCTTTTTCTGACTGTCTGAATTTTTGTATCATTCAGGAGGAGCCGTTTTATATCTCCTTTCCTACTGATTTCATTATTTTTATGTCATTTGTTATTCTTGTACACATAAAAAAACAGAAGCTTTCACAATTAACTAAAGACCTGAAAGCAAAATATTCTAATATTCCCTATATAATAATAAAATAAGAGATGTGTTTTGCCATTTTGATTAAACAGTATCTGGGCTTGAGAATTCATAGGTCATGTTTTGAGGTTTTCATAGGTCACTTCCTGTTTTGTTTTGGTATGTCTTGCCTTGTGTGTCTTTGTTGTCTGGACTTTCTGTCTGTTTTCCCACCTTTTTTTATGTCTGATTGTTTCCACCTGCCCCTGATTAGTGTATTTAGCCTTGTGACTGTTCCCCCTTCAGCTGCTAGTTTGTCTTCATTCCCCTTGTGCTCCTTTGTGTTCTCTTATGCACCTTTTAGATACCTTTTTTGTGTTTTTCTCCCTCAGTGTTTTTGTTCTTGTCAAGGAAGTGGATTTTTATTGGATTGTATTTTTTCTCCCACCCACCTTTTGCTATTTTTGTGACAGTTTATTATAGTTTTGTCCTTTCACTCCTCTGTCCTGTTTGCATTTTTTGGGTCCACTTTATGGACAGATTGCGATAATATACATAAGTGGAACTAGTCATGACATATTGCTTTAAAGCTCAGAGAAAATGAAAATTACACAGTATATTTTATAGATCTTATGGGTTAATTTGTATTTGTTCTTTCTTTCTTTAACAGTGAAAGGGAACAGGATAAAAGGCTCTTGAGAGTTTAGTATAACAATGAACCAAATCTTCACACTACTTCATGATTAGATAAAGTGTTTCTAAAGGTTTTCACTGAATTTATGCATCTGTATGATATCAGAATGTGCTGGATTTGGAAAGTTTTCATACATGATTGTACAACCATACATAGTGCAGTTGAGCAAGGCATCACCAACGACAACATTTGAGCTGCTAGGAAATCTGGGCCACTCCCAGGTGAGAGTGCATGTAGTCAGATGCTGCTTGAAAAAAGGAACATGTGTGCTCAGCATAATAATTTGCTTGAAAAGATACCAGGACAAATGGTGCTGTGGATAGGAGTCCTGTGTTTGTGCTTATTTTCTCTTTTTTTGTGGTGGAACAAAAGATAACCCTGGAGATGAATCATGCAAATGCTATTCATGCATCACTTTTCTTGCATGTCCCACCTTTCCTAACCGCTTCTATCTCGCTGGTGAGTGACGTGTTCATTATCTGTCATGCGAAGGAGCATGATAAGGAGGCCAGCAGCTCACCAGCCTCCCCTCTTTTCTCCTCCACTGAGAGCCCACTGGGGGTCCAGTAATGTAAAGCTTCATTGACTCTTTTAATCCTGATCCTTGGGGGGGGGGGGGGGCAAACAAACAGAGATGAATTTTGTGTCTTTGTATCATTAGATTACAGTGATGACCGACATTACTGTGAGCGGGCCCAATTTAATTATGTGGGACACTGTGATTTTGCATTCCTTTTTTACCATTGCTCCTTTTTACGTATGAAGAAATATAATTGCCCAGAATAAATCTTTATTGTGCTTCCGATGAATGAGTCTCTCTCTGCCGGCTCTCCCAGTGGAAATCTAAATCACAGATAATGCCTCACCTTTGTCCAGTGCAGTGAAAGCAAGGTGGAGGAGCTACAGAGCCTGCATCATTGCTCATACTCTTACAGACACACACACACATACACACACACACACACACACACACACACACACTCTGCACTCTGTTAAAGTAAACCAGGCCTATTCATTTACTTTTTTAGAAGGGCCAGATTAGAAAAAAAGTGCTGAAGGGCAAACAAAGTACTTTTTCTTTTTTTTTTACTCCACTTTTTTTAGTTTTCACAGGTTGAAAAGAAACACAAAAGTACAGGAAAAACAATGCACCCTTGTAATGAATGTTGAATTTAACGCCTTTTTTCATCATTCAGTTGGACTCCCCTAAAATTTCCTTTGGTTTAACAGCCTGAGTTTAAACTGTAATATGTAACATTTCTGCGTTAAAATGTCTAAAAATGCTAGAAATAGTATGTTATATGTTTTGTTGAGCTGTGTACTTACAAGTAATGAGAAATCTACAATTTATTCATGGTGCGTTTCCTGCTAACTGTTGCTAGTTGCTATAAATTCCATGAAGAGTGACAAAGAGAGACTCAGAGTGGCAGAATTTACATATTGTAACAGATAATATGGACTTAATGCACAGATGTAATCAATAAATGAAAGAAAACACCCCTAAACTTATAATGTCAGTAGGTTAGTTAAATTAAATCACAAAAATACAGTTTATCATATTTTTAAATGATGAAAGGGCCAGATTGAGGATGTTAAAAGGCTGGATTTGGCCCATGGCCTGCCATTTTAATAGTCCTAAAATGAAAAAAAAAAAAAGCATCTTTTTCCTTCCTTCCTTTTTGTTGATGAGCATTTCAACAATAAAACATGAAATGCAATATTGGTTAAAAAAAAAGTTTGAAAGGAGGCTATGACAGGATTACTGTGCCCTGATAATCCAGCATGTCCTGAATAAACAGGCAGGAAAGCGACTGGTCTGATGTTTGTAGGAGTGTGTGTGTGGTTGTTTTGTATTGGCCTGGTGTCATTTATTTAAGGTAAAACTGTGGATAATCACACTGCACTCTGGCGCAGCATTTTCTAATCAGACAATGATGGAATAAACCATAATCATTTATATATCAACTCTGCTTTACTAACTTTCCTGCCTCAACCACATTAAACAAGTTTTTTAGAATAGTTTATTTACATTTTAAGTGTTATTCTATAATTGCCGTACATTTGCAAGTATGATGAAGTCAAAATCAATGTTTTAGAGTCTTAATCACCCATGCATTGCGCTATACATCAATTATACATGAGTATCTGGCCCAATAATGACGAAACAAATGGTTTATAGATATTCTCTGGTATCTTTAATGGTATTTCAGAGTTTGTCTTTTCCTGGAAAACAAGTAGAAGCTGTTGATGACTCATCCTGCTCTTGAGGCAAAAGCTTACGTTTCTGTCCAGTGAAACACTTTCTTTATTATAACGCCACTGGAGCATGAAAGGAGAACACATCCAAGTGTTTGAAGTGAAGTGTTTCTGAAGGCTACGCTCATTGTATGAAAGCACAACTTTATAGTTTTATTCATTGATTTGATTGAAACTGGATTATATTTGATGGTTTCATTTCTTGTTCAACTTTAACTTTAAACTTTAAATATTATTTTGAAGATGTCCATTTTCAGTTCAACATTTTTCTTTCCACCACAATGCCAACAACAGTTTGAGCGCTGCATGTGCTGCTCATTACACCGCCATAAAAACAAAGTCAAACTTCCCATGCTTCCTCTGACGTGGAATCCCAGCTATTTGTGGTGCATTTGGGTGTGCATGGTGCTGATGGACACCCTCTGCACCGCTTATACCATGGGGCCTCATAAATCTCCACTCTAGAGGTTTGTGTTGAGGTTGGAAGCTCACTTAGATCCCCATGCTACAACCATAGTCCCATATGGGGGAGGACATGTGCTTGGTCCAGAGCTGAGGCCCCCGCAAGCCGAGCCCTCATAATCTGTGGCATAACTCATAACGTCCTGGTGGAGCAAGGTACGGGAAAGGTAGAAATGTAGAGATTATAACTCAATACACTGTACAAACAATCCATCTTATATTTACATTGACACAGCATTGCACCATTAATGAGCTAATTATGAAACTTGTGATTAGCTTGACCTCCAAAAAGTGGCTGCCAAACTTCCACTATGGCAGGAAAGCAATGGAGCGTCTAATGTTGCTGCATGAGGCACAGGTTAATTGGCTTGGCAGAATCATTTCCTTGCATTAATTATTTGTTATGGGCCCATTTTAAATGTATTAGCGTATAAAAGGCTGGCAGACTGAGCTGTAAACAGGTATTAGTGGGGATTATAAGAGGGTTTCCTTGTGCCCAGTCATAGTTTACACCACAGGGAAATCGGCTTATAGAGCCGTCTAACCTCGAAAAACCCAAGACAGCAATAGAAAATTCCATGAAGAATTCTTCATCAAACTGCCTGTAAATAATGACCTTTAGGCTGCTGCCTGGAGAAGAATATCAACAAGTTCACAGCATTAGGCACTGCAAAGATTAACTATTTATTTTAACTCAAAAAAGTTATTTTTCATGCTGCAAGTTGTCTGAATTTGAAAAGACAAGTAATGATTCAAAACAAACTTTTCTAGGCAAATAAACTTGATATTAATTCAGTTGTACTTGATAAAACATGTTCAATAAGCTTAAGATATCAAGTTGAACTGACAACTCTTAAGTCACGCTGATGAACATTTATTACATTTAACATTTATTGTAATTTATTAAGTTTTAATTATCTAAATAAATACCTCGATCATGGTGAGGAGAGTTATTCTCATCAGTGTGCAGCACTGGCCTTGTGTGTTGTACTTGGTCGATATATTCATGTAATTTACTCTAAAAACATGAAACCCAGACTATATCATCACGAAAAGAGAAATGTTAAGTGTTTTTGATTGACAGCAGCGAGTCACTGGTTCAAACAGAATCAGATGGTATGAACCATGTGTGCGCTGTATGGTGACAAAGTTGTATTTTTATAAATTATTGTGTAGCTTGGAATAATGTGTTTAATTTGGCAAAAGATCTGCAGTGTTCTACTTATGTGTGTAGTTGTGTGAATTGTGTGTAGTGTTTTAAATGAACCCTGTTTTCAAAATTGTGCTTAAGCAATCATAAAAGCAACTGTAATGTAAATGTTTGACATTACTTAGTCCAAAGAACTGTCTTTCTCATCTTTCAGCATCCTTATCAACCAGCTCCAGTGAACCTCAAGTGACATACAAAGCGGTGCATTGTTTTCTTATTTGTTCCAGGTGGCTCTTTAGGGCAGAACATTAGGTTAAAAAACCACCTGCCTCCTCACTAGGAGCAGCACCCACACAGGCCAATTACCGCAGCTCCATCTGTGCTCCGAAAAGTCCTCCACTCAGGAAAAAGATATATCAGATTGGAAAAAAAAATTTTTACATGCTAAATTTGAAGTACTTGGACAGGGATGTGTATATGACCACACTAATGGGTTTTCACAGTTTGAGGTTTTGTAGGGATGGTAGTCACAAGAATCTGCTTTTGCAATCAGGTCAAAAACTGGCTCATTTTTTTAATGAAAACCTCAGAAAAATCTGTCCTTCAAGATTTTCTGAAAAACATCACACTGGGACAGAAAAGGATAGGGTATATTTTCACATCAATAAAACACTCTCCATAAGTTGGCATTTCAGCAGTCTGGGTTCAGAAACAATCTGTTACATTGATTCTTCTTGGACTAACATAGCTACTTTCCCTGCGTGTGTGTGTGTGTGTGTGTGTGTGTGTGTGTGTGTGTGTGTGTGTGTGTGTGTGTGTGTGTGTGTGTGTGTGTGCATGCGTGTGTATTATTCAGGACAGTCATGTATGTGTGTTTCCCTCAAAGCAGGGCTGCTGTCGTACTAAAGACCTCCCTATCTTTGGCATCTCATTTTTCACAGAGGATCACTCCCATAAATAATAAATGCTATCTCTACTGTATCCTTACGTAATAGATACTTATCGTCACAGAGCCTTTCATGTGCAGGATTAAACAGTGAGGGATCAAGTTTTGGTTTGGGGAAAGATTGTAGAATTAATAAGCTGTTCGCTGTGGATTCAGTGCAGTGCTGTACGCTGAAATACCCTACAAAACCACGTGTAATAAGGAGATGGAGCCTTGCACCTTTGAATCTAGGCTGTTAATTAAATAGATGGTTATGGTAAAACAGTCTATATATTTGGTCAAAATCAAGTCAAGACCTAAGCCTGACTTTTTGAATCCGAATCCGGATACTTTCTTGATCTTCGGGGAGAAATTAGGTTACACTACAGTTGCTCCAGCCAAGAAGAGAAATATATATATAAGCATGGAGAACCATAAGAAAAATAGAAAATATAAAGAAGAAGTTAAAAATATGTACATTTTACTACAAGATAAATATATATATATATATATATATATATATATATATATTTATATTGCAAATAAAAAAAATATGTGTAATACAACACTCTATACTCAATGCAGCTGAAAATGGGTCCACAAATAAGAATGTTAAAACGCAGGAATATTATAAATAATGACATATACATACTTTCAGCTTATAAATGTTGCACCATAGAATTTCAAATTTCTGTGAAAACAGCAGACTAAAAAGCTAAAGCAAAAGTATCAACTGAGGAGCTAGCTGGTGATACAGCTAAAACCAGCCTTAGCAAAACCTAAAACTAAATTTACTGTGATAGAAAAACAGTAATTTTGATGAAATGACATCACTGTAATTCTTTTTTTTTTTTTTTTTTTTTTCCGTTCAGAAGTAAATAAGGCAGTACCTTAATCCAGTCCCCATGGACATAAAAAAGTTTAGCTAAACCTGCTAAAGATAACTTGTTTAGCAGCAGCTGCCATCTTACCTGATAACACTAAGACATTCATGTTATATGCTGCAGTGAGGCTATGTTTAAATGGCACTTTCACATGTATTGAATTATAAATTAGGGTATTACATTGATTTCATTATACTGTAAACACAGTACAGGAAAATTAGAACAACAGACACCTAGTAAAACAAAGTGTTTCTTGAACAAATGCATTTTGACGGTAGATATTCATTTTCCCTTCACATTCTGCAGAGATTAAGCCATCCAAAGACAGAGTGCAGCATCGGCATTTTTATGTATTTTGCAGGTTCTGTGACAATTTTTTCTCATGTAAAATAATCAGCCTAAAGGGGCATAAAATGAAAGCATTACGACCTTTCTATCTTCACACAGTCTGCCAACCGGCCTGAAAACTTGACACCCTTTCTTCTCAGCTTCACTGCTTCTGTAGTCGCTACTGTCTGTCTTATAGGGCAGAGCAGCTAAACAGCATCACAGAAAAGCACATTCAGTTTTCTCATCGAAGCACATTTCCAGCTTGTGCTTCCCACTGATGTTGAGTGTTTGTTTGTTGAAGCTATGATTGCTGCTACAGCTTGTGAGTCCAGAAGTGTAACACATTGGTTATCTCTGTGCTGCAGCTCGCCCGCTACTCTACGGAGGGGCTTCTCCAGCTTGGACCCCTGGGGTCGACCACCTTCCTGCCTGACACAAAATGCCTTGTTGATGATGGCAGAGGACGCACTCCCAGACTGAAAAAATGTGACGCTGTTTCAAGGATCTCCCAGAGGCTTTGGGACTTCACACAGGTAAAAGGAGCGTACGCCAGCATGTTACTGGATGCTTAATAACTGCAGTTGATAATAACAGGCATTTGAATATGGCTTGGCTGAGTTGCACCAACAAGGATTAATTTTTAAACATGATTAAATCAATTATTAAATTATGTTGCAATAAACTTTTAATTTAGCTTAAAATGAAGAAAGGTTAAATTTCTGTTTGGCCTTGGTTTATTTTTTATTCTAAACTCAGATTAAATTTAATTGTGTTGCATCAAAACTCTAAACTGCAATTTCAAATGGATTTAGTATTAACTTTAAACATAACACTTGGGGAGGTTTAACGTTAAAATGGCTGCTTTTTGGGATGGATTGAGCAAAATAATCCTAATAATAAAAAGTTCCTTGAGGAAAATTCAGGTACAGATTCATCCCAGTTCAGTTGTATGATGCTTCTCTGTCTTTCACAGCATTGATTCAACCAACAACAACTATTAGGCCAACTTATTAGCTAGCTAGCAAACATTTTAGATAACTAGTAAAAGAAATGCAATGTTATGTTAAGGCAAACAGAGCAGTCAAAAGTCAAAATGGTTCTCATCCCTTCTTTATACTTGCTAGGTCCTGATATCAGTCAAATTTATTTATTTATATTTATATATATTAATTTGGGTAAGCAAGCATGGCCATAAAGAGCTCAGGTGGTGGACCACCATTGGACCTAACTTTGGCAAAAATGTGAATAGATACAACACAGTTAATGACAACAAATTATTTTTTGATCTTGTTTGAACTGTTCCATGAATCGCACATATGATGAAGTCACAGGTTGCCTCAAAACTATCAGTAAAAGTATTAGACTGTGAAGATATGCAATTACAAAGACTACACACCCAGAAGTCACATAAGTGACTTTCTCCCCACAAAAGCTATCATTAGCCGGTAAAGCTACGATGCCTGTGTGTTTTCATACTGGGATGTAGTCACAAAACAGCAGATCTTGCTCATTCTTTCTCTTCCTGGCTGATAAAATCACCAAGAGTCATTGGATGAAACACTTCAGGTAAGATAACGTTACAAGGGGCAGCGAGACTGGTGTTGATTAATAAATTCTCACAAATCCAAGGCAACCTGAGACTTTCTTGACTTTTCAAATTATCTTTTAATTTGACATCATGTGTGTAATTTCTGGCACAGTTGAAATGGAAACCAAAAATAGCTGTCCCATGGGGCAAACTGGACAGGGCGTGACTTCACCTCACTATAATGATTAAACTGTTTAATTTTGGTTCACATCACTAAACTTGGAATAGAGATTTTAGTTTTTAGTTTACTTTTTAATTGTGCAACAGAGCTCTGCTTAATTTTAATTTACTAATTTTCAGCCTAGTTTTTCTAAACTCTGATTACAAGTAATCTTAGATTTAACAAATCTTTGGTGCAAACCAGTCTTAGTGTTGCAACTATCTTTTTTTTTCTTAATGCTACTGTCCAAATTTGGTAATATTTTCATCTGTTTCTGTGGCAGAATGGTCCAATCATCAGCAGGGACACTGGTCGATGTTTGGAGGTAGAAATGTCCAAAGATGCCAACTTTGGCCTTCGCCTGGTGGTCCAGAGATGCTCCGGTCAGAAGTGGATGATACGAAACTGGATTAAGCATCCCAGGCACTGAAGCCAGAGAATAACCTCTGAGACTGTTCGGGCAGCGTTTCAATTCACAGTTGGACCTCAAACGTTGGACAGTTCAGAGCGGAGCGGGGGACTGGTGGTGCTGGTGTGTTGTATTTCACACTACAGACTGCACTGCACACTGAGCTCCCCTCAGGCCACAGAGCTTTCCAACACTGAGTCTTAAAGAAGAATACGATCGGTTCAAGCGTTCCACTGAGCCGCGCGTTCGCAGAGACCTTACGGCAAGCTGCGCTGTTTGAAATGGCCCACATTTCTGACATTCAGTTACATGTATAGAACAGAGAAACAAGATACCTGTGTGCAGCCCCTGAAGGTGGATCGAGGTCATAGTAATTCTTTTGTTTCTACTGTAAACTAAACTATCTGATGTTTGAAGGTGAGAGAGCGTGTGAGTGTGACTGTTTTTTTTTTTCTGAGTGCATCTGAGCAAATCAAAAGATACGATTGCTGTCAATTGCCACATCCAAATGATTATTTTGGGCTGTGATTTGGAAAATTGCTTTGGACATATTGTGTTGCCCTAGCGAGACTTGTAATAGGCCTCAAAGGGGCTGCCCATCACCTGATCGGGAGGCATTTCACCTGCACTCACACAAACCACTACAGTTCGTTGTTTCTTTGGACTGTATTGCTCTTGAACAGGAGCAATCATGTGCCTTTTTTCCTCATTTTTCTGCTTAATCTGACCAGGGAATGTCAGTCCCAAAAGCATGTACAAAATTATTTGAAAATCATTAATATATAAAACAATGTATAAAACAGTCTAATGATAGTAATATATTGTAAAAAGTGAAAAATTGATATCCGTCCTCTGATAACAATTAGGATAATAAAATCATTTTTATGATGAGCTGCCTCTCTGTCTTTGTTTTTGCCAGTGCAGTCATCATTTCAAAGAGTTCTGTATCAACTTTTGCTCCATAAACGTGTTCACGGCTGTGTGTTACATAAAAACTACACATTTTCTTTTTCAGTTTTGTAAAGCCAGTGGCTAACGGCACCAGAACAATTGCTTGTCTTTTGTTTTGCCTGCACTTACAACCACCTCAAGCCTCCATCAGGTTTCTGGCCCTGTGTGCTGTGATTGTTCCAAGCCGCCCACTGGATAACAGGTCTGCAGAAAGCACTGAAAGCTTTCCAATTATTTTACCAAGAAAGAAACTTATTTACGAGCTCAGCTTTTTCTCATGTCCAGCCAAAAATGTGCCAGTTAAGGGAGAATGACTTGAAAGTGTCTTTTGACATGCTTTTAATTTAAATTGCAAAGTATGTTCAAGAGACGCCCACAGTCTTTTTTTTTTTTAGTTATACAACATGGCACCTTTATTAACACACATTATAATAAATTCAGCTATCACAAAGCATTGCAAGCCTGCCAAGTTTTGAATCTACTTGCATTGTTTGTTTTCTTACCAAAAACACCAAGAGCAAAAGTGCAAATGAACTTCAACTGTGTTTGCCTGCTTTAATGTAAGCTACAATCATTAGCATGTTGAGCTAAGTGGTTACTACCTTCTACTGATGCACAGATCATAGTTAAAACTGAGGACACTATGGATGATCCGTGGGTTCGTCAGGCCTAAAAGTCATAAAAAGTAACATCTTGGCCCTCCTAATTAATCCTGAGCTCCATCAGAGCTGTCTAAAAAATATTTCAGAAGCTTAAAGTTTAAATCTGTCTCCTGTGAGTTTCATGTGTCGTGTTAAGTTTACAACTAGTGTTCAGTTTTTTCTGCATAAATGTTAACTAAATTTCTGCAGTGACTTTACTGCCATATGTCAGCGGTTCCCAAACTTTCTCTGGCATGCTCCCCTCCAGAACTATAAGAAGTTCATGACCCCCACCCCACACCTCAAGTATTGCCAGTTTAATAATAATAACTAGGGAAACAAGTTGAAGGAATCCAAGTTGAATTTTAGTGAAATAAAGGTGAGCATGGCAGTATCAGCAAACCTTGTTTATTTCCCCTATGTGAGTCATGGTCATTCAATTTTGTTTCACTCTATGCCCATCTGTCCTCCAGTTTGGGAACCATGTATGAAAACCTTAAAAATTACTGAAAGCCTCCTCTCAAATTACTAAAGCAAATCATTAAAGAAAACACTAATGCAGCCATACAACACACAATAAAGAAATCACCTGGAAAGTTTGCGCTGCATGCTTGACAATATTTAAAGGAAGTGTAGCCTACAGGGACAGATAGAGGTGGAGTGAAATGACCGTGTGGCTGATGATCTCTATATCTGACAAAATAATTTGTACCCTTTCAGTTGATTCGCTCATCACAACACATATAGAGTGGGCTATCATACCCCCACATGGCGTCCCATATTATATGTGTTGCTCCTTCAGGGAACAGAACTTTATGGATTTATGTACTACTACCAACCAAGTACCCCAGCATTATTTACAAAAGAAAGCAGAGACATCATTAATAAACTATATTGGTTTGGCAGGCAAGTATGTGTGGGACTTAATCCTGGATGCTATCAGTGTGCTTAATTTAGTAGCTCCTTCATAATGTTAAAAAATATCAACGTGTGTAAGCTATGAAACCAAAAAGGGTTATGTTTGAACATTTTAAGCTTATCACTTACCGCCGCCCCCCCTCCCCTTTTTTTTTTTTTTTGGAGTGAGAACAAGATGTGAAAACTTGACTTCTTTCCCCTTGACGGAGACATCATATACAGTAGGATGTAAGCTAAAAAGTCCTGTCAGCCCAAAGCCCTGAATACATTTGTTGCATTCACAAGAGGCTTCCTTGTGTGTCCAATCTATTTCTCCAGTATCCTCAAGCCCAGATATACTGAGCATTTTAGGACGCAATGGAAAGTGAAAAGTCCTTTTTACCGGGGTTAGCCATGCTTTCCAACCTGCATGTTCCAAAGGCCCATTTTAATTTGGTTTCCAGCTGGTTTACCCTGAGAGATTGCTTTGCACTTGCCACCACGTCATGCTTCTTTGCCTCTAATCATTTCACATAAGCAATGCATCATCTGTGTGTCCTCTAAACGAAGACTGCTTCAACCCTCCCAAGGTAATATCTTATTCTGGTCTGTGACAAGGTTTACAAACACACCACCAGTGCGATGTCTCACTGCCCCGGTGTCAGGAAATAGCCTGAACCGGGAAATTATTATTCTAGCAATATGGGTTTCCCTGGACTTAACACCTGCAGAATAATGTTACCCCACCTGATAGAATGAATGGATTCAGTGGGTTACAGCTCTGTGCCACAGCGGCTCGCCTGCCGAGTCGATTTACAGCAGGCGCTAAGGAAGTGTGTTGCAGATGGCTGACAGCAGAGATTGAGAGCTACAATAGGGGAGACCGGGGACTGGGGTAACACTTTTTGTTTGAGCATCAGTAACTCTTGCTAGATCTCTAAATCTTTGATAAATGGTACCAGTATTTGTCTTCTACTACTAAAACTCACTTTGACGTCTACTACACAATCACAGATTATGTGATTGATGTCAAATATAAAGAGTTCTGTGGTTACAACACTCCCCACTACTTGGGTGAGTTGTAACACTAGCTGAAGATAGATGTAATGTGAGGTAAAAAAAAAATCAGTTTTTAATAAAGTGGACATTGTAAAGTGACAATAAATACTGTGTGTGTGCGTGTCTGTGTGTGTGGACTGCATCCTTGGAGGTGCATCTGTCACAAAAGAGCTCAATCCACTGACATAAATAAAGATGGACACCTAATCCAGAGTGTTAGTATGTATTTGATGGCTCCACTTCCTTCCACTGTATAAAAAATAAGCCGAAATTATTCCAGATACGAGTGCTGCCATCTTGCACTGATGACGTCATTTGGAGCTGGAGTCTGGGCAGTAGTGATCAGCATTGTTGCCACACTTTCAAGTTCCTCAAATAACTAATTAAAACCAAACTGAGCAGAAAAATTACCACTAACAAACATCTAAATCTTTGGGAAAAACGTATTTGACGTGTACTTTGACGTTTTAGTTTGGCCAGTGTACCATCAGGATGTCTTTGTGCACCTGGCTTCCTGTCTTTGTCTGTTTTCCCGCCAGTTTGATTTCCTTATTAGTTTCACCTGTCTCTTATTAGTCCTCTGTGTATATAATCAGTTTGTTCCGCCTGTCAGTTGTCAGGTCATCTGTGTCGGCTGCCTAGTGTTTCCTGTGTTCCCATTTTCATTCTAGATAATTCTTTGTGGTTTTCGGACTTTTGCTTTTGGTCTTTGTTGGACTGAGGAGTTAGCTTTTCAGCCAACTTTTGTTATTTTGTGATCCTTGCCTTTCTCCAGGCTTTTCATCCATTCACCCCTGTGACTCTGCATTTTTGGGTCCATCTAAGAACAGAACCTAACACACACTTGAGTTTGCAAAGTGTCCAATTCACACAGTGCAGAAGTGTGTAACACTTAAGTGTAACAACTCTCCCCACCCAAAGCAGCTGTTATATAGCTAACTGTTTTAGCATGTGGGCTTGAAGGGAGCATGAATGCAAACCATCAAAGAAAAACTGCTACCTTTGGTTATGCAAGTCAAACCGTTATGTTTATAACACAGTGAGCGCTAGGCAAGACTAATGTTGATAAAACAAATTTAAAAAATCAGAAAATCAGATTATTGTTCGTAAAATCCTCATTGTTGAGACATGCCACTTTGCCTGTTCATAAAGGAAATAGGAGTGTACCATATTATCCTTACAGCACTTTTCTAATTGATCCAACTGACAGTGTTACAACTAACCCAGTGTTACAACACTGCTTGGTCTCCCCTACTGTATGTGGCTTAGCTGTATATTAAGCGGCTTGTTTGCTCGTAGGTGTATGGAACAAATGTTCTTAATAATTATTTGAATTTATGGTTTAAATTACTGTTCTGGATCGTGGTTGCTAAAATCGGCTCTTTAAGTATCAAACATCCTTTGTAGACATTACAGAGCCTGGAGGCTGTGATCATCTTGGATACAGAACAGTCATAATGAGTCTTTGAATCCTTGCCGCCGTTCTGTGTGAGGAAGCAAAGAATGAGTGACGGTTTCATACTCAAAAAATACATTTTGGGTGGATTAAAATTTGAGGCAAGGGTTATGGATTAAAGTTAGGGATTAAGGTTAGGCTGTGTAACCAACAGGAGTGTTGTCACGTGTACAATGTATAGTGTTACACTTGCACAGTGTGTGCATGTGTGTATTAGTGCTGAATGCTTGAGCATCAGACAATAGCCACTGAGCTTGTCGCAGCAGGTGAAAGGGAAGTGTGCATTAAAGGTTTCATTTTCCCTCAGATTGGATGACAGAATGACAGTGACTGATGGGCTGGTGGGGGGTGGGTGGGCAGGTGGGGGTGAGGCGTGTGTGACAGGGAGCTGGAGGCGGTTAGCGGTGTTGGGGGCTGAGGGAAGGGGTGGGGGGGGTCGGATGGACAAGGACACCACATCCGTCTCATGAGCAGGGGACCCTCGTTCTTTCTCATTGTGATACTGACAATGCTCTTTTTACGCCTGGGCTGCAGCCAAGAGGAGAGGTGACTTCATTATTCAGACAGCTGCAGGCTGGGCGGCGGGGTGGGGGGGTAGTTCAGGAGGCTGGTGGGTCTGCTTTCAACGATGTCTCATAGAAGTGTTGCAAAAAGGCAGCATTTACATTGTGAGGCCAAACCGATGCTAATTCCCTGAACTGCCAGGAATGGATATTGTTTGCACATATATTCATATATATGAGAGAGCCTGGAGAGCAATCGGTGTATTATTTATCTGCAGAGAAACTGACAGCAATTACTGCTGTGTTCGGAAAGCAGAGATCTGGACACATAGCCAGCCCAGCTCAATAAGCGAAAAAGTGCAAAAGTTTTAATGAGCAAAGTTTCAGGGGCAAACACACACAAACCTGTATAAATTTAGAATATGATACCAGATATAAATGTAGATTCATCTTATAGAAAGTTGAGTAAAACTATTTGAAGGCGTGTGTATAAGACTATCATGACACTGGCATAACCATCTCATGTCAGACACCTGTCATAAAGGGGTTCTGCCATTTTTAAGGCAGAGCGTACATTGTTTGAGACGTCTTTGTTATGACAACTTGACATTAGTCAAGCCAACAATGCCGTTGTTATGACAACTTGACATAAATCAAGCCAATAATGTCTTCTTTATGACAACTTGATCTATACCTTGACGTCTTTGTTATGAAAACTTGACATTAATCAAGCTAACAATATCTTTTTTATGACAATTTGACATTAACTAAGACAAAAATTGTCTTTCTTATGACAACCTGACATAATCAAACTCAAAGAAACTGTCTAACTATATGTTTTAACATTACATTAAACTGTCATACATGGTTGGTTTTGACATTGGCCATCATGGGACCGTTATAAGTGTGTTATGAATATTTTTTTTGTCCTCAAGTAAAGTGATAAATTTTGGACTCGTCATAAAGGTGTCATTAAAAGTCATAAGGCCAGTTTGACGACACAGTACAGTACCAAGATAACTGAGTTCATTTAAGTTTGATAATGTTTGTAATGTAAAGTTGTCATGACAGAGATATTGACAGGTAACGCTGTCTTCGTTCATGTCATGTTGTCATAACAAAAACCTTATTGGTTTGCAAAAATGTCATAATTGACTTATAGACTGTTATTAACAATCATAAACATTCCTAAAGGCTCCTTCATGTTCATGGCAAATGTCATGCCATGGTTATGACAGTGTCATGCAGTCTTATGCACGCGCCTTCAAATAAAGTATTACTGAAAATTGTACAGATAGGTGCAATGCAGATCTTATTTTTAGAGTTGCCGGTACAACCATGTTAGTCAACATCACCAATTCTTTCAGTTCTTAAAACCAAAGAAAATCCGCCCTGATTTTTTAGGACCTTTTGGCTCTGTCTACTCAAATCCATCAATGGGGATTATTTTTTTTTTTAATAAAGAAAAACCTCATATTTTCCTGTGGTCTGGATAACAGCCAGACCTTATAGGGACTGACTGACTGACTGTGAGTGGGTCATTCCTGCACGGATTAATGTCAGAGTTTATGAGCCTGTCTTGAGTTAAAATCATCATTTCTCTTTACAATATTTCACCTCTTTAATAGTCCCCATTCGAAACAGCCAATGTTCACTCTCATTCTGGGCTGACACAACAGGAAACATTTCTCCTTGTCATATTTTTGGCCTGTTTAATAGTGTGCCATTTACACAGACATAAAATGGGAATATAAAAGAATACTCAAATAAACTAGGCTAACATATTTAAGTGTAGAAATGACACCCAGGGGGGCTTTGCCTGGGCAGCATATCCACTATAAAGAGAGAATTGTTTGGTGTTGGGCTTGTGTAACACAGCAGTCTGATCAGCAGTTTGATCCACATCCCTACTTAAGTGTCCTTGAGCAAGAGAGTGAATCCCTACAGTACTTCTTTCCTTGTCTGTTCTGTTGTCTCTGCTGAATTCTGTTAATGTACGTGCTAATAAAATTTCAACACTGAAAAGATGTTGAAAGAATTGTTCACGTTAGTCAACAACGTCAAAAGTCAGATCATAACATTATCAACCCTCTTGTGCATTAAAGGTGGGGTAAGCGATTCTGGAGAAAGCTGGCTGATTGTTCACTTTTTTTGCCAAGATCGTTAAATACAGACTCTTTGGGTTGGTGGCTTGGATGGAGTCACTCCACAAAACAAGGAGACTCAACAATCAATGATCCAGAGTGTTAGTATGTATTTGATGACCTGGGAATACGATTCAACAATCAACTATATCTCTCTAGAATCGCTTATCCCACCTTTTTGTATTATAGGGCTGGAGCTGGGAGACAGTTAGCTTAGCTTAGCATAAAGACTGAAAGAAGAGGCTGGTCTTGCTGTCTTCAATGTAAAAAAAATAGGTCTACAGCTGAAAAAGTCTGAATTAATATGTTTTATCTTCTTTTTTAATCTGTACACAAACAGCAATGTGCAAATGTAATACAATAATTTGTGCTGTGGTGTAATTACTTCTTAACAAGAATCCAGCTTGCACTTCTGTGCAGTGTCTCAGCATGACTGTGCCCAGAAATATTATTAAAAGCTACCTGTAGCCCATAGAGAGGGTATGCACTGACGTTCACTTTTCCACCAGAACACACCCCTTCAGTTGGACTGAGTGGCAAAACTTCCTACAACATAGCTGCCTTCAGTAAGGGATAAATGAAGGGCAGTTAGACTCAACAAAGATCCTTACAACCAGTGACACAGTGGCTCATGGACACTGCCATGTGGCCAGGAACTGGGTCTCCTGACATTTATCTGATTTCAAAACTGGGGAAATACACAAAGCAAAGAAGGCATACAAAAGTCTGAACGCTTGGTTGTTACAATACTTAAAGGTGAGATTTATTGGAGAAATTAAAGTGATGAGGACACCAAAGGATATTCTGGTTGTATTCAGACAGGTCTGTACAGATATTATTTATTTCATTACATTATTGAAGAGACGTGCTTGGATGCAACAGTATTGATGTTTGCAGTTAATTCAAAAGTAACATTAGTCTTAAGTTATGATTTCATCACAAAATTCACATTTCAGTGCTTGGACTCCAGTTGTTTCTGTGATTTGCAGTGATCCATTTGCCTCTCTTTTCGTTAAGCTTTCAGCAGTCTGTTAAAAGATTACTTCAATTTCTTGTTCAATCTATTTGTGCAGTCAATTGCACAACAGCTCTTTCCCATTTTAAATGTGTTTTTTGTGTTTCCGTTGCATTCAAGCTAGGGATGTCACAATAACTGTGGTGGTACTTATTTTTTTTAAAGTACCACAGTTACAAGAGGTTCCAGAGATGCAATTCTTCTTCTTCCTCATTCCAGGGAAAGCATATACGCTTACAAGTGTTGCTGTCTGCCATTAAATGCCAAAGGAAGAAGCAAAACCCCCACCGGCACTGAACAACAACTACACATGTAAGATAGTGACGTACAGCTGCAGAAACAGCTCTGATTTGTTGAAAAGAAACAGTGATGCGTGGTAAGGTTGTGGGTTGACCCAGGGAGCAGGTGTGTTTGGGACTGACTCTGGAGAAAATACCACAGGTTCCGAGGGGCAGTTCAAAGGACAAAACAGCAGTCAGAGTAAGTATTAATGACTCCCTGAAACATTGCGTGCAATAGTCCTCCTTCCACCTTCACTCGTCTCTCTCTGTCTCCCTCTCTTTTAAAAACACACAAGCTGGCTGCAGCTGTGCACACAACAGTGCATCCAGTGCGCTCCCTCAGCTCAGCTCAGAGGATATGTGCTCAAAACATGACAAAATACTTAAAATGCTGAAACTGTGGACTCAAAAAGAACACACTTAGGGACAATTCATCTGTTTATTTAATAGCCTAGATCTTCCTGGGGGAGAAAACAGCTCTCTTGTCCCAGCTGCAGGATTGTGCCACAATTGTAGTCTAAAATTGGTGTGATTTGTGGCACTTTTGCATTACTTTTTCTAGACATGGGCAACCTGTTCCGCTGACAGTTATTTGTGGCAGGCTCTGTAAATCACCCCCTCAGTCTTTTGTCCCAGAACCTCAGAGGAGTTTTTATTTCAGGGGACAAAGAAAAACAGCAATGGCTAATTAATATTGCTTTTGTGTTTGTTTCTTTTTTACCATGGTTTTTACATTGGATATCGAGAATCATCACCAGTATTAGTATTAACTACTGCAATTCTGGTATTATGACATCCAATGTCTTTTCGCCACTCAGTGGATGGAACTGACTTTTGCTTACTGTCATCACATGCATACCCTCTATTTTTGAACTTTTGAGAGAGCCAGGTTAGCTGTTTCCCCTTGCTTCCAGATTTTATGCTAAGGTAAGCTAATTGCCTGCCAGCTCCAGGTCCATATTTGAGAGTAGTTTCTTTTCTCGTCACTTTGGGAGAGAGAGAGCAAATAAGTTTATTTCCCAAAACTATTCTTTTAACAGTTTGGCCTGCATAAACATCTGCATGAAGTCTTACTGTAGATGTTACCTGCATCTTCTAGTACAGTGTTTCCCAAACTTTTTCTGGCATTACCCGCTTCAGAAGCTAAAAAAAAAGTTCAGCCCTCTGCTAGCCCCACAGTTATTACCAATAATTAACAATAATCAGGAAATCAAATGTTTTACTCTGTATTTCTTCCATGATCATCTATCCCTCCCTACAGTGGCTCTATGCCCCACAGTTGGGGAACCACTGCCTTAGTGGAATCAGGACCTTAACCCTTCCAACTTTCCAGCTGCATTATGTTGAGAAAAAGTTAAAGATGCTTGAGGTGATAATAGCCTCAGATTCTAGACAAAGCAACAGCTCTTAAGAATCAAAGACGGACAAGGCAAAGACGTAATGTGTTTTTGTAGTGTGTGCTTACAGTGTCTCATATGTACACACTTGATAATACTTGCATAATGAAATATTCCTTGAAACTGTTGAACAGATGCACCTGTGGAGGAGATAACAGTGAGGGGGTGAAGGAGTGAAAACAGTCTGCGAGCTTGGCACCCGAGCAGGATTGTGAGAAAAAGTCACGCTTTGGGCATTTGAGCAGCCATATCTGCTGTCAAATGGACAAAACTTTTCTGAAGACTTTGAAACCCACATTGCTCTCACGGCTCAGATCAGAGCTGCTAACTAGACACTCGCTATTGACGGCTAACGGCGAGATCAAACACCTCGCGGAGCAGTTTATCTGTTTGTCTCTGTGCCTCTCTCTTTAGGTGCACAGTGCAATTTCCTAATCAACAATAATTGTTTTACTTTGTCAATACTGCAAAGGGCCGATGGAGATTTCAGACGGTTATGATGTACAAGCTGATGGGATGAGAGAGTGGAGAGAGCGGGTACGTGCCTCAACAGCTTGTGGATCTTATAATGAGATCTCCAGAGATGAGCAGCACAGTAGCTCCAAGACACAATTAGGCCCAGCGATGCTCTGCCTCCAAGATAGAACTGTATAGGCAGCACAGAGGTGGTGGTATGTCTGCATGTGGGGGTATGTGTGTGTATGCGTGTGTGTGCACATACGGGTATGCTTGAGATTCCAGCAATGCAACGGATAGACCATTTTTTAAGGACTAATTATAGGAACACTGACCTTTTTCCTCTGAATGAACCAGATAATAGGTGACTTCTATTTATATGTTTCACTTCAAACTTGCTTTGAGTTTTGGTGTTGCTTTGGTTATGTTTCATAAGCCAGACGCTATATTTTTATATATTGATTGTATTTTCTGTACAGAGTCTGATCACATTCTCTTGCCAGACAAAGCCCCAGGCTGGTTTGGAAACCTAAAGAGGAACCAGCCCCTCAAAACCATCTCTAGCCCATTGGTTTGGACAGCAGCAGTCCCTGATGCTCAAATAAACCCACCTGAGGAATAAACTGCTCCAGGGTTCAAAATAACTGCTGTAAACCAATAAAGTCCGAAGATGCCTTTAGGCCCTGATTTAGCAAATGGATAGAGAAACAGGTTTATCTGTTTAGTGGGCTTATATTTAATAAGATGGAGAAGGAAAACTTGTCTGTAGGGTTATCGAACCAAGTGCAGGAATCTCTTGTTTATGGAATAACTGTTACTGTAAAATGAAGTTGTTCCGGTGTTTAATAGGAATGCTGAATAATCTATGACTTTTATAGGACCAGGAGAAGTTACATCAACATTGACAGAACTCCTCCACAGGTCTTGCAAGTCTGATGTGCGGGGAATTGATATTCCAACAGAAGTTCAAGCTGCAAAGTCAGAAGCATCTGGCCAAATAAATAATTAGTGTTGTTATAAATAATGATAAGTCTCTGGTATTGATCAGCAATTCTTTCCTAATTCTAAAGTCAACCCAAACACGCTCGCAGCGTCACACTTTTACAATCCAGGCAGTACCAGCTGGTTACTACTGTATGTTTACCATAGCAACATAAATCATGAGGAAACTTTTGGTCACAAAAGGCAGAATGCTCAATACTTCAGCAACTGTGTAAACTTCTGTAAACAAACTTAAAATTAGGTTTGGATGGGTATTAATAAAATCAGTTTTCTCATGATATGTGCATAATGAACATGGTGGCCTCACCAGGACTGAACACAACCTCTGACAACAACAGAGGCCAGTTTGTTGAGTGGGAATACAATACCAAGGTGATTAACAATGGCTGTGACCAGGACTCTGATGGCAGGGATGACAAAAACATGGTGGGTTCAGGAGAGGCAGGATGGGCTTCATCAGATATCTCTGCAACACAATTTGTCATAATGTCACAACTGTCATTTCTTCAGATTCTGTTAATAATTCTATTTATTTTTGAATGTTTTAAACTAAAACTCTTGCATATAGCTCCTTTAAAAAGCTGTACGAATCATTATTTTTTATATTAGCAGTGGGTCAAATGACTAATTGTACTGTGAAAAGCGTTGTTCATGAGGACAAACCAACAGAGAATTGTTGAGATTTTAGCATCTTGGTTTTGGTTTTCTGGCCCCAAACTCAACTTTCATTATCTTTGTTTATAAAAAATAAATAATAATAAAAAAAAAAATTCAGATAAACCCACTGTATACACCCTACACATCACCCAATCACAGGATAACAATGTTAGCAATGGGAGGAGGTGTAAACCTGCTCTGTATGAAGAAGACCAAGAATAGATATCAGCATTAGCCAGCATGCTAACTGAACCGCAACTGATGCAAGACACTTTTGGGAACTATCTCTGTAGCGGGCAAACTTTGGCTCGACTGGTTTGGGGTCAGCATTTATCTTTGGTCATATATGAATTATGTTACTAAAATAAATGTGTAAATGGATGGATGTGTAAATGGTAATAAGTCAGTGTTGTGTTTTCAGCTTCTCCTGTGATTTTGATGCAGCCAGAAAAAAAAAAACAGTGAATGCATCTTTAAATACCACATAGTGTGCAGTGAATGAATCTAACAGACTGAAAATATAAAACAATCATAGCTGACTTTCAAGAAATCATCTCTATCTAATTTCTGATAAAAGCATCCAATCCAATTACGATGGAACGTGCTCACCTCAAATTGTTTACGTTTACGGAAAAACTCATTTGTTTTAACTGTTGTTTCATCATTAGATTACAGCAATCCTATTATATACAATCTGTTACTCTCCGTCCGAATTATACAGTAAGCAGTGAACAAGAGAGTGATATAATTCTCTTTTCATTCTTTAGGTTTGTATAATACAAGGTTATAGGAGGCAGCTTGCAGAACTGACTGCATTTCCACACACACACATACACACACACAACACCACTACCACCCAGTATGTGGGGCCCAAAGGGCTGCTTTATGCTAATAAGCTCCATCAAGGTCAGGCAGTTTTTCTGCTGCTCCCACATCCCTGTGTTCTTTCCACATCGTAGACAGTGATGACTTTAATGGTGCTATTTCCCAAAACAGCACAATGACTTGAGGGGGAATGCATTACCCAGAGCAACATTTGAGGTTATTTGCCACAGCAAGGTTCCCTCAGCCCCTGAACTCTTTCTGCAACTTCATCCCACCAGAGATCTCTCTCAGCGTGCTTCCTGCTCTGATTTCTTACAATGCATGCTCTACATATTAACACAGCGGCCTTGCAGAAATGACTCAGTGCATTACGATCAGCCTGTCTGTAAACATCAATGAAATACTGAGGCTCCATATTGCTACACCCTAAAGAAGCAGCTCATGTATTAAAGCTGTGCTGAGCCTGCTCTAAATCCTAAAAATCATGAAGCGAGTTAAAGCTTTTCCAAACTGCAACTTCTCTCAGATGTAAAGTGATGAAAGTTGAAATACCGTTGGTGGTTAAGACGAGCTCAGGACAGTTTTAAGTGGCGTGCTGCGTGATACACTCCAGTCGAGTGCTGTGAACTGCACACTGATGTGGGAGGAGAAGCACAGCAAGAGTCAGCAATGATCAAGAAACGCAGTCCAATTTCGGTGTCAAGGATTATTGGGACCGGTTCTTTATGTCACTTGCCTAAAACCCCGTCAAAGGCGCATGGTGTGAGGCAGAGCGGTGTTCTGAGCTATTTCTGAGGTTTTTCAAGTGTGCACACGAACAGATCCTATTCAAAGGCTTAGTGGATGTTGGCCAATTTGACTTTGATATAATTCCCGCAGGCAGAAACGACTGAAAGCCAACATGTCGTTTTAACTACAGTATATACTCATGTGACTCTGTGTCATCCAAAATAGAAGCATGACAGACATTATGCAGGCAGCCATGTCCTCTATAGATGTCAAAGACCGGCTGGTAGATGGAGCCCCTCCCGGCCAAACTGTCCCTGCTGTTCACTGTTGGCTTGTTTGGCTCTTTGCCTAATATCACTGAACTGGCCCCTACATTGGAATCTCCTCCCAGGCTAATTCTGTGCTGACATATTAATTCTGGTTATTCCACAACCACAAGGACATCCGCTTTACTTTGAGTAAGGATTTCGTGTTAAATCCACTCCTGACTTCTCTCTTCATTGCAGGATTTTCAAAAATCTGTAGTCCTAGGGAGGAAAAGATTTGATTTGTCTATATTTGATCTATATGTATTTTTCTCTGTCCCACCCTACTGGCAGCTGTGGAGATTATATTTGGAAAAAAATCAGTTGAAATGTTCTTTTTGCTTTGTACACTGTAATAAAAAATTCTGTAGAAACTGAGAAATCTCAAATAAATAAGGCAGTGAGCTGCAAAGTCCATTTGTCTTCATAGTAATAATAATAACCTCATCTATACAGCACCTAAAAGACCAACTCCATTGACAGATAAAGCAAAAGCAGGATACCCAGAAGGCAGTGTAACAACAGTGGTCCAAACAGTAAGGCCAAAGAAAAGCAAGACAAAATCAAGGAGGAAAAGACACAAAAATAGACTAAATAATGATGAGGATGTAAAAGAAGAGAAAGCAATAGGAAATATGTCATTTACTCAACTTTGTGAGCCAGTTAGTTGTTCCAACTCAACAACAATCAAGCTTAAATTTGCTGGTTCTGTCAACTAACAATTCAAGTTAATTCAGTTTAACTGGCTTTATTGGCACAATAATACAATGTTTCTAAGGCATCTTCATACAAACTATCTGATCATAATAAACATAAATAAACAAAATGAACAGTAAATGCTGACAATACCAAAAGGCATGGAGAACAAGTGAGGCTATGGAATGTAGGTAAAAGCCATATATGAGATAAACCTCCAACAACTGAATTAATTATTAATAAACAACATTAATTATCAGACATGTGGGGCCGGGGGCTCACGAGATGAATGATCATGACAGACTGCAACATATCTTGCTGCTAATATCATAATTCTTTGTTGATATAACTTGGTAGACAACCTGACTATATTGTCGAGAGGTGTAAGATTTCGAGCAGTTTTTTTTTTCACTAGTAAAACAGTTTCAAGTTTGATTCCCTCATACAACACAAAGCCTCATCATAACAGTTTCTGCTGTTCTGCTCACAGCCACAACCAAACATGGATCAATGCAATGGTTCTCAAAGTACTTCTGAAACTAGGAAAAAGTTCACAACCTATTTCTGTCATTTCAGTTATTAACAATGACAGGGGAAGCACGCAGCACAATAGCTTGTTTGTTTTCTCTTCAGAAATCATATTCAGCTCAGTTTGACTCCAAATTTTTCCCTTGGTCATCTACGCTCCCCTGCAGTGGCTCTGTGCCCTACCAGTGGGGTCTGTTCCCAAAGGTTGAGAACCCCTGGGTCAGTAGAACATGGTTTGTAATCTGTGGCTGAAACATGTGGAGGAAGTGGTTTGAGTTAGACATCTTCTTCATGGTTTGCATTGCTTTGATTTTGATTAGAGCAAAGACCACCTGAGTGACATAAACCTCCTTCACAGCTTTCTTCAAATTAGTAAAAAGAAGACTTCCTGGAGAAGTTTAATCCCAATACAACTTGATCTGATGAGGTAAGTGAAAAAATCAATGGGAGATTTACTATTATATTAAAGTTATCATGAACTTTCTCTAAAGAAAGACAGTTTGGACAGCTTACTTTAAATGCTGACAAGTCATTCATTCAAGTAGCTGGTGTTTATGCAGTATAAAAAGTTGCACCGAATGCAATGATTATCTGTCTCAGATATAGAGCCTGTACTTGTTTTTGTTTTAAATTTATTTAACCTTCACTTAACCAGGAAGTCCCTTGGCAGTAGTAATTAAAATGCACTTTGCAACTGTCATAAATACAGTGACATGGTAAATATTTGAGTTCATGCAGCACGGACATATGTGACAGTGAGCTTTGTGTATAGTGAAAGTAACAAAGGAAAATTTCCTTCTCTTCTAGAGTTACATGTCCATGTTATTCAAGAAGGTAGATCATGAATTGTGAGTTTAGGTATCAAGCAACTACCACTGAAACATATCTCCTAAAACAGTGATGAGCTTGTAAAAGTAAAATGCAAAGTGTCTGAGAAGTGTCATGCTTACACACTTGTTTTTTTTAAATGTACTCAGGTATTTTTCTGTTAGGAGTGGAATATGAATAGTAACATGGATTAGTGATGGAATAAATGACTTTTTGTGGAAAAGGAAACAATCAGCACACAGAAAGGAGCTACTAGCTAATCTCCTAACACACAAATCCAGAAATAAAATTACAGGTTATAAGTGAAGTACTGCAGCTGCAAGATAAAAGATTATATTCATTGATGGTACGCTAGTCACTCTCTAAGAGAAAAGAGGAGAGAGCTGTAATTTAAATGTGCTTTTGTGTATTCTGAAATTGAACTAACAGCAATTTTCTGCAGCTATATTACACTGAAACCAATCTGTCAGCTGAAAATAGAAGAAGTAGCCTCCTCCACCCACCCCATTAACCTGGAGTCCTTTCAGCCAATCAGCATGTTGGTTGCGTTTGCGGCGCAACCCAAGGATGGCATCACTTTACTTAGGTTGATCGTCAGCAAAAACTACTGATGCAGGTCATGTGGAGGTGGTGCAAAGATGGAGGCAGCTAATTGAATTGTCACCGTAGCTCTGCTGTGCCATACTGTACTCGCTCTCCATTGGCTGCCCTCCAGGCCTCTAATAACACGGATGAATGGAATCAATCTCACCGTACAGTGAGGTAGTAATGGGACATTCAGACGTTCATGCATCTGGCTGTGCAGCGGGCTGACAGGAGTTAAACGCCAGCCAATGAAGAGGACAGAAATGACCATGTGATCTAGCAATTATTTTTTGAATGAAGCATATAGTTCAAAAAGGTCCACCTAAAAAAGAAAATCTATATCAATTTAAGTGTACGTTATATTTAGAATATTTTCACAGCCTTTCCTGATGGGAAACTGCCATTATACAAGCCAAATATCAATCTCTTCAAACCAACTAAACTCCATAGAGGAAATCAATAATTTTGCCTCGCAGAACATGGGAGTTGCTGGTCTCCAGCTGCCTTCATTTGTTAGTTTGTGTGTATTATTGTGTGAATCAGTGAAAACGATGTCTTTCAGAGTACTTTTTCACTTTTACTTGAATAAAGAAACTGAATCAGTACTTCTAATTCTAGTCTTTTTTTCATACCTATCTGTACTTCTACTTGTGTAAATAGTGTGTGTACTTTTGCCACCTCTGATGACAGTACTCTAAATATAGTACTCAGTGAAACTGATATTAATTTGAGCTAAAATTCCTTTTATTGCTGATCCAGCAGTACAGTGTTTAGCTTCTGAGCTGGTACCAACTGTATAAACTGACTATCGATAAGCACCTCATACAACCTGTTAAATAATCCAAACTATCCCTTTAACTTTCCTTTTTCTAAACTTTCTGTTCTCACCTTAAACTTGTTTTTTTTGTGCACATCCCTGGTGAGGAATTCCCAAGACCCCCTCAAGTCAGACTCTCAGCCCACACAGGCAAAGATGATGCCATCACACACAGCACTGTACCTGTCCACAGGGTTTCCATCCATCTGGAGGGATGTGGAAACATGGTGAAAATCATGTTTCCTGGCTTCTCCTGTACTTTTCAACAAAGTAGAGCCCCGTCTCTCTGGGAGAGTTCTCAAAGCAATGTTCTCTACCTGATTTAACTCGGGGTCATACCACCTCCAGAAGCTCTCTGATGACTCTCCTATTGTGGGATACACTGCTGAGTACAAAGAGGAGTTTGATGTAGAACTTTTGCAGTACTGGATGTGTCTGAAGTTTGAGACCTGAGATATTCATTTAATAAAAGAAAGTACACATGATTTGTCTTCATATTGGTCTACATATGATATATATGTACGTGTGATATGTACATTTTTGGGCTTAATTCAGTTCAAGAACATTAAATAATTCAGTAGATGCCCTAAATACACTGGTCCACTACTGAAGCAGACATGAATTTAATTTTTTACTGCTGATTGCTTATAAACATTCATTTAGACTCTATCTACTTCCTGTACCAACTGTAAATAATTTTTTCCTGTTCCACCTGAAAAATGACCATGCATGAGTTGTGAGACAACTAAACCTTGGACTGAAATGGCCTGCATGCCAAAACACACTTGGCCACATTTGAGTATCTGAAACAGATTTTACTTGCTCTTTCATTTTTGTTTCCAGGGCTGGAGGGTTGAGTGACGTTGGGACGGTGTGTGGATCAACTCGCACGCTCGCTGGTGCACGATCCAGCATTTTTTGCTGGACCAGGGATGCTTTTAAGTGCTGATATATGTTCAGAATACCTTTACCTGTGGAAAATTATGGGATTGATGTAGTGTTCAGTGACTATTGTGTTTGTTTGTAATGTCTACTGTTGTGATATATTTGTGTATAATAACTTTATAGAGTTACAAAGTACTTTGACAGCAAAGCAAAAGTAAGATAGACAGAAGGCAACATAACAACAGATAGCTGACACGTTCCTGCAGCAAAGATACAGGGAGGAAATGTGTAAGTCACAAAGGCACTTAATAATACAAAGAACAAACTAAATATTCCACACGCTGAGGCTCTCAGTTGAACTAGTAGGCGAAGCACGTGCCCGTATGAGGATGCATTGGGCCCAGATACTGAAAGAATCAATAGAACAGAACAAAATAACACAGACAGACACACGGTCTTCCAAAGTCTGTACCGGAAATTTATTACGGGCCTATTTTCCATTATATGATGAAAAGGCAGGAGGTGAAGGTGTGGAGTTCATCTAGGAATGGTTCATCATTCCAAATTGCAGAGGAGCAAGGGAGGAAAAAAAAGGAACGTAAATGTCAATCCTCTCCAGGATACTTGAAGCTTTGTTTAAATGCCAATCAGAGATTGGCTGAGGAGAAAATGGAAATGAAAGCTTAGAGAGAACAATTCTCAACAGATGTGACTCATCTCAGAAGTGAATTCAGAATATGTATTCAAATATTCATGCTGACGGGTTCCCTTCTGCATTGCGTCTCCTTTTTAACTCATAGAAGACCATAAGATAGATGCAGTGGTGGACTCATGTTGTCTGAGGGGCAGGAGTGAAAAAACTATAAGGGTCCTGCATGTGATGGGGCATCAGCAGACCAAAAAGTGATGCGATTTATCACATTTTGTCCCCTGGAGGGGCACCCCAGGGGGTACTAGACCACATTTTATCCACTGGAAGGGCACTCTGGAGAGCACATTACCACATTTTGTCCATTAAAAGGCACTCTAGAGGGCACTTTACCATGTTTTGTCCACTGAAAGGGCACATTAGAGGGCACTTTAGTGGACATAAGTATTATGACCCCTAGCGTGTGATGGAAAAGGGAGGCAACATGTATCAGTTGTTATCTGTGAATACAATTATTTTATTAACACATAGTATTTTTTGGGCAGGGGTGTGGGGGTGGGGATGGGGGTGGTTGAGTGCACCAGTTGATAGATGAGTGGCTGGCTGGTGTGCTTCCAATGTATTGTTGAGCTGGTAAGTGTTATTAAAGACATAAATGGCCTTGGTATGCCACTTTACAGAATTATCGTAGACACAATATTGATTTGACCTGTGGGTTGCTTTCATTTGCAACTATCGCCCCTGCCCAGGCGTGATGTACTCACTTCTCCCTCTTTACTCATCCCGGAATACAAATGAGCCTTCCTTTTATCTATCTAAATAATCAGCTGTGTCTGTTCAAATGCAGGTGGCCGCTGATGCCCTTGATGTAGTTCTTAAAGGAGACATTTGCACAACAAATATACGTGACAATGCTAGTCCTTACCTCTGCCGAGAAGGACACTCAATCTGCGGCCCCTATGAAAATGAACTTTCAGACATTTGAGAAGAATTTCAAAGAGGAGTCTTGCAAATTGAGGGGAAATCTGTCCAAGGTCGTTCTCAGAGGAAAGGAGAGCTTTTATCTTACTCCCAGATAACCTTTGCAATCAGTCTGTGGATCGTTGTATTCGGGAACAGTGGGGTAAAAACGCCTCACTTGCTACCCCTCTGATGGACAATCGGCAATTAATCGCTGTTGTTGTGCTCGGCTGCAGATGATAATCATCAATGAAAAGTGTATCGCCGTCTAAACAGAGCCGAGGACTGAAACACACCAATTTATTACCTGTGCTCTCTGGAGAAAAATATGCCAAGGACACACTGTACAAGGAAAATCACAGAGTTCCTCGATGGGCAGACTGCTGGCTTATGAAAAATTAATGACTGTCAAAACAAATCATTTTGGTTCATTTTGAATTTTGGTTCCAATACATAAATACTTCAATAAATATCACGGTTGGTTAAAAAAACATTAATAACATGTGAGCAACAATTTAGAAGCATTATAAGCAGGATGTAAATGAATAATAAAGTATTTATTAAACTTTATTTAATATTTGTAAACTCATATACTGACATTTTTGTTTATTAATGTGTTTTTAACAAAAATAACCCTGTAACTGATGTATCAGCAATTTCTAAATGTTTGACAGTATAACACAGGTGTAAGTAAACATATAAAATATGGCCTTAGATTTGATATACATATGTTAAGTTAAGTATTTATTTATTTGTAAATTCCTTCCTAACATTTATAACAGCTAACTCTATTGATCAAGTTCACATGATGCAGCTGAAAGCTTCAGGAGAAATCTCAGTGGATCCTGACTTTTGACATTTGTAACATCTATTCATATATATAAATGGTTTATCAGTGTTTTCATTCAAACTGTAAAGGTTTGCTCATGTGCATATTCATGTATTTTTGATTATGATTTACAGCCATGTTCAGTCATTCATTATCTTATTATTCATTAACTGTTTAAACACCAGTTTAATAATTAAATTACAAATATACAGCACACTTAAATGTCCTTGCATCTGCTTACTTCAGCAGTGTAATGCTGCCACCATGACAAAGTAATCTGTCAAAACAGATTTTTTTTAACCTTATGACATAATCTCTTAATTGTCTTGTTTTAACACCATATGGAAGGTTGTGACACATCACGATAAAGGGATCTGTTGTTATGACAAAAAAGATTCTTGAAAAAACAGAATAATGTGGTAACAATAAGAAAATCTAATAACATGAAAAATATTCTGGTCTTACAGACTCTTCATTTTACTGTTTGTCATGTTTTACAAGACAAGAGTGAAATAAGCAGTAAACACCTTGTCTGAGGATTTCTTGCTTTGAAATTGTAGTGAGCAAGGGCAGTCTCCAAAAAACGGATTCAGTCGAACAAGGTATATGATGCCATAAACCTAAGGAGCCAATCCTGTCAATCGAGGGAGTGGAGCTGGACATATCACTTGCAGTGCTGCCCAGCCCACAGGAGAAACTTAAAGTAGGTACCCTGATTAGCTAGGTGGTGCGGCTACTTGGGGTGGGGGTTGATGTGTGTGTGTGTGTGTGTGCGTGTGTGTGTGTGCTGGGGGGTGAAGAGGGTGGTGATTCATGCATTTTCATGAATCACTGAATACTAAACGAGGGCAAGGTGTAGAGCTATGTTTACACCATTTTAACAAGGCATTTGAACTTATTTTGCAAAAATAAGCATTTTATATTGTTGAAAAGGAGTTGGAGGTGGACTGTAACATAACCCTGTTGGGCTTCTTATCTTACATACTTATTTTTCAGACAGTATCACTGCATGAAAAGTGGTGTTTTCATTAGCAAGCAGATTAAAAGCTGTTCATGGGACTTTGCAGGCTACAGAGAAAACTGCTTGGAATTGACTTGGAGTTTCATTTTTTGGCAGTTTTGAAATCCCTGTGATGTGCTGGTGCAGTGGTTAGCATTTTAACCACATAGCAAGAACGATCTGGGTCTGAATCCCGGTTCAGTGTGTGGAGATTGCATGTTCTCCCCGGCCCCAAATCAGCTTTGGTTTTTGACCTGGTCCACTTCAAGTGCACTCTATCAGCCCGCATTTCCTCTAGTTTTGAGCAGAACCATTGTAGTCAAGGATACTAATCGACAGAGGTTGTTGTGCAATGTACTATGCTAAAGATTTCAAATAAGCAGACAATCACAGTGTTTAATCAACTTCTTACACACTTCTTACACCTGTGTTTTTGGTTTTGGTGGGGGGGTTAGCTAACAACCAGTTCTAAATAACTAAAGGTTGAATTCTTAGGTTCAATTTATAAACCCAAAACAACAATTAATTTTGATTCTACTCCAGAAATCTCTACTCCATTCATTAAATGTAATCCATTGATAATACCGTCCATTTTTGATCTCTTCCAGATAATCACTCTAAAAAAACAGATACATTCCAAAGCTTTATTTACTTTCATATCTTCCTCACTAATGGGAATCGTGGTTTTCTTGTACCAACTGTGGCGAAGCCAGCGCCGTCCGCACTGTCTAATCAGTCGTGATTTATGGTTTGTTTGTTTCATGAGACAGAAAAGGGTAGCCTTTGATACCCACAAACAATTGTGGCGCCAGGCGCTCTTGCTTCAAATTGATTCTCTTCTGTATCTGCTTTGGAAAATGCACTTGCTCAACCTCAAAGATCAATTGCTTTTCAGCCTTATGGTCTTCAGACAAAAATGGAGAGAAAAAAGCCTGTGGATAAAAAAACAATTACGGCAACAACAGAGTGTCTACTGAATCATATTTCCAGTGTATTAGGCTTTTTCTTATGTGTGAAACACTATTTAAGGCATGGATAACTTTAAGGATAAAAACAGTACAACGGGGCATGGTGATTTGTAGACAGCAACACAAAGCCAAAAACCATAAAAAAAACATAAATTGTGTGTATGTAACCCATACACAAACACAGAAAGTTCAAATAAACTATTGCAAAATGGCCACTATGCGTATCGGGGAGTTGAAATTGCATTTTTAACTTCAGGAGAAGACTGACTAAAGTGATGACCTCTGTGCTGTAGAAAGAAGAGAATCAAGTTTATTTCAGCTTTCAATCTATAGTGGCTACATCTAGAAATACCCACCACTTTATATACAAAGTGCTTTTAACCCTAGAGCAGCGAAAAGTGCTTTACAATACCTCACACTCACGCATGCATACATTCTAACCTCCATCAGCGCTGCCTGACTCACAAAGGTGAAGCATTTGTCATAAGTCAAGGATCACCGGCAGAGCGAGATGCACACTGAACAGAGTTCTAATTTAATAAAAATATTATTCCAAATGTAAATCCAGACTTTTGTGAAAGCATTTACAAAAACACTTCATCAAATTTAGCATCACTGACATTTAGAAACGGCTCGTGTCCAGGGTGAATACACAAAGTCATGTTACGCAATTTTAAGATACCACTTTTTTCACATGTAGTGAAAAAAGTGGGTACCTGCTGATACTGATATGAGTACTTAATAATGCTACGACAGTGGTTGCTGTTTCCCACGGCTAGTGTAACCATAGTTACTGTACACGTGACATTTTTTGGTAGTTTGTATTAAGTTACTGTGCTAATTTTGTCTTTCTTATTAAGCTCTGCAGTTGACTTTCGACATTATATATTTCAGTAGGAATAATTCCACAACATTGTACTGTTACATGCTACATACAGTAATTATTTTATTATCATTTACAGTACTTAACTTTTATTTTAAATAGACATTTACATGTGTAGTTAAGTGGAAATCTCTCATCTACACTCACCAGATGCAAACATAACTTTAATGTTTAATTGTGAAATATACCCCCCCAAAAAAGATGTGCAATTTAATATACAACATTCAATGCTCCAAAATTCAACACAGCATTTTAGATGAAGAAGATAATCACTAAGTAACTAAATTCCAGCCAAAAAGGTAGTGTTTCACTGCCATTTATAGTTGAAAGTTTAAAGTTTGTGTGTTGTACCAGTAACCTTACCCAAATTTGATGTCATGATGCACTGACACACCCTGGAGTATATTTCTACATCTCTGCAGCAGAACTTAAACCACTGAAGGTCAACAAAAACAAGATTATCAGCTCAAGCTGTTCATTGGTGTTCTGAAGACAAATGGTAGCCCTTACACCTTTATAAACACTTAAAATTCCTCCGTGGATGTTGGCATTTCTCTTTCTCTGTTGCTTTTAAGCTGTGGGATTTTTATGCAACTGTGTAATAAAACCAAGGGATTGCGTATCGACACCGGGCTGAGAGGTCAGAACTAAAGGGAAATTAAAAGAAATGTCACTGAGGTTTTCAAAGCGAGCCCATTCCAGATATTCTGTTGAAATAGGATTGCAATATCTTTATACTGAAAACACTGAGCTCTCTGCATCCCTGTCAGCAGCGATTACTTTCACCCATGGTACAATATGACACTGTGACTATGTACAACTAGATAATTTTATGCCTCCAAATACATTCAAGGGATGTTTATTTATTTTATTATTTTTTTTTACATCAATGTAGCATGACACTACTAAACCACACAAAGTGTATTACTACTGCAACTGGTCTGTGATACTGTACACCAAAAGTTTAACAATATAAACTTTATATGTGCAGAGTGTCTATCTGGAGCCAAGTGAAAATACTCACACTGCATCTAACTGGCTATTTACACCCAGGCCACTAGTTTAGCTGTAAACAATTACAATGTTTCTGTAGAGATCAGGTTGTGGTGGATGAATGGGTTAAACACAGGACTTGAGGGTTTGAGTCCTGACCCACGAGACTGGGTTTTGAGTCCTGTGTGAGACTTACTTACACTTATTGGGTGTGAATGCTGCAAGCCTTGGCTTAAGATGCACAGAATTACATTTTGTTCAAATAAAAGCCTGCAAACTTATCATTCTTTGTTCTGCTTACTTGATTTTTGTAGTGCAATCGGTTTCCTAGATTCTACTGAGTAAACACAACTGTTCAGTTAAGTCAGACTAACTTGGCTTACTTGAGTTGGTAACACTTAGAAAGATCAAGTTCATTATACTTGCTATTTTTAAGTTTAAATAACTTTACAAAATTAAGTAAATACAATAAGATTTAAAGTAAACTTAACAAGTAGATATGAAGTAAGCTTAACTTAAGACTATTAGTTGTATTTACTGACCTTTTTTAGTGCAATCGGTTTCCTATCTTTTAAGTAAGCTCAACTTGTCACATTTTAGAGTGTACGCTTTTATTACAGCTGTGTATAGCTGTTGTACTTTAAGTCACATTATGTTACACTTTTAATCTAAACCAGGGACTGGAACTATTTCACCATAAATGCATCACAACTTTCCGTGTGCTGGTGCCCCAACTCATGGAGCTGGTGCCCTTTTTGGCCCGGCCCCTCAGAAAGTCTGAATCTGCCACTGTAGTTGTACTTTAGGTCACATAATAAAATTATTTAAATGAGGGTTTGGAACTGTAAAATGCATAAATAAATGCAACATGGTTTTTGACATGGTGGTGCCCTACTGCATACAGCTGGTGCCCTTCTTATATTTTTGCTCCTGCTCCTCAGATAGCCACCAATGGCTTGTCCCTTTGTGCTCCTCACAAAGCAAATTATACAAATGCATAAATAAATAATAACACATTAAAATTATGCATTTTTATGAGTGTTAAGGATAAATCTAGGGGTCTCAATGTAATTATGATTCCTAATGTAAGAAAAAAGAAACTTGGTTTTCCATGTTGGTACACAGCAGCTCTACTATAATAAATGGAAAACATAATACATACATTATTTTTTAAATTATTAAATTAAATATAATCTCTCTTTTCTACTTAATTCAACAAAAATGCACATATTATGTTTGGAATAGAGCATGAAACAACAACAAAAATAATATAAATATATATTAAAAAATAAGAGGTGAAAGCAATAAATTAATGTAATGAGAGACAAATAATTATTTAAAATGCTAAGAATAAAACAAAACAGAATAACAAACCTTCAATAAATAAATGAATGAATAAATAAATAATGACAGATATTAGAAAAGATCAGTTCATTTGACTTTTGGGAGGGTGCATTAAACAGATTATTGTAATACTCTAAATACTTGTTGAAATTTCCAAATAAAATGTAAATTGCCAACACATGCACACACGCACGCACGTGCGCCAGCAGTAGTCATGGAAACAGAATGATGGGCAGGTATATAAAGGCCTGCAGCTCATTTTAATGTCCCCTTTTCACTTGGATTTTGGCGGTTTGACCTGTTGACCTGCTGCAAACCCGAACAGTGGAAAGATCTCAAACCCTGCTGGAGAATCTCTCTCAGAAGGACTCAACCGGAAAGCGGATCTTGTTGGAAAAACCCAACTCTTGGATTTATTGGATTACTGTGGACAACTGCAGAGCCTGAAGATGGCCCCTGAAGGACCACCGTTGGACGACGAGGGACACCTGCTGCGCTGGGAGGACGCACAAGACATTGAAGGTAGCTAAGACAGATTTTATTTGATTGTTTTACTTCTAAATTCTTCATTGATGCAGACATTTAAAACCATTGCAAGCTTTATCAGTGATTTGTTGAATTTTAAGGTAAAATGTTATGTTATTAGGCCTGTTGAATTTGGTGAAAACAGACTCTCCGTCGACGATTTCTCGGTGTAAAATGATGATTTATGGATGGAATGTCCGAAGTATCCCCGGACAGGTGTAGAGTGTGGTAATAATTACTATGGTTGTTTGAAAACATGATTATTCTGGTTTCAAGGCACAAAATAATCAATCGTTTGCATCGAAATTAGAGAAATAAAGATGGCGACTGGATCGAATTTGAAGCTCTGCTGTGTTGTTGTGATTGTGAATGGTGAAGTGAACCATGATGCCTCACTGTTGTTGTTGTGTTTAATCACACAGAGCATAAACTCATAAACTGCAACAATAATGTGTTAAACTACTAGTCAGGTGTGCAGAGAGTTACTTTGGAGAAACGGTCTTGCTGGTTGCTGTGTGACGTTTTTTTTTTTTTTATTCCTCCTCTTGTCCATTTTTCTGTTGTTTGCATTTCTCAAACTCCCAAAAGTGGACAGCACAGTGCGTAAAAGCGCGCAGCTCCTGGTCCAGCGGGTATATAACTTGGTTCACCTGCACCTTAAGATTGGAAATGTTTTAGGTCGAAGCCCTACAGAATTTATTATTATTGTAACTGTAATTACTGCACACATATTTGGGGTTTTTATTTTTTATTACCTAAGTGCTGTGTATCTTATTAATTGATACAATGTACTGGGTGCATTATATATTTTGGTAGTAAAAGATATCATGATATATACATATATATATATATATATATATATATATATATATATATATATATATATATATGTATATATAATATCATGATATGAAATAAGTGTTGACTTTTCTTGTGTTTTTAAAAGCTGTATTCTGAACGTCTTATCTGTTCTGTTATTTCTCTTTATCTGCTTAGTCACTACTGATGATTATCAAATATCTCCTTGTGTTAATTAGGGATGTGAATGATTGATCTCTATGATTTATCACTTTCAAAAATGTTAAAATGTGTTAATCAGTAGTATAGGAAAGGCAGCGATTGTGCCTACTTTGACATTGTTATGTCTGGCCAAGGCATTTGTTGAAGGAAACTTAATGTGTATTGTATTGTATTGTATGTATATATGTGTATGTGTAAATATTGATTTGTCTTATTTTATTAAATATTTTTCCTGTTCTATTCTGTCTCTAATTATCTGTATATAAGATATGTGTTTGGCATGAAGGAACTGAACTTTTTCATTGTGAAGCCCTGTGTTGATAATAAATTAGCCTTATACTTTGATTTAATCTAAAATGTTTAATGTTTTGACAAAAATTTAAAATTTGACCTTTCTTTTATCTGTGTTCCCCTCAGGTGGAATGCGTTTCATCTTGGAACGTCTTGGCGGCGTCCTCCCAGACGTTGGCATCCCTGACGTTGGCGTGAGGATGAGGAATGGGGAGGGGTAGGTATTCCAGTTGGGTTGTTCACATTTTTGCCTCCATTCCTCGACCCACACTCCTCTGATGAGTGCAATAAAACTAATGAGCCTGTTTTGAAAATGTAAAATCAAAAGTTTTTATAAAAATAAATACTCAAGTAAAGCACAGATACCTAAAAAAAAAAAACTCTTTAGTACAGTAACAAAATTTAGTGCTTAGTTACTTCCCACCTCTGGTATTTAGTTTGTCACATTCAGTAATCTGTACAGTGCATTTATTGATTATCCTCTGAATATGTAATGTGCATATACTTCTGTTGTTTGATGTGTTAAATCAAATAAATATTGTGTCGAATGTGATTCAGTCTGTTTTGGTTTTCATTTACTGTTATTGTAATATATTACTGTAAGTGTAACTTTAAACTTTGGGATTTCGAATCATTTAGTAAATTTGGTGTTGCCTCTCTGTAACACACCCAGTTTTGGACCTTTACACTCCCACAATACATCCTGAGGGTCCTGCCTTGTGACCCTGGAGGTTATTTTGAATCTTACATGGTTCATCTCCATTATCTCCACAAAAAAGGTCCAAATAGATGAGTTATGTTTCATGTACTTTATTTGATAATTAAATAGTGGAAAACTGTTAAAATGTAAATGTTGCCTTGAAGTACCCCAGGGTGTAGTGATAAACACAGATGTGATAAACTGTGGAAAATGTGTAGTTTAATAATCTTGTTTCCCTTCATAGATGAATACATTTGATATGAAAATAGATGATTAAACTCAGCCTCAATTCAGAGAGGTGGATAAACTTAGTTTACCCCCCAATACACCATCTCATTATGGATTTCCACCATGACATTTTTGGTGTTTTGTATTTGAGTTTACATACTGTTAAACCAATATAAGACAGGGTGTAAATGAATTGAGAACTATTTTATTTTATTTTAAGCAGTGAACTGAAGAGACACACCAGGGAACTGAAAACAAGCATTTAAATGTAACACAAATGATCAAACACTGAAATGTGACTTACTGACATGTTTTCAGGAGGGTTTTGATTGTTGATTTAATTTTTGCTGAAATATGCTGACACACTTACACACAGTCATTCCTATTGGCTGTTCCACAATGGTGCAATGTTTTTTCAGGGTAATGTCCTGCTTTTTTTTTTTTTTATTTGTTCAACACCTTAATTACTGAATAAATACCCACAAAACTACTAATGTCTCAGCTGTAATTTGTGTTTAGTGCTAATTAACACATGTTAGCATGCTAACAAGTTAAACTATGGTAAACATGGCACCATATACCTTACAAACATCAACATGTGTTCTGTTGGTCATAGTTTAAGAGTCAATATTCCAGTGACAGCTAAAATTAGATGGTAAAGGTTTAATGGTTAGTAATATCATCTCTAACTAGAAGTCTTTGGTTCTTTGTCTGTGTCTACACAGGATGCGTTCAGGTACAGTTACATATATAAAATGGAAGAAAATAGACTTGAAACAGACAAATATGCCTCAGGCTGTGTTCATGTGTGTTATATTGATTAAAATAGAAGTATATTTGTCATTCAGATACATGAGATAAACATGGATAAAGTAGATTCTCTGGATGGGATGGATGGCTGCCCACCCTTAATGAAGAGCGTGGATACGTTTTTCCTTACCACAGTCCCCTCGGTGTTTGCTCTTCGTGGGAACAATTGAATTTATAAAGAGTACTGTCTAGACCTGGTCAATTTGAAATGTGCCCTGAGATAACTTTGTTTGTAATTGAAATGCCTCCTGTGCGAGATGGGAAGAGAGGGAACACAAATCTTGGTCTTTGGTATCAACGTCATGCTTTCTGCAAAGAAAAGAATCTCATCCAAAACTTTCTGTGCTGCTATGAGTACATCATACTATTTCTAGATGGTCTCTAGAGGTCTTTTTAAGCTGTTTGTGAGGACTGCTATGGCTGTTGTTTTTCTCAAGATGACCACAGTTTGTATTTTGTTTTAAATTTTAATCAACTTGCGCTGTGGGCTGAAAGTTGTCCAAACTGTCACTTCAGTTTGGCAAATAGAGCAAACCCAGCCTCTGAAATACAGGGATGGGACAATCCTTTCTGCTGGCAGTCCTACTTTCTCCTCTTGGATGGTATAACGACTGTATTTTTAAAAGAAATCCTGCCAAGTAGCGGAGCAAGATTTAGGATGACGTCAAGCAGCAGAAATCTAACTCTGCCTTGATCTTGGCCTACATTTTGGCTATGTGCCTACATATGCCTTCCTGTCCCATTCACCAAAGGCCTCTCAATGTTATTCGCCATCCTGTATCGACAGCCTTTAGATTGCTTTCCGTGCTTGATTGATGAGGAGGTGAAACAAGCGCACTCTATCCACTCCCTTAGCGAGCTCTATCTCTTTTGTGAGACACTCTATAATTTATTCAGGTTGCTCTAAAGATACTGTTCCATAAGTCCCCATGACTCAAATAGCTGCAGTGCTGTCCTTGTTGCATTCTTGAGTGTATTTTCTCCCTCTAGGTGCTGTTCTCCCACTTGAAAACGGGACCACAAGTCCTATTTTCCATGTTCTAGTTTGAGGAGCGGGTAACTGAGCCAGCAGTTCTCTGGATGCCAAGTTGTGCTCTCTTGACCTGCTGGCATCCCACCAATGAAGACATCTCTCAGAAAACTGGTGAATTTCATTAATGGAAGCTATGACTTTTTAGTGCGTGTACAGTGATCACAATGTTTCTGAAAACAATTGCATGTGGGCTGGTAATTAATTATCCCCTGTCAAGATGATATGTAAAGTGATGCTATTTTAATTTGGGGTCCTCGGGAACACTCATTAATCTTTCCAAGATGCTGCTCAGTGCCAGGGGGCCATGTTGTTTTTTCTGTTTATTTATCCCTGTATCACTGTACGTTATTTTATTTTTTACTTTGTCTCCATGTTTTCATGTTTTTGCTTGTCGTTCTCAAGAAAACATATATAGGACACTAGGGCTTTTTTTCTAACCACAGTAACAAAACAACATACTCCCACAGGGTGGTGGTTTACCCCAACTGCCTTAATAATTACATTTTATTTAGCATACTTTCATACAGTAAATGTGACGTAGCTGCTTTCCTGTAAGAAATAGGGCAACTTTCAAAATGTGCGGTGTGCAAGTGAGTGAAAGTGAGCAGCAGACTGAGACTCACGGTTCTGTCAGCAGAGCGGAGTGGTAAATTGTCAGTCTGGCAGTAAATGTACAGTTCAGTTTACAGTGTGTCAGTTAGTGGATGCTGCAGCTTCTCAAGACCAACAAAAGTCTCATCTGTTGTTTCCCACCTGCTGGAAGAGTGAATGGGGTTATGGCTTGGTTTCACCAGGCACGGTTATGTCGCATTCTGGCTGTGCCACATCAGCCACAGCTGAAACTGCAATTCTAAATAATGGTTGCGATTAGAAAAGCAGCACCACAGCATATTCCGGAAGTGAGTCTCTGTTCGGCTTCAAATACATCAAGCAGATCAAGCATGCAGGTGGAGGAATGACACAGAAAAACAGAGAGAATCCAATCAATTTTCAAAATAAAAGACCCTGTGCAGACTTGTGATTATGAAGACAGACAGAAAATAAAATACTGGACTATACTTATTCATGGAAGACGCACAAAAAGCAAAAAACAAATTAAAATAAAAAGAGAAAAGTTGTTGTTGTTAGCATGTTGTTAGCTGCCCACTGGCAATCCAAAAGATGCCTCAGGTTGAGCCTGTTGACCAGTTGGAGGCTGTGTTCCTGACTTGTGTGTGACAGTGCTGCTCCATAGATGTTTCAATAGACCCATGCACTGATCCCGACTGACCCTTCAAAATAAAATCTGCGATGACGGTAATGACCTCAACTCCACGGAAGACATCACATGACTGCGGTATTGCAGTCATGCGGCTATTGTCATAGCCCTACAGGACACTCTACCACAAGCATTGTAAGCATGTAGGGAAATAAAACATGTTGTTCTGTAACAAGCCTCCCGAAGCGCCCAATGCTGTTCATGTATGGTCAGTAAGTAGGACACATTTATAAACATGCTGCGATGCAAGCAAGACCCAAGAAACTGCTGAGTGAACAGATTGGTCCCTAAAAGTCAAAGCAAAGTACTTTTTTTGGTCCCTCTATCTTGCTGGTAAATGGTATCACAGCCTCTCAGTCTGTTCTTCTCTCCATGATGAGAAGGGTTTTGACAGTCCTGTGCCGAGCGTTTGATCCACGGGCTCGAGCAGAAGAAGCGAGGGCCCTGGGGTTTGACAGCGACGGTGCTGCAGAGCCCGAGGGACCGAGCATCAGCCACCGCTTTCAGACGTGAGCCGAGCATTTTCTCCTTCCAACATCGGCCAAACACTCCCCAGACCTCGGCACGCCAACAAACACAATGCACAGGGCTGTACACGCTGTCAGGGAGGAACAAGAGCATTTCACTACGCCTCCCGTGTGGCCCAGATTTACTCTAACCGCTAAAGACAAGGCCAAGGCGCTCAGGCTCTGTTGTGCTGCTTCTTATGCAGTTGTTGCAGTGAAAATTGAGATTTGATTTCATTACTGTGTGTCTTGTTTGTCAGTGCTGGCTGGGGATAATAATTTCCATAAAACCGCATTCTGTTAGCATGAAATGTTTCATTGATGCTACACAAAAGGTTATTTTTTTGCTGTTAATTGTCAGAGCACAGTAATATAATCATGGTTAATTTGAAGGAAAATTCCACCCTTGAATACCTTATACAGCACTGATGCCCTTTCTTGTACTAAAAATTCTGTTCCAGTCAAAACAGAGAAAATAATTAAAAAGAAATACAATATTTGTACAGGAACTTTTTGTTTGTCCAAAGTAGTGGATGAATAGCAGTGTCATTCTGTCAATTGGTCAGCTGGTCCACCACTCCTGCGCCATCAGCAGTTTATTTTTTTTCCAACAATGTTCCCATCAGAGTTGCCAGGTCTGTGTGACAAAACCAGCCGCATGGCCAATAGAACCAGCACTGGCAAACAGAAAGCAAAGGCATGTTGTATTTGTGAGTGTTAATGTGAGCATGCGTGTGATGTGTGTCAGCTCCATGTGTGGACGTGTTTATCCAGAGCCAGGTTGGTAGGCTTTCACTATAAATAAATAATTGAATTTTATATATGGATGTGTATTCGTAGATATTATTAGTTTGATATTTTTCCAAAAGTAGCCCAATTTCATGGGAAAAACCCACTCTGGAAGCCCTGATTCCCATCAGCCTCAGATGTACTTGTGTTTAATGTTAATTGTTAACATACTATTTAGCAGGAACACCTGCTAAACATCAGCATTGTGTGCATGGTGCAGTGGTAACATTGGCACTTTACACTTTAAAAATAAAACTAGCAAAGAAATGTTTGCAACATCCATTTCAGATGACAGTTACAGTTTAGTTAGGTTTAGGCTTAAGTTTAGAAACAAACCCCAGTCTGCTGTGTGACAGGACTGTGTTTAGACTCCTCCCTATGCTGACTTTTTGATATGATGTTCATCCTGTGCTCCTGTCTGCCACCCGTCTATGATATTCTAATATTATAACTACTGCACTTTTCCACTTTTACTTCCACCCATGAACAAAGACAGTAAAGCTCACATTCTGTTAATTTGCTTGGGCCAATTCAACACTAAGGAAAGCATTGCACTGGGACGTGCAAGATGGCTGCATACAATCATACTATACTGCTATTCCATCATATATGTGGCTGACCTTGAATAGTTATTATCAGTGCATACTGTATGTGATGATTAAAAAGGATCAGCACAACTGCTGAAACATTCAGAGCTACTGATGAGAGCAGTTGCACAAGCAAGCATCACCTAGCTGAAGTTATCAATGTATTTATACATAAATGTAGTTTATAAACCACAGTAGATAAATGTTCAGTTGGGAAAAAGAAATGTTGCAAGCCACCTGTTGATTGTGGTCATTGATAGGTCACACGTAGCAGACTGCAAAGATGATGATGAAAGGAGGAATCAAAATAGGAAAAAAAGGACAAGACCTTGGCTTGTGTTGCAAGAGGAGCCATCTTTAAAATGCACCCTGCAGGTTTGTCCTCCTTCTCCAGCTTGGTGTTAAAAGGTCAAATACAGTTGGCATGAGAAACGCAACTTCGGTGCCAAAGGATGAAAACAGACCACTTACTGTTTAATTAGACAGAATGAGTTCATTAGGTTTCTTTTCCAGAAAACTAGAAAGCACTTTACTGGAGATGATGTATCAAATTCCACAAGACATGTTATTGCTCAATACTTACTATCTATATTTTCTATCAACTGTAAGGATTAAAATAAATCTTTTTAAAAAAATAAATCAGTCATGAACAATTATAGATTATCTAATATGATATTAATCGATCTATCTATTGATTTATCCTTTTTAATGTGGCGCTCTGCTGATTTCTCAGTGTTTATTCATGTTGATTGTACAGTAACAATCATTCTGAGGTGACATGTGATTTGAGAATTGTTTGTGGCAGCTGTTCAAGACTAATTGAAGTGTTAAATTAACATCACCGATGTGGATAAAACGTGGGCACAAAACTAATTAGTAAAATCACTGGTCGTGGGAAAACCTGTCCTTAAACACTCAAAAACCATTTAAAAAATCTGCCAACAGTGCAGCACTTCATTTTTCAGAGTTTGTTCATTGGTCATGCACCTCGTTTTCCCTCAATGCTTATGAAATTATAAAAATCTCAGTGATTTAGCCAAATATGAACATATTTTCAGTGCAGTTACAATTGAGACAAACTATTTTCAGCTGTATTTTGGTGTCACTCAGTGAAAATCATATTAAAATCATAAAATTGTTCTAAAAAGAAACAGACATCAACTTGTCTGCTAGCAGAAATCCTCAACAAGCCATACAATGATACCACAGTGCAGCCCCAGGACATGCTGTGCAGTTACAAACTCTGGTTAAGATTTAACCCATTTAATTCTGACTCTGATTTAAAGTATAGCTACTACGCCATGTAGCACAGGGAACTATTACTTATTTAACCATTTAGAGGCATGTAGGGCAGCCTATATGGCACTGCACCATATTTACTTCACTCTGGGCCACCGTAGAGGGTATTTTATCATGTTTTATCTACAAGAACATCCAAGAGACTGATCGCCTTATCTTAAATGACTTCAAGCAGACGACAGTCACTATTTTAATTATTATTGATTGTCAATATATTTCCTACAGTAAATGGTGCTCCACGCTCCCCAAGTGTACTAAGATGGGGGCAATGTACCTCTGTGGACAGAGTCAGCAGCAAAATGTATTTTAGCAACTGAATAATTTTATTTTAATTAAGTTATTCTAAGTGCTATTTTTTAAGCCAAATATCACTCACTCTCTCTCAGCCAGACTGCCACTGATGCAAACTTTTGGACAATTTGTTTTCAGTTCATTACATTAAATCACGCCACACCTGTCCTTGAATATTTGAGATAACCTAGCCATAATAATCATAAAAAGTAAAAAAAAAGTAAAACTTTGTTTTCACTAAATCCAGCAGGCCTAGTAACACAATGTGAGCTGTCCACAATTCAACAAGTGACACTGGTTGCTGCACTGGTAAATCTTGTTGTGGTTTTAAAGGGATGCATAAATGAATCGGTCATAAGTAAAACAATCAAGTAAATATAAAGTCATCCAGCTCATGGGCAGCACCCATCAACAGGGGTCCCTCGTCCATCAGTGGTCAGCTGAGGGCTTTTTTTTAGCCTCTTCAGTTTTCCAACAAGATGCACTTTCCAGTAGATTCCTTCCAAGAGAGATTCTCCAGGACAGTTGAATCTCCCCACACTTTGGCTTTGCAGCAGGTCAACAAAATCCAAGTGAAAAGCGAGAAATTAGAATGATCTACAGGTTAACTGCAATTTGGAGAAAGCATCATTCATATATGCAGAAATAATGCTTTGATTGATGCGACCAGACTTGAAAATGTTTAGTGCATTGATTTCACTTTGCTTCCAGTAAATATACTGACATCACTTTAAGCCTTAAATGACCGCAAATGACTCAGATATGTAAATTTGAATGTTTTCATGTCATTTTGAAAAATGTTCTTTTAATTGTTGAAATTAGTCACTTTCTCTTTATGCTCGAAAATGAATTGACTGAGATAGATAGAATGAAAAAGCCCAACTGCTTTCCAGTGCAAACATATGGACAAACCTGAAAATTAAACTTAGATTTAGATAGATTTATATATAGTATAAAGTTGGGCAAACTTCAAGGCTACCGTACTTTACTGTACTGTACTCCTTCAACACATTTCTGTTGAAAAGTAGCTCCACTTTGGTATCTGTTCATGAGGTTACTGAATCGAAGAAGTCAAATACATAAAGTTAGAGGGAGTCTAATTATTGACAGTGTACCTAACAAAGAGAATGAATGAATTTTTCCTCACAACTGTTGGGAAAACAACATAAAGTTTTCCTTCATACAATTCCTGATGGGTATACCCAGAGCTCTATGTAAATTTAAGCTGAAAAAGAGGAAGCTTGTCAGAGAGAGAAGCGGTTATTTATCAGAGACAGAATGTATGCACAGCTGTGCTTTTTTAGTCTACAGTGAAAAGAGGAAGTGCAATCTGAATAATTTGTAGTTTGTTCAAAACAGTTTGTTAACCTTGATTGCTTGTCCTTCCTGATACAACCTGTATGGAAAAATTATCCACCAAACAAACATTCACTGGAGAAAAGTACACCACTAATATCAGGTTGTTGGCTGGATAGCTAATTAGCTGCTCAGTTGTAAACAGCATAAACATACCTGCAAAATGGTTACTTTGGGTCCAATTAGATCTCTACAGTCTCACTAACAACACTGTCCCCCCATGACATCGGTACAGCAGAGTTTTTTCCTCTAAAAGATTTTGCATGTTAACCTATTGCATGGCCCACCAGTAAACTAAAGTGTGTTATTTACCACTGTTAGACACTTATTAAACTTTATTAGAGGTTCATTTCAGACACACAACAGTACTGGGCTGTACACTACAGTTTACAAAATATGAAAATAAAGATGGAAATCATACACTTTAGTTTACAGTACAGTTCTGTTGAAATGTGTCCCTAATTACCCTCTAATAAAGTCTAATAAAGGGTACAGCTACTGTTTAATAAATGCATTATTTCTAATTTTTTGCATAATTTGATTCAAAGTACAGTTTGTTACATTTTATTAGTGTGCTGTAAAATAAAGCATGATCCATATCTGATTGACTAAAATATCAAAAATATTGTCAGTGTCAATATATTGTGCATATACATAAGTGACTCATATAGAGCCCACAGGAAGCATTAATTCATTGTAAATGTATAAGATATCTTAATCGCATATGTTTTTTGTATTACTGTCAAGTATGATTAATATATTATTACATGTTTGATACATATACATATAAAAGTTCCAGTTATGAGTAATAACACAGAAGATGTTGACATGAACATGTCACGTCTTTGTAAAATGCATAAAATATGAAAGCATCAGGGGATGAAAATATATGCCATATGTATAAAACTTACTTGAATGTGTAATTTGTATATGTGAAAAATATATTGGCACAACATTTACAATGTGTTCATATATGTTCCAAAAGAGACATATTTTCCTCAGGAGTTGGTGCAGAAAAGAGAGTAAATATTGGACTCAGATTCATGAGGTGGCGATAAACATGTCTCAAAATGAACACTCACGTTCTGCCGGAGGTGTTATTAAGCAACTGTTAACAAGTTTGTTACCTTAAAGGAAGCTATTAAGTCAGATTTATTGACAACTTGTTTCTGTTGCCCCAGATTGATCAAAATAGCTTGTTTACATGAGCTTTTCCGAGACACATGCCAGTAAAACCAAAGATATCAGATTTCAGTATTTGTGGCACGTAATAATGTTACACACCTCTCAGTCCTCATGTGCACTGAACTTACCACTGTTAAATAAAATCAAAATCAAAGATGGGCTCATTCCTCTTATTTTTCTTCTGGAAAATAAAGATGCACAACACAACTTTCTCCCTCAGCTATCACAGCACAGCATGCAGCTTGTGTGTCTGTATCTATTTATGAGAGATTAATAGCTTTTGTTTAATTTCAGCCTAAGGGAGGGTTGAGTATTATCAAAAATAACCCAGGGGAGAGGCATTTACTTCCTTACTTATGGAGTTTTGATGTCTTCCATGATGGTGCAGATTTAATGGTGCACTGGTCCATTAGTGTTATTATTACGACTAAAGTGTTTGCAATACAGCAAGCAAAACAGGAATATTTAAACATTTTGGGAAATAGACTTGCTCACATTCTTGCTGAGAGTAAGATGAGAAGATTGATGTCATTGTCATGTTTATGCACTATAAGAAGCAGGGGATTAGCTTAGTTTAGCATAAAGACTGGAAGAAGGGGGACCTAGTTGTCTACTGGATTAAAAAAAATAATAATAAAATAAACAAAAATATAGTCAGTTTTTGTACAGATTAATTTAATGAGATACAATGCGTTAACAAGTGAGCTTTAGAGGCGTTCACAGACAGATTTCCTACCTTTGGACAGATGCAGGCTAAATTTCTAAATAACTCTTGCCAAGAAAGCAAATATGCAGCTTTCCCAAATTGTCAAACTATTTCTTTAATTTTGCAATGGTTGCTATTTTTGCAGAAAGCATGAGAGTTGTAACTCTGCAGAGATATCCACATTCCTTTTAGAGCCTCTAAAAGGAATGTGCAGAGTTATTAGGGGGCTGTGGAGTGAAGATACTATTATATATAAGGAATTAATTGATCCGACCATGTCATGTTAGCTTGGCAGGAAGTTGGCTAAATAATGCTCAAAGGTAGGCTAAATTTTGGTGAGTGAAAAACTAGATTTTCACAGGCTTGACATCTCACCTCAAGATATCTGAATAAAAATCTGTTCTACAGGTACCTAGGGGTCTTTTTCAATACAGCTGTATGCTGCATACTCTAAACAGAACTGCAAAATCATGCATTGGGTATGACTTGAAAGCTGAGACTCTTGTGGATTCAGTGAGCCTGATCGTATTCATGTGTGATGATGTTAGTCTCCATAGTAACTATATTTCAATGAAGTGGGACCATTTTTTGAAACTTGACCTTGCTGTATAAAATGACATATTGTGACTTGGAGGATCATCACAGCCTCATGAAACTTCACAACCACAAACTACAGACCTGCAACATTCAGAGCATGTATAGCTTCCTGGGTATACTGACAGTAAGGCTGGAGATATACTTACTGTTTGACCATGCGTTTGGGTAGTATAGTGAAGCGAACTGGTCATGTTTCTGTAAAAACGAAAGAAAGAAGAAAAGGAGTTCTGTTTTTCCATCATCCTCTGCTACCATGTACTTCTAAAAATGAACTGTCACCAGCTGTTGTGGCAGGCATGTTTGTTGGTTTAGTGGTAGCAATGCGTCGTAAAGATGAGGGTAGTTGCAGACTTGTTCAGTGAGCCTGTCCTCAAAACTTTCTGCCATTGTTGTTGCTGGTGACATATCTCGTGACCTCTGACCCTGTCATTGCATTCTGCCCCTACACTGCCCCTATCGGTCATGTGTATATTGCATTTTGCAGATGCATAGTGTTGATTTCTGAGGACATGCACAACTGACGCTCCAAATGCACACAGGATACACAAGGCAGATGTCATGCGTATGCGTATCTCCGCCCTAAGGGGATTTCTGAGCAATTTCCAGAACAGAAATGATCTCCAGCCAATCACTGAAAAATGCAATTTTTACAGAAAACTCCAAAATATCAAAATATATTGATCCCAACTCAAAGCATGATATTGTCAATGGTGTCCCTCAAGATCTTCATATCTTGTGCAAATTTGGAGGGATTTTCGACCAAATCTGTGTAATTAATTGTATCAGCCCAAAAACTGCTGTAACACCACTTGAGTCAATCCTAATGTTCACAGCCCTAATACACTCTAAACTTTCAAAATGTGAATGAAAGAAAACACAGATTACAGATTTACTAGAAAAACTGCATCTTGAATTAGTCCTCAGGTTTCCAGCTTTCAGATGATGTATACCACTTGTATGTGGCATCTATACTGTTTACCTGCAATAAAAACATATGTTCACCCCTAAAAAAGACAAAAAGAAGAGTATGGTAGAGAGCAGAGGAGTGGAAAAAGTTAAATCATGTTTTTACACAAATATTTCTCCATACTGTTTTCAAGTGTTGATGGTACAGTTTGTTCACCATCACGGAGAGAAAGAAAAAAGTATAAAGTCACACCTGAGTTTTGTAACCACTTGGCTTAAGATAAAGGCTGTGCAAAATAATGAACAATAATGACATGATTTCAAGCAGAACTGAAGTATACAGCCCAGCCAATTTATACTGTAGCATCTTAGACTAAATGTTTGTAGTTTAAGTGTGCACTTACTAGTACTGCTATTTCATTTAAGACATGAATTCTGTCTTAAAATATCAGAATCTAACATTTTATTCGATATGAAATATTGTTAAATGAGGTCCTTGGTGGTTTTGGTTTGAAGATGTGCTCCAGACGCCTGAGCAGTGAAGTAGCCTTGGGCCTCCGCTGATCCCAAATGACATCTGTTTGTGTGAGAAATTATTCAGCTGGCCTCCTGTTCAATTCATGATTTTTTTTAAAAGATAAATTCTGCTAAAGTACTTCAAACTCGTTAGTCATGTGTGTAAAGTTTTTGCACCCTCAGGGACTCAGAAGCTTGTGGGTTTGTGGAAATGAACAAACTACATTAATCTTGTATTTATCTTCACTTAAACTGAGGGTTTATGTAGCATATTCTCACATCTGAAGCACAACACATAGCCGTTAAATCCTCAGCTCTCTGGTCTCAGCAAACAAGTTCTTAAATGCCCTTGAAAGGTCACAAAAAGTAAATGTATGCATTGTTTGGCGTGACAGTGTGAGAGGTCCACATTCCTTCAAAAACTCCACATGAACCCCGTCACTAAGCAACAAGAAAATGAGACAGAGAGAGCTGGGACCTCATAAAATAGTCCTAATCCACTTCTCGCTGATTTTAGACTAGATACATGATTACAAGCATTTTCCACTGTGGTGACCTTTTGAGAGCATGATCACAGTCTGTGTAAATGAGTTCCTTTAGCGCTCAGCAGCCGCCCAAAGATCATGAGCATTAAGAGATAAATCACTGTTAAAAAGGAGTCCTCCCTCCACTCCGCTAAAAAGGGCATCAACGCAGACGCAGAATTTTCTTTCAAAAATAGCACGCCACACACCAAAAACTTGGCTCAAGATAATATCTGCACCCATATCTTCTAAGTTTTCACAATCTGATCATGCCGGCCGCACCTGGAGCTTTACAGGGCACAAAAAGTGGAGCAGTGTGGGAGCTCTCTTCTTTTTCTTCTCCACAGGGGTACAACATGGCACCAGCAGCACTAGCATGAAAGATTTCAATCTTTCTAGGCCAGAGACATCTAAATGTGTGGGCTTCTGTCATTGTACCACATGCTGCAGTGCTGATGGCCTCAATAATTTAAAAGCATGTTCCTCTGCATTATTTCTTGTTACGTTAGGATGTAGTTTGTACATTTTAGCATAAACAAGCTTGACAGGTTGAGACGCTGCAGTTGTATGTCACTGCTCTCTTGTCCTTTACTGCCCTATAAACCACAGCTAACAGTTATGCTTCAAGGAGAGATGATGTAAAACGTTGTCATCTTTGTAAACTTACACTTCATGATGAGTTGAGACTGAGGTCTTGTGTTCATATGCGTACATTTCAGGGGGAATGCAGCAAACACATCCCTCTCAATATTTATAGCAGAACATGTGCATTTGTCCTTCCCTCCAAAAAGCATGAAAGTAGCAGAGGACTGTTATTCTAATGAATTGTAAGAACATCACTCGTAGGAGCAATATATGCCTCTGATGAAGTAGCAAGAGGTGGTGGCAGTATGCGACCTCGAAAGCGATGATTGCAATCTGCCATAAAATTGAAAGAAGAAGCAGTTATGCACAGTTGATAACCATGGAGGAGCCAGAAGGGAAAAGGAAAAGGAAGAGGGGGACATTTTTTCTCACAAAGTCTTAAAACCAAATAAAGTCTCTAAAATCTTAGGGTAATGTTGCCTGCTAGCTAAGGCTTGCTAGGTAGCCAAGCTAGCAGCAGACACACTAATTTAGCATTAGCAACACTGCAGCCGTACATAGACCAGGTTGCCAGGTTTGCATTTTTCCCATGGAATAGGGCTACTTGTGAAGTTTTGCTGTGGGATGATTTGTCTGCTGGTTGGGACGACTTATTTATCATGGAAATTATGGCAATAATATCTATAACTACACATCCATACTGAAATGAAACAATTTATTTCTACTTAAATCCTACCAAACTGACTCAAGATAAGCACATACACACACAGACCTGGCACTTGTCACAAGTGTGCCCACATAAACACACACAAATACAACGTGCCTAATGCTCTCCGCCTGCTGGCGCTGGTTTTGTTGCCCATTGGGCTGGTTTTGTCACACAGACCTGGCAACCCTGACAAAGACAGTCAAAAGAACAGCAGCATGTGATTTGTTGACTGCGTGGGACATTTGGAATTGAATTTCATAATTTGAATTTACATAGCTTTTTCATTCATGCAACAGTGGACAACATTTCCACCGTAAATTGATGAAGAAAAGGCGCAAACCGATGCATTAAAAAATCATTAACCATGATGCAGGAAATGAAGTGTTTGATACTAATTTCCAGGAGGAGGACCCAAACCCCTACTGAATATGTGTGAAGCAAAACCTATGGTTGATGCTGGTTCAAATGTGATCCTGACCTGTTGCCAGCATTTATTCTCCTCAACTTCAATTATTTTGATAAACATTACACAGAAAACCATTCTGGTGTATTTGGATTTTAATCACTACAGTTTTGGTTCACTCTCACAGCTCTCATCAGTATTGTTTTTGACTGCAGCAGACAGTTGATTTCAGGAAAAGAGATAAAAAAACAGATCACCATGGGGCAGACAAATCAACTTAGCAGCTAAAGAGTCACATATTTCCCTGAGGAATTGTTAAAGAGCAAAATAGACCTAACGAGGGGGGTGATTAGACTCACATTCACCACATGACTAAAAAGACAACTACAAATCAATGCTAACATTCTTCTGTGTCTGCTGGATGTGTAAATAGACAACTGGTTGCTAACATGTATGCTCAGCTTAGTTTGATGTTTTCCAGGCTAATACTTGCTTAAAATCCACCCAAATATGATCTATAATACACGATACAAATGAATTTGTAAGCAATAGCAACAGTTTTGTGCTTCATCCCAATCTTTCAACACATAAAGGAAGAAACTATATATTTTTTTCCAATTGCTGCCTCAGGTTTCAAAAATAAAGCAAGAGCTCAAATAACTGGTTTTATCTAACTTGGTAAACTGTGACAAGCCTTGACAGTATTAACAGACAGCCAATGTAAAGTGTGACGACCCTCCACCCCCCTGAAAATGACAATTATTGTGATACAATTAGTATGATTAGTGTGTGACAGTGTGTTCGTGTTTACTAGTGAGTTATGTCATGTTTTTTGTTATTACAGTTTTTAGTAAGTAAAGCAGTGCTGATCGATTGGTTGTGTTCACACAAGTAAGGAAGTTATTCATCATAAATATATTTTTGATATACTGCAATATTTATTGCATTTAAAAACTAGCCGAACTCGTGATAAACCACTCCAAATCCTGTCCACCTTAAGTCCATTTTACCCCACAAAATACAATCCAAAAGCGCCTGACTGGGCAGAAAACTGACAAATCTGGCAACACTGCAAAAGCCGTATCAACTTAAAGGGTGAGAATATATCAGTGTTGTGTTTGCAGCTTGTTTGTGCTGCTCCTGAAATGGCCAACAACAACAAAAAAAAGCTATTGTAGGCTTAATGAATTGTACTTTTTCACTCAGTTATCCTTTACAGCCACCAATGAACACTGTTATGTTTAGAGATTGTTTACTAATTTACTAAAAAATCCCTCAGTGTAAACAGATATTTTATTTTATTTCATGTCTCTCTTTTTGCTTTGTGGAACATTACAGGTACACATTTAAACCACTAAACTGCCAGGACATTCCCTCTTTACCATTTCTCTTCCTTTTATAAAAAGCTGTAATGCCGGCATTGCTGTAGTTTACTTATTACTTACTTATTTGCTACTTTCCTTGAGGAGATCTGAGGGCATCGAACATTTCAGTGAGAAAACATCCTGCAGTCTACCTGAGGACAGAAATCCAAACAGCCGGCAAACATCGGCAGGCCCTTATGGCCCAGACATGTTGCACAGGGAGAGGAGGCAATGGCAGGAGGAGGAAGAGGAGGAGGAAGACCGAGCTCATTCGGGCTGCCAGCCAGTGTCCCCCAGGCTGCATGAAACACTGATGGACTTGATAGATTGGCAAGAGCACCAGGGGGTTTGGGCTGAGCTGAGCGCTGACCGAGCTCCGGTGCTGGGAGGGAAAATAAATCTGGCTGACACCAGCCGGGCGAGATCCGCTCCACACAGAGCCTCCATCGAACAACCCCGGCTTATCACGGAACAATCAAAAGTTAGATTGTGTTGGAGGATAAATATGCCATGTGTGGTCGCTGTCATAGTGAGGAATGTCTCTGATCGCAGAGTATAATATGGCCTCTGAGTTAATTTCCTGTCAAAGCGTAAATAAAGAAATATGGAAGCATATTCGTTGTTTCTGGATTGATTGACATGGAAAATGTTTTATTATTACAGACATGCCCCAGGAAAGATTTGATGCATCAAATGTGAAATACACAGTGAAGCACCAATGTCATTCTACTTATGGTTCACAGAGACAGGAACATCAAACTGGAAACTGCTTTTTCACTACAAATATGCATGTACACTATTAAAAAAAAGTTGAGAAAACTTAAAATTTCAAAGCAAGTTGCTGCAATAGATTTTTAAATTGTGAGCCAACTAGATGTAAAAACAATTGTGAGCAAAGGAGCACTTGTTAATAGTTGTCTTTTTAATTGATTTTCACTAAAACAATTCAATCAGGAGAGACTAAGAGTAAAAAGGAAATGGTTTATTGGCACATGCATGATATATGAAACATGAACAGTCTTTGGCAGTTAGACCCCATTGAGGTGAAACAATATATATATACTATATATATATATATATAAATGGGGGTGATGAAGCTGTAGAGAAGAGAACCCCCCCGGGGTCTAGACACTGGTGGTGGTGGTGAAGAGGTGCGAAGCAGAGACTGGTGAGGTGAAGTGGCTCTGGACTCCTGCTGCCTGGACCTGAAGATTGGTGGAGAGGGCGTCAGGGAGGATCGAGGTGAACACCGTGTGGCTCTAGACTCCTGCTGCCTGGACCTGAAGACTGGAGGAGAGGGCTTCAGGGAGGATCGAGGTGAACACCGTGTGGCTCTAGACTCCTGCTGCCTGGACCTGAAGACTGGAGGAGAGGGCGTCAGGGAGGATCGATGTGAACATCTTGTGGCTACCTGGGTCCAATGACTGGAGGAGAGAGGGGTGGAGGAGGGTCGCGCGACTGACTGAATGACAACTGATGGAGCAAGGACAGAGGCGATTTAAAGTTTGGCAGCAGCAAATTGACTGGCTATCGCGACCGTGGCAAAATCTGATTGGATAGTAAAGACGAAGGTGAACGCCCACAAACAGCTGATTAGAGGGAATAGGAGGAGAGAGCTGGAGTAAAGGAAATTTATGAATGAAGGCAGTGTAATAGAAGGCCTTCCTGATTGAACTTACGCTGAGCTTCATTTGTTTGACTATCAAAACTGCATATTATATTGACCATTTCAGACTTCATTGATTATATCGTTTTTGCCGACCACAGAGTGAAATTAAAAGCAAATATTTGTTTATGATTCTAAAAACCATTGTTATTAATGAAATTTCATAAACATCTAATGTACTGCATATGATATAAACAAAATATCATATTTGTAAATGACACAAGGCCAAGAGTTTGAGTTGGGCTCAAAACTGAAAAATCTATTGCAAAAAGATCCCTTGAAATTTGGAGTTTTCTCAACCTTTTAGTTTTTACAGTGCACAGTGTAACACATACAATATGTATGGTTATATATATAGAGACAAAACCATCTATCACCTGTCACCAAGCTTGTCTAGACTGAAGCCAAGGTGTTATTTGGCAGGGTTTTAATCAGCCAAAGTAAATGTTGTCTCTGGATCCCCAGGGGGTGCAGGGAGTGAGGATGGGGGAGGATGGAGGGTGACGGCAGTGACAGTGATGTGCCTCCTTCCATTAGCCAATCCTGGTGTGATGGAGACAATGCTAAATCTCCTGATGGAATCTCTGCAGCACCACAGATAGGCTGCATGCACGCAGCCAGCCATCCCCATCATCCGTCTTCCCAAATGAAATATAATGGAGAAAATGGCCAATGGGTGATGGAGATTGATTCAAAAGAAACATGAGTGGTAATCAATATGGTTCCCTGTGCAGCCAAGCAACATAAGACTCCCCACACCACCCACTGCACACCCCAGGCTAAAATTTGGTGCCATCATGCTGCCTGTATGTAATTTATGATGAAGGTGTCACTCTCAGAATGATACGCCACAGCTGAGGGAGCCCAGCTCATAAGGAAAATAAGAGCTTTTTGTCCTCCCAAAGGAGAAAAGATGTTGCTTGTTCAATTCTGTTTCGTTCATGTGATGATGGATTGATCCGAGGCATCCCATAAAAAGTTAGAACGGGGTGATGCATTTAAAGTGGCTTTGAATGACAAATGATGCAGATGAAATGTTTTCGGGCCTCAGTTGCAAAATAGAGTTTCAGAGTTTGTGCAAAGTTAAAACATCTATTTAAAAATGAACAGTTTGACATTTGGGGAAATACTCTTATTTGCTTTCTTGCCAGGAGTCAGATGAGATGATCAATACCAAAGTCATCTCATCTGTATGCTAAATGTGAAGCCAGAGCCAGCGGGTGGCTAGCTTACCTTAGCTTAAGGACTGGGAACAGTAAGCCTGATGTAGCTTAGTACATAGCCTCCTCTAAAACCACAACTTTATATTTATTTGACACTTTTATGTTTTTTTGCACAGATGAAACAATTGAAGTATAATGTGTTCATTAGTAAGCTTTAGGTGTGCTGGTAGGTGGGTTTTCTTACCTTTGGACAAAGCTAGCAAAGTTTCTCCCTATTTCCAGTTCCTATGCTATGCTAAGTTGACAAGCTGCTAATTCTAGCTTCATATTTTGTGTGTAGACATACATACAAGTGAGATCAATCCACTTCTCTAACTCTTGGCAAGACAACAAACATATTTTATCAAATATTGCGTAGGGGTCAGACTGCAATTACAGTATTATTACAATTACTGTATTACAACACAAGACTGGGTTGCACCAACAATGATTCATGTAATCTAAGATTAGCTTTAAACAGAATTTAACAAATTAAGTAAATCCAGATTGAAAATTACCAGAGCTCTTTTGCACAATTAAGAGCTAATAAATCCAAGTTTAGTGATGTAAATCAAAATTAACTAAAGTTTAACTAGTATATGCCTACCTGCACAACTTAAAATAAACTAAGAAATTTGAGAGCTTTCAGGAACTAGTAAATGTAAAACACAGGGGTCCTGTTAACTTTCAGCTGCTCTGCATTCCAAACAAAATGTTCAAATGTTGCTAGCTATCTTAAAAAGTTAACAAAACATTAAATTGTTGGCTAGCTAGTTGAAAAGTTAACAAAAGGTTAGTGTTTGCTATCTAGCTAAAATGTTACATTGCATTCTAGCCAGCTAAAAAGTTAATAAAACATTACATTGTCTACTAGCTAGCTAAAGTTAGCCTAGTTAGCCTCCCCATTTCGGAAGCTCTAATTTTTCCTTTGAGGAAAAAGCCTGTTGGCTAAATTAATGGAGCAATATGGCCAAATAATGGAAGATTAAAGAATGTACAATAGCTCAGTGGAAGAAAAAAAAAAAAACACAACCTGGGTTGAGTCTGTCCCTTACCTGTCTTTGAGGAACTTAATTGTCTTCCTAATTCAATCTACGATGAAAAGTATTCAAAAAGAACATTTGCTTTTACTTGCATTAACCACATCTTAATTGCCTAGATAACATTAAATGTGTTGCAGAAAGCATTTCCCAACGATTTCCTCAGTGTTCTTCACTTTGAAGATAAAAGAGACAAAAGATCCAGTGAGATGACCCCAATGTGTCTACAGTACAACCAGCAGCACAGACTGCCTCCTTATCAAAGACATTTATGTCTTGTGAATTGCACATCGCAGGAGGCTTGTAGGCCAGCATAGATGTCTATAGGTAACCAGGCAACAGAAAGCCATGATCAATAATGAATATGTGGCAGGTCATAGCTCACGAGCTGGGTAGTGAGGGGTGAAGCATACTTTTCTGTATCCACATGGGGTGCATACAAATACTCTTCTTTTCACAGTCAAAGTCAGGAAAAGGATGTTGATATGCTTGAGCTCTGCCGAGGTCAACCGCTCCTGTTTTTGTCAGCGTGCAGACAACAGGCCAACCATGACAGCGGCCCAGTAGGGGCTACAATATCAGTAGAGGGGAGGTGAAAGAGGGGGATTGTAAAGATGAAATTTTGCTTTCACTGTCAGAAATCATTTGTATGTGTTGTATAAGGTGGTAGAAAAGAGAGGGCCATATGCAAGGAGCGTTTCAGTTGTGTCATTTTGCCAACAAGGGCTGAATAGTATACATACTGACAGTCCTCTCTGACAGCGTCTACCCAGCAGGCTCCACTTCATCTGCACACTGAATGCGTTCTCCTTTATTTATTCATTCATTTCCACGTGGCCAAGTGCTGTCACTTTGATGAATGAGAGCTGGAACTGGCCAATTGTTTTCACTCGACGGGACAAGTCTCACACGCTCTGAACTTAAACGTCCTCCTTGTCAGAGGAGCTCCGCCATGCTCATGCTTTTTAGAGGCCCACAACGCACGGCTGCCATCGTTCTCACACGTACGTAGACACCCCCCCCCACCATCACCACCTGACATCCCTGGGGCTTTTCTTATTAGAATCTACCTGAGGAATCAGGGCTGTTCGCTTCAATTTCATCTCCACAGCTCAAAATGCTTCATGCCAGGTGGAGATTATGGAGTCAGCTCCAGCTTCTCAGGTGAGCGGTGAGGATGTAACCATGGTGGATGTGTGGAGGCGGCAGAGCAAGGGTTTGGCACTGTGCATGCTGTCTTGATGTCCTTTGGACAGCTATTAGTGAGCAAGTTCGCCAGTTGAAGCTGGTTTGTATCAGTGGATGTCATTTGGTTAAAGTCAGAAATATTTTTCATATAAAGTGCAGCTAAGACTTTATTTGAAGGGATGTGCTTTCACTGTCATAACCATGTCATGACACCTGTCATGACCATGTGGGAGACTTCATTAATGTTTATGACTGTTGTCATGAAGAGTCAGTCGGTCTGTCACTTTTGAAATGTCTTTGTTGTCACAACATTAACCAAGACAAAAATTTATTTGAGTTATTTGTTATTACAACTTAACAAAGACAACATAATTTGTCTTTGTCATGACATACTGTTTTATGTTTTGACATTAAATAATACTTTCACATGTGGTTGGTTTTGACACTGGCCATAATGGTATGATTTTAACAGCAGTTTGCTAGTTTACTTGTTGCTAAAATAGACTGCTGTCTGCTCTTATGCTGTAGCTGGCATTACCTAGTTAGCTGAGTCAGCCCTGGAGTGGCAGCAGCCAAAGCCAGCAACAAAACCACCATGGTCCTGTATTCCCTGTCATCAAACTGGACCTCATTGGTGGACAACAGTCATAAACATTCATGAAGATTCCTAAAGAATGCTAAAAAAATAAAGCGAGATGGGTGACACCATATCAAACCAGGTGCTTAAATGCTAACAAAGTGACTGTAGCTTGTTGAAAACATTAGATATCAGCACATCAACTGATTATTTTAGTACCGTGTGTTTTCCAGAGTAGAAAAATTAAACTGACAAACTAAATATTTCCAGCAAATCTCAGTGACCTTCTCCTTAGCTTGCTTTTCTGTGAGAAATGATCCCACTGAATGGCCTGAGGTGACATGAACAAGTAGTTGATCACATCACCAGGTAAGGTCATCATTTAAGCAAACAATCAGTCAGATTACATAAAAGACCCAGAATCAATCAAATTAATACATCACAATAGAACTTTTTCACAGGAGCCATTGTGACATGAAATAGTGGGTAAACACATCATTTATTCAAGGTAAAGATTTATAGCCGTTGCTAGCAAAGTTGCTATAACCAGTGGGAAAACATCAGAGAATGAGCATGTGACTACACATAACCTGAAAAAAACTTTAATATTACTTCATCCATGAACTTGATTCCTGTCTAAGTCATGTCAGGTGTTTAAAACTGAACAATTCCCACAATCCCATGCTACCTCACAACATCATCACACTACATCTTTTCTTACTGTTTTAAAGTGAGAGACCCCTAGCAGCACAATTAAAACATTGATCGGGTAAAACAGGGCACTGCTATTGTGCATTTTGGCTCACTGGAAAGACTCTGCCATATTAAATGGAACGTAACCTTAATTAGTCTCATTGGTAACACCTGTATTTACCCTACTACTTCACATCAATTTGGCAGCCATGAAAAAGGCCTATTTTTAGAAATGGAAGCCAGGAGCAGAGCTCAGAGAGATGAAGTGTGAGTCGAAAGGGAAGTAAAGTTCATGAATATCAGATTATATGTCATTTGAATCTAGATCATCTCAAGCTGTCAACTCAGTACTGCTGTTATGTTTAATGACGATGGTTACAAATATCACTTACTCGACGACGGCAATGCACAGAATTAATGCACAGTAACAATACATGGAACAATTGACCTTTGACCTCCTTTAGTACATGCAGAGATGCATGACCTTTAGTGATGCAGGCAAATAATTGCCTCGGAAAATACAAACAGACAATGAACTTTCAATGAAACTGTTCATTCACCCCGACAAACTGTAAGCTGAGCCAATTAAATGTTGAAAAAACATGTTGCATGATTGTTAACCTTTTCATTTCTGAGTAATTGTGACATTCAAAAAGAGATTTGTACAGCAACACTGAGCATGTGCATATGAGCTAATGTACAAACTCTACGTAGTTGAACATAAAAGTAGATGAGGAAGGCCAGCAGCCTGTCACTGCAGATGAGGAAGCGATAACGGACTGTTTACAATCAATCCAAAGTGACAAGCTTCATGGCTGCTATCAGTGTCTCCAGGCTACAGAAATTAACACTTTTATTCTTAGATGATGTTTGCCTATTTTTTTCTTGCCAACTTTGACACAATGACAGTAAGTGATAGTTGCTACACTGGCTGTCACTGACAAATCTCAATAGCCTATAATGTGACATTGTGCTTGGATGTCATGCAGCTGTTAATGTAATTATATGTTTCATTATGTTACACTATTGTAATTTGTCTGCTTCCTCTTGTTACTGTTACAATATAATCCCCGGTTTCAGTGGGTAATTGGGTTCCCATTGTCGACCTCATACACGTTGACAGCTGATACAAAATACTGACAACTATCTACGGCTGACATAATTTTCAGCCTGCTGTCAAGCCCTACCTACAATTAAAGGAATGTTACTTTGTACCAGTGATGTAAATGGAAAATAAAATGGAAAAACAGCAACACTTTCTATGATGCCATGTCTATAATGAATTATAAATATAGACATAACAAACCAAGACAAAAAATACAAATAATATGTTCTTTATTAGACATTAAACAGGCAAAACTACCCTAATTAGTCCACGTACAAGTACAATAATAAGACGTAATAAGCCATACCTCATATCAGATTATAAATAATATAATAAATAATAAGACTCTTTACCAGACCCTTATTAGACCCTTAGAATGTAAGCAGGGACACATTACAGCACAATTCTGTTCAATTTACTGTAAAGTAAAAATTCTAACAAGGATCTAACTGTGGAAAATAATACACTAGAGTTTGTAGTAGAGTTCTGTTGTAATGTGTCTAATTACCCTCTAATGAAGCTTAGTAAGGGTCTAACAAAGTGTCTAATTCTGACTAATGAAGAACATATCATTTCTAGTTTGTGTCTAATTTAATACACTTGTCACTTCTCATTAAGTGTACTGTAAAATAAAGTACAACCAACATACATATTATGTGCTATAATCTGCTTTTCGCATTGTATAATTATAGTTACCATACAAGCATTGGAAAATATCCATAATGCTTTGCAACAATAATCATAACGCATTGTAAAGCATTTTAGGATGACTCATGAGGTCAAGTAACATAATAACTTGTAATTCCTTGTCACCCAATGACGTTTTTGTGAAAAGAACTTTGCATATCATAATTTTTATAGTTCGAATACCTTGTAATAATTTTATAACACATCACAATCACACTATGATGCATTATAATGTGATTATATGGTACTCTAGCACTTTGGCAAACCTTGGTTGTCTTAAATGTGCTATATAAATAAACTTGACCTTGACCTTGACCTTGACCTCTAAGGTGGTTTAATAGAAGTAATAGAAGTAATGGAATTGTTAGTAATGATATAAGTTATGATGAATTAATGAATCCTGCCTCTGTTGTTTCTCATAAAAGTAAAAGGCATTGTTAAATCAAGTAGGCTACACATTTAGAGATGACATATAATCTGGTAACATTACTTTTGAAAATGTGCTCCATGTAATCTTCATGTAATGTGATCTTTTCTTTTCATTAAACCATTTTTCAAGGGTTAGATCCTTGCAATCCTTGCAAAAAAAAAGTGACCAGTCCAGTGAGCAGCAAGTGCAGTAATATTATAGTTGACCTTTTAAGTGATTATTAAATTCATAAAGTGTTGGGATTTTGTCATAAAGCATTATTAATATTTATGAGTGTTTATAACTATAATTACACATTGCTACAAGCAGATTATATTATATAAGCATTATAGACATGGGCATCAGACAGTTTTACAGAAAAACATATTTTCATTTGTACATTGTTATGGTATGAAATATTTCAGGACATTTTTTCCGCCTTACTGATTCACCCAACAAACTGATTTCCTCTTCAGAACAAGAGGCCTGAAATCAGCCTAATCTATATGCATGGATAGATGTGCCATTGGGAATGCATAGCCTCCTCACCTGTCTCAGGTGATGGAGGAGAGGGAGAAAACAAATTATTTCTCTTTTTTTAAGCATTTTTTTTCTCCTTCTGCTGTCAGTGTCTTTATAAAAGTGGTGAGGCTGTCGGAGTCGCAGAAACTGGAGAAAGCTGTCAGTCTGTAACTACAGCTGTAATCATCTTTCTCTGTGGTGATGGTGGTGGGTTGTCGACTTGCGTGAGTTACCTTGGCAGAAGGAACAAAGAGTGCAGGAAGCCCGAGGAAGCCTCAGCACCATGTGAAATTCCTTTGTTGAGCAGTATCAAGTCTCACCCAGACATCGCTTCTTTTATGCATCTCTCGTCTGCTCATTCCTCCGTCATTTCATCTATGCCAAAACACAACGATGGGCTTATTTGTCAGATAATAGACATGAATCATTTATATTATGTCCCTGAACAGTTGGCAGCAGCTATGTGCCAAAAGCGCAACCAGGAACCAGAGTGGCACACTAAAGGAAGGGCAATGGTTAAATGCTTTTAAGGCCTGCTGCTATTGTTTATGTCATGTTTTATGAATACTGACTGCATGACTGATGTTTTCGTATCACATTCTGATACTTACTGACCATTCATAAATGCTTTAGAATTAGTAACTAATATTATTATTATTGACATTAATTATTCATGGTTTCAAATGCTTTATAGATCATTTACAAGACATGAAAGGGATAGTTCAGATTAATTGAAGTGGTGGCATGAGGTAGTTATCAATATTCACCAACAGTAGGTGTCGGTCGACATGCCCCAGTTAGAGGTCTGGTGTAAGAAGCTAAGCAATGTGCTGCAGTGGACAGGGTCTGCAGCAAAACATATTTTGCACCTACAAAAGGCTCACCTAAACTAACCAGACAGAGCTGCTGGTTTACTGCTGCCTTGATCAGTTTGTTTTTGTTATTGTGTGACTTCAGTGAATCCGAACTAACAGATCGAGGCAGTGGTAAGTCAGCAACTCCAGTGTTCTGCAAGGTAAAATTGCTGTTTTGGCCAAAGGAGTCTGGTTGAATGAGAACGAGTGATGTTTGGATTATATAACTGTGGTTTCTGGACCCTACCACAGCATTTTATTGCTTAGTTTCCATGCTGGTACTCCTCTCTGCTTCCTCAAACTGGGGGCGTATCAACCGCCATAACACTGACTATCAATAAGTATCTCATACAACCCCACTTCAAATAATTCGGACTATCCCTTTGATGAAAACAACTTTTGAGTTGCCTAGTTGTGAAAGATCCCTCTAGCTGGTGTTTATCCATTTGATTTGGTAATAATCACAACATCTAATCTATGAAATATACACTTACCCATCTTAAAAGTTGTTAAAGGTTCATGTGTACAATTTACATGGATTTTCTTTCAGAATATTTCAGAAATGCAATGTAATATTTGTAAGGATGTTTTCAGTAATGTATAATCACCTGAAAAGATTTGTTATGTTTTCATCACCTTAGAAAAAGCTGTTTATATCTACAGAAGGCACAGGTTCTGTTCTATGGACACCATGTTATCCTGCCATATTTTTACAGTAGCCTAGAATGGACTGGCTCTAGATATGGCCTTTCAAAGAGAAGAGGTGTTTGCAATCTGCAAGTCCCATTGCTAGATGCCAATAAATCCTACACTGGTCCTTTAATCAATGGACGTTGTTCCTGATTGTGCATGTTTTTCAAGAATTGAAGTTGTCCATTATAAGGAAAAACTGATAAATGTAAGAGCAAAAAAGACTTGGCAACCTGGCAACTGAAGAGTTGCTCTTTGTTTGTCCTCCTTACGTAAGAGAAAACTCAAACGCTGCAGAATGGACGAGAAAAAAAAAAAAAACCCTCAAAACATTCCACTTGTGTTCCAAAGTGCATATACTCAGGTGAGCGGTCCAGTTCCAGCACTTAGTGTTTTCAAAAATAAATCTTTTCTGTTCCTCAAGGGAACAGGAAAATAAATAATCCACTCCTGAATTATTCCTTATCCTGCTAGAGATAATATCTCTTCCTGGGAGATGGAAAGGGTAATTAACCGCTGTGTGTGTGACCAACATTTATTGAAGTGTTAAACCGCTTTAATTGTGCATTTAAAAAGTGGATAATATATATTCACGGTCAGGTATATCATGAGAATAAATGCCAGATTATAACCTGAACAGTACATACAATGGCGCGAACATTACCCACCAACAGGGATTTCTATCTCTTGCTGCGAAACAATCGGTTGGCGGCCTGTTTTCTCAAAAGAGTGCAGCTTTGGCGTGTAAAAGCTGTGAGCAGTTAGCTTCAAGTTGTATTTCAGCAATGGCGTGGTGACAGCCATGGGAGCTGTATGTGTTTTTTTTTTTTTTTTTTTTATGTCCCACCCGCTTGAGAGTGGTTGTTTGGGCGAGGTGCAAGGCGTTGTGGGAGCCCCGGCTGCACTTTGCAGATACACAAGCCTGCGCTTTCATGCCCAGACCCATCAAAATGGCCCTGTCAGGCTGCTATCTCATGGGACTCGCTGCTGCAGTACAGGAGGATTAAAGCTTTTTATGAAGCATTTTCACAGCCAAAGGTGTGCGCAATAGCAGCCTGTGTGCCATTTTCCTCAACAAGGGTGGACTTAACTTCACTGGACGCTTAAACCTGGAACTGTGCTGGATGGAATTCTGCATCCAATTTGGACAACTAATTGGACTACAAAGGGGGAGGGGAGGCTTGGGAGGTTTTTAACCAACACAGCAAGTGCCCAGCAACAAAGAAGCAATAAAGAAAAGACAATCCCCCTTTTCTAGCACATTGTTCAAAATCCAGTTAATTATGTTCACAGAGAAGTGTGGCAAACTGGGCCAGATTGTTCTCCAGCTCCTGTGGACTGTGGGGCGAATGTTATAATGAAAAATCTTATTGTTTATTCTTGCTTGAGGTGCAGCGTTCAGGTTCATGCAAGACCTGCGAGTCTTGGGGAAAAATACCAAAAGCAACCTGTGTACTCACTAAATCATTTAACATAAAAGATTGCAAATTACAGAAAATATTAGATGCTTTTAAATTTCTATACATCACTTTTTTTCCCTCAGCAGTGTTACTGTGTGTTTCAGTGGTGAAATCTCGAAGCAGAGGCCAGTCGGGATCCAAGCTGTAACAGCATTTTCAAATTTAGCTCACAATCTGTGACAATTAACAATCCCTTTGGCCCGTGTGTGATGAATTGCTTGCAGGAGAAGCCCATTTGTTCCAGCCTTATCTGTGAGGCCGCTGTTGAGAAGACTGAATTATCTATTATCAGACAGTGCTGGAAATGAGTGGAAACCAAACACAGATGAGGGCCTCAGATTTGAGGCCGTCTGGGGTGTATTTGCATGTAACCTACCCCAGGACATGCTTGGGTGTTCAGATGGACAGATCCACAGCATCCCCAGCATGACATTCTGCTCCAGAAGATACTGTAGTATCTCACACTCTGTGGGCATGATAAGCAAAGATTTACATAAATTCAGAATAGCTTTTAGCATATTTTGGATTCATAGTATAACATTTTAAAATAAAAATTTTATTAAAATATGAATGATTTGACATTATATCTATGTGCAATATTATAAGTTGCACATACACACAAAAGCAAAAAGCAAAATCCGCTGTCATTATCCAACATGCTCAGCGCCTCTTCTGTCCAAGGACATTTGAAAACAAACCCATACATATGACTGTTTCCCAGCTACCTTAACTGATTAAGGTTGCTAATATTGGACTGCAAAAAAAAAAAACAGCATCCGGCAGCATATTACCAAGGTGTGCTCACATGAGTGACTGTGATGTGATGTGTGACAGAAAAGCTGATCTCTGAACTTACGTTGCACTGCTTGGGGGCTCCCTGGTTGCTTTACCCTTTTCATAGTTTTCAGGTGATGTCACGTCCATATGGAAATGCCTCCTTGGAGGGCAAAACAATGCTGTCTTCCGCTGCCCACCAGCTTACGAACTGAATGGTCTCTATCATTTCAGATAGTTTTTGTACGATCAGATGCACCAACCGATGAGACAAGCCTGTGCTGTGTTTCTACAGAATCCTGTCCAACAAAGAAAACCCAGAAAGGAGGAAATTATGGATTTGTGCCATTAAACACGCCTCTGTTTCCAGGGAGGGCAAACTAGTTTTGATTAGATTTATGCCATGAGATACTATGTTAACCTAATAAAAAAGACACTGCCTTGTTGTAACTGCCTTGCAACACTGACTACAATGACCCTGAAACTAAAACCCATGGGTTAATGTTAGATAGCTAATGTTAGTTAATTAGTACTCACCTTTGCTTTGACAATGAAGAATTTCTGATCCTTCACTTCCCAAATGGCAGCATTATTGACCCATCCAAATCAAAAAATACATATAACTGTCTGTACTTTTGTATGCTCTCATCCAGAGTGGCAGTGTAAGGTGAGGGATTCTTCACAAGATAGATGTAAACATCGAAGAAGTGGAGCTCAAACTTATATCTCATAACTTTGTTTTTCTTTAGCTGAGAGCTGATCCAAGCCGCCATGATGGACTACAGTTTTTGCCATCCAGGTGACTGTGCATGTCATGTAACTCCCTGGCGTAAATTGAGTTACATTAAAATTGCTCTGTTTCAAGAATATAAATATAAGCCTTGTTAATATGTATAACGTGAAAATAATACTGAAAAATTAAACAGTAAAAAATATGTATACTACAATATATATATAACAGTGTGCATAAACAATAAACAAATAATAATATTGAAAAATGGGTATTTAGAATGAAACCACCGATCCTCTTGCAGTCAAAAAGAACAGCAGCCATATTGATATGAAATAGTAGTGTAAACACAGGTATTACTGATGATACTAATTAAAGTCCCATTTAATTTAGTGTACTGAAAGCTTTCTAGTGAGCCAACATGCACAGTACAGGTGCTGACCTGAATGGAACTGAACCTCAGTTCGCAGCATCATTGGTCACAAATCTGTTTACTCTACTATACTAAGCAGCTGCTGTGAAAAAGGTTTATAAATGTTTTTTTTTTCACTACCGTAACCTTTATTTTGAGTCTTGTCTACCTGCTGTCATGATGTAGATGCTGTCCATGGTGCTGATATGTGTATTTTTATCTGTGTGCCTCCTGTGCCATCCAGTGGCTGACGGTATATGAAACAGGCGTACTCGGGTGGAACGAAACGAAACCCGGAAATACAGCGTTTGTTCCTACCCGAATCACAAAACGTGGTGCACCGTCAATTCAAGTGTTTTGATTTTCGTTGCATTTCTGTAGGTCCTCCGTTTCTGTAAGTTTGACTATTTTGTCCTCTGTCTTCTGTGCGATGTTAGTTGTATGTGTGCCAGAATGAGTAAAATGTTCAGACCACAGGTTTATATCAAGTTTTCGCAGTGGTAAAGTGACAGGTTGGTGCCTGCTAGTTGCAGCTATGTTAGCTTTAGCCTGCCTGGAGACGCCAAGTTGTGAAAAAAAGGGGTTTTCCAGAATGTTATTTAACCATGGATGTAGCTGAACTGTTAACGTGAAATAGCGACCTTGTGCTGGTTTGTAAATGGCATGTTTAGTTAGCGTTTGTAGCAAGTACTATGAAAAAGTAACAGGCGGGTTAGCTTTTGTTATTTTACGCCAAATCGTCGTTTAGAAATGTGAAAAATGAAGCTCTAGTGCGAATGTGCGAAGTTATCATATCTTTAAAACATGTTTTACAGCATGTGGCTAGTCACACCGAACTACTCTTCAATTCGGCATACGTCTTATCCAAAAAGCAATATGTTATAATGAGGACATTTATGATTCAGTTCATCTATTCATTGCTCTTCACTGTTTATGAAGCCATGAGCAATTAGTGTGGGTAACTTGTCATGTACACACTTGCAATTTTCCCATTTGAAAAATAGAAATGTTCTGCAAAGCAACATTAAGCTGTATGATTTGTTGAATCAGTCAGCATGGGATTATAGTTCATACCACAGAGTGGAGCCATGCTTGCACCAGACAGAAACCATTTACCACTAAGAGTACTGTTAAAGCATTGGATCAATAAGCAGTGCTTGTAAGAGCTGTAGTGTTGATAAAATACTAATGACACCCAATCCCTACTAACGGTACCTACATTCTTTTCATTCCAGTTTCTGTCTGTCTCATTTCTCTGTTCTCTAGATCTTTACCCAGCCAATGGACTGACATTGGCTAGCAGAGATGCTCTTCAAAGATCTTCCCAGAGAGGCCCTGCTGCGGCCCTTGACCAGGAATGAAGTGGTGGGCATGTTGCTGAGGTTGACCATCTTTGGTGCAGCGACCTATTACAGCATCAAATGGGTTGTAGAAGCTATGGACCCTACCTCCAAACAGAAAAGCCAAGCCAAGAAAAGGGTATATACTTTATTTAGTTTCTTTTTATAGTTTATATAATTGGTCCAGGTTCCATGCTGGCAGTGTGGGAGATGTAGTAAATAAGTGAAAGGCATGACTGAAGCAGCATTTTTCACACTGTCTGTTATCCTCATGTGTCTTCTGCTGAGGTATGTGTGTCTTATCTCTGAAGGCCGAACAGCTGATGAAGAGGATTGGTGTCGAGGGGGTCAAACTAACAGAGTACGAGATGAACATTGCATCTCACCTAGTTGATCCGCAAACTATGAAGGTAACAGTTGTAATCCTTGGCCCGTGATGTTGCTTTTATCAAGTGTCTTGACAGTTTTACCCTTTCTTATCATTGCGTTTTCCCAGACAGAATTTTCACAGTTGTCTGACTTCCTGCAGGTGTCCTGGAGAGATATAGCAGGTCTGGATGAAGTTATAAATGAGCTGCAAGACACAGTCATCCTGCCCTTTCAGAAAAGACACCTTTTAGCTGGATCCAGACTCTTTCAGCCACCTAAAGGTAACACTGGGTGTCATCTTAACAGAATTACAGTGGTCAAATAGTACATCATTTTAGGGAACATGCTAACATTATAGGGCAAAATATAATATGTCAACTATACTGATATACTAGAAACTACACACTTCAAAACACAAAGAAACAACATGGTTAAAGCGCTGCCTTTCAACTTTAATTTTAGGGTTTTCCATCCAAATTTGCTCAAGTATGAAGGAATTGTAGCTATTTTTACACCGTTTGCCTCAATTTAAGGGAAGAGAAAGTTTCATTTTATTTTATTCTAAAAATGAAAAATATATTATTACAATGAATAAATAACATAAATAGAGACAGAGTGCAATTAAGTTAACAAAGTGACTGTAGCTAGATAAAAACATTAGATTTCATTATGTCAAAGGATTATTTGAACACCTTACGTCTACCAAGGAGGAAAAGGTATATTTCCAAACTTTCAAAAGCTTTTCTTAAAGAAATGATCCGTCTGAATGGCCACAGATGCTTAAAAATTGACAGCTATTTGATGGAATGACCAGGTAAGATCCTCATGTAACCCAACAAAGATCAAAATCTGTAACTTAAGCTTAGGCATACTCAGTGTCAGTTTCTCACAGTTTTCCCTCCCTGCTGGTGCTTCTTTGTCATCTTAAATGTTCAGTTTTTTGTTTCAGCAGCTTATAAATATTAATGCTGGGTTCTTTCCCCTGTTGGTCATGCATTGCATTACACAGTAGCTTTTAGACAGAGCAATGAGTTGTTTTCTCCTCTGGTAAGAATGGCACCTAATTATGCTCTGTCCTTGTAGTCTGCCATAGATGGTCTGCTAATACCATCAGCAGACTCTTGGTGTAGCTGGTCTGTACTGCAGACATTTTCTATATCTTGCTAAGTTCAGGAGTTTTTTGCATTCAGTCTGGCTTCTAGTGAAATGCATGGATTGTTTGGATTGAAAGTCAGGAAAACTTAACTGGGCATTTTTTATGTAAAAGGACATAACACTGTTAACCCAGTATGGATGTGAAGACCCTCCAAGTGCTGAAAAAGTCAGAACAAGTTGCATCAAAAGCTGACCAACATAAAACTAGTTTTTAAAATATATTACTTTGACAAAGTACAGATATCAGTAGTTGTTCTGAGCCTCATCAGTTTCAGCATTGTTGTTGTTAGAAAGCCATCTAGTGCATTGTACCTCCATCTAGAGCTACTGTACATGCCACAAAGCATCTGACAAGATTTGTGCACTTGGCAGCCTGACAGCCGGTGATCACTTCGAGGAATACTTTACTTTCTGTTGAGAGCTTTTTATTGTTTGGCACAAAGCTTTACACAAAGCTTCAGGATGAGTCAGCCTCCAGAATTAGCTGCTTTGGGAGCCCAGTTTCACTCCTAGTCTCAATATTTGTTTATACCATGTAACTTTAAAAAGGTACACAGTAAGTTAGGGCCAGATTTTCCTTTTGTGCATATGTGAGAGAAGGCCAAGTCAGGAAAAAAAATCTCTCCGAAGTTGCCAGTAATGGTTTTTATGAGTAATTAAATCTTATAAAACCTGGAAAGTCGTGTAAAAATAAAATAAATAATAAATAAAAATTCACTCAAACAGTGTATATTTTAAAGACATACATGTATTCGTATTTTCATAATTTGTTTTCTCTCTGCTTTCAGGTGTGTTATTGTTTGGTCCTCCGGGTTGTGGGAAGACCATGATCGCCAAGGCAACAGCCAAAGCCTCTGGCTGCAAGTTCATCAACCTTCAGGCCTCCACGCTGACAGACATGTGGTACGGTGAATCACAGAAGCTGACTGCGGCTGTCTTCTCATTGGCTGTCAAAATCCAGCCCTGCATCATCTTCATTGATGAGATTGGTGAGTTTCACTTACAAGGACACATCTTAGTTTATTTCCCTGTTTGATGTGATTTATCTTTATTGAAGAAATTCTGCAGAGGGCTTTGTTTTCTTTTTGCTGTGATGTTGAAAGAGGTCTTGAGATTGTTTTTTATACCACTGTTGTATAAAAGTCTAAATTTTTGGTACAGTGACAACTCTAGTAATGTTTTAGTATCTGAATTCCAGTTCTTGTGATGCTTTGATGGATGTAAAACAATGATGTCCTCGATTTAGTGACTTACACTGCAGACTATTTGAGCGCCATTTTTAAGTTGGGTTTTTGCATGGCAGAGTGTTGAGACAAGACTGGATATATCACGTATGTGTAGCAGTGGCTTTGGGAGGCAAAAGTGCACAGAAGCCGTTTCCCTGGTTACCACTCATAGAGCATCTGGCGTTAACTCGTGGAGTGCTTGTCTGCCTGGTTATTCACATGAGGAGTGCAGTGAGACTCCGTGAATCCCAGCGGGTATGGAGGCATAGTGCCATCTGAAATGGCCATCATACCCATGGAAGCAGTAGGATTTATGGACATTTATATGCATTGGACATTAGAGATAATTATATCCTTGGAAAGTCACAGTGAATCTAAAAATATGTATTATGCCAGTGTCTTCAGATTTCACTGAGTTATGACTCCTAGAAGGAGTCAAATTTTTGCAAATTGCAGTAACCTGGCACTGAATTACCTTAACTGGTTCAGAAAGCTGCGTGTCACGGTCACTGCTGTTGTTTTCAGCACATCACCCCCCACGCCTCCTTCACAGTTGAAACTCCTCTGGTGTAGGATAACATGACAGGTTGAAATCCATTCTTTATTAAAAGGGCAATAACAGGCTAATATACAAGCAAACCAGTCTAATCCTATTTCATCCCCATGAAATTGCCTAAACTGATTTCGACCTGTTGTTCTCAGTCTGTTATGCAGATGGGTTTTATGTAAATTTCATCTTCATCCTTGTTTATGCATCTTGTCTCTTGCGTGTCAGAGTCATTTCTGAGGAACCGCTCCAGCCTGGACCACGAGGCCACAGCCATGATGAAGGCCCAGTTCATGAGCCTGTGGGACGGCATGGATACTTCCTCAACCACTCAGGTAACACAACCGGAACTCTTTCTTAAACTGTGCTAGAGTAAATCACACTTGTAGGTACTGGGAAGGATCTCGCCTGCCTCGTAAGAGCTATCATTGGGAAAATATTGGAAAAGGAGCTCCTTGCTTGCTCGACATAGTACCTGTTTCTCATGGTGCCTTAGATGTGCCTGCTTGTCCAGAATCAGAATTGGTTAATGCAGCAGTTCGTTTTGTATTCACATTGTGATTCTTTTAATTGTAGGTGATGGTGATGGGAGCCACTAACCGGCCACAGGATGTGGATCCGGCCATTCTGCGCAGGATGCCCACCACATTTCATGTTGGCCTGCCAGTAAGATGCACATACACACACCAGAGCAAACTGTTTTCATCTATGTTATCTAAACTAATAGACAGAATACAGTATGTTATATTTTGGAATATATTTTAACATGGAATATTTCTACAGTTTACCTATGTTTACATTTTTAGAATGTATGGAGCTATTTTATCCAGTTTCCCTCACTGCTGTTGTTAAGTGCTTGCTCAGGGTGGGAAATGTTGAGTCTGTAAATAATATGAAGAGTATGCTCTAGACTTCTTTACTTTTATGATTTCGCACTGTATAATAAAATTACTGTGACTTGATTTGAGTAGAATAAGCTTCTATTTACAGATAATGAACTCTAGGTGTCACTGGATCACAATTCTTTCAACATCATCTGTTTAGTGGTTGGAGCAGTGTGTTTTAGCGCTTTTAACTACACATAAAATAAAGGATCTTAAAAAGCTTAAGCACGCCAAACTGTGTGTCTCAGATTGTCTTATGGCTACTGGCCAAGCAACAAAAAGAGTGAACTGGATTTTTGGTCCAGTACAATAAACAGTCCCTTATCATGTCAGATATAAATATGTGTGAATGGTTTAACAGGAGGAAATAGTAAATTAATACAAGAATCAAATACACATACTTCCAGTATCTAATGTGTTCAGGCTGTTTGCATGGTTCACAGGTTGTGGTTAGACTGCTAGTCCAAATTTGTTTTTTTGCATATCCAGATTGTATCTAGAAATGCGATTCCAATTGGATTTTTACAAAATGCGTCTCAGTCAGGACTTTCTGGATGCTCAAATCATCAATCAGTTTCAGTGTCTTTTGCGTCACTTTCAAGGTGACACACAACAAAGACGTCAAAACCAGAGAGACGGGAGTGCATCGCACTGGCTGAGCAGAATCCAGACTGCTTTGAGCAGTGAGGAGGAAAACACAGAGAGCAACACTCCGTGCAGAAACACTGAGATAAATTGTCTGCTGGCACTTTGGGAGAAGGTTTCTGTACTCTCCATTTCTCATGCTTCTGCCTTGGAAAGCTGCATCACCAGCATGTGTAGTTACAGACGCTTATGTCTTTACCACAGAAACCCATGCAGACAGGTTGGTCATGTCTGGACACACAAATCCAATCTGCTCACTTTCAAACAGCGTTGACCGTCTGTCTTGAAGATCTGATTTGAGAAACGCATTTGATATGCCTGCAGTCTGAGCAAAGCCTTGTACAGTATCTGGTAATTAGAACTAAAATGTGTTAAGTGATAGTAATTGATAGACTTGTGCTGTTTTGATGCATAGATTGCACCTTAATAACTTTATTTTTCAAATGTTCTTTTGTCTTTTCAGAATACAAGACAAAGACAAGACATCTTGAGGCTGATTTTAGCAGGAGAAAATGTAAGATGACTTCTTTTCATCCATACTCAGCTGTGGAGGAAATTATTCTAATCAGTAATGTCTTTTGGCACTCTTGGAGACCATTTCACACCTGTATTTTCGCTGTCAAATCATATTAAAGTAAACACAGTCAGAGACCAGTGACAGCTAACAGCTCTGCTCTATGTTAATTGTCTCATCTCGCTGCCCTGCTTTCCTGCTCAGCTGAGCAACGCCATTAATCTGAAGGAGATTGCTGAGAAGACGGAGGGTTACTCCGGCAGCGACCTCAGGGAGCTTTGCCGCGATGCCGCCATGTACCGAGTCCGGGACTACGTCCGCAAGGAGCAGATGAGGCAGATCGCTCAGCAGCTACAGGACTGCCAGGAGGAGGAAAAGTATGACTCATATTCCAACACCCACAAGATTTCATAGCCCCTGAGTCCACTGAGCATGTCTTTGTTTAACTACAGCACCTGCCCTAAACACTCTGAGGTTAGACCAGTGTGGGTTTGTGAAAGCTGATAGCAATATTATTTTGAGTGACTCTCTGACCTAAAATTTGACTAAAATTTTCCCACAAATTAAGCATTCCCTTTGGTTTTTCTACATAACAGCCAAGCTTTTGAATTTTGAATGTTCAGACCATTAGTCATTAAAAATAATACACACATACATACACATCCAAATGAGTATTGATCACGTTCTCAAGTATTGTATGTCATTATATTGGGTGGTATCGGAGGTTGATCTGGTTGATTTCTTAATTTTTTATTATTTTATAAAAGTCTAAATATCTGATCTGTATAACCCATGCTTCAGCTGTTGCTAAGCGACTATTGAAACCCCTCTTGAAGCAAGGCATTTATTTCTAAAAGAAGAAATATTTTGAACTTTTTCAGCACTCTACACACTAAACTCATAGCTGAGCTCCCCGCAGTTATGATAGCAGGCACTGGCATGTTGTTTCGAATCAATATAAGAAGCAGAAAACATCGCTAAAGGCAAACCTGCAACCTTACTGCAGTTAAACAGAATAAAACTGACACCACATATAGCAAATAGAAATGTGTATCAAATATATTGCAAGACATTTGTTGCACCTCTCCCCCCAAAAAAGCATCACATAGTTATTTTAAGCTGGTTTTAAGTGTGCGCTAGGGGTTCACAATTACAATATTAATTCAAAAATTGATTGAAATGAGCTTTCAGTTTCAGTAATCAAATCAAAAAGGCAAAATCTGTGTGTCCCTCAGTACTTTTTTTCTCTCTTAACTCCTCCCTACATCTGGTCTCCAGTGCAGGCAGCCTTGCTGACAGGTTGTTATATCACACTTGACACCATATAGACTTTTAAAGAATTGGAAAATGTAAATGACAATCATGGCATAAAACCAATGATCTGTTGATCGTTGTAAATCAAGACCTGATGGGCTATCAACGGTGCAGCTGTCAGTGCTAAAAATATGTTTAAATCAAATTAATTGTCGATTTGGACAGAGCAGTCGTATCTACTGCGTACACATTTGAAATGTGACAAAAATTAGTTTCTTAAAATAGTCAGTGTGCACAATTAAAAATCCCTTGATTTATGTGTGGGCAGTTGATGTACACGCCCCCTTACTGCCACTGCAGGAAATGAAGGAGCTGCTCACAGGACAAAAAAAAATAAACTCTGGGTGGAGGTAAAACAGCTCCAGGACCAGCTCAGAAAAAAATAAATAACTATGACATTTTTGGAAAATTATTTTGCCATGTCTTTGTGAAGTTTAATTGGCATGTTTGATTGATGTCTGCTCAAGCGTGTGATTTCCACCAAAGGGAAAAAAGGGGACTGGAGCACACTGATTGATTTGAAGCCTTGAACTGTGCAGGAAGTGTCTATATCAGAGTCAAAATGGACAAAAACATGAGCAAAACACATAAAGTCAACGTTGAAAAGATCAAATCTATTGCATAATGAATCTAAGCCCTAGGGTTTAACTTCCTGATAGTATAAAACATTTAAGCACAGTATGTTGATTTTTTATACTGTAGTATATACTGTATATATTTAAGGCCCTTTTTAAATTATGTGTAGCACATTGTCTAAGGTGCATGGCACAGATGCATTTAGGGTGTGTTCAGCACCACTGTTGCTAGTTGAATGGCACATAATCTGGGCCCCAAGTAAGGAAGGAATTAGTTACTTCTCCCATTAAATGGTGGATTCAGCAAGGTGGAGAAGCGAACGCTTTTCTGCTAAGGAATGGGATTTGTTTGAGCACAAACCCAGGGCATGCTGGAACAACCCGTTTGCAACAAACTGCAGCACAGCAGTGACTTTGACAGCAACGGGGAGTGCATATGGACAGCTGACATTAGTCTCCACATCATCTGACAGGAGATTACAGATGTTTGTTACATCCTGGCGGGATAAGAAAAGTTTGCAGTGGCATTCGTCTTCGCTGAGGGACAGGTATGTGGTCCCTGACCAGCGTGCAATCTGCCTCTGCCGTCTTCTAATCCTCTGTCCCATCAACAACTCCCTTAGACTGCACATGAGCAAATGCACTGATGTTTAACTGAAAGGAGTGCATCTGCCCCTCCTTTTGTGTAACAAGCAGAGCATGCATGCTTTGTGAACCGGCCTCTATAGGTGCATCTTACTATCAATGAATTAATATGGGCTTTAATTAAATAGCAGGAAAATACTATTTTGTTGGTCAGTGATGCAAATGCTGTCTGCTGCCTCAATGTAGCAATGCACTAACATGTGGCTGCATACACTTGATTTAAGACCAACACGCTCATTGGCACACGAATGTGTGCAAGTACTTTTGCTGCTTAAACAATGTGGGTGCTGGGCGTTAAATGACAACTGCATCAGTCAGAAACTATCAATGATAATGGATGTTACACTGCACTGTGTGTTGCTTTGCAGTGGGTGTAAGATAGGGCTCTTTGTGTGCTCTGAGGAACTTGGACATAGTTATTGTTTTCATAGCCATCTGTGTCTGACCCCTGATCTCTGGTGTCCTGCGCTCCAGACCCGTGGATGAGGAGCGTTTGCGGCCGGTCACCCAGCTGGACCTCCTCTTTGGCCTGGACAAGATGAAGGAATCCAAGCGGGCCACAGTCCTCATGTTACCCAGCGTTTCGGAGGTTCCCCTGGACTAGACATCGACGCGACCCCACTGAGAGGAAACCTTTTCTTCTCCCCTCACAGTGTCTGCAACACGCCAAGCAGAGGATCCTCCAACATGTCAGAGGTGCAGTTGGAAAAGTGAACAAGCAGCCATACTTTTCTTACAGTTAATTTTATCCAGGCAGGAGTTGTGCTGAGCATGCTCATTACCAGCACAACCCTGCTATATGTGTACAGTTCTAATACACCCAGAAATCAAATGTCTCATTGAAGCCACTGAACAGCTCTGCTGCACAGATTTAGAGTCAATGTCTTGCTCAAAGGCAAGATGAACGTTTGTCTGGAAAAGGAGAAAATATTTTTCATAAACTTAGTGAATCTGCCTGAAGTTACTGCTAGTGATACTACAAACTATTCTACTGCACAACCATAAGGGTCCACGTACCCACCACTGACTTACACAAGGTCATGAGCAGAGGGGATAAAGCGTGATGACTCATGATGACTCATGAGTTAATTAAGGTCTGAATTCCAGACAAGTGTAATCCTTAAATCAACCATCACTCCCATCTTTCTTTCTTGGGAAAACAAAGACTTTAATGTGATATTATCCGAACCTTTTGAGAACTGAGTCATCTGAACCTCATGCCCCCAGGTGACATTACACTATATTCTCTGCAGGTGATGTTGTATGATTGCAAATTACTTGTTGATTTATTTCAGCAATACCACTTTTCCAAATAACAAGGCGTCTAGCAAGGAAAACAGCTTTTTCATTTTCAGGAATATCAGTATCAAATCAAAGAATTATTCATTATTTCTCTTCTCAAATGTCAGACTGAAGTATCTGAAAATAGCTCCACCTCCATCTCTTCCCCTGATCCTGCTTAGATTAAAATTGGATTGGAAAAACAGATTCTTTCTCCTGGTGGATGTTCTGTTACTGATTTTTATTTTATTTTTTTTAAGCTGAGAAGAACTTTGGATGCTATCAGTATTTGCTTTCCACGAGCATTCACATGACTGATCAACAACATGTTTGTTTTGTTTTATTTTGATCACATCTGTGAGAGGATGCATTTATCCAGCGTTGGGCTGTAACAAAACTGCAGTAATGTAATACACTCCATGTAATGAGTTACGCCTCCCAAGGAGTACAAATTCTGAATATTTCTTTTGAAATTATAATAACATGTAACAGTTAAATGTATGTTTATGTGTAGGTTTTAGATCTGAGACAGATGGTAGATTCATACATGGTCATCACTTTTCTTTTCCGTAGACATTGGTAGGGATATTTTAATTTTAGATAAAACAAAATAATCACAGTATACGCTTGAATTGGGACGCTCCTATAACATGGCGGCCCTTGCCAAAGCTTTCAGCTGCTACGTGTAGACAAAAGCAGATAACAAAAGTGTTAAGTAGAGAAGGGGTCACCACTTAAACCTGTAACTGGAGCCTCAGCTGTAATGATCTGATCCAGGAGCGGCAATAAAAGGCAGCCATAACCTATTATCTCGTTATCATTATCCAACAACTAAATGGCTGTAAAAAATAGACTTACCTGTTTGATTACAGCTCCGTCCTTCTCAGCTGTTAGCAGAGGGGTACACTATGAAGCAGGTTCAAAATATTCTCTTCACATTCTTTGCATTAGCTAGCTAACCAGAACCTAAAACCCCAAACAGAGATCATGGGTAGCACAACAATGGTTATCAACTTTCTTAACCCAGGCTTCCTTCATCAGCCTCTCTATGCGTTACCATAAAAGGGGGCATCATTTACCTCTTCTTTTGCACAGAGAGGACAGATCGCGTGATCCCTCCTTCAGTCAAGAGGAACAGGACAGAGAGCTATGAAGAACATAAAAAATATAATGGCGAAAAGCAAAGTTGCTGCAAATAATGCAAGAGAGAGGAATGCTGACAAAAACTTGTTAATCGTTTAAAGTTAATGTATTTATTTTACCACTCTTAATGCCTGCTGTTTATTTCTAACATGACAACTGTCCATTAGCTCTTAAACTGTAAATGTAGAATGAGGATTTGTCCGTCCCTGTTTGTAATTGCAGCAGTAATATAGATGATTGTTGAGTCTCATTCCAGCGACGTCAAATACCGATGCTTTGGGTTGGTAAAAAAGTCCCAAGCACAGCAAAATTATGAGAAAATCAGAAGGTCTGTGCAGAGGGCGGGTCTCTGCAGATGAAGACGCTGCCATACATTTCTGGTGGGTCTTATTGTCTTGTTTTTGTATGAGTTGTCTATGCATTGTTTTTTGGAAAATTCCTTTATAGTCTGCTGTAAAACACTTTTAAACATGATACTCAAGAACTTCATTTAGGTCTGACACTGTCCCATAATGAATGGTATGTGGAAATCACTTTAGTTTTTGGCCAAAGTGAAATTAATTTCCTTGATTATTTTATTGTACTAATCAATTTTCTAATCTGTGTTTAGCTGCAATACCAGCTGTATAAAACAGATTCACTGTCATTTTAAAGAGCATGGAAAATCAGGACTGAGCATAGAAACATAAGTGTGCATTTTCTACATCAGGTTCCCATGGCAACACAAGACAAACAGTACTATGACTTTGGCGGCATTACTAATATACAGCTTAACAGGTTTGCATGTGTAAACATATTCCTTCAGCTGAGAATATATGTCACTCACAGAGAATATCGTTGAGAGTCCAGTATGTAATATTTACAGGCATTCAATGGCAGAATGTGCTAGACAGGGAAATTAGTTACATTAATTAGAGTTACCGAATCCAGTGAATGGTCTAGTGAATGTCCCATTGTCTTGTGGACAATAAAAAAAAAGCACCAGGGACACGAAAGATTTGATGTCTGGGACAATTCTTGGACAGTAGATAGACTGCAAATAAAACTATTAAGTGTCTTGGAATAGTTATCATTTTAAATGTTAGGTGCTCAAACTCAGAAAATGTGAGATGGCACCAGCAAAAGCTTCATGCTATGACACATGCACACGTAGTGTTTACTAGATATGTTCATAGTAGGGCTGCATGATATGGTAAAAGTCATGTTGTGATAATTTTTACTGAAACTGTCAATCCAAAAAGTGATATGATTAGTGGGAATGATCAGTCTTGCATAACAGTTTTAATTTTTTACTGAAAGAAAACACCTATTAAAGTTGTGTTTGGGTCTGTACCAAACAAACATGTTTTCTTACATCTTGAGAAGAACATTTTTAGGCCAGGACATCTCTGCAGCATTACAGTACTTCATGATAATGCTGTCTTCTCAAATATTTTTCCACTTTCAAAAAGCGGAAGTGATTTGATTCTGGTTCTGCAATTTGAATGTTGCATTTTGAATAATATTGTAATTAATATTGCAGCCCTAGTTCAAAGTGTGTCTATGTACATTGGTATGTACCAATCAGAAACAGCTTTGCATTTTGCATTTGCACTGCAGTTGGGTGATTAAAATTTAAAGTTGATTAAAGTGCAGTTAACAACTAGCAGAACTGTCAGACAACAGTGAGTCAGTGAAGTGAAATGAGTTACTGAAACAAAGATATTAAACTATATTTATCATGTAGAATAAAAAAAAAACAAAAAAAACTCTGGGACATTTGAGACACTGAGGGAAGAAAAAGTTCATTTTGATCCTTGGTCTTCAGTGCATGTAATGCTGCTTTGTAACACACATGTGCACATAAGATTTTTTTTTCTCCACTCAAAACGACAATAGCTGTTACTTTGTGAAATCTCTTCACAAATCTTTTGTAGTGTCATATTCAGCGCGTCATTATCATTATTAGTGTGTCTCCATTGTTTTACTTTGATTGCTTTCATATTGAACTTGTCATATCATGTTCTGTGCATCAATCAAAGACTGACAGCGGTGCCTGTCACTGCAACACACATCAGGGTCCTCAGTGTCAGCTTACTTTTATTCTCACTTTTAAGGGGAGCGTGACTTTAAAATTCAAACCCTTTCAATCAGCTGTCAGTGTGAAGCCGTTGCGACGTGCTTTTCCTGCCTTGCCTCTGCATAAAAAGCCTCATTGCCTGCCACATGGTCGCAGCATGTGTTCATGGATCTGTTCGTGGGTCTCGTTCAGACCTCTCCCTCTCCCACGCAGTCTGAGCGAGCCAGGGCATCTATCTCACAACCTCGACCACGTGGTGGCACTGTAGCTTCACTGTCCTGTTACTGAGGCGGCCTGAGACATGGACTGCTCACATGTAGGGCACTTCACAGCGTTGCGGTGAGACATTGAAATAGAGAACGCTGCTAACTGGATTGTTTCTCCCTTATTGGTTTATTCATTGTTGCTCTTCATTAGAGCACCTCAGGTGGCAGTGAAAGGTCACAACGTTGCCATGTAAACCAATAATTGTGTCACTGCTGCTCACGGGTCGTAGTTCCCTTTCTTGGAGGAAGGTAACACCTGTGCGAACGCTTTCCCTCATGAGATCTTTCATCATTTAGGTGACAAGAGACTAATTCTATGGATACAGAGTGTCCAAGTGCAGTTTGTGTTAATTCTCCTGTCAACTATGTGTATGTGATGAATATGATATGTTAACCATGTACTGTAAAGTGTATTTATTAAATGACATTGAAGGAAATATTTATCTTTTTTCAACCAGCAGAATGTTACCTCGTTTATTTTAGCATGGATTTCAAGCTGTTTGTCTTTGTCCTGTCCTTGTTAAAGTGTATTAAATATAATAAATCTCATCATTCTCAACAGACAAAGTCCAACATGTGAAAATCATAAAATGACCATGATATGGCTGACAGCTGCGGTGTCCTCCTTTGAAATTTAAATTACAGTCCGTCTGTTTTTATATGTCCGTTTCATGTTAATTAGAGTTAAAATTCATGCAGAATATTTACTGAATCATCAATAATCTTTTAGAAAGAGTAGGTGTTTTTAACGGTTAAATTGGAGCAGTATGTTAATGGACTGAGCAGTGGGTATTTGTTTTCAGGAGAACAGGTTTAACTTTACATCGACAGCTATAGCTTCCTTACCATGTGACATACATGATAGTTTGTTGTTGTTGTTTTCCAAAAAGCGTAGCTGCGGGAGTGCTATTTTATTGGGATTCTGAATCATCATCAACTGTTTGTAAATTCTGCAGATGCAGTCAGATCCAGCACCCTTTAGGCGTGCATTAATAAACCATCGTTGGCCATAATCAAACTCTTACTCTTTCCACTGTGTTGCCGTTTGCTCCAGCTCTACTGCTGGTGAGTAACAGAAGCCTTGCATCAATTATAAGTCCACTTTTCAGAACTTGCTGACAGCCGAACAATTTCAAATTTCGAGTTTTTAATGGATGTCTGGCCAAATGCTGTAAAAGGTCATGAAATCCGAATCACCTGCTCATGAGGGCTATGCAAAATCATGTCAAATGATCATAAAAACCTCGTAGTATTTACATGATTTTCATGTGGTAGCAGATATTTGATAATTATAATGGCTCATCATGGTTTAAGCTTCTCCTGGCTGCTCTCCAAGCTCAGACTACACCACATACCAGCACAAAACCTCTGCTATAGCAGGTATTTTACCAGGTCCAGTGGTCCTGTTCAACATCTTATTTATATCAAACTTTTTTAAATTTAAAACTGCAGGCTTATCATTTTTTAGCCAAATTTTGCACATACATTTGTAGTCCCCAGTATATGAATTCTACTGACTTTTGTGATCACTTAGTCTCGCATAGCTAGACCTCCCTCTCTCAGTGCTGGAGAAAGGTCTGGCCCCACACCTGCACATTCTGCCATAGGGGGAAAAAACACCCTGCTTTGTTTGCATTTCTTTAAAACAATCCCAAATGTCTTGGACGGAGCTAAGCCCATAATGAAGCGACGGTACAGCTGCAAAATAGTTTCAAGGGTGAACTTGTTTTGGTGGAACACTTGCATGTTGAGAGGCAAACTTTGGCATTAAAATGACTGCTCTTAGCTTGTTTACATTCATACCATTAGCGTCCCGGGCACTAATTTGCCATTTTTAGCATGTATGTTGCAACTAGGAGGTTGTTCTTGTTTCTTGGAGACTTTGAAGACATAGTTAGCGGACGCAGCAGTGTCACTCGAAGCAAGTAACCAATGACAGGACATATACCTGCAGTGGGCATCTGGTGAGTCAGACAAGTGATCACTACCAAAAAGCTGACATTTTTGGTTTTGAGTTAAATACCTGGAGCATGGGTCTCCAACAAGGCATCAGTGACCCCTTGGGGTCCTCAAAGTTATAACATGGGTGCATCCAAATTATTGTTTGCTATTTTTTTTAAGTAAAATATCTGAACATACACATCCCGCATGAATCCAACATATTACTACCAAAGCCAAATTGGCCTATTCATTAACAAAACATTGACAGAAGGCCGCCTATGAATGTTCCTGCAATCATATGAGCTAGCTAACTTACTACTATGTGGCGTACATGCAGCAGAGATCTTGTTATTCCTGAAACATAATGGCAAATAGTTTTATTATAATACTATAAAGTGTACAGACTTATGAACCACAAGGGATCCTGCCGTTTTCCAAACAGTTTCTGAGGACGACTTCCCAGATGGTTCTGCGCCACAAACCATCTCGTGTGCCAGGTTAAGAGACTCTGACACACCCTTAGAAACTACTGAGGGTGAGCCAGGCTGTTGACTTAGCAGTTGCATGTAAGCACAAGCAAAAATTGCAAACTTCCTGTTATTTTGGTTTATGACCACACACTGCAAAACTAACATTTTCATCAACCTCAGCTGTGCAACACATTGTTTTCACTGTTAATCAGCAAATGTAAGCATGGCGAACTAAATGGCCATTAAATGATGCTCATTTAGCGTTTAAAGATGCTAAAGTGTATTAACATAGTCATTGTTAGCATGCTAATGTTAGCATTTAGCTCAAAGCACTGCAGCCTCAAAGAGCCACTAGCATTGCTCTGGAGTCTTAGTTGTTGAAGTGCATCTTTGGTGACAGTACCACTACTTATCATTCATGACACACAGTCACACCAGGGAAATTCTGTGTAACTATTATTGTAATACTAATCTATTCAGCCAGTGTGTGTGGGTGTGCAGTATGTGTAGACGGGGTGGTGGTGGGTGAAGTATTTACACACCACTTTCCTAAACATGAGGCATCACTATTAGGTTTCTTCTTTCCCTGCTCTGCATGTGCAAACAGCAGGTTCACTCGCTGAGCAGCGTTTATGATGCCTCAGTAGTATTTATCACAAGGTCACTGTGAGCCCATTCGTCTCATCTCAGACCCAAAGCCTAGCTGTGGTTTCAGATTTCTGCTTAAAAGGCAGTAAACTGGTGTATTTTTTATGTTAAGTGTATTGTTTGCTCCATCTTAAGTGATGCCAATAAGTACAGTTATGTTGCTTCCCTCAGTGTGGAGAGATGTTGAGGTGATATTTACAATTCTGTCTTTAATGAGGCAAAGTCTGGGGTGTTTTTCCTCTAAGTTCTGCAAGGATGCATGTCTGATCTTTGACTCAGAATCATTGATTAGTTATTCATAAAGCTATTGATGAGTTATTCATGAAGAGGGAGTCAAAGTGAAAGTCTCCATTCCAGCTCTTTTCAATTAGAGGACAGTGCCAAGTCGATAAACATGATGGAAGAAGCTCTCCCCAACAGCACAGCTGGCTGCAGATGTCAAAGACTTCCCAGTGAGAGGAGAGCTCAGACACAGATAGATTCACTTTTGTCTGGCCATGGTCTGCCAGTACAGCGGCTCTCAGCACTGGTCTGATGGTCTCAACCTTTTTATCATCAGATAGGAGTGCTGGAGAGAGTGTATAATGGCCCCACTCTGCTCCGTGACAGTCCTCTGAAAGCTTCAGTGCCATCAGACATGATCGAGCGAGCCTGGAGAAATCAGCGGCAGCTGTTATCCCTGCCATATTTCTCAGCAGGATATCCTGTTGCCTGCTGATGTTCAGGGTTTTATAGCTGGAATATAACTCACAAAGCCATGTTGCATAAGCATATGAAGGGCTGAGCAGCTCTATACCAGCAAAGGATTCACAGTCTTAGAGAGAAGATGCTGGGTCAGAGGACAGTGATGATTTATGCTGTTTTGTAATCCTTATGTCATTTCTTTGCATCATCATCACAACGATAGCCATGTGCAACCTTTAGTCAGAGTGACCAGTGAAGGTTAATGAAGGGTATGATTATATCAGATTCAAGCAAACATCCCACCAGTATAATTTCATTTCACGTGTGGAGTAGGTTTAGCAGTACTAAATTAATCTTACTACCAGACCTAATGTCAATGATCTGCGTATTACACAAGGTGATGCCATAAACTTCTGCGTTGTCAGTGAGTTTACTGCTTCGAATTTACCCTTTTTGTGAAATGTGTTGTATTAATAAAGTTGCCTTGGCTTGAATGCAATTCACACAACTGCTTAATTCCACCCGGCATGGCTGCATTGCCTTCAGGTGGGCACTGGAGCTGATCACAGCCGTTCTAGAGTGCGTCCCTGAGGCGCATCTCTGCTCTGCTCCGAGGAGTATAATTTTGACGGGTTCCGCTCCAAGCTGCACACCAGATCATGCGGGGCTGGAAGTGAAACATCGGAACGGAGAATTTGTTCAATTTTTAAAATTAATTTTAAAATTGGCCTTACAGGGGGGTTATGGCCTAGACTATTTCTTGGCTGGGCATATCAACTTCCTGGGAACCTCACAGTGACTCAAGACTGGACAGAGCCACGCTACCTGTCTTTATGCTAAGCTATCCTATACAGGCATCAGAATGGCATCAATCTTTTCATTTTACTCTTGGCAAGAAAACAAATAAGCATATTTTCCAACATATTACATGAAAGATGCCCGATATAATGAGAAACTATTCATTAAATAGTATGGCCTCCTTGAGTATGGTTGCAGCTGTCAAAATAAATCATTATTCACAGGAAAATGTTCCATTCCCAAAAAACAGCAGTTATCAAGAGCTAAGCATCTTCATTTCAACTTGGCTTATTTGCTTTGGCAGTTATCCAAAATATTTTTACTGTGTTTTTATGAGGCCAATGATAATAGAATTTTCTGAAACCCTGGACACCAACTGAGAATGTGAAAAACACCAAAACTGTATATTTTTTCAATGACAAATATGCATGATGACTGTCTTGCAGATTGTAAAACTTTATAAATGAAAAATACAGCCTGTCACAGTTCAGCATTGGAGTACACTTTTGCATAATTTGTGTGCATGTCCGGGTGCTGTTTCCCACCCCCATGTAGAGATCCTGCACCCACAGGGTCTTAAGAGTAGCCTCACTGGGTCGGGGACTGTATGAAGAGGTCATGTCCCACATTAACCTCCCCGACCGAGCTCTGCAGGAGCCGGGTCTGAAGGGAACACTTTGATGATGCTCGTGTGTCATTATTTGTGTGAGCGCTGCTACAGTAGCGGCCACAGTAACAGCCGCTGACATAATCACTCACCCTTAACCAAGATGCTGTAAAGCAAGGGCAGCAAATGGTGCGATCATGTGTTGACATCACGTTAAAACGTCTTTACAAATCAACTGAGCTTTGTGTAATCACTGTGGACTTTATGAGCCGCAGGGTTTTATTGCTGTTCAAAGAGAAAGCCTCGGCGATGGTTACACACTCTGTGTTCGTTCTCGAAGTGTAGAAGGCAGGAACGAGGCAAATAAAACATCTATCCTCAGACAAATATGAGGAAACAGGAGGCCATAAATGATATTTTATGCATGTCAGCTCTACAGTGTGTGTTTAATAAAGTCCTTGAGGATATCTAACCCAGTGGTTCTCAACCTGTTTGAGTCATTACCCCCCAGAAATACCTGGTCGGTGCTTGTGATGCTGCCCCTGTGTCCCCGAAACTGTTTAGGACTTACTCTACAACACATGAAAGCTGTCAAACACACATTATATCAGTAGTACCGGTGATTTAATGTAAAAGCCACTCCTCAGTATAAAATACGGCCCTCAATCCCCATCATGTTCGCTGAGTAGTTTACCATTTTATCTTACAAAATGCAAATATTAGAGTTTGTCATCTGTGAAAATGGTAATTTACAGTAAGTCACTCATTGTCATGTTTGTGTTGTTAATAGTTTTAACCATTATTGAGATGGCTATTACATTTCTTGACTTATACATATTATATATTGGCTTATATTCCACATATTTTTGAGTGCTTGTCTCTTATGTTGTATTTCATTGATTATAATTTGATGGAGTTCAAATTAATGCCATATGTTCACTGAATGACTAAGTGTCTGTTTATAAGTTGTAAGAAATGATTAATAATCTTGTAGAATCTGTAGATGTTTATAATGGTTAAATTCAGCAATATGTTAATGGAGTCTGGCAGGCAGTGAAACAGGCACTCACTTAGGTCCAACTGCAGAGTGTGTATTTTCAGAGCAGAGGGCTTCTCTTTTCAGGACAATGGGCTGAGCTTTACATTGACAGACAACTGACAGTTATAAACAGCTGATCAACTTACAGTGGAGGACTCGCCGTCACTTGTTTTTGTCAGTTTAAGATGTTGCACATGTCCTGCACTCCTGCAGAGCTCCTGCAGAGCTCCTGCAGAGCTTCCTTAAATCTAGGGAGGAGGGGCAGGGTGAAAGAACTCCCTTCACCCGTAGACCATATATCAAATAGGATTTCGACCTATTTAATATACCTATGACTCCAACTAGGTATTTGGACTGCTGTAGTAATTTTTGCTAATTAATTGCTGCAAATTGCTGCTTTTGATGTAGCTGAGAGCTTCTTTTTCCATGGCTCACATTCCATGCTGATTGCTACAATATCTTCCTTTAAGTTTGTTCTCCACAACCATCGGGTACCCATGAATTATCTTTGGACCCCCTTTGGGGTCCCAGCTCCCAGGTTTAGAACCACTGATCTATCCTGTAGTCAGTTTTGGATTCCATTACCATTATGTTGCCTTTCAATGCAACAGAATTTGCTTCATACACTATTATCGCACTTTATGTTATTACAGCTATGGAGTTTATATTGATATTAGTTTAATGGCTCTAACTTGTTTACTCAGGCAGCATGATAGGCTTCCAGGCTTAATGATGCATGATGATGAGACAGCGAGATACACGTGTGGCCAGCGCCCCCACAGAGTGAGTCGTCTGTTGTCTGCCAACCTGCAGAGATGTTGAGCGGAGTTATCCACCGTCTGTGCCCAGGAGAGACAACCAGGACAGCTCAAACAGAGTCATAAGCCATAATCCAGAGGTTAACAACTTGAATTTGGTCACCACAGCGAGTGTAGCCTGCCACTGCAGAACTGTTCGGTAGTATTAAGTATTTAATCCTCTTGTTGTAACCTGTCTGGGGTGTTTGCCTTTTCTCATGAGAACAATGTCAAAGTGTACCCTCTGATCCTGGGGTGGGGCTTGGCAAAGGGTGAATTATGCTAATACCATATTAATAATTTATGATTTATGCTAATAACCATGAAATGCAAAGGTTGGTAAATTGAGTAAAGGTGGGTTTACCCATTAAACCTCTGCTTGTAATTGAAAATCATTTTTCATAACCTGGCAACAAATTAAAAATAAGTACTTGGGGTGTGAATTGAGACATAAAGTGAAAAAACACACAAAAAAGTGTTTTTTCAATAAAATAAATATCGACTGAAAGTTAAGTCAGGAAACTGGACTTGGTGACTCTTTGAGCTGTAAGGTGCATGTCATGGCATCCTGCCGAGTACTGTTGGACTGTGGCCAGATATATTGGATTTGTAGCTACAGTCTTATCAGTTCCGCCTCTGCAGGTCTTGACAGATGATGAACACCCACTGTGACATCACAAATACAACATGTTTAATAGTTTCAACCCTGTGTAACAGCAGCAGCAGATTTCTGCCCTGTGTGACTTCAGTGTTGATTCTAGGAACCGAGCCGTGGCTGTGCATGAGTAAAGCCGCTAATGCTTACGCCAAGAGACAAATTGAATATTTGCAATATCCTCCATCTTTCTTTTTGGCATACGGGAGTTGTACCACTCTCCCGACTTGTAATAATCTGTCTTTTTTTATCCCGCTTTTCTCTCACCTCTGCCGCCTCACAACCAACAAGATGGAAGGCCAGGTCAGAGAAGAGGCTGCTCCATTAGCAGATGTAATTGGAGTGTCTGATGGCCACAGCACACCAGATGAAAGGTAATCAAAAGGTGTGTGGCAGTCAGACTAGGTGTTAAGAGAGGGGTCAGCTCTTAGGACTCACTGAAGCTGTTACTCAGCATGCGTCCTTGGACTGAGAGCACTCCAAAATCAAAAGCACAGCTCGTCTTTACCATGAGTAAGTAGAGCAAAGTTGTTGAGGAAGTGGGGTGTGTGCAAATCTCACTGAATAGTGGCACTGCAGTTGGAGCCTCAGGTGCATTTATTCATACACATGCAATTTTGTCATAATTACAAATATCTGTGCTGCGCATGTGGCACACCTCTGACGACTCTGACAATTGAACCGCTATGATTTTAGCTTGGTTGGTAAATCATATCACAAGCTTATTGCAAAATATAGACTGCTTGTCAATGCTACTTCCAACAGCTGGAGAAACAATCACATATTCAGAGCTTAATGGGAGGGATAAAGACCAGAGATGCTATCCTTCCTAAATAGGTAGCTGTCTACTAAACATAAATATGTGAAAAACTCTTTATAGCGACCACTGACACCCTGACGTGTAAACTGCGTCCATAGGGCAAAACTAAACAACATACCCACCCATCATTTCAAAAGGGCAATTCTGTAGGATTATCAAGCTTGAAGGAAGTCACGTTTTAAAGCTGCAGTCATTTTTATGTACAAAGTTTGTTTGGAAGTGTAACAGGTTTATTGGCCCATTTGGCAGCAAAACACAAGTATATTCTAATTATCTCAGAGACACATTTTTATGTAAGCTACAATACATCAAACGCCAGCTACACATTGTATGGATGTCTTAAGGTGAGACGTCGCATGCAACAGCCTTAGAATATTTAATTCTGCTGCCTTTAATTATGAGTTGCAGATTCACTTATGGTTACTGGCTCATTCATCATTCCCTCTAAAACTGCTTCACCCTCTGTTTTTCAAAATGATCGTCATTCTGGATCAGAGATTTGAAGTTAGTCCACCAATAAACTCGCAGTGTACATCAAGCCTGTTCAGCTAGTGGCCTGTGGGCCAAAGCTGGCCCTTTAATGACCTCAGCCTGACCCTCTGATCATTCATAAATATGAAAAAAGTATAAATAAATTATTTCAAATGAGAGAGTTCCTTCATTCACGCTATTTACGCAGCCATACAGAAATATCCGTTCATGTTCATCAGTGTTAACACTTATAACAGAGATAACCTAAAATAATCTGTTTGCATTATTTGATCATTAAGATCATCATTTGATTTGTAGGCTAATAAGACTGATTCTTTTATAGTGTCTGTTATTAAGCACAGATCTATTAGAACACTGAGCAGAACATTGCTTCTTATGTTCATAATGTGTCTTTTCCAATTTAGAAGACTAAGAAAGTGGAGGAAAAATATTAAAGGGTGTGTTGTTTTACACATTCAAATTCCTAACATCACAGGTCAGACATAGGAAATGTTCAGCCCTTAGGCACTTACTTTTTTCAAAGCTGGCCCTTCTAAAATAAAGTAATTGAGGAGGCCTGGTGTACTTCAAAAGCAATAAACTGAGAGAGTTTTAGAAGAAGAAGGAGGGACTGGAGGCAGCTATTCTAGAAAATGAATTAAATTGGGTATCAAATCCCTCTCAAATGGTAAAACACCAGGAGATGATGGTTATACAGTTGAAGGCTTTAAATATTTCCAAGACACACTTACACCATTGTTGTTTAATGATATCACAATTAAACAATTTTGATCAAGCAGGCTATATAAAAGGTCACCGAGTTTCAAACAATATGAGGAGACTACTGCATGTCATGACGAGGGCAGAGGCTTATCAGCATCCAGTGATAACAGTATCGCTGGAAGCTGAGAAAGCTTGTGATCGCATAGAGTAGAAATGCTTTCCAAAATACAGGTTCAGCCCCTTTTTTATGAACTGAGTAAAGGTGCTTTAAGGTGCAGTTAAAACAAATGGTACAAATTGTGATCCATTCTGCTTTTATCGGTCTACAGACCACGGTTGCCTAGTCTTAACAATTATTTTTATCCTTGCCCTTATTGATGACTATGAATTCAAAGCCAGCCTGTTTGCAAATGACGTTAACATTAGCTGATCCCAAATATTCCATCTTTCAAATACTAAAGTTTACTGACACATTTGGACAGTTTTCTGCTTACAAAGTAAATTACAGTAAGAGTGAGGCAATCCCACTTGATCATCTGACTTACTGATCACATTTGGGCACTGCCCCCTTTAAGTGGAAGCCAAAACACATGAAATACTTAAATGAAATTAAAATTAAATCTCCTGTTTGAAAAATAATTAAGTGAAAGACACCAAATTCTCTTAAGACTATAAGGAAATACATTTAAAGATGGGAAGTTTTGCCTTTAACCCAGTGGGGCAGATCTGGAGTTATAAAAGTGGAAATTCGCCAAGGCTGAATTTTCTTAAGTCATCCTTAAACCTGAAGTTCTCTGTTGGTTTATGGATATAATTTAATTATTCACTGACTTCTTATGGAGGGACAAAAAACCTGCAATGACTCATAAAAAAATAATAAACCTGCAAAATAGAGGAGGGACAGGGCTACCAGATATCCACCAGGACTGCACAGTGTATAATTCAAGTTACCCCAGAGGTTGGCAATTGGCAATGGCGTCAGAAGCAAATTATAGAAGAACATAACAAAGATTTAACTCCACTAACTTTATGGTATAATCCCAAAGTCAGTCCCAGAATGGACAACCCATTGTTACAGTTTTCTTGTAAAATAGCAAATATGTGACAAAAAAGTCAGACTTTTAATTAAATATCTTTACCACTATTTCCATTACAGAGCAACCCTTTGTTCACTGCTGGTGTAAAAACCTTTAAAATAGTGTAACAGCACAGCATAAGTCATGTGGGACAAGTATAGGACAAGTAATCAGAAATGAAAATATTGTCCCTTTTGTTGAGTTGAAAATACAGTTTGGACTGAAAGATTCAGATTGCTGTCTTACTGCAAAATCTATTATGAAGTCATTCATTTCTAAGGGCACAGACACAGAACATGAGAGGGAAATATAAATAGATTTTTATCAATGAGTCTCTTTGCTTCTGTACCTCTTTGTTGTTGTTGTTGTTTTTGTTTGTTTGCTTTATTACTGTGGTCAATATCATGTTTTGCTATTAAAAAATATTAATTAATAAAAAAGCAATGAATTGAAAAGGGAACAACATGATCTTGATTCTATATAAATCACTTAAACTGCATCATGGGAGCTTAAAATAGTCTCTGGATATTCTCCAAACATTTCCCACACAATTCAACATGCAAATCTTGTAAACACACAAAATATATTTTTCAATCTAAGCTATTAAAAAAGATGCATCATGCACTATGGATGAAATCATAATTAGTCCTACACATTTCATTTGATGCCACGCTCAGAGTCTCTTTAATCTCCCATTTCATTACAGTTTTTGGCAGGGGTGCAGATGTGTTTTTAGATGATGCTTTTAATGGTTTTAAATGAACTCCTGCTCAGCTGACTACAAGGTTCTGTCTGTTTAAGCCGTGGCAGAAGGTCAGCCAATCATTTAAATGTGGTTTCAACTTTCCTCTGGGATTTCAAAATAAGAGCGCATTGTAATCCCAGGTCATGTCATACAGTAATAGTCTTAGATTCAAATGAGCAAAATGGGTGAAATAACAACCTAATAATGACATCATGTGACCCGGCTAAAACGATCATCAGCCTGGATTATAGTCGTAATCAGCCCAGAAAGAACAGGACCCAGGTTGCCTTCTCTTCATAACTGATTACACATGTATCCAGTGGCTCCACTGACTCATCACAAGTCTGCAGCTGAAAACATTCATTAGTAAGTCTAGGTATTTAATAAAGGCTGAATTTTTTCTACACGTCCATGCCAGTCAGAGATACACGGCTGACCCATGAAAACTGAATGACTGTTCATTTAAAACTTTATTTAGGTGTGTTCTTCAATGAATAAGCAAGTTTTTAACAGACACAATAACACAGGTGCTCGTGGCCCTCCGAAAGAAGTCTAATGACACCCTGTCACCCACTGAACATTTCCTTCCATTTCCGTCTCACGGAGAAGAAAGCCCAAAGCATGTGATCATAATATCGGACAAACCTCTGCCAGACCTCTGCAACGACTCCCGCATTCCCGTGTTCCAGAGTCGCGTGAAAAGGCGGCTAGCTATGCTAATAAAGGCGAGGACAAAAGCACAGCACCCACTGAGGAGAGCGGAGATGGGATAATGATCACTAATTAATCATGCACTGGGGTCATGTGGCTCATCTCTTCACCACCAACACAAGAGCAGGAGGGAATGAGTCACTTCCCGCTGAAGGCTCCATACAGAAGGCAGCTGAATGAAGTGAGACATGGGTATCTCAGCAAGACGCCTTTTATTAGTCTCAGCCAGTGATGCAAATGTGTGAGCTGCTCTGGGAAAAATGGGTTATTTATGCATGTCCAATCATTTATTAATTAACATACACATGTATATTTAACAAAATGTCCATTCTTGCATTACGTGTTTATCTCAGAAATTCACACTAAGCAGAGTGTTAAAACACATCAACCATAAAGGCACAGAGTCAGACCTCTAAAAAATGGACGAAACAAATTATTACTGGGAGTTTAATGCTTTTGAATATGCTTGCAGTACTCGCTTAGTATATCATAGCTTAAACATGCATTTCCTGATATTTTTCATCCACTAGCACTTATAAAATCCTCAGTGTTACTGTGCATGTTCTAAATTTCAAAACATCATTGTGAATTGTAGGAGGAAAGTGGGCACTACCACAAAATCAGAGGTCCTTAAAGCTCGATGTATTTGCACGATAATGCACCACATGTGCGGGGATAGCAATCACTACTGTTCTTTGTTAACAAAAAACACAATTCTCTGATTCCATTACAATTAATGCCGGTACACCAGATCAGAATAAACAAGTTTCGACAGTCACAAATTTCGGCTAGATGCTTGATTACATCCAGTAAGAGTCAGCTACAACCTCTCTAAAATTTGCTTTATGCCTTTTAGTCAAAATTTAGCCTCTGAGAGTTGCAGCAAACTGGTGATTTAAACAAGAGCAAATATCTTGAGGAAACAGGTTAATTGTAACAGGAACTATCCTACTAAAAAAGATTCAAGGTACTTGACTTTACTGAAGTATACACAGTTTATGCTTCTGTAGACATTTATTGTTTTGCATTGGTTTACTCCACTACATTGATCTAACAGCTAGAGTCAGTAGTTATTTTCCAGATAAAGATGTTACTCCTACTCCTACTAAAAATACTCAATCAATCATCACATAACATCAATTCTATGCATTTTTATGGGTTAAACTACCCCACAGTTTGTAAAATAGTTTAGATTAAATGATAATAATCCAATATTACACTATACAACAACGTGAACAACAGGTGAACGGAGGCTGTCTCCATAATGAATGCTTGAATGCAGAAATTTTTGACTTGTAGTTTACTGATAGTGAAGTATTTTTAATAAATGAGGGATGTGAATACTTCCACTTCTGGAGATAGTAGCTGACATACTGTACATAATGCATTAAAATAATTAACATATCATTAGTGCTGTTGCACCCTCCCCTTGAACACAATTGCAACAATTAAGGTTGCTGTTCTAAATAATGGGCATCTATACAGGAATAGACACTAATATTATAAGCACTGGCACAAGGGGGCACCATACATTTGGTAGCCAAAGTACACTTTTGGTGGACCAAATGTGAACAATACACAAAAGGCAATTTAACCCATCTGTCTTCAGTACCTGTGATGTTGTCACTTTTTTAGTCACTCTTGCTTCTATTCATTTTCGTTGCCATTTTGTTTTTTCATAGTCAGCCTTTTGTGTTTCTGGCTCTTCTGTAAGGATCATATAAACAGTCTGGGTAGGTTTAGTAAACCCATACTTCAGTAGCCTTGACAAATGAGTAGGTAGCTGGCAACAAGCACTGTTTGTTTTTGTAGAGACCTAAATGGCCACAGAGTAACTTCTTGTAGCCATAGGTCATGGTTAATGTCGACCTCTGGGATATTTCCATGTAACTGTCTGGTAGTTTAGAAATGTATCTGTATGAAATGCGTACATTAGGCTTTTGTGTTTTTGTACCTAATGCACCTAAATGATATATAATACCTAAAACTGTCTAAACTGGCTTTCCATCTCCTTTATTATTATATTATTTATATGAAGTCAAAAACTATAAACTCTCTCACTACGATTTCGTCTCAAATTGGAATGATCATACAGTTACACTTGAAGTCACACATTGACTTTCATTCACAACTTTTACTTTTCAGGAGTGTTATATAAATTCATTGTAAATTTCAACTGTCATTTATACTCGTAGGATATTCTGTTACTCTCTGCACCTCTGTTTTGTGAAAAATTGACAACTGTGCTAAACTATGAGAAGTTTTCCTGAGCTCTGAGCCGTCGTACAGTAGATTCTTCTGTTAATATGAGTTTAGATGTTATTGAGCACATCTTGTTGCACAAAATAGCTACAAAGCTAAAAAAAGGTTTGCTTTTGACATACTGTAGGCTATAAAACTTTTTATAATGTAATGCTCAGCACTGTAATTACCTTTTCTTTTCTGTTCTCTTCTCCCCCTCTGCTATCCGACTGGTAGCTTGACATTTGATTGCTGTGAATAGCTTTCATAACTACTGACAGTTTGACAGGCTCTGTGGTTGGCTGACTGGTCTACACCTTCACCAGTAAAGTAGCTGGAATGAAACAGACAATGGTAGGATAGAAATAGATTTGACAGAACTGGTTGGCCATGCATATCACATTGTTTTGACTTCACGGCACCACGCTCAAAGATAAATTATGGCAAAAAGCTTTATGTAATGACAACAAGCTGAGTTTGGATCCTCGGCAGCTTTTAATAAACAAGGCCTTGTGTTCGGAGCATGAGAATGAGCCGTTAGGAGGAGCGCTGCATCCCATCATGCATATCAAAGCTGTTTTCAAATGTCTCCCATCCTTAACATTAACATTCAAAGGTGCAGTTGATTACACTTTCATGCAGTTATTTAACCGTGTGAGTATGACTGTGCTCCTTAAGAAGGGGATTTCTAGAACAGCTTCAAGTGGAAAGGTTTGCCAATGAATATTCAGACAGGCACTTGAAAGGGATTTTAGACGAAGGGGCTGTAAAAGGAGCTCCAGTTGTTTATGACACTGGTTGCTGAATATGGATTCTCCATCATTAGTAAATGTTTGCTGTTACACAGCTATGATGTAAATATCAGAACATGCTTTAGAGGAGAACTCTAATGGGTCGTAGGATATGTGAGGGTGCAGAAAGGGTCTGTATGGCATATGACTGTACATGTAAATTGTTGTAAAAGACATATACAATAGTCTGGGTTTTGTGGGGTTTAAACAAGAGAGCGATCTGTTGTCACAGATAAAACTGCAACATCTGGCATTGTGCTTCATTAGCTTTCCTTTATAATTATCCAGTAAAAGGAACAGACTTTTGTTGCCTCAGAGGGAATAAGAATAAATTTATCTTAATTACAACACTCAACACCGGCTAACTTTTCTCCCTTATTCCCTGAAATGATCCGATACGGTAGTCTGAATCCGTCTCATGAGGTCTGTAACCTCGGGCTGGATATCAGTAATCAACACCTCTAAGGTATCGACAGAGGGGCAAAAGTACAAACGCTCTTTCCTCAAGTAGAAGTACGGATATTTGTGTGAAACAGAGGTACCGATTGAGCTTTTTTACTCGAGTTAAAATGAAAAAGTACAGGCTCTGAAATGTACTCAAAGTATAAAAGCAAAAAGTCACTCTCTGAAGGACATTTCTACTGTCTGTTTCTGTGCAAATCTAACTGAATCTTACCATTTCTCCACAGTCCAGTCTCCCTTTGGTCACCAAAGTTATTACAATACAGGGGAATTTAAATGTCTGAACAAAATTTCACGACAGTAATCAAATCAAATCAAGACATTTCACTAAAATGTCAACCTCATGGTGGCACTACTGGAAAAGTCAGCAGACTAACAGAATCATAAAGACTCATCCTTTGGGCATCATGGGTTTATGTACCAAATTTCATCACATTTCATCCAGTAGCTGCTGAGATATTTCAGTCCCGACCAAAGTAGTGGGTGAGCTGATGACAGATGGACATAATTGCCACAGATCAGAGATGTTCACAGAGTGGGAGGCGGGCCTCCTCAGGGAGGCTCCACACAGTTTCAGAGGAGGTTCAGTGAATTGAAAAGAAAATATATTACATTAGTGATTACCTTGGTTATCAAAAGGAGATCACACAGAATAACCAATGTGTGTGCTTTTGTTAAAAGATAGTTCAGAGATATAGAATTGGGAAATTTGACTGTTTTTCCCCACGTTCCCAGAGTCAGAGACTAATGAATGCCTTGGGACAGACCTTTTTTTTTTTAATTTGATGGAGCTGTGTAAAACAGTATTATTAGGCTACCTTGGCTCAATTGTTGATTTTCTATGGGATCAAATCACATAATAATTATCCAGCATCCAGGAATTGAGTGAGCACATTTCTCTAAGACTTTGAAATCCCCTGCCATAGAGTCATGCTGCTAATGTGGCTAAAAAGTCATCAAAGAAGAGGCACTTGATTTTCTGCCATGATATATAAGGTGTGTCTTAATTGTCTTGGTTCAGCTATGGTCACTGGAAAGCTGGTATTATATGTCCAGCGTCTGCACTAAGGGCCACATGATGTTTCGTCATCAGAGGGTGTACAGAAACCTGGATTATATTCCTCAATGGACACTTACACGGACAGCTGCGGACAGCTGCATTACCACGGACGTGTAGTAGTTGATACCACTTTCTAGAGCCTGCTTGAAGGACGCCTTCAACACATAGACAGTAGATCACCATCTACAGGAGCGGCATACTGTAGTGGTTGCATAGAAAATAGCGTGGATAAGTTTGCATTTTCAATTGTGATACACAGATGTCCGCACAGAGCTTACGAGTACACCATCTGATTATGAAATTTATGTCACACAGACCCAAGCAGACCCTGGAAAGTATAATACCAGCTTAATAATACCAGCTGCAGGCTCTGTGCAAACATCCATGTCCCCTCAATTTGTTGTGACCGTGCAGACATAAAATACATCCTGTGATCCGGAGGTTTTCCCCAGGAAAGACTTACCAGACACTCAGAGTTCAGAACAACAAAAGACAAATGTTTCATGAACTGAATCAGCTTCAGTGTTCACACACTGCACTTTGTAATTTGTCATATTTTGTCTCTAAACTGTTTTCATCCTGTCCAGGCAGAAAACATTGTAAATCAGTGAAGGCTCTGCTCTGGCACAAGCCCCTCAATGCTGTCAGTTCTGCCGACAAAGATCAAAATACTCTTCATGTAAACATGGTTATAGAGTCTCATACAGTTCTCATTCATATCATCAGAATGTGACCCTGGTCCTGCTGTTCTATTTCTTTTACCAGCACCAAAATATCAAGGAGATTTTTACTATTTCTATCATGAAAACCTGAGTGTGCATTCACATTTATATTTTTTAATGTTATTAGGTTACTCATAGAGGTAACAGATATACATTAAATGGTGAACTTCTTGCTTTCAAAAGGTCCACACTTTGCCCCACTATTGGAAACCTGTCCTTTGAAGTAACTTAATCACAGAGCAGGAAAAAAATGTCTTCAAGTCTTATTAGAATTAATCATGCCCTTTGCTGAGGTGGCACTTTGTCAAATGCTAAGCTCAGGGCTGGAAAGCAAATGAAAACCAAAAGCTTTCCTCCAAGAGATCTGGGCCAAGCACGCACATTTTAGGTGCCATGCACTGTAAGTGACGAGCAGAGAGCATAAGACCCTCACAATTAATTTCCTGTCTGCAAAATAATCACACTCATCCTTTCAAACCCTGTTTGAGGATTAAGGAAGCTAAGCAGTAATACATTTTGGGGTAAAGTTATTGCATAGTTATGGCTAATCGGCCTCAGAAATGTATTTCTCTCTGTGATTTCATTTCCTGAATAATATCTGACTTTATTTTATTCTTCTTTATTGTTTTTTATTTTGGTCATGGGTCTCTGTCTTGATTTTTTTGCATGAGTACTTTAGCAAATTCTGTGCCTTTTCTTGGCCCAATTTGTTTGCTTTCAGCCATGCTAGTGGCATGGCTCTGGAGACGGCAATGACAGTCTGTTTGTCAGTCAGCCTGTCCATCTGTCCACCACCTTGGTCTAAATTTGAATGTTTCAGAAACTGGTGGATGTACTGATATAAAATTTAGTACAGACATGCCTGGTCCTTGGATGAAAAATTTTATGTTTGCCTGACTTTTCCTGATATTTGTAATTTTTAGTTATATGTCTGATTAACTGCTGGATGGATTTCTTTAAATGTATTGCCCTTCATTACATTATTTACTCCATTACCTTTCCATCTGCCATCAAGTTCAGAATGTTAATTGTCAAATACTTTGATTTATACCAGGAAGTGCTAGCACACAAAATCAACATGTCTATATAAACATGTCAGCATGTTCACAATAACATTTAGCTCAAAGCGCTGATGTGTATAATAAGCTTATTGCCATCTTCAAATGGGGTGGTATTCATCGTGTTCACAAAAAAATCAAGATCTTTTTTTAAGAAGTTGTGACATGTTTGTTTACAGTTTCTGTGGATTTTTCAGTGGAAGGAATATATTGTAATTTTGTCACTGTATAGGGTCACTCTTCATAATTTTGTAGCACACTATGTGTGACGAAAATGATGTTCTCACCGGCCTCATGTTTTAATTTTGCTTTTGCCTCTCCTGCATTATGTTTCCCACTTGTTAGCTTGCTAAGTTATTAGCTTGGCGGCTTCTAGATGCCTACAGTTTTGGCATCCATGTTGCTGTTGCATAGCAACAGTATCCCCTTGACTTAACCACTTGAAAGCATATCATGTAAACAAATTCCCATGTCATAACCCTAAGTTTATGAGTTCTATTTGAAGGCAGCATGCAGCCTAAAAGAGCTGCTGGCTGTTGGCTAGTCTAGTTTCTGGTTTTAATCATTGAAAAAATTTAAGTGACACTTGTTTATACAAAAAGGAAGCCTGCTCTTTCCTGGAGGGAGTATCTGAGAGATCTTCTCTTGTTTCATGGCTCAGTGTCAGGACGCAGATACTGATTGAGCCTGTCATTGATCTGATCCTGTGGGAGCCAGTGGCAGGACTCTCACACTGCACTCAGATCAACAGTGGTGTCAAAAAAATTCAGTCTCTCTGTCGCCCTTGTCTCCACTCGCTGTTATTGTGAGCAACAGTACAGAAGCGTGATCAATACAAAAAGATGATTGATGAGACACTCCTGCCACCAACTGCACAGAAACTCTCTGTTCATATCAGGATATCAGAAGAAGTTGCAGAAAAAAATCTCCAGGTCTCTGGACTCGCTGAGGAGTGACAACATTCACACCGCCCACGGCCACATCGCTGCATGCTGTTGGATGGCTGACTTCAGCCAGCTGTACTGCCAGCGGTGGTGCACTGATATCCAGGACATGCAGTAAACACAGATATATGGTCTGCTGCTGCTCTGCTGCTGGCTGCTCAGCTGAAAGTTCACTTTTACAACTTTCCCACGCTGCAGAGCAGAGAAACAAGGTGAGCATCGCACATCAGTAAATGTGTCTCCGCCTGTCCAAATGGCATTTGGCAGCTGGTTCCTCCTGTGGTTTGTGGTGTGAAGACATCAGCTTCTCGTTTGCAGCCTGACACCGCAAGCGAGAACTGCACGAATCAAGGAAAGAGAAGTCACGTTTCCTCGAGTTATATTTCAACGAAACACACGCATGTCTCCTGGAGGAGGAAATTCAAGCCTGTGACTATGGCGAGTGGGTAGTATACAGCCTGGTCTGCACTGCCTTTGAGTTGTGGGTGACTTTTGGGTCCTGGGAGTCTGGTGACTCGTCTTCTCCAACGCCTGACATTATTTTCACCTCCGTGACTCAGCGCAGGCTGCTGCTGCCCTGTTTGACATTCTGATGTGGAACAAACAGCCAGCGGCCCACTGGCTTACCCTCATCAGCAGAGGCTGTTTGTATATATCTCTTTTTCCTCCCTCCCTCTTGCATCCTCCCTGTCTTTCTTGTTATTACTTTGATTGGTTTAGTCTGCTGCCCTGCAGCTCCACATAGCTGTCAAGGGAAGGTTGTTCAGCTTAGTGCAGATGTAACCTACTGTAGCTACAACACAGCGCCTCATATTTATTCCATTAGATGCATGAAGTTCAAACACATTGAATCTAAGCTGTAACATCAGCAGTGAGTTACTGGCTTTACAAGCTCACATTTAGTTTTTTGCATTGTAAAACTGATGGCCAAATGTTTCAGGTCAGAGATGATAGACTGTATTCAAGCTATGCTGTAAAGACAAGTTAAAAAAAAAAATTCAATTAAATTTACTACTTGTTAACCTAAACTAATGGAGTGGTCGTGCTCCTTGATTTTATTGTAGGATGAAGGGCAAAACAAGACCACAAAACAACTTTAAACAACACATGCAGAAATGTCCTGTCACAGATAGGTCAGTGGGGGTGTTGCTTGCACTCATGTGTATGTGTGGAATTCAACACTGGTCAAAGAGCATGGGTCTTCAAAAGGGGGTCTGGGACACCTAAGTGGCTCCTCAGAGTTACTGCAGATAAGGCAGACTGCACATTATTGTTTTATAATTTTTTGACAGTTTTGTTTTTTCCAAAAATGAAAATATGTGAATCCAATGTTGCAAAGATCAGAATATTTGGTCTCTGGGCCCCTATTTTTTCAAGCTCCAAAAAGCTCATCAGGGCTTTTTCAATATGCTTTATTGATGATATTGTATGATTGTACTATTTTACATTTTTTTTGTCAATCCAACTCAACTAATTCCAACAAACAAACAAACAAGCATTTCATTTACAGAACACTGACAAAAGGCTACCCATGAATCCTTGTGCAATCATGAGGTCTGGCTAACCTACTAAATCACTGTGTGGCACCAATCCATAACAGTGAACTAGTTAGCTACGTACTATTGAAACATATTAATCAATTAGCTGTATCAAGTGCTGCTGACTTAGCAGCTACAACTAAACCCATACAAGAGACAATCTGATAATTTTCATTGTAAGATAAGTAGTCAGGGTCCCTGCTCCGATTGTCTATAAGCTAAGTCCATGGCCTGCAAAATGTTGAAAGCCCCTGTAAAAGTAGATCTGGGTACTTAAATTAATTACTGAAATATTAGCTGGTAAATCAAATGATTCATTATATGTAATGTCAGTAAAACTTAAACTGTAAAGCTCTTTAGGTGAGTTATTCCTTAGGCACCCTACATAGTAATATTCTTTTTTGGTACCCCTCCATGTGCATCCCCAACCCCCAACAAGTCCTCCAGATTAAATGATAAAATATGTCATTTGTCCATGACGTCCAGAACAACATGTGTTGAGTGTTTTCTGGTCTGACGCCCCTGTCAGTACGACCACTTCATTTGTCTGTGACTTCCAAACCTGTTACTGGGTATTGTTGAAAAAATAAACAGGTTTTATGATTTGACACTGTAGTGCTGAAGGTTTGGTTAGGTTTAGGCATTATTATTTTTGTAGGTTTAAGAAAAGAGTTTGGGTTGAAATAAGCACTTTGTTAGGATTAGGATTGCAACAGTTGGAAACGTAGATTGTAAATAAACATGGGCCACACATATCCATTCCCTCCCACTGTACAAAAATGAAGCCCAAATATCCTGGATATGAGCGCTGCCATCTTGCACTGGTGACGTTATTTGGAGCCAGAGTCTAGGCTGTAGTGATCAGGGTTTGAGCCGTGGTATTGAGGTCCCACCCACACAGCCGGTTGACTGCTTTCCGAGCTCAGCTCAGCTGTTAATCATGATGTGAAACCACTTAATTAAACTAATTAAACCAAATTGATCAGAAAAATGAACACTTGAACAAACATCAAAATAATGATAACTACCTACAATCTTTGAGAAAAAAAAATCTAACAATTTATAAAATTTCAACTTTTTTTATCTCATAATTTTGACTTTTTATTTAACATAATTATGACTTTTTAATCTCATAATTATGACTCACCTTGAGGATATTTTTTTCTTTCAGTGGCGGAAGTGGGCTTCCATATTGTTTAATAGCAGAATTAGCTTCAATTTTAAATATTCAAGGACAATAAACACTGTTGTTTTTATGTATTTATTATGTTCTTTTATTTAAGCCTGTCTTTTTGGCTAAAGAGTCCTGAGATGTCTATTGAGATTTACCATTATTGCAACCTGTCCTAACCAGAAAAATCAGGTGTCTACATCGCCTGTGCAAGCAGCTTATTACTACTCATATTTACATTTATTGTGAGGCAATGATCTTTAGTGGCTTTGTTAATGGTGACAAGAGAAGTAGAAAAAGAGAAGTCCAGACTCTTGTGTGAAACCAAAAGTCAGCATTTATTATTTAAAGTTGTAAGTTACTGAACTTTTGTTATGTACATGACATCTGTCTCGTCACTCTCACTTCTGTTAGCTGACACACTTATTTTAACCCAAACCAAGATCTTTTCTGAACCTTTACCAAGTATTTTTATTGCCTAAATCTAATATAACTATACTGTGACTGTTTTATAAGTTTAATGTCATGTGATAGTAGTGCAACAGGCTACACTGACAGGTGCTTTTCCATGTAGATGAGTACATGGTGTGGGAGCTTTCAGCATACAGTCTGATTTAATTTCTTTTGCTTGGCTCATGTTCAGTTGTCTCAGACTCAGCCGGGGGTTGAGGTGTATCAGCATTTCATTGAGCTCTGTTTGCGGTGACAAATCTGTCCTTCACTTGCACTGACAGTCAGTATCTATAACCGCTGTGCACCTTGTGTGTTGTGTTACTATGACAACCAAAGACGTAATATAAAAATGTACTTATAGTATAAAAACCTTGCCTGAGAAAAGGAGGACATGTCTTGAAGCACCCTTGACCTGTTCATGTAGCACTGCTTTAGATAACAAGCAGAAACTGCTTGGACCTAACTGAGCGAGTGAACAAACCTTTTCTGCAGTAACTTATGACTAACCTCTCATAGACAATGTTGCTGTCATGTTCAGGTTTTTGGTTACTAGTCGATTAACCGAATTTAATGATCACTCACACAGACAGATGGAGAGGAGTTTCTGTGCCCAGCAGACTTTCAGTGACCACCACCTGAAATATGAAGACTGAAGAAGTCGTGGCAGTCTTTGGAAAGCAGGATACACTGTCAGTGTGCTGCAGGTGAGGACGACACTCAAATGGACCTGGAAGTCTTAAATTTCTTTCTTAAAAGAAAAGGCCTTGACGACAAGTTCAAATGAACCATTGTTCACTATAAATATATTATAGTGTGACTATTTTCTTTAATTTAAAAAAGTTGTGTCCAGGCTGCTTTAAAAATTTAATTTGACTGAATTGGAAACAAGTTGAGGTTATTTCGCAATGATTCAAAACAAATTACATTTTCTTGTCAATACACCTAATGTTAATTCAGTTGCACTTGAGAAAATTGTTCAATGAGCTTAAGATGTTAAGTCGAACCAATAACACTTAATGTTTTCTCAGTTTGAAGACTTAGTGAATTTTTTCAGGGGTTTGGGACTGAGTTCAATATACTCACATATATAGAGAGAGTTTTACAGTTTTTCTCAATCATTTTTACTCAGTTTTAGTTTTTCAGTCTAACATTCTCTGAATTGTAAATGCATTTGTCACAACTGTTTGATGGGACATCAACTCTATTGCATGTTTGCAGAAGTCAGTAACTCACCCAAAATATTTCGTACTTCAAAACCAAGTTATTTTGTCAGTAAATTGGGAAATGTTAGCAAAAAGAAAACTTGTTTTGTTGCTACTCAGATGTTTAGATGGTTTTTTTTCACTGTGACAGTCAGCCTTGGAAACGTTACTTGAATACAAATCTTTGTTTTGTTCTACTTTTTAGTTGATACTGACTGACAACTGTACTATACAAGAGAAAAAAAACAAAAAAAGCTTTCAACTAGACATAACTTTAATTGTTATGTATCGCACTGAGGTTTTTAGATTGAGATCTCAATAGTAGTTACAGTAAAAGTTTACTGGGAAAGGTCAATGCTGCACAATACTGTAGCACACAGAAAAAGGATATGCACTTTTGTATGCACACAGTAAACTTATTTGTGAAGCAAAGTGTTATGAACAGGTTTATAGTGGCAAATACAGAGGTGAGTGAACTGTAGTATAGGTCTCTTTTTCCCACTCGTTGATTGATAGTTGAACTGATGGTTCAATTATAGAATATACATGTACATTCAACAGATTTTGATATTTGAATTTTGCATGTGACGAGTTCAGCAGCATGTACAAGTGGTTATTGTGCAAGTTGTTGACATATTGTGCTTACTCTTTTGCACACGTGCCATAACGTGCAATTTCAGAAAAATGATAAATTTAAATCTGTTAAGAACAACAAACTAATCGCTCAGAGATTTTAATGTATTGTTTTGAAAGAAAGTCATTCTCATTTGAGATCTGAGCCAAAGTGAATGAAAAAAAAAAAAATGTTACGCAAAAAAAGCATGTTGGGAAGTCTGCAAATGTGTATGTCTCTGTAAAGATGTAATTTAATGAGTTGATTGAACTCTGTAAAGTACATTCATTCAACTCATCATTTCAAGTCAAAAGAGAAGAACTCTTGTTTATAAGTTCTTGAATGTTCTGAAAATAAATACTAGAAATTTAAAGTTGAATTAACTTTAATAAATAAAACTTTAATGTTTCTGTTAAGTTAATGAGAATAGTTTAGGTGATGCCACCAAGTATGATTTTGAACAGTGTAAGCAAAGGACACACAGCGGATCAGATCATAGAGTAGTTAATCTGTTGTGTGAATAACTGTCATCCCAGCACTGACACAGATGCAGACATGAAGTGTAATCTCTGTCTTAATGCTTTGACAGCACTATCATTTACTTTTCATGTCAACAGACCATGTTGAGTTGGAAAGTGAACTGAGTGTTATGGACCTTTTCCAGACTTCATATCTGTTAGTAAGTTTCAGTCCGCTCTTGCCAGTCACTGCACAGTCATTCAGCATACAGTGAGAATAAATGCAATGTCTGCAAAGGTTGGAGATGTGATAATAACATGACTGTCACGAAACAGCAGCTGTTAATAATAGAATACAAAATGTCCTAAATTAGTGTCATAACAGGTTGTCATGCGAAGTCCCTGCAGACTCTCTCTGATCAGTCAGACTCCCGTTGTTCTCAAAATAGTCAGAATAAAGTGAATTTACATGGACACTGAGCCAGCTGGAAGGGCTGTGGAACAACTTGGCTGCAGTCCGCTCACTCTCCGCACAGCCTGCCTTGACAGTAATTACAGAGAGTGAGCGCGTGAGATTGTGTGTGCCCGTGCTTGTTTGTACAGTAAGTGTGTGGAGAGCGGGGCTGGCAGCCCAGATAAAGCCCGAGGCGAGGCCCCTCGGAGAGAGGTGTGGGTGGAGGGTCATACCACTGCAGAGACGACCTTTCGAATAAAAGCCACTTCCCTGTGAGGAGTCCAGGTGAGCACACAATTACATTTTCATAAAATAAACTTTAAAGGCAAATGCATTCCACACGCTCCAACTATATATAGCTTTTTTTCGTGCCTCGTTTTAATGCACAGATTGCATGAAGAGGTGCTCTGACTTGAACCTAGACAATAAACAGGAAATAGCATGCAGACAGAGAATCAATATATCCTTGTTGGTGGCCAAACAACAGAATGACGTAGTAAGTTGGTGTCAGTAACCTCTGTGACAGCAAATGTTAACTCCATTGCCTGGTTGCCAAGTTCACATGCCTCATTTATGTACCACAGAATTCAAACTAATGCTGAAACATGTTTGAACAGTCTTTTTATTCCCATCTTCCCACGGTTCTGCAGACTGTCGCCCTGGGCTTTCAGTAGTAAATTACCATTTCCTGCTCACTAGCTGCTAGTGGACAGTGAATATTGTCCACTCATGTGCTTGTATGCAAACTACGATAAGTGCTTATGCCACTGGTTCCTCAGTAGTGGCGCTGCTTCAGAGTTCAATCCTCAGCACTGGTTGTCAGTGAATTCACAGAGGGCTTACAGCTGGTAACCTACTGTATATTCCACTTAAAGGGCCAGTGTGTAGAATTTAGTGGCATTTAGTGGCGAGCTTGCGGTTGGAAAACAACTCATCTGTACCTCCAGTTCCAAGTGTGTAGGAGAATGTGTGGTGGCCACAAAAAACACAAAAACTGCGAGTGAGTGTTTGGTGTGTCCAGTCTAGGCTACTGTAGAAACGTGGCGATCTCTATGGAAGAGCACCTGCACATAGGGATCATTCAACAAAAACACAGTTCTTATTTTCAGGTGATTATGTACTAATGAAAACACACTTAAGAATGTTCCAGTTCTACCATATGCTGCCAATAATTTTTACACCCTGGACCTTTAATAAGAGGCTGAGCCTATAGTGCATATATGTGCGTAGAGTGTTAGTACAGGTACGCCATTGGACTGGATGTTTACTGCTTGTTTCTCTGTGTTTCCTCACTTAAAAGATGCCTTGTTTGTGGTTGCTCTTGTTATTCTGTTCATTTCCAGCAATGTTTTATTTTGCCATCTTCTTAGCAGAGGGGTGTTGAGCTGAAACAGTTATTTAATCAACATAAAATTCATTTTCAATCTCAGCTTCTCAATTTTGAAGACTTGTTGCCTCTATCTGTTCTGTTTCATTGGAAAATTTGTTTTTTTGCACTGTGGGTTGGACAAATGAATAAATATGAAGGAGTCATCCTAAGTTTTTTGACAATTTACAGGTCGAATGATTAATAAAGAAAATAACAGACAGGTGAATCAATAATAAAATGACCAGTCTAAATGGAGTTGGAGGTCGAAATTTGTCACATTGTGTGATGAGACATCTAAAATAAATTATTTTGCTTTGCCATATATTGATCTATTCCTTTAGTAAAAGGTCATTTATGTCTTGACGCTTTAACTTAATTTTTCTCCCATCATCCATTTTTACAAAAGAAAGAAGAAAGTTCTTCATCAGTGACACATGGACAGCTCTAAGAGGTTTTATATCTCTTCTACTTTTTAATGGAGCTGGCGAAGTCCAAGTTTGAATTCTCAGACCAGCTGAGAAAATCTGCGTGGGAAAAGGACACGAGTAACATTCTCCCGTCCTTCAGCAACTCTTAGCACAAAGCGGCCCAACGCCAACCTCTCCAGTGCAGCTGCTCACTGGCCACGAGTAGTAGACGGCACAACAGATGGGAAACTCTGAATCCAAACAGAGAAAAGTTGCAACACAAAGCAGCAGCTGGCACGTAAACGCGCTGTGTGACTCAGAGAATGCATAGCAGTAGAGCTGTAGTAAAACACGAGTAGCATCTCCACTAAATTTAGGATGTCATCCAGGAATTTTTATTGAGGAAACATCCCAGTATTTAAACGTGACTGACTTTAACACGGGGATTTATATTCCTACCGTTATCGTCTCTCCACATGTGATTTATTTCCTCTCACGGTCAGATAGAGCAAGTGATGCACACAGATATAAATCTCCTTCTTGCATCCTGACTCTTTCTGCTCTCCTGCAACACTCCTCCACTCGATTCTCCTTGAGGATAGCGAGGAGGTTGGGGGAGGGGTGGCGGTATACAAATCAAACACTCACACGCCTCAGAGACATTTGTTCACACAGGGTCTCAAGGGTGGGACTACACTTCTGCAAGGAAGAGTTTTAATCTGTTCTTATGGCTGTGCTTACTACTACAGTTTACAGCTATATTCAGAGGAACCGACATGCTCTCTTGCGACTGTGTTTACTTAAGCACATTTGATAATTAATGTGCAGTGTGAGCAGTGTGATTTCCGTCGCTTATGGAGTGTGTTTAAGCTTCACCTTTGGGGAATACCCAGATGTTAATTGTATATATCCTCCATGCCTTGGTTGATTTGCAGTACACACACTGCTTTGAGCAGAGCTGAGTCCTATGGTGAGATGGATGATCTACCCCTTCAAATTTTTGCTAATTTTCTTTTAGGAGGATACACCAAAGCTAGACAGGTGTATGTTGCTGTGTCTCTGCTGCTTTTGCAACACATAGTGACAGTGAAGGTAAACCCCAAGGTATTAAATGTCGTATGCTGTGTCGTGCTTCACAAATCACTGAAAATGTGCCAGTAGGTCCGATGACCCATGAAGCCCTGCAGGCTTGTCTTCACAGCCTCTGGGAATATTTCTTTCATTTTAAACCTATAATATGCCCCATGTCACAAGACTTGTCACTCATCTGGGTAAGCTAACCACCCTGCAGCATCTGGCCTGAGGCTGAGGTTACCAGAGCAACGTGTCACCATAGGATTTATAACAAAAGCGGTCAGTCTGTGATAGCAATTAAAAAAATCTGAATCACCGCCCTCAAGTCTGTGCAGAAGAATGGTGGGTTGCCCCCTTTACTTTAGTGATGCATTTCAGCCCCAAGTGAAGAATTGTTCAAGTTCAAGTATCTCAGAGTCAAACCTATAAATGAAAACAAGATGGAGAGCCTGGACGAGCCCCCAATGTTTCATGTCTGTCTCAAAAACCAGGAGGTGACACGAAGTGTTAAAGCAAAGATCCAGTTATTTATTTAGGTCAAACAACTAAGAATGCCACAAAGGTACAAGGTGTGCCTGTCAGTATGTCAGTAGCGTTAGCGTGTATGCATGCATGATAGAATAGAATCTAAAGGAAAGGGAAATGTAGGAGCAGAGTCCTCTCTTTCTCTCACCAGATGGCACAAGTACAGTGTGCTCTTAGTATTGGGCACACCAGGGCCAGGTGTTCTAAATACCTGATGACCCGTCCATGCCTGCTGGGCACCTGCAACATAAGGGCACAGAAGTCGTTGCCTTCCAAGATGATCGACGCACACACATCTTTGTTGTTGCTTGAGGCTGCAATTTCGACTGGAAAAGTTGAACTGCACGCAAAGCGAGGATACAAATTTTTGCATGTGCGACCACGGCTTTAAACACAAGCACAGGTGACCAGCCCTGCAGCAAAAAGGAGGTGGGTTTGTTACAATGGAGACTGACAGAGGGATTTGGTGCAGGATTGACATTTTTCACACTGAGCCAGTTGAGATGGCTCCACATCAGATCAGAATGCCTGCCAGACACTTTCCTGTAAAGGCATCCTGGACATGTCCAATTGGAAGGAGACCAGATCTGAGAGACACTGCAGGGAAAACACATCCTACTTTTCAGGATCCCAGATGAAGAGCTGGAGAAGTGGCATGGGAGGAGTACCTCTGTACCTTCAGTGTACAGTATAGAGACACCATAATGTTTTTGCTACAGTACAGTGCGTGCATAATGAGTGTTTCTGCAGTGTAATGAAAACATATTTCATTTGTCTTCTCTACAATATCTGTCCCTGGCAGCTACAGCAAGGCTAAAATCTGTGTGTATGGGAAACTCAGTATTTTTCTTCTTCACACATTCTACATGTTAGAAAATAGCTGCTGAAAACATGAAAACACTGAGAATGATGTAGTACTGAATTGTAGAGTTACCCCATTAATCTGTTGTTTATGATTTCTGTGTCCAGGATTTTTTGGGCGCACTTGAATTGTGGCTGGATGAACAACAGAGCAATAGTCCCCTTAACACTACTTAAGCCCTGTGAACCAACTCACATATGACACCACCGCCCCACCCTCCCCAATGGTCACTTACAAACGTACCTTCAGCGACTTCCTCAGCTTACATGAGCCAGCTGATACTGCTCACTTCAATTCCAACAACCCAACAACAACAACAAAGAAAAAAAAACCTCACTGCAGATCGCGCGTAACGAGTTGATTTGCCAGTAAGTTGAAGGTCACCGTCCCCAATAAAGCTGCTAGACAGAGCATCCATCTTCAGGTCATAGTGAGAACACACACGCCCTCAGAGCACAAAGAAATGTTTTCATGATTTTGAGAGTTAATTTTATATAAAAATTAAAAAATCATTAAAATTGGGCTGAATGGTTATATGCATACATCTTTATTATTGCTTCACACAGACTTTAATGTTTTTATAGTTTTCTTTGGCAACTCAGACCACTTGGTGAAGGCCATGTTCAGACAGACAACAACACTGTCAGACAAAAGCACACCCTCCTCTTTCTTTTGAATGGGATCAAACCTGCGTCACAGCTGGGATGCCCACACAGGGAGCTCTATTAAAAAAAAACACAAGGTTATCAGACCAAAAGGTTAAACCTGACTCAAACTCAACAATGGAACATAATCCAACAAAGGCACTGCACTGGACATTAAAATACATGCAAACACACATTCCTGGTAGATTACTGTGTATTATGAACACTATTCTTCACTGTTTACCTCACCTTCTATGTAACAAAAGATAAAATGACTTACAGTGTGATCCTTTCTGGAGTTGTGAAATCCGTTCTCATAGTATTAGAAACCGCTGTGCAGTGTTTTGGTTTGATAAGCCTACATACGCCCACTAGGGTTGGAGAAAGGTTGTTGTCTTGGTTAAATATTAAAAAAGGCAGCAGTGACACAAGACAGGGTGGCTTTACTTTTTCTATATTTAATCTAAAACACAATCTTACCCTTCCATAACCCTAACCAAATTGTTTTTTAGCCTGAAGGCGCCAGTGTACTCCAACAGAAATGCTTGTTGGATGCCTGAGCATCGGAAGAGGGGTAAGGATGTGGGTGTTGTGCGCAAGTATGTCAAGTATGAAAAATGTGGTGAACTTAAAGGATGAACATATATATGGTTTTGAGTATCCTGATGTGACTGTCTGCCTTCACCTCAGTCAATGATTAGAGGAGCTGCTGAACATAACTAGTCATAAAAAATAAACTGGGCAGAAAAAAATGCTAATTTCTTCACACTAAAGTGAAAATAGACATTTTTTTTGCTTTGACTCATCATAACAAAGTAAAAGTTTATTGCAGTGTAATGGCTATAGAATAGTGACATCATCCACATTGAGCTTTGTTACCTATAAGCCTCACTTTCAGTGATCAGACACTGGGCATGATTTTTCCCAGGAAAAGATGTCTCCATTATGGACTAAATTTATAAACAAATTAACGCCTTTTCTCCTATAATACCTATAATATAATTTTAAGTCGTATTTATGCGTATGGATAGAAACAGAGCTTATCCACGCAAATGTAAAGGATGCATGGAAGTACGTGGCCAGTGATGGTTATATAATTTGAAACATATTTATTTCCGTACATAAAAGGATTATAAATGAGCTTTTAGTGCAAAGCAATAGCATGAATCAAATTACTAGGCCAGTGGTTATCAAACTTTTTCTGGTGTGCCCTCCTTCAGAAGACGAAAAAGTTCATACCCCCCAACCCCACAATTATAATCAATCATTAACAGTAATTGGGAAAGCAACTAATAAAACACTATTCAAGTTTAATCTTAGTGAAATAAAGATCTTGTTTGTTTATTTTCCCCTACATACATCATATTCATATAACTTTGTTACACTCTATATGACCCTCCACAGGGGCCTGCCCCCCACTTTGGGAACCACTGTACAAGGCAATGACACATCACCTGTTTTCTTTGCGACATTTGTGTTTGATCTGTGTTTAACATAAAAAAAAACCAAATTCACCTTTTTGCAAAGAAGGCAGATCACTGTATCTGTCCCATGAGGTCCAGCTAGGTGAAAGTTGATCCATTTTGCCTGAAACCTCCTCTTCTCATAGCACGTTAAGAGGCCACAGACATCCTTTGTTCTAAATCCAGTGTTTTCTTATTTTGTTCAAATTAAATCTTGGTTTCCTCCTGTGCCCAGAACAATCCACTATTGACTTGTGGAGGTTATGAGATAAAAACAAACAGAGAAAATACAGAGCGGCTGATTCTAACAACACAGATGAGACAGACAGTGTGGACATTTATAATGTCTTAGGGGTCCAAAAAATTTCATCCCTCCACACTGTGACTGGCCAGGTGTGTAGAGATAAGAAAGATTTAAACTCAAGCTCCTTTTTTTTTATTGTATTGCGGTGAACAAATGTGATTCCTCCAAACTGTATTAGGCAAAGCAATTTAGTCGCATCTATAGCTTATGTCACCTATGCCTTGGGCCATACATCAGTGAAAGGCAAATTTTTTGGAATTTTAATTTCCATTTTTGGAATTACGCAAAAAAAAGTTGTACTTGATGTGTAAATCCCTCAGCAGCTATCTTGACACCAGTCAGTTGACTGAATACAAATCAGCTGTGTTTCTAAAACATACAGAGACCTGATGCATTAATATTTGTATTTCATGAAATGAAACCTAATCCATGACTAGATTGGGCGCACACCCTTTGACACTTGTGTCTACAGCGGCTGATACCTGAGGTATTGAAATGCGGCATCCAGCAGTGATTAGAGGCTGGAATTGGTGACAGAAAATCTTTTCCTCCAGTCACTCATGCCACCTTGCCTGGGCACCTCAATCATGTTTTCTTATTAGGCTTCAGGACTTCAGCGGAATATTCATGTATAAATTGAGTATAATCGTGCTTGGGAAATGAATAGGACAATTGGGAGGAGGATTTGCATATCTTGCTGCTCAGATGTTAACCCTTATCAAGTCGGGAAACAACACAAATTATTTCAACAAAGACACATGGACCCAAAGGGGGGATTCAGCACCACAGCATCTGTTTAATACCTGATCCTGCTTTGCATGTGTGCTCTATATCAGCTGTTGCTGCTACTCGAGTGTCATCACCACGAACCATGCTGTTATTTTATTATTTTTCTGGCCTCATCTTTTAATAAAGGCTTACAGTGATTGTGATTACAGCTGCTCTACTCGTTGAGTAGCACTGATTATAAGTCGCTTTGCATAAGAGTCTCGCAAAGTGACTAAGATGTAAATGTGAATTAGCGTCAGCGCTAAGGATGCAGACAAGAGGGGCCAAAGCCACTGACAGAGCTCCCTTCTGGAAACTGAACTGACATGTTCATTTCCGAAACATTCCGCTGCATATCCATTTTGGCACCTGAAGTTCAATGTTCAGTATTTCTCTGTGAGAAGCAGGAAATAAGTCTTCAGTAATTTGCAGTAATCTTTTTCATTTCCAGTAGAGTCTGTGTCATTTTAAAACAAAGCTGTTCAGCTGCTCAGTGCTGTGTAGGCCTACAAAATTACATTTGTCCTAATCTTAATGGATGGAGCTGACCGCTTAGTCTTAAAGCATAAGTGTCTGAATCCCACACTTCTTGTCAGCACAGTGTCAACAGTACAAATGACTGCACTCTACTTTACATTACATGACATTATTTATGTGTTTATTTCTGTGTATCTGCAGGGTCTAAAGCTGGTTGTTAATCTGTCAGGCAATCTGAGATATTCTGATAACAATGTGTTCACATCCATTAAAATGTCTGTGGACACTAATGATGCTCAGATGATTATTAAAAGAAAATCAAAAGAAATAAAACAACCTAATGTGCAGATTGTCATGAAATGAATGACTCTCCAGAGGATAAACTCTTACTAACCTCTAAAGGATTAAAGGTTACCTGATGGCTGTAGATACTCATAATCATCAGAGGAGGAAACCTACAACTGTGGTGACCCGGTTGACCTTTCCTCTCTTTCATGCTACGATATTCACTCGAGTGTAACATATCTCAGAATCTATTTCCACTGGCTTTTCTGACTGCTCCCTGGAGGATCTCGGTCTATTTTGGTCACTGAGTTATTTTCCTTTAGCGGTTCTTTCATACCTGACTTGGTTCGGTTCAAACCAACTCATGTGCGTTTGCCTGGTCACTCAGATGTTGCAGTTGCAACTTTTCTGCAAATTTGTCCAATCATCAAAGCGTCTTGTGAGTTCCACCAAACATAGCAGTTCCCCATGTAAACTTAATACATGTATCTCAATGAAACCACTCAGTGTGTCATTTTCTTTTATTTTTTGGTGTTTTTTCAATTTTGTCGCAGGTACTGTACAGCTGATGTCAAAGCTGCAAGGGACCTCCAGACAAAACTATGACTGAGACGGCTTGCAAAGGAGGATCTCTGTCTCGGTCTGAAAGGAAACAGAACAACCATAGGAATTCAGACATAATAATACCCCTTTGTATCCAACACAATTAATATGTTGGGATGATATGTTGTGGATGTTGATGATCCACGCATCTCGTGGACTTCACTTCAGAGATTAGGATTACCCTGACCCCTACATAAAATGTTATACTTGCACAGAAGATATTGCATAGTGTATCAGGCTAACAGCCATTTGTGAAGTAGTTCATCCTGCTCCCCAGAGGAAGCACAATAAAAAATGCTGAACCCATTAACTTTCCTCTTTGGCCACCCTCAGGATAAGTTTGTATATTTTAAATGCCTAGCGGCAAGGTTGGTTTAAACCAATCAAAATACATGTAAATTCCCACTTTCATGTAGCTTATAGGGGCCCCTAGTTGGCTGCACTAGTGGCACCTGTGTATGAGCCATACAAGTCTCTGGTATCTGGAGCTTTATCAGTTAAACATTATATCTTTTTCAGATTAGTAACATTTCAGTTCAGCCTGAAAACACAGAAACCCCTGAACAAAACAAAACTCATTTTCAGAAGTGTACAGCATTATCTCCAGTGAACTGTCACAGCTGAAGCATCTGCAGAAAATCCTCACATCATCAATACATTGAGGCTGATCTACCTGATTTGAATGATTTGTCTACACCTGGCAGAGAAAATCACCTCCGTGATATGCGAGGGAGGCATTCCCATGAGAGAACAGTTGAACCTTGTAAAAGTTCTTGGGTCGTCTGGTGTCCCAGCAGCAAATATTATCCACTTGCTTAGACTTAATTCCATCAACCAAGAACAGTCCTGTGTTTAATATGATGTGTAGGCTAGAATGTGTCCATTCAATAATCTACGATCTCTAAAAAAACCAAGAGAGTTGACAGGCTTAGACTTTATTATATGTTAATATGGACTTAGGTCAGTAAAATTAAATGTGAAACATCACTTTAAATCTAAATTAAAAAACAAGTTGTGTTTGGGGCAAATGCATATTGCATAAAGCAGCCTTTCTACAGAATCCACTCTTCGTGTGTGCACATACATGTGTGCAGGTATACACACATGCATAAATATTGGTCATCTGACAAAAGATAAAAATACACACCACCACACCTAAGGACTACTACCTGCTACTTACTGCTACCGTCAGTAACCTAACCCTTTTCCTGTGTCTGTGCACCACGAGCTGCACCCTTGGAATGTACGCTGACTCTCTTTTAACCGAACTGTAACCGTGTTTGTGTGCTGTAACCTAACCAAACTTTAAGCTTCATGGTGTCAGATCAGAAATCAGTTTTATTTTTGTAATTTGTAACAGTTTTAGGACAAAGACAAATCACGTAGTCCCAGAAAACACCTGTATGTATCCTTCTGGAGGACAACTAAACAACAAGTTTTGCCATTATTTTTTTTGGAGGACTTTCCGACTACTTTTGGGACATAATACACTTCTCCACCATTGATCTGACCTCTGTTTTCCAAAAACTCATTTTGCCACATGCCATATACCATCCTCCATCTGAGCTGTGGAGCTTTGAGGAGACGATAACACAATACTGTGTAAACTGTGTAAAAAGTGATGAAAACTGTGAGTGTAATAGTTGTTTTGGCCAAACAGTGGTCGCAACGAGGCATGAAAAGCGATGTCATGAGAGCCTTAACATGAGAAACGTATTTCAGAAGCATTTTTGTTATATTTGAGATTCTCTTTATATCATGACAACAATAAATAAATCAACTGCTCTAAAAAAAAAGAAAAAGAAAAATACTGCTATCTGTGGCTGTAGCAGGCCTGTGATAAGCCCGTCCACTCATTTCATTCATCAATCATTTATTGGATGGCCTATCTACCTGTCTACTTAAATACCTGACTTCCCATGTGCACTCTGCCCATACACTCACTGTACATGACCGAAGTCTTCCACAAGACTGGGCAGATATATTGCTAAAGCTATAGCAAGCTAGTCGCACAAGAAGGGCAGAGAGTTAGCTTGACAGCTAATAGAGTGCTGCAGGAACGACTCCTAAAACCTGGAGCCAGTCCCCTCCAGTGTCAAAGACAATGGGGTTTTGAATGGGTTTTTTGTTATTTTCCAACAAGTGACTACATGAGACTACGGTGGTTGCTGCAGATGTTAAATGTCGTCACGCTGGACACTAGTCACTTACTGGTGGTGACGCAGAGTCATGTGACCATTTTATTAGTCATCGTCTACTGCCAAAAGGTAGTCGACTTGTTGACTAGTTGCAGGACATATATTAAACATGTTTTTACTCAGTAACAATGATCAAGTCTCATCAAAAAGGTCTCAAATGCAACCAGTAAATGGTTAACTAATGTAGGCAGGACCAACGTGGGGTACATGAGTCCTTGATTTGCTCTAAGAAGCTGTTCACAAATGAGCAGTAATCTGATTGGACTGAACTCCCATCAAGCTTGTTTGGCTGCAGTAACTACGATGGCAGGAGTCTTTCCTTCTCGAAATACTTTAAATGCTGTTTTTTTTTAACATGGCAGACCATAGATAAATGATTACTCTACAGTGAATTTTCTGATATTTTTATTAGCATAGAATCTGTCTGATAGTATTTCTTTAGACTCTTCTTCCTTCTTTTTATTTATCAGTCTGTTAGAGCGAAGTCGTGTTTAGTGCCAAGAGTTTTGTTTCCCTTGTTCTTTTCAATTATGTGGTCATTTCCATTTCATAACCTTCAGGAGAAGCCATTTGCTGCCACTCAGTTTTGTCCTCCACACTCCCTCTCCGTTCGAGTTGCAATTTCTTTCCCTGCTGATGGATTTCTCATCTGCCTCGAAATTATAATTTCTCCATCCAGAGCTGTTGGACCTGAAATGGAGCAACATTGTCATGCACATAGCAGAAAGCAAACTGCGAGGATTTTGTGGTACTTTCAAATCTTGCAACAACAAAGTGTGAAAACTGAGGGTGTCAAACAGAGAGGTGTTATTTTTCCATGTAATTGTGTGATTCATCCTCTTTAGCATTTCGGCACTCTGCTCCGTATCAGTGGATGCAGGATCAGTCAGTTGGTAGCGAGAGATCATGGTTTGTAGCACCTTTCTTTTAAGTGATAATATGCAAGTTTTTTCTTATTAATAAATATCAGTTTTGCTACTCTGTTTCACCTCCTGTTATCATTCAACGGTGATTCATTTTTTAGCCAACTAAGGACTTTTTATTTGTGGTACGAACAGTATGAAGGGAGCCTCTTTATACTAACCTGATCGCCAAATCACCACCAGAATATTAATATTGAACAATTCTAGAAAAAAAAAACAAGTTAAATACCAATTATTATTATTTATTTTTTTACATCCAGTAATTTCTCATTTTCTACAATATTTGTGCATGGAAAATTATAGTATGGTTGAGCTCAGGAACAGACCATTGTATGGCAAATAAGCTTTTCAAATCACATAGACTCAAGCAACCAATGTCCTCTATAACGCAGGAGAAGTTTTTCAAATGTGTTGGACAGTTGGTTCCTCTGACGGAACTCAAAGGCTAAGCAGCCTCTGAACAGGAACACTAGTCTGGATGGTGTTGGAGTTTTGACTCAAAGAAAAGTTTGACCATAGCAAATTTGTTACACATCTGTTTCAAGTCCTTACTTGGGATACACCAAAGTTTTAATGTCTGAAACCGCAGAATGAGTCTGTCCTTTGTCTCAAATGAAAAAAAAAAGTACTTGAATTGCAAAACTAAGGTTTTATGTTGCTCATTACAGCAAAAAAGAAAAAGTACTCTAATGTGATACTTCGTAATGCATTACTGTCAACAATGATTCATAGTTTGTGCTAGTTTAGCTAACTCGAACAGGTGGATAAGGTTAGGGATAAATCATGATTGCAGTTAATACAGGTGGACCCAGACATGGGCCACACCACTATCTTCACCTTGGGACTGGATGTAAATCACTTAGTGTGGAGTCATTAAATATGGATGTAATTCAAAGGATACTGAGTTGTCCATCTCTATATATGTCAGTAGTTCTGGGAATCTGTGGAAGAAAGCAAGGAAAATATAGGAGTGACAAGTGAGTGACACCCTGAGTGTCTTGATGAGGTATGTTGGGGGAATGCATAAACTGACTGCAAAACCTATCTTTTCTATTTGCCTCCAATTGCTTGTTGGTGCATGTGTGTGTAAAGCTGTTGAGGGATGATATCTCTGTCACCGCACTACTGGTTGGTTGTGCACTTGCATGGAGAGGGGGTAGGGTTAGCTGCTTCATCAGAAGTGCTTGTATGATCAAATAGATCCAGAAATCCTATCCCCCAGCAACTTCCCAGCAGTCTCTGTAACTGAGGGTGTGTTTGTGATACCTAGCCAGAGTCTAAATAGCCTAGTTCCAGTCAGGTGCATTACCACCACCCTCTGGGCTAGAGTGGAGCTTACCCTGGTTTGCATGCAGCCTGGGGAAAAAAGGGAATGGATTACTATCAGATTTGTGATATGGCCAATAGAAACACATACTTTATATTTGGCTAATTCTAAACAAAAGTGTAGTAAATCACAACTGGATTTGATCCGGATATGATATACTTGAAATGACAAGTGTAAATGGGGCCCTTGCAGATCAAAGAGTATACATAACACTCTTCGCATGCCAAGAGTGGAGTGAGCAGTAACAAGGGATGGATTAGACTATGCAAATTAAAAAGAATATGGGAGAACAAAATGCAAATGAAACTGCTGTAAGACATGTTCATTGCATTTACACATAGCTTAAATAACATGCATACACTGAACACAGTGTGTCATTTTGAGACATACAGTTACTCCAACAGCTAGAAAGGCTTCTTTGTCTCTGAAGGCCATCTGCAGATACGACACAAAGCTGGCAGAGCTGAACTGTTGCAGTTTGAAAGGAGGGAATCACTCATAACAGTTCTGTGAGCTACTTTTGATGATCTTTTTCTGGTGTCAAATAAGTTGTGGGAATTGTCAGCACTAACAATGCAAATGGCATAAAACATCTTTTTTTAGTACTACTCCATGTAGCATTGCGCAAGCACAGTAGATTTACCTCACTTGAAATTCACTTAAAGTCAATTGGCAGCATGGGTGGATCATCATGCTGGAAAGCACAGGACAACATGAGTCAATTACACTAAATGATCTAAATTTGAATCCTTAAAAAGGATTCAAATGTCTAAAATCTCCAGTTATAACAATACACTGACAAGTCTCTTTACAGTGCATACAGTCCATTATAAAGAGCACAGAATGTCCCCATCTTGCTAAAAACAGTTCAACTTGACTCTGTCCATCTCTTTATGATGTAACCCAAACATGTCCAAACATTTAAGCTCTGTTGTGTCATTCCATCAAGAGATGAGGACCTCTTGACCGAGCTGCTGCCGCTGTTTTATTGCTGCCCTGTAGTCAAGTGTTTCTGTGGAGAGATAACAACAAAGAACAATACCATGAATGCACCGATGCACATTTTGTGTCATTTTGCAGCATTCAGTCAGCTTAACCATGCATTTATTATTACTGTTTGGTCTGACAATTGTAGCTAAAGACAGTCCATGAATAATTAGAGAGTGACATTTTTTTGTTGTCCTGGCTTTGTGCTAATTGGGTTCAAAATGTTTTCACATGCATGCCAATTGGTGGTATGTTTTAGAAGAAGTGTGCATCGGGAAATAGGGCTCCCCCGAAAGTCATTGTGTAATTCGGACCCTGAGCAAGTTAATCTGTATACATAATAATAATAACAGTATACATAATTCATCCTGTTGATAAGTCCCCGAGTAATTTTAATAATTTTTTTATTTATTTGTTTATTTTGGTGAATATAGAAGTTATTTATTTATTTTTCAAAAATAAAACTTGTGTGAGGTTAAATGTTAAAATAAATTAACAAAATATTCAGTCTACTTGCTTCAGAATCATTGTCACTTTTGATTTTAGAAATTCACAGGCAGCTTGCTTCCATAGTACTACAGGCCAGAGATAAAATATGTATTTTTGATTTTGGGGTGAATGTCCCTTGAAATAATTAAATTAATATCATAAACGTGTGATGACTAGTCGACTGCTGGCTTGAACTAATGACTGTAAATCGACTAGGAAAATTTTTCTGAACGACATTCAGCTGGTCAGTCATTTCCTTACAGTTAGTTTACCCCCCAAAATAAAGATTGTTCAGGAGTCCCAAATGTTAAGTCTGAGTCATGCCTCAAGTCTTTTCTGGATGAATCTTATGTTAAGTCTCTCATCGCTGTGCACAACTCCAGCTCAAGTTGCAGACTTTGGACAAAATATAATGGCACGATATTTGCAATGACAGATGAGGACAAATGGAATCATATTGTTAATTACTGTTAATCTTATCATCTGGTAGAGCGGAACACTGTGGAGTCAGAGTATCCGCATTCTGTTTAACTTCAAGATAACAAGCAAGTGGCAGTCAGATAAGAAGTGACATGGATTTATGTGTCACTTCGAGACCATATGTAGAGGTTTTCTTTTCAGTCTGTGACCTTTGGCCACAAGCAGTCAATAAATGAACTCGTCTGACGTCTGCTGTGACAGTAAACAGTGTCTGACTCACTTCCAAACTCACCAGGAACTCTGCAGTCTCTTATCACTTCTCTCTACAGACTGAAAGTATTTGCTTAATCATTTTACAACTGATTTCACAGCATACAGTGGTGTACTGGCTGCAGACAGGTGAGATCAGCAGAACTGAAGTAGCTAATGTACAAAGTTTATTTCGAATGTTCTCCAGGCTATAATTTGGTAGGAAAATGTTGTTGTATCTTATGTCACAAACACTAAAACAGCTTTACATTAATGAAAATAATAGGTCAAGATTCTGTGCAGTCCCATGACACAAAGCTGGATGTGCAGCAGCAGCTTTTGTTGTAGTTGAAGCGAGCCAGACACATTTGTCACTTGCATATCTTACGCAACAGAAACACCCTCATTTTAAGTTATGCAGCTGTCTACACTGGCTTTGTGCATCTTGTGCCCCAACTCCATGTAACATGCGTAAACGTGATCTGAAGCGTTTATTTAGACTCCAAGTCTATTTTTTCGACAATATGTAGAGGTTGAAAAATAAAAAGGCACTGAAAGTGTATTTTATCCACAGAGTGCTCCAGAGGCAGAGATGAGGTAACCCTTCTCTGGCTGTAATCCTACAGACCCTCCCTTCACTTTATCCAGTAGCTGGGAAGCAAGTTACTGGAACTTGTCTGTCACCTGTCTGTCCTGGGCACAGGCACTGGTACTCTCTCACTCATCTTCACCCACACACTTGTGCTTATGCCACAATCAAATGCATTGTTTTGATGGGAAAATAGATCAGGGATATTCACACATATCAAAGGAAAATTTCACACTGCACAGAAAGTTTGGCTGCTCATTTCAGCTGATGCTTTGAAATGCTCAGGCAAGATAGATGGACGGTTTCGTGTGGGGTGACACTGATGTGACGTTGCAGTCTAGATGAGGGGTTATAGTCCTTGGGCTCCTCTTTATTTCGGGGCCTGGGGTCCTTTCTAGGTTCTTGATTTCACTTGGTAAGCTCACAGAAATGAGCAAATATGATCTGGAGCCCTGAGGCATTACTCGCCATTTTGTCACATATATATGTAATATAAGTCTTATGTTATATAAGTAGAACCAGACTACTAATTGGAGGACCTTGGATTAGGTCAGAGATGTAGTGAGGTGGGGGACGTAGAGGAGGAGCAGCAGCTGGTTCTGAGTTTCTCAAACCATCTGAATCTGATCTCTGGTCAGGTCTGTGCAGCCAGCTGGCATCTGTGCATGTTTAGGAGAGGTTTATAATGAGGATACCCAACTGTCACCCTCATTGTAATTTATAAGGGCCAAGATCCCATTTGTGTTTTTAGACTTTGTAGACATTAGAGATTGGTTGTCATAGTAACAGTACAGACAAGTGCTCAGCGACACGGAGCATGAGTTCTGTCCATCACCTGTGAATGCAGAAAGACACAAGTAAGGCGGACGTCTGGTCGTTGCTGCAGGTTGACCCCAGATGAGGCTGAAAGCAAGATAAAAGGTATATCAGGAAAACTGCATCAAATGTACTTTGGTTGTGTGTGACTACATATATATTTCTGTTTGAATCATTCCAATCAGCTTTCCTCAGGACAGAAACTGCTCCGATTAAGGTGATGAATGACTTTTATTACACCTCAGAGTAGAAACCTTGGTGTTTTATTTGATAGCAACAGCCATATAAAATCTGTAACAGAGTCATGTTTCTTTCAACTCAGAAAAATCTCTAAAATTAAGCCATTTCCATCCACCAAAAACCTTGAAACAGTAACTTATGCTTTTATTCCATCACTTCTTATTGCAGTTATCTCTTTGCTCTCTCAGTGATTAAAAATAAAAATAAAAACCGCTGGCATGTCCCAAAATATACCATACATCAAATACATACATATCCATACATCAGACTCACCTGTATCGATCCACAGCTGTGAAATAATTCTGTAATTCAGCAGTTTCTTCAGAAATGCTTCAGAAATGTTCCTTCCTCTTCAAAACGTTATGTGTGGCTGTGATACATTAATAACGCTGTTGTCCATTATCCACATTTTCTGATGAATGAACAGCATAGCATAAAACAGGGCTGCTTTGCTTAGTTTTTGACAGGTTGTCATGTTGGAGATATCTTTCATTGGACAGTAACACTGTGGAGGAAATATTTCTAGAAACATTGCTTTTTTAAAAAAAAATGAAAAAAATAATAATCACGTACAAGGCAGAGTCAGTGGAAATAGAAAACTTTTTTGCTTTGACCTATCATTACAAAGTAAATGTTGATTGCACAGTGTAATGGCTATAGAATAGTGACAACATCCATGTTTCGTATAAACCTTACTGTCACTGTGCAATTCAGGAATGACAATTCCCAGCAAAATGAAGTCTTGGTGTACAGAATAAATGACAAGAAATAACAAACTCAAGCCTTTTCTCTTAATGTTTTCTTTTAAGGCTACTTCCCCCATCACCTGGACACCAATTCCTATTTGTGCAGAGCAATAACATTACTCTGTTATTACTGTGCAAAGCACATCATTACAATAGCTTTTTAATATAATATTGTGACAATTTCATTTTACCTCTTCATTGAATGTGTTTGTTTCTTCTCTCTTATTTCCAAAGTGGTGCTGATCATGCCTTCATGGAGTTAGACTCTGAGGAAAACAGAAAGAGCTCCAGTTGTCTTTGCAAAGTGCAAACAATGGTGTCACTTCAAAACACTAATTGTATGATGACACACAATCATATAATCACCAGGTAATTTTAGAATAAAATGACCAGTTTAATTCATATTTAAATAGTTTTAGTTTAACTAAAATCTTTAGTAAATACTATCCACCATAATCACACAGTGGCTATTTTCTTCTGACACACACAGTGCTGTGTTTTATGTTTCAAGTCATATTTAATAACAAATCTGACAAATTATTTCACTGCTTACTGATTGATCAGCAACAGACAAGACAACAGTCAAAATCTGGGGGGACGTCAGGCCATATTTGATGCTGAAACAACCTGTTAGCTACAGTGAGACAACAGCTAGGATTAACCACTTCCTAAAACAAGTGTAAATTAATTCTGACATATCAGCGCACATCTTGCATACATTCATTTAAGCCTGGAGGTAAAATGCAGTGGATGTAATCATGCCTGTAATGTGATGCTGACTCTTGCTGTCTTTTGTCCATGTATGTAAGCAAAGCAGCTACAACAGGGTTGCTGGTATGTTAGGTTGGAACAAAATATCAGTCTGGTCATACATTTGTCCTTATCATAACACTTCTTTGTTGTATTTAATCTGTATGAACACTACACAGAAAAATGTGTTCCAGTGAGCAAAACGTCACATAACGTTACTGACTTACTGACTTAAGTGTTAAATAAATGTGTCCAAGGATTGCATAGATATTTTAGAATTAATTTATGCCTTTCCTATCATATCATGTAACACTTGCTAATGCTAATGCTGCTGTTAGCTGTTGTGAGTTTTTTTTTCAGTTGCTGATCAATTGGGAAGGAGTGAAATTATAAAAAAATTGTCAGATAAACTAAGTGTACACGACTTACAACCTGAAACACGATATAACGTTTGAGTGTGATGTCAGAGGAAAATGAAATTTGCATTTTGTTTATTTATAAAAAACAAATCCAGGCAGGATGTTGGGACCAGTTTTACCATCTTTACCACAACAGTTAATGACAACGAAACATATTTTGAGGACGAAGCACAAATGGATCTATGACATCAAAGAAAAATGATAGATAGTGGTATCCATGGTATCTGTGTTTAATTCCTCCCACATAACAACATTGACATTAGTTGATTTTAGAGCGCTGGTGTCTTTCAAATATGCATTATGCACAAGTCAGCCGACCCATTCAAGCAGTGCTGCGCTGTCCTTTGGGGGATGAGTAATACAAGCTGAGCTATCAGCAGAGAAAATCTCAACTACGAAATCTGCTCTCCCGCCCTCGCCTCTTGCATGCAGACGGGGTCACAAATAGAGACGACTCCAAGCCAAATAAATCCTGATTGCAGAACACACAGTCCGGGCTTTCTGACTTCCTAGCACGCCCAATAACCTTGACCGAAATAAGCCCCTGCTGACCGAGCCAGGTAGCCCTCACTTCTGATGATATCTTGGGTAATGGATGTGGACAATTCCACCTCACAATTACCAGGTTTGAGATAATGGAAGAGGAAGTGGAACATCACTGAATGAATAAACTGCAAGTCAACAGCCCAGATGGACTACATGATTCATTAGCAGAGAGGGTTTGTTTTGTTTGGTGCCTTTGAAAGAATGAAATAAATGAGCAGTTCTACGTTCACCACACTCCTCATATGTGTGTTCTATTGGCACAGGTAAATGAAAATGCAAAAATATGCAGTAGTGGGCCTGTGTCTGTGTGGGTTGACTCTACTGTCTGACATACTTAAAGTTATCCAGTACACCCACATGTACAACTGAAGGAGTGTATGATGTATTTAGTCTGGAAGTGTGTGCATGTAGAGTGTAGAGGTTTTGTTTCAGGACAGTCCATGTGTTGATCTTGTATCTGGTATGAAAAACAGGCCATTAAGATTACACTTAGGGTGATCAGATCCCAAAACACTAAATGTGGGACAAAGAGTTAGTCTAAAATACTGTTGATATCTTATCTGGTTTCAGTAGCCACACATTTTTTTTTGTGAGAATCACACACTGTGAGTTTTCCCCTGATTCCTTGCAAATTTTGCAAAAAATGCCTTCTGCTGTCCTCACATAGTAGTTTCCCAGTTTTTGTTGAAGCTGCATTTCCTTTTTTTGTGTTAGTTTCCATCATAATCAGCTTAAATCTGCACAGTTTATGCTACTGACAGTTTTTCCCATAGCACATGCTCTGCAGTGTTTTGAGTTTTAAAAACTTGAGCCATGCTGCGTAAAAATGCTGTGTAGTCATATGCAGTTTTTTTAAGTGTCTAAAAAAGGATAACAATGTTGCTATTTGTAATGACTGCTTGGTGCTAGTCATGTGAGAAGAAGCCAAATCACATTCCTTCAACAGTACAAATTGAATTGCCCATCTTAAAAGCCATCATCCAGATCATTACGACAAATTGATTAAGACTAAAAAGAAATAGAAAACTGTTAACATAGTTTTCTTATTTTGCTCCCTGAATGTCTGTATTTTGTAAAGTGATACATTTTATTTTGAAAGGCATTATGTTTTACTTTGAAAATCATTGTATTTTATTTTGAAAAGAATTATAATTTATTCTCTGCAAGGTGGAAAGATATGTGCATATATAGGTATTTGTATCACCTATCAGCCAAAATTAATTAGAACAGATTGGTGTATCGGATATCGGCAAATAAATATGGTATTATTTATGTCTGGCTTGCTGTATAGGATTATAATTAATAACATTGCAGAGAAAAAAATGCTTTACAATGAAAAAGTTTGTACTGCTGATAATAGACTACTGGTTTTAACAAAGTCTCTGCCTTCTGTGCACAAACTGTTGTCACCTTGCAGGTACTGATGCACCTAAATGAGGAGGTGGTCAGTTATTTTTTTAGTCATAGCTTGTGAATCTGTGCATCTAAGTCATTTTTCAAAACAGAACAATCCATGTTCTCAAATCAATAATCATAGCCCAGCTGACGCATGTTAGATTGCCACATGAATGACGCCAGGAGGACCAGCGTTTTGTGTCACTGAGCATTCAGATCTCAAGAATGAAGCGGATGGAACCAACGCTGTCCTTTGAAGCTTGCGTCCTGAAGGTCATATGGACTGCATGAGTTGCGTTCAGCCTCTGCAAAGCGCCACTGCCTACGTAAAGGTCATAAACGCTATATGAACATCACAAAGCCAGTGTGTCATCGTCAGTATCTGAGCATGGAGAGGGCCCACACACTGTCAAGGAAATCAATACAGGGAAAAAAATATTGCATTAAATGACACAGCAGATCGGAGAGGGACCATTTTAAAGTAACAGTCAAAAAAATTTAAAGTATTTGGCTATTTCATCTCAGTTTTGGGTTCTGGATACTTTTACAGACTTTTATTTGCAGATTCTCTAAAGCGATTGGTTGAAATCTGCACTACATTCGAATGAACCCAGCCACTGAGCCACTGACATGACTGAAGAGAATTGTCATTATGCAAGTGTCATTATGCAATTGTCATTATGCAAGTGCGTCATCCTCAAATGGTGTATTAAAATTCATACACATTTACAAAGAATAAAATTAAATGAGATTAGCAATAGAAAATCACAAAAAAACAACAAACCCTATGAAAATAAGCAATATAAAGTATAAAACAGGAATTAACAATAAAATAAAGTAAAATACCAGTAACAAGGGTGCTAATAAGGAAATACAGGTAGATGACAGGGTCTCTGGAGATGCAACAACCACCACACAACTTTATTGATGATTCAGCAGCTTTAAGCTTTTACAAACACACACAATACTGCAATCATGATTTAGATTTATAGTAGCAACCAAGATTATTTCTTCAAGCTTCAACTTCACTGTCCAGGAAATAATCAGATATTTAATGCATAGGAAGTCCTTCGAGAAAGACCTTCATCCTGTCTTGCTCTTGCTTCTCACCACAGACAGCAAACCTGAGCGACCCCGGGGCAGAGCGCTGTGGAAGTCGACAGGAGCGAACAGAGCTGAGACTCGAGAGCAGTCAGACAAGGTGTCAGGATGACAAATCCTTGCACCGGCTCATCCCCACAGATCAGCAACAATGTGCAGTGACAAGAGGCAGGGCCGGACTGACTGCTGCTGTAACGGGCTCAGACAGCGCAGGAACACCTGAGCGTACCCGAGTCCACACAGACCAACTGCTATCAGTCGTCGCTCAGCACCCTGCTGCACCGCCGCAGCCTCAACAAACCGACACAGGCAAGCTGTGTGATTTAGTTCCCACCTCAGCCACACGTCACCATTTTACTCAAGTCCATCTTCACACACACACACACACACCCACACAGGATAACTTTTGTGCAGTGACAGATTTTTAGTAGATCACAACAGTTGGCACTGAAGTTGAGCCGTACAAAAACATGCTCAGTTTCCTGGTTAGATATGATACAAAGGTTTATAATGTGGATCAGTCCATGATATACTGTGTTCTCTTTACATAAACAAACTTAAGATGTCTGTACAGGGTAGACTGCGATTTTTTTCACATTTCAGGAAAATAAATATGCAAGAACAGATGAAAGTTACTCAATGTTTGCTTACTCAGTAATAATAATGCAAGGTAGGTTAAAGCTGAAAGACATTGATCATATCAAAATGTTACCAGAAACTTTAGAAACATGTTAAGTTAGCTCAAGATACACTGTTCAAGAAATCAAGTTTAACCAACGGGTTGTTCTCATTAAGCAGTTTTTCTAATTTTCAAAGGTCAATCAGTTCTGCATTTCACACAAAAAAAATGAAAAAAGAAATCTGCTAATATGTTGATCGTGTGCCTTTAGAAACTTAATTTAATAAGTTGATTAAACTCTCTTCAGTACATCCCTTCAACTCATCATTTCAAATCAAAAGACTTCAAGCTAGGTTAGCTCATGTTTAGAACTTCTGGAGTGTACTAGAATTTTTAAGTTTAATTAACTTGAATGAATAAAACTTTTATATTTGCGTCGTGTGAATGCAAAAAGATAAGATTCCACCAAATTCCTGTATGATTTTCTGTGTATTTGCACAAACATAACTACACACAAAACACATAATGCCTTGCCTGGATGCTGATGCCTATACACATACAGCCCCATGCTAATTTGTTTGACAAAAACAAAACAAAAAAAATTAAATGCTCTTTCCATTCTTTTATTGACCTTTATCAACTCTGAATGTTACTTTCCCTTCATATTGATGATGTTGTTCCCGTTATTCAAACTTCACAGTACAAACTGTCTCCTCAACAGCAGTGAGCACTTCTGGGTATTTAAGTTCAAATAATTCCCATTGTCCTCCATTGTGAAGTTGTCTACTCTGGCTTTAAACATCTATGTAATGCTCAAATTTAGTACACTAACTATCAACTTAAGTAAATCTAAAAGCCACTGTGTATCAAAAATTTGAATTTCAAATTAGTTTAAAAGATCCAGCAATCACATAATAACTCTTTGCAGAGTGGCATTAATACAACTAATGTTTTGTACATTGTTACTTCTTGCATAAAAAGGCTGTTACTTAATATGCCTCAGCATGATAAATGGTATTGCATTTTCAATCTGAGTGTCACAGACAATTACTGACAAAGAATTAAATCACCACAAATAATGTTCTCGACAGGTCAGGGCATTTACTGTCGTTTCATAAGCAGCAAAATGAGGCTGCTGGGAGTGAAGGGCGGTCCATTATGCTCAGTCTCACCGAGCTGCTGTTGTCTTTAACCGTTCTCAAAAGACAGAGAAAAGGCAATCAAAGTAGTTGAGCCAAAAACAAGCAATTGATAACAAGTGACGACTAATGTCTGATGATGTCATCAGGGTTATATCTGTCTTGGTTTTAACTGAAGTGCACAACAAACTGGACACGTGGCTTTTCAAATCATGGGGGAAAAGTCCATATCTCAACCTTTAATGGTTCTATTTTGATCCAGTCTTTTTATAATCTGTCTCTTGTGAGTCCTTAAACTTTGTAGAAGTATAAACTTCTAAACTGGAAGTTTGCAAGTTCCAGCACTTGCTTCAACTAACCAATTTCCATTAGCCAAAATCAATGCTGGTGTCCTTAACAATTGTTTCCCCTCCATCGACAGTCAACAAGGACAACAAGAGATCGATTTACAAGTCTAAGAAACAGCACATCTTATATGTTTTACACCACCCTTTTTTTCGGGATACCCTCAAAACAGACACGGTTTGGAAGGACATTTGGGAGCTGTTGGAAATTACAAGTACGTAAACTGTCCTTGGCAATGTGAGGAGGGGATGAGGGAGGATGCTATCCCCATTGTTGGCAAAATGACCAGAATGCATCCCCCTTGTTAACCTGTGAGCCCTCCCCCCCCCCATGGATGTAATGAATTACTCAATTACTTATGCAGAATTTTTCAATATAGTAATATTTGTCAGATTGTGTTTAAAGCAACCCTCCCTATGTTTTGAGCTTGGTGGTTCCATTAAGTGAGATTTTAAATTTCTGGAAAATCTAACAGGGGGAACTCATTATAGATCTGTCTGAAAAACCTGTTTATACTATATATTGCCTTATTTTTAAGTACACTGCAGACAGGAAATGTAGAGTGTGAATACGCTTCTTTAAAGTAGGATATCTGGAAAAGCAGAACTGTAACATAATTTAGGAGCAGACAGTGGCGAAATCAGCCTTGGACTTATCTGCTAAGAGCAGAGGTGAGGGTTGCAGAGAAGAGTAAAGCTGAACCACTGTCTCTATTTTATTTTATTATTATTTTTTAATATTAAAACAATACACATGAACATGTATTTTTGGGACACAAAGAAAACCTTCAAAAAGTTGTGCTGTGTTTTGTGTATTTGTGTTTTTGTGTAACAGTAACTTCTAACCCTCATGTGCATGTTGTCTTGTGCATTGGTTACACTGCTTTTATTTTATGCACAATGAGCTCCCTGAAACCCAGAGGCAAGAAGTAACAAAGTGCAAATACTTTTCTAACGTACTTCTATTTTTCTGACAACTCTTTACTTTTACTCCCTACATTCGAACACAAATATCCATATGCTTGCTACTGTATTTTAAATGCATTTGAGAAGAATTACAATTTATTTTTATTATGCATCATTGCACGCCACCTTCCCAACATCAGGAATGATTTCAACCTAAATGGATAAAACAGTAACACAAAGAAATAGCCATTTCTTAGTGTTCTCATCAGTGCATATCGCACACGACAGACAAGATGGTGTGAAAAATGCTAAAAGAGGATAGATAAAGAGATAACAAGATGGAAAAGACATGAAACTTATAATAAGATGTAACAAGACAAAAGAGACATAACAAGATGATGAAAAAAAGTAACAAGACATGAAAGACCTAGCAAGACAAAAAAGATGTAACAAGACAGAAAAGACATAACAAGATGAGAAAGACATTAAAAGAAATGACAAGACGAATAAGACATTACCAGACGAAAAAGATGTAAAAAAAAAAAAAAAAAAAAAAAAAAAGGTAATAAGACATAAAACACATGAAATATGTAACAAGATGTAACAAGATGTAAAAGAGGTAACAAGACAAAAAAAATGTAACAAGACAAAAAAATGACAGAAATTTCAGAGCCTGTACTTTTTGACTTTTACTTGAGTAAAGAAGTTGCATCAGTACTTCTTATCTTATTTTACATAAGTATTTGTACTTGCACTGTAGTAAAAACTGTGTACTTTTGCCACCTCTGCTGAAAACAAGGGATGATTTAGAAAGTGCAGCTACTTTGATATAATAACATATTAAGTGAATATGGAGACAGCAGTATTAGAACATATGGGCGGCTTTCTAACACACATACACACACACGCAGAAACACTTACAGATCTGTATCAGATGCAGTGTAAAACAATGGATAGACTCATCCATACACGTCGTGTAGGAGGGCTCTGGATCTTGGCAGTCTGCATTGAGAACATGTGCGAAAATACAAGGCGATGAGTCAACACCCAGATCCTCGACAGCTCGAGTGAAACACAACATACATGACAGTAAAATCAAAAAGACGTAAGCAGGCGGATAGCTACTGTGTTCACTTTGAAGTGCACAGGGGCGGGTGCCCTCATGTACAGTTCCTTTGATGCTGGCACCCTTAAAAAGCATGCATTTACCTCCCAGCAGTATGACAGAACCTAATTACAGAAAGCTGCCTCCAGAAAATAAAATGAGGGGAAAGAAACTATTTTGGCTGTCGCTTTGACACTTTGCAGATAAACTTCTCTGCATGTTAATTTGCTACAGGCCCATCCCCGCAGGAAGTGGCATGGGCTAATAGCAGACTCTCATGCTGTGATTGGCCACTGGCGTTGGCCGTGGGAGGAAGTAGATATCTGAGGACACAGCACATAAATCGGATTAACACATAATTGACATGTTTACTGGGGTATTTTTAGCTTCCATTTGATTGGAAAGTAGGGAACAAGGCTAAATTCACGGTCCAATTACATTTGAGGATATAACTGCCGGGTACACATGTGCCCACGCTACCTTACAAATCTGATTTACATCGCTGTGTGCCTGAAATGAATTGAGGGTGACCTTGAAAAGGCGTAGGTAATTGAAATATTTCTTGCAGCTGTGGTTCAATGAATGAACACTTTAATGTAAGAAAATAGTGAAACATTATGGACTAATATAATAAAATTCTGAAAATATACAACCCTCCTGTGAGTGAACGTGAATTAAATGCAAGTGAGACACTTTTGGTATTTAATTTTTGCCTATATTACATTTTGTGTGTCAGTGCCTACAGGAAGTAACAACTCAAGACTTCACAGTAAAATACAAACTAAAAAGGAATACTGCATGCTGTCTGAGATTTCTAAATCTTCAGCTTTTGTCATCTCTCTGGTGTTAAGTGCCACACACCAGCCTCGTGTTAAACAGGAGCATGCTGTGTGTGCTTTACTGGCTTCACCTTGTATGATATCTCTGTTCAGAAATGCCAAACAGCTGTCACTCACTGCCATTTGAAGCTAGCAGATATCACAGTGTTGGTGAGCTCGTCTTTGTTGGTGAGCGGTTGTTGCTTTCGTGCTGCACTTCTAGCAAACAGTCAGACATAATGGGATGGGTGGACGGTGATGTCGTTTTGCTTTTCTGTCTGTGTTTGAAGTTTGTCTTGTTGTATGTGGCACTGCTGTCCTTTATCTGTCATTGTTTGTGCTTATCACTCTGTTCTTGTGATTTTTCCAGATAATTCAATAGTACACAAGAATTAATGACTTGCTGTTGTGCACAGCAAATGGGAAAGTGTTGTCACTATTGTGAAATCTCTTAAAGGTTGCTTTTGGAGTTTTTCATTTGCAGCCACACTATCAGGCAATGTTTTAGCCATTTTGTTGTTTTGTGCACACACGCTAGGATGTCACTGGTTTCATGCTCTTCCACTGATGGACAGGTGGCGGTGATATTGCTGGTAAACTTGGAGAGCACATACCTTCGCCAAGGCCAATAGTCTGCTCTTCTGTGACATGCAAATCTGCAAGCATAAACCTCATTGCCAATATTTTTGCTTGTTCTCATGCATGATATGTGTTTTTCTATAGCTACACCTTATTTTAAAAAACTGTTGTTAAAGTTGTAGAGATATTACAAGTGACCCTTTTTCGTTTGTGCTCCAGTAACATTAGAGCAAACTTGGCACCTCTGTCAACTTTCTCATTTCTCTTTAATAGTCACATATAGAGTCACATCTTAAGTTAGCTAATGATTGATGTAGATTAGCTTGCTGTAGTTAGCATTTTGCTAACATTAGCTAATTTAAGATGTTGGTTTTACAGGTTCCCCAGCAACATCTTTCAACCATCTTCAAAATGTGGTTTTCTTTTCAACATAGGAGAGCCTCAAACATACCGTATCTAAGTAGAATATACAGGAACTGAGAAAAGGGGCCAAAGTTCCAAGCTTGCTCAACTGTCATTGGAGCAGAGAGCGAAAAGGGGCAGGATTTAGACAGGGGCATTTTTTTTTTTTTTTTTTTTTTGTAATCCTGCTGACACACAGATAAACATCGAACACCAAACTGGCACTGAAAACAAAGTTTTGCAAAGAACAGAAGGAAATACATTTAACACATTTATTAGACCACAAGGATGCATATTGGTGAGAAACACTGAATGTAAACTGTTGTTCATTTACCAGGAAACTCCACATTTGAATTTGTGTAAGGTATGCCAGTGGTTCCACATGTTTATTGGTTGTGATCTCTCACTGTAATATGAAGCAACATCTCATTACAACCCGTGCATGTCTAAATGTTGTGAGTACTTTAACTACAGGGACTTTCCCCCTCTCATTTGAATCATTATGTTTCCCAGGATTTATATTTTTCTTTTATTCTTCCGGAGTATTCATCTCATCACACTCAGACACAGCTCTGAAACCTCTGATGTATGATACAAAATGAATACTGTATACTCCAAGCTTTGTATGAACATGAAATGTTAATGCGTACACTCTTTCATACAGATTTCATAATTCATAAAAGATCAGACGTACACTACATGAAATGTTTTGTAAATGTTGGATAGCTCATGTTTTGTGTTTCTTTACACCTGATAAATGACATATAAGACATAAAGTTCATATACTGCTGTTTGTGTGCTATAACACTGGTTTTGGTGACCAACAGGAGTCCTTAAGCCGGTTGTAGTGGGTCCCCAGCAGAAGGAGGAATAGAAGGTTTTACCTTTAATCACATCTTTTGAAAGCTGGAACAACAATGAAAATGATTTTGATTGATTGTAATTTATAGTGATCCTAGTTTGATAATTGATTGATGATGAAGACTTTATTATCTTTGAATGTAAAAATAAAAAAGAGTAGATTCTTTCGGATAAAATCTTCTCAGATTTCAGGTCTGTGGTCTAATGTGCATCTACTGTGGTGGTATTTGACGTGAAAAAGTAGAACCCCTGTCCTATGCAACACCCATGAGATACTACTTCACAAACACGTATTAATGCAATGTTTATTATTGCATTTTTTTTTTTGCCCGCGAAATGCCCAAAATCTGCCCAAATTTATAAAAGAAATGCTTTTGACAAAAGGAAATACAAATGAATTTAGAAATAATAACATTTTTATCATGGTTGATAACATTTTTTCAATAAGACATAACAATAAAACAACAATTGTGTGTTCAGAAGTTGGCTGGAATGAAATGAAATGGGAGACTACAATGCACCTATAAAGCTTTCTTCCATTTCTGACCTCTGCCTTAAAGATAAAGAAAAAAATAAAGGGGCAGTGCAAATAACATAAAATAATATCCTTCTTGGTCAACTGCAACAAGCCTTGACAGTATGCCCAAACACACACATGCCTGAGGAGGGAGAGACAGGGGTACACACAACCCTGTGCTATCAAACGGCCAAAAAAATAGGATGTTGTGTTGCAAGAGGTTTCTAGTAAAATGAATATACAGATTTGATAGAGGCAGATTTCCTCTCAGCAGAATAAATCAGATTTATGTCATATCAGAGTTGTACTGAGTGACTGGATGTATTTACATAACTACGGAATACAAGTTATAAATACATTAATATATGTAAAAACCAGCCCAACCAGCCAAATTCTGTCCACCCACCCAGCCTATTTTAACCTACACAATGCAACTCAAACCAGCTCAACTGGGCGGAAAAACCACCCAATCTGGCAACACTGTGTAGGATGAGATGGACAAATACTGTGTCTTAATATGCCAATATTATGCATGTTATAGCATTTATATATATGGGCAGATATTGTTTCATTACTGTAGTTACTTTATGAAAGTCAGCAGTAGAAATGAGCAAAATGGACAGTAGTTGTATGTATGAAAGTGTGGTGAATTATATCACCTTTATCAGTTGTTGGTCACCATAATCTGCTGTAGGAACCATCAAACAAAGGCTCTTAATCACTGAGTGTTTACATATGGGGGTGGACGGGACACATTGCAAGATAGTAAAATTGCAGCGCTTCAGATCTCTTTCCCCATGCTTAATCAAAGCTTCCCCACTTAATTACTGGGGCAGATTAAAAATAGCAAAGCCAGAGTGTATGTTCCCCCGTCAGCCCCCACAGCCTGTCAGAGCTGGCAACTGAGCCTGTGGGCAGCATATGTGAAAGACTCATCTGCTACTACCCTTCATCCCTTTAATGAATTTACTACATCACAAGTAAACATTTCACCCTCTCCTCCCGTCCACTGATAGCGATGACACACATCAGGAGTCAGCGCAGGCACTCCTCTCAGGCACGATGGTGCTCATTCCCCGAGAGTAACGCCTGTTGACATGGCTGCTGGGAGACTGGACATCTTAGGGGAGACGCACAAAGTCCACAAGGGCTGCCTGCTATTTCATGTGCTAAAACAAAATGTCAACATGCTGGCAGAGGCCATGTTCCTGCTCTTTACTTCTGGGAGTTTCATTTTTATGCTACTGTGCCCCAAATAGACACACATTAAGCCTCATTTAAATAGATTTTTATCCCTTGGACTCTGATATGGGTTTTTGTTGTTGTTGAATTAGTGCTGAATTATGTAACAGTGTTCAGTGGACTTGGAGAGATACTCGTGGTGACAATGAAAAGTATAATTAGAAAAGTCCTTATGCTCTAATTGGGAACAGTCGCACCAAATCATTTGACAGATGGCAACATGCAGGAATTGGCCAAATGTAGCGCCAACCCAAACAAGCAGATGATTTTTGGGATATCAGCTACGTGGTCACATAGTAAAGAATATTAAAACAGCTTTGGAAGTTCAAACTGATATCAGAGAGATATTCTGGCCCTGATTTAACAAGCTAAAGCAGCTAAAAACAAGTGCCACTTTTTGTTGGCATGATATGTATATGTAAAAACCATCAGATCTGCATCAATTCAACAAAAAACACCTGTCAGGCTTCTACTTAAAATGATTATGTTTGTTATTATTATGTATTAAACTAATTTTGGTGGCGAACACAACACATGTGGTGACTCTGTGGTTTTGACGCTACCTGCATGGCTGTAGCGATGGCAGCATCCAAGTCTTTAGTCCAGCCTGGAGTATCTGAACCACTATTTGAATGATTTCCATGAAATTTTGGGCCAACATTCATGGATCCCAGAGGATGAATCCCACTGACTTTGGCCTCAATTACCTCAATTTTCATCTTGTGCCATCAGCAAGTCAAAATCTGACTTTGATTTATCACTTTAGGGGGATGTTCCATTTTGGTTGGTTGGTCACATTGCAATGTTACAAAGAGGTCATTTGGGTCATTAAGAGAAGATTTCCACATGATCCTCTGTTGGTCATGCGAGAATGTTTCATATGGGTCTAAGTTGGTCATATAGTAACGTTCCGTACTGTATGTGACTTCAGGGGGATGTTCCATTTTGGTTACTTTTTGGCCACATAGTAATAACATAAAGAGAACATCTGGGGTATTCAGAGAATATTCTTATATGGTTCCCGGAGGACTTTTCATTCGGGAGCACATTTTGGGAAATAAAAAAAACATTCCCATATGGCTCTCTGTTGGTCGTATGACAACGTCTCCTCAGGATTTTTAAGAGGAAAAAGTTTCCTTGAAAACAGTTTGGGAACATTCACGAACAGAATTTCCTGTACTTACAAGGACGTTCCCATTTGGTTCCAACTTGATCACATCACAACATGGCATTAGAATTTAGAATACATTACGTCAGCCTATTTACCATTTCGTTACATTACAGTAACATTACAGAAACATTACAGAAACAAAGTGCCAGTGTCATCAGGTTTTGTGGAGATCAAACCAGAAGTGTAAACAGAATTGTTGTCTTCTATTTGCTTACATCCACCACAACAACAGTAGGGCCTTTTCTGTGTGGAGTTTGCATGTTGGGTTTCCTGTTTCCCCCATCATCAACAACATGTATGTTGTTAGGTCACTGTCTCCTGTCACTGCTGGCTCAGAGATGGAGTTGGTCACAGGGTGCATAGTGGCTGCCCAATGCTCCTAACCCTTAGTATGGGTTAAATGCAGAAAACAAATTTCCCTAAAGGATAACTTGTAAATATGCTTTCATGGTATTTCAAGATGTTAAGGTTTACGTCCCCTAAAGGTTCTGAAAATGCAGAACATTCAGTTTCTGAGTACAACACCACAGACCTAGTGGGGCTGTAGACTGTTAGTCTTGTTACTTTTATAACAAGCCCATTTGACATTTTTGGTTTTATTTTCTTGATCATTTAAAACGGTGCTCTGCCCAGCACATTATCCTTTTCAGAAAGCTTACATATATGGACAGAGCAGTACCACGGTAGTCGTGGAGGCAGTGCAGCCAATAGTTCAAGTGAGACACAACCACAGGACACGATGAAGAAGTTTACATGTTGAAATGTATTTAATGGCCGCACAGACCACCGCCATCTGCAACACTGCCTCAGCTTTTGTGTTTTTGTCAAGAGATACATTATTCGTCCTCCTCCAGTGTTTCCATGTTTGTTGTTGTCAGAAGCTTTTAACTCATCTTCTTCTTCAGGGTTCCTCTTGTCTCAGAGTAGCGCACTCTAGTGGATGTATTATTTAACATCTGTGCTAATATAAAGGATGCATCTAAATATGTGGGCGGTGATGGTTAAATTGAAACAAACATATCTATTTTTGTTTGTAAAGGGGGCATAAATGAGTCTTTATGCCTGACTGCTTCCTCCTGTTTGTGAGACCAAATATAAATGATTCTATAATGGTTTTGAGCATTTGAACTACACACCTTCTGACCACAAGACACACATGTCAGACTCTACCTTTCCTGTGTCTCTACAGGACAGTTTCAGTCATGAAAGCAAGCAGACAGCTGTCAGCCAGACTCTGAATAAAAGATTTTGCTCCAAGCAGACAGAGAATAAAGGCGTCTTTTTTGGGTCACCATCCTCAAACTTGTCTCCAGAGTCCTTGCAGAAGCACAACGGCCTCAGTGATAATTCTTAAGAAAAGCTATGAATGTTTCAAAGGCTTCTAGCAGGCCTTAAGGTGCGTCTTTATTCTTCATGATAGACCTATCAATCCAGTCAGTCAGGATAATGAATTTTGTACGACAAAGTGTGTGCATCAGGCTTTTGATGAGGATATGCTCTGTGCGGCTAGAAAGCAAGGAGACCTGTGTGGATTGTCTCCTGTTTGAAAATAAGAGAAGAAAGATCCTTAGAGTCTCACTCTAAAGAACTACAACAAAAATATAAATGCAACGCTTTTGTTTTTGCTCTTATTTTCCATGAGCTGAAGTATAAACTCTAAGTCTTCGTTTATGCACACAAAAGGTATATTTCTCTTCTTTCATACAGAGATGCTGAGTAAACAGCATGATTATTGCACAGGTTTTGCCTTGGACTAGTCACAATAAAAGCCCACTCTAAAATGTGAAGTTTTATCTTAACAGAAGACATATACTGGGCACTAAACTTTTTCACATAGCCCTAATTATATCAGATTTCTTTTCCAAGGAGGCCAAAGTCATGACACGCTGTACTCTGCCTCTGACTGACTTACTCTTATATACACACTCTAACCCTCACTATGGCTGATCCCTGAAAGTTAAAGATTTGAATCACCAGTCAGAAATTCCTTGTGTCAGCATGGCGGGAGAGATCATGAATCAAGTGGTTGGTAAACAAGTTTTAGCTGCTGTTTTTTAGCTGGGTCTTTGTTCACAGAGCAATGCAACAGCATGGCAGACTATAAACTTTACAAATTGAGTCTCTCACTCACCACAAACGGCAAAACTAACTATGATGGAAGCAGAGAAGAGTGATAGAAACAGAGCACGACTGACACACTGTCAGCCACTTCACCCCAGCGCACCATGGAGCGTACAGGGCAGGTGACGATTGCTTGTTTGCTTGTGCTTGTTTTTGCCAGCGACAGTCTCAAGATTTTTGTTTAAATCTATATTTAAGTGTCTGAGAACATTGTGGGAAAGATCATTTCAGTGAGAGAGCTAAAAAAATTCTCACCAAACTAACCAGACTCTCTTTGTAAAACTGTAACATCATCATCGCCAGCTTCTTTCAAACTTGACAGAAACCAAATCAGACTAACCTAAAAATATTTTGGCTTGTCTATCCACAGTTGATAAAGACAGGCATTCAAACGTGAGTCACACAGATGGATTATTTTGGGATAATGCTTACTAAGACAGATTAAAGCTACTTTGTGATAAAAATATGAGAGAAACACACATATTGTGTGCATAGAAAAAGTACTAGATATTTTACCTCAACTCAGGAAAATTGGGAGCGAAAACAAAAGTGCGGTGTTTTCATTTTTGCTGAGTGTGTATCATCTGAGGTTACCAACGTAGGCCATGGTGACATTTTAAACAAGTGTTTCTTTATTTACAAAGTGATGAAATGCTTTGCCACTTCTCCAGCTTCTTTCTGAAGATAATGACAAAGCGGTCAGACAGAGCAATTACAGAGCAGTTGTAGACAGATTGATCCTACACAATAGAAAATAGCAGTTAATTACAAAATGATGCAAGACAGCGGTACATCTGTTCAGACTAAATGTACAGTATTCTCAAAAATCGAGGTAGAAAAAGCACACACTGCTCGACTGATGACTGATTTGACACAGGTTCATACAGGTCACCAAAGAGTTCAAACTGGAGTGTAGTCAGCAGAGAAGGGACCACATCCTGGTTTATGAGGGCAATAGAGACACTGTTGACAACCAGTGGAGCAAAAGAGTCTCAAGGACATGTAAATTCTTAAAGTGAAACCGCGGAGTTCAACAGGTCTAGGTAGCTGTATAAAACCACCAGGGTCGGCAGCCAAAATGTGGAATGAAACCAATGAAGGCAAAATAAGAGTGAAAAAAGTCCACAGTATCATGGTTTCTGACACATACAGTTCTTTTTTAATTCAAGTGTGTGATAATGTGTTTGAGTGAAACATGGAAAAACTTCAGCCAAACTGTCATTCACTATTCAGAATCTCTTATGATTAATGTATACAGTGGCATGTAAGACATATGTTTCATGCAGACAAACAAACTACTTCCACTTTCTTTTTATAGCAACAAACACCGGGATGTCATGAATGGGAAATGCTTTCCAACACCATTTTCCACCCACTTCCATTCCCTTGGCACCACCACAATTTAGACATTTGTGAAATATTTAAGGTGCTCCTTTTAAATTTAGTGAGAGGACCAAATTGAACGCTACGTCTGAAGTGATATAAATAATATTTAATCCTGGCACAAAGCACAATACACCTCCAAGTGTTCCACTTCATATTTGAAATTAATCTGGGATGTGCTCAAATGCACGTTGTGAAAATGTTTAGAAGACAATGTGCGATAAAACAAATGTTTTTCCTCATCAAACATCAATTTTGTTAATATACAGAAATCTGTTTCCGTTCCGTTCCCTTTGAAAGCCCTGGGATGATTGATTGTGTTTACATGTCATTTCCTTTGTCACTACATTATCCTACCATAAATCCGCTGCCAGGACAGAATTGTGGCATATGCACAAAAGCAGTGTCGACTTTAATAGCCCATCAAACACGCTCTATGATTTTCTTTCCTAAAATAGAGTGACTGAGTCACACACACACTGAAGTGAACGTGCTGTCTCTCTGCCTTTGCGAGGGGCTATAGAGCCACCAACAGTGACTCTCATTCTGTCAGTCTTTGTCTTATCTACAGGCCGGCTGTGTACATGTCGCCCTGCACTGAGTGTACAAGCACAGGCCACCATACCCCACTTTCTGAGAGTCAGTACGAGCTGCTCAAGTGCCCTAAACCTTAAGAGCTTCGTGCACGCCCACAGCAGACAGTCGACGGTTGATGTTGCGATAACGACAGCGGAGAAGGTCACGATAAGTGGATCGCAGGTCTCTGTTGAAGAAGGCGTAGATGAAGGGGTTCATTAGGGAGTTGGCGTAGCCTAACCAGAGCAGTGTGCGCTCAAGCCAGATGGGCACACAGCTACACTCCACTCCGCAGATAAAGGGCCTGGCGGTGGACAGGATGAAGAATGGCAGCCAGCACACGGCAAACACCCCCACGATCACCCCCAGTGTTGTCGCTGCTTTCTGCTCCCGCTTGAAGATGGAGATGTTCCTGCGTTCACGGTTCAGCAGGCGGGACAAGGCGGCGCACTCCTCCGCCACACCGGGCGGCTTCAGGCCCTGCATTCGCAGCGCCTCATTAGCCACTGTTTCAAGGCGCTCTCTGCGCGAAAGGTCGGTGAAGCGGTGCTTGGCGCCGCTCTTACGAGCTGCCCTGAAGATCTTATAGTACATGACCAGCATGACCAGCATAGGGATGTAGAAGGCTACAGCTGTGGAATAGATGGTGTAGCCAAAGTCTTGGCTAATGAGGCACACACCGGCTGTGTGGACGTTTTTGGCCCAGCCACAGAAAGGTGGCAGAGTGATGGAAGCTGACACCAGCCACACTCCCAGGATCATCTTTGCCATCAGCTGACCATTCTGCCGGGCTGGGTAGGTGAGGGGTCGTGTGATCCCCAGGTATCTGTGGAGAAAGGAGACAAAGGCGTATCAGTACTTGTATTTTCACAAAAGGACAAAGAAACTCAACTAACTTGCTGAAAAAATATGTAGTTGGCTGCTTCAGAGGTGCAGAAAGACTAACGTTACCATTAACATGTATTTGATCAGGCAAATCTTACTAGAACCAATATGGTGGCAATGCTGATCGATCCCAGCAACAGGCTGAAGCAGTGAACCTAACTACACTTGGTATACTGTCACATGTTCAAGCTAGGGCTGCTAAGAAATGTAGTTTTGAGAGGATAACAGAGGGCTTTCTACAGTGCTAACTTTCAGGCAGCTTTTCAACATAGGACTAGGGTTGGGTATCGTTTGGATTTCTGTTCTGATTCTCATCCACCAACCCATCCATCCATCTTCAACCATTTATCCAAAGGTCAAGTGGCGGAGGTAACAGTCCCAGCAGGGGACCCAAGACGCCTCTTTCCCTGGCTATATTAGCCAGCTCTGACTGGGGAATCCCGAGGCATTCCCAGGCAAGAGTAGAGATGTAATCCCTCCACCAAGTCCATGGTCTGCCCCGTGGCCTCCTCCCAGCTGGACGGGCCAGGCCTCACCTCCCTAGGGAGGTGATCTAGGCACGTCTGTGTTCTGATTCTACTTATTGATTTCAGTTCTTAATAACTCTCATTTACGATTCTTTGAGTATCCTGCATTCTTCACAACATTACTGGATTAACGTTACCAGGTGAAACACTGAGCTAAACTAACTTTAGCTATATAAACTTAATGACTGTGGTCTCTTCTCTGATTGTTGGGGTTTACTTAAGCTACTTTTTGCATTCTACAACATAGCATTTGCTAAATTGAGGTGATTGTTACAGAACTCACAGCTTTGCAATTAAGCTGTTAGTCAGTCAGCTTAGAACTGGCTGAGTAGGCAGACTGAGAATAATGATGAAATGCATTAGGAGGTCACAGTCAATACATGGTGGTTTTTTGCAGTACACGGTTTAACTTAAAATTAGCATGAGGGAAATTTGCATAAAAAACAAGAAAGGAGTAGAAAGTAAAAGAAGAAGAAAGTAAAATGTCTTAATGATTTCTTTGAGATCCTCATTTTGGAATGGATTTGGCAGTGGTTCACAATACCCAACCCTACACAAGACAAACGGCAGTAGATGTTACTTTTTAAAACCCTTTAATACTTGTCCAGTGAAGTAGCTTCACCATGTCAAAAACAACATTTAACTTGTCTTCACTGAGATGAAACAGCAGTGAAATTATCAAAAACAAGTCTACACATTTCAAACACAGACATTTAAATGTGAGGTCATACGTTCTGTCATTGCCTGCAGGCCCTTTAGCTGCTGTTCTTTGGCTTTGGAGGAGATTAGCAGGTAGAGAGCTATCAATCAAACGCCCAGCTCTGTGGTTTCAAATAGCAGCTGGAGGTGTCAAAAAAATAGAGATAAAGTGAGGTGTGAAAGGCTTGCATTTGTACAAAACTGGGAAAATAGCCACTATTCACACAAAATGATAAATCTGTGTATACATCTCAGCATGTTTTGGCTGTATGCCCACAGCCTTCATCACTTCATCAGCGTCATGTGCGTCATTGATGAAAGCTGCATACTTGACACCCCCAGTTGTTGTTTTTTTCTGGTTTCCACTCTATTGTTAATCAAGATAAAAAGCTTTAAGGAGCACTGGCCAATTCACCTCATTGTCCACCAGTGATGCTATCAGCACTGCGGACATCAAATTCAGCTAAGTCAGCCTTGTTGGGATTCTTTACTTAATCAACAGCTTTGAGCTTATACAAGTCTGATCTGATCTGAAAGTGTTGCTTTATCTTTTCACATTGGCCTTAATGTTTGTAAGTCATGGTTTTGTGCTTGTTATGAATGCCATGGGACTGTGTAGAATCTGTACTTAAAGGAATAGTTTGAGTTATTTGATGTGGGGTACTTATCAATAGCCAATTAGCTATAGTAGATGACCATGCAGAGAGGAGAGAATGATCCACTGTGGACAGGGTCAGCAACAAAAAATCAATATCAGTTTAAGTGTACGCCATATTTAAAATATTTTCATGCCTTTACTTTTCAATCAAATAACCCTTTTTGATAAGAAATTGCCATTATATAAGCTAAACATCATTCTTTCCAAACCAAACAAATTCCATAGGCAAGTAGTTGCAGGACTAACACTGCCTTGGTCTGTTAGTTCTTTTGCATTGATGTCTGACTTTGTTGAATCTGAACTATCCTTTAAAACACTGAACTCACATGGTAACACAAACAAACTAGCAGATCAAGGCAGCGGTAGACCAGCAATTCCCACGTTCTCCCAGGTACGATCATAATTTCACCTATAGAGTTTCTTTGGTTTGGAGAGAGAGATATTTGGCTTATATCACAGAGTTTTACTGCCAGAAAAGGCTGTCTGATCACAAAGTAAAGCAGTGAAAATGCTCTTAACATGTTAGACTGATATGGATTGGATAAGTACGTCATAAAACCCACTTCGAATAATCCAAACTATTCCTTTATTATTCTGTTGAATTCAGATTGAAGACAGGCATTAATTAAACAACTTGTCGAACATGCTTAATGCCAAGTGACTCTGAAATCCATCCCAGCGTTTTTAAAAATTTTGCTAAAACTTTTCTGGAACACAGTGCAGCAACAAAAGGTCATTTGGAAATCCAAAGTACAGTAGTACTAATCCAAGTTTTTAGATCACCACAAGCTAACTGGCTTTAAAAAACAGGCGAACTGTAGTCCAGCATCTCTGCTGCACACTGTAGCTTGTTAACAACTGATAACACACACTCCAAGTGCTATTGATCTAGATCAGAATCACTTGAAAAGAACAATGAGACTGCAACTGCACTGCAGCTGAAAGCACTCCACTATGCCACACACAGATCTGCCACAGATCTGATGTTTTTAATCAGCTTTAAAAAGCTACATGGAGTCACCACCTGTGCAAATGGAAGGGCACCTGAGCATTGCAACTTACATGCAACTCCTGTCAGAAATCGTCAGTGTCGCCATGACAGCAAGAGAAATGTCCGTCATTCATCTGAGACAGGTGTCATTATTTTGTCGCCTGTGGCGGCTCTTGTGGACGGTTGGTGGCACAGGCAGCCATGAGCGACAAGAGTGGAAAGAAAGCTTCATTTCAGTCGGAAATAAACTCACAATGTTTTGTTGCTTTGCTCTAAGTTAAATTTGGAATTGCATATACGTGAATTTCCACAAATCACAAATCAGAAGTCTAGACAGTAACTTCCCATTTACACTCAAGTGTGACACACTATTACAAAGTCCTCCTTTAAGATCCCTCAGCTCAGGTTACTTGAGCTCTCTGGATATTATGTAACAACTACTATTTATTCAACTACCAATCCCTCCGACCACTGCTCTGCCTAGCTTTACAACAATCACTTAAAATGTACTTAAGCATGACGGGGGATTGCACACATCCAGGCGAGCGATGTCAAACAGATACAAGATAGATCTTGAGATGGGTACACTCAATGCTGTGGGAATTCGCAATACATAATGGAAGCCCAGTAATGGAACACTTCCCTCTGAATGCATTATTCAGTAATGAGAAAGGTGGTTGTGGTGTTTATTTGTGGGGATGTTTGTGTGTCTGGTGGGGGATGGAGGGCAGGTCTTCTATGACTCATCTTTGGCCCATTAGAGGGCAGAGCTGTTTTGAGACGATTCAAAATCCTCTCACCATCCTTGCGAAGACAAACAACTGCCAGGTTGGATAAGATAGCACGCATTTTAACACTTCATTACACAGCTCCCTGCATGGATTTTAGCAGCAGGATGAGCTGATGCAAACATCTGTGGGACCTCCGGTTGGTGTTATCTGGTGCGTTTTGACATAAAGGGATTAAACTTCACTGACCCCTCTGAGCCAGTAACAGGATACAGCATACATGGAAATTATATAATAAGGGGTACTGCAAAATGTGACGCAGACAGCCAATAATGACAGCAAAACATACCAAGGCATGAAAATATGCACAATATGTGCCCTAATAATGCAATGCAAAGGCAATGTTCAAGGTAAATTGTAGAGGAATTTTGTGGGGTGTGGCCCCCTGTCAATAACAGCATGCAGTGCACTCTCTAGCAACCGAGGGTTACATGGCTGTCTCTTCTCAACTCTCTGTCTGTGCAAAAAGTTGCTAGCAAGCATTGGTTTCAATGGCATTCATTTTGAGTTGCATCTCTGGTAATACTCACTCTGCTTTGAGCTCTGTTCTCTACTAACTCCTGAACAAAATATGTTGAATTTTTTGCTGGATAATACTTCATTCTTTTCACAAGCTAGTTGCTAAGTGTCTGTCTGCTGTTTGATGCCAGAGTGAATCAAAATGATAAAGTTAAGTGGTTGAGCTCCATATGTGTAAGAAAACCACAGTGGCCACAAAACTCATGCAAAACGCAAAAGGCAAAATACAAAAGGCACTATCTAGACCCAGTGAACCGCTCTAAGGTCATTAGCTCAAGAGACCAACAAAGTTTTTTGTGCCAGGCTGTAACCACTTACAGCCTGTAAAGTTGGACATTTTAATATGGGAGTCCATGGAGATGGAGGAACTGCAGATTTCAACACTTCCACATTCGCTTCATTTTTTCAGCCCCAGAGGTTGCAGCTTATTAAGAATATTATATTCCATTTTTGCTATATTATGCCAATAGATCCCCCTAAATCTTACATACTGAACCTTTACAGATACCAATACAAGGAGCTTAAACTTATACAAAGCTCGGTAGATCTGTGAGGGGCTGCAAAATCAAGTTACAATTCTCTGTGGATTCAGTCCTATAAGCAATACCTCTCACATTGCATGCAGTCATTTAATCATTTGATAATGTAAAAATATTTATCATGGCAGCTGTGAGGAACAATATTTTTCAGGGTGGTATGTGCAATATGCAATGAATTAGAGTCAAATGCAAAAATATGTAATACATATAGTGTATTAATCAAAATGCATAACATATTTAAAACCACATGGGATTCCTCACACCACAGGGGAAGCACATAATCATGCTAAGTACCAGAGGCAACGGATTATAATAACCTCCCAGAAAACACCATGCGCTAAACAGTAACACTGACGCACACAGGGGAGTTTAGAGGTTTTTTTTTCATATGTCTGGAGGATTTGGGACATATCCACAGCCGCAGCAGCCCTCAGGGATTACCCTGCCACAGACAAACAGTGTGCCCGAACTAATGGAGAATTCCATGACTTCTGCAAGGCTACCAGCTAAGGCATGGTAAAATGAACTATTTTCTGCACTGAAACACTGAAACCTGACCTGGTGAGCAACAGTCTTCAGTCATCTCCAGGAGCACCTCTCAAACCTTTTATGTCTAAGAGGGGATACACAGTGAAATATTTACCAAGCTGCAGTTGCTTTTGGGCGGAGGAGAGGTAAATATAGAACAGTGTCTCCTAAAAAGAAAGAAGTCTGTCAAATTACTTTATTTCAGAAATGTTTCCACTGGAGAATCCTCACTCATTCATCTCACTGAGGCATTTAAAATTCCTATGTCATGCTGCTCGAGGGCAATCCAAATTGAGCCTGTGAAAAAGTGAAGTGTTGCCCATTTCAGGGAGAATATCTTTTTTTGCCTCAGAGTGAGTGAAGTGGGCACAGAGATGCAGACGTCGCCTGAAATCAGAGCATTTTTGTTGAAGAACATCTCTTCAAGAACTGAGATGTGCAGCCTGCCTGCTTTTTCTCCAGTCAGTGCTGTGCATTTACCACTTTCATGCTTGGTTTGCTTTACATAAAGTGAATGAGATTGCTGAAAAGGGGGAGGATGTGAAAACACCCAATCCATTGTTCACACTGTGCTGAGTATAAACTCTTGCTGTCAGAGGAAAATCAGATATCTGCAAAATTTGAGAGAAGGGCTTGTTGTCTTAATGCTTTCCTTGGTGTATGGTGTACTGATAACACAACCCCAATTCCAAAAAATCTGGCACATTATTTAAAGGTAAATAAAAACGGAATGCAATGGTTGCAAATTCTTTTTGACCTTTTCCCAATTGAGTATAGCACAAAGACAAGATACTTAATTTTCAAACTGATAAAGTTTATTGTTTTTGTGGAATTATACACTTATTCTGAATTTGATACCCGCAACACATTCCAAAAAAAGTTTTGGCTGCAACAAAAGAATGGGAAAGTTGTGGAAAACTCAAAAAACATCTGTTTGGAACATTCCATAAGTGAACACGTCAACTGGCAACAGAGTGAAAGTATCATGATTGGGTATTAAAGTGGCATCCTCACAAGGCTCAGTCATTCACAAGCAATGATGGCGTGAGGTTCACCGCTTTGTGGACTGCGTGGGCAAATAGTCCAACAGTTTAAGAACAATCTTCTTAACACACTGTTTTAAGGAATTTAGGGATTTCGCCATCTACAACCCATAAAAGATTCAGAGAATCCAGAGAAATCTCTGCACACAAGTGGCAAGGCAGAAACCCAACACTGAATGCCTATGATCTTTAATCCCTCACGCAGTCTTGCATTAAACACTGCATTAAAAATCTACATGACTGTATAAAGGATTTGGGCTTTGGAACACTATGGAAAACCATTGTCAGTAAACAGTTTGTCGCTGCATCTACAAATGTAAGCTAAGTTGTAGTTGTAAAAGCCATATATCAACAACATCTGGACACACTGCCAGGAATCTTGGACATTGTATCCTCTAAAGAGAACTGTAGAAGAAGAAGAGGAAGAAGAAACTTATTTGTACAGCACCTTTCACACACATCAGTCACAAAGTGCTTTACAAGAAGTGAATCAATAGAACAGAAGATAAAGTGACCACTGCAGGTACATGTTGAAAATGCACAAAGACTGACGCAAATGCATAATGAACAAGACACTTCAAAACTCAGCATCTGTCATAGTATGGGCATGTTATTGCCCATGGCATCATGGGTAACTGCCACATCTGTGAAGGTATTGCCATGCTGAAAGGTATATACAGCTTTGGAGCAACATATGCTGCCATCCAAATTATGTCTTTTTCAGAGACGTCCCTGCTTATTTCAGAAGACAATGCCAAGACACATTCTGCAACAACATTCTGGTAAAACAGCGAGCCTTCATAGTAAAAGAGTTAAGGAACTAGACTGGCTAACCCGCAGTCCAGACGTGTCTCTAACTGAAAATGTGTGGCGCATTATGAAGTGCAAAATACAACAACAAAGACCCTGGACTGTTGAGCACCTGAACTCATTAATCAAGTAAGAATTGGAAAGAATTTTACTTTTAAAACTTCAACAATTAGTGTCCTCAATTATCAAATGTTTGCTAAGTGTTGTTAAAAGAAAAGGTGATGTATCACAGTGGCAAACCCAGTCCCAACTTTTTTGGAACATGTTGCAGGCACTGAATCATTGCGTTCTGTTTTTAATTACATTTTACACAATGTCCCAACTTTTTTGGAAACTGCAGTTGTAGGTTTTAGCAGATGGATGTACCCTTAACCAATTAGGTTTGGCTTTAGGCAAAAAAAATAAATCAAAACAAAAATGAAACTGTTTATTTCAACAAAAGTATCATCATAGAACATTTGCTCTGAGATGCCAGAGACTGAAAAGCACCAAATCTGTCTCGAGAGTGTTCTGGGGTTTCTCTGACATCAGACAAGAACCTCATACCTTAAGGAATGTTTCAGCTCCCCTGTTCTATTTGAGGAACATCCGTGAGACAGAAATTAAGCTGTTTCTCTCATAGAGCTCACTGCACAACATAAGCGGAGCTGTAATTTCCTCCTCAATGAAGAAGCAAAGTGGTAATTCATACTTAACACTGAATTCAACTCATTTTCTGTTTAGTTCAAATGAACCTGCACCTGATATAATCTCACATTACAAAAAAAAAGAAAATCAAAAAACCAATGATGTAGTTTAATGTGACAACTATTGTTTTCACTTTTAAACAACCACCATTGCTGATGAAAATCTGACAGAAATCATGTTCATGTTATGTTTATTCATGTTCGCCAGCTTCCTTCCCCACTGTCTGATGTACCTGACATATTCTGTGTTTTCCAGTTAGTTATAGCTGTTGTAGTTATGAAATAGCTACAGTTAGCAGGAGATGCACCATTAACTTGAATTAATTATAGATTTCTCGTTTTTTGAATGTTGTTGGAAACATTTGGGGGAATGTAAGTGTAGAACTCAACAAGAAATATAACAGGTCTAGCATTTTTAACATTTTAATGCAGAAATTTTACATATTATAGCTTTAAGTCAGATTCTGTTTTGATTTCTGACTTTTGTTCAGGATAAGGTTAAGATGAATGAGTAAAACAGCAGCAGTACTTTATATATATATACTCATTTAGAGTCTTACATAAGCCAAACTGAGTCATCCCTGGACAGACACACTTCTTCCCTCAGACTTGTCTGTTACCTCTAGCCAAAGGACTGCCAGCTTAGGTCAGACTGGTGTCAAACAGTCTGTGAATAAGTGTTGGCACACTATATGTACCATATATATGGCACACTATATGTACTATATATATATATAAAATTCATTTTTTGTTTTGGTAGAATGCAAGCACTTAACCTAAGTATGCTATTTTTAGCCACACTGGCTGTGTGGCTCTAGGGATGGTAATGTCGGTCAGTCAGCAGCTCCAACACTTTAGTTCAGACTAAATATCTCAACAACTGCTGCACAGATTGCCATGAAACTCTGTGCAGAGATGCATGTCCTCAAGGGATATGCAGCATTTTGGTGAATGATTTTTCATCTAGCACCCCCAGTACATCAGAGCAGGAAGAACTATTACTATAGTTTTTAGCCAAATTGACATTCCCATCAGCCACAGCTGTATGGCAATTCCCAGTATTAGCATCCTAATACCCTAAACTACGATAGCAAACATGGTAAGCTTTTTTAAAAAAACACATCAACATGTTAGCAAAATCATTATGTGTATTTTAGCATGCTTGAATTAGCATTTAGCTCAAAGCACTACTATCATTGTGTTGACACTACTGGTGACAATGAGGCTTCAAGTCGTTTTCAACTGAAGACAGTGACGTAAAGCCAGAAACTGATGTCTGACAGTTGTTGCGTGTCAGGCAAGAGGTGTTACAAATCAAAGTTGAGGTTTTTTTTCACTTCCACTCCCACTTCTTGTCTCACCACAGTTTCTGTGCTGCGTAAACAATGGTTAGCTAGTTTCCAGTTTTATTTAACCCTGCTCATTTTTCTCACTGTGACATCATCATCAACAACAACAAACAGCTTGACGATCCAAGTTTGCTGAATCTACACAAAAGCCCTTGGCACTTTTACTGGTGACTTTGCGACAATGTAGCTTCACAAGTTTGGCCATTTTGTAGCTATGTTGCCAGTAAGGCTGGGTATCATTTAAAAAAAATTACAATCCCATTACCAATACCAGTATCTTTAAAGTGATACCAGTTCCAATGGACCACCTCATTCAGTACTTTTTTTTTCAAAGGTTATTCTTTATGAAGAATGCTTGCAATGACTGGCTGCAAGCAAAACCATATATATTTTTCTACTAGATTTGGGTACAAAAAGCATTAAATGGCATTAAAATTAAACTAGCTGGACCTTGTTATTACAATTGACACTTTAAAGGTATTGAGTACAGATACCCAGACCCTAAATAGTGTGAACATACAGTAAGAGTAGCCTCAGAGCTACTAGCAGCACCATGGATTGTCAGCCTTGTTATATAGCAGCTTTGTTGTCTTTCTTTATTTCCCATCACAATTGTTCTGAGTTAGTGTAAGATCAGATTTACAAAACTGTAAGATAAAGATCATTCTACTTCCCTTTCTTATCTTAAATGAAAGTGCTGTTAAACAAATTTCTGTCCAAGAGAAAATGAGAAAGTTACTCGACTTGCCAACAAACAAATCAATCAAATGCTCTTTTTGTCTGCAGCCTGGCAGAACTTACTGTACAGCTTCAGACTCAAAAACACAATACAAAAAGCAGAAAGCAATGATTCAAAGAGACAAACTGACACACATGAATTAATTCAATTCATGATGAAATTTATTCTTCTACATACTAGGTTGAATTGCAAGAGACTAGCTTGGGATGATCTCTAAAACATGAGGCATTTTGCTGGTTATTGTGTTGCTTTATAAGGACTTAATAGGGACACGTCTGATCCAAACATTATCTGTATTCCTTAGCATGATTTGGAATCTCTGGCCAGCTGTTGGCTCCCTAGATAATTCTGTTTTTTCACACATGCCACCCCTGAGTACCCTTTAAAAACTATCATGCTTTGCTTTATATTGTTAATTATGATGCATTAGTAGGCTTTTCTAAGTGGTGAGCTATTTACAGAATCATTGTGTATACTTGAAAGCTACACCTGGAAGCAACGCCTCCACTCCTCTGACTTTAAGCCCTGACGCCTTTACAATGTCTGTTTTACTTCCTCATAATTGCTGCAAAGCAGTAATGTGGATGTTTTATGGCCATCGCTGCACAGCACACCACCTGTCCCTATCGCTGGTTTACTGGCTCTCACAGCCATAGAGATGATGGGCAGCTATTAGTGCCACAGTGATGAATGAAGTCCTCTTCCAACAGTCAGAGCTGGGTGTCCTTGGACAACAAAGCAAATACCACACAGGCTCTACAGAATAGAGTAGACAATGGGGTAATAGGATGGAGGAGATGTCGCAATTAAAAACCTACACATACTACGCAACACTATATAGTCATTCAGTGAAACACCTGATGAGTAGGGTACATTAAAATCACAGACAGCAGTTAAATGATTCCTCCAGCTTTATGAACACATCAAACACAGCAAGGTGACTTAACTGTGGGTTATGCACTTAATGAACTAGTTCATTTAACATGTCATCCAATCATGTCCATGCCATGATAGTGATTGGCAATATAATCATTTAAATGGGATTATGAGTCTTATGTGGGAGACATTGGTAGTGTTGCACTTACTCTCCTCCACACACCAGCTAATCACGCTTGGACCAAGTGACACCTTTAATGCAGCATCATCCCGCATAAACTGAATGTTAAAACACATTGAAATGTTGAAATAGCACCTTACTCCCAACTGACAAAAAAAATGCAACCAGAGCCCATCTAATGCTAGATCTTTTGGGACTTTTGTGGATATAATATATACATAATATGGAATATATAAATAAACACACACTTTTGGCAATGATTCTTCAAAAGTGGTTCCCACTTCTGACAAAAATACATAACGGGAGCAGGATAGTTAAACTTTATTGTCCAAAATGACATCAGGGCACTGAAACAGTAAAGTTTGTCATGATTATAAATAACTATAAATAGAAAAACACAAACTGAGCAAAATATCTGTATCTGAATCAAGAAAAAGATATAATAAGATATAAATATACAAAGAATGCTGCCTATAAGTCAGATATTGGACAACATATACGCTGATACAGATAAAGGTCGATATGGCTCTGATACATCAAAATTGTGTCCATAACATCAGTTGACCAGTATATCCATTCAGCTCTAGAAGGAACATTGTGAAGTTTCATAAAATAGCAGAGCTAAACTCCTTTTTTTTTTTTTTTTTTTTTTTACAGAATTTGTGTATAAAGTGCTTTAAAGTGCCAACCACTGCATATAAGGTAGAATGGTGCATAAAACTAAAATGGATGGAAATGTCAGTGGTATTGATTGTTATGGCAACAGATTAGAAACCTGATGTCCAGTCAATATCAAATCATCATCAGTTTCACTTGTGTTGTGTGTAAATTTCCTTTGTGTTGTATTTTTTGCTGTATGTTTTCTAGCCTGTGAAATAGTCTTTTACGTGAAACTGCGTGTGCTGCCGTGCTACCAGGACTCCCTGGAAGATGAGATGTAGCATGTCGTTGGGACCTCCTTGCTGGATAAAGGATAGCAAAATTAAATAAATAAAATAAAATGGAACGTGTTCCTCCACCTCAGATTGGACTGTACAAATCCATTGATTAGGCTGCATGAATTTAACACTACACAATGAACAGCTCATCATGTTGTGAAATGCACTTATTTGGTTTCTTGTCAAGAATTAGATGAGATTTGATACCACGCATCATGTCCTTGTTCAAAGTAGGGTTGGGCGACTGGACAAATATATCGGAGTCCATTTTGTCTTTTTATGTATTTTTGCTAATTTAATGGTCTACACATGTACACCCGCTGCTCCACAATGGACTCATTCAGGGATACAGGATACAGCCGCTCTCTACGACACACGCACACACCCTAATTTCAGTTGCTGGGCAACCAGAAATTTTCATACATTGCCAAACCTGGCTCAAAGGTAACAAAAGTCACCAGCACCACTAAAGCTCACCGATCAACATGTTGTATTCGTAACTGTGATGGTCTGAAGGCTTGTAGTCATATTAACAGACTCCAGGAGGTTACTGTGCCAAGCAATATTTTGGCACGTAAAAAACAGCATGTTGTTTTTAATTTTCAATTAAGTGCTAGTTGACTTGTTGTTTCCAGTCTTTTTGCCAGCAGCTAGCAGTAGCTTCAAATTTAGCATGCAGAAATGAGAGTGTTGTTGATATTATCACCTAATTGCAAGAATAAAGCGAGTGTTCCAAGATGTTAAGCTATTTCTTTCAGTAAAACATCTTTTGGTTGAGGTTTGGTGTTGAATAGGGATGCACACAAGTTTCATATATCAAGCTGCTCCTCACCAACACCGCCTTTTGTTCACATCATTTGTGATCATCATATCTCTGAGGTCAGTGATGAACTTTCTGGCTCAACATTACATACCGTAGACTCTTGGCTGTTGTGCTCTACAGGATGGAAACACACCACAAACCACCCAACCTTCACTATGTTATCTGCTTTAAGTGACTGCCGCTGCTATTTTCTGTTGCTGTGACTGCTGACTGCTGTTTCTGGTTGCACAGCAGTCACACTGCAGCACTATAAACTGAAACACACCACTCATATGCTGCCTTTATCTATACTTTACTGCATTGCAAAGCTGACGACACTATGTACATTTCATTTTAGGTTTAAGACAAGAAAACACTAAAAAAAAATCCCACCACACACATTATTTAACATTTTCTCTTCTCTTTTCGGCTCACTCTTCGGGCTCGCTGTCCCAGCGGACTCTGATAACATCATCAGGCCCTGATCTTTCACTGGTGTTTCCACCTCTTCGTTCTGATAATGTCCACCTCAGAGAGCCTCTCCGCTCTTACAGTCCTCAGGATACTTGGAAAGCACTCACACACATCTCTTGATCGGTCAGTCTATCACACATGGAACAGCAGTGTTATGTGTGGCTCCATTGATTCCATTACTAGTTCTGAGTGTTTTTTCTTTCCTTCCCCAGCATGAGATGGATTTGTTATTGGCCGCGAAAGCTGTTTTGAATAAACTGAGTTGAACACAATCATCCAACTATCTTTTACATAATACACAGTGCACCATGACAAGAATGCAAGATTGTAAGATGTTTGGTTAAGGTTAAGCAACTAGATCTAGGAATAATGAGAACATAATGAACAAAAACTCTTTTACATTTTTTTTATCTCTGTATTTTTTATCTTCTATCCTCCATACTTCACAAATGCCACACCTTTGCTCAAAGCAGTATAAATATTTTTCCTTGCTTACTGAAATTCTCTCTTCTATACATACTATATATATTATTATATTATATATTACTATATATTATTATATCAGTTCACTTTTTATGTTTAAGTTTGCATGATACATTAAGTCTATAATGCTAACCCACTTGATTAGGATTAGATAAAGCTTGTGGTTTGGGTTAAAATAAGTATGTTACGTATGTCACACGACAGAGGTGTCGTAAGTCACATGACAGAAGTCATGCACATAATATAGCGTAGATAACTCAAGACTTTAAACAAATCAACCTTGAATTTTAATTTTAGTGGGACTTGAGCTCCAGTTTCCTTGATGAAAATCTTATGTTTGTTTGATCCATCCATCCACCCCAACCACCTCCTTACACAGACTGTCTCGCTCTTTATATTACATCACCTGACTTCCTTCCGAGAGGTCGCCACTTAACAATAAATATTACTTATTTATGCTCTGTGTTTAATATGCACACGTATATGGATGGGAATCATCTGCATTCATTTTGTCCAAATTTGTGAACATTTTCTGAAAGCAGTGAAACAATATGGACAATAGTTAAAGCAAGAGACCACAAAGAAGTTTTACAAATCCCACAGTATTAGAAATGACGCCTGTCATCAATACATTAGTGAAAAGTATTCTCTGTCCACGTCGCAATGTATTTAATAGGGTTGGGCCAATGGACGATGCCATCTCCCATCGCAATGGCTGACAGCTGTTGACCCTCGTAACATCATGATTTAAAAGCCCTCTGTATTTGAGATGGTGTGTCCCATCAGAGTTGTACTTTCTTTTTAAAGACAACTGAGTTAAGGACATGTGGTGCACAGATGAAAGCCTTTTTATACCCAGCAACAATATCATCTTCCATCGCAGTGTTTCATTGTGGACATCGTCATATGCAAATATGGTAGACGTCACCCAACCACAGTAATTAATGGCTACACAGACTGCTGATTTCTACCATGCTGCCTCCCCCTTTGCCTCTGTCTCAAGTGGTACATTATTTCTTCTTTGTCTTCATCTTTGTAAACTCTGAGCAGCACGCTGTAGTAAATATATTGCTTAACATTCCTGCCAATGTTAAGGACACATGGGTGTATACTGGCAGCGACAGCCATATCATTTAAAACAGATGCATTAAATTTTCTTACGTATAAATGAGCCTTTTGTTGCCTCCTTTCATGACATTGCAGAAGACCGGGTCATGATGTCTTACTGTTTCTTGGAATTAATATTCTAGAGCAGACGCAAATTGGTCGCAACCTTAATTTTCATGGCCTCACCTATAAATAACATTTATGTAAGCAAAATAATGAGGTTAACACAAAATTTACATATGCATAACAACAAAGAGGCTTTTTTTTTTGACCAGCCCTGTTAGGAAGCTCACCAGCCAACAATTTTTCAGCCATGCACCTCGTGTGTCTGGTGCGCATTGTTTCCTAAATCTGGGACAGAATGTTTTTTCAGAAGAGATGAGACAAGCTAAAATAAACAAGACGGTTTTATCTTATCACTCTACCTCGTCACACCATTTACTTGTACTTTATGAATGGATTTTTCCCTCCTTGTTATGCATTACGCTATTTTTTTCTCTCCCTGTCAATTCCTTAATGGACTTCCATTATGAAGGCACCTATGGTGACCAGATTTATAATAGCTACAAAGCCTTTATAGACCTCCCTTTCTAACCAGAAAAATAAATATGTATGTCCACACACATGCAGTGAGATATGCTTAAAAATAATCTTCAATTTGCCTGTAATATGGCATGTGAAGTGCTATTACTGCCCACCACAATGTACATTTACTGTTGTCAGCATCCCACTAACAGCCCAAAATCTGAAAACTCATTTTGTGAGATCCCAAAACGCCCTCTCAAATATTAATGAGCGTGCTAACTCGCGCTTCATTATTATACAATGACTGGAGTCTGTTAGTGCAAGGTGAATAAGTGCCAGCGAGTCCATCTTCCTCTCTTTTCCCTGTCATGATGATGTGGGAGAGCAAGTGTGAAGAGCCCCTCCATCTTTGTCACCTTCCCTTTGGTTCTGTCACCGAGTGCACTCGTGCTCTCAAAGGACACCTCCAGAACTAAATAAGCTTAGAGGAAGTCTCGGATGTGGGGGAGGAATCTAATTCTCCACTTCCTCCCGTTTTACTTCTGACCTTTTAGAAAAAAAAAAATTGTTGAACAGTTTTAGTTACCAAGGAGACCACAGGCAGCTCCTCTTTTCAGCCGACTCACTTTCTTCCACTCTGGCATCTCGCCAGCAGTTAGTATAGCTGAAGTAGCTGTGTGCGGCCCATTATATGGCATCATTTCACGGCTGGGCAAATGAAAAAGGACAGTGAGGAGGAGTTTTATCCAACTTGTTCCTGAGTCACTAGACACTACCATGTAACACAGAGGCGAATGTTGAGGACTGCTCTTTTTCCCACTTCGTATTCTTGTACTGACCTTTTATTTTTGGGACATGGAAATACCACAAAATGCAGCTTAAAGCTTAAAGAGGATGCTACGGATATCTGTATTACTCCTGAATTCTGAGAATTCATCTTGTGCAGAAAGAAAATATGAGTCACTGTGATGTACTGATTCTTTACAATTCAAGTTTGAAACATATTGTTAGTAGAGCATGAATCATATTTTCAGTTTCATGTCTGTCATATTCATTTTCAGATTATTTGAAGTGGGGTTGTATGAAGTGCTTATCCATAGTCAGTGTAGTATCCACAATAGCCCGCAGTCGATACACCCCCAGTTTGGAGAAGCGGACAAGTATTGTTGTAGGAAGCTAAGCAATATAGCTGACCCTGTCCACAGCAGTACATTGCTTAACTTCATACGACAGTACTCATGCTGCTTCTCCAAACTGAGGGTGGGCAGACCACCATTTACTGTAGGTAATACACTGACTCTGGACTCATGCAACACCACTTCAAATTTACATAACTATCCCTTTAAGAAGCAAAACACAACAGTAATCATGCAAAAAAAGCAGATCAAAATCCTCAAATCAAACCTGTGTAATTCATATATAGTATACAAAGTTCCACTATAATTAAATGCACAATTCAGCTGATCCTCTTTCATCCACTGAAACATTTTTAGTGTCATTATTCCCATAAATAGACTATAAAACTCTAATACTGATTGACATTCAAAGAATTCAGCCCAGTTAATGAAGCTTTTCCCATCAAAATAACAAGATAACAAATGCAATAATATAAAAGTTTGTTTTTGTATCAGCCAGAACCGAGTTTCATTGCAAAACACATCTTTTGAGCCTCTCTTTAAAAGGGAGATACAACATGACATTACAGGAAATGATAATACCATGATTGCCTCAAACTTCATACAGCAAAAACAGCATTCATCTGTCACTTTTCTACACTAATTTCTTTTCCTTATGCCTTGTTGTGCCATATGTAAAGATGTCTGAATTTCCTTGTTGTTGAAAGGTGCTATACGAATAAGCCTGCCTTACCTTGCCTAAGGCTTCTCTCTATAGATTTATTTATGTAGGGCAACAGTTGCATCGTTGTTTTTAAATAGCAGTTCATGTGTAACATCATAGAAAAACACATCTAACATCATCAAAGAAGCCGATATGTACACGTGCTCTCCTTCACCGGGATGATGTGCAAATGTAAATCATGTCAAAAAAAGAAAACTGCTCTTTGATTTTGCACAGAAATCTTCTTTTCTTTTGTTCTCTTTAGTATTCTCAACCTAAAGAGTACAACACAGGAGAATGGAGGACTTCGACAAGATTAATAGGATCCAAAGTACGCCTTTAATCTTCAGCCAGATGTTTTAACGAAAAATATGCAACCTATAAATCAATCAATTAAGTAGTACTCTATAAAGAAACATTTAGATAAAATAAATGAAAAATGTGCACAAAGGGAATACTGTATATTCAGCTATGTCAGATAAAATAATTCAAGCAAAAAGGATTGGTAGCAGCTTACATCAGCAGGGCTGATATGAACGCTTCTCAGGAGAAGAAAGTAAATTGAATATAATTTGATTTTGCACCACATGACAAGATCAGAACATAAAGATATGGAGATGGAATCTACGCTCCTGTCTGAGCTCATTGTGGAGAAGCCGGACAGAACCATGACTGATGACAGAAACATTCATTACAAGAGCATTTCTACTGCTGTTTATCTCGCCTACGAGCGGTGAGAGGGAGACGTTAATTCTAAGTTATTCAGCCTCTTTCTCCTGGCGAAGCACATTTAAAATGTACAGTAGCACATTTGTACATTTCCCAGATTCATCGTCACTCGGGCTAATTTGACAGATAGGCAAACAAAATACCATAAAAGGTGAGCAAACACAGCTGTGACAACATGGTAATAATACTGATAATACTGATCAGGTGAAATAAAGGCCACGGTTGTGTTGCCAGAGCAGAACACATAGTTATAGCAAAGAGGAAACGAAAGTGTGCAATTCATAACAGCTACTGTATATTTTGTGGATAAAATATCACTACCCTGGTCGCTTAAAATCACAAAATCATTCATGTGAGAGACTACAGCCAGATTTTGGGGAAATTATGCGACACTAAAATCATCCATCTGTGCCTACCAGATCATTGGCTCCACATTTACATTTACTAAAGTATGGTGAGCATCAAGCTTTATCAGCCGAGCTAAAGAAAAGTTCTCATGGTTCTTTTTAAGAGGTGTCTTGAACGCACACAAACCCACAGACAACTTTGCAGTGGCATACAGTAAATATAGTACACACACTGTTATCTCACTTGGCTTCCTCCCTTATATATCCTCGCATACACTCCCATATAATGCACCAACACTGACAAACTGTTCTGAGCTAGCAAGTTAATATGTTTTAGGCAGGCTAACTGTGTGGCTCCTGCAACCTACTCACTGAAAATTGGAAGTTGGCACCTGGGACACTAATGGTATGATCATAAACAAGCTAACAACTGCCAGTTACCTGTCCCAGATCCTGGTAATAAAAATTAGTTGATATATTACTATTGTGTGTAGTATTGAGATCTGAGTTTTGAATGATTTATTTTTATGAGTAGTGGTTAGCTTTCAGTAATTTCCATTTGCTCAGTAATGTTACAGCAGTCATGCTGCTGTGGATTAACAGCAGTGGCTGCGTCACTACAAATGGGGCATTTCAGCTTCTCTGTTCTCTTCTCCAACTTGCTGGGTCCATCAAAATTTGCCAGGGACAGCAAGACCTGGCTCTTAAAGTGAAAGAGAGGTGATACCTATGATTAATCAAGAGAATAAATACAACTCTCATGCCCCTTCTGCCTTAGTTTGTGGCCAGATTATGCACTGTTTAAATTGGAAAGTGGGCTTGCACTTGTGCCATGCATTGTAGACCATGTGCTATGGATCTAAGTGAAGCCCTGAGTCTTGCTGGGAGACTGACACCAGAATCACCCATGTGTGCAGACGAGATAATTAGCTGCACATACGCATTGAGTGATAATGAGCCTCAACATCAGAATTTAATTTGGACGTGAGACAATGAGAGGTTTGTAGAGTAGTGCTCGTAGTATAGCACAGCAATTCTTTGTAAGAGGTTACTCAGATGTACACCAAATTACACACATCTTTGAACTTGCATATTGAAACATAAAATATACAATCTCCTACTGTGTGCATCCTCAGACACAGACACACTCACCAAGCACCTACAGACTAATAATATATTTTAAAAGTCTTTCTACTTTGAATACTGTAAGCTTCCTACTCAACCGTACATTACTGTATGCCATGTGTTGTCACTGAGCCTTAAAGACAAAATATAGCAACAGTTGTATCATGTTGGTGTTTTCATCAGTTAATTTAGTTGAATGTTTAATGTTTTTTTCTGATGGTCAATTTACATTACATTCAAATGGCTCCAAGACGCTGCTGTAATTGACAAAAACTCTGTCATTACTGGGTCCATTAGTAGCTATTCTGGAGCTTCCTAATCAAGTGTAATGCAATCAAAAGCTCAACAACAGCTACTAATAGACTTTATGATAAGATTATTTCAATCAGCTGCTGTTTTGCTTTGGTCGAGGATCAAATGTCAATCTCAAACGTTAATACACTGGATTACATTTGATGTTGCTTGTGATTGAAATTTTCCTATTCCCAGTAAGTCACATATACACTCACAGGCATTTCAAAGCATGCAAGGTTGCCTGCAGCGTAGTGACCCACTTAGTGGTCAGTTCTGGGGTTGAGTGTCTTGCTCAAGGGCAGTTTTGCAGCAGTTGGTTGCCATAACTCAATTTTCTCTTTCACAGCTGGAATACAAACTCAGTCCACTGCCAGGGGTTAAATCACTAACTTCTCAACATCTAGCTGACCTGAATAAGAGGAAGAACCTCAGCCATAAAGTCACATGAACTTAATCCGATCAGCATTTCCATCATACAGTAGTCTTGGATTATAAATTTAGAATCCAACTACAATAGATGAATGTACAGCAGTGAATATATAATGACTGAGGTGTCAGAGAGAGAAATATGAGATAGCTGATTAATGTCTGTGGTTAAAGAGATTGCTTTTATACGCTGTTGCTTTTGGCAGCATAATACTATATACTCAAACAGAGAGTCAAACTGATAAATTGACTGTTCTGATTATTTGAAGTGGGGTTGTATGAGGTACTTGTCATTAGTCAGTGTGTTACCTCAAGTAGATGCCCCCCCCCCCCCAGGTTTGGAGGAGCAGAGAGGTGGACAGGGTCAACATCAAAAGGCATTTTAGCCACTTGGGAAAGATCCAACTAAAAACAATCAATATCAGTTTAAATATACGCTACATTGAGAATTTTTTTTTACCATTTACCATTTTACTTTGCCAACCAAACTTCTTAAGGACAATCAGTCATTTTACCTTGCAGAATACAGAATTTGCTCTCTTGATCTGTTACTTAGTTTGAGTTATTGTGTGACTTCACTAAATTTGAACTATCCTTTCAAAATGCTGAAGTCACACAATATCACAAACAAACTAACAGATTAAGGCAGGGGTAAATCAGAAACTCCCATGTACTGTGGGATAAAATGACTAATTTTGTCCACTGACTTTGGTTGTTTTGGTGAAAGCAATATTTGGCTTATATAACAGTGGTTTCCCATCATTAAAGGCTGTTTGACGGCAAAGTAAAGCTGTGAAAATATTTTATATTTAGCCTACATTTAAACTGATAAAATACCTTTTGTTGCTGACTGTGTCCACAGAAGTACAGTGCTTAATTTAGTGTGCTGACAGGCATGTACAGTAGGTAATACACTGACCATCGATACATATCTCAATCCCACTTCCAAAAATGTGAACTATGCATTTAATATAAATACACATGCCTACACAAAATGGGTCAAAAAAATTTAACTTGTAAGTAATTGTGTACAGGATCATTCATACTATAAGATTTCATGAACCGCATAAATGTGCATGGATGAGCCGAATACCAAAACTTAAGTTGTACAGTTATTCTGCAGCAGCAGCAATATGCTAACTGTTCAAAATACATAATCTGCAATCCAGAGCATGATGTGTGTGTATGTCTGTGTTTCTCTCAGCTCCATCAACAGGAAACCCATTATATCATGGCTTGGTTTATGTGGTTGTTTAATCTTGATGAATCATGGACCCTACCTTTGTTATGCCAAACACAAAGCATGATTTATGCCACACTAAAGTCATTTAGCACTTTGCCCTTTTCTTCTTCCTGCCCCCGGAGATTGCTGGGTAAATAGGGTGACAAGCTGGGAATAGCAAAATAAAACTCAGACCTCAACCTGTGCGCTGGTTACTAATCCGTCATCCTCTGTGTCAAATTGCACAGGAAAGTGCGACATACAAATACCACTGCTGACGTATGGAAGTTGCGTGTCCTTGGCTTTTCATGCATTAAGGATTTCTAACAGTTTGCATCAACCCTGGGTTCATAAAACTCCCTCAAAACATCAATAACTGTGTATGATTTCAGTTTGAAGAAGTAAAACAGAAACATCAAATTGGGGTCAGATGTTTCTTATCCGAAAGAAGGGACATGCAAATGATTCAAAACATCAGCAGCCCCAAACAACCCCCCTCATAACCTAATTTTCATTTGTGAAAGCACTTTGGCTGGATATTTTCATTTTAGTCTTTGATCCATCAATACCACTGCTACTATTTAAATATGATGCAGAGCTGGAACTGGTTCAAGAGCTCGCTGATTAGTTACGTGGGCAAATCTGATTTAAGAGGCTCCCTACTGAGACAACCAATAAATCACCAAAATAAATCAAATGGCAGACTATGTGTTAGTGGAGTTTGAATCTCTTAATACATGGAGCAGTTTTAAATATGATTTTTCCCAACTATAAATTCTATCACTCTAGTCCCTTGTAAGGGCACAAGGGCCATCCTCTCTGCATAAGGCTTTGTCTGAGCTGTCCTCTTAAACGTTCCACTCACTTTGGAGCGTCCTCATATTGGAGTGTCCCTCCAAAGCTCTCACTGATCTATGAGGGGCATTAGTCAAAATAAAAAAATCTGGAACGTAAAATTTAACATGACTTGAAGTGAACGGCAGATCAAAAACTTGGCTCCAGGGATGGCAGTGTCGGTGAGGCTGGACCACTTTGGTTCAGACTAAAATATCTCAACAGCTGTTGCTATGACTGTTACTATAGCTAACCACTCCCTAGGAAAATGAACATGAATGCTCTCTGAAGTTGAAACAACAACCTAAAGGGTCTGTGAAAAATTGCTACAGGACTTTCCAACTCATAGAATTTTGACATCATATACATAGAATGACCATACAAAGTAAATGTTTGGTCGATAAGTTTTTAATAAGGCAGATGTTATTAGCATTTAGGTACCAGTAGCCAAAATGCTATTTGCACCTGGAGTGAATTAGCCAATGAGGCTAATCCCAATGGCATTATCTTTTCTAAACCTAGGAAGTAGTTTTGTTGCCTAACTCTGACCAAACTGTGACTGAAAACTGAAAATAAGTCAACTAAATCTACAAAATCAATATCAATTGACTTCCAGTTTCAATCCTCGGGAGTTGTTGCAGAGTCTTGTGTTTAACATTCTCATCCACCACAACCTCATCTTTACAGAGACTATGTCATTCTTTATAGCTAAACTGGTGGGCTGGGTGTGGCTAGATTAGTGATAAAAGTTATTTATTAGCATTAACCCTAATAAGAAGTCAGATGAAGAAATATTTTAGTGATTTTATGGAACGTAGTTGTGCATCAACATGTCTGGGCAAAAATCACTTTGTAATACAGCTTCAAATAGTTTCAGGATACATGAATACCAACACAAATCTTCAGTATTTTGAGCCAACCCATCACCCACGACTACGAGTCGTCCAACAATAACCCTACCTTTTGTAGTGTCCATGTTGTTTCCACATTACAACTTTAAAGCTCATGAACACACCGAAGTCGGAGGAGCAACTTGCCAACTTTGGAAATGGATCCACTCGAGGAGTATTTGAATGCAACACAAGACAGTGAACATAACCAACATTATACATGCTAAACATCCGTGAAATGTGTACAATGTCATTGCATTTTAGCATGCTGATCACATTCAGTTTAATGTTGCATTTCTGCCCTTCACTGAATACCCCTTTTACTTGAGTTATTTGCAAATTATACAGATCCCTCCACAGAGAGCAAAGTGAGAATGCAATTAGAAGGAGAGGGACAAGGGTGAAGTGAAGGCAAAAATGGGATGCATGATAACCACACTGTGCACTGTGGTTTAGTTCAATTGACGTCTCATAAAGCACTTTACAATCAGCTATCAATTATCTGGAAACTAGTGGGATCAAATATACTGATGGCTGAGCAAAATATGTCTCGTGGGAAGCAGGTACGGGAAATATTTGGTCATGACATGCAAGAGTATGACATTTGATCATTTCTATAAGCAGATATCTGCATATGAATGCAGAGTCTGCAGGCAAGGGACAAGATTTTGATATCAGAAGTTTCTGTTAGCAGACAGTTTGTAGTCCAAGTAGTGTTGACCATTTGCATTTGAACGGGCTTTGATTGCGTGCATAAACAAGTTGACAGCAAAAGAGGCGAAATGCAATCTCTTAACCCATTCACTATCATCCGATAATGGTTAAGCTTTTTATAAGCCTAGCTATTAGCATCCAAATACATTATCATCTCTCAAATTGCTAATCAAACTGTAAACAATGACTGGATCTGTTATCTTGATATCTGCTGGCTACATTTAAAGCCATAAACACTGAATGTAAACTGTGCAATTTACATTTTGAACTGGCTACATTGTCTATAATTATCCTTTATACAACCTTGATTAACTTTTTTTAAATTAAATTCCTGGGTTATTAAACACTTGCACAAATATAACCTGTATGCATTTGCTGCTGATAATATTTCTTTTTCTTTTAATTTCAAGTGTTCCCATGAGTTAGACAAAGCACAAGCCCTTCATCCATTGCGATGCACTACTTTTTTTTATTGCATATAACAAGCAATCGGAAAGCAAGAAACAAGTTGAAATCTGCTAAATATGGTAACTACCATATGGCATGAATGCAGCCTACCATAATGGGCCCATGCTGGACCTGCTGTAGCTGCAATAGACTTGACTACGAGCCAGAGTGAAATATATTTGTTTTCATAATCAACCGACGAGATAAGAAGCCCTCAAACACACCATACAAGATACATTACTCCAAATCTCAAGTGAGCAGTCACCTATAAACCTTTGCCATGACCCCCATGACCTCATAACTCTCAGTGACAATATTCGAGTAAAAGAACAATGTCAGAGTCAAGAGACAAACAACAAGCCACTGCCAACTCAGTCCCCTTCGGCTCCATTCCCACACACACCACCCTATCTGATCACATGATCAGCAGACAATTTGTCTCTCACTTCATGTGCTCCTGTAATAAAAGTCAAACAGACAGTCCAACAGGATGGAAACAGAGCTGCGGTTGATAGTACAAGCAGCACTTATCAATGATTAACTTGCCAAATGCCTGCTCCCAGCATTTTTATTTCATGCTGCTCTGAAATATTTTCATTGACAGCAGTTTTGCTCTGGAAGAAGCACTTGTTTAAAGGATACTGGCAGTGACGGAGTTTAAATTTAAAATATTGTTTCCTCTGTAAAGACGAGAGTGGTTTGTCTTCTGTGTCTGAAACAGTTGTTGTGGCTTGTAGCATTAAACGTGCCCCTTGTGGCTTCTAAAATGTACCACTCTGTAAACTGGTCGTGATCACAGGATTTCAGAATTCAGTGTAAAATCCTATTTAGTACGGAAACACACTTTCTGTCCTGATTTAGCATTCCTTTACAAGCATGAGCTGCCTTTGATCTGATCGCACTGGCCTAGCAGGAGATGTCCAATCCTCCACATGACGGCGAGGTGGCCGACAAGTGGGAAGTGAATGGTGCCTGAGAAAGTGGGGCTTAGGCGTCACATCACATTACCTGAGGATGCGTCAGCCAGGTCAAGTCATCTGTGTCTGCTGCTGCTGCGGGTGGACATTCCCCAGCTGCACTAAGCAAGTGCCGCCTCTCCTGGGACACACTTACGCGCCAACCCCACTAAAATATGATCAGATGTGGAGAGCGGGTCGATGCAGGAGCTGTGTGTGAACTTGGCTCATCATTGACACATCAGTCGGCAAAAAGGATGTGATGGCTGTGGCTAATCCCGCTGCCATCTAAGGGCCCTCACTAGCGTGATTTCCTGCCTCAAATCCCCTGCAGAGGCTTACGAGTGTGATCACACCTACACTGTATTTTCTTTAGTCTGAACCATGGTATAAAAGTTTGCTTTACTGCAGTTATGTGATATTTTTTCTTGACCTACATCCCATCCATCTCCCACAAGTTGACTGATACAGTGTAAAAATAAACTTTGTTTTAGCTTAAAAACTGAGTGTCCAGGCTGCCTTAAATTTTAGGCTGACTGAATTTGAAAAGGGATTTTTGTCATGATTCAAAACTTTCTTAGTCAAATACACAATAATAATTCAGTTGTACATGAGAAAACATGTTCAATAAGCATATGATATTAAGTTGAACTAATAACTTCAGTCACACTGAGGAACATTAATAACAAATTTGATTTCCTTGTAGATTTTCTCAGTTTGAAAAGTTAATTAAATCTAAGTGTAAGGGGGCAGGGAGTCAATTCAATATTAACTTTCATCATAGTCTGCAGTGTTTTTATTATTATTATTTAAAAAAAGCAACCAAGACTTATCTTAAAGTGCATTAGAGGCACACACTGCAAAAAAAAAAAAAAATAATAAAAATCATACAGAAATTTTGCACAATCAGCAAATCTTTTTTCATCAACTCAGCATAAATTCATGGTATCTCATTTCAGGGCACTTCAGAACTTATAAAGTTTTTTAATTTTAAGTCTTTTGACTTGACATGACAAGTTGAAAGAATGTACTATAAAGAATTTGGTCAAATCATTAAATTAATTTTCTAAAGAAATGTCATCATCAGTTATCAAACGTCTTAGCATGCTTGTTGAAATGAAGATTTGACTCCTCAAACTGAGAAAATGTCAAGGGAAATCAAATTTGTTTGTAATGTTTGTCAGAGTGACTGAAGAGTTGTTGGTTCAACTTAATATCTTAAGCTGACTAAAGATGTTTTCCCAAGTACAACTGAATTAATATTAAGTTTATTTGACTAGAAAAGTTTCTTTGTTTTGAGTCTTTACAAAATTACAATCACTTGTCTTTTCAAATTCAGTCAACGTAAAAAGTTTAAGTCAGCAAAAAAAACAATGCATAGCAAGTTTCCATCACGTTTTCTTCAATTAATCTGGTGATATGATACATATCACAATACAAGGGTTACAATTCAACATGTTACGATAATTGCAATACTATAAGCAAGTTGATATATCCTAAAACATAATAGTCTATACTGAAGTGTACCAATGTTTTCTTACACCCTTAATATTTACATTTAATTAATGAGAAAATATTAGCTGTTTCCACTTAATTCCTATATTATTTTTTACAGTGGAGTTAAGCCAGTCTTTATTTGATTTGCTGCAAATTTAACCAGCACCTGTCTCTTGTCATAGTATTTCTCCCCCATTCCTTTAGCACTGTCTTTTCTTGGACGTCTGAGGAGCTGCAGAAAAAGGACTACCCTCTCCTCCCACTGTTGTGAATAAATCATTCATATTTGACACATTGAATTATTGAATATACAACATATTACTCTCACTCAAGGTAAAAACTGACTGTAGCCAAAAGAGATGCTAACTTTTTAGGGAAGTGAGCACGAAAGTGGCTAAGCCTCTGCTGAAAGTGCATGCTGGGATATCTTGTGAAAGAGCAGACAGACATTCATTTAGACCAGAGGCCTTGGGTATATAACTTCTCATTTATTCACTTCACAACACTCAGACTGGACTCTTGTGCTGCGACTGGGCCAGTGCTGTGGTGTGTTAGGTTCAATTTGCAGCGCTGAGTCTCCACTTCAAGAAGCCGGAGGTGATGAATGGGTACTCATCCATAAGCATGACTTTCACAGCCATAAATCAGCATTTGCACATACAGAACAAAATCAATACTGCTGAAGAGTATTCTGTAGTTATTTTCATGTGACCTACATGACATGTAACCCTTTCTTCACGTCTGCCAACAACTGGCTGCTATTTTGCACGAACGTGATTAAGTTAAGTTTTATAGGGAAGCTATGGCTATATGAGATTTTGAATTTTTCATACGTATCGCAGAAGAGAAATGAGGAAATAGTAGAGGAAACAGACATTCTGATTGGGATTTGATGTAGTGTTATGACATTTATTATTTAAAGGGGAAATCTATAATATATTTACTATATCATAAAATTACCATGTTATGTCATCAGAGATTAACAGAACAAGCTAAGTTAAAATACCAGCGTCTCTGACAACAATGGTACAGCCAGCAAGCTCTCCTTTGAAATTTCTAGTCCAGTATGTAACAACTGTTTTTGTTTGCCTGTTTCACGTTTAGCTGAATCAAATTTAATGCCAAATGTTTGCTGACTGAGTTAAATAGTGTTTATGAGTTGTAAGAAATCATTAATAATGTTTTAGATTAGAAAGCATTTATGTTTATAATGGTTAAATTGAGCAGTGGGCTTTTGTTTTCAGGATAACATGAAAATGTTTTTTTTGTTTCATATTTTTGGGTGTATCAATGTGGGGGATTTTGCAAAAGAGCAGGACTGTTGGGAACATTAAATTTTGATAGGATTTTTGAATCAATGTGATGAAGTACTTGATTTTCACAGTATTCACTTTTCTACATTACATTAAAAAACATTCATACTGGATGTCCCTTTTTGGTTATTTTATCCATTCACAACCATATGCATTGATGCCATGATATAAAATTACCTATACAGACAATTTTATTCATATCATCCACCTCAAATACGAAGTTGAATAGTATTCAGTCTCCTAGTTTAGGTGATGCTATATGCTGCTGAGAAGATTAAAACAGCTTCAAGACCATAAACCACATTGAGAATGCTGTTTTCCCACACTGCTTGCTGTGACAGGAAATGCATCTTTTCTTGCCTAAACATGGTAACCTCTTTAGATGGACCACTCAGACAGCATAAACAGTCTTATTATAAAGCTTATTTTAACGTTTGTTTAAATATTTAAAAGGTATTTATATGTCCAGTGGTAAGATTTACAGGGATACATTGGCAGAATACGGCAGAAATGGACCATAATGAGAATGATTCATTAGTGTATAATCTCCTGAAGAAGACTGAGCCAATTATATCTACAGAGGGCATAGGTCCTCTTTCATGGAGGCCACCATCTTGAACCACCATATTTTTACAAAGGCCTAGAACAGACTAACCAAACACTGGCCCTCAATAAGGCCTTTCATGTTTTGTCAGCATAGATTCTTCTATGTGCTTGGGGAGGGTGAGGTGAGCTGTTTGTCTGCAAGCTCACTGCTAGATGCCACTAAATCCTACACACTACTCCTGTCCATAATGATATAGAGAATTTTATTCATACTGCCCACCTCTAATTTTAAGTTGCACATAGCATTTGGTCATCTAATCTAGATGATGCTAAATGCTAACATGGGAAGATTAAAACTGCTTTAAATCACATAACCACAGTGAAAATATTTTTCACACTGTTTGCTGACACTGTTTGCTGCTTTTCTTGCCTACGTAGACGGACTGCTCAGAAAGCAGAAACAGTTTTATAAAACCCTAACCCACCATGTTTCTACAATAGCATAAAACGGACAAATCAAACACTGGCTCTCTTTTGCACTAGTTTCACGACTATCATCAGTTCTCCTACACACTTTGAAGGAAAGGTGTTTGCAAGGTGTTTGCAATCTGCAAGCTTTTTACTAGATACCACTAAATCCTACTCACTGGTGCTTTTGATATATTTAATTTGATAATTTGATTAAAAGATTCACACAAGATATTCCTTTATCCATTCACAATATTTCTCAACCAATTTTCCACAAAATTAATTGTATTACATCATGCATGCATTGACACCTTGACATCAAATTACATTTACCACGATATAGAGAATTTTCTTCCTGTCACCTGCCTCTCATATTAAGTTGTAGATATTATTCTGTCCTCTAATCTAGATGATACTGCATTTTAACGTGAGAAGTTTAATACTGCATCAAGACCTTCAACCACAGTGATATTATTTTCCCACACTGTTTGCTGGGACAGGAAATACATCTTCCTTTTCTAACCACTGTTTCCTATTCAGATGGACTGCTCAGACAGCATACACAGCCTTTTAAAGGTGCAGTAAGCGACACCGGAGAAAGATAGTTGACCATGTCTTGCCAACCTGTGATTGGCCAAAGTTTTCTCTCAGACCACTTCATTTACATTATGCAAAAAGCTTATGCAAATGTTGTCCAATGATACCAAAAATAAACTGTTTTTCTCATCTTAAAAAAGTAATTAAACATTTGTTTAAATATCAAAAATGTTTTTAAAAGGTGAAACTTAACCACAATATAACTACATGTGCTAATTCAACCACAACACAATAAAATTAGACAGGCTATATTACTAGACAGACAAGTGGACAACTGTACCTGGGCCCCAGACCCATGTATGGTTTGTGGTGATTTAGCTAAAATTTTAAGCAATCAAAGTCATCTTTAAGCAGGTGCTGCATTATTAAGGGGGCATTTTTTGGATTTTAGACCCCATAGTCAGTTTACTCTTTAGAGTGAGTACTTACTAAGTCTGGGAAAAAGGAGTCTTCTTTGGGAGCTTTCTAAAGGTAAAGGGTTTCACAGACATGGGTATTTACCAGGCAGGGAGGTTCTAACAAAAGACACTATTGACACGAAATATGGGAAGTGGATTCAGTGTTTTGACCTATGCTTAAAGGGTCAATATGTAGCAATTACATGTGCAAAAATGAGTACTACAGTCCAAATAGCGAGTTGAAGCTGTATATTAAATAGATCAAAATCCTATTTAATATGCGGTCTGTGGTTGAAGAAAATTGTTTTCCCCCAGCCAATCCTTTCCAGACCCGGGGAAGCTGTGCAGGCTGCAGGAACTAGAGCACTGCTCCAAAAGTACACAATCTGGAGTTAAGTGGCCACCTGTTTCAATGCCTGCCAGACTACATTACTACATTGCTAAATTTAACTGTTATAAACATTTACGGCCTCTACAAGATAACTGATGATTTCTTACGACTCATAAACAGATACTTACTCATTTGGTGAGCATTCAGCATTAATTTGAGCTCTAACTAATGTGAAGCAGGCATACAGAAACACTTATTCTGGCCCCGAAGAGAAATTTCTGATGGGGACCCGCAGCTGTTGTGCTGATAGGGTCACATGTATTTCAGCTTAACATGTTTCTTTGATCTCTGATGACCTATCATGGTCACTTTAAGGTTTATTATAGTAAATATATTACAGTTTTCTCCTTTAAGACTAACAGTCAGGTTAGGTTACACTATTATTTTGTCCCCTTTATGGAGGTGCAAAACTAGAGTAACTCTGCAGCTAATATTGAGACTCTTCTTGCATCAAAAACTAGTTTTAAACTTTTACTATTAAAATTTATGCCATGGGGGTCTACAACTCATTTTTCCCCCAGGACAGACTCGTGTTAAAGAGGACGCTGAGTGTCAGAGAAGCTGTATTCCACCAGGATGTCAGCAGTCTCTCTGAGAGCACCCGTCAGATCCCTGCAGGATCATAAATGCATTGGACCCTGCACAAGGGACCACTCCTCTGCCAGGACATTGTCCATATTGGCATTTATAATCCAGCCTCTCCACTGTAATCATAAAGGAGCTCTGAGACACAATCAATGTCCCTGTGAGCAGTATGGCACGTAGTCCTCAGGGACTGTAAAAACCCCCACAGACAAACCTGTTCAGTCCTGAGCTTCAGTTGCAGCACTCAGCCATTCTTTGGCTTCGTTTTACAATTCATGGGAGTCTTAAATGACAGAGAGCCTAAATTACAGCTAATCATGTGTCTAATTGGCAATTCCCACCCTAATAAATTATGTCTATGATTCCCGTTGTGAATCATATGCCAAACACACTCTGCATTGTTTAATTAGAACACGCCTGTGTTTAACAGAGATCAGAGAGAACAGTTTACAGAACTGTATGCACAGCTTGTGTGACAATAAAACTGATCCAAAACTGACATCCCATTTAAATTAAAGTTCTCACTTAGTCCTCTGGTTGACAAGAAATAGGAAGACTGATTTCATGGCATATTCATCTATGGGATCTTTTCAAACACTCACAGGAGGATCCATTTGTCCTTTCTGGCTATATAGTGATTTCATTGATTCTTTGGACAACAATGTGGTATTTTCCAATAAGTCTGCCATGACATGAATTAGAGCTTACTTAATTCAGGGGTCTGCGATCAATATCAGATGATATCAAATCCATTTAACACATTCAGTTACATTTATGTTAACTCATAAACAGCAATTTTAGGACCGAACTCTTCCAGACATTTGTCACACAGACATGACATGAGAACTTCAAAATAAAGGTATATTTTTAAGATGACAATATAGATCGATATTTTTTCTTTGCATCAATTATATTGGATAGTTGAACATTGAATTGTTATATTGATCCAGATCAATGCATTGTTACACCCCTACTGTGTGCTATAAGCTCTGCGTTTCAACAGAAGCTCCTTAGAGACACTGGAGAGCAGGGGCATTTTAAAAGAGGGGGGCATGAAGGAGGCACTGGCCATCTCATTCATTCATTCATTGATTGTCTGTAACCGCTTATCCTTGAAGGGTCGTGCGGGGCTGGAGTCTATCCCAGCTGACATTGGGCGAGAGGCGGGGTTCACCCTGGACAAGTCGCCAGTTCATCGCAGGGCTGACGCATAGACAGACAACCACTCACTCTCACATTCACACCTACGGACAATTTAGAGTCACCAATTAACCTATTATGCTGCAGGTCTTTGGACTGTGGGAGGAAGCCGGAGAACCCAGAGAGAACTGGCCATCCCTGATATCTAACTGGCCACCCCAAGTCCCACCCCATTATCTTCAAGTGTGATTGGTTATCTGTCCAGTGAGAGGTGGGACCTTAGTTTCAACCAGCTGTTTGATGAATATTTTTAAATGTGCATCATTTTATTTTCTTTTATTTTCTTCTTTTATTTTTGCAAGGTTAATTTAGCATACACAACAAATTAATCAATTATTTCAATTTAAAAAAAAACATAAAAATATAAATGTTTTTCATGATGGAGTGTGGAGAATGAATTTATAAGTCTCAGCCTGAGGACAGATGTACAATGGAGGTAAATGGAGGTAAATTTCCTTTTGAGGACTAAGAATAAAGTATGGAAGTTTTATATTATATTTGTATAATGTCACTGTTGTGCTGTGGTTAGTATAACTTTTCAGCTTTGAAATACAAATAAACACAGGAATAAGAAACTGTAAGATACTGTGATGTTAGTAATTAAGTATATATGAGAAATGGTACCTTAATGTGTGTGTGTGAGCATGTGTGTGCACGCTACACAACACTCCTGCAGAGGTCAGTGCCTCACTTGGGCCACCGCTTTTGAGTTTTTGTTTGTTTGTTTTTTCTTTTTCTAAAAAGACTGAAAATACCTATTAACATGAATCCAATGAATCACTGCCAAAGATACAAACCCTGTTCATAAAAAACAACACATTCAGTTTAGTCCTTGTGCAATCATGTTAGTAACTTAACCCACTAAATCACTGTATTACCTTTCCATAATGGCAAACTAGTTTGCTATGTATTATGTTATAGGCAGTATGAAAAAATTTTAATAGCTAAGTAAGATAAGCTTAATTTGCTTAACTCTTCATTCAAATTCTAAAGAAAAGAGCATTAAACTCAACAAAACCATCTTTGTTAGTGCTCATGAGAGCAGACTGTGAAGCAGCTGCTATCGCTCTACAGACTATTTTTTTATATTTTTAAAAAAAAATTTAAAATCAGCCCAAAAAATCGCCCCCAAAAACAGCCGGCAATGGATTCATCCAATCATCCAACCCTCTCCGGTGCTCCTCCATGCCCTCCCTCCAGAAACACCCCAGGATACCACATAATTTATTAACCCCAGAGCAAGACACTGTTACTTCCTAGCAGTGTCTCGTATGCTTTATTTCCCCAGAAATCTTTATATAATCTGTATCAGGAGGGAAAAATGTCATTGGAACATGTGTTTTGTAACTTGATTATACTTCTGTAATTTCATGAGCGGGAGACTCTAACATGTCCGCCATCTCGAAAACCACTTGGCAGCTACAGGTAAGCGAACATTACAGAAGACCGGAAAATATTCAATGCAATGTATGTATAGGTAGTCCCTGGACTATCTCTGTCAGCTAAGGTGTCCATGGCCTGAATAACCTTGAAGACCCCTGCTGTAAGCAATTCACAAAAACAGCTGTGAGACCCGACATCAGTGGTTGGCCACACTCCCACTTATCATCCACTGGAATGTAAAGAGAGGCCTGGTTTAACACATGGAGAATGTTTATTTCTACTCAGGTTAACTATAGATGATGTCCTTGTGTATTTGCTGGGTCATGATGAAAAAAAAAAGTACAGTATGTCTATAGGAGGATGTAACATAACGATGTGTTCCTGGTTCCATATTGACTCAGGAGGCAAGCTCATGACCTGAGTGGGGAGTGAGTGTCTACAGATGACTCACAAATCACCCACTGTCCATCCATCTTCAGTAATCACTGTGACCTCTATAACCTTACCCTGGGGAGCATGTCAATCTCTGTCCAGCTAATCTAGTTACCCTCTATCCAATCAGCCAAAAACACATTCAACATAACATCTGTCAGCAGTGACATAGCTGGAGCAATCTCGCTGTATCACAGCGTGATATCTGTTCTAGTTCCTCCCATAATATCATTAGCTGTTCGTCAGGCATTATTTAAGTTAATTCTGCTCAGCGTATCCACAAGAAGGAAATGTGCATAATTGCGGGTGTAATGCTGTGAGGTAATAACACCTGATAGGCTGGCGGGAGGAAGTAATCAGATCATCAATACTACAACGAGCTTCTGTCTTCATTTAGGTTAGTGAGGCAGAACAGTGACAGCGATCACCTGACATTTATTTCATTGTGGATTACAGTGGGAGCAGTGGACATGTCTCATTTGTCAGAAGTTATCAGGCTCAGCTCTGGCATTATGAGCGGCGACTCCACAGAGCTGTAGTATAACTGGAGTGGATCTTGATGGGTGGGGATGAGTGCTAAGACTTTATTGTCCCCAGTCTGAATATGGAATTCAAAGCAACTCACAGTGGGACTTTTGGGAACTAAATTTCATGAATAATTTTGGAACAATGTATTATTACAAAACACCAGAGTGGCAAACCTCATATTTATGTATATAGTGGGACAGAACAGCAATATTTGTGGGGGAGAGTGGGGCATCTTGTCACATGGGTATGTTGTCACACTGGTTACAGATACAACACTAGAGGACATGTGCAACTCAGTGTTCTGAAGTAATGTTGCTCTTGACATGAAGTACATGTTACTGTAGTCTGAGGTGAGAACAATCTTCATAGATTTGTACAATAAAAGTGCAAAAAATAGTAAACGGCTGTATTTAATGTATGTAATAAAACTCTGATAAGCAAGTATGTTCGATTATATTATTTTTGCATAGAACACAGAGAGAAATGTGTGTTTTAAATAAAAGCTGTGTACTAAAGCTAGCTTGTGATATGGCTAGCCAAACAGACTGTCAGTGTAAAATCTGGTGAAATTACTTTAGTGTGTGAATCTGTACTTTTTGAGGATTTTCAACACATTTTAAGAATACAGTGATAATAATGATAACCATGGTGATATTGGTCACCATAACTGTGCTGTGAAATTTTCTGTTTGACCTTATAATCCAACTGCAGCCCTACAGAAACAGGCTTCACTAGCTGCTAAAATTGTTTTTGCTATGCAACAACAAAAGTTAAATTATTGTTATTATTATTAAATTATTATAAATGATATGGCCACAAAAAGATTGACATACACATGTGGGTGCATAATAATGCTTAAATTATAATTATTTTTAACATATATTATATATTTTGTTGAGTTGTGTCCTTACATTTTCCCAAATGTTTCCATCTATGTTCAAATGCAGACACATTCATAATGTATTCAAGTTACTGTTGCATTTCCTGCTGTTGCTGTGTAACTATAGTTGCTGAACATAACCTGAATAAAACTTTAATATTATCTCAGCCATGAACATGACGTCTGTTTTAATCATGTCAGATAGATTTTCATCAGCCATGGTCGTTGTTGATCTCACGCTACTGTGGCAGCAGACTTTACATATTGTGTGTTTAATATAGAAAATGAGTAACTGTGGTGCACTGAGACCAGTGAAAGAATTAAGTGTGACAAAATGCCCAGGTCTCCCCTACCTCAGTTTTCTCTTAAGTGAACTTTACTCGTTGCACTGTGAATTTCAGACGCTTTAGACAAATTCACTTTGATATAAGTGTTAAGGAGGCGGAATAATAGAGAGCAGGTGCGACCTATGTGCGCTCAACAGAGATGAAGGACGGTGGTGGATCGTTTTAGTCATGGCAGCTGTACGGTACTGACCCTAAGCGCGTAATTACAGAAAACATTACTGATGGCACAGTCAGGCAAATTAATTGAGCGAGCTATAAATTAATCACAGTCTGCGTATTAATTTTCTGGTTCTGTAGGTTCAACTGCACAGATAATCAGAGGAGCGGTTGATCTGGAATAAGACGTGTAAATGCCATTTTATGGAGCAAAAACGCTCTGACATTTTATATATTCATTAATGCATTTGGCACTTGATCTCTTTGTGCCCTCATGGAACTTAACTGGTTTATAGCAGCTTATAAAAGGCTACATATGTGACTTCCCCGCGTCAGTTTAAACGCAGGACGCGCTGCATGCGTAATATTGGTGCCACTGCAAATTGAGAGGCTTCAAAATCAAAGCAAACTTTGGAAACTTACCTGTCGACGCTGATCACACACAGGGTCATGATGGAGGCGGTGCAGCACATTACATCCATGCCGATGAAGATGTTGCAGAACACTTCCCCAAAGAGCCACTTTCCCCCGGTGAGGTCCGTCACTATCACAAACGGCATCACCACGATGGCCACTGACAGGTCCGCCACTGCCAGGGACACCAGCAGGTAGTTTGAAGGTTGCCTCAGCTTCTTCACCACGCACACCGCGATCACCACCAGCGTGTTCCCCATCACTGTGACCGCCGTGATGATCGCCAGCATCACCCCGATGATGATCTTCTCCGGGCGCCCGAAATCCTGTAGCTGCTCCCCGCACGACTCGTTCCACATGGTTGTGGGACTGATGGTGACGAGGACGTTGTACAGGAGCTGCAGGGTGCCATTGATAACTTCGGAAATATCCTCCTTCTTGTTTAAAGTGGAATCAATTACCGAAGTATTGAACATCACGACAACGTTGTCTCGGTGGGGGTGCAAGGGACGCCTCGCCAGTGCGCTCCAGTTACGCGCATATTTGGATATGTGTAACCTGCTCTCGGCTCCTGTCCAGCGGTTTTAGATCGAAGCTGTTGCAGCTGCACCACATCAGAGCTGCCAACAGCTCTCTCTATGGGCTCTTGACTGGTTCCTGTTTAAGAATGATCCGTCTGAGGAAGTACTGTAGGTGTATGCTCCATCACCAGAGGAAAAAACAACTTCTACTCCAAAACCAGGAAATGAAAAATAAAGTTGAAGAATCTAAATATAGCTGCTCCTGAAGTGCTTGTTTCTCAGTGCACGAACCGGACTATTATGGACTATTTGGGGAGTTGAGCTGCGCACACCGCACCTATTTGTGTGACGCATCGCTTAAGACGCACAGACAGCCTACTAACTGATACCTGGAGTGTAAAGAGACGGCAGAGTGGATTCAGGGAGCTCCGAGCGTGCAAAAGCATTGCGAGTTTAATGGCTATTTGTGCGTTTGGGTACAGGGTTCCCTCTCCGAATTGTACCACCTGGCGGTATATATACAGCTGAGTATACTGATCAAAAAATATTCAGTTTTATCGATAGAATTTAATGTTTTCTTTTATATCTGACTGTGATATTAGCTCCTCAGTACCAGAGGCGAAAGAAGCACTCTGATCTTTTTTTCCACAAAAATAACAACACCATGGTGTAGAAATAGGGGAGACCAGGGAATGTTGTATCTTCAGATTTGTCGTACCACTGCCAGTTTTACCAATTATAAAAGTGCTACTGTGATGTCAGTATCACACACTCCCATTTCCTTTTTTACTTAATAATTTTAATCACAAAACAATATACTACTCAGTAATGTACTAACTGTAATATTATTATCCTTTCTAGTAATGAGTAGTGTAAGGGATTGCAATTTCCCAAACAGTAATTATATTACAGTTACTATTTAAAGTAACTCTGAGTTACTGAGTTGCTTTTTGACCTATGTAGGCTATCTTAAGACAATAATTATTGGATACTGTGGATATTAATTCAGCAAATTACCTCTCATTGTTCCAACTCACTCAAGTTGTAATATTAAAATTCTTTGCATTTGACATTAAGTCACATAATCTGTGACTGTGTAGTAGATGTCCAAGTGGATTTTATTCGTCATAGGAAAATAATTGTACTTAGCTAACATATTAGAAAAAACAGAATTAAAAATAAAATCGCCTTTAAACCTTAAAGGGACAGTTCACCCCCAAATCAAAAATACATGTTTTCCCACTGACCTGTAGTGCTTATTTATCCCGTCAGATTTTTTTGTTTGTTTTTTTTTTTGTGTGTGAGTTACAGAGTTTTGGAGATATTGGCTGTGGAGATGTCTGCCTTCTCTCCAGATTAATGTGACAAAATGGCACAAGTCACAAAAATACATTTGAAAAATTCAAAAATCAGGCCTCTTTTCAGTCAATCATGACTCGGTTCTTCAAGTTAATTCAGTTTCATGGAGGAACTCCTGTTTTTTCTATTAGAAAGACAGTAGTTCTGTTAAATTCTACTGCTTTGTACATGAGACTGCTCACACCAAGGTGTGTGGATCATTCTGAGCAACTGGGTCATGATTTTTTTTTGTTTGTTTGTTTGTTTTTTGGTGTTAGGAGCAACACAATCATTATGCCGTTAAGTCACATTATGTTAGAGAGAAGGCAGACATCTCTTTGGCTGATATCCAAAACTCTGCAACTCATACCAAAAAAGTCTAGATGGATAAATAGCAATACAGGCCAGAGGAATGAGAAATTTTTGATTTTGATGTGAACCATCTCTTTAGGTTAACCTAAACCTAACCTATTACCACTGGAGACTTAAAATCATTGTTTTATTTGATGGACTTGCCCTGGCCTTTGGCCTTTGTGCCCTCAAAAAAAAGAAAACAAATTTAAAAAATTAAAAAAGATAACACCAAAGGCCAAGTGGCCTTGACCCTAAAATGATGAAATTTCTGGCCTGGTTAATACCATCCCTGGTCTCCCCTTCTCTGTTACAAATCATCCATTCAATATTTTACTAATGTGAAAGTACATGACCCTGTTCAGAATAATACATATTATATTACTGGATTATAATTATTGATTCATTAACATCATTTTAATGTTGCAGCTGGTAAAGGTGCAGCTGGTAACAGATTAATCTTTAAAGGGATTGTTCACCCAAAAATGAAAATTCAGTCAATATCTACTCAGCCTCATGTCGATTGAAGGTCAGGTTTAGTTTTTAAGTCCAAAAAACACCTCTGGAGTTTCACAGAAAAACAGTGTTGCAGAATCTCCCAAGCAATTGAAATGAATGGTGACCAGTTTTCAACTGGTAAAAATGACCTAAAAATAAATATAAATAAAATGCCTTTATACTGCACCACTGATGTAATCTAAGTCTCCTAAAGTTCCAACATGCTGTTCCCTTGTGTGTGTACACAGTCACACCACAACTTGGCATGCTGGGGCTTTAAGAGTCTTGGATTACACCAGATGAGCAGTATGGAGTCTTTTTTTTACATTTGAAAACAGGTCACCATTCTGCAGACTGTGCAATGCTTTTTTCTTCCACTCCAGCAGTTTTTTGTGGCCTGAAAAATTAAACCCACCCTTCAATTATTGCTTTAATATTACATTTATTTGTTGATTGTAAAATATATTTTATATTAATTGGAATCTTCAAAATAACCAAAGCTTTAAAATAAATATAGTGCAGTAGAAGTATAAAGTAGCATAAAACTGAAACACTCAAGTTAAGTACAAGTATCTCAAATTTGTACTTAAGTCCAGATCTTAGGTAAACTTACTTAGTGTTTCCACCACTGCTTGGTACACATCTATATTATCTATGCTATATTGTCATGATGGTCAAACTAGAGAAAAAAATATACAGCAAGTTTTCTATAAAAAAAGTCCCTGTTTTTCCCACGTGTCTCTTGAATTTGAAGAGGAGACAGGAAATGAACCTCGTGGCGTTTTGCCAGTGCCTCCAACAAGCACACCTGCTTATAAATAGAACAGCTCAAACACTCTAAAGCAAAAATTAGACTTTCTCTTGAAGCGTACAATGTGTTTTTCTATGGCGCTGATGCTTTTCTTGGTTGCCTCAGCTTCCCACATTTAAGCGCTGAAGACAAATCAAAAGAGAAAGTCCAGCACCGCTGATGATGCAGGAAGACAGTGAGGACATATGGGAAAGCTTCCCAGGACTTTGGCTGCTTGCATCATCGTCCAGGCAGCAACAGCTGTGGTGTGTTTGTCCCCTCTGGCTTTGGAGGCCCCGGTGCTGTTTCCCACAATTCCCTGAGCCTGTCAAGACAGCCCCATCACATGCTAGCCATCGCAGCCATGGCCTTTTACTCACCATTACCTACTATCCAGTCTGACAGACAGGTCAGTAATGATTGTCACATCGCATTAATGACACTGACCACTGCCAGTTTCTGCAAGATCTCCTGCTGTAGGGGAAATTTGGCCCATTTATGCCGAGGATGTTACAGATGTGTGGATGTCAGGGGAGACGGGTCACGTTTCCAGGGCGGAAAGCCTCTGAGACGAGGACTCGAGGCTTATGCAAAACAACATGTCAGCATGTCAGCGTCTCTTTCAGCCCGTCTGAGAGTCTTGTAATGAAAGGGGTTAAACAGGCATGGATTACACCTGCTTTTGGAGCAATGATGATTTGGATTGGTTTGGAGAAACAGAAGAGAAATTATAATTAACTTGATGGTTAATGTAGCTGCCAAACACATAATTAAGGCAGACATTTAGTCATTTTCATTTTGTATCTCTTTGTAGTCGTTTTGTGTCTCTATGTGGTTGTCTCTGTGGCCATTTTCCGTCTCATTGTGTCATTTAGCATTTTTTGTGGTTGTTTTTTTTTCGTTCTGTTCATTTTGTGTTGTTTTCTGGTCATTTTTCATCTTCTTGTGTTCATTTTGTTTCTCATTGTTGTCACTTTGCATCATTTTATTGTCATTTTGCATCTCATTGTAGTGGTTTTGCCTCTCTATAGTCATTTTGCTTCTCCTAATACCAACTTTACATTCCATTGTTGACATTTCTTGCCTCTTTGTGTTCGTTTTTCATCTTTATGTGTTTATTTTGTGTTTTGTGTGGTTGTTTTTGTGTTTTTTGTGGTCATTTCTCATCTATTTGTGTTCATTTTGTGTCTGTAGTCACTCTGCCTATCTCTGTGTAGTGGTTTTGTCTCTCTTTGTAGTTGTTTTGCATGTCTGTGTAGTCATTTTTCATTTCTTTATGGTTATTTTGCATGCTTTGTGATTGTTTTTGTCTGTTCATTTTGTGGTCATACTTCATTTATTTGTGTTAATTTTGTATCTGCTTGTAGTCATTTTTCACCTCAGTGTTCATTTTGCATCTCGTTGTGGTTGTTCTGTGTCCTTTTATAGTCTTTTCCATCTCTTTATTGTCATTTTGTATCTTTTTGTGGTGGTTTTTCCTCTGCTTATAGTTGTTTCTGCATGTATTTGTTGTCGTTTTGCCTCTCTTTATACTTGTTTGATTTACTATCCAACAACAGCAACTTCAAACAGAGATTCGGGCCCTGGGCCAGTGCACAGTGGGTCCCCTCAGTAATCCATCCAAGTCTGTGGTGCTTTCAGGCATCAAGTGTTTGTGGAGTCTGTTCTAAGTCTTGAACATTTAATTGCGGACAGTTGAAATTTGGTGCGAACAGCTTCAACCTTTATTAAAAGTGCAGTGGGGTTTGTCAGAAGTGAAAGTGTCATTTGAGCCAATTACAGGAAATGACCTCAAAATGCAAAACTTGTTTTGATCCCCCTTGCTGCCAAAATCCCTTGTGGCCTGTTTAGATGTCAGGTTACTAAGACTCTGTCCAATAAACAAACCCCATGTGAGTCCATGTGACCTAAGCTCACAAGCCCTGGATCCTTTCTAATTGGGAAGTAAGAAACTTAATGAAACCAAAACATTAAGTAAACATGTCTGCCACCAAGTATTACATTTTAACCTTTAATTGCACCAAAACGTCAATCATTTTCTGACGTTTAAATGTCAGAGCACGCTGCCAAAAGCAAACCTTCAGGTCTTATCTAAAAATTCTGCATTAGACGTGACAGGAAATGCTATCGACTATGTTGGCTGGGAGCCCATGTGTGCCTCTGACATGAACTGGCATAATGTTATCAGTCAGTCCGTTGAAGTCGAATGTCCGTTCTTTAGATGCAGATTGCAGCTGAAGGCGGACAGGTGGAGGTTGTCCCTCTTCGTAGGCCAGGGGGGAGGTAAACATAGTTTATCTTGTTTTCTTGGCAGCAAATTGAGGAGTTCTGAACATGACCTTAATATAGTGACACGATCAGGCGAGGAGCGGGAGCCTGGCAGCAAACAGGTAATTTCATCATGACAACAAAATGTAAGAGAGCGGCGTAATGGAAAAACACATTTGTTTTCAAAGTAGCTGGTCACAAAATGACCGGTGAAGAACACACAGTTTTTGTCTGCAATTTAGTGCTGAACTCGAGGCACTAATACTCAGACAGTATAACAAAACCATAAGTGATTTTTTTTTTTGCAAGAATCAATCTTTATCAAGCTTTATTCACACATGGTAAAAAATAAGGAAGGTAAGGATTCAAGACAAATTAATTTTTCTGGTAAAATAATCTTTGGTGTTCAGCACACACAAAACAAAAATGTGCATGTTGGTCATAAGTGCACGCTGCTTATTCCAACTGATATGTGCGTTTATTGTTGTACGGCTTATGTCCTAGTGGACATAGTAAGTATGACAGGATATACATAAGGAGTGAGAAAGTCATTTGGGAAGCAGTTTGAAGAATTGAGGTGGAGGGATGGCTCAAACAAGTACAGGACATTCCTCTAGGAAGCCAGGGCCCAAGTCACGTGTGAAACCAAAAGTAACGTCTTTGTTATGGACATGATGTCTGCTGTAACATTTTAATCCAAACCACAATCTTTTCCCAAACCTAGGGGTTTTCTGCCTAAACCTAACCAAACTGTGACTACTACCAACGTTTTACAATGTAAACCGTGTGTGTAATGTCACATGAATTATGTCAGCTATTCTGTCATTTAAGCACGCTGATATGCTGGTCATGTTTCTTTAAAAACTGAATTTAATGAGTTGATGGAAATATGTACAGTTCATTCATTCAATTCATCATTTCAAGTCAAAAGTCTTGATTTGTGTTTATGAGTTCTAAAGTGTGAGTTTAATCAACTCAAATAAATAAAAGACATTTACATTTACAGTTCATGAGAAAAGATTAGTTGACTCAATGAAATCCATGTATGACTTTTACAGTGTTTAATTCATGTAACTTGAATAAGGTTTAATTCTCCTTACTATAAAAGAAGCAATATTTATTAGCTCACGGACGTCTTAAACCCTTTTATCAACACATTGATTCAATGCATGTTGACTTTTGTTTAGTCGAAGCTGCAGATGAATCATTTCGGTATCAAAACACTGACATTTGGTCACTTCTCATTTCGGTTAACTGTTTTTGTTTTGGTCATGATGATGATGATTGATCTTTTGTGGTAAGGTTTCACTTCAAAATCTAGCTCATCTGCATCTGTGCAGCCAAAGTCTTGAATCTAAATGGAAATATCAAGGATTGAAAGTGTGATATGGAGGAAAAGAATGACCTGAGTGTTTAAAGTAGAAAGTAGGGGAAAAAAGCCGACTTACAGCTTCCCAGTGAGAATAAGTATTCAAAACACATACTGCAGTGCAACAAAGAAAGTGGTCGTGTCAATTTAAAAAAAAATCCTGTTAAACCTTTTTGCAAGAATGTGAGCTGATACATATTCACAGGTGAACAAAAGTTAAAGCCTCTTTTTCTAAGTCATGGTCATAACAACAAAAGGCCTTTTGATTCTGTATCAATAAATGTTTCTTGGCGTTTTTCATTCTTAACACAGACTTTGCTCTCAGCTGCTAATAGCAGCTTCCACTTTGATTGATTTAAAATATATAGTTAAGAGAGGGTTGCAGCAAGAACTGCACCTTGAGGTCTTTATGCTTAGCTTTTGAAAGACAGTCACATGTTTCTCCTTGCTGTAGCTGCCAAGTGCACTGGACAGAACTAAACTGTCTATATTAACGCAAAGCTTTACAAGTACAGGATGTATTTTGATATACACTGTTATCTACCAGGTCACAATAACAGATACTAAAGCTCATCTCTCCATGCCGGCCCTGGGGGCCACCCACCAAGTCTCTTTGCAATTATTAGAACCTTGTTGCTATCTAGTGAATCAGCCCAGGCTTCTACCAGTTTTGTATGGGACAATGTGAATCAAGGACATCATCAACAGAAGGTGCTTAACAATGAACAATTATCTGTAACATATGATATGACTTCGGTTCCCCAGGTTTGTTGGTTAGAAGCTGGGAAACAAACTTTTCTGTTTCAGAACCAATTTATGTTTTTTGCGAAATGTTCAGAAAATTAGGCGTGCAGAGGGAAAGGGGCTGGTTCCATGTTGGTGGAAAAGGACTATGCCAGACCTCCGTCCAGGGATCACAGAGAAAATGAGCTTTTAGGTGTATACAGCTGGTGATCTGGGGGGAAATGAGAAAGGATGCCATCCCCCTTGTTTGCAAAATGACCAAAATGTATCCCCCTTGTTCTCCAACCCGTAGTAGCAGGGAGAGTGCAGTTGCAGTGGGGTTGTTTGGTTGAATATGTCTGCCTGACTCGTTGATTCGTTGATTCATCTATGGCCCCGACCATGGCTCTGAAATATTTGTAGTCTAACAGTGCTGTTTAGTGAGAAATCCATGGTGCTGTCCATGGTGCTGAAGTACCAGTATCTATCTATTTTCTTACACAATCAAAGGTATAGTAAACATCTGTGGGTGGCTTTAATGTCAAACAATTTTGTTGTTTATCACAGGATTTTCTTGTCCAGATATTGAAACCCTTACACTGAACCCTGAAGTTGCTCCCGGTGCTTTTTCATACGTGCGGTAAGTTTAAGCAAGTACCAAATGAATGTAACGCCCGCTGTGCACTTGATTTCAGTCTTCTCATAAACAGTTCACGCAGCTTTGTGGATATTTGAATTTTTTTATGTGTCAAAAGTAACAAAATGCACATTAGAATATGGAGGAGTATAGGGCCAGGCCTAAGAGGGGAAAAAGGAGGAGGAAGTTTTTTTTTATTATTATTTTGCATTTTAAGAGTAGAGTCAAAATGTGGAGAATAAACTTGAACTTGCAGTATTTGCACATAATAAAAAAAAATCATCTGAGGAAGATGTTTTATTTTGTTTTTTAATGTGAGAATAAAGTTGTAACGTGAAAAATAATGCCAAAATCCTCGTCTCTTTTTCTTCCCTTAATGCAGCCCTAAATCTCTGTGGTATTAGAAAGAGGCAAACATGACAGTTTGTCCATTTCAGTGATGTGCGAAAGGCTGACTAATCACTAAAGGGGACAGGGGTTTCAGATTTTCTTGAGCTTCATTTGTCCACGGAGTTGAGTTTGCTGAGCAAGCAAACTGACCATGATTATTCACATCACACCTACAAACTGCCACACATCTCTGCTGTTGGCTGCTGAGCTGCTGCACTGAAACAGTTGAATCAACTTTTTTTTTTTCTCTCATTAACTTAACATGACCTTAATATTTATAGCATTTATTTTCATGACAAATAAATTAACTTACCAGTCTTATGATGAATTGAATGAATGCACTTTATGGGGTTCAGTCACTTTATTACATTAATTAATAAAGAAACATGATCAGAATACTAGGAAACTTCCCAGCATGTATTGTTCAGAGTTAAAACTCCCCTGAGACCTGACTTTTTTATAATTTGATGAAAACACATTTGACGAAAACTTGCTTTGTGTCTCTGATACATTTTAAGGTAAGTTATAGTTACTTGTTTTCACATTAATTAAAATACTGCGAACATGTGTTCTGAAGTACAACTTTTTTAATTTAAAACTATTTTTTTTTACAGTGCAAACTGCTCTGGGTTATTTCGTTTATTCTTGACAGGTAATCATATACTGACTGCTGATTACTCCCCATGAATCTGAAACAAGCCTCGCTCTAATTAAAATAAATGTTCTCACTGACAACCTGTTAGCTGCACTGTTTTACATTTACATTTTGCTGAGCCGCTTATATTAAAAGAGCCACACACAGTGAGCCAGGGGTCAATATGCATTATACATGAATGTTCCTATATTGACACAATTACTGTAAGGTCACACAGTCTTCGGTGTTTGCTGCTTTTAATCTTGACAGATTCTGATGTTGGTTTGACCTCATGGAGAAAGTTTTTTGGGCCAGTGTTTACATTCATTATGGGGGGTCAGTTAATCATAATCAGGGTTCTTTTTTTGATCCCCATGGGGAAATTGGTTCATACATACAAACAAACACATATATACACGTGCATATAATGATAATAACAATAATAATAAATGACAAAAAATATAACAAAGAAGAAGTATGTCAAAATATGTCCCTTATTCTTCAATATGTACCAATATAGAGGAACTATAGAAAAGAGGAAATCATGTATAAATATGCGCAATATGCTACAATATATAATAGAGTAAATAATAATGCTGTTTGTATTGCACATTTGAGTACAGCACAGTTTCTCATATGTGCTGCAGTTACCTGCCAGTAGATGGCATTACATCCCTTAAAACAAAAACATTTACAGGCCTCATCAGGTTCCCTTTTAGTTTTTATTGTTTGTGTGATGTTGTCCTTCAGTCACCAGGGATGAAAAGGAATCCATTCATGACTGACTTTCTTAAAATAGAAAAAGGCATGGCCATCAGTCTAAAAATAACTATCACTGTTAATAATTCTTTTCCCTTGAGTTCTTAAAATACGCCTGCAGGAGAGTTGATCTGACAGCAGTGAAACGCGTTCTTCCATCTGGTCACTCCCCCATAGAGGAACCAGATGGATGTTTAGTTTCTGGAACAATGATTAATTTATTTCTAAAGAGACCAGGCATGAGCACAAAGTCATCACCTCAATACCTCAGGGAGCATTTTTGTGATTATTTCCAAAGAGTCTAAGTCTAATAAGACTAATTGGCAATTTGTCTGACCGGTGACCTGAAAACCAAAGCTCTGTGGGCTTTTGGACTTTTCAGAACGTTAGTCCCCCTTCTGCAGCATTCTTATTGTAAAAAAAAGAAAAAACAAAAAAGCTTTTAAAATAACAGAAAGATATGAGTCTGTGTGCATGTCAGCGTCTGACCTTGAGTAGGAGGTGAAGCATATTTTCATAATGATCATCTTTTCAGTTTCTGCCTTTTTGTGTCCAAAATAAAAGTTCGTGGTTGTGAAGCGAGACAGTTAGTGAAAGCCAAGATTCTTTTAGACTTGCCATTATTACTAATTTCCCCCTGAATGCCATAAATGGCTGTGATACAGTCAGCACAGACAGATTGTGCTTCATTTGGGCTAATTCCCAAAAGATCATGTTTAATCACACAGTATCAGTGTTTAGCTTTGACTCAAGTATTTACAAAATGGATGTTGTCATGATTTATTGGTCACAACTTGTATTGAAAAATAAAAGTCTACAAAAAAGGCATGGAGTATAACAATTTCTTGTGTATGTGTTGCACACAGCTATCTGAGAACTCAGTGCGGTGTGATGGCGAAAATGAAAGTCTTTGGGAGTTTCATCCCACATAGTGTGTCAATAAATGATTTGTGAATAACCAAGCAAAAGGCCAAATGAAATTTGAATGTTCGCAAATTCATTTTGCAGCTGTACAACTTCTTTATAGCATTCTGCTTCTCCCCCCATTTTTATAATCACTCATCTGGTTTAGCACATCATGTCCACTTGAATATCATGACTGATTAATTTTATCATTATTTAATGTTAGTATTATTGTTATTTGACTGCATCACATGCCTGTACATTAAAGGTCAATTATATTAACTCCTGTGTTCATTATTTGCCTTAAGAGCCACTGTGATCACGTACTGCTGCCTAAACTCTATTTTGCCCTTTACTTTGTACTATACTGCACTGCTGCACTTTTAAAATGTTATTATTATTATTATTAACATTACACACTGTGCAAGACTTTTACTTTGATAAAACTACTGATTTAGATTTCTTCACCACCAGTACACCTGCGTTAGACAGGTTAAACCACCAGAGGGCGACACAACAATATTCCGTCATGTAAATTAATGACAAAAGATTGACAGGTTCAGTGAACCAGTGCCTTTGCTGCAAAATCCGCTGATTATCCAATAAGACATTAGGAGGGAAGATACCGCCAATCAATCGCTTCTGATAGATTAAATTTAGCTGGAGTTGACACGTTCTTCCCGGTGGGAGACGTATGACTTGATTATAGGTAAGTTCTCATACTAAAAATGTGATAACCAACTTGTTTTGTCGTTTGCTAAACATATGGAAAATACTGCTGAGTTTTCTGGCGGTATTTTGGCTGTATTTAGTTTTAATGTCAAGTAGTTGTCGTCATTGGCGGTGTAGTTTTCTTCAACACGTGTTTCAGTCAGCTAGCTAAAATATCGTTAATTAAAACCAGGTTATCGTTAACAGCGGTGCCATGCTAACAAGGCGCTCATTTAGCTCTTTGTCACGTTGGCTCGCAAGGATTAACATAAGATGGGGGCAAGCCGGTGAAACAAGGCGCCACAATGTCTGGCTAATTAACGCTAGACCGCCCAATAATGGTTAGCTGACATTAACGTTAGCTTCTTTATCTAAGTCAGCATATTTGCCATGCGGTCTCATCAGTGCGCTCTGCCACATAATTTTACCTTCTCATGTTTCCTCGCTGTTATCGAGTCCCTGCATATCACTAAATTAAATAAGAATGAAACATAGCTTTTAAAGTGTTGAATACTTTAATGAATTCTATAGAGAAAATTTATATATAGCATTTTAAAATGTGTTTACTTTAACTGTGCACCAAACTGTAAAGAAAAAATGACTTGATCAAAATATGTTTGCTTAATGGTTCTACACACAGCATGTCTGTCTGTACTTTGCTGAGGAGGATTGAGTTGTGTATCTTAACTTATGAACACGGCAGTGTTTAGTTTTTGGCAGATGTAGTTCAGGGAATCACTAATATTATACATCATCTGGACAGCTGTCCTTTGTGCTTTCTCTAGTGGAGATGTAGTCCTTCCTAATGAAAAGTATGTGTTTATAGATTTAATCTAATACTTGTCTTATTTTGATTATGCATGCAGATGATTGTCAGGCTCATTTGTGTTTTAGTTGGCTGTACAGTGCTCACCAAAACCTTTCAGCAACTAAATGAATGCTGAAATTGTGTTATTAAAGCTTTACATTTATGCCAACTCATCAAAAGCAACTAAATTATGATTTAACAATTTATGACTGAACTCTTCTAGACATTTACAACGCAGGCATGCCACTTGACTTTCAAAATGATGCCAAGATGCCAATATAGATCAATATGTTCACTACTTTGAATTGATAATTAAATACGGTTTTGATGTTTCATTACACCCCTACTGATCTGGGCATGCTTTGGAAGCATATTGTTAAAACAACTGAAAAAGAAGTACTTTTATATTTTATTGATTTTGGCGGCACCCTGACCTACCCTTAAAATGTAAAGTCTAAATAGAAATCTCTTCCTCCTTCCTTTTAACTAGCCAAAGCACTACTCATTGGAACTTGGCTGGCGAAAATGTAAACTAGGGCTACACGATGAATCAAAATAATATTGATATTGCAGTATTGCCAAGTGCAATATTGAGATCATAGGAGCTGTATTTTTTTTTTTGATAAAGTAAGAATTTGTGGAAAAACAGCATCATAATTAAGTAATATAGAGCTGCAGTGATGTCCTGGCTTACTACTCGTGTTTTCCAGATGAAAGACAATATCTTTGATTGTTACAGCCCCCAACAAATATTATTGTCGTCAATTTCTATATTTCTTTCCGTGTCTATGAAAATGAAAATGTGACAAAAAATGATCATTCCTACGAATTGTAAATCATATTTCAATCTTACCATCTGTCAAAATAATCGCTTGATTTGTTTATCATGTCATGCAGCTTTAATATAAACACCGACTTGTTTCCTCTGAGTTCAGCTTGGCGGTAGGTATTTAGAATAATCATATAGAAATAGCCAATGTTTTCTAATGTAGGTCATAAAGAGGCATCAGTACTAAATTCAGACCATTTAAAAACCTGTTAAAAACTTGTTTTCTTAGACTTTTTTCCTATGGGGTTTTCCCTGCAGTTAACCCATTGTTGTGCCCACTGGTGATATCAAAAGTGGACCAAATGGATCCAAACACTCCAGACCTTAGCAGTATGATGGGCGTCTTGTGGTTGGGACGCGGTAGAAGATTGCAGCCTCAGGAGCCGGCTGTAGGACGTAGTAGAGGGCAGCTTCTCTCTACAGAAGAGAATGGTGTAGGGCGAGCCAGAGGATTCTCTATTCCCGGCAATACCCCACATGGACGAGCATTAAGTCTACCCATTACTGAACCTGTGGTCGGACAAGCTCGAGGGCTGCTGCTGCAACCTTATGATGGCGGAGTCGGCCGAGCCAGAGGGATGCTCTTCCCAGCAACCGAACAAAGGGTAGGGGTGGCAAGAGGTGCGATCCTGCCGAGTCTGGAGTCACTGCCTGCACAGACACCTCCATTTGGAACCATGACACGAGACCTTCCAGAAGAGATGTCTCCAGTGAAAGAGGTTGGAACCAGAAATGTGTCTGTACCCCTAACGTAAGCATGTTCTAATTTTCTAACACGTATTACCCTACATTAAGAGCTGCTAAGGTTTTTGTCTGCTTACAGGTTGACATGCCCGCGCAGGGTCAAACATCAGGACTGCTGTCAATGTTTAGAGGAATAGGTGTTGAGCCTCCAGCGACCTCATGGGGAAGAGGAATGCTATATGTCGGTCTGTATTTAAAGATTTTATGGGATGTAGATTAATAGGGCTGGGATCAATAATTGGTTTACGGGTAGTTATTGTTAGCTACAACTACCACTGTCAGATGTGGCCAGGCATAGGTAGTATGTCAACTTTTTTTTTAATGTTATGATGATTATTTTTGAGAATAATCACTTCATCACTTTAGCTACAAACCTTAAAGCTTTTGACACTCTCTCGTGGCCCCAAAAAATTGCATACATTGTTTACATGATTAAAAATAAAATAAATTCAATGCATCAATTCCTCCTTATGTATATTTTTCAAATATTTGATTCAGAAATAAATCATTACAGCTATAAAACAACCTCTCCTATACTATTAAAAATGATAAATATAGAGAATACATAAAATAAGATCTGATTTTATTCCAGTAAAAAAAAATAGCTGATCTGATAAAACAGTTGCTTCAATACAAAATCTTTAGTTGATTTGATCACGATAGTGATTCTTCATAATGTTCTTTCTTTCTCTGACCTCTTGCACTCAGATGTGTGCATCCTTTGTTCTCTCTCTCAAGACATTTTTATATCATTAAATGTCATTAAATTAGATTTTCTTCCCAAAAGGCAGGCAGTGAGTGACCCCTGTTTATCTGAGGTTGAAGGACATTAGCAAACCCTAATGGGCTGACAGTGTTGACATATTCAGATCAGCTGGATTTAACCCACATTACTGTGTTACTATGCTGTTAATATGTTATGTGTAGAAGAACCATAAGAGTTGTTAAATGTTGTTGCAGGAAGAGGATCAGCTGGAGATTTAGGAGATGTGAAGCTGCAAGGTGCTCCAGTAGGTGTTATCAGCAGCCTAAAGAGTTTCAACCAGCCTCAAGAGGTGATGGACAGAGGCAGCAGGTAGGACAATGACAGAGGAGTGACAAAATCCATTATATTGACTGACCTACACTAAATATTAGAAGTTTTCCCAGGATTTTTTTGTTTGTGCTTTTTTGTTTAGTTTTGTTTTGAGACAAAGGTGATATTGAAATAAAATCATGAATTTTCCATTAAATATTTTAATATAAGAAAGAAAGAAAGAAAGAAAGAAAGAACTAATATCCAATAAAAAAAAAAAAGTGGTGTGTCCTATTTCTCCTGTGTAATAATTCCATTCAATACTGGATTGTTGCTGGGTGACATGACTATTGAAGAAACTTTTCTATACAAATAAAATGTATTAATCACACATTGGCAATCAGAATAGATGTGCTACATGAGAGCAATTTGCTGTATTTTTAAATACATAATTTTCACTAATACGAAAAGAACATTGGTTTTGTGTCATTCAAGTGTTAATTTATTGACGGTCCCTAAATGAACTGACAGAAGTTTATGCAGCACTTGTTGCATCTGATCAGGTAGAGACAGGATGAAAAGAAGACATCTTGTACAGTAATGACTGGGGTTTATTAGTGGGGTATCTGTCCATTCATCAAGTCCATGAAAAAATGTGTGACAAAAACATGAAGTAGGCAGATTTTTTTGATGAGGGTAAAATATGTTGCAGTATGTGGTAGTTGGTACAGAAATACCCCGGCCTACAAATCATATTCTCCAGACATGCTTACGTCTGGAGAATAAGATTTGCAGGAGTTGGTACAAACCCCTGAAAAAAATCACATCTTTTGTTCTCCACTGAAAATGGAGTGCCAATTCAACTAAATCATGAGTGACTCATATTGCAATTGCAGTATCTGTCAAATTGCACAATATGATCCTTTTTCATTTTGCTCACCCCCTACTGTCACCCCAACAGCACAGCACAGTACAGCAGCACCACAAACTACAGTACATTATACAGAAATAAAAAAAAAAAAAAAAATGGAATCAACACCTTTGAAACAAGGATCAACAAAAAATGAACGTTGTAGTGATTACAAAGGTTGGAATTTTTTGCATGGCTGTTATATTTCAGTGCATTAGTCTTCTTAATTCCTGATGTTATTACATATATTGTGCTGAGCTGTGGGTGAATGTCGCTTTGACGTTGTAGCCATAATAAACAAGGTACTTGTGTAACTGAAGTGGTGCAGTAGTTGGTAGAGCACTTTGTTTCAGTAAATGTAAGAGCAGCTTTTGACTCAAGTGCGCACAGATTAAGATATCCACTTTAATTCATAATGGTTAGCCTTGAGTTTATCACCGTAGATATTTGTAACTTTGATTTGAGGGTATCACTGGTTTGACTCAAAAATATTTGCAATTGAATCAATAAAACATATCAATCGCCAAAGACTGTGCATATATTTTGAAAAAGCGGATTTCCTCATTTTCATTTCATTCAGTGTACCCTAATTGTTTAGAGTTTTCATTGATACAGATTTACTCCGACCATGATATGTATTGAACACCTGATATGCCATTCTGGCCTGTTACAGTTTCCATGCCCAAGGTTGGTCCCCTCAGACGATGGTGGGGCTCGGAAAGGCAGCGATGCCTCAGCTTGGAGGAGGAAGAGGACAAGCCATGCTTCCTCCTTTTTCTCCAGGTCCTGTCAAATCCCTTCCTCCTGCCTCTGAGCAGCCACCAGAACTACCTTCTCTGACTCCCCCTGCTGGTAGGGAAACTAATGAATGGTTTTGAACACTTCATAAAGCAAATTAAACAACACATAAAATTTCAACTTGGTGAATCTAACAAAAAATGAAGTACATACATATGGAAGTGCTATATTTCAAAATTCAATTAATGTGAAGGAACCATGCCACCGCTCCCCACTACTCAAGAGAAGTTTGAGCTTTCCACTGATGAACCACCAAAGACCAAGCTGAAAATGGAGGCTGTCCGGTAAGTATAACACATTTATTTTATACCTCTTAGGGCCATGACACAACAATCTGACATCCAGTCACCATTATGTGTCTGTGGCAAACTATCACATGTTACTCAAAGTGGCTCTGAGTCTAACATCAAGCTTAATTTGTGTGTTGTCATTACTTAACTCATCCACCTCTTCTTGGTCCATACCATGGACTGATGATGCCAGTGCAAAACAAAGTACAGATTATTTTCAGTATTTTCGAGTGTAGAACTAAGTAGGAATTTACATTCTCAATTTGTGTTGTGAGAAAATGAAAAAACACACATATATTGATATTGAAATTTCATTCAAAATACAGTAACATAACATGGATTCTCAATTAGTGACTAGAAGACGATATTTTTACCAAATACCTCAAAATTGATATTGCAGCGGGTATACAGATGACTATTGATGCTTTCACAAAAGATGAATACACTATCTTTGATAAGTAATTATCATTAATTTGAGTAAAAATACTAAAAAGATAAATAAAAGAACAGCTAGAACAGTCAAAGCTCAGAAACAAACAATGACAAGACTTTACTGTTATGCAGCCTTTAAAACCAGGAAAAATTAACACTCATCAACACGTAACGGTATCTAAAATCTAATAGAGCATCTTGTCTCATATTACATTATCAAAATAATATCTGTATATTGCCCAGCCCCACTATAATGATCGTTTTTTTTAATCCATGTATATTCTCCTCTGGTCAGTGAGCCTCCTAATAAGGCTGGAACAAAAGGAACTCCAATAAATATTGCCTCGAACCACATCCCGATTCATTGCAAGAATGAAGCTGTTTATCAGTACCATGTTACATTCACGTAAGTATCATGTCGTTGATGTCTTTCCTCTATTTATCAACTGTTCGGCATTAATAACTGGTGGAAAAAAATGAATCTGTTGAAAGTTTTTAGCCACTATTTCCAGTGAACCTGATAACTTGTTGTAATCATTTTTGATCCATGCCGTGAACCAAACATGGACCTGGACAACAAAAACTGAGTTTACACTGTACTGAAAGTATTGTCTGTGTTGATAGATGTCACATTGATTTTCAATATTATCTTTCAGTCCGAATGTTGAATCGAGGGGGATGCGTTTTGGAATGATGAAAGATCACCGCTCGGCCACAGGAGAAGTAATAGCTTTTGATGGCTCCATACTCTACCTGCCTGTTAAGATGAAAGACGTAGGTATCACAGTTATTAGTTGTGTGGCTAAGATGTGTAAACTACAATAAGGTGGGTTCTGATAGAAGCTTAGCTTTGGACGCAACCACATCTTGTCAAATTTTACATTGATTTCAATTATGTATGGATGACTGAGCTCTGAGATCTAAAACTATTTAAAATCGGTTTGACAATTTAAATGTATTGAGTTTTCAGTGTGCAAAACTATACAGTGCAAAATCTATATGCAAGTCAGAGTGCTGAACTTAATGCTGGATTCATTTTTTTGCATAATATTTGATTGACCCGCAGGTGGTTGTTCTCAAGAGTTTGAGACGAACTGATAATGAGGAAATAGAAATCCAAATCAAGATGACGAAGATTTTGCCACCAAACTCGGATCTATGCATCCCATTCTACAATGTGGTGCTCAGGAGGTATTTTTACAAAAAGCTCCTACACTGTTTGCTCTGACACTGACCATTTTAGTTTTAGACTCTACATAAATTATCAAATTAAAACACATCTGTGTCAAAATCCAGATATATGGTGTAAAACAAAAGTACACGAATTTCACATAGTCAGTGATAGTTGATAGTTGAAAAGATGATGGCAGTAACCTTTTACCTGAGAGCTTAAGAATTTAAAATGACACGCTGTGATTGTCTTTAAGAGTTTTACTAATAAATCAATGTACTTCCTGTTTGTCACACAAGAAAACGCAGCATTTTTTCTTGTAATCATGAAAGCCCTTTAATACAATAACCTAAACAACCATGATTTTTTACCACATGATGCTACCGACTGTTCTTCTTTTTCAAGGGCATTGCACATCACTGGACTGAAGCTGGTGGGTCGAAATCATTACGATCCACAGAGCGCAGTCGTTCTTGGAAAGCATCGGTTAGTATTGAGTTGAAACATAAGTGCCGGTGCCAGCAATATCATGGGAGCTCTAGTCAATTCATTATCCTGTTTGTCTTTTTGTAGGCTGCAGGTGTGGCCAGGCTACTCAACCTGTATCAAGCGCACAGATGAAGGCCTGTTCCTGTGTGTGGATGTGTCTCACAAAGTCTTGAGGAACGACTCCGTGCTAGATGTCATGTGAGTTCACACAGCAAGTCAACAGTAGCATAAAAACAGTAGCAAGTACACAGGTAGATATTCATAAGCCAAGTGATTGGTTTTATAGGGCTGTAAGTAATGATTAATTTCATTATCAAGTAATGTGTTGATTATTTTCTCAGTTAATTGATTAGTTATTTGGTCCATAAAATGTCAGAAAATCAAACAATGATCACTGTTTCCCAAAGATCAGCAGTGAGTTGGGAGAAAATCTGTTCCGTTTGAGGCTATAATAAAAGAAGAGTATATCTTGATTTATTTATTTTATTTCTTCTGTATATGTGCTCAGACATGGTCATACAATTTTAAACGTTGAATGTGTCATTACCAAGCCACACACAGCTATATAGATGTCATGTAGTCATACATATTTAAATATCGGTTTGTAAGATGTGGTATTTTTAGTGTGTCTGTCCTCTGAGACAGAACCGTGAATACACTCAGCCACTATAACCCTTCTTTCTGGGAACGTGGTTGGATTAAGTGGTTACTTGCAGGGCAATGAATTGCCAAATGCAGCAGTCTATAAATAATCTATACATGCATTGGACAGACTGAAATGATTTTGCCCTAGTTTTGCCCTTTCTGTTTTAAACAGAAAAGAGAAAATTGACCTTTAGCTCCTTCTGTCTGCCAGGAACATTTTGTACCAACAGGGCAAAGAGAACTTCCGAGACGAATGCACCAAAGAACTCGCTGGCAGCATCGTCATCACCCGCTACAACAACCGCACCTACCGCATTGATGCCATCGAGTGGAACAAGTCACCCAAAGACACATTCAATCTGATGGATGGCACGAAAACCACCTTTGTGGAGTACTACAGGTGAGACTGCTCTGTCCATGAACTCATCAAAACTGACACATTTTTCAGTGTCAGTACAGGAGCTGGAAATGCTTAAACAAATAAAATTTTAATGTAGTATTTTCATTGTTTGAAAGGTGCTTGGATTTTGCTTGAAACTGCATGAGATTGTGAATACATTACTTTGATAATAAACCAGAGTTTTTGCATGAAGAAATAAATAAAGTCATATATTGGCTCAGCCAGCTTATATATATGATGCCGAGCCTACTACTAGACAAGTGACACGATTACTCCAGTATGCTATTGAAACATAATTTTGTTCATTTACAGCACGACATCCGCATACAATGTTTGATTTAATGTAAAGTAGACGTGAAAAAATCACTTTCTCAACATGTACATAAACATGTAATTTGCCACAGCTGTATGGTGCTTTAAACACTTACAATTGTCATTACATTGCACGGACCTCTGCATTGTAACAGCAAGAACTATGGGATTACAATCAGAGATACGGACCAGCCTCTGCTCATCCACCGACCAAAGGAGAGGCCCATGCCGGGACAGGAGGTAAAACCTCACGCCAGCATTAATTATTTTAAGGGAATAATATGCTCAAGACACACAGTCGGCTGCATTTTTAATAATAAAGCAAAGCTCCCTGCAGCAGACCTCTCAGATGATATGACCTCGATACTGGCATCAGATTGCCACCATGTGGCTACAATGACTATTGCAATCAAAACATGCCAGGACTAATTGCTTTACAACAACTGACTCAGGTTTGTGATGCTAAGCTGTCCCACATTTTCCCACGTGAGAGGCACTCTGATTTTGCTTTAACAACCTGTTTAGTACCAATAATACTTCTTTAGTTCCTCATACCGGTGAATACTTTAGACTTATTAGCCCATCAGACACATAATAATACAAATACAAATTTCTTTCGAACATATTGTAAGAGCAGTAAACACTTAATTGTGTAGATGGCTTTATAATGCTGATTTGTTGCAGCAAATCACTAAAGAGATCCTGCTGGTACCAGAGCTTTCATTTATGACGGGAATTCCAGAGAAGATGAGGAAGGACTTCAGAGCTATGAAGGTACATTTGATGTGTCTGGACAATGTTTTCCTCTCAAAGTGTGGTCCCATAGTACCCTTCTTTTTGACAACCAGAGGCATTTTCAAACAGCATTATTAATCTCCACCTCAGTTGTAGAGTATAAATCACTCATCATTAGCAGATAATTAACATCAGTCAGAATAACCCTCTTAAACTTAAAATATCATATTGTTTCAAGCTTACACGAGAATTTGTGGAAATGGCTTTTTTCATACATTGTAGGACCTGACCATGCACATCAATGTGAGCAGTGAGCAACACACCTGCTCAATCAATCAGCTTCTGAAGAACATCAACACCAACCCTGAGAGTCTGCAGGCGCTCAGCCGATGGGGACTGGAGATCGGCTCACAAATCCTGATGGTGAGGCTCTGCCGCTATTTTAAGATCCACCTTTGAATACTCAGTACAGGCTTCTTACACAGTATGGGAAAGTATGGAATTTGATTTTAGTCATTTCCAGGTCAACTTATGAAAAGTATCTTTCCAGAATTCCAGAATAAATTCTCACTTTCTGCTTCCTAAAATATAAAATTCAAAATTTCAAAAAAAAAAAAAAAAAAAAACTGATTCATACAAGCAGAGTGGTGGCATTTGGAGCAGGCAGCCAGCATGGCTGAAATATTTATTAATCTTGTCTGAACATTTGAGTTATGCAGTCATGTAGTTATCAATAAAGTAAATGGACTTTTCTGTGCAAGGAAACCATAACCTTATGGCTGCATTCATGTGAATAAACAAGTCTGCACAGACACCATCAAAACTAAATTATTTCATTCATTTTTCAACTCCTTTTTGCTTTTTACACTTAATATGTCAGTCCATTTTTTCCCTTTTACCACACTTCCATTTATTTCAGTTTTGTATGTTGTGTATTGGTTTCCTCTTTTGCAGATCAAGGGTAGAACTTTGCCTGTTGAAACCATCTACCTGCAGTCCTCATCCTTTGTCGCTGGTGCAGATATGTCCTGGTCTAGAGAGGTTATCAGGGATCCTTCAATCAGCTCTGTGAGTGTTGGCGAGAAATCTCTGCTGCTGCCTCCACATTTTTCTTTAATCATATTTCGTTCGAATGCAACAGGTAAAAACTCTGAACAGGAACACTGAGAAAGTGATGCAGTAACATTGTTTCCAGGCTGTGATATTGATATACTAGTGATCGGTGTGGAATTTTTGTCTTGGCTTCAGGAATGGCTGCTGTATTGATTTGTTTCTCCACCAACTTGACCCATCCATTCCTTAGATCCCACTGATCATCTGGGGCATCTTCTACCCTCGCCGCTGTGCAGAACAGGCTGAGGAGCTGGTTTCCACTTTTAACAAGGTGGCTGGGCCTATTGGGCTACGACTGGAACGACCCATCCGTGTGGAGCTGGGGGATGATCATACTGAGAATTATGTCAAGAGCATTGACGCTCAGCTCACCAATGAGGTATAAAAGAAAATAAAAATTTTAGATGGGCAGCTTAAGGAGCATTTTAATATTACTTGCATCGCACACAGTGTCCACAATAAATGTTTGTCATTCTCTGCCCGCATGCTTTTAACAAGCTCTGTGTTTCTCTTATAATTTCTTTCATGCCTGGTGGTATGTACAGATAAAACCTCTAAGCAGATGGTGCAGTAGGTGGTCTTGAATTTACTTTGGTTCAAATGTTTTGTTTCCTAGGTATATTCAAGGCTTTAAACGAGTGATCACAAGGAGAGGATGTCTTAATAAGCTGACTTTATTGAATAGAAATAAGCAGTGTAGCCTATAACCTTTGCAAAATTTAGCACATCATGAACACAGTGTGAGTGAAAGGTAAATCAAACGGAAATCATCGAAAAAAAATTATTTAAATGGACAGTGATGCCACCTACGACAAAATTATTGTGTAGCCACAATCTGAAAGGTTGTTTCAAATACTGAGGTTTTGGTTTGTTAAAGTGTCCTGAGCACAGTTAAATAATGATAAATACAGGCAAAGGGCAGGACTTCTGCAGATAAAGCCCACACCACACTCTTCTAGTCTATGCTAGTCAACAGTGGCACAAGTTTGACCGTGTTGACTGTCTGGTACCATTGAACGAAGGTTACAATGCAAGTAAGAGCACCTTGTGTAAGTTTTAATTTCTTATCTTTTTACAGCCCAACATACAGCTGGTTGTGTGCATCATGATTGGCAACAAGGACGATCTCTACACTGCCATCAAGAAGCTCTGCTGTGTCAAAAGTCCCATCCCATCCCAGGTTTGTAATGTTTGTCAACTGTTTGTACATGGCTGGTTTAGAATTAGACAAAGAGGGTTTTTTGTTTTTTTGTTTTTTTACTCACTCATTCATTCATTCTCTCCAACTGCTTATCCTTGATGGGTCGCAGGGGGCTGGAGCCTGTCCCAGCTGACATTGGGCGAAAGGCGCCAGTTCATTGTAGGGCTGACAAATAGAGAGAGGCAACCGCTCACTCTCACATTAACACCTATGGACAATTTAGAGTCACCGGTTAACCTATTATGTTGCATGTCCTTGGACTGTGGGTGGAAGCCGGAGCACTATGAGAGAGAACCAACGTCGACACAAGGAGAACATGTAAATTGCACATAGAAAGGCCCTGCCCCAGCCACAAGCTCCTCAGCGCCCTAGCCAGCTGGGGGATTCAAACCCAGGACCTTCTTGCTGTGAGGCAGCAGTACAACCACTGCACCACTGTGCCACTCTCATTTTGAACTGATAAACTAAATTATTCCTCAGGGCTGCACATTAACTTTATTGCACATATTGTGGGTACTAGAGTGGTAGAACGTTTTGTGGCACAGGCCACAAAAGTATATAATGCCTGTTACCTTCTACAAAAAACACCACAGTGTAGTTCATCACAACAGGCATGTGACTGGCAAGGGACATTAATGTTGCATACAAGGCAACAAATCTGATAAATATCGTCTTTATTTGTTCTTAATGGTAGATTGCAGGGACATAACAGCTCTTGCTAGATGAAACATCTGAGTCGTACACAATATTAAATTGAGTAAGTTTATATAATTGTTCATACTATACTTTTTGTGTGAAATTCTCTTTCCTCACAAACTTTCTGCTCACTTTGGTTCTTCTTTCAGTTCACATACACCTTGACTCTAAGTACACACACTGAGACTTGCCTTGCTCCGCCTCTCTCTATTTCTCTCTCCCTGCAGTCTGTCTCTGATCTGACTTTTTCTCATCAGAAGGATGTTTTTATAAAGACACCCAAAAGACACAACTCATGTTTTTGTATTTTTTCACTCACGATTCCATTTTCAAAACAACAGTTGAACCCTGTGTGGTTCTGTCTTATGCACAGATTGCAACGCTGTATTGCACAGGTGCTACAGAGGTCTACAGAGGTTTTTTTCATAGCATGTGCATCACATTTTCTCTCAGTTACAAGCAAAGGTCTTTGTCCTGTATTTGTCATCAGGTCATCAATGTGCGGACAATTTCCCAGCAACAGAAGTTGAAGAGCATTGCCCAAAAGATCCTACTGCAGATGAACAGCAAGATGGGAGGGGAGCTGTGGACTGTCCATGTCCCTCTAGTGAGTATCATGTTTTTGCAACAGCAGGAAGAAACAGCTTTTATACCAGGGCAGTGGATGGTTTGGGGAAACTATCTTGTAATTTTTCTGACAAAAAAGTGTATGTACTATTAAGCATGATATTACTTTAGTAACAGTAACTTGTAAAACAGTGAGTCATATACAAAAGAAAGATTGATACTTCTGAAATATTGGAACACTGTCACACAGATGTTGTGGTTCATGTGAAAGTAATAAATCCAGGAAAATAATGAACATCTATCTCACCTGAATAGAAACACTTGATGGTGATCGGAGTTGATGTCCACCATGACACCAGCAAGAAACGTCAATCAGTCATGGGCTTTGTTGCAAGTGTGAACAGGTAAACCTTTTTCCCTTCCCACTTTTGGTTTTTGTTTGGACATATTTTTTTTCTGTTGTTATTCATAATGAATTGATGTGAAGCTCTAAGCTTGGTTTAACCACTAGTGCAGTCTTCACCTTATTGCCACACAGAGCTTTGAGTTCCTTCTTGCATAATTAGACTGGCAGATTTTAAGGTTGCATCTGCAGAAAATCTATTAGAACATCCCTAAAGTAAACACAGATGAATAATCAAATTGTCTTTTAGAGAGTAATCGTTGTATTTCACATTTTCTTATATAAAATCTGTGTTTATATTGGTAATTAAACCTTATCTGAAATGCACTAATCCTCCTGCAGCTCACTGACCCGCTGGTACTCCAGAGTGACTTTCCAGACGCCCAGCGAGGAGCTGATCAGTGGCTTGAGAGCTTGCTTCTTGGGCGCACTGCAGAAGTACTACGAGGTAAATACTACCAACACATAACACACAATCCAGTCCTTCCTCTTTTAAACCACACCTAACACTTTCAGCCAAGATGCACTGATGACGGGGACAGACCTCTCCTCCCTTGTCTCCTCTGTTCCTCTCAGCTGGGTCAGCATGTTACAAGGCAGGAGTGGCATGCCATAGCTAAATAAACCAGTGACCTTTGTGTATGTTCTTTTGTGCAGGTGAACCACAACCTGCCAGAGAAGATTGTGATGTATCGGGATGGCGTGTCAGACAGCCAGCTGAAGATGGTGGAGCAGTACGAGATCCCACAGCTGATCAGATGCTTCAAGACTTTCCCCAACTACGACCCCAAGCTGGTCTTCATTGTGGTCCAAAAGCGGATCACCACCACCCTGTACTCCTGCACTGCCAACAACTTTGGCACAGCTCCACCTGGAACTGTTCTGGATCACACCCTCACCCAGACAGACTGGTCAGTCTTAGTGAATGTCTTTCCAAGTTAATGAGTTGTCAATAGATCCTGTTTTAAGATCTTAGTCCAAGTTGAAAGCTTATCGGATGCAGAGATATTAAAACTCTGGAAAACGATCACAGTAGCAGTAAAATTAGCAATATCATCTTGGAATACATCTTTGCTCCATGTATTGGATTTGGCCAGGATGAACACTTGTGCAAAGTGGTCAGGTGTTTTCACTATGAATCCAGCTCAAGGCCACAGATGGCCTGGTTTCTGCTTTAATTCATTTTGACTCTAGAAGTTTAGTTGAAAAGACAATGTGTTGATGTGACCGCTGTTTTCAAATCCAACCAAGAAACCACACGAGCACACTTGAACAAGGTGGTCTGAGATGGTTCCAGTCTAACTGGTATCGTTTGTGTGCAGTCTCAGCGTAGCACAAGAAGAGATTTTATGTAAACATGTCATGAAAATGTGGTTTATAAATAAAGAGGGTTGAGAGAGAAAGTGTCTCAGTCCTGCATGAGCAAACTAGCAGGTTAGCAGAACAGGGGCTCTGGTCTTTTTTCACCTGCATACATCAAAATGGTTGCAACACATGGTCTTCTGGCAGCAGTAGTAAATATCTGTACTTCAATTAAGAAACCATCAAAGACTTCAAATTCTGTTGTCTATTTGGAAGTTTTTAACACTGAAGTTTTTGTTATTGTGTTTTTTTAATTTCAGGGTGGACTTCTATCTGATGGCACATCGCAGTCGCCAGGGCTGTGGACTTCCCACACACTACATCTCACTGTACAACACAGCAAACCTCACACCAGACCATTTGCAAAGGTACCAATAACCACTAAACAGCATTCTTGTTACTGTCAGAAATTTTGGACAGTTTGTTAATTCTGTATATGCTATCTGAATGAGCCAGAAGTCTTTGTTTAAATTTGTTGGAGGAAAGCTTTGGCAGTGGTGAAACCAACACACAAAGGCTTAGTTCACACGGCAGTGAAATGCGACCCAAATCTGATCTTTTGCCTACATGCCACCCCCGTCTGATTTTTTTTCATGACCGTGTGAACAGCTTAAGTCACATGAAATCAGATTTTTTTTTTTTTTTTTTAATCCGACCTGGGTCACTTTCAGAGGTCGTACTATATTGGATATGCGACTGAGTGACAATCGTCACAATTGTGCACCAGTTGTTGCTAAGAAAATGGATATTTACAGTTTTTAAATAGTGTAAATAGCCGATATTCTTTTCCATTCCCTTAATTGTGCTAAAATGTTGAGTTTTCCCAATTCGTTTGGCATTTCTCGGCACAACACTGTAATCAGTGTGCTGCGCGTGACGTCCTGACGTCTTTGTTATTGTTCTTCTGCGCATGCGGGTCTGTTCTGGGACGTGTACTGTTCACACGGGAATCAATGTAAGTCAAGTATAGGTCACATTTAAAAAGTAATTTGAACTGCCGAACAAAAAAATCGTTGTTTTCTGTTAAAGTCCTGGTAGCAGCGGTTTGTAAAGTCTTGACAGCTCCACTTATCCAGCAACAATCACAACTAATTTGTCCCCCATGATTGTTATTTCCAAGGATCTGTGAACTTCATTGTTGTTGTTTCATCACCACTACAGAAGGCCTGTCACTATATTAATCTGATAGGGTATTTTTCAAGTTGTTCAAAGACCTTCCTGATAAAAGGCAAGCCACTGTGAATGGAAAAAATACAGTAAATGCTATATTTCTCAACACTTAGCGAAATGTTTAATATTTAGAGAAATGTAAAAGCTGTATCCAGCTGTACTCAGGCCAGTGAGAATGAGGCTGTAATATTGCTGTTTGATCAACACATTTAACATTGTCGCTTTGGTCCCCACACCAGGCTGACCTTCAAGATGTGTCACTTGTACTGGAACTGGCCGGGTACCATTCGTGTTCCAGCACCGTGCAAGTACGCCCACAAACTGGCTTTCCTGTGTGGTCAGTACCTGCACATGGAGCCGGCCATCCAGCTATCGGACAAGCTCTTCTTCCTTTGAGCTGCACCAGTTACTGCCACAAACATACTGCTTAGGCAAACTGCACAAGCAAAAGCTTGCACTGAAAAACAGTACTGAATGATGAGCAACTTATTTGAATTAATGAGTGATTCTTTATTAACATGTGGCACATAAGACTTTAATGTAAGTGTAGATTTCCAGCCAGGACTCCAATATCAATCAGTGCTACTGATGTTTCTGCTCTCACACTTTGATGAAAGGGCTAAATTTTTCTGTGAATGTAACACTGTATTGCATTATTGCAATAATTAATAATGTAGCATATTAGTGTAAGCACATTTAATTTCAAGTTTAGTTGAAAAAAAGAAAGTAAAAAAATGTTCTGTTTGAAATCAGTAGTGGCCTGAAGGTTTTGACTTTAAGGTTATGGGTGTTTTTGAGCTACTGTTCCTGTGGCATAAGGACTGGTCAGGGTTCTGTTAATGTTCAGAGTGTTCCACTGTGACAATTTTTATTTACTTCTATTCTGTACCTTATAAATCTGTTTATCTGTCTCTTTTTCCTCCTCACAATTAAAGGAGTGAAAATGTTGCAGCACAGTGTCTCCAGTCATTAAACCAAAACAGTTCCATCATTTTCAGATTCAAGACCTGGTGTTTGCAGGACACATCGTCTCTTGAGACATTTGCTTTATTGTAAGCTGTGGATAAAATCCATGTTTGTACTAGGGCTGCACGATATATCATAAATTTACCATTATCGCGATATCAACATCCGCAATATACATATCACAAAAGGCTTACTGAACTGCGATAAATGGTGTTTCCATGCGCCATGCATTCATGCTCTCCATGTCATTTCATATGTTTAGCCAATCAGATGGAGCCCTACCGCCATAGATGTCCACCCCCTAGGTAGATGGGCGTGGTTGAGGTCGTGAAGCGTGTGCCAAGAGAGCTTGTTGAGTGTCGTTATGCCGGAAGTGACAGCGACAAGCGGAGAAAATGTGGGCGAAGAACTTGTGGCTAAAAGAAACAGCACGTCTGTTATTTGGAAGTACTTTAGTTACAAGAGAGATGACACATTACAAACGCAGGTAGTCTGCAAGTCATGCCGAACAGTTGTATTAACCAGCAGAGGAAACACGACTAGTCTCCATATCCACCTACAACACAACCACAAAGAGCTGCATGAAGCGCTTCAAGAAGCTAGCGTTAGCAAAAGCAAAACTACTGACGTTAAGTCAGAGAGCAGCAAAACAGCCCAGCAGGCATCCATTCATCAGAGTTTTGCAAGTCTAACTCCTTATGAAAAATCATCAAAGCGCCACAAAGAAATAACAGAGGCCATCGCACGGTATTTAAGGACCTGATGCCTATGAATACAGTGAGCAGAGAGCTTTGTGAGTCTGATAAAGAAACTGGACTGAAGATATCAGATTCCATCACGGAATTATTTTTCCTAAGTCGCCATCCCACAGATGTACAACACCTGTCGGAAGACAGTTCAGTCCGAACTGAGTCAAATTATGCACTACACAAGTACTACAGACCTTTGGTCGAGTCGCACAACAGAGTCATACATGAGTTTCACCGTGCATTTCATCACTGACGACTTCGAACTGAAAACACGATGTCTAGAGACTGTGTATTTTCCGGACTCGCACACTGCTGAAAACACAGCTCTTGGATTACGTGCAGTGTTAGTCACCTGGGATTTACATGAAGACCAGCAAGTGTGTATCACCACGAACAGCGGCGCCAACATTGTGAAGGCCACCGAACTCAACAGCTGGGTCAGACATCAATGTTTTGGCCACAGGCTGCATCTGGCCATCGGTAAGTGTTAAAATGGCTAGGAGAATTAACGTATCTGCTTGTCACTGTAGCAGTAGTCTTTATTGTAGTCTTATTGTTTTGTAGTACGGCATATTATTAATTCACATGATAGAAGTTAAGTAATATTGGTAGAAGATAATATGCCAATTTTGTCACCTGTCACATGAATTTGTTTCAGTTGTTAGAGAAAAGGATTAGGAATATGGGAGAGAAAAGAGAGGAGAGGCTTCAGTGGAGAATACACACAAGGGATGAATTTTATTAAAGTTATAGCGTGTAGCATAAAGAGCAAAGTGAGATAAAAAATGAACAGCAGACTTTGTATTGTATAGCATGTTGATTTGTAACCTAATGATGATTTGCTCATGCAAACACAAGTTAGGTTACTATATGATAGATGATTGTTGCCAGTCTCAAATACTGTACTATTGGTGTTGATAGTCTATAATTATTGTAGTTACAAAACTATGGTGTATATTGCAGTTACTTTTTACCAGTAAGTTTTAAATCAAAAATGTTTGTCTTGTCTTCTCCCCACTCCCTATAAAATGCTGTTAAATATGATGACTGCGTTGCTCGAGCTGCTGGGCTCTGCAAAAAAAAAGTTGGGACACTTTTCCCATAGCTGGAAAGAGAAGGTGGCACTGAAAAAAGCACAGCAGGAGCACAACCTCCCAGAGCACTCACTCATCACTGAAGGCCCAACAAGGTGGGGGTCCAGGCAAAAGATGATCGAGAGAGTTCTGGAGCAGCAGCGGGCCTTATCTGACGTCCTCTCAGCAGACAGCAGGACCTGGATATACTTGAGTCTGTAAACCAGGCACTACAGCCTCTGTAAGAATTTACAGATGCTCTTTCGGGTGAGAGTTACGTGAGTGTTTCTTATGTGAAACCAGTCCTTCATCTGATGAAGACATCAGTTCTTGCAGAGAAGGAAGAAGACAGTGATTTAACAAAGTCCATTAAGGTGAAAATCCTGGACTACATGAACACCAAGTATGACAACCCAGCAACCCAGGAACTTTGGACATTACGTGCTTCATGGATACCAGATTCAAGGCCAGCTACATCAGCAGCGAAAAGGTCTCAGACATTAAGACCAGGGTGATGTCAGAAATGGAAGCAATAGCACTCAAGGTAATAATGTTATACTGTTTATTTGACACAAGGGTGATAAAATATTTATCTAAATAAAATAAAGATTTTGCATGATCTTGAATGGAACATGACATATAACTAAATATTAGTGCAAAATGAATAATGATAATTTTTTTTTTTTTTTTTTGATCCCCCCCAGTGCCACTTTGAAAAAGGCAAAGAAATCACTGGGCAGTTTCTTCAAGACTGTCCCAGTCCCTACTTCATCTTCTGTGCAACTGGTACAAGCTGTGGAAGCTGAACTCAACAGCTACTTGCTGTCCCCCACCATAGACAGTGAAGCAGACCCTCTGGCTTGGTGGAAGCGCCACCAGGTCAGCTACCCACAGCTGAGTAAACAGGCCAGGAGGTATCTCTGTATACCTGCAAGTAGTTCACCCTCAGAGAGACTTTTCAGCACATCAGGAAATGTTGTAACATGCCAACGCACGTTTAAAACCTAGCAAAGTAAACATGCTGATTTTCCTAGCGAAGAACTTGCCATAATAAAGCATGGTCACACAAATGTATGTACACAGACACACACATACACTTACATGAATGCACACAGACACATAGTACATTACAATACATATTGCCCTACAGTGATTGTTCCCACTTCTACATGGGTTTAACTACATTGTTATAGATCGTTCCTTGTGCTAGTTTTTTTGGCCGAGAACTTACTATGAAAGTAGATCATTATTTTTTTGTTTTTTTGTTTAATTTTACCATTTATCATATCATTTGGTGGCCTAGCACACTTTAGACAATTGCAATGAGACATTGCAATTAGATTTAAATTATGTTTATATTTAATTAAAATGTAAAATTATTTAACTTGTTTTCAGAATTTTATTTATTTATTTCAACAATTCCAGGTAGTAAGGGATGTTTCTGTTTAAAGTAGCAGAAATGTTTTAAGGGGGCATTAAAATGTTCTGTTAAAGTAATCAAGAAACTGTATTGCCATATAGCAGCTGTAGCCAGGTGCATTTTTTTCAATAAAAACATGTTGCTGGAATGGAAATATTGCATTTCATTTTTTTTCTTTTCTTTTTTCTGCATAGGCTACTCGATGTCTGGGGTCTATGTTAGCAGCAAATCCAAAGCACAAAGACAGCAACACCATATACTTAAGTATTTGTTTATTTATCACAAGTCATATCGTCATCACAACTCTCAACAACATTATCGCATATCACATGTTTTCCTAATATCGTGCAGCCTTAGTTTGTACCCTCTTTTGTTAAATCTTTGCCTCATGTCTTGATCATTTCTTTCATAACCACCTTTTGAGTCTCAGATGTGTTTAGTCTCTAAAACTGACCAAAGGGTATGTCATCAATTAGTCAAGGAGGAAAGAACCTGTCTGCCCTAAGAATGGTGTTGCAGTTGGTTTTCTAAACAGGGAAGTATGCAAATCACCATTGTCATCTTTAAAGAACATTCGATCAAAAAATATGGATTTCAGTTAAAGTAAAATCTAAGCTAAGCTGCTAGTGTTGTTTAAATATGAAAGAAACTCGAGTTCTGTCACAGACGAGCCTTACTTGTGAAGGTTGCACAGCTCGTCTCTCAGGTATACCTCAAGAGAATTTCTTCAAACTTGGTACAAGCATCTATTGAACCCAAGGATGAACTGATTAGATTTTGGTATTCAAAGGTCAAGGTCATTGTGAATTCATGACCACCCCGATATTGAAAACACAATTTCTCAAGAACTTTGAGAGAATTTCTTCAAACATGGTACTCAAGGATGCACTGATAAGATTTTCGTGGTCAAAGCTCAAGACTGCAATGACCTCACTACACACGTTTAAAAATTGATGAAGTGATGACATTTCACATGGAAAAGGTCAATGTCACTGTGACATCACAATGTTCAGCTCTCTATCTGCCCTCAGTACTCATTTTGTAGAAATAGTCTCTAAGTGAAGACAGCATGTCAGTGTAGTGATAACATCCATTTTGCCAAAAAAAATGCACTTAACTTAAATTCAGTCTTTAATACATGTATTGGTTGGCAGAAGTATACAACCACAAAGATGGTAATTCTTGTTGTCCACAGGCCTTCTTTTACAGCAGTTTAATGGAATAGAGCCATCATGCATTGATATGTTTACATCTGTGCTTTTCCTGCTGTGACATGTCAAGATCTCTACCTGCCTTATGAGGCATACAAGACCATACAAGTTTTAAAAATAGTCTTGACTTTCTTTCCATTATGTTTAATATTTTCTGTGATATACAGTAGTGTCATCTAGTAGAGCAAGTCAACTTTGAACACGTCACATTTACTGTAAGTAGTAGTTTCCACTCTTCAGGGGATAAATGGGATAATTTGCACCAGATTTGGAAAAATATTTGGACAGTTTTGTTTTTTTTTTAATCATAAAATGCAGTGGTTTTCAGTCTTTGTTCCTGGGACCCCCCCCCCCCCCCCCCCTACTTGTATCTGAGAAAAGCAAAAACCAAGATTAGCCTCATACACACTCATCCTTAAAAGAATAATGATTGATCATCACAGAGCTTGAGATCTGAAGCATGGTCTACTAAGCAGCTTTTTGGAGTGAGGACAAATTGTAATTTTTGTTAACAAACAAGTCCTTGGGGACTCCCCTGTGATTTTCTTGGGCCCTGGACCCCAGGAAAGGAGGCAATGATATGCAAAAGAGGTTAACTGACACTTCTTTACTGATGAGTTTGGTTTGCAGTAACTTGATTTGGACACCAGAGGTCGTCTTTGACCTCGTGGAGACTTTATTGTTTTGCAGTGGAAATGAAAAGTCAATTGGACACCTGCTTGCCCTACAAAACTGATACTGATTGGCTATACTCATTCACTTCACAAAAGTTTAAATGATTAAATCTGGTAATTAGTTAAGGGGAAATTATAATTTTTCTATGCAGTAGAGCTCTGGTTATAGTGGGTATTTAAAGAGTTTATTTGATCATGGATACTCAACAAAACTATAAACACTTGTTTTTGCTCCCATTTCTCATGAGTTGGAGTGTCGGGCTTCCTTATTTTTCTAGTTTTACAATATTTCTAAACTAATGATGACAAAAGATTCTTTCTCAACATTTAGAAAGAGACAAATCATTGATGAAAGTTTTCATTAGTAGTGATTTTATATTTAAGTTAACATTCCGTCCATGTTTTGTTCTGCTGAACCAAGATCCATTGATTTTATATATTTTGTAGCAGTTCTTCATTTCAGTCAGCTTTGTTAAGAATATTGTATACAGTAGCCACCAATCGTCTCTTTTTATCATGTGTTTTTAGAATTTCATCTGTTTCCAAGGTCAAAATGTTTTGTTATCCAGTTTTTTAATGGCAAATACTTAAAAAAAACTAAATCTTTTCATTTATACTGTTAAGTTTTAACTGATTGTTTTTCTATCCACAGATCCTCATTTAGTTTGTCAGTTATCTGGTCAATGTTCAACATTTGAGCTGCACTGTGATGAAACTCCAAATTGAGGAGATTTAAGCCTCACTCCTCTTTAGGGTGTTGCAGTGATTTTCACCTCAACTGGTGAGTTTTACTGGACCAGATAAAGGAAGCAAGAAGTGAGGTCACTTCCTTACAAAAGGATTTGGTGGTGTAATTGGTACAGTTTAAAATATGTATAGAGGTTTTGGTAGCCAAAAAGAAAAAGGTTCTACCTACCTATTAATCTTCAAATCAGTGTTTTGCCTGAGGTTTTTAAGTAATGGAAGAAATTAATCTTTATACAACTTTATCTTCTCTGCTTTAATATTGTAGCCAAGATATTCAGTATTCCTTGTTTGCGTGTTTATACGTATGTCTATTACCAATAATTCTTTTTTCATACATTCACTTTAAAACCTGATAGCTTTGAAAAGTCATCATTTCTTTACACGTGGGATTGAAATGTTAGCACTTATAATACTTAGTGATAAATCATTAGAAAATAGAAAGTTTGAATTGTTTCTTACCAACTGTAATGCCATTTATTTTCTCTGTTTGTCTAATTTTTTTACTCAAAGGTTTAACTACTAATTCAAACAGGGAAGGTGAAATCTTTGAGCTGTGCCTCTACAAAGGCCTCTGAAAGAACTTCATTGGTATATATATACCTGTGTTTTTGGTGGTTTGTAGACGGTTTTAATCAAATCACTGGAAAGTCATAAACCTCTGGAACACTATACAGATAAAACCATTCAAGCCAGTCAAGAGCTTTTTCTGCATCAATTCACCCATCTTATATATCATACCTGACCTGTAATGATAAAAAATAACTACAGTATAATTTGTAAAATATCGACCTGTTACCTCCTTATTCTGTCTTGTTACCCAGTACTTACATATATGTATTGATAGGTACTGTGCTGAAAAAAGTACACTCTGGAGTAATTGCGCAGTACGTTGTGGGCTGTAAATCTAAAGTGTTACCAAATAACAATAATGATGAAAGAAATTACTACAGTTTTATACTATATTAGAATATACAGAGTTGTTACTATCAGCAATTATAATGCAATATAATTGGAAAGCTTTTCAGTGATAATATGCATTCAAAAAATTAAAAGAAAATTAAAAAAAACTGAATTATTAATTTAATATATATTTTATTGGTAATATGGACAGAAAATCACATCAGTAAGTTATCAGGTTGAAGTTTACATTAAAAAATACAATGAACAAACAATACAATGAAATGCATTTTGTTCTGACCTATGAAGTGATGTAGATGTCATCACTTGTTCTTCCCTGAAACATCAATAGAATAGGTACACGTTAGTTAAAAAATACACTATAAATTCTCTCCAAATTCATCACAAACGTCCAGATAACTACTAGTAGATGATCCTTAATGTGTAGTAATAGAATTGGTACACAGCAGTTGAAAAATAACTACAGTATAAATTCATTGCAGCAATATTGCAGTATGTTGCAGGCTGTTATCTAAAGCATTACCAAATAATATTAATGATAAAAGATATTCCCACAGTATCTTACTGTATTAAAATGTACAGAGTGATTAGTATTAGCAATCATTATACAATTTGAAATTTAAAATTTAAGAAATTATTAAGAGTTAAATACAATCATATCCACAGTAGAAGCTCTAGAACTAGAGCTTCTCCTGCTGGACAAAACAATGTCAACATGTAAGAGGTGTGATGGATCACATTACATCTCTTCTTAGTTTGAGTTTTATGTAGCTCATAATGTTTTATTTATTTATTTATTTTTAAGATGATGTGATTTCCGGAGGTGGACAAAATAACAGAAATAAAATATGACAAAAGGATGTTAACTTGTGACAAAATCACAAGTTTAAAAAAACCTTAGTCGTTAAGAGTTTTAAGAATTTCAAGCCATACAAGATATTAGATGCCAACCATGAACTGCAGTGTCCTCAGTCTGAGTCATCAGGATCGCTTTTTCAAGGCCACCCATTCATTATTAAATCAAGGGTCTGCAAGATCAGTATGTGTTCTTTGTTACATATATTTATAGGATGGAGCAATTATTTTTTTGTTCACTTTGTTTTTGCTTCACGTCTTTCATGTCTTGTTTCAGTTTTCTTACTTCTTCTTCCCATCCCTGCTGTCTTTTTTCCTCCTGTTTTTTACATTGCATTTCAGATAATTGTGCTTCCAGTTCTTTTATCCTCTTTTGCAGTTCATGTTGTTTTTTGTTGTAAATCTGTGATTGTATTTGCTCAGCATCCAGTCCCAAAAGGTCAGTGTTGTAGCAGCTGCCCCCGTTTTTCCTCACCATGTCCTCAATCTTGGTCAGCAGCTCTCTGACTTGTTTGCGGTCTTCATCTTTGTTATTGAAGAGTTGGTATCTGCCTCCGCAGTCATTTAAGAGTTTTTTGACAGAGCTATCGCAGTCTTGAATATAGTTCTCAAGAGTCTGACCTTCCAGATCTTCTGCTCTGGTAAACAGAGGGATGATGTAATCTCCAGCCTTCTTGCCCCAAACCTGTTTGATCAGTTCCACAGAGTCTTTTTCTTCTTGTGTTATGTTGCCGATCTGCAGCACCACTAAGAAAACATGAGGTCCAGGAGTCAACATCTTCATGCTTTTGCCAAGTTCCAGCTGAATGTCCTCTTCAGTAAGAGGTGTGTCAAACAACCCGGGGGTGTTGACCACAACGACAGGTCGTCCATCAACCTCTCCTCTTGCCAGCTCACAAGTCTTGTTTGCTGGCTTAGGGGCGGCTCTGGGGTGAAAATGCTTTTTGCCCAAAATGGTGTTTGCTGTTGCACCTTTCCCCCTGCCAGTCTTCCCAATCAACACCATCCTGAGACTCTTGTCTTTATCGGTTCCAAACATAGGCATCTGTCTCATACTCTGCCGTTCAGCTGAAAGTCTTGAAGACATCTGACCCCTGGTGAACATTTCCTTTGTGAAGCAGCTGGAACGTTCATCTCTCATTCTATCCACAGCCTCCAATAACTGTGCTCTGCTGTCTGGGATCTGCTGCTCATCATTGATGCTGAGAGCCACATATCGTCCTCCACAGCTCCGACAGAGCTCCTTGATGTCCTTGTTTTGCTTTCGAAGGTTATCAACAGTGAGATGTGAAGAACCTGACTTCACAGTGAACAGAATCATGATGAAGTTATTGACTAGAGGGCTGAATATCTTCTGGATGGTCTCAAATTCTCTTTTGTCTTCTTCCGTCAGTGGACCTACAGGTAGGACCAGGAAAAAGGCATGGACCCCATCAGGATCACAGCCGGTGATACAGTTTAACGATTCATCTACCATGTCCTCCACAGGTTTTCCGTACAAGGCAGGCATCTCCACCACACAGACCTGGCGTCCACACACCTCTCCCCCATTTTTAACACACACTGATGTGTTGACTGATTGGAGCTCTGTCTGTCCTAGAATGGTCTTGGCTGCTGAAGTCTTTCCTGCTCCTCTCCTCCCACACAGAACCAGGTTTAAAGCTGGTTTCATGAATTCTCTCTCTCCTGAAATAAAAACAAAACAAAACGCTGAATTAGAAAAGTCAACTTTGAACAGTCTTAAAGGGGCAGTCCAACCCCAAATCAAAGGGGAAGGCTTGGTCACTAACACACAGGTGCAGTTTGGCTGTGGGTGTGCCAGAGGTCAAAGTATTCAGGTCTATTACTTACTGCAAAAGGACTGATACCAATCTAGCCGTGGAAATAAGTAAAAGTTCTGCAGTCTAAACCTTACTAATGTCAAAGTATGCAAGTATAATATAGTAATTGACAAATCTTCTATCAAAGTAGAACATCAGTACTACCTGCCTGATGGGTCCACTTGTTTTTAATAGACACAAGGCCTGCATGGACTTTGACAAATTCTAAATTTAATTTTACAGTTTTCTTGACTTCATGATATGAATAGAATTTATTTATTTGAAATGCTTGCATCATTTCAGTGTGTACTCACAAACATTGTATGGATCTCAAACAAAAAAATATTTAATTTTGTGGAACAATATGGAGAAATTTAATGGGGTTTATGAACTTTTCCAAAGCACTGTATGAAAAGTTGTTTTTTTAAAGATATCAGGGTATTATCAAGATCTTTTTAAGAATCTTAGCAGCGATCCTGGGTAAATGTGTCATCGTACCTTGTACTTTACAGCAGTGGAGGTAGTTAATGTGTTGTCAGTGGTGGTGAAACTTGCGATTGTAAGCTTGTTTTTATGGTTGTTGTAATTCTGTATTATCAATGGATCTAACTTCCTTGTTCACCTTTAGTCTGAACATTTCTGTACATAGACTAATAAAGGCACCAATAAAAAAGGACCACTGTGGCAAACTTTGTAGCATTTCTAAACAATTAACTTAAATAATTCACCTCTTCCAAGTTATTACTTACCCATTGAACTGCGTCGCATCGCTGCCATCGTGGAGTTTTGAAAGTATATTGCAAGAGAGAATATATTCTTGGTCCGTGTGGTTACATTGGTATCAATGAACAGTGATTGTTGTCCAGCTAAATCGGGCCTGAACAGTCAGCAGACACCTGAGGAACATAAACAAGCAGTTTTTAGTCATAGATCTGAAAATTTTATCTTATTGTTGTACGTGTTTATTTGCATTTAAATTTCAGTTGTGAATTTCAGAATAAACTCACCAAGTGAGATCCTCCTCGCTGCCAAGTGCATTTGTGAAATGTCAACCTTCGCACTGACACCAGACTCACCTTGGACAAACCTTTCCTTGCAGCAGACTGGGTGGGACACTTACAGACATGATAACAGTCTTACAGATTACAGGTTAATATTTAACTGATATACAAGGAAATGAGAAGCTTGATACTGTATTCTTATATTGGGTGCATGTGGGTGTATATATGTATTTATTTAGTTGTATATTTTCATGCTATTCCATTCTCATTTTTTAATTAAGCATATATGTGTGTATTATATATATGTTGGATTTTGGGTATATTATGAGGGAACAGTAACTCTTATTTTGTTGTACAGCCCTGTGTTGTATAATGAGAATAAATATTCTTGAATCCTGGAGTCCTAAAGTTTCCACTGATATAACCACAAAATACAACATAAAAAAAATAAAATTAACTAAACAAAAATGTGCTCTTGCTTCATTTTTACAGAATACATATAGAAAGCTAATCTTCTCATGGACAGCAGGTCATGTAGAGGCATCAGTATTTAAATAAATTAAAATGACTGTTTCATAACCAATTAAAAACTTCTTGTAGTAGATTTAATGATTAAATATTAATTGATTAATCACTGTTAAGAATTGAAGAGATTAAAAATGTATCAAGCAATAATGTATGTTTTGTGTACCATTTATCCAGAGCTCACAGATTTTCTCCCAGTTTGGTTTGGTCTGCCTAAAATGGCAGTAATTCTGCCTCATTTGACATTTTTTTGAGCCTTTAAAAAAATAAATAATGCGAGGGCCTCATTGTTTTATGACCGTTTGTTTCATTTTTTTTGTCTTTCAACATTTCACATAATTAATGTGTTGCTAGAATTGTTTCAATAAAACTTAAAATGACAAATAAAACCATGTTTTTTTTACGGTATCTATTTTATGATGATAAATCTATGAAAAGGACCTGTTCCCTCTGTAGATGTAAAGGGCTCATTCTAAGATAACAAAAACACAAAAATTCTTATTTTTCCTGTTATTATATTCTAATGAAGATGACTATGAATTATTCCATCTCTCCCATATTCAGACAATTAATCTGGAAATCTTTCACACTGGACCTTTAATATTAAAAGGCTGGAAAAGTAGGCCTACATAAAAATGTGTGAATTCGTCGTTAACCGGTATTTCGTCAACCAGATGAGGTACGTTCATTTTGTGAGGGCTTCACTCGGCTCTCTGCTAATCAAGCATCACTTTCCTCAGGTGTGCCAACCTTCAAATGCAGCCAGGAAATCGTGAGGCCGACAGGTGATTTGACTAAACCGTTTCCTCGTGTTTATTCAGCTATTCAAATAACGAGTCACCGTCGCAAGGCAGAGAGGAAGAGACAAGTTGGCCTGCAAGGACAACCAGACAACTCGGGTAGTTCAACCAGGAGGGTCCGTGTCAGTAACCGACCTGATGATGATGCAGTGCGGAATGAGAGAGGACGTTAGTCAGCGGTGAGACCCACCCGGTAAGAGCAGTTTTCTGCCTGCGCACCAGACTTCATTAACAAATGTTTAAGTTTAGTGTGTTTGTTGATCTACAAAGGTACTGTCGCAGTCAAATTTAAATAATGAGGTGGTTTACAAATAAGGAGGGCCTGAAGGTAAATTCGGCATGGATAGTTCCCCCCAAAAAGCAAAGCTTAAACTTTGCTTTGAAGCAATATATTGTAAAGTTAGGTCAACACACTGCAGCTGGATCCCTCCTCTTCTGTTTGTCATGGTGTATCAACAGAGTTTCAGGTTAGGATGCACAATCTGTGTACTGCCACATTTTATTGTTTTGTCAATTCAGTGACGACGACATTGGTAATTTTTAGTGTCTAGCTACCTCTCCTAAAAACCTGTGCAAGTAGTCTAACTTGAAATAGTGTGTGCCTTAAAAAACACAGCTAATCTTACTGTTATCCTTAAAAAAATCAAAATAATATTCACTCCTTAACTTCATACAGACAGGAGATTTATTCATAACTCAGACTACTTAAAATAGTTTTCTCTTAATGAAAGAAACATGGATATCTGTACTAATTAAATTATATATTTTCTTTTAAATAAAAAACTGATATTAAATTTAACTCGAAGTCAAAGTGTTACAATTAAACACTTGGTGGGACACTGAAAAAATAGATAGAATATTAGTATGCAGGCAGCTCTTCTTGTGGTAACTAGATTTAATAATTTTACATTATTTGAGCTAAAAGTAATTTAGAAAAGTACATATACAGACAAGACACGTTGAGCCATTTGGTTCTGGGGCAATTGTAACACAGTGTTACAGTTGCCCTTAATCTGCAGCCATGTTAAAATCTTGTATGCTAACTAGCAACACATATATTAGTATAGTTCATTAATGTTAATTTTCAACCACTAACCTAGAAGTAAAACTAAGTTTAAATTCAGTCATCCAAACTTTACATAGCAGTTGAAAAATATTGTAGATCCTTAAAGTAACTTTCATACCTCAAAATCTGTGTGTGTGTGTGTGTGTGTGTGTGTGTGTGTGTGTGTGTGTGTGTGTGTGTGTGTGTGTTGAAAACATCTACTTTGGCCTAAAACTTCTGCTCTTGTTCCAGAGGCAGAGACAGAATCGTACTGAGCATGTGCAGAGTATATGTCATCACTGTAGCTCATTTCTGATTGGAGGAACTGAGTGTTACAATTTCTCCCTGTTACAGTTGTCCCTGGTCTCCCGTGTATCCAAGATACCAAAAACAACCCTGCAATAAATAAAACTGTTGAACTGAGCTGAAGGTTAAAATGGTATTTTATTTACTTGAGTTTGTAGTGTCTGTTTGTTTGTTTTAACTTGATTGTACTTGACTGTGTTAGTGTCAGTGTAGTACAGGGGAACATGTTGTCTGCCTCTGTGACCACAGCTGGAAAGGTCAGACTGTAAAGAGACTGAAGAGACACAGTGTGACAGATGGTAATAGATGATCTTTGCGCATTTCTGTTTGAGTAGAGGTGTTCCCTGCTGGGTGTTTCTCAGCATCACAGCAGATTGCCAGCTTGTTTTGCATATCATTTCCTTTTTAAAAATGAAACGGACAATGCAAATTTCTGCCCTGTTGCCGCCTGCTGCACTGAAACATGAATACGGTTGTGTGGTCAGTGTTGCTCATTCAGACGCAGACCAGCATCCTCTTTTACCTGAAGTAAGTACTTATGTTTTAGTAGGTTACCTGTTAGGATTCTATTAAACTTGGGAAGAAAAATTATATAGGTCTAATTATAGGTTTGGTATTTTTGCAAACCTTAGGATCTCTTCTAGAATTAATAAAAAAAAAAAAAAAAATACATGTATGTACAAACTACATGAGGTTGCAATGTTGAGAGCCAATTGTTGGTCTTGCAGGATTGGAGATTGATGTAGAACTTTCTGCATTTTAAATACCTCAAGATCCCTTTGATGGGTTCCAGTCTGCTTGGATTTGAATATGAATCATGTATTCTTATGACATTTATATGTGTTGGATGTAATATAACACACAGCTACAGTATGATTGTAATGGTCAAAGGTGCTACAAGTGCAAGTTAATAGTTGATGGATGTGATGATAAGGTGTCAAAGTGTAATCAGTGATCAGTTTTCCACCTGAGATTGGATTTAGATGAATCGTGAGAAATGCTGTTGTATTTCATCTTTTTAGTGTTTTTTAGAACAAGGAGAACAATCAGACAAAACAGAAATTAACTATAAAAGACACAGTTAGTATTTTCAGTGGTTTTCCTTGAGTTAGTCAGTAGAGTCTGTATGATGACATAGTTTTTTTGTAGTAGTGCTGTCAGTGGTTTAAGCTCTACCAGAGGACCAGTGCTATTTTCACACCAACCATAGCGTGTTTCTACACAGATAAAACTGAACTTAATCCAGTTTGGTCAACTAGAGGATACAGTGCAAAGGCCAAAGTTCTGTGGACACCCAAAATTGCATGTTCATTAATGTGCTGCTGTAACGGCCTCCGCTCCACTGTGGGGGAAAAAAAAAAAATCCAGCAGGGACTTTTTTTTTTTATCTTGGTGAGGAGGTGTGGTTGACTCAATTGCTATGTATGAGTCATTCTTTTAGGTGTGATTGGTTGATCCCAGAAAAAGGGGAAATGCTATTTTAGAACATATCTGATCAATAAACTAAGTCAGATTTTAGAAGTAGAGGTGAAAACACAGGCCTACATGCACAGTTGCCTTGTCACATGTGGATAGTTGTGATATATATATATATATATATATATATATACATACACACACACACACACACACACACACACACACACATCACATTTATATATTTAGCATGTAATTTTAGTACTTAAAGTTCACCCCCAAATCAAAAAGCCATGTTTTTCTATAGTGCTATTTAACCATCTATATATTTTTGGAGTGAGTTGAGTTTAGGAACTATTTCCTTTCTGCAGTGGAATCAACAGAAACAACTATTTGTACCAGAAAGAAAATAGTTCATACATGAAACTGCTCACAATGAGGTCTGTGGATTATCTTGAGTAACTGGCTCATAATTTTTGGAAGAGACTGAAGTTTTGATTTCTTTATTTTCTTTTGGTCCATTAAGCACCACAAGCCAATTATTTTGGGAAAAGATACCACTGTGTGGTATACTGTCACCAGGTCTGTAGCTCACACCAAAAACTATCCAGATGGATGAAAAGCACTACAGGCCAGGGGAAATATAGCATGTATTTTTGATTTGGGTGTGATCCCTTTTTAATATTGCCCTTTTGTGAGCCTTCAAGGTGTGGACATCTAGTGGAAAAACTGAACTGCATCAAAATATGCAGCCAATCAGCATCCTAGGAGGAATTACCGGCAGCTTTAGGCATGGTTCTAGGTGTGAGAGTAGTGTCTATGGATGCGGCTTAGTCTTGAACAAACAATGGCGGCTCCTGAAGAGGTTAGTGTAGATACTGCAATGGCATCAGTTGTATCAGAACTGGAGAGAATGTCTTCAGTAAAAGAAAAGCAACTGGTTGAAGTTGGCCTGTGTTGAGATAATGGGCAGATGGTAAATCCAATCACCTGCTAAGTGTTTTTGAAAGTGCTTGTCCTTTTCCAAACAATTTCTAAGGACAACTTCCCAGATAGTTCTCTGTAACAAACCATGTGGTGTGTCAGGTTAAGATTTTTTGGGAACATGTTTATGTTATTTGGTCCTAATTCTGTTGAATGTTGATAATGTCTTCCTCTATAGATTTGAGTTGAAGACTGAGGCTGTACGAGGAGCATCTTCATTATTTCTTCATCATCCCACCATCCTCCATGCGTCGTCTGCCTCCTGTGCCTGCTGACTGCTGAAGACTCAACAACATCCATCTGTTCATCACCTCAGAGCTTCAGTCTTCTTTTTTTTTTCACTAAATCACTCCTCCACCTGTCTGTCCTGCAGTCATGAATCCATACAGTGACATAAACCTGAACCCTCACACACTTGATGACATCCCTTTATCAAGTCCACCTCCATATTCACCTTCTGACCCTTATGATAACTCCCATAATGCATCTCTGGCAGCCACCTTACCATCTCCCTCGGTCATCCAGACAGGTCAGAGCTGCCTGACAAGTTTTAGCCATAACTTTCCTTCTTATCAGGCATCATCAGGCCAAGATGGAGGTCAAAACTTGGTTCCATCACCACAAAGCTCCACCTCTCCGCCTCTAGCATCTGATCCAGGCTTTAGTCTCAGATCCAGGCTTCAGTCCACCCTAGCTCTGGTCTCCTCTCCAGCTCAAACTCTATCTACAGTGTCAGTGACCACACCAAACCCTTACCCTGCCCCCAACACACCCCCCTCTGGCCAGGTGTCCATCATCATCCCATCCCCGGACCTCCACCCGTCTCCTCTCCAGTCTCAGTGCTCTGAGGACACCTTCCCAGACCTGGAGTGCTCAATCTGCTTCAGCCAGTTCAACAACATCTTCCGCTGTCCCAAAATGCTTCAGTGCAAGCACACCTTCTGCCTAGAGTGCTTGGCACGCATCAACGTCAAGTCGGCTCAGCCCAACGCCATCCAGTGCCCTCTGTGCCGCAGCCTCACGCCCCTGCCCACCCTCGGCCTGCCCAGACTGGCCACGGACTCTGACGTGCTGTCTTACCTGCCGGCCGCCATGCAGAGAGTCTATAGCATCCGCTTCCTCCGTAACAAAGGGAAGCTGCAGGTCAAAAGGTCAGGAGTTCATTTCAGGTTCAGGCTTTTAATTAAATATGATTTAACTAGGAATGTAACGATACCAAACCTGACACTACAAAAATTTAGTGATTTAAAATAAAAAAAATAAGAAAGATAAGAAAAAGAAAAATGACAGCTTGGTAAAATGCCATGTATTAAATAATATGTATATATACATACAGAATTTTTGTTTGTATAAAATTTGTTAACTTTTAACTTAGTGCTTCTGCTTTTCTTCTTCAATAAAATAGCCAGTCATCTAACATGATATCATATGATACATTAGGTCATATCGCCACAGTCTGGTACAGTATTGAGACAATGTATTACAAAATCACAATATTTAATATATTATTACATCACTAGATTCAGCAGTTTCCCTACATTATTCTTATTCTTCGTTTTTATGTATAACTATCATAAAGTGTCATATTAATGACTTTAACGGACTTAGACGTAATTTTGAAACTAAACTTGTCACAAATGTTTTCTCAGTTTTGGTAGACGCTTTTTCTTGATAATCATTAGCTATCAAAATGTAATCACCTCATATTTTACTGACTAAATGTTGACAGCCTTGCTAGCTGCAGTGAACTCCTGTTTGCACATTGAAGGGAAGATATCAGCACCATAAAACAATTACAGTGTAACACATTAACAGTGTTTGTGGACAGGAATAACAACACCTGGAGGCTAAAAGCCTCTGGATAAGTGTTACTGAATCTGAAAGAGCTAAACTAAATAAGACATTGTTGGTTGGATGAAAGGAGGAATGTTGTCTGTTACCTCTTGGCAAGTGGTGGAACAATGGGTTGCAGCCTGTGGCCTTTGGTATTATTTTGACCTCTTTGTCCAAATGTTTCTGCATTGAGCTCATGTGTTGCCATACCACCAATATTTTTGGGTCAAAAGTCCAGTTTATTAGAGCATATTTGTTTTGCTGCCAAATTTAGCTGTAAAAAAATCACTCACAGAACAGGTTCATATGCTTAAAACTGTTATACAACCCCAATTCCAACAAAGGTGAGACGTTGTGTAAAACATAAATAAAAACAGAATGCAATGATTTGCAAATACTTTTCGACTTGAATTAAATTGAGTGCAGTGCAAAGACAAGATATTTGATGCTTAAATTTCATTTTTTTTGTAAATATACACTCATTCTGAAAAAAAAAAAATAATTTTTCAAAAAAAGTTGGACCAGGGCTAAAGAAGAAAAAGACCATCAAGCACTAACTTCAAAAGCCCCATTAATGCTGAACAGTAGATACAGGTTTTGGAGCAACATATACTGCCATCCAGATGACATCTCTGCTTATTTCAGCAAGACAATGTCAACTCTTTTACTTTGAAGCGTTGCTGTTGTAACGTGCAAAATGTCCAATTATTGTCCTCCCAAATTCTTCCTGAGTGTTGTTGAAAGAGAAGTTGATGTGTTACAGTGGTAAACATGCCCCCGTCCCAACTTTTTAGAACTTGTTCTAGGTATCATTCATAATGAGTGTATATTTACAAAAAACAAAGTTAATAAGTTTAAACATTAAATATCATGTCTTTGTACTGTATTCAATCCAATATACATCGAACTGTTTTTGTAAATCATTGCATTCTGTTTTTATTTACATTTTACACAACAGCCCTCATTTTTTGGAAGTTGGGTCGTACATGATGTTTTTCCCAAGTGATTAAAAAAAAATCTTTAAAAAAATGCCACGATAATTTTAACAGAATTCACAGCTTAATTTTTATTAATGTTTTGTTTCTCATCAAGATCATCTGACAGTCGTCAGCGGTGGGGTCAGAGGTCCCTAACATCTCTGAGATCAGTGGACCGCTCTCTGGATGTGGGGCTTCCCAGTCCGCCTGTCGGGGGCGGCAGCGAGGCGGGTGGCATGGGTGGAGCCCTGTTCAGACTGACGGGGCGGCCGGCATGCCGAGCCTTCCTCCTTACATCTGTGGTGATGATGATGGTGCTGCTGACGGGCATCATCATCTTCCTCCTCATCTTCAAAACTGACTCCCCACAGTGAGTGAAATCACACAACATCACATCCAGTCATTCACCAGTAAAATGCCGCCATCTTAAGGGAACTTAATGACTGAATGTAGTTAATGAGCAACATCTGTCTCACTGCTGTGGTTTAACAGATGAAAACTGATCCAGATGTGCAATAAAACCCATCGTTCCTGGCTGTTGTGCAACAAGAAGCTTTTAACTTGCTGATGACATCCAAGGCCAAGACACAGAGAGGAAGAGCTGTTCTTAAATCGACACTCTGGGATTCAAAGGTAATGGAAACTCTCACCTGAACTGAGAAAGCACTTTAGAAACTAAGAAGCAGTGGACTTTAATCTGCTTCATGATATTTAACTTGTGCCAAAATTTTCAAATAAGCGAGTGGATGTCTGAAAATACACAGCTGACATTTTGTTTTTTATGTATATATGACAAGTTACAAAATGACAATCATGTACCTACTGCAGTAGAGGCCAGCAGTATCTACTGTAGGAAACTGTGAAGCAGTGGAACTAAATCTGCCTCACAGCACTGAACTTGTGCCAAAAGCTTTAAATGATTAGCTAGCTGTTTAAAAAAAAAAGAAGAAGTGCTGGACAAATTTTCCTGGTCAGTTTTATTGGTTCAAGTCACAGAATTGTGGTTAGGTGAAGGCAGAGGTGGGAGATGAGGAAATTTAATCTGCCTCAGAACACTTAAAACTTTGCAGAATGCAAAAAAAACCACATCTTTTGTTACAAAATGTCGGTCAGGTAATACAAGATGGCTGATCTGAAGGTCAATTAAAGTGATAGTTCACCCAAAAATTAAATTTTACTCAATATCAACTCACTTTTGTGCTGCTGTGAGGATGGGAAGATTTCCAGTTCACAAAACACTCCCGGAGCTTCAGTGGAAAAATAGCATTGCAGCCAAATCCAGTACAACTGAAGTGAATGGTAACCAGTTTTAAAATGTAAAAAAAGGACACAAAACCCCACAAAATGTCCATACTGCTCATGTGATGTAATCCATGTCCCAATTTTGTGTTTTTGTGTGTCCTTTTTTTTTTACATTTTAAAACTGGTCACGTTCACTTCAATTTTACTGGATTTGGCTGCAATGCTGTTTTCTGCTTAAGCTCCAGGAGTGTTTGTGAACTGAAGATCTTCACCCATCCTCACATCAGCACCGGGGTGAGTAGATATCGAGTGAAATTTAATTTTTGGGTGAACTATCACTTTAACTGCTTTGAAAATAACACAACAGATTGATAGAACAGTTTTATAACGGGTAAAGGGCAACATTTCTCGTGACTCCCACCCACCTACAGAACCAACTGAAATAATCATTAAACTTTTAATCTCATAGACTTACACTTTGTACTTTGTCACTCTGAGATCAGAACTCCATTAAAGCATAAAGTTATAAAATCAGATAACGACTGAAATATGAGATTACAAACTTTCAACTTTCACTTCCATCTCATATTCTCCTGTTTTAACTTGTTCTGGTAGCTTTCAGCACTTTAAAAGAGAACCCAACAACTGTTACTTGTTTGATTCTGTGTGTTATTTATGTCTTGTCTATAAAACTGCCCGTTGTTTACATTAGAATCTGTTTCCTCTTGTTGAGCTGCAGCTCTGCACACAGACATAAACAAATGCTGTGAAGAGGAGGCATGCAAATGAGCTGAGCCACAGTTAGAGTCTGACGCAGAGCGCAGTGGATTGTTGTGGATGCTGAAACTTTATTATATGACAGTGGCTTTTTACAACTTAACAACTGATCAAACTCTAATACAGCTCGAGACTTAGGCGGCCCCAAACAACAAGGCATTTTTCTGTCTAACCTCTTTATTTCTTAAGTTATTTGTCCACTTATTTCACACATTTGTCTCTGAAACTTTTTATCTCCACCCCAGTGCAGTAGAAGTGAATGGATTTACTTTTACAGTGCTTAAAGTGTCAAAATATTTTCCCAGAACTGGCACCCGTTACTCTAGATAATCTTGTTTTGGGGACTATTTCTTCAAAAGAAAGTAGTTCCTGGCTGTGAGTTCTGTTGATTATCCACAATAACAGGGATTTTTTCTGCAAAGATGTGTTGTAGTTTATTTATTTTTTAAATGTTTTTCAATACCACGACCAACACAAAATTCCATTGCCATCAGTTGTGCTGATGTGGAGATGGAGATCTCAGAGGCAAATATTTGAAAACCTTGACTGATAAAACTCAAACCCCTCCACCGGCATTCAGCCTGCCAGCTTGTCTGTTGCTGTGAGTTTGTGGGACAGTGAGCGCTTAACTAGTATCAAGGGTGTAGCTGTCAGTTTTCCCCCTCATTGATGATACAGTTGATGTGAAAATGGGCGAGGAAACTCTGAGCCTCATTTCAAAGAAGTGGATAAACTTCTTCCCACCCCCACCCCGCACACTACGCCCCCTCGACTGGTATCAAGTACAGACAGGACTCTGTGTCTAATCCCCGACCAATCATGATATCAGTTATGCATTTCACCTTCAAAAACAACCATGACTTAATTTTGTGTTCAGCTGAAAATGTGAACTCCCCACAAGCAAATCTCTTCCCTAAAATACTTTTGACTTGCAAATGAAGCTCGACCTGTAAGCAAAAACTACCCTCATTGTGTTGTCCCAAAAAAATCATCCTTGGAAATATATTATACATGTTGTATCTGTTATTTACCTTAAGTTACAAATATTTATGTGATGACTGCAACTGAGAGGGAAAATTTTATTCCAATGTTTATCTCGTGTTAAAACTATATTGTGTACCATGTTTTTAGGCTCTGACCTGTTTTACTGTGCAATGTAAAATAATTTTATACTGTGTATTTATGGAACTGTTTTAGCAAAGCATGCACTATCACCATGTTTGCCTTATGTTACACTTTAATAAATGCTTTTTTGAATTATACTGCTTATCTTTTTTTACTAAGGAGAAATTCTAGAGTGGAGCTGACCTGATGTTCAGAGAGGGGACATGTTACAGGAAAATCTGGAGTTTAAGTTTCTTTTAATTTAAATTTAAATACAGTATATCCACACTATTAAAGTTTTCTGTATTAAGTACAGTAGGTTTAAAAAAAAAGTCTGGACAAACATGAGTTTGGAGGAAATGCTGTTGGTGCGTCCAGCAGGGTTTTGGAGGTTGGAGACAGAGTGCCTTATGGGTGGGAAAAGTTAAGCCAATTCTAACAGCCCATAACTGACAGGGGCCCTAAAAATATAGGAACATTAGGTATTTTTTTCAATATTGAATTATTAACATACATGTAACATAAATGGATTATTTTATTTACAGTCTACTAATGAAACTTTTTTCTTTCCTTTTTAATGTATGTTTTCATTTGCATATAATCATCTGAAAATAAGAATTGTCACTCTAGAATGAACCCTTCATATCTACAAAAGGTCCTTTTCCACAGAGGCCAGCATGTTGGTTCGTCTTGATACAAAGCCAGTCCTGACTCCCCTGGGGCCCTCAGCAAAATTCTGCAAAAGCCCCCCCAACTGACCCATGTGCCAATATAAACCATTTGCTATTATCACAGTCACACCTGACAGCCCAGTGCTCCCAGTACAATCCTCCCACCTTATATCCAGTTTCCTCCATCCGGTAGACCCATATAGAACAGAATGAGGTACAAGAAACAATATTTATTGGATAGAGTATTTTGTACACAACCTTTTGTGAATATTAATGTTAACATAAATAAGAAATATTAGAATATATAATGCAGAAAATACAGAAACACTGAGCTTTGGGTCAGATACATGGTAATTAATCAGTTAATTAACTTTGGATTTAATATTTAATCAATCCATCAGACAGTGTCAATCCATTAATTTCAGTCTTGCATTAGTCCACAGTTGTAATTAATGGTGGATTAGAAGTACATTTATGTCAAGTACTGTACTCATTTGTGGTATTTGTACTTAGCTTTGAATATTTCCAGTTTATCCAACTTTGTACTAAATCCCAGAGACAAAATACTGTACTCGCATGCAACAGACATGTGATGATATCATAGAATATGATGCATTACTGTAGATTAAACTAGCCAACAGTAGTTTCTAAAGTAGCTAAGATGAGCATCTACAGCAGTAACATTAATGCAACAATAATTCATCCAAAAACATCAAATAGAATAACACTGACGAGGAAAATTTTACTGCAAGATGTCTGCTTTAATTGCATTTAACTGATATAAATACTTTCATACTGTTACTTAAGTAAGGTTTTGTGAATGCAGGACTTTTATTTGTGGTGTTGTAGAAGTTTGTAGTATTTCTACAGTATGGTATTAGTACATTACTTGAGTAAAGTTACTAAAGGATCTGAAGACTTTTTATACTTCTGACTGTAACTAAACCTTGACTGAGACAGATAAACATATATATGATTATATCTATTAACTGAAAATGTTTTCAGTGGGAAGTTTTCTTTGAGTTCCCAGAATGTTCTAGGATAATGTTCCCTAAAACCGTTCTCGAAATGGTTTGAGATCCTGTTTTTTCAGAATATTATCCTAAAAGCCTTGTGGAAACTTAAAGAAAACTTAACCCTGAAACAATTTTAAGAACATTAGGGCATAATGTTGTAGCAATGTTGTCACCAACTGGTCACCACACACTTTGGGAGATTCTGCAACGCTGGTTTCCTGTGAAACTCCAGCGATGTTATGAGGACAGACAAAATAGACCTGACTCTCAAGTGGATGAGTAGATAATGACTGAATTTTTGGGTGAACTATCACTTTAAGAAAAACCTGCACAAAAACTGAGGGAGAATATCAAAATGAATGCTGTGGAAGCAACTCATAAACTACCAAACTACTAAAACATAGGCCTAATACAAACGAGCATGTCATTCATCTTGTCTAAGATAAGCTAAAATTCACATTTCAGACTTGCACCAATAGTTAACTGAGGAGGCTGATGGCATGTCTGACCCTGCCCCTGCTGGTAAAGCCAACACGACACCAGCGCCTGCTCTTTATGACTCTGTTGCGGGTAAAGGATTTGGTTGGAATATTAACTCAATAGCAGGAGGATATGGTTTACTACTTTGGATTATGGACCCAATACCATTTGGGCTAGTGTTCCTCCTTGAATATGTCCAGTGCCCAATGTAGATTGTGGAGGAAAAGAGAATGGACTAAAATGAATGTGGATAATATTGGGCGCTTGGTTCAACAGTATTTGGAGAATTATTATAACTTCAGTCCAATATTTACTGATGGATCTAAAGATCCAGAGACTGAACATGTAGGAACAGCAGTGTGTACATAGTGTACATACCTGAGTTTGATGTAGCTGTATGCAAAAGAATAAATAACAGATTATCTGTCATTACGACTTTTTATAATATTAGGACTACAGTGGGTAGAAGAGGTAAGGCCGGAGAGAGTTTTCATTTGTTCAGATTGCACTGCAGCTCTTCATAGTATGATTTCAAAAGAAACTGTTATAGATCAGTGTTTCTCAACCCTGGCCCCTGTTTCTCTGCTCCAACACACCTGATTCAAATGATCAGGGCCCTGTTTCCCAGAGCCTTTGTAGCACTATGAAGGCTCTGGGAAACAGGGCCCAGGTTGTTGTCAGGCTTCTGCAGAGGCTTGATGTTAGCCTGATGTTAGCCTGCAGTGGAAGAACACTGGAGAGGGTGACCGCTTTCAGATTCTTAGGAACTCTTTTAGGTTCTAAGTTAATATGGGTAGATCACATAAATAAAATTGTTGGGAAATGCCAGAAGATTTTAAATATCATGACCACAGTTTGATCACAGTTTGAAGCTGGTGAATACGAGTTTTGGGTACGCCACTGGTATGTTGTTGTTCCATACACTCCTAACATGACCGATGACCTTCCTACATACACATCCTATCGGTTATTGACTTTGCTTATTTGATTTGATTTGAGTTAAATAAATCAACTTTTGATTGATATATCTGTGTGTGGCCTCCCTTTTTGCTGCCGGCCTTGAGCCAGTTGGTAACACACTGATTACACCTGTAACGAATGTGTGTGGGGTATTTTTGTATGTTTTGTTTTTGTTTCTTAAGCTTTGCCCAGAGGAACCAGCAATTTGGTTGAGACCCCAAACAAAGCAATGCCCAAGGTATGTCTATAGTCACTAAGCAACTTTCATATGGTGCCATGATCCAACATGATCCAACATGTTCACAACTTTAGCTCGTTTATTTTGCACAAACATAGGATGACTTGTTATGACTGAAATGTGTATTCCTATATTTTAGATGGAGAGTCAGGCACACCACCATATGAGGTCAATCTTGAGGAGGCTGGACAAAATTGAGGACACGCTTCCAACCATCAAATCCACGCTAATGAAGCTTGTAAGAACCGATGACCTTGAGGATGAAGAGTTCCCCAAGGCACTAACAACAGCAGCACAGCTTGAAGAGGCTTGTGCAAAGCTAAGTGATGCTGCTCAAAGAGAGAAAGTGATATGTGCAAACAGATGATGCCGTGTGTTAATATAGATGTAAACAATTGTTTGAAGCCTCATTCAAAGATTTATGTACTTAAAAAGTCATCTTGCAGTACTCCGCTTTTCAATGAATAATAACCACTTGCATATATTTTGGATTGTACAATAATAGTCACCTCACACATTAGGGATGTATACTTCCACTTCCCTGATTAAACCACTACTGTATAATGTCAGTGTACTGGATTTTGATGTTACTTTCTTAGATCCTCAGTTACGCCTTGTCCTAACTGCATCTGTGTGTCCTGGCAGCAAAGAATGACAACATCTGCTGCTCTTTATACTCCAGATGTCAAGTCAAGACAAACTGTGGGTTTGATTTATACATGACACATCAGAAACAGACACCGAGCATCTGTTGACCTTTTGGAGAAAGAGGTCTCGTTGCTTTCTATGCTTGTTCTGTTATTTTTTATTGTTTTTTTGTTTTGTTTTTTTGTAAAATGCTCACTATGTGCAGTTATGACAAGGTGTTTTAGAAAACTACAGATGAATTTGACCTTTTATTGATTGTAACAGTCAGACCTAAAAAAAAGGTCTACAGAAGATTGCTATAGATAATACAATGTTATAAGAATATTCTGCATTGTTTCTCTTTTAAGGTCAATTTCCTGTCTCTTTTAGAGGGTGCAAGTCCAGGAGAGTCCATTAGAAGAATGATGCAGAAAATCAGGTCCAGTGCCCTTTGGGTACACTATAGCTTTAAGGGTCATAAAGGAAAAAAAAAATCCAGGACCTAACTATATATTCAGTCATAGTGATGAAATTAAGATGACTTCCACTGTCCTGCCTGAGGTATTCCAATAATGCTTCATTTTTTTTTTCCATTTGTCAAAACAGATTCTAATTTTAATTACTCAGCTTGTCATCAAGCCTCTGCAGGAGCCTGACAACAACCTGATCATTTGAATCAGGTGTGTTGGAGCAGGGAAACATCTAAAACATGCAGGGCAGGGGTCCCTGATGACCCGGTTTGAGAAACACTGGTCTAAGAAATGAGAAGCTGCTAGCTGCATCAGTTAGGGTTAAATAACTTGTCGCCAGCTGAAACATATTAATTACTGCAGTCATTATCCAGTGGAAGGCTTGTACCCATTTGCTCAATTAAATCCAGCTGGTGACTTTTTCTTTAAGCCAGGCAGTGTGTATGTTGTATTGTATTGTGTTGTACCTACAGGTGACCAGCAAGTGGAGCTAAAGCATCAACAAATGAAAGGACATGCGTGTTATGAATGAATAGTATTGGGATCTGATATGATAGAAATACGAGATTAGTGGCAACTGTCAGAATTCTACAGAGTGATGAAAACAAAATTTAATCAATTAACTGTGGAAATGAACACAGGAACAGTATAGACATACACAAGATAAGAAAGATACACAGCCAGTTGAAGAACAGGTCAAATCTGTGGAAACTGTCTGATTGGAGAAGTTACTTTCTTTTAAAGGGAAGTAAAAAAAAAAAAAAAAAATTCATCTGTCCTGTAGTGCTATTTATTCATCTATACTGCCTTGGTGTGAGTTGCTAGTTTTGACGTTATTAGCTGTAGACATGTCTCTCTTCTCTCAAATATAATGTGACACAAATCCTATGTTGCTCCAAAATTCATTCCAGGTTTCTCTTGCCAACAATTTATGTTTTTAGACTTTCTCCTCCCTATTTCTGGGCTCAGATCCTATTTAGCTATACTGATTTTTTTTTTCTTTCGTAAAAAGTATACAGTGAATGCGAAATCAAAGGATGACAGGTTTTTTAATCCTGCTGAACACTTGCTGGAGCAACTTGAGTAGAGATGATTTTTTGGTCAGTGGTCAGGGAAAGAGAGGACAGAGGAGGGTTTCTTTAGTTCATTGACCTCATTCAGAACAATTTCATGTGTCGGTCCAGGACACACACACACACACACACACACACACTTGTTTGTACGTTGTTTGTCTGATAGAAAGCTTGTTGTTGAGGCAGCAGAGAGCATCCACATTGTCAGATGATCCTTTGCCAGTTTCCCAGGATTCCATCCTGTGCAGGGCATGTACCCTGAGAGAGTCTGAAACTGAACAACCAGCATTACTGGACACTCAGATAATCCAGTTCTCCTGAGAAAGAGAAAGCCCGATACAGGCTAAAAATCAGTTTTATCTGTTCTGATTGGCAGAAAAGTGTGTGTTCACATAGGACCCCATAATTCATAGTAGGAGGCTTATTGAGAACATAACCTATCTGGGCCACAGATATGATTATACTGTTGCTTCTAAATACATTTTTGTTACTTTGGGTATTAAATTGCACTTTTAAATTCTGATTATTTATGGTTTCATTTGTCCGAGTTCTGTGAAACTGTGCCTACTCGGGGCATCAAAAAAATCATAAACATATACACACAAACCTACAACTATGCAACTAAAGACACAAATATGCTGGTACATGCTGATCTGGAGGGAAATCATACCTGTAAAAAAAAACAGACAAATGTTTAATTAAAGCTCCAGTAGGTAACATTGTTTATAATAAATAGAAAAGAGCTATGTTGCGCTGAGTTGCATTTTCATGACCGCTTATATCATGGCAAACCGCACCCGACATGAATCGCGAGCCCGACTCGCTTCCAAGCAGGCTGTGGATCGAGCTGACCACTGCCAAACCGTGTCGAGCCTCCTTTTTGTCCCTCTCCAACAATCGACTGTTGGTCTACTGAGCTTATATGTTTATCACATGTTCATTTTTGTTGACTTTTCTTCTTTACCTGCTTCTCAGGATCTTGTAAATAGATTAGTTCTCATATGAAATGTCATAGTGAGTTGGTGTGTCCTCACCTGAGGGAGTTGGTTAATTAGTGGCACCAGTTAATTGACTGGCCACACCTGGTTGGGTATCTGCCTTGGTCTTTTGTCTATATCTGCTCTGTGAAGCACTCATGTCAGTAGCAATGATGATGGTCGAGAACTTAAATGTCTGCTGCTGTTTTTATTCACCGTATTTCTTTGCACTGAGAGCATGTTTTGTTTGACTCTCCTTTTCAGCTCAGGCTTGGTGTCCCCCAGTTCCTGAGAAGAAGATCTTTAGCTGCTAGATATCCCTCTGTCTTCACTCATCTTGCACCCCAATTTTAATTATGTTTTGGGTTGGTAAAGCTTCCAGAGCACAGCAAAATAAGGACATATAGGCAGAGGGCCAGCTCTCTACTGATACAGCCACCACCAAACACACATTTCTAGTCGGTCATGAGTGACGATGTAATAGGATTATGTTTACATCAGTCCATATTAAGCCTTTAATTAAATTGGACCAAACCAGAAATGTGTCCCAAAGCCACAACCAGGATCTAAAAGAGGCTAAATATCTCCATAAAGCTCCAGGGTTGGTGACAATTTAATGTGGGTCATTTGCATTAATGTGAATATTAAAGTAATAAGTGGAGCTTAAAAGATTGTGGCAGGTGTTCAAAACTAGACTTGGATGATGCCTGTCTCACAGTTGTGTTGGCTCAGTTTTGATTTAAATGTTAAATACATACAGTGATTTGAAATTATGAAAATCAGCTACAGATGACCAGCGATGTGACCATGGTCTGTTTTTGTCCCTTGCAGCAGTGCTTTGAAGCCACTGAAACTGAGATAAAGTCATCTCAGATAAAAGGGTCTGCGGTACATGGAAGTGAGGTCAGAATGACTTTCTGCAAGAAAAACACTGATGATCTACAATTTATCGCAACCACATGTAATCATGAGTGGAGCTGATTTCATAGTTTTTTTGCAGAAAGATTAGTAAAATGCACAAATGTATCAGAGCTGAATGACTATGTGTCTGTGTGTGTTAACTGGAGATTCCTGGCAGGCTTTAACTTCCTATTTCAACAAAATCAACACACACACACTATCTGACTTCCAGTTAAATTCAGGTTTGCTGTCCCCCAATTCCAGAGAAGAAGATCTGTAACTGCTAGATGGTAATTAGTTTTTATTAGTCATCAGTTATTATGCACTGACTGGTGCATCTGCTGAGGTTCACAGTGATTTCCACAGTAAACTCAGTGTGTGTTGCAGTCAGTGTTTTGAATTGATAATTAGTGCATGATGAAGTTCCAGTTCACCACCACAGAAACCCAGGCTCTGATTCCCAGTAGCAGAGCCTCTGGCATTACAAGGAACACAGTTGGTTGTATTTGTGCTGGGGAACCAGGATCATGAGTGGGGGGAGTGGAGCTGGCTGGATATGTGTGAATAGTTATTTTGAAGAGTAACTAAACCTCCAAATCCATTTTCACCACTTTCAGCTGATACATGTGGATATTTAGAAGTGTTGATTGATTCAGTCCCCCATCTTGTCATTTTACTTCAAAGTATTTGAATTGACCCTTCCTTAGCCCTGACACTTTTCACAATGTGAAAATTAAACCTTGGTACCTTGATCAAGTTTATATTTCCTGTGTATTGTAACTATATATGCTATGTTTATTGCCTATGTCAAAGAGAGAACCATATTTTGGATTTGAAGAGACTTGGAGGACCTGTGAAAGTGACATGTTCACATCTTAAATTAGCTAACGTTAGCAAAACAATCACTAGCCAGTTTGCAAATCTACATTAATGATTAGCTAGCTAACTTGCATTTGCAAGCAAGTTAGCTTAGATTTTGCTAACATTCGCTAGCTTAGGATTTGACGCTTTATGTTGCTTTTACAGGAAAAAGAGAGTTAACTTAGATACCAAGTTTGATCAGCTGTTAATAGACCACAGCAAAAAAGGGCGGGACTTAGGAAGGGTCAGTTCTACATATTGTGTTAGGAATATGCATAGCAACTGCCCTTTACTGGTTGAATCCTGGTTTGTATATGCTGATTGAGACTCATCAGTGGCTGCTGAAGTACCACCTGACTGCACTTGATTGATGAAGATCATCATTTGTTTTAAGTTGGATATGTGATAGATAGATAGATGTGATAGATCCAGTGGTGTCTTCTTGATTATCTCTGAGCCGCTAACAGCTCAGCTACAACACAGGTAACCAGCTCTGACTACGAGCTAATGGCTTCTCAGCCCCTTATCTTTATTTTTCAAATTTATGTGGTAGGTGGAGTTAGGCTCAGACCTGGGGGTGAAATTATATTTAAATACAGTAAATTAATGTTGAGAAAACATGCTTCTTAGCCATGCTATCACACAAATGACTGTCAGTAAGTTGGTCCACCACAGTCTATCTAATATATGAACAACCAGCGATGTCAAAAATATTAAATTAGAGGTTAAAATTTTGGCCTTCATTCATACTAGATTTTTCAAGAATTTGGATTTGGACTGTTTTTTCTAGTTGGTGTAAACTCAGTGTTTCTGGCTTTTTTCTCTCTCATTATTCTGCAAAACAGATTTGAACACTTCTTCAATTTTAACACATTTTACGTCATATCTGCTTCGAAGCACTTCTGTTTCCTTTGTTTTCTTTCACCAGCACACATCTATTATGCTCCATCACCTCAGGTATGGGATGTTTTGTCTGACGCTCTGACCTCCGAGCTGTGACATCCGACACACTTTTGTTATGTTGGAGTTAACGTAACTCTTCTCCTCCCTTCACTGAATGGGACTGTCAGTTTTCTAAGTGACATGTGAACTGATAGCCCCAAGGAGGATTTTTTTATTTGAATGGTCATGCTTGCAGAAGAAGTTTAAAGCCTGCAGGAGGATCAGCTCACTGCTCCTGTAAAATGTGTTTCAAGCCACAAATTCAAACATGAAGTGAAAAAGATGGTTGGAAACAGTCATTGAACTAAACAAATATCTGGTAAATTTCAGTTCATTTCCAAAAGCTCAAAATAAACAGCTCTTTTAAGTCAGATTTAAATAAAACTCTGAAGTCTGCAGATGCCTCTTTTCCACCACATTCCTTCTGTGTTTTCTGTTACTCCTGTTCCTTTCTGTCTGTTTCTCCTCACTACGAGGCTCATTGTTTTTAAAAATGATGGCAACAGTTCAAAATGAACATCTTGTCGTGGTCGAGCGGTCTGACCTTTGGCCTCAGCCTGGTTCAACATTTTGCAAACACTGCTGAGATTATTCCATTTTTTCCTCTTTATAATGAGTTTACAGCAGCAATTAGGCAAAGATAACCTGATTCAGGATTTTTAAATTATCTTTAAAATTTTCTTCTGTTGTAAATACTCTTGTAATTGGCATTTTCCACTGTTGTCTGGTATTTTATCAGTTAATTGTCAACAGAATAGTCTTAATAGATATAAAAATGACTTTTCAATCTGTATATGTTCAGAACAGTTATCTACAATCCTAACAACAAACAGCTCAGAAGCAGGAATAACCTGACTAAAACATTCATCTTTCTTAGTGTTGACTGGATTTGGTTCAGCAGTCTGCAGAGCTGGAGGCTCCAGCCTTTGCATCAGTCCTCTGAGGAGTTGGACTGATGATCCTGAGGAGATGGATCTGCAGAGTTGGATGTCTTCCGACTGCAGAGTTTTCTGAGAGACGAACATATAAACAACAATTAGAAAAAGAACAGATTAGCCCATAAATTTAAAAGAATTGTTTCGGCCACTTGGTGGCAGTGGAGACATGCTGTGAACACAACACTGACACGTCATCAGCCTACAGAGTTGATATGGCCAACTTGTTAGCAAACAGTTGCTTATTTTCCATCTGGCATCACAACATTAGCACTAATTTGACAGAATTTCACCAGTTTGGGACATACCAATTAATATAAATCCAAATATTTTCTGAAGTTGAATCCACTACTTTTGAATGTGAATTGAAACTGCTCACAACAACGTCTGTGGATTATCTTAAATAACTGTTTCATTATTTTTAGAAAGAGACACTAGTATTGCACCACAGGTCTAGTGCCATTTAATCTCATTATATTGGAGAGAAGGCGGACATCTCTATGGCTGATATCTCCAAACTCTTCAACTCATACCGAAAAAATCTAGATGGAGCAAGTCAAGGGGGGGAAATTTATTTAGTTTATTTTTGAAGTGAACTGTCCCTTTAAATTTGGTGCGTTGAGCTTTTCTCAGCTTCAGACACATACGTGGATCCGTCTCCTTTCCTGAAGGGTCAGGACACTAATAAAATCTGGTGTCTGGTATTCTTGTTGCCTTTTCCTGTATAAAATCTAAACAATGGAAATATGTCCACAGACAGAAAAGACAGCTCTTTTTCCATTTATACTGTGAGCCTTGTGTATGATCACAATGAATCCCCATGAGAGGAGGCCAGGCAGAGGAGGGATGTGTTCAAATGCAGGGTTATAACACATTTTTACTCAACACTGCCCCCTGCAGACAAAGTGCTCGATGTCCCAAGTCACAGCGAACCTGTTGGGAAGCAGCTGGGTCCTGATGGAGACGGCTGGTTTGCATTTCCACGTGGGTCGAGGCACAAAGTTGAAGTCACCCATCCTGTAGCGGATTAGCAGGAACAATGGATCGGTGGGAAGGTCCGGGCTCTCTGCACTGTGGAGGACAGACATGATGGTGGGAATAAGTGCAGACTTGTCTTGGCTCAGAGATGGTGGGAAGTAACCAAGTCCATTAACTCTAGCTCTATTCTTAAATTAAGTTCAAAGGTTTTTATACTTTGGGTATTTTCTTTTTGAAGGACTTTCTATTTTGCCTCCACCAAACGTATGTTACACAAAGTTTTGTTCTCCTCCACTACATCTATCTTTCTATTCATCTATCTATAGATGATGATATATAACTGCTTAAAACAGGTTTATTATTTGTTAATATAGTTGGCATATATGATGCAATAGCAGATTTTTTTAGACCAGGGACAAAGGGTAAGAACTTATTTCTTTTTATAAATAGCAGTTCCTACACAAAACTGCTCATAACAATCATGGTCTGTGGATGACCTTGAGTAGCCAGGTCACCACCGGCCGAGTGCCATTTAGTCTTGTGTTACTGGAGAGAAGGCAGACATCTCTACAGCTGATATCTCCAAATCTCTGCAACTCACACCAAAAAAAAAAAAGAAAAAAAAATCTAGATGGATGGACAGCACTACAGGCCAGGTGAAATATATATATTTTTTTGGGGGTGTCCCTTTTAAACTTTACAGTGGAGGAATACCATAGAATTTATAGATTTTCCGTGTAGATTCTGAACATCTGAAATGTTTAATGTGATATCTTATGAGCGGAAGGAGGAGGGACAAAACAAGTTCAAATTTCAAAATATAGGTCTGGATGTGAATTCACAACGTAACAGGTTAATCTGAAATCTTGAAGAGGAATATTTTCAGGGTCTTGTATTGAAGTTAGAAATTCTAGTATTGTCACAACACCAGAGTGTAGCATTGTAGTTGTAGTTTGATGGAATCAGTTACAGGGTTCCTCCACCACTTCCAAAGTCAGATTAAGTACTTTAAACACTTGTTTAGATTTTTAAGGTGCATTTGCAGGGTTTTCCAGGGTTTTTAGAATTCTGACAAAACAACATATTTTAAAATGTGTCACCTCTCTGTAAATAGATTGGGCCTGCTATATAACCAGGGTGAGCCAATATCCAACTTTTATTTCTTCATTTAAAAAGCTGACTATTCAGTCAGGTAGCCATTTCATGTCCAAGATCCAGTCACTTTTCAAACCTTGATCATCATATTAAAATTCAATTTTTAATATGTTTTTTTAATAATAGTTTTCTAGGATTTCCAGCATCTGTACATGAACCCTGCATATAACGAGTCTGGTGGGACTCAAGTCTCAGCAGGACTTTGATCCAGCCCACTGTGTGGCTGCAGTGTGCTCTGGGATTTTCTAAACTGTGTTCACCAAAACTCTCATCACGAGTCATAGAACTAACAAACACAGTTGAGTGGAGGGTGTTTCCAGTACCTAGTGAGCGGTGGTTTCAGGATCTCCAGGACCTCCTTCAGCCTCTGCTTCTTCAAATGAGTGTCAGACGCCCCCTCTGAGCCCTGCAGAGGACAGGGAACACCAGAGCTTTGAAAAATCAGAAATGATCTCAACACAGAACCACAACTTGGGCGTAAACATTAGAGATGGCTCAAATGTTGCAAGGTCAATAAGATCAAACACTTTACATGTACATCAATTCACAAACAATTCAATCAAACTGTAGTAATTCATAAGCGTCACGGGTGAAAGCATGCTTACAAAAATAAGTACATAGGTTTGTGCTGTGTTTTATACTTTTGTCCTTTTTTATGTTTTGTTGAGTTTAAAAGGAGAGTTGGGATTATTTGAAGTGGGGTTGTATGAGGTACTTTTCAGTGTATTATCTACAGTAGACAGCTGTCTGTGGTTCTGACTGATGGACAGGCAGGCAGACAGACAGAAGGAGGAGGCAACAGAGAAGTGAAGGGACAGTCTATGAGGAGAGAGTGTGTGTGAGAGTGAGAGGCACACAGCAAAACAGCTGTTTCTATGTGCCTTACATATTTTATGTACAGTACAGACACTTTTATGTATGCGTATGCAAGTGATATGTTTTAGAGCGGTGTGCACCAGGAAACAGGGCGTCCCCGAAAGCAACCGTGTAATTTGAACCCTGGGTATGACAGTGACAATGCCTGATTTTGTTTTTGCCTTGCTAAAGATCCTTAGTGAAGGACTGGAATACTTCCTCCACCACTGGATGTTCGTCTGAGTAGCAGAAGCTAAATGAGATGTCTGACCATCCTGGATTGTGTTTTTACCGTCGTGATTTGTCTGAGAATGCTGACTGCTTCCCGCATGACGCCATTCAGCTCCCTCCTCTTGCTCCCCTCCCTCTGCAGATCGACCTCCAGCTGACTGGTCTTGGGTGTTATTTGACGGCACTCCTCAGATTCTGAGGCCATGTCCCGTCTGAAAACATAACACAGGCAATACTACTGTGACTCATGCAGTCAGTAGGGCTATAGCAGTGGTAGAGCATTTGATTGCAAAGTAAGAGGCCTCTGGCTCAAGTCTGGTTTCCCCCTGAGTCAGGATTATGTTTTTTTTCACTATTTCATTCATGGTTCACCATTTCAGTAGCTTTAGATCTATGAATGAATCTTAATCTTAGGTATAGACAGTAGAAAGAAAAGAAACTTTTACCTGAGCTCCTCTTCCTTGGCCAGCTTGTGCTTCTGTTTGGTTCTATAATGGTTTGTCTTCACCTCCAGCAGCTGGCAACTGTTCAGATTCTTCTCCTTGTGTAAAAAGGAAGATGTTGAATGATTTCAGAGACTTTTTAATTTGAAAAAGGACACGGTAAAGAAGCTTCTTTTGCTAACTTTGTGTGTTTGTTAGTGTAACCAAGGTTAAAAATTAACTATAATATTATGCATTGTTTAAAACAGCAGGCATTAGTCAGAACTCCCATGGGGAAACTGACGATTTAAGGTAACTGCAGAATAAGCCTTATTTTAAACTGAATAGTTCTGTTTAATGAATTTAACAATGGAGGACTTTTTTTTATTACAGCCCTGTAAGCATTTCAGTTATGTATTTTGTGTAGAAAAGTTACCATTATTTATCTTCAATATTGTCTAGTCTTAACATCATATGTATTGACCATGAGCTAAAAAGCTGACTTTTTTGGATTGAGCATTGGTTTAGAATTTGTTGAACATCAGAAACTTGGACTTAGAAGATTGTAACTGATAAATATTTCATATGACCAGTTCTTGGTCAAGTTTTTTTTTTTTTTTTTTGTTTTGAACTGAACAACCTCCGTCTGAATGTGGTAGGAACAAACCCCCCACCCCAGTGTAGCAAACTGGCTAATTGATAATATTACACTCATATGGGAAAATTATACATAAATATTAATTAAAGCTGTAGTTTTTTGTTTTAGAAATGTGTTGGGATGTTTTGCAACTATTTCAGTTGCTCTCAAGTGCAGGAGAGGCTCACATCAACTGGGGTCGAAGAAGAATCCTGTACAGACCTGAATGACCTGACATCCAATGAGATTAAAAGAAAAAAAACTTTTCCCCATTTTGTTCTTATCAAAATTACATTTTGGCAGTAGATATGAAAAGTGGTAGGCCTGCACTTTATATGTAAAATCACTCTTCACCAAGGGGGCAGATTCAAAATTGAAAAAAAAAAAAGACTGTAAAAACTGCTGCAGGTTTGTGAGTGTTAAGAAAAAAAAAATGGCTCCATTCCAGTGAGGTTCTCCTAACTAGGCCAGGTACTCATTTTTGTGGGAAAAGTTGGAGAAAAAGTTTATTGTGCTTCACTCAGAAGAAACGCTGAAAGAAATACAGGAGCTAGTAGAATAGCAGATGGCAGGACTTGAACTCTTTGTATCTGTTCTCTGACTGGATTGGATCATGCACTTTGCAAAGTAGGGCTCTAAAGATCACAGTCTCCTCCAAAGACTATATAATAACCGAGAAATTTCAATATTATCTGAAAGCCACAGTACTACTGCTCTGATGCCTTGCTGAACACTGGCCAGTGTGGCCACAGGACGCAATAAGAGAGTCGTGTCCTGTCTGAAAATGCAGGACAGGTACCGGCACTGAATTCAGACGTTATGATATTTTTGGGGGTCGGAGCTTATTTCCACCTATTTTCCAAAACAAATTAGCTAATACCAGCCAGCAAGTTTGGTTGGCTTGTTTTGTAACAACAGCTATAGAAAATAGGAGTTCTCCTAAATATGTACTTATCAGGACCACATGTGTTACTTGAATAAGATAACAGTCACCAATAGGACTGGACTGGCTGATCTGGACAGAGTGAACCCATGGTTCGTATTAAAGGGGAGTAAAGGGTAGTTCAGCACCCCTGAAAAGCCCATGAGCTACCTTGAAAGCCTCCTTTGAGAAGTTTAGGGAGCTCAAATAATAAAAATTCTGCAATGTTGTGCTTTATCTTCAATAATGAACACAATGCTGTGCATGCTGTTTGTTGTGTGCGCCACCTGGGCAGCTATCATTGGTGCAGAGGAGATCCATAGACAGACACAACATGTCACTAAGTTCGGTTTCTTAGCGTGCTTGCTTCTGGAGCTGCAAATAGAACTTTCGGGCCCGATCCCATTTTCCCCTGATTGTAACAATTTACAGATGGATGGGGAACGGAGGAAGTGAAGGAACAGTCAAAGAAGGAAAGAGTGTTAGTGAGACGCAAACCACAGAACAGCTGCTCCTACGTGCCTGTGATACTTTATGTGAAAACCTCCCATGTGAAAACAAACATCTCTGAGTTAATTTTGATTCAAGAACTCTTTGCATTAGTTTCCATTTACAAAAATCAGATGATGGTGTTGATACCTGATAACAGGCTCAGTAAAAGCCTTAAACAACACAAGAAGTCACTTTATTTCTCTTGTTAAAAACACAGATTTGCAGGTATGAAGAGGTGTGAAGATGCAGAAAAATGCTGCTTGTGTCCTGCTGTTTTGATTTTTTCCCCCTCTAATTATTAAATGTATTCTTTGATTTTGAAACAGCCTTGTGTTGTTATGTTTCCTCTATGAAATGTTACTGACAGTATTAGCAGCCTGTAGTAATAACAGAATGGTTTTTACAGTAAACCTGCAGCTGACCGTGTTGCCGTGCACTTCCTTGTATGTGCATACATGTGATATGTTTAGTAGCAGTGTGCTCCGGGAAATAGGGCTCTGCTGAAAGCCACTGTGTAATTAAAACCCTGGTAGAGTCATACTATTTTCCACACAGTGAATAAAGGATTCAATTTCAGCCAAACCAGAGCTGGTGATTAATGTTGCTGTAACAGTGGAAAGACTGATAAGGCAGTTTTTGTGAGTTTTATTTTATGTCTGTCTGTCAAGTTTAAATGAAGTGTGTTTTACAGAGTTAACAAGACAATTCAAGCTCTTAATTCGGCAAAAGGGAGAAACTTGAATACAGACAGTGATCAGTTGTATTTTCTTGTTACATTTTGTGAGTTAATTTTGTTTATTTTGTTGCAGCTCACACACATCTCCCAGCTTTCTTCTTATTGGGTTTAACATAGTCTGTTTTGGTTTTTTTGGACTGGCAGTGGCAGCTAGTATGCAATAAAACAACTGTAATCCAAGTATCACAGTATTAAAGTAATGTAACTACTTTAATACTACGTTTTTGATTACCTCAATATGAAATATGGTGATATTGTTCAGCCTAATATAGTGTTTTTAGGGCTGCAACTAATGATAATTTTCATTATCAATTAGTTGGCCAATTATTTTCTCAATTATTTGATTCATTGTTTGGTCCCTAAAATGTCAAAAAATGTTAAAAATGCTGATCAAAATCCAAGGTGACATTCCCAAATGTCTTGTTTTGTCCACAACTCAAAAATGTTCCATTTACTGTCAGAAGGAACTAAAGAACCAGGAAAATACTCACATTTAAGAGGCTGTCAGTCATTTTCCCCTAAAAAGTGACCCAAAAGGATTAACTGATTATGAAAATAGACAACTACTTTGATTCTGGCACCTGACAACACAGCAAATTACAGTTTTGCCTGGTTATGTGGCCTACTGCTCCAAGGCGATTTGTGTTTGCCTCCAGTTTTTCCTTTATTCTGCTTCCAGCTAACACTGTGACCCTTTTTGTGCTAACGTGATTATGTCAGTGTTAGAACATCCGAATGCAAATCAAGAGGTCTGTTCAGATTCAGATGCACTCTTACCTAGGTCTGAATTATATCACTTGTCTGCCAACATTGTTAATCGTTGTCATCTTACCCTGTCTTGGGTGATAAGCTCAGTTCTCTTGTTGGCAACTTTCCTCCTTATGTCCATCTTATAGGACAGAGATTGCAGGTCTTTTTGCAAATCGTCTCTCAGCAGCATCAGATCGAAGCCCTTGTGCAGCAGGTGATGGCGCTGTTCTGCCCAGGCTCTGCACTGAGCCCTCTCCTCCTGATCAATGTTTGAGATGTTCAACTCAATGGCATCAAAATCCACCTTATGCAGCCTGTTGTTAGAGGACAGGGGAAGGGAATGGTAAACATTTATGACCAACATTTTGAACAACAACAATCAAACCAGCATCAAAAAATGAGATCATGAAAAATTCACATGCAGATGTAATGCTAAGTGTCATTTTGACTTTACTCAATTCTCTCCAGCAATGCTTTTCTGTTCAGTCTGTCAAAGTCAGCCTTATAATCCTCCATCTGTTTCTCCAGAGACTCCATGTAGGCAAGCTGCTGCTTCAGCAGCTCCATCTGCTCTTCAGACTTTGCCGCTGAGGGGAGAAGGGGAGCGTAAACAAGGAAAGAAGAGTCAAAGTCCCACTGATTTGATTTGAAGTACTAGAGTACGTGCTTTTAAAATTCTTAAGTATTCAAAAGTACAAATTACAAAGTACATTTTCTAATATCGGTACATTGCTGTATTGTTTTCACAGTGCATACAGAAGCTTGTAACTCTCTGGAACCACATAATGATGCACTGACTTGCTTGTAGAACCACTCTGCTACACAAAGCCTATAGAAACACCTATAAAAACTTCAGCATAGAAATGTCAAAAACAAAAAGGACAGCTGTTGTCAGTTCTGACATAACTGTATTAAAATCACTGTATAAAAGCAGATTGAAGCCAACTGTAAGGAGTTTTCCAAGTCTGTTAAACAACTGAGATTTCTTTCTGTCTTCAGGGGCAGTATATACATGAATTATGTGGTATTTTTCACCCTGATGAAAACAATCCAACATTAAAAGCTACCTGGAATAATTAATAATTATAATAACATCTTGAGATTTAATTCTGTTTTTCTCCTGCCATCACCATTACCAAGTTTTGTTTGAATAAAAGAGGGAGAGCTTGCTTGCTCCTGTTTCAAAGAGCGGCTGGATGACACATTTCTGCTTTTCCCAGGTGAGAGCAGGTACTGTGATTTTTTTCCTTCTGTGAGGAACACAGCGTGTGGACAATTGCATTTTAAAAAAGAAAAAACAGCACCAGCTGACTTCAAAGCTATGCTTAGTCTAAAAGTAACAAGTAACAACAACCTTCCTAGAAATGTAGTGGAGTCAAAACTACAATATTTGTTTTTGAAATGTAGTGGAGTGAAAGTCATAAGTTTCATAAAAAAAAAAAAGTGCAGACACTCAAAAAATTTACTCAAGTAAATGTCCTTCGTTGCTGTCCACCATTGCATATATATAGTCTTAAGTTAGCTAATATTAATAGCTTGCTAATTTACATCAAATGCCAACTAACTAGCTAGCCAACCAACATCAATCCTTAGCAAGTTAGCTTTTACAGCTCCCCCAGTAACATCTTTCAATCATTCTGACCAACCTTCAAAATTTGGTTTTCTCTTCAACATAAACGTGCCTAGCACACAGCTTATCTAAGTACAAGGAACAGGAAAGAAGAAATTCGACCAGGGTTTTAACAGGTACCAAACTTGCTCAACTGTTATTGGAGTACAGAGTAGAAAGGGGTGTGACTCAGGAAGAATCAATTAACACAAATTATTGTTTTTGTTTTATTATATCTGTTTGCAAAGTCAATTAATCAAACTGTCCATCAACAGAAAATTAGTCAATCACTGTTCTTTTTTGCAAGCATTTCATCAATATAGGTGTTAACTAACTAACTAAAACTAAAAGACCTCACTGGAAAAGTTACCAAAAAATTATTTAATAATAATGAAATGAAAATGAATGAATGAAAATTACTTGCAGCTTTAGTTGTTTCAATTTCCCTAAATTTAATCCATTGTAAGAAGCTGGTAGATGAAACAACTAATCCCCTCACCCTGCATCATGAACGCTGAGTCCAGTTCATCGATCCTCCCCTTCAGTTCATCGATCCTGTCCTGCAGCTCCTGTATGTCCTGGCTGTGCTGCAGCTTCAGGGCCTTGCTGTCCTGTTCATCACTCTGCTGCTGACTCTCCAGCTTCTCAGTCATCTTATTTGCAACCAAGGAGTACTTCAAGCAATCAGCGATATCTCTCTTGTCCTCCCCCAGCATTCTGCACCGATAGTCGAGGTCCTTGTTCTTTTTCTCCAGGTCGTCACATTCATGTTGACATCTGCAGGAGGAAGACCCGAGGATTATATGCAAGAATCTGCAGTGATTTTTGTTGTTAATGTTGTATTTAAAATAAAATACCGACTGCAACTGTCAGAGAATTTTTTATCATGCTGAAAATGTCACTGAAGCTTGTCTTCAGTTAACAGTGAGGTGACATATCATAACAATTCCAATAGTGGAGAAGGCCCACAGAAATGTTTTATTTTCAAAAACAATATCAGTTACACTTAAATGAAGCTTCAAGGCCAATCCACCACCAGTATTTATTTTTATATTTATATATATATATATATTTAATCAGATGAGATGATACACAATGAACACTGATCTGTAAAAGAAGTGGAACTCAAACTGAACATTGAACATTTTATAGACAGCAATAATCAAGAAAATAATGATTGATGATTGGTTGGGCTCTACAATTAACATGCTGATTATCAGTAATGGAAATAGCTATCGTTAGCTAATAGTGAATTGCAGCCCTATTTGGAAGAGCACAGCAATTTAGATTTCATTTTATATTAATTAAAAGTTACACTGTATTTATCACAGTCTACCATATTTTGTTTTACTATACTTATTGTTGTATTGAACAACAGTGATGTTTTTGTCACATAACCATTTTATGTGACATAAACACCGGAAAAGGTACAAATTGGTACAAATGCTAACCTAGCTAACAACACTCTGGCTAATGTTACAAACACAATTAAATATCATTCAGTGTTAAACTGATTAAACTATTAAGGATTTAATCCCTACTGAAAGAGAAGCATACCTCTCCAACTCCTTATCCAGATACTGAATTTGTTTCATGTAGAGAAATATCTCTCTCTCTTCAGACTCTATTTTGTCCGCCATGGTTATGTATTTGGCTTTATCTTTTGGCTTTATGTTGTTTATCTCTGTCTTTCCTGATATTTTTCAAAGTTCACAGAGAAACTAATGCTGGAATGAGTTGCTGCTAGGGAATGCTGCCTTCAGGGACAGCTCCAAAAGTTCTAACCTTTTCAAAAAATAACACTATTCAGAATTGAACAGTGGTGCACCCTCTCCTTAAGTAAACTAACACCATATTTGGTGGTGGTGTTGGTGTGTTCAAAGAATGTGCAAAAGTGCCCTCTTGGCCCTCTCTTTGGTAGTTTAAATATGATTGGGCTTGGAAATGTTTCACCGTAATTGCATTTCAACTTTCGCTAGTGCGCCACCGTGTACCACTGGTGCCCTTTTTATTTTTTTTCACCCATGCCCCTCAGACAGCCTGAGTCTGCCACTGGGCTGAGATCAAAGCCAGGTAGGCAGTCAGAGATGATGGAGATGAGGCAGGCAGGAAAAACAGTCTGGAAAGCTAGGGCAGATGTAAAGCAGATAATCTGGGCAGAGACAGAGTAAAAATAGGCCAGTATACTGCAGTGATCGCACGTGTACAAATTCACATCTTCGCTTGATATGGAGTTCAAGTTTGGGGACAAGAGAGTAAGTGGACATGTGATGGGAATTGCAAGAAAAGGAATTTCCTTGGAGTACAGGGCAGAGAGACTGGATCTAAATGACAGGAGGATATCGCAGGGAAAAAAAAGCAGACAACAGAATATAATTCATTTGAAAAATTCAAGACCAGTGTCTCTTTCCAAAACTTATAACCTGGTTACACAAGATAATCGACACACCTTGAGGGCATTTTTATGTAAGAACTACTTTTTTTCTGCAGTAATTTTGTTTTTTCTACCAGAAAGAAAGTAGTTACATGAAACTGCTCACAACAAGGTCTGTGGAATATTTTGAGTAACCAGATCATAAATTTTGGAAAGACACACTGGTTTAGAAGTTCCAAGCTGTGTGTCATTTAATCCCATTATACTGGAGAGAAGGCAGACATCTCTACAGCTGATATCTCAAAAACTGTGCAAATCACACCAAAGTAATCTAGACGAATAAATAGCACTATAACCAGAAAAAAAAAGTATTTTTGATGATGAACTGTTCCTTTAAATCTAAAAGTGTCACCTTCTGCATAACACTGAGGTTGTGGGAAGGTTATGTGAAGATTTAAGATATCCTGAATCAGTCTGCCGATGCTTGTCTTGCCTGAGGATTCTTTAGTCATTACTGTCATTACTGACTTTCCCTAGACACACACACACACACACACACACACACACACACACACACACACACACACACACACACCATCCAACTCACGCAATCCACAGCTCTATTAATACCTGTACATACTGACAGAGGTGTTCCCCCGGTCTATTGATGCAAAACCAAAGTGTCTGATTATCATGCTTAGCCCCACTGCTGCAGGTTAGAGGCTCCATGCTACATCAGCTAGGCTACAGCTAGGCTAAAATTATTGTGTTTGAGTTCAAAGTTCATCATGAGTCCAACATAATACTAAATTGGTGGAGTATTATCCTATTCATTGTTATTCAGTTCCCATGAAGTCTAAACTGATGTTTATGTGCTTGTTGTATTGCACTATACGCCTGTATTTGACCCAACAATGGTATTTTAGGGCATTTTCAATTTTATCTAAGGGTTTGTCTTTTCCTGGAAAATGATCAAAACCTGTTTATGACTCATCATGCACTCGGGGATGTTAGCTACTAACTTTGCACCCAGTGAAACGCTTTCTCATTATGATGCAGCAGAGCATGGAGTGTTTCTGAGGAATGGGCCTACCTGCACTAAAGCACAACTGTTCTTGTTTTGTTTTGTTTTTCTGGGTTCTGGTCTGTTTTATCTAAATAATGGTGTCTTGTAAGCCTGTTTGGACTGGGCACTTGCTGGTGCATGACACAAAAATAAACAATTCATTCATTCATTCACTTTAAAACTTTATTCACTTATTTGAGTGAAACTGGGTCATATTTTATGGACAAGATAATTTCTTTTTTCTCCTGTGATGTTCATTTAAACTCCTCATTATTTAATTCAGAGCTTTCCTGATGAACAGGTAACTTTAGCTTACTTGTTGCTAAGGCAGGCTGTGGAGGAGTGTTAAAAATCTATATAATTTTTTAATAAATACTAAAAATAACACTATCAAAATACTACAAAATTTTGCAAGAATATACATAACATATAAAATCACTGAAATGTTCTCCTTTTTTAAAGTTTTGTCTTTCCTATATTTGACACCAAAATTATGAGATAAAGAATTATAATAACAAGATAAAGAGTTGAAATTATGAGATTAAAAACTCAAAATTATGACATGGAAGTTAATAGTTATGAGATAAAAAGTAGAAATTATGAGAAAAAGTTCATCATTTATCTCTTAATCATGACTGTTTATATCATAATTTCAACATTATGAGTTGAACTGCGATGATAAGATAGTAAGCAGAGGTAAAAATGAAGACACTGAAAACGAATGCTTCACAGCGCAATTGTAGCTCTGAACAGGACCTGATACAAACAGAAAAGCTGATCAGGAGGAGAATATTTCGAGCAGGTAGCATGCAGTGTGTAAAAAGTTTGAGAAACACTGCTGTAGCCTACTGGTCTCAAACTGGTCCTGGTCCTGGTCCTGGTCTGGGAGCTCTCAGTCCAAGAACAGTAAGCTCACAGGACCGCTCTGCTTCCTAGTGTTACAACCATGGACTGACACAGCTGCATAGTTGGGGGTAACGCACAGGACTACTGACTGCCAATCAGTGTCTGCAGCTGCCTGTTTTACAGGAAACACATAAGCAGTGAGCACTCTGCTAACCATTTCATTGGAACTTATTTAAATATAATTTTGAACAAACCCCTTCATATTTTCATAATCAGAATTTACAAAGTTGAAATGTTTAGTAACCAACCTGACTCTGAGTTCAATGGGAGTTCACTGAGCCGAGCATGCACCTGTGTGAAGATACCTTCAGGTACACTAAATCATTTTCATAGCTGAGGTTTCTCCTCTGCACACTGTCATAACCTGTGTGCTGTCCTGCACGCTACCTCCACCTCCCACAAATATTCAGCCCGAGGCCAGTGTACTGTACCTCAGCTGTCTGTGTTACTGTCTGTTTTTCTTGGGTGTATTTATGTCCTCAGCATCCACCCACCGGAGTTAAGCCCAGAAGGATGATGCCTGAAATAATGATGAAATAATGTGCTCTTTGCACGAAAAGTGAGAGGAATATGTTTCCTCAGCAGGAAAGGATTAAACAGAAGGAGACATGAGTAGAAAGACAAAGCAGTTTGTGGTGGAAAGTGAGGGTGTGGAGATCGAGGAGGCAGATGAGAAGAGGCGTTCAGCTCCCAAAAATATGTTTTCATTTAACCAAAACCGAAACTTTAATCCTGAGCTGAATCAAAGATGCTGAGACAATCATAAACCATTTAACCATTCAATTTTCATGTGACAACCACATGACAGTTGGGTTTCCAGTTCCCACTGTTGTCACGTTTATACTGCACTTGATTTAATCTAAAAACAAAACAAAACAAAAAAAACACCCCAAAACTTCAGAATCATGACATGTGCTTTTAAAGCAGGGAGGAAATGAAAGTATAAATACACAACAGCAACCTGAGGCTGGGTTGCACCAAGAAGGATTAATATTTAAACTTGATTATATCATGGTTTTACTTTAAACTTTTAAAATGGTTGCCTTGTTGAGTAGGATTAAACAAAATAGTCAAATTCCTCAAAGAAAGTTATGGGACAGGCTCAACCTAATTGAGTTTTCTGATGTGTCTCTTCTCTCTTTCACTCCAAATGGCATCATACCAGGCTGACTTTTTCGTCAACGAGCAAGCAACTTAAAGCACTCAAAGCATGTAACTTAAAAAGAGGCAAAGTCCTGCCCCTTCCAGTTTAAACTGTGCCACAAATTACAAATATGCTGTTTGTCGATTTAAAACGTAACTGTGCAGGTCAAGAAAATCTCAGTTTGTCATAGGTTTATTCATTGTTTAGTTTAGTTTTATGCGAAACCACTCAGTGAACTACATCTCGTGTATTGCACAATATACGTCACCGACACCAAGATCAGTGTCCCTTGTAATGTTATCTTACCTGAAGTGTTTTGTCCAGTGACTCCTGAACCGCGGCTTCCTACTGCGTAACAGAGAGCATCAGTATCAAGAACAGCCAGTAACTAGTAGATTAAAAGGACACATGATATAGTATTTCTGAAATCCTGACTATGGCTCTGCACCCTGCCATCTGAACACATCCTGACGTCACGACACGTGGAGAGAATGTGGACAAAATGTAAAATATAGGTGGGCCTACGTCAGATACAATGAAAGCAAAACAATAAAACATAATAAGGAATGCTAGACATGAGCATTGGTAAAAGTAGGGCAAGAAACACAAAAAGAAACCACTTAGGATCTTTAAGTAACCCAGTGATTACAGAACTGTGACGATGCTGCTGGCTCTCTGGCACAGGTTTTAATAACTGATTTTAATAACTTATTGAGAGCAGAGACACAACCCACACTTTCAGAGCAGACAGCCTGTACTGAAAAGTCTTGGATGTGTTCCATACTTGCATGAAAACATTTCTGAACTGGACCATGCTCTTAAAAAGTAGGGAACTAATGAAGTGTTTTCATCTTATAGTGAAATATGTAATTTTGTCATTTGCTCATCAGGATTCAGAAAACTGCAGCTGTCTAATAGATTTCTGAGTGCACCCTAATGCTCTACTGTAAAACCTTTAATTTCATGTTTGAATCCCAACAGCATCAGCAGGGGTTTGCATTCTGGATGCAGCAGCTGAACAGCAGATCAACAGAACCTAAGAATAGAACGTAACCTGCTGCTAGCCTCAGGCTGCAGGTAGAACAGTGGAGCAGCACGCATCAAATACCTTCCTAAATTATGATATTAAAAACCTGTACTCATATCAGTCAGCTGTTTGTTTCCCAGTTGTCATGGCAGTCTCAGACTTGACACACCAAGCATTCATTCGATATTGCCTAACACATCAAATAGCTTCAAACATCAGCTCCTGCTCCTGTGTCTCAGTGTGCAACTGTTTTCTGGCTGTAATGTCACAGAGAGATTTAAACACATCTTAGAGAGATTTAAGAGATTTGAGAGATTTAAAAACATCTTGTCATTTTTTTTCCTTTGTAGTGTCTACGTCTGGAAAGTTGGACAAATCAAACACTACAGATGGGTTTGTGAGGTTTTTCTTATCGTCAACAAATCCCCTAAAAAAAAAAAATCAACATCAAGTTAGTGCATGTCTCAGTTCTTTTCCTGTCTGTGGCTACTGAAGATGGAAATCTTAAAGAAACACCTCAAAGATACATTGCTCCTTTTGAATGTTCAGTTCCTAGCAAGGATGGGGGTCAAATGACTTGACCTGAATCAGACTTAAAGGGAGAGTTCACACCAAAAGTGAAAGTTCAGTCGCCCTCTTGCTGATTAAAGATCAGTTTTAATCCACAAAACATGTCTGGAGTTTCACAGGAAAACACAGTTACAGAATCTCCAATTTAAGTGAATTGTGACCAGTTTTCAAATGTAAAAAAACAACCAAAAAAGCAAAACATAAAATGCCTCCTTACTGCTCATCTGGTGTAATCTCTGTAAGTCTCTAGAAGTCTCCTAAAGCCCTGACATGCCATGTTGATGTAGTATAGAAGTATAATACAACCCGGTGTTGTGCATGCACATGCTAAAAGAATGGCTCAAAGCTTATATTTTTGGTGAACAGTGAACTGAGAGAATTACTGCACAATTTATGAACATGAGTGTTGTTCACTCTTGAGAGACATGACGGCGCTCACATCATCAGCTGGTTAAAAAAAAGAGTCGGTTAACAGTGAGACACAGACAGATCCACGTTATACACTCATCTCCAAACGTCTGTATCTACGGAAGCCCATATCCTCCAACATATGGAAAAAAGAAGATCCTTTAAGTCATGATAATGAAAAACTTTGGTGAATTGCCTTTAATCTCAAAATAATGCTACAGTATTTCAAAATTTTGTGTTAGTATTTGCGGATAGTGAGAGACCTCAAAATTACTTACTTAAGATATACTGTAAAGTAATATTTTGAAGTACTAAGTCATTATTTTCAGATTCTTTGTCATTATTTTGAGAGATTTGTTGTTCTACAGAATTTTTTCTGTTTATTGTGCTTCCCAAAAAGGAGATGGACTATCCACATTTGCACTGCTTCCTAGAACAACTCAGTATTGTAGTTTCTAAGACATGGCACTTTTTTGTTGCAGATTTATCCACGGTTGGTGCTTGGTGAGTAAATGTACAATTAAGTCAAAATAAACTACAGATTGTGTATTCATGGTAATGAAGGAACGTGGCACCCAGTGTGGCTCATCACTGTGTTTTTAATAGTTCACGGGCAACAATGGAGAAACTATGACACAGAGGAAGAAGATATATTATCATTATCATTAGTTGTCATAACAGCATGAAGACAAACACATACACACAGTCAGCCTCTGTAGGTCCAACCCAACGTGCTCATGTTTTAGTTCCACCTCCAGCTGTAATTATCATTATTAGGCTCCAGATTGCATGTTGTGATATAAGTCCAAATAGGCATTTACCTCTGTCTGACATCGGAATCGTCATGACAGAGACAAACAAAGCCTGTTTTTAGAAAACAATTATTGAGTCAAATTAGAGCTTCTACCCTTTTTTTTAACATGTTAACATGTGACTGAAGATATCTGACTTAAATCTTCTGTAGTAATGAAAAGGTCAGATATTGAATCAACCCAATTAACATATACATGTCATAAAAAATAAAAACACAAAATAAAATGCTTAAAAACTTCTTTTAATACTTTTTTGTTGAAAAATGAAGACGTTGTTACATTTCATTCAAAATGTGTGTAGAGTTTGAGAGCAGCCCTAATGCTCCAGGCAGGTGCCATTATACCATTGCAGAGGAGGATGCAACAAGATGGCATAATTAAAAAACAAACTTTCAAATGAGTCAATCACACGATAGAAATATGACTTTTCTGTTTCATATTTTAATTTCAGGAACTTACAGTTTACAGTTCATGTGTGTCATGATTTATTTGTGAAGCTTGTTAAGCTTAATTAGTCGAGTGCTGACAGTATGTAAAATACTCAAGTACTGCACACATTTTAGTAATTTATGTAAATATTTCCATTTTATGGAACTTTGTATTACATTTATATGTACTTTTTATTGACTATATTAATGTATAAGGTATTTGCACTTTAAGATTTTTCATACAAAACACATTTTTCTGATAAAACCTTTTCTATACTTTTCAAGACACTTAAGTCTGTTATTACTCTTTTGTAGCACCTCCTGGAGAGAAGCTCGCTCTCCTCAGTGAGTAGAGCTCTGTTGTGAATTGCAAACACCTCATCTCTCCCTTTTCAAGCATGTAGGAGAATGTACGGTGGCAGCAAGACCTGCGGAAAAAAAAAACGAACGGCCCTATCAAGAGCCAGTGTTTAGTTTGACTGTTCTGGGTCATAGAAACATGACGATGCAACATGGCAGCCTTTATGGACCAGTCCTTCACATCTCATACAGGTGCACAAGGTACCCTTTTGTATCTGTATGAGGTGCACTGGGCCGTCTGTTCACTCTAATATTAACCATACTTGCCAACCTTGAGACAAAAAAAAAAAAACAGGAAAGATTTCAAAACCAAAAAATCTGAGTTTCATTAACTTTGTTTCCTTCATGTGGCAAATATGACATTAGCTATGAAAAGATATTAATTATAAAAAGTACTTGAGTAGGTTTAGGATAAGACCAAGTTTGGGGTTACAATAAGTATGTTATGTTATATATGACATGTGACATCACCGAAGCATCTCCCAAGACCAAAGCTCCATGATGCACATTTTGTTATGTACCTTAAAACCTTTAATAACATTTGGGTTTTCACATGGGACACAAACTGGGTGAAAGTCCTGTGTTTGTTTGAGCCCCCCCCCCCCCCCCCCCCATTTATACTACGTCGACAGCCCAGTGCATCTCATACAGCCACCGATTGGTTTTCATTTCAGTCACTTGAAAGCCTGATGGATCTCTCTCAGCCAATAACAGGGTACCGCGACGGGCGCGACACAACAATGGTATTTGACAAGTTTTTGAATGAGAATGGGGTGAACCAACAGGAATGGTGCTGAAAGGACAACTCAGGTCGAAATAAACTGGAATTTTTCTTCAGACCAATCCTATGACACAAAACCTACATGATGAGGCCAAATTCTTTCAGCAGGGTGTTAGCTGCTCTAATCACCTCTGGATACACTTATCTGTATTATTAAGCTGTAATAACTGTCATTTTCAAGCTCTAACGTGTCTCCACCTCAGCTGAGCGGCCAAGCCTTTTCCTCTCAGATGGTGTGAACCAGCAGATTGGTATTCTGTTACCATGTCAGTGCAATCAACAGACAGCAGCTACCGCAGCATCACACAACTTCAGAGATGGTGAGAAATGTACGGAGAGTGAAATGTTGCCAGAAGAGGGATGGACAATGAACAGTAGAAGTGTCCAGAAGGTTAGCTGTCTTCTATTCATGTCTTTGTCTCTCGCTCTGACGCTGACCTCAGGAATTTAAATGAATTGGCTTCAAAAGTCATTGCTTTAATTCCCTGTTGCAATAGTGATGTCAGTCATATCCGTTCTGACACAATGATTTCCTGCAATGGTTCACTTTTCATGGAATTTATATCTTGGAACAGGAGCCGAACTTGGGAAAACCATACACATTAACCTGGCACATTGTCTAGTGTGCGTCTTTTTCCAGTAAGCTGATTTCTAAAATGTCGTGTAAGTGAGAAACCTGGGGATTTTCACAGGCAGATCTCTCCTAGACAGTGCTGGTTTCTTCGCCATATGTCCAGGTAACTGGGCTCTGTTACAGAAATGTTGACATAAATGGGAAATGTGCACAACAAACACTTGAGATAAGGAAAGTATATCCATCAGTACATGGAACAGTGTTTTATTGTATTCAAAAGTAATTCTGGACACCTTTGTTGTATGTCATGTATGTATGTATATATGTAAATAAAGTTTATAAGAAGTAAATGCAAATAAATAGTGCCCAATAGAATAACAATAGAATTTATATGTATATATATATATATATATATATATATATATATATATATATATATATGTGTGTGTGTGTGTGTGTGTGTGTGTGTGTGTGTATGTTGTATAAGTATATAGGTTTTATATATATATATATATATATACATATATATATATATATATATATATATATATATATATATATATATATATAGAGAGAGAGAGAGATATGATAATGAATGTCATATAATAAAAATGATGATGAGCATACATAATAATGAAAGTAATAGTGATGGTGAAAGAAATATTGTACAGTGTATTAAAATATGACATTAACAGTGATAGAAAAAAACTGAATACTGAAAATGTTGCAGATGATAATAGACATAATATAACCCAAGATATTGAAAAAATGCGAAGGAATGTCGAAATCGGTCTCAGAATCAGTGTATCTATAAACTTCAACTTCACTTACAGATTTCTCCTTTAACTCTATGATATGAAAATTAAATTGTGATAATAACACAAATAGATCATATGTTTTCATCTAAATTCATAATTATATCAGCCCTTTTTCCTCATAAATCTGCAAAAGCCATTTGTATTTGAACTGTATTTACTGTTTATGGTTCACCCTGACATATCTTGGTTATGATTCGGCTAATTGTCACTAAGCTGCACCTTTGTGGGTTTGAGCTAAAGAACTTGTTGCTCTGACAGCAGTTCCAGATAAACTTTAAACCAGCTTTGATGAGCCAAAAAACATCACACTTTACGTTAAATCATCAACATACCAGTCTGGATATCAGGAATGACGTCCTCTAATACAACTGGATTATATTCCATATTCTCACACTTGTGCCTGAAGCAACTCGCCCCCATCAACACCTGACCTTTGTGTGTTTTTAAAACAAAGGGATATTTTTGGTCTGGACGCCCGCTAACAGCGGTAAACAGTAGTGTGTCTGCTTAGGACGTAACAACATGCCGATGTCAAACTTTAGCCATATAAAGTTTCACGTGGTATGTTGTGTGAACAATACAGTGACCTTACTGCTGTGAAAACATAATATACAGTGACGTACAACAGCTTTGAGTTCTGTCAGGAGAGGATTTGAGTGTTTAAGTTCAGACTTAAACAGCAGAAGCTGCTGCCTTTCTCAGAACAACTTCAAAGCTTTTCATTGTGTTACTGTGACAAAAGATATGTGTGAAAGAGCTTACAGATGCATGAATCAACTCTTCTAAAGAACATTGCAATATTTCCTGCTTGTGAAAAATAGATTTCCAGTAGTGCTGGTCTCTGGAATTAACTAAGTGTGTTAAAGGTTTTCTCTGATATCAGTTAAACACACTGTACTAGAGCCATGCCACCGGTGGGTCTGTAGGGACGACAATGTTTGTAAATCAGTCCTCCAGACGGATTGATTGACATGAAATTTAGAACATTTTCCCTTCAGATTGAATTGCAGTAACTTTGGTGACTTTTCATCAAGTGCCATCATCTAATAAGCAAATGTTGGCGTACTTAAACATTAAACTAAAATGGTGAAAATGGTTAACATTAGTCTTTTTATGCACCATAATTGTGCTCATGCTATAGTAGCATGTTGATGTTAGCATTTTGTATAACATTTCCACATTCAAATGCATTAAAAAGCTAGGCATATGTGTTATATCTTTAGTTAAGTTGTATACTTACATTATCCCAAATATGTCTGACAATATTCAAATGAAGAAAATCATCTGTAATTTATTTAAGTTAACAGTGCATAACAGTGCTAGATGTTGCAAGCTGGTTGGATATGTCAGAAATGTGCAAATAAACAGACATATCCAAGCACTCACACATACAAGTAACCACTGGGGGTTTTGGAGAACTGGAGTTACATGTGTCTTGTGTGTCTTGGCGTGAGCACCCACAATGAAAATCTCTTCCCTGTTCAGGTGGGAAGTCGCTGCCATCCGGGTTTTTATTCTTTTCAAGCAACTGACTAAGGAATTTATGGGCTGGAAGTCGTCGAATAGTGACATAAGAAGATGGTGTCATCAGCACAGTTGCTGATAACTGATTGTTAAGAATGTAACCCAGCGGAAGCATACAGATTAAATAAAAGATGAGCCATGATAGCGCCCTGCGGGACCCCACACAATAATTCATGATTCAGTGGAAGTGAAACAGCTTATGGACTGTGCCAGGCAGACCCACCCAGATTCATAGCCTGCCAAGCAGAATCCTGTAATCTACTGTATCAAAGGTGGAGCTGAGGTCTAAGAGTATTAGAACTGATTTTTTTTTTTTTTTTTTTATGGTCACAGTTGATCCTTAAGTTGTTAACAACTCGTAGATAAAGTAATATACCATTATTAATACATACTTCCACATAGTAAAACCTGTTATGCTTGTAAATTTATAGCAAAATATGTCACCAATGACATGAAATTCATTTCTTCTCTTGTACATTTCAATCAATAGGCAGTGGGGTGGGGTGTATTTTTAGACTACAGTATTAGGCTAGATAATGGAATATTTAGATATGTTTCCAAGAATGTAAGTGCCATAAAATAAAATGCTACTTCTTCACTCACTGTGGGCGTGGACTGAATGCATGAGTGTTATTGAGCCTTATTAAAAAGAGACTTGTGGATAATAAAGAATGTGTTCCCTTTGGCCAGGGCCTGATCCTCCAACACTCCCTCAGTGAATCACAGTCAGATCCACTCTGAGGGGTTGGACTCTCTGAACTCATGAATGTTGAACTGGAGGTTCAAAGGGGTCGAGATGCATGGGAAACAGGATTTAATGAAGCAGAGCGTCAGAACACATTTCAAGCAGCTCCATTTGTTGTTCATTTCAGCCCAGCACAAACAACATGGAGAGGATCCAAAATCCTTTTTGTCTCCAAACGTGAGACAATGTTATCATTTTCTCCTCTCTGCAGTCAACGTTGTCTTCTTCTTCTTCTCTCTTTGCATGTGACAAATGGTTGTGTTGTCACACTGCACAATGTCATTCACTGTTACAGGAATTAGTTAACAGAACAAATCACTGTGTTTGTGTTTTTTATCACCTGGGAATCAGAAAACTCTGCAAGCTCAAGCTTTATTTTTTCAGGCAGATAAGTCCATAAGCAGATAAGGCGTCCCTTCCATTCAGACAGCCATCTTTTCCACCCGTCCTGGATCTGGACAGGGTACTGACAGAAGATTTGACTAAGCAAACATAGGAGAATCGGAGCATCTGTAGGAAACCCACACAAGCACAGGGAGAACATGCCTTTCAAATCCTGAACCTTCTTTGTGAGAGTCAACAGTGCTTACCACTGCCTAATGAACTGGACAGTATATTTGTTGATGTCTTTGTTGTACTGCAGACAGGACTTGGTAAGTTTAATTTACCATCTGGTTCGTCATGCATTTCATTGCTGTGATTGGTTCTAGCTCTGTCCAATTGCATCCAGAGGCATTTTGCTCTGCGTCCATTAATAAGAACCCTTGAAAATCAAAAATGACCTGAGAGATTTCAGACAATTTTGCATTTTTTAATTTGTGCCAAGATTAACTATTTAATTATGAAGAAAAACTATTATTGTCACTTGATTTGGCACAATTACAATTTAAAATGTTTTTGGCCAGTCCCTACACATGACAGCAAAATTCTGCAAGGTAAAGTGCAGAGCGCCATGCATGCTTTTCATCACCATAGAAGACTGGTAGCTGTTAAGTCTTAAATTTGACACACTAAACAATGAGCCAAGCAAAGACTGATGCTGACTCATGTATTTCAGTTTAACACGAGTGATTTGACATCTTCTCTCTTCATAAAAAACAATACAAATCTCCAGAAGCTTATGTATAGTTATTGTTTGTATGTTTTGGCCATGCTAGCGTCGTGGCTCGGTGGATGGCAGTCTGTCAGTGGGATGGTCCACCGCTTTGATCCATAATGAAATATCTCAAAATCAGTTGGATGGATTGTCATTACATTGAGTCAGACTTTGGTGATCACCTGATTTGCCTTCTAAAACCACCACCAGGTCAATATTTTGTCTTGCACAACTAATAACATTCCCACCAGTCTCAGCTGTATGTTTAGTGCTAACTACCAAATGTTAGAATGCTAAAGACACATGTATGTTAAAGCAATAATTTCCCACATTAAAATGTCTAAAAACACTAGACATATAGTTGTGTATTTACATTATCCCAAATGTTTCCAACAATGTTTGAATGCAGGGAAATCTGTATTTTATTCAAGGTAACAATGTGTTTCATGCTAACCACTAGCTGTGTGTGAGGAAGAGTGACTGAGGAGGTGAGTAAGGGTGAGGAAGTGACTGAGGAAGGAAGTCAGCAAATTTGAGAAAACATAACATGAATAAAACTTTCATGATTCATGTCAGAATCATGTCAGAAAGATTTTCATCAGCTTTGCTGGTTGCTTAACAGTGAAGAAAACAACTCCCATCATCCCTTGCTACATCACCGCATCATCAAACTATGTTTTTGTCACTGTTTTAATGTGAGGAAGACCCCGATCGACAGAATTTACATATTGTGCGTTTAAACATCAACATGTTAACATGTCAGTGGCAGGAGCCAAATTTAAGAAATATTGGCCTTAAATTTATGTCTAGGAGACACAGCCTAGACAAAGACAAGACTTTATTTTGAACTTTTCCTTTCCTCTGGGGGGTCAACGGCTGGCAAACACCGAACTTAGTTGCTAAGTGGATGTGTGTTGATTTACTGTGTGTGATGAAGTTGTGTTTGCGTGTTGCCATCTAGCACACAGTAAGGCTTTGTGTGTGTGTGTGTGTGTAAATACGCCGTTTCCTGGAACCAATGTGTCATGACTGGTATTGACTTACTACATGTTGCATGCAGAACTTGGTATGTGTTAAATTACTGTACATCACATCCTGTAATGGATTAATGATATATAACATATTGCACGCAGTGGTGTGTGTGTGTTGCGTGCAGAGAGAGAGGCAGGCAGCCGATCAAAGCAAGTCAAAAGCATTCCTGAACTTTCAGTGAGAGTGTCTGTGGTCAAAGCCTGAGGAGAGATGAGGAAAACAAAACTAAAGTCCACACGCAAGGAGAGGAGAGGAAACAAGAGGTGAAGAGTGTAGGAGTGAGGAGAGGAGATGAGAGAAAGTATTGGAGTCTTGGGCAATAAACAATGTTTATAATAGTTAGCAAAACTTAGCCATATTAATAATTTTATATCACTAAAAAGTTCCTCAGTTTTCTGCTATAACATGCTCTATTTAGCTGCATGGTGAGACTATATTTGATTGAAGCAGCCTGAGGTTGCCAAGAGCAACAGCAGCACTGATTCAAAATATAGCAAAGTGTCACCCAGTGCAATAGTGGGTTTCACTGATGTGTTTATCATTTAGTGTTAAGACAAAAATGGATCTCTGTGACTATATATATATATTATATTATTAACTCAAAGCAATCTCAAAGGGCCACAGCAAAAATAGTTAGTGTCCGGGCTGCCTTAAAATTTTAAGTTGACTGAAAAGAAGGTTTAAGTAATTTTGTAATGATTCAAACAAACAAACTTTTCTAACCAAATAAACCTGATATTAATTCAGTCGTATTTGACAAAACATGTTCAATAAGCGTAGGAAGTTGAACCAACAATTCTTAAGCCACGCTGACAAACATCCAAATAAATTTGATTTCCCTTAATATTTTCTCAGTTTTAAGAGTCAGTTCTTAATGTAAAGAGAACAAATTCACAGCAACACCATTCAAGGTATTTGATCAAAACAGAGATACATATGTGTAAATACCGAAGGAGTCGCTGTGCATATCTGAAATGACAAATTATTAAAATAATAATGAATTTCACCAGAGTCCTGTTAGTCAGCTTTACCTGCATCCACCTCTCATGACAGGGATGTAGGGTTAGTTTTTTGAGAGGCGAAATAAAAACATAAATCCTATAACAACTGGGGACCAGGCACTGGAAGAGGTTGATATATTCACATACCTAGGGAGTGTTATAGCTGTTGATGGGGGAACACAGACAGATGTTAAGGCAAGAATTGATAAAGCAAGAACAGCATTCAACATCCTGAACAGGATCTGGAAATCCAAAAATATCTCACTCAGGACAAAGCTCAAAATCTTCAACTCCAACATTATGACCATACTGTTATATGGATCAGAAACATGTAATACCACCACTAACATCATCAACAAGCTGCAGTCGTTCACTAACTACTGTCTTAGACGCATCCTGGGAAACTACTGGCCAAACCAAATGAATAACATCAACCTGTAGGAATGCACCAAGCAAGAAACAATAGAAGTACAGCTGAAAAGGAGAAAGTGGAATCGGATTGGTCACACCCTGAGAAGAAACAACATGGCAAAAACCAAGCAGGCGCTGACATGAAACCCACAAGGTAAACGGAGGAGAGGAAGACCCAGAAACACCTGGAGAAGGAGCTCAGAGCAAGAGCTGAAGAAGCATCAACTGATGTGGCAGCACCTGGAAAGGACGGCACAAGACAGACAAGGGTGGAAACTTCTCATCAGTGACCAATGTTTTGAAAGGAATACAAAGGCCTAAGTACACACACAACTTCCAGCTGCAGCTGCTCCTGTTGGAGCTACTATGTGAGCTAATATGTAAAACTTCTCCCATGTTTTTTTTAGAAATTTACTAAATGAGTCATGATTTCAGTAATAACTCATGTTTATAGGTTAGAGCTAGAGTTTTTAACTTTACGCTACATGAATAAATAAAAGTTGAATTTACATTAACATATTAGTTAATTCCACTAAATTCCGGTACATTTCACTGTGCATGTTTAGAAACCTTTGCACTTTTTGCACTGACCACCATTTCCCACCTGTTGGCTCACCGTGTAAATGTGTTCAGCATGCAATCTGGAGGTTGTGGCTTCGATTTTTTTTTTTTTTTCTGTTGTTTGTTTCTGCTTTCCTTCCTGTTTTGCCCTGCCGTTATTTGTGTACAGTTAAATCTGTGATCAAACAGACTATTTATCTTTCACTCTGCACATTTCTTTTCTCATTAAATTTAATTTAAAACATTTTTTTGTGTGTTTTTTGCACTACAGCAGTGCAGCTTCAGATACATTTCATCTAACTGTAAGTAAAATGATGATGTACACTGGTACACAGAGAGCCAGGAATCCTTGACTTCACCCTGGCGTGCAGCTGCAGCAGGGATTTCCCTGCAGCACTGAAACACGATGCAAGAGAAGGAGGTGGAAAAGTTGTCTTGGGGGAGAGGAGAGGAGTTTGCGTGCATCTAAAAATAATTTCAATGCACAACAACAATAATTCCAAAGATGGGTGGGTTCTACCTAGCAAGAGGCATGCTGTCAACACCTACTCTGCATATATATATAAGAGCCTGTGTACTGAATTTAGAAGTAGAGTGGTTTATGGAGATAGACTTTCAGAGTGAGAAAGAGAAACTGACAAAGAAAGCACAAGAGTGAAAGATAGAAGCTGATGCAGATAGTGCAGCAAAAGTCAGGGAAAGATAAGCAAAGGAAGACTGTGATGGAAAGTCTTTGATAACATTCTAGAGAAGACTGAGACATAAAGAGAGCAGAAAAGATTGTCAGGAGTGATGAAGAGACTGAAGGAGTGGAATAGTAAAGGGAGAGTGAGATAAAGGTGTGACAGAGAAGACGGAGGCTGAGAGAGAGAGACAGAAAAATCACTGAAAATTCATCTGCAGACAAAACAAAAACAGAAAGGCTAAAAAGACTCGTTACAGTAAAAGAAGATCATCAGACATCAACCATGCCTTCCTCCTCCACCTGCAGACCACTCCCTGTGGCCCTGGGGCCTTTGGAGGCAACCAGCACTTTCACCTCTCCCTCCTGTTGCTCATCTGCCTGCCAGCTTCCCTCTCCTCCCCGGGGTCGCCGCCTCCGCCGTGTCTTGTACCCGGCCTCTCAGAGCAGGAGGCGCCCGCCAAGGGAGGCCCCGGATCAGGCCCACCGCTGGCTGCTGCTCCTCTCTGCACTCGTCTTCCTGCAGATCTACACTGAGGAGACGTACACCTGCACAGGTCAGGTTAGATAGATTGATACCAACTATTTATGGGTTCACCCCTTGGGCCTTGTATGGATAAAACCTCATACAAGACGTTATTTACAAAACATTACTTTGACATGAACATGATTTTATCTCTAAGCAAAGTCTAGGTCAGATGTAATTGATTTTCATGCTGCTTATGTCAGGAATTTGCAGTTTGGGACGCATTTGCACAGGCAGACCTGTGCAGACAAGTCTGTGATGAACTTTGATTTATCCGATGCTACAAGCCATGTGTTTGGCTGTCTATTTCAACTATTTATTTAGTCCAATGATTCATGTTGCATGGCTTCAATCTCCTCTGCCACTGCTATGATCTTGTCCTTCAAAAAGTTTGCTTTTCTCTTTTGGTCCATGGTTATTCCTGACTAAACCCTCGTTTGTGCCAGCATTATTTAAGAGGAATTGACATCAGGTGCCTTCAATTAAAGTTAATTTGAAATCTATAGATTAGGTACATAAATTACAACTAGACATCTTTGAACTTGCTTTTGCTTTTTTATGCTCAATATCTTTTATGAATCAAATGTTAGCACACCATCCAAAATGATCTCGAGACCAAATTCAAATATAAATCTAACATTTTTATAAATGAAGCCATAGATCTATCACAACACACTACTTATTTCTGAGTCAATCTTTTACAAATGTTATGATAGAGAAGATAATGGAACAAAATTTCCAAATGTTAGATGGGAAAACACTTTCAACCACTGCAATATGGTGCTCAGTTTTGGTATAGCTATGTATTATTTGACTATTTTAGTATATAAATTAGTAAGCTAACTTATATACTAAACACATAGACAAGGACATTTGTTTTTACATTTTTTGCCACTGTTGCCTTAGCTCTTGCTCTTGGTGTTAGGTTTCTGTAAAAACTATTTTAAAGAATGTGGAGACTTGCTCTAAAAGTTCCCTGAGATATCTTCTGTTATGATTTGGTGCTTTATGAACAAAACTGAAGTAAAATAAATTGAATTTTGTTGTGAACTTGCAGAACTCCAAAGCCAGTGTCCAGACCCTGCAGCGTCTCAGCTCCAGGACGGTGAAGGGAGCCTTGGTGCAGCACAGGGATGGACGGGGGAGGACTCCTGGAGGGTCCAGATGGTAACTGGTGCCTCAGAGGGTCAGTTGGAGTGTGTGGTGTCGTGATGGAGGAGCCATCTTGCTTCCCCAAAGAACAACTGAATGCTCTGTGAGGGAAGCAAAATAGAGGATGCAGCAGACAGACAGTGAAGGTGACATCAGTCAAGGATCAACAAGTTGAGATCGCTTCTTCTTAAGAAGTATTTCCATCCATGTTAGGTTGACTGGGGAGCAACAGTGTCATCAGTCAAGGTCTTACATGACAGTTGTGTTATATTGTTGGATTAATACTTGAACTCATGAGACTTTTTCTCAGTATAATTGTCATAATTCTCATTGTAAATAATCATAATTAGTTCACTTTGACTTCTGTGGGGCTGGATGTTCCTAATGTTGCAGATTTCCGACATGATATTTGAGTGAAGTTTCTCCATGGAGGAGAATTTACAAATCTTCAAGTGCAGACATCACTTGAGCCAATATGCTGTTGATAATGTGTTCTTTTTTTGTAAAGAACTGGATATAAAACCAGAATTTATCAGGCACAAAAACACTTCTTCTTCATTTCTGCAGAACTGTCAACGGAAATGTGTTTTAAAAAACTGTCGAAGACAGTTTTGTGGGACATTATTGACAAATATGAGAACTTAAATATCTGTCTTACTTTTTAAATTGTGAATTGTAAATAAAAAAAATTATTTGAAAGTATGTTTGTGTGAATTTGTGTGTGTACCACAGTGCTAAGTAACTAAATACATTTACACAAGTACAAGTCTTACAAGTATAAGTCTTTACATACAGTTGAGATACTTCACTAAATTATTAAATCCATCTTACGCCACTTTTCTATTCTATTACGTTTAAGAGGGAAATATTGTATTGTTTAACTCCTCTGTACAGTATTTTTCTGACAAAGTCACAAGTTACTTTACTGATTATAATTTTACACATAAACATATAAACACCTTATAAATTATGATTAGTTGTTATAAATTAGTTTTAGACTATATGAAGTAGCTCCAACTTTGCTAACTTCAAAAACAAAGTGCTAAATCCAAATGAATGCATCAGTATAATAATAATAATAATAATAATAATAATAATAATAATAATAATACAGTCAAATTCTAATATATAGTAAAGTAAAATAATACAACACCCAAATGACCATTTTATTCTGATTTATGATTACTTTTAATTTGGCATGCCTTTTCCTTGTAATACGGGGTAGTTTTCACTGTGGTATTGCTGCCTGTATTTAGGCACAAGATGTGAATACTTCTTCCACCACTGGTGTGCAGTATAAACTCTGTCTAAATACTTAACTTCATTGAACAGATTCTGGTTTGACCTGCTCTGCGCTCTGAAACCTGACTGCAACAGCAGCCTGGGAAACTGTGAGTGTGTGTGTGTGTGTGTGAGACAGAGAGAGAGAGAGAGGAAGGGGGGAAGCAGAGGGGTCTTTGAACTGAGGCAGTGACTCAGAACCGAGGTAATCCCTCATTCAGCCCACGCAGTCTGAAAAATAAATGCACTAGTATCACTATATGAGAAAGTGAATGTGTCTGAACATGTCCTGGTATGTGAACATGTGTGCAGCACCATCTGACTGAGTTGATGTAGTTTTAATGCTTCAATCTACTTGTGTATACCATGTTATCATATAAAATAAGACTTTAATAATCATCAGGGTGGAAATTCTTGTTAAAGCAGAAAAGGCTAAAGAGGCAAAAAACACAAAAATAGAGTTATACTGGGACAGGTACCTATAGTCTATGTACTATAAGTAAATTAGTATGGGTATGGTTAATAAATAAAACCATGTAAATAAAATATATGAAAATACACTTTAACATGTTTTTGAGCTGTAAACTAAAGTACATCTGTGTACTGTGATGAAACACATCAGTGCTGGTGTTAATATCGACATTTCTTAATAAATTGATAAAAATCTTCATTTCATGGGTTGAAAATGGCTAATGACACCACTTACTGCTTTAAATCATCCTTGCAAGGCCAATGCTGAGACCACTTGGACCTGCTCTCTGTCATGAGATTAATATTTTTTGATAGTGGTTAATGCAGTCTAATCACAGTTGGGAGGCCCACTTCCCCCAGACATCAGTCTTGAGTGGGAGTCTGAATGGGAGTAAGACAGTTTTAAAAATATCCTTATCAGGGCTATTTTTTTTCTCACCCTCTAACTCAGTATTTTTAAAATTTGGAGCTTTTTTTGTCTTGGAAGCATCACTGGACTGCATTTAAACGGCAGGTCGTGAGAGGTAAAGGATGAGAACAACCTATCGGGGTACTTTGTTCCTGCCCCCACCCCTTTGAAAACAACCAGTCTAACTTGAGTGATGGTTGAAACAAATTCCAAGGTCTACTTTAAGAAAACCAGGGAGCAATCATGCTTTGTCTTTGCCAATCAAAAATTAATGTCATTACATGGAAAAAATTAGAGATAAAGGGTCCTTTCAATCTTCCTCCATCTGTTTTGGTACTGTTGAACCAAACTCCATTCTAAAAGCAGATTTTTTATGGTAGAGATATATTTTTTCAAAGTTAAAACTTTAGTTACACCATCACTAAAACATCTTCCTGATTCACAGGCCCATAGGCACACATGACATTTACTCACTAACATCATTAACTAACTTATGATGAAGTGTTTACCACTGATGCACAAACTGGCAGCTTTTATAGTGCTTGTAGTGTAGGAGCATGACTGAGGAACATGACGTATGGTTGCTCTCATCCATAGACATATATATGTAGATGCTGCTTTTGCTTTTGGATCATACGTCACCACCATCTCCTCCAGATCCTGACTGACATGATAACAATTATATATAACTGGACTGCAATTTTCCTCCATAAAAAGCACTATAATGTTGATTTCTCAACCAATTCCAATGAATGTGGTTATATTCAAGGCTTTATGATCTACATAGAATGAGAAAAAGAGTTACTCCACATAGATCATAACCCTTTAAATAAAACACTACTTACTGAGATCGTTCTTCCCTTTTCCCACTGTTTTTTTTCCAGCATTTTCCAAAATTATGCAGTGGGTGGAGTTACACTCAAATCTGGGGGTGAGGTTACACTTTAATGATGTATTACCATACAAATGACAAACTCCTCTGTCACTCCTGCCTAGTGTCTATGTGTTTTGTTTTTGAATGAGTGAAGCGTGCTTTGGTGTGTTTTGATTCTGTCTGTTTGCTCACTTGCCCTCCTCCTCACCTGCTCTCGCTCTCACACTCTCTGCACACGTAGTCATCATCTTCAGTCCAGCACACCTGTCTGCCATCATGTCATCACCTCCTCACTACAAATGCACAAAAAAAACAGTCCTCAGATTGTTGTGTCAAAAGCTGTGCTTAAAATTGCCACATTGTGATGAAATCTCTCTTTTTCAAGAGCATCCTGGTCAAATAAGGCAACAACAATGACAAAAACTGGGAGGCTAAAAGCATGAAAGAGAATGTACAGATTAAAATATGCATCACAAGATGGGAAATAAACAAAATTTGACTGAAATCATACATAAATTTGAAAATATCAGTGTACAAGATGGCATCCTAAAAGAATAAATATCTAAAAGTATCACTACACATAATACTTGTATATTGGTTGTTGGGTTGATTGATAGGAGAACAGACAGAAAAGAGACGGCTCATAAAATCTGCCTGCAAGCAAAATGATGTCAATGTGTATTTGTAATAATTCTGTCTGTTCAGTCATATAAAGTTGTGTATGTGAGCTCACCGTGTTGATCATTAGCACAAACACAAACATCACGTCACCACAGGAGAAGACGGTGCGATGACGGACAGACAGACAGTTTACTGCAGCAGATCAGCGAGCACGAAGAGCTTCATCACCTCATCACATGAGCCTCAGCTACTGAAGCAGAGACTCTAAAAGGAAATCTCTGCAGCTATACATATGGACATGCAGTCTGGCTACATGTACCAGCATGCATTGTGCCTGAGACTGTTCCTTCAGAGCTGAGCAGACCAACCAGCTCTGATATACCTGAGCTCAATCTATGACCAGGCTGAGACCAGCATTCACTTAGTGTCTCCCTCAGATTTTTCTGTATGGCACATGGCTCTGGGACACCATGTCATCATTATAGACCCATGTTTTAATTCACTCTCTCAGTCAACAAGACTGTTAAATTAGTGCCTAGTTTACACCACAAGGAATCATACATCAATAGATAAATCTTGGCTTGAGGAAGTTTCCTTGCAGCTAAAAGTCTCTAAAATAAGCCCCACTAGTGTTGCAGTAGTGATTAATGTTCCTACTTGAAAGACACAATCCAAGAAATTGAAATACCAAACCAACTGGGAACGGTAGAAACTACAGTGGTGTTGTACACTTGCAAACATCTTGTGTCTCTCTTTAAATCTGTCTGTGCAGGAATACAGGAAAATGCAGGAAGCTACAGAGGAGATGCTTAGATTATTGTCTTGTTAATGTAACTTTAATGACAGTTAGCCTCAACAAAACTGGGGAAAAGGTCTGTGAGTCTTTTTTTAATGTCTGCTAGGCACAAGCTTGGGGGGGATCATGCGTTTGGCGCTGTAGAAACATAAAAAGCTGAGAAAACTCAAAATTTCAAAGCAGCTTATTCCAATAGAGTTTTGATGTTTGAGCTCAAATCAAACTTTTACGTTTTGAAAAGGTTTTCCAAAGTAATAATGTTTTGTTGAGATAATTTACTTCTCTTCTAGCATCTTTGAGTTTTAGAAACCCCCCCAAAATTGTATTTTAAAAAATGCTGTGTAAACCCATTGAAGTGAAAGTGAATAATGTTTAATAATTTAATATTTTCAATTGCAACTATTTTTTTTTTAGCACATAAATAATGAAAAGCCTCAAAAACAAAAGCTTTCAAGCTAACAGCATGGAGGAGAGTGCACAACACAAAATACGTATCACTAGACATAAAGTACAAATTTGAAAATGATCATATAAAGATGGCAGCTTAAAAAGCTACAAACCATCAGTGTGAATAAAGACCTAAAGCTAACAGAATTAAAGACACCATACACATACAGTACATTTATGATGGACGTTGGATGGATGAGAGCTTTACTTAAAATCGATTTGTGTGTAGGATTCACCAACAAATAAATCCTGACATCTGGCATTGGACAATTGTGTCATAAATGTTGTGAACACACTTCACTTGAAGTAAACAATGGTGCTCATACAGTAATCCTTATGGTGTCGATGACCTCAGAGAATCACTCTGCTGAACGGAGCCGTATATAGATGAACACACAGATGCACACAGAGTGTTGAGGTTGTGACAAATTCTGTCACCATGTCAGAGTGACTCCTGAAGTGACTAAAGTCAAGCAGATTGAGGAAGAAGACATCACGTCACTGCAGAGCGGGATGACAGTTTGATGAGCACAACTGTCAGTTTCTATCAGAACTCTCATGAATGAGTGTGTGCTGTGTGTGCATTGTGTGCGTGTGTGTGTGTGTGTGTGTGTGTGTGTGTGTGTGTGTGTGGTATAACTGGGTGTTGTGATTCACAGCTGTGTTGAAAGAAAAAAAAAAAACTTGGCAGCGCAATCAGGGCACATACTCACTGCAGGTGTGTACAGGTGTGTGCACAGGTATGTGACTGTGTGTGTTTGTGTAAATTTAGTTCCCACGGATAAACTCAGTGAAAACTGCAGTGCGTTTTCAGCACAAATTTTTAAAATGCTGCAAAATTTTGGATTAAATTTTGTGCAACTGTTAGAGTTGTACTTTAGTTTAAATTTTTTTTTTCATGCTTGTTGTGTTCAGTTACAGCAACTTTTTGGACCGGTCACACAGAGTTAATATACCTGAAATCATCCCATTTATTTAGAAAATACAATACCACTTGTGTTTGTTGCATTTGTCACAAAAACAAAAATGTAAAACTCAAGGTGCAAACACGAAAATCATGCCCGTCCTTGCAGCTCAAGTAATCTGATACCTCATAATTTGCATGTTTTCAATACTTCAGTGGAATCCAGCCCACTCATTGCCAATGACACATACTCACCTGCAGTGCTCTTTATCTATCTAGACTGTTTTGTTATGAGCTGCAGAGTTTTGGAGATATCAAGTATAATGAAACAAGATAGCACTCGGCTTGTGGTGCTCAAAGTTAAAAAAAAAAAAAAAAAAAAACATCTGAAAAACTCAGCAGCACTGTCCATTTAGTTCTATTGCATTTGAAAGAAGGAAGACATTTCTATGGCCAATATCTCTAAAACTCTGCAGCTCATAACAAAACAGCAGATGGATAAAGAGCACTACAGGTAAGTGTATGTTGTTGTTGTATTAATATAGATATTTAACTCTTTCCAACTCTTCAGCATTAACAAATAGAACAATGTGAATTTTGAATGTGTTCAATCATACGTGTACTAATATGAGCAGAATCACATGTGTATTAATGTTGCCATAAATGGTTGACATGACTGTCCTCAGTGAAGGATGGTTAATAAGGTGTGGTTAAAGACACTCATAGCTCTATGTCATGTCCTCACTCAGGTGTCACAGGATGGTGTCACCTTTGGTCCCTTCATCTGCACTCTGTGGTTCAGGTCCATTCAACAGCCTAAATATCAACAATGGCAGAGGCACACTGATCCTTTAAGTGAAAGTAGAAATGCAACATTTTAAAAATACTCCATTAGTAAAAGTCCTGGATTCAGCATCTCACTTCCTTAAGAAAAATGTACAAATGTAGCGAAGTAGAAACCTAAAACAGTTCAAACTGTATACATTCAAGGAAAGTTCGAGTACCGTCAGACAACTCAGATTTAAAATGTTTATGATATTGGGGAGCGATGAGCACATATCTAATATCTAACCGCCTACTAGAGCCCACAGGTGGGTACTGAGGTGGTGGTGGGACTGAAAGAACAGGCTGCATATTGATGCAGGGCAGCAGTGGCAATGACAGGCAGAGGGAGAGATGGGAAATTTTTGCAGTTTAAACAGAAGAGCATGTCAAGTGTGTAATGCAGTGCAGCTTGAGTTTGCAGGTGTTGCTACTTTTAATTACTTGAGGAAATATGCTTATTTACATTCCAGCACTGAATACCAGAACTGAGTTTATGCTGACAGACTGATTTTCAGTTTCAGATTTTTACAGAAATTAATCTAAACAATGGCTGCCTGTAAAGTACAGACTGATTTTCAGTTTCAGATTTTTACAGAAATTAATCTAAACAATGGCTGCCTGTAAAGTACAGTATGTGGACAAATGAATATTCCACCCACATGTCATTTCTCCAGATGTTTGAACCTCACTGCAGGGATTTTCTTCCATTCAGCCATTCAGAGCATTAGTTAGGTTCAACACTGGTGGTGGTGTGGTGGTTTGGCTCATGGTCAGAATTCCAGTTCATCCCGAAAGTGTGGGATTGAGTTCCGATCAGGGAGCTGTGCGGGCTAGTCAAATTCTTCCACACCAAATTGGGAAAACCGTTTCTTTATGTGGTTATTTTTATGCCCGGGAGCATTGGCAAGCTGAAACAGGAGAGAGACAAACAGAAAATGCTGGCACAAAGATGGAAGAACACTGGTGGCCAAAATATCATGCTGTTACATAAAATTCTGATCTTCTCTTTCCTGATGTGAAAGCCTCTCTTGCTGACTCTAAAGGACAAGGGTGAAGGATTTAGTGGCACCTAGCAGTGCGCTTGCAGATTGCGAACACTTGTTTTACTTTCCCCTTCCAAGCATGTAGGAGGACCTACGGTGAATGCTAAAACTTGTGCAAAACATGAAAGACCAGGCTAAAGCCAGAGTTTGGTTTGGGCTACCGTAGAAACATGGTGGTGCAAAATGGTGGCCTCTATGGAAGACAGCCTTTGCTTTCTGTAACTACAAAGAAGAGCTCTTATTTTCAGGTGATTATACACTAATGAAAACATACTTATTAATATTATATTCAATTTCTGCCATATTCTGTTAGTAGATCCCCATAAACCTTTAAAACAGTGATGTAACTTCAAATCATCAGTCAAACTGTGAGAAAATCAGGTGAAATACTACTCCTGTGTATCACTTTACTGGTTTCAATTGGCAGAAACTTGAACCTTTGCAGGTTATTCATGACCTGACATAAGCTAATCTCACACTGTCAAGTTGATCTTGCTTTTGTCACACGTCACCATCAGGAAACATCTTTCCAAAGAAAACCACCGGCAGAAAGTTCAGCTATCAATCTGCATTGTCACTGACAGATGACATTTGTAAAGGGCAAATCTAAAAAAACGCACCAGTAGGAAGTAAATATGTTGCCATTCAGGTTTATTACAGAGCAGAGAGAGTAAATAAGTCTTAAAAGACTTCGGGGGAATCGCAGGTTTCCTCTAGCTGAGCCAAAAACAACAGCAGCAGGTAGATCCTCTCTGAGCTGCCAAGGTTATAGTTCAGCCAAGGATGTACCAGTTTAATAACTGTTGGCTCTAGTTTATGGAAATGTCTCAAACTGAATGTTATTGTCAAATTAAAATTAACTTGTGGTTGAAAGTCTTGTGGTTAGAAGTTTGTCACACGTGAAAATAAGTTGCATAAAGAGCAGGTTGTTTTTTTGTTTTTTTGGGGGTTTTTTTCCACAAAGAAAATGAGACTGCAGGCTGGAGGTGTCACGGGCGTCAACGTTTCAATCCACTGAACAGACTGTAAAGCCACAAGAAGTCAATCCTGTGATAAACTGTTGTACAGGGTGTCCATAAAGGCTCTTTACAATTTAACACATTTATTACAAAAGCAAATGAATAGACAAATCTTTCCTCAAATCCTCAAAAAGTTTTTTTTTGGCTCATTTAATACACCTCTATATGGGCACCATTAGTTGCATGAAGCACATCAAGACTCGATTTCTTTTCTTTATCCAACACCGTCCCTGTCTCCATAAATTTCTTGTGCCATGCACGAACTGATGGGCGAATTGAGGAGTAGCCATTTTTTTAGGGGTTTATTTAACAGAACCTATTTCATCAACAGAGTATCTGAAATACACAAATGCAGTGTGATTAAAAACTTTGATAACCACTGAGTGCATAGAACAAATCTTATTACCATATCACATCAATTGCTTTTGTAACATTTTTTTTTAATTGTAAAGAGACTTTGTGGACACCCTGTGTTTACTGTTCCGACTGATGCATTAAGACAGCTGAATATAATATTCCAAAAGGGCAGACATTAATTTCCACCCAAGCATATGCCAAGACTATTATTGATGTGTTGTCACGTTCACCCACCACTGCTGGAGGAATTTGTGCTAAAAAATATCTTTAAAAAGTGTTTACAAGCTCTCACGGCTTAATGACAATCTTTAGCTGCTAAAATTGAATGTAACGGGGACGCCGCTGCAGCTTTCACGTTAATGGCAACATGACGTTGATAATCATCTTAGTCACTGCAGCTGTAAAAAGCACTCAGGGTGCATAAGAAAAAGTCACAGATGAGACATTGGTAGAAAACCTGCTGGGCTGCTGTTTAATCATTGTGAACGTGATCACCTGCACGGCTAACATGACTGACTGCAAATGAATAAACATGATCTAAGTTCTTCTATCTTGGTCGCGATCACACATTGCATTCTATGGAAAGCGTTATTTACTGGTTCCATTACAGTGTAGAAGTTACCTCAGAGTTGCTAAACATCGTGTGTGTAGATGATGTAGGTTCACGGTACAGTCAGTGGTGGACAGTAACAAAGTGCATTTACTTGAGTACTGCACTTAAGTACATTTTTTGAGTATCTGTACTTTACTTTCGTATTTGTTTTTTGGAAAATTATGACTTTCACTCCACTACATTTCTAGGAAGGTTGTTAATTTTAGGCTAAGCATAGCTTTGAAGTCAGCTGTCCTCCCTAAAATGCAATTGGCCCCACGTCGTGTTCCATGCGCACTCTGTAACAAACACAAGCAAGCGCTCCCTCTTTCATTCAAAATGAAATAATGGTGATGGCAGGAGAAAAACAAAATTAAATCTCAAGATGTTGTTATAATTAGAAAAAGAGAAATTATTCCAGGTGGGCTTTTAATGTTGGATTGTTTTTATTGGGTAACACCTGCCCTAACATTTTCAAATCAATATGGCTGCCATGATAAATCTTATAAATACTATTCCACAACAGAATAGATATAAAATATCAAGAGCAAACTAGCTATAGTTTTATTGTCTTTCTTTATTTCTGTTGACATATCATGATCATTTTATGATTTAGTACAGTAAATACAGTATATTACATATTTCTCCTTTAGTTACATTCTTTAGTACAGTAGTTGTTTCTGTATGTGACGTTTTCAAGACTAAAAGCAGATGAAGTTTCCTTGTACTTTACTCGTGATGACTCACAAATCAAAGACGTCCTTTGCCTATACTTATTCTTCATAATTAGTTGGAAAACCAACGCATTCTGTATCAAAACAAGGATTACAACACAACTGCTGAACACAGCAGATGCAAGATGAGTGTGAAATAAATAAAGACACATAATAGAGATCTTTACCGTTCTGCAGTGGTTTTGTGAGGAGATAAGTGGAAACTGTAAAACATTGAAACACTGCAACATTTTGTCTGTGAAGAGGTTCAAAATACAACAAAAAAGTGCAAGTCATTCTTCCCTCTATAACATTGTCTGTTGAGTAATGTGTCTGTAAAGGAAGCGCTTACATCAACATTTGAAAGTGTGTTTTATTTTCATGACAGGAATGTTTTTGTCAGAGCAGATGATCAATCGGTCAAACCTCCTTGAACTAAGTGACTTTGGATTTTCCAGCTGTTGCTTTGAGTTCAGCGGTTACAGGAAGAGAGAAAAAAAAAAACACGAGTGACACAGCAGCATGACTGAAAGTCTCCTGTGTGTGTGTTTTCCAATCTGAGATGAGCCGTGGACATCAGACCAGGCCTGGTGTTGCTGACGTCCGTCGGCAGTCAGACGTTACTCAAAGGCAGGAAGTTATGTTTGGTTTGCTGAGGTCGAGGTTAGCTGTGAGAAGCAGCACGTTTCTGGACAGTTCAGCGGCTCTCTGTGAACCGCTTCTTCAGCCACTCTTCAAAACCAGAAACAGCTGGGATTGGTTAGGAGGCCCCCCCCCCCCTCCTTGAGACCTTCCCCCGACTCAGACCTGCCTGTCCAATCAGATCAACATGGAAAATGATGAGAAAGCAGAGAAAACTTTCTGGTCTGGAGCCAAAGAGGAGGAGACGAAACAGCCAGAACCATGTGCTGTCCAGATTTAACACTTTCACGGAAAGAAACTCCTCGCACCTTAAACACAGTATCTTAATAAAATTGAAACTAAAAAAAATTGCTCGAATCAGAGTCAAAGTTCCATGTAGATTACGTATTTTGACAGGATTTTTCAAGGATTCAATTGGACTTGTAAATTTGCACTGTGCAGCCAAACTTTGTTTGAACCTATGGAACTTTAATTGAACTTCTACATCCCAAAGTTTCCCGAGATACCAAACGTGTCAGGCCGAAATTTGGTGAAATGTGTCTACAATGATGCAAAAGAGGAGTAATGCATCCCTGAACATATGAATGACTGTCAATATCTGCTTCAGTTAAGTTGGTACAACATGGTACAGAATATATGATATATACTGTGTTGAAAGTTACATTTCTTTTATTTGAGAAAGTTTATGTAATATCAAGAGTTGAAGGGCTAAAAAAGCTTGCTAGAGTGTTTTTCATCCCACTTTGTGACAAACCAATGTTTTGTCACCACCCCTCAGCATCTGCTAAACATTTTAACACTGACAGAAAACCTTTTTAGAACATGGTTATCACTGTGAAATTGGCACAGTTTGGGTAGGTTTAGGCACAAAAAACTACAAAAAGCAACTGGCTAACGTTATATATGTTAAAACTGTTAATAGTTTTTAGGTTTCACAGGGGACAGGAGCCACTGGGTGAAGGTCCGGTCTGAGTCATCCACCCACCCCACCTCCTGCCTGCGCAGACTTTCTCACACTTTATATTACGTCGAAAGCGTGGTGCGCCTCACACAGTCACAGATGAGTTTACATTGAAATCACTTTAAAAGCCATGTGCATCTCTTTCAGCCACTCACGGCTACTGTGTGCGTCTTTATGAGTCACTGAGGGGCGGTGACAAAACTTTGACAAGTTGGGAATGAGATGCGATACCATATGTCTGCTGTTGCAAATCTTTCCCCTGTCTAATAAGAAAAAAATTCTTTGATTACTTTGTGATGTGTTTTAGTATGACTAAAAGAGACGTCCACTGATGAAGATGGACTAAAACTCTAGAAAAATTAATTAAGATTGTTCTGTCAAATTCTAGAAAAAGAAGCTACACATGGATTATACATTTTTCTGAATTATTATAAGGTGTATTAAACCTTTTAATTTAATTTCTTGACTTTTTTGACGAAAGAAAATTGACAAAACTTTCTGCACAAGTGAAAAGTTACGTTTATTTTACAGGACAAAGTCACATATTTCCCCGCTGCAGTCTGTGCAACACCATCTGTCCTTACAGACAAAAGATTGCTAATTAAAAAATGAAAGAACAGAAACATTATGAATGACAGCAGCAAACCATCCATAAACAAACATGTGACCTGGTTTTGGGAGGAGCTAAAGGGGGGGGGGGGGGGGGTGGAGGGTTGTTGCCCCGGCTGTCGCCCGCTGAGCGCTGTCCTGTTCTGCACGTAGGCCCGTTCACATGGCAATAAGCCAGCGACGAGCCAGCACGGCCATTCAAAAGTGCCTTTGATCAGGATTATCGCACAATAGTGACCCACATCACATGGTCACCATAACAACCTGACAGCCGTGCGTTCAGTGAAAGTGACCAGTCAAAGTGTCTGTGTGTGTGTGTGTGTGTGTCTGCTGACTGAAATCACCCATGACTCCTCGGTGGTCTGAAGGATCAGAAACAGTTACTGTAAAAAAAAACACAGGGAGGGAAAACACGTATTTAACACACCGTGAGGTCCACATTACACACATGACTCAGCATAAACCCACTCATTAAAAGATTTTTTTTTTTTATGTGTTTTCTCTGCTGGAAGTCATTGATCTTTTACAGTAAAAGTGGAAAAAGGTCAACAGAGTTGCATCAGAGCATACAGGCTGTGGAAGTTTTGAATACCAGACGGAAGACGCAGGTGTGAGCTCACTTCACCGTCTCTGGCGGAAATGAAACACATACAGGGAAGGGAGATTAGTGTCCTTAAAATAACGTGGGAGAGCTTTTCCCGACATGAAAACTGCTTTTTTAATTTTTTTCTTTCCATCTCAGTTTACAGTTAGAGCAGAAAAAAAACTTTTCACTCCACATAACTTGAACTGGGGGGCTGGGGAGATTTCTAGAGCCAATTCAGGACCCTCAATTATCCACTGCTCTACTCTTAAAGGGACAGTTCACCTCACAATCAAAAATATATGTTTTTCCCCTGGCCTGTAGAGCTACTTATTCATTCAGATACTTTGGTGTGAGTTGCAGAGTTTTGGAGATGTCAGTCATAGGGATGTCTGCCTTCTGTCCAATACAATGGGACTAAATGGCCTGTGATGCTCAAAGCACCAATATAATATATTTGAAAGCTTTAGAGTCTCTTTCCAAAAATCATGACAGATCATAACCGATAATTACCTGCTTCTCATGACCAATACTGAAAAAAACAACAGATAATTTCACATTTGTATTTTAAAAAGAAGTTCAGAAAACCTGTAGTTTGTGAACACCTGAGTCTAAGAAAGGCTAGGATGTAGTGAGAAAAGATGGATGATTCAATATTTGACAGAAGCAAATCTGACATCACTGTTACTACATCAGAAACAGACAACAGTTCTGACTCTTCAAACTGACTTTAAGACCAGTCAAAAGTCTCAAGCCACAGACTGAATGTCTGAAATTATGAAAAGGAAATCCGATCATTGTGGTTTCACTGATCAGTGTCTGCATTATTACACAACACTCAGACTCTCACTGTGTCTGTTAGACCTGTGTGTTCATGTCGTGGACTAATAAAACAAAACCTCGTCATTCACTTGAACCTTGTCAACAAGAGATTAGAAGACGTGTGATGAACTGGTATCAAATGAAAGTGGGGAAGCTGCTTTGAGACCATAGCTTTGCAAGTTATAACTTCACGCTGGAAAAAGCAACTCTGGAAAACAAATGATCAATTTGATGATGTACATATGAAACAAAGTTATAACAAAATCTAATACAAGTGTCCTGCGTGTTGCTTCTGGAGTGTGGTTGGTTTGGAGACAGTAATATTTGGTGGTTTCCTGTCAGAAAAAGCTGTCTGACGGCAAAGTAAAGTAATGACTTAAACTGATATTGATAGGTGGACCTTTTTAACGTAGCTAAAATAAGTTTTGAAGCTGACCCTGTCCACAGCAGTTAGTTTTCTTAGCTTCTGTGCTGATGCTCCTCTCTGATTTTCCGAACTGGTGGCAAGTCGACTGCCATCTACTGTAGCTAATACACTGACCACTGATAAGTGCCTCAAAAAAACCCCACATCAAATAGTCAGAACTATCCCTTTAAGTTATCTCTGAATAAGGACAGAGACATGTTACCCCAGTGCTCAAGGATAATTCCTGAACTTGTTGGGGTTGTTATGATTTTTTTAGGATTCTCTCTGAGTCAGAAAACTCTTCCATAATCTGCATGTCTACACCGATACATAATCTGCAATCTAGATTAAAAAAAACCCACCGCAGAACACTGGGTATCTGAGACAGCGGGATGGATCTGATCACCAAATCATTTATGTATCACCTCATATTTCCCGCATTTTTGTCATCGGTAATGGTGGCTCGCTGCCTGCCATATTTGGAAACACAGATACAGTAGTCTGTGTGTGTCTGGAGATGGACATACCATTGTCAGGAATCTCACACCCTGCTGAGAGAAAACTGTAATTGTTTGTGACACATTCTCCAGCTGCATTCACCCTGATGCTCAAGCAAGGTTCCAGCTGCAGGGTGTGTGTGTGTGTGTGTGTGTGTGTGTGTGTGTATTTGTGTGCGTGTGATGTCATGCTGATGGCCTCCTCATCCTTAAGCGGGCACAAATGCTTCTGATTCTTTCTGCTGAAGCTCACAGTGAAACAAAAGGAAAAGAAATATGTTTCAGGTATTTTAAACATGCAGGATGTTAACATGATGAGTTTCACTTCAAAGGTTTTTGTTGGGGACTGAAAATGATAGAAAACATGACAGCAACGATGCGGCATGGAGGACGCTGTCAAACAGGAATATAACAATCCATGCCTGAATTAGAATCATGAATCATGAAAGCTTTCACTTAACTGCAGACATCTGAAACACTCAGAAAATGCTCGTCAAAGTGTTCAACCACCACCGAATTTCACTCAAATCTCAAAAACACATCGCTTTGTTTCATGGTGTGCTATGATTAGACACAAAACAGACAGAAAGCAGGACATGCTTCAGTTTTTTTTTACTTTTTGATTGATGCTTTCCCTCAAGTCTGAAGTGAGTTTCAGCACTGCTGCATGATAAAAGCTGTGTAGGAACATTTTGAACCTTGCAGAAAGTGTTCTCACAATAGTTTGTATTTGTTGGATCAGACTGATAAGCAGCAACTGCTTTACACCTGTAACTCTCTTCACACTGCTGGAATTAGGCCAGTACTCAGTGAAGCACTTAAGATTTCTATCCAAGCAGTACTTATTACACAATGCAACCACTGTTTAATGAATGTAAACTCTCTCGTGGGCCTGTGCTGCAGACCTGATTCCTGCTGAAACAAGTTGCAAGAGGACACAAAACCCTGTGTGTTACAGTAAGCGATTTAGATCAGTCAGAAAGCTGTAACCTCAGATTTCTGCTTTCACCTTCGGAATCTGGTGTTGATGTCTGAACAACAATGTATGAAATATGCCAGGTTAATCTCTGATGACATATCATGGTCATTTTCATGATTTAGTTTGATAAATATATTACTTCTCCCTCAGAATTTGACACTGATGTCTGAACATATCAACAATATATGATATATACACAAGGTTGAAATATTCCAGAATAATCCATTAATTAATAAACCTTAATTGCATGTCTGTGGCATGTAATTAATGTCCATCCACCACAGCGTCTTCTATAATCCACACTCCTGCTTTCTGCTTTGCTACATAGAGTTCACACTGTTAGACTTAATCCTGCACTACAAAATGATGCTATAAATGGTCGGTACAGAGAATCAGGGGTAAATTGTGTCAATCGGTCCCTCCAGGAAGCTGTGATATTGCAACTGCAACAATTAATCAAATTCAGCCAATCCCTATGAATTCTGCACAACTTTGCAATTTTGTTCAATCAGTACATTTTTTTTCTTTTTTTTTTTGCAAATTTGACAAACCATCCACTAACCACTAAGTTCTGCCAACGTCACACAAGGTTGTCACAATGAACCAAATCAATGATTTATTATAACCCTTTTTTTTGCATCAGGTACTGACAAGAATACAAGATTTTTATTGTTTAGAATTTTGTGCTTGCTGTTATCACTGAGTTTGAGCTCCAGAAATATTTTGCTTCTTTGTTGAATACCCCCAAATGCACGTCTTAATTTAGCTTATTCTAGTTTTGTTTTCCAGATTAATTTTAAAGACTGATTGATTTTAAAAACCCACACATAGTGGCTTTGAATATATTTATAGTATTGGAATTAATGATACAGATCAAGAGTTTGAGCCTCTCTTTGGTCTTTCAAAGAATAGAATAGAATAAATAAATAATTAAACAAATAAATAATAATGTATTATATATTATATTATATTAGATTTTTATCATGATCATTAGATGTTGTTAATTTTATATTATATATGACATAATAATCAATTTATAATAATAAATAGAATAGAATAGCCTTTTGTCTGTGCTGCTTGGACTTCATTTCCATGGCACTGTAGACATGAATGGTCAAACAAACAGCACACAGCAACAACATATATAGACATCAGTATACACCCCAACAAGTTCAACAAAGCCCATTATTCAAGACGACAGGGTTTCTGGAATGAGGCTTTTCCAAAAGTGGGTCCTTCTGCACATCATTGCCCTGACTCTAAACTGCTCAGGCTGCATGAACGCCGCAGGCTGAAAAGACGGAGAGAAAAGATTTTATCACATAGAAAATACCACCCATTCAAAAGGTCATCAGAGATTAGATTTGCCTGCAGCAAAGAAAACCAGCTTGTGATTCATTTCACCACATCATTTATTGTTGTCTCTTCCTCGTTTATCATTCTATTCTTGTGAAAAACCCCTACATCATTCGACAGCAGTTTTCTATAGTAAAGAAAAGAAAGGAGGATTGTGTCATGTCACGTAGTGTCGCGGCACTGTGAGCCTGGATGCAGCGAAACTGTGGATGTGCCAAACTGTACTGAGTGAGTGGGTGAGAAAGGGATTCCCAGTAAAGTGTTTTCAGTTAATCAGCTGATCATTTTTGTGGAAATCACTGACAGGTCTGTCAGCAGAGACTGTGATCATAGAGGTTTGACAGATTGTCATCAGACTATCTGTAGATTTTCATGGAAATTACCTAATACCTCCTAACGTTAGTGCTACCATCAGGCCAAAATTTCCATTGGACACAAGTTACATTAATGTTTAACATTACAGTATACCGCATTATTTACACGTCCAAAAGTATGTCAGAAAACAGGAATTGTAGTTTGGCTGCTGATTTAGAGGGCAATTTACCACATCTTGTCCACTTGAAAATGAACCAAAGGGGCATTTTATCATGTTTTGTCCAGTTGACAGTCACTTAAGTGGGTACTTTACCACATTTGCGCACTAGAAGGGCACCCTAAACACAATAAATCATACAAAAGGGGATAACGAGTCACATTTTCAATTCATCAGTGTTGGGTATCACCAGTGTTGTTATGGCTGAATGGAAGTAAATCCACATTCACCCTATTTTAACTCTGTTTTTGGTCTCCACCAGCTCCTGGGAAAAATATCCGACTCTTTTGCGGCTAAATGCTTTACTATGTTCACCAGCTAGTCTCTAATTGTCTCTTCGTTGTTTGGTGCTGAGCAGGCAGCATATCATGGGGTTATTACGGCTTGTTTGACAAAAAACAAACACTGACAGTGAATGTGTTGCAAAACCATAAAAGATGAGCTGAAACAGGCTAAAAATTCTACTTAGGGTCAATGTAAAAATGCACCAGCTATTCCATCTCACACACGCGCTGTTCACCCGTTGCACTTTACTCTGCTAAATACTTCTTTAACCATCTTTGTACTTGTTTTCTATGCACTGTATTGTTGCCTTATACATAAACTGAATATTGTATATAGAGGGAATGGAAATAAATGCTGCTTTGTACCTCCTCTGATCTCAAAAACAGCAAGAACTGGGGAAAAAAGCAATAAGAATTTAGATTTCACAAACACCTTGCATAATGCAGGGCCGTTGTATTGGATTTCATTGGTGTTATGTGATATAACTGACTTGCTCTGCAAGAAGGTGACCTAAAAAATTGCAAGCTCTTGCAAGGCATGATTTGGTCATATGTCGTAACATAACTTGGCAGCGGTGTAAAGAAGTGAAACTCGACAAGTTGGTGCAGAGGCCGCAGAGCTTCCAGAGAACTACAAAACATAAGAAACATTTGCATCATTGACAGATGTTTACTGAAGTGAATGTTGATTATTCACTGTTTTCATCTGAAATGAGAAGAAAAGAAGAAGGAAAAAATTAAACTAAGCTGGTATGATTCATTTTGAATTGATTGTGGAAATTTTAGCTTCAATTTTTTTTCAAATTCATGGCCTCTGTGTTGGTATAATCTGTTGTGCACTTAAAGGCACTGAGGGTTTGGCTGGAAAATGATATTTTGTTTTTTTGTATTTCTGCTAATTATATGAACTCTCTGCTCTTTATTCTCAATTATTCTGACTTCCCGTCATTCCCAATTTTGTCATGCAGTTCTACTCCTCCAGCTAACCCATCTTTTCTGCTTATTTACTTATTTACATATTTACCTCAGCCAGAAAGGGAATTGATTTTTTTTTTTTAAGTTCTGCAACATTTTCCTGTAACTGGAAGCCAAATATCTGGTTGAAATCTTATTGATGACATTGACATTAACTGCCTTAAGCTTTGAATGCGCTGTGCAGCTCCAACCGAATTGAACATGGTGGTTCTACGACATATTAAGTTTAAAAGAGGAAGTAATGAAACTGTCATTTGCATCATTTTCTCTTAAAATTAACATAAAACAAGTGAAAAGCGTTTTAAGAAAAAAAAAGAACATATAATCTCCTGGATGACCTACAATAGCAGAACTACTTCAAGTTTTGTTTAAAAAAATCATTTTAAAGCCATTCAATAAAAAAATTATGATCTACACTAATAGTGTATGTCAGGGGTCACACACAGAGCTTGTACATGAAAATATTGTGTCTTCCTCTCTGACAGTGGACAGCTGTAACATCCTGTGATTTCACCATTCAGAATGACCACACAGTTGTGGGTGAAATTCACATGTTGGAAAATCACTAAAACTCCCCCGCCTCATGTACATTTTCAAGCAAGCTGAGATATTTTTAGAATTGTGCCAAATCATCAGAGAAGGCCAATATTTCAATTAAATATATTTAAAATTCATATTTAATTACTTGTGATGATTTCATTTTTATTTTGTTGGGGAGAAAAAAAGACATAATTTGCAGCAAAATAATTTAAGTCCTTGTGTTTGTGTATTTGAAATACTTAAAATACATTATTTAACTGAACATGGTTGACCAGCACAATGTTGATAGATAAGGTTAGTAAAGTAAGGCTTGTTTCGTGGAGGGTGACAGTTGTGTGCTAATGTTAGCCAGTGTTGCAAATTGTTGATGCTTCATCCCAACTCGTCACATACCGACAATTTTTTGTCGCCCCTCTGTATCTGATGCTGAAACACAAGGTACTCTTTAGCGGCTGTAGTTGACGCAGCCTGGAAGCCATTTTTAACACATGGTTAATGCTGGGAAATGGTCACAGTTTGGTCTGGGCACAAAAACTACTTGGTTAGGTTTAGGATATGACCATGTTTCGGGTTACAGTAAGTGCATTCCGTTTTGTTCGGTTATGGTACGTTACATTATGTTACTGAAGCGACTGGCAGGATGAAAGTCAAGACCAAAGTCAAGCCTACTGCATCACTTTCAGCTGCTAATGGGAAGCACATGTGTGTCTGCAGTCACAAAATGGTACGTGACAAGTTGGTGAGGACACCGACTCGGCTGTAGTGGACATACGGAGAGGCAACACACTCAGAAGCACACATAAACATCACATCCTTTTAATTTCAAGGAAAAAAAACATCCTGCATCCTTCATATAGAATATATCAGTCCATAACTGGGAACCAAAAAGTTGCAGAAGTTGTCATTTTTCAAGTTGCATTACAATCTGTTCACACACTTGCAATACAAAGCAATTGATACATGTAATTTTCTTCACATAGTGCCTTTTGGCTCAGACCCATTTTGCTTCTGCTCCCAAAATCTGAAAAAAAAACCAAAAAACATTTGTATGAAATATGTTTCCATAATTTCAAATTACACATTACACATAAACATTTTATTTTATTTTATTTATTTATTTATTTGGATACACTTGATGAACAAGTATTTGTAATTTCAACTACTTGATGATACTTTATGATGTATTTGTGCCCATCTCTGACTGTCACTAAATATGCAACATACAATAAAAAGCTCTGGCTATTATGATCTGTTATAATATTATAATATATATAAATATATATATATATATAATTTTCATGATGAAATAAAACAATCCATAATATATAATTTCATTTAATATAAGGGATTATAATATGCTCATGAAATAGTAGTACTTTTAAATATGATTCCTTTATGTGATGTGTTTCCTCATACTTCAGAGTAATTATTTTACCGAACCCTGATGATTCAGCCTCTTGCCACCGCCTGGCCTCACCGTGATCAACGCCGCACGACCGTAGTAACATTCAAATTTCTATGTTATTTCCCACTTGAGCAATAAGGTGCGTTGGCTGAACCCCAGGGAGTGGCCTGATGATGGGCGTCTACTAAAAGCACAACCTGAAGTAGAAAAGATATAAATTGTGTGCGCTCCTCAGTGTAGGCATATCTGACTTTCTGAGAGCTTGAAGAGAGCAAGACTCGATACAAGAAAAAGCGACAGAAAACTCACAGAAAATGTACTCACGATCAAACAGCATGACTTTGACTGTTCAGAGGGAGAGCTTCGCCTACTCCAGGATGGCGACCCGCAGCACGCAGCCCGAGGTCTTCACCTTCGAGCGGATACCGGCTCAGGCCACCGCCGTGCGCTCCTGCGTGCCCATCCGGCCGAAGAAGCGCTGCACCCGGGTGATGTACCCTGCTAAAGTCCGCATGCACCTTCCACCGCCGGAGAGGAGCCAGGCCAAACGCTGGCTGGTCATCCTGTGCCTGGTGGTGCTGTGGCAGATCTACACCGAGGAGCCCTGCGCCGAGGCGGCGCTGAGCAGCGCAGACAGCCCAGTCAGCGACTACCATGGTTTCCCCTTCCAGTGTGCGGAGGAGCAGGCGAGGCAGCTCAGCGCCAGCTCCGAGCTCCTGTCAGCCTCACCCAGCAGCTGTGAGGACGGCAGCACATCCAGTGAACACATCATCCCGAGCACCACCTGCCCCATGACCGCCGAAGAGACAGACACCAGCCGGTCCTTCGAGCAGAGCGCAGGGAAGAGCTACATGGTGGCTCTGCTGGTCTACCACAGACTGGGCAGCGACAACTGAGCGTCTCGGGACTGGTTGAACTGAAAACCGCCCAAGTCTGGGCTCCTGGGATCGAAAATGAGCCGAGCTGGAGTAGATCCTGAACAGCCTCTGGAGAGGAGCGGTGCGTCCCGCGCGGCGCAGCCGAGAGGCGAGCTCCATGTGCCGGCGTCTCCCTGCCAGCAGTCCCCCTGAAGATGGAGAAGGACACAGTCTGGAAAGGGACACTGAAAGCAAGCAAGCAAGAAAGAAAGAAAGAAAGAAAGAAAGTGAACTGTGAACACTTACAAAAAAGTGAAACTTGAACTCAAAAAAACTTGAACTGTTGTGTATTTTACACTTTTAACTGCACTAACAGGCCTGAGGGCGAACTGGATGTTTTACAAGTTGATGGAAAACTACTACTGTTGGCCACATAGCTGCAAACTGACACTGTCTGTTGTCTTAATGTCTTATTTAGTTATTTATTCTATTATTTGCTATTTATTGATTAATAATATTTTAATAAAAAAATGTCTAATATGAGTTCATGTCTCCTGCCTTTTCACTCAATTACTCAACATGTTTTTGATTGTTCTGAGCATTTTCATGAATTAATATAAACAAGTAATGAATATTACATTTACAATACAACATTTTTTGCAGGCTTCATTGCATCATAATCAAGACATCTGCAACTTTTGCAAGTTTTAACTCACATTCACAGAATTAGAGCTGCATCACAGAAAATGGTCCTCACACCACAGGTGCATGTTTTCTAACAGTGATTTCTTGGCCACAAACTCTTTTTAACTGCAAAGAAACATAAAACTAATCAGAAAAAATAATCTGATAGCTGACACAGAAAAAGCTGAGTTTAATTTAACTTCTAACTATTCTTAAAATAACACAAAGATTGCCTTTATTTCCTTTTAATATAAACTCGGGGTGTGTTAAATTATATTGTAACATTTGGGGACAAAAGCAGCTCCATAAATAAATGGTTTGGTGTAGAAGAACTTGACTGGTCTGCACTGTGCCCTGACTTTAACCTCCTCCAACACCTTTAGGATGAACTGGAACGGGTTACAGCAACAGATGTTGACCATGGTGTCACAATGGTGGAAGTACTACTGCTTCTAAAACCAGGCTAATAGACAGATACTGTAGATACTGAATGATATTTGGGATTTCTGCATCAATCCAGAGTGATTGATGATTCCGAGGACTCCAAGGAAAACTTTCCTCTGCAGACTCACTTTCTCTTCTTTTTTTCATCTTTCATAGTCTGAGCTATAAAATCTGATAGCACTGAGTCACATCAGTGTGAACCTGCTGCAGTGTCAAATTACATCACAGCTTCATCCAGTGATGAGTAACAAATTCAAGTGTCTGAAAGTCTTGCAGACTGAACTGTTATTCTAATGATTAATATTATGTAACTCATTAGCATATAGCTCATAGACATTATTCACCACTTATTGATGCATTACCTCATTGATGGAGGTGTGATGTTGCAGTGAGCTCATGGTACCAGCAGCTCGCTGACTGAGGTTAACCATCGCCGTAAGGCATCTGGGGAAGACCTGTTGATGTTGATAAGGGAGGTTGCTATGGAGACATCATCATGTCACCCTCATGTACACATCCGCAGCTAATGCGGCTGGTAATGCGTCAGGTATGGGGTGGGGGGCCGTGAGAAATTAGGTTCCGTGCGTCTGTGAAAATGTTCAGATTTTTTTTTTCCTCGTATGTCACACTGATCCGCTTTTGAAATGAGAGAAATGATGATATTAAGCCTGATATTTTCACATATACGTCGAACTGCTTTAACATATGGTCATATGTGGATCCAGTGAGCCAAAGTTAAACTGGAACTTTCTGGTTCTGACTCAAAACTCATTCAAGAACGTCAATGCCTAAAAAATGGACAGGCAAATATAGTTATAGCAATATTGCACTCAAGGTCATGCTGTTGGACTGAATATCATCACGGCTGTGATTTGTGGTTTCTTTTCTACTAGAAAAAATTAGTTCCTACATGAAACTTCTCACAACAAGGTGTGTGGATATATTTTTTGGAAATGAAAAAACTGGAAAAAACTAGGAAAAAACTGGTTTTGTTCTGTTTTCTTTCCTTTTCTTTTCAAATGTGTTTCTTTGGCGCTTTGAGCACCACAAGTGCCATTTAGTTCCATTATACTGGAGAGAAGTCCGACATCTCTACAGCCGATATCTCCAAAAATCATAAAAATCTAAATGAATAAATAGCACTATAGGCCAGAAGAAAAATATGTCCAGACTGAAAACACAGAACAATAACAAAATGAACACGTGTGTCTTTAAAGCAAACAGTCCAACCTGAACAGACTATCAACAGCAGTTTATTTAAGGCTCTAAAAACTCAATGAATATGAATGTGAATATTAACAATGTGTTTGCAGAGATGCTTCATGGTGTGTTTACTGTGAAACTAGAACAAGCTAAACTCAGAATGAGAATGTTGTTAAATGGGTCTAATACTTCCTCAATCCTCAGAGCACTTGATCCAAGAAGAATCGGGAAATATGTGAACCAGCTCAAGGAAATGGAAACACATTGCTTCTATTTCTGTGTCTTCTGGCGCCAGAGCCATGAATGATCAGGTTCAGATTGATAGATTCTGCTACTTTACCTTAAAGTCAAGTCCACTTTTTAGTCTTCTAAAATAGTTTTTCTATGTTAATGATAACCTTAAGTTAAAAGTTCAGATTTGATCTTTGCCTGTATGATGTGTTTGTAGGAAATTTTGAGCGCGGTAAAACACTGAAAGTCAGCCAGCTCTTTCCTGGAAGTTGCTCAGAAAAATTCAACCCAGAAAATACTGAAACTCCTCTTGTTTCTCAGCCAGGAAGTTGATCCAGCCAAATATTTTTCTTCAGATTCCCCATTGAGCTGTAAAAGTACAGGTCAGCAGTTTGTGTATTAAAGGGAAAAAAGTAGGCCTTCTAGCTTTCAACAGAGGATATACAGTATAATAACATTAATTTCACATGTAAATACATAAACAGAAAGGTAATGAATCACTTTATGAGCCACCAGCAGTTTGTTAAACACTTGGATTACAAATTAAGCAACAAAAACATCCATTAAATACAAAAAAATGCTGTTTAATATCAGATAAAAACAGCTGTGGAGATTCCTTATGTAAACATTAAGTCGTTATAACTTCTCATGTAAACCACCGTGTAAAGTGAGCCATTATTAAAGTGGCTCTTCCAGAATCATTCACGTGCAGTTGTGTTCACATGTTACATAACGTAAAAGATATTTGGAGACCAGATCCATCCAGTCTGAACCTGTCGGAGCTTCACAACCTCACCTGCTTTCAACCAGACACAACTACAGTGCTACAGTGGAAAATTACCTTAAATCATCTCACTCTCCTTTACGTTTTTTTTTTTGTTTTTTTTTAGTTAATTCACAAAAAACAGAGCTTACTGTAAAAGATAAAACATGTTTACTGAAAATATGTTTGTTAACTTCTCATTTATTAAGAACTGGTCTTACTAAGGCAACATCTGAGGCCAGTATTGACAATATCTTCGGACTCTTTGAATAAAGGGTCATCTGTATTAGGTCTGATGAACATAGTATTATTTATATTTCTTACTGAAGAATATCAGTTTCAAGATGGAGTGTTAAAAATCTTTCCAAAGCTTTAAAAATAAAAGTATCTTTAATTCATGTACCGAAGGCTCCCTCCACTGGCTTAATTTTATAATCAGTGCCACAGTTGAATCCTCAGAGTTTGCTTCTGTTTGTCAAGGGTTTTCTTTGTGCTTGTGTTTTCGTTGTATCTCTGGCTTCATGTCCTTTATATCACCTACCAGTAAAACGTTAAGCTGATAACGCACAAAAACAATGAACAAATTGTGGGTCCATCCAGTCAAGGTCAGCCTAACCCAAATTACTCAACAAAATATTATTTACATGAGAGTTCATATCTAAAAAGCCAACCACACTGATAATACACTGACTTATAACACAGTGTGGCACCAGCTTCTGGTATTTCCTGTTTGTAGCTACTATTCAACTCTGAGAGCAGTTACAGTTATTAGTCAGTTTGGAGGTGAATGATGGTTCGACTGTTGAGGCCATGACATAACAATTATTTTGTCCAAAACTGTTGGGTCTAAAAAGATCAATGCAGCAGTATTTATTTGTGATCTGACAGATCCAATAAAAGGTTTGAAAGAGGTGAAACTGGGATTCATGAAATTTTCTGAAAGTGAAATATACGTATGTATATAGTGTTTTTTTTTTTTCTAAAGACAGTGTCCCTGATGAAATATTTAGTTTAGCGTGATAAACTTTGGCATGCGGTCATCCTGTCATCACAAATTGGATGTTAACATATTTGAGGAGCTTGTGAAAGTCCTTTTCCTGTTCACTTGTTTTGATGAGGTTCTTCGTTTTCTGCAGAATTTTGGTAATGGGTGGAAAGTGCATGAGCTGCATCATCAACCTCAAGATGCAATAAGTGATTCTGGAGAAATAAAGTTAGTTTGGTTCTTCGTCCTCCTGTGGTTCCTTACAATAAGAGAAAAGAATAGTTACTAGAACTGTTTCAGCAGCCAAATTAGCACATATATACAGGGTTTTTAAATGTGGCTAACCCCCCTAAATATAGGCAGTTGACCCCTTTCCCATTGCCAGTAAAAGTCCCTGTGTGTTCAGCTCTCAGTACTTTTGTAGCTTCTAACTGAATCTCTGTGGTTTGTTTTTTCTAATGCGTGCTGTTTGTACTTTCAGGTAGCCTATCTGTTTTTTGGGTCTTTTTTCTTCATAATAAAAGCATTTAGCTAACAAAATAACAGGGAGACATTAATAGTGGAAACTTTATAGGAAGTAAAATGTTCATCCATCATTAAGACACACGCTGACACATTAAACACATGCTGATTCAAATACAATGTTCAGATCAAAACTCTTCGGTAATGAGTTGCGACATAAAATATGAGCAATAAATGGGTGAGAACTTGTGTAACTGCCGGTACGGTCCTTTAAACGTCACGACAAGCTGTATGAGATCATATGGAAAGATTACGTGTATTGTTTATGAATCTACAGAGTTTCGTGCTGTTGTTTTCAGCTGTGTGTTTTATCATTATGACCTGTTGTTACTGTTATTGTGGGGTTTTTTTTATGTTTTTCCATTGACTGTGGACTGTCTGACTAACAGGCTGTATCTGCTGAGGTTCAACCACACTATGATAACACACTGAACTCAACAGCATTTAAACCTCGACACACACTTGCCGTCAACAGGGCATCTGTAGTAGATACATAATAAACAGTAGAAATAGCTGCAGTGAAATAGTGTTTTTGTGTTTAGGCAAAACGGTGCATGTTTGTGTTTTGAGTGCAACATTAAAGAAAGAAGTGACCTCACCAAGCAGCTGCCAATCGGAAGCTGTGGTGATCTGCCGCCCCCACACACACGCACTACAAGTGTGTAGCAGAAACCTTAGTGGAAACTCTCCACTCAGCTTCATCGCGTGATGATTCTTTATAAACAGCAAGCAATTACTCCAAACACACTTCATCTGTCTGACTGGTAAACACACACACACACACACACACACACACAATATGAAAACCTTATACTGTGTAAAACAGTTTGGTTTGAACTTGTAGGAGTAAATTTGGGACAGGTGTGGAGAAATCGGATGTTTGAGCGTTTTTAAGTGTTTCTGGAGCATTAAGATGTCTGTCTAAAGCATAAAGATGAATTATGGTACACTGCAAGCCTAGATTTTTTTCTCCGGCTTCTCTTTGTGAAATGTCCAGACAGCACCCAACCACACAAATCTCCTGTAGTCCAAATGATGAGAATTTATTAATTATATAGATGGATTAAGTTAACAGCTGTGAGCTTTCTGGTTTTAGGCACAGGCCTATAAAGGTAACTTGGACAGGGTAAAAAATCAATGAATTGATAAAAAAAATGCAGTTCTCTGTCTGTATACTCATCATAGAGCCTAATGTAAAACTATTTCTATTCAATAAATTTCTGATGTCAGTCAGCGAGGTGAAGAAGTTTGGCCTCTTGCTGTCCTTTTGAGTTTGATTGATTTTATAAATCCTCTATTAGTTCAGATTCCCAACAGGGGCAAAATCTGAAAAGTCAGAGGGAAATTATAGGGACAGTTCACCCCAAAATTAAGAATGCATGTTTCCCCTGGCCTGTAGTGCTATTTATCCATCTAAATTGGTGTGAGTTGCAGAGATTTGGAGATATAGTTCCAGTAGTTCTACTGTATTTTTTGGCGCTTTGAACACCACAAGTTCGAGTGCCATTTAGTTCCAATGCATTGGAGAGAAGGCAGACATCTCCAAGGCCGATATCTCCAAAACTCTGGAACTCACACCAAAAACAGTGTAGATGGATAAATAGCATTATATCATACAAAGAGTGCGCTGGAATAAAATGTGCTGAACTGAGGTTTGTTGCAACATTTGGAGTGTAAGACAAAATTGAAAGTTTTTCAGTTTATCCAAAACACTTCTGTGTGAAATACTGGCAGAGATGGCAGCATGTGACGGATTTACCGCCAACAGTTGGCTGTGGTTAAATGTGCCCCTGACTACAGAAAGACGACCAAAAGTTCCTGAAGAATCCACCAAGTGAGCGAGAGCTTTTTTAGAGTTTTGCTTTTTAATTTTGAGTGATCATTTAATTTATTAGATAATACACTAAAGTGGTCAGGTTTTGATCCACAATTTCCCCTGTTAAATATTTTCCTGAAACAGGATATGTGTTTTGACTGTATTGCTGAAATTATACCTTAAACAGGTGCATTTCCCAAGATAGTATACTTCACTTCCCAGGATAGAAAATGGCTGACTGTCTGATAAAAGATTAATCTCTACTCCTCACCACATCACACCATCTTATCACAGTATATTTTAGGAAAGATTTTGTGGTGACAGCAGGCCATGACAACGCCTATCTCCTGAATGTTTTCTCTTCATTCTAGTATTTTTTGTTATTCATTTCACAAGCCTATTTGTTGCTACAACAAGCTTCATTTTTCTCCACTTGATTCCTTCCTGTTTGAGTACCTTTGCTGGCTAAGTAATCCATGTGGGCTAACAGTAAACATGGCTTCTGTCCCAACATCAAAATCTGAATCAGTCGCAGGCAAAATAAAGATGGAGAGGAAAATGAAAATGCACTGAGGGAAGAATGAATGAATTGTTTTTTATTTCTTAGAGAGACAGTCAAGAGGGGAAATGCAGGCTTAAGAGAACAAAGAGGGTTTTCCTCTCCCCACACTTTCTCTATTTCCTCTCTTACTCCTGTTTTTTTCTCTACATACCAACACCGTGAGTCACCTCTGGCAGGATACATCGGGAGACTCGCCAGTTCAGACTGAAAAGGGAGCGAAAGGGAGGTACGCTGGAGGACTGGAGCAGAAATCTGAGAGAGAAAAAGGAGGAGGGGAGGACAAAGCAGAGGAAAGACAGGAAGAGAGGAAGGAAGATATTTGGTGGGAGATTCCCAGGCTGCATCAGATAGGAAGTAGAAAGAGACCAAGTCAGGATTTCTCAAGAAACTTGAGCCATCAGTGACGTTTGAACAAAAAAAACAATAACAAAAAAAAATTGCCTAGAGCAGAAAATCAGTCATGAGTACTATGAGGGTCCTTAATCATATTTCTTATTACAAGATTCTTTCACAACACCAGCATAGAAAAGAGATTTGTCAGAAAAGAGATTTGACAGACTTAATTGTGGCAAGTCCCTTGTTCTTTGGAAATTATGAAAGTTGAAAAGAAGCCAGAGAGCTGTGAATGAAATCTAACAATCTCAGATCATTAAATGAAATTAACAAAAGTCTTTCATGAAAACTGAGAGGCCAGAGATACCAGAATTCATGTGGAGAGCATCAGACAGATGGATTCGGACTTTATTACAAAATGGTGCAGAAGAGAAAAGCTTTTTTTCTTCTGGTCTTTCGTCTTTTTATGCTGTTATCCTCAATCGGAAGTTGCACATATTCAACCAATTAGTATCAAATTCCTGATAAGACCGGCAGAGTGAAGACTCATTGACTGGATTGCTTATTTCTTGCCTCACATTTGTTCAGAAAGAGAGTTTGTTGGACTGCTGAGGTGAAATACGTGAAAGTTTACACAGCCTTCTTCATACAACAGAACCCTAGTACTCATGTTCAAAGCCCACTGGCTCACAGAACAGTAGGGGCCTCAGAAGAAGGGACTGCGGTTGTAAACTTCACCTAGTCAGGTGCCCTGAGCAGTTGGGGGTTCAGTGCATTGCTCACCTGGCACCTGACCTGGCACCTCTCCAGCTACCAGTCCACGCTCCATACTGACTGGTCAGCGCTGGACTTGCCCAGCTACATGCCTTCGAACTGAGCTACTGACATTCCCAGGCTATTTGTGGCAGGATACCTTGTAAAAACTGTGACAAAAAACTCAGCTGACAGTAGTCTCTGTTAAAAGTAGACTATACAGGATTTTCCTAAAAAAAAATCTACAGACTAATATAACGAAGTGTGTGGTGGTGTCTGTAGCCCTCTGCCTGTGTTTTCTTACTGTGCTTTGTTTGGGACGTTTCTGGGCGTCAACTTTTGAGCAGTTGCGTGTAGACCCCAGCCAATAATAGTGTGCAAGGTGTGAGATCTATAAAAATGCCTCAGAGTGTGTCTCAGAGTCTGTGTGTCTGCTGGACTGAGGGCGGGGCTGAGCTACACACACACACACACACACACACACACACACACACACACACACACACACACACAGTAAGTTGGCTTTAAATGTCGAGTTTTCTCATTACCCAGTGAAGGTGGAAACAGTCTCTCTCTACAGAGGCTCTCTGTTGTAAGATGGTGCAAATATTTTTACATGTCTAATATCTCTCTAATACATTTCTTTGGTGTTATTCTTGGTCATATGACTAAGGACATACATGATGGTTGGTATATGTTCTATCTTTCTAATGGACTGGTGGCTGTGTGAATTGTGACTCTTGTACATCAGGTGTGGCGGGCACATGAGTCAACATAGTGTGTGACATTGACTTTGGAGTCTGCAGTACATTTCAAACCAACACTGGTTCCCTTCAGCTCTGACCATTACCTTATTCAAACTATACACAAGTAGATTTTGTGCCTAAACCTGAAAGAACCTTATCTGTGAATTATTTTTGTACACTCATATGTGTCATTGTTTAGGGCAATAAAAACCTTTTTGATTGTTAAGATGACAGATATTCTGTTTAGGTGACCAGTGCAAACTATTCAGAAGCACTTTTTCACAAAATGCTAACTTACCTGTCAAGATCTAACTTCCGATAAAGGCTTTTCTCCAGCATTCATGTTATCACTATCTGGCTGTTGAGCCATTGCACTGTATAAATCTAAAATAAATGGAGCAGCAAAGGTTGCATACTTGGAAAGTGAAAGTGAGTAATAAACCATGTTTTGGAAAAAGCAAGTGTTATTTAAAGCTTTAAACTTCTTTAGAAGATCGGCTTGAGGCCAGACAGTGTGACCTCAGATGACAGGTACAATGTGAATTTGACTTGATATATGAAACTATATAATTTATTAGTTGTTTATTTACAATTTTGAGTGTGTTTCTATTGATTCAGAGTGTGAAATATAAAATTTCCTTGTTTGGAGGAATTGCCAAATTATTTTCTCACTATATCCTGGAAAACCGTACTAAACATCTGGCACTGTTGAGTGATGATGATCGAAATCAGCGGTATCGCTACATAAAACTGTCACTCTTTGTGCGACAGATAGTAAAATGAAACATGTTTGAACGCTGAGTAATATAAAGATCCTTTAATGAGTTATTTTTAAATCTCTTGGGCATTTTGCCTCAAAGCTACAGAAATCCAGGATTAGAAAAGTATGAGAAGTATGAGAAGTATTTGAAGCATTTGCGCGGTGGGTGGGAACACCCAGAGGCCCGGCAGGGTGGAGCTGCAGTCAGTTGTAGAGTCATACATGCAACACCAGTGAAGTCGGTCTTTTACTGTTACTAATCTAAGCTCTTTCCCACACACCTCCCACTTCCTCAACAGAGAAAAGGCCACAAAGAACAGATCAAACAGAAACGCCACCATCATACCTGTTACATGACAAACATGCCACACATACCGGCTGGGGCACCAACGCCGGAACACCATGCAGCCATGACAGCAACATTTCTCAAATAACAAAAGAAGGTGCAGCATGATGTACTTTATTGCTACACGCCTGAACACATCACCTGCTGCTTTCAAAGTATCAAAGCAACTAGAACTGAGAAAATATATTTTAACACGTCAAAATTTTTTAAAAATGTAGTTTATTTTTGCCATTTTTGTAAGGTAAGCTCATAATATCCAACACATTTCCAGACTGCAATTAAAATTGCTTTGGATGCTAATTTGAGAATGAACCTTTTGCACTGAATGACCCCCAGCGTCTTTGTAGCTGTAACCAGCAGCTCTATAGCTCAATCTGTCAGCCTGCAAAACTGTTCCTGTTCTCTGGCAGCCACAGTTTTTGGCTGAAATTCGACATGAGAAACTTAGATGTGACGTCATGTTTGAAGTATGTAGACTGTACAATGATCACACCTACTGAATCAAAGGCTACAACGCAAGTCAGTGAACAGGAAAGCATCATCAGTGTGCGTCATCCATCTATGCAGCTATAGAGGTAAACAATGAAGCTTAGTAAGAATCAAGCCCTTACGATAGTGGCGTTTTTGTGTATGGAAACTAAATCCAAAGAACAGGAGGAGGAGGCTAAATATGCTAAAATTAGATGCATAAATGTGTGTTTGTGCATCCTTGTTGGTTTGTGAGTAGACATAGGTTGTTGCAGCAGTCACATTGTTAGATGGTTATTCTAAATTTCTTACACTGTCAGAATTTTGAAGAAAAATCGGGAAGTGTTGCACTGGGTCAGAAGTAGTAGTATGCAAAAGATAAAAAATTGTTAGAAAAAAATCAAATAAAAAAGAAAATAAAACAAACACTGACTGCCCAACTTACTGACAATAAAGAGTAAAGTAATGGATGGTTGAATGATCTGAGGCACTCTAATAATATAAATTATAATATGAAAAGTAAATATTAATTTCATTAAATCATGGATACACCAGTACATATCGACTCAACTCTTCATCAGGGCATCGCTGTCAGAATTTTGTCCCAGGTTGTATTTGGTGGCAAGACCGGGAGAACGGACGTCATTGAACTTCTCTCACAGTGCTTTGTAACAAACACCACATGACCACTGTAAATGAAAGGTCTTTAGACTGAGCTATAAGAAGAGACAGGACGGGCTGAATGAATGAATAATTTTTTTTTAAACAGCAGACTTTAACGTTAAGAAAATCTGATAAGGCTGTTGGAGATTTTATATTCTGGTGGAAAAACAAATGAAAACCTTTGTAAGTGAACATTTTACTAATAGGTTCAGCATCAACATTTCTGCAGATTTCCAGATATTATAGTCCTTTATGTTTCCTTCAGAATGTATAATAAACTGTACATAAACATAATTTCTAGGAGAGTGGATTGATGTTGAACACATACAGTATAAAACTGTAGTTTGACTATGTTTAAGACTGATGGGACAGACTTACAAAGGGTTATACAGAAGCACTGTTACTCAATCTCTTTACCACTTTTTTAAGTGCCACATTCCGACACACCCTGTACTCATTGTGGAAGAACTAATCTGATGTGATGAAAGGGGATCTTTCCTGTGATGAAACAGTTTTGAAATGAAGGTGAGCGTAGAACTTCCGTTTCTTTTTTTCAACTCAACATATGTTTACTTTGATTTTTAAGTTAAAATCCCCAAATTTTCTTCCTCATTCTTGATTGTTTGTTTAAATTTTATATTTTTTTGTTGCACTCATTGTCCTCCTTTTCGGAGAGTTTTGTATTGGGCTGTTTTCCTTTTCTAAGCAAACTAATAAAGATAATGGTGATAATTACTATTATCATAATTGGTTCTATTAGCATTATTAGGCTATATTAGATTATTAAATTAAAACTGCAAACTCATATTTTTATCATTTAATAGTAATATAGAATATTATTCAGTGATTAATTAAATCAGTAAAACAGATATGATCATTGTTAATTTATTATTGTTAATTTATCATTGTTAAATGATGTTATAAATTATAATCACATGTTTTATTGCCGGGGGTCTGCAACCTGAGGCTCCAGAGCCACATGCAGCTCTTCACCTCCTCTCCAGTGGCTCCCTGTGACTTTGGCAAACAATTATATGGACATGAATAACATTATATATATATATATACACTACCGTTCAAAAGTTTGGGGTCACTTAGAAATTTCCTTATTTTTGAAAGAAAAGCACTGTTTTTTTCAATGAAGATAACTTTAAACTAATCAGAAATACACTCTATACATTGCTAATGTGGTAAATGACTATTCTAGCTGCAAATGTCTGGTTTTTGGTGCAGTATCTACATAGGTGTATAGAGGCCCATTTCCAGCAACTATCACTCCAGTGTTCTAATGGTACAATGTGTTTGCTCATTGCGTCAGAAGGCTAATGGATGATTAGAAAACCCTTGTGCAATCATGTTAGCACAGCTGAAAACAGTTTAGCTGGTTAGAGAAGCTATAAAACTGACCTTCCTTTGAGCAGGTTGAGTATCTGGAGCATCACATTTGTGGGGTCGATTAAACGCTCAAAATGGCCAGAAAAAGAGAACTTTCATATGAAACTCGACAGTCTATTCTTGTTCTTAAAAATGAAGGCTATTCAATGCGAGAAATTGCCAAGAACCTGAAGATTTCCTACAACGGTGTGTACTACTCCCTTCAGAGAACAGCACAAACAGGCTCTAACCAGAGTAGAAAGAGAAGTGGGAGGCCCCGCTGCACAACTGAGCAAGAAGATAAGTACATTAGAGTCTCTAGTTTGAGAAATAGTCGGCTCACAGGTCCTCAACTGGCAGCTTCATTAAATAGTACCCGCAAAACACCAGTGTCAACATCTACAGTGAAGAGGCGACTCCGGGATGCTGGCCTTCAGGGCAGAGTGGCAAAGAAAAAGCCATATCTGAGACTGGCCAATAAAAGAAAAAGATTAATATGGGCAAAAGAACACAGACATTGGACAGAGGAAGATTGAAAAAAATGTTATGGATGGACGAATTGAAGTTTGAGGTGTTTGGATCACACAGAAGAACATTTGTGAGACACAGAACAACTGAAAAGATGCTGGAAGAGTGCCTGACGCCATCTGTCAAGCATGGTGGGGGTAACGTGATGGTCTGGGGTTGCTTTGGTGCTGGTAAGGTGGGAGATTTGTTCAGGGTAAAAGGGATTTTGAATAAGGAAGGCTATCACTCCATTTTGCAACGCCATGCCATACCCTGTGGACAGTGCTTGATTGGAGCCAATTTCATCCTACAACAGGACAATGACCCAAAGCACACCTCCAAATTGTGCAAGAACTACTTAGAGAAGAAGCAGGCAGCTGGTATTCTATCTGTAATGGAGTGGCCAGCGCAGTCACCAGATCTAAACCCCATTGAGCTGTTGTGGGAGCAGCTTGACCGTATGGTACGCAAGAAGTGCCCATCCAGCCAATCCAACTTGTGGGAGGTGCTTCTAGAACGTGGGGTGAAATTTCTCCAGATTACGTCAACAAATTAACAGCTAGAATGCCAAAGGTCTGCAATGCTGTAATTGCTGCAAATGGAGGATTCTTTGACGAAAGCAAAGTTTGAAGGAAAAAATTATTATTTTAAATACAAATCATTATTTCTAACCTTGTCAATGTCTTGACTATATTTTCTATTCATTTTACAACTCATGGTGGTAAATAAAGTGTGACTTTTCATGGAAAACACAGAATTGTCTGGGTGACCCCAAACTTTTGAACGGTAGTGTATATATATATATATATATATTTAAATATTTTTCAGGTTTCATTGTTGTAGGTCTATGAAAAAGTTGAGGCAGCTCAAAATTTCAAGCCAACATACTACAAATATAGTACATCAGTTCTGAGCCCAAGTCAAATTCTTCAGTTTTGAAAAAGTTTTACCAACTACTAATCTTTTGTGGAGATAATTTACTTTTCTTCTTTGGATAAATTTAAGTATTTGATTTTAGAAGCCTCTACTGTCTATGGCTCGGCGTCTTTTCCTCTAAATTGTTATAGCGGCTCGTCTTCTTGAGTCTCATAAGCTTTGGCTGCCAAAAAAAAGTCTTCAGGGAAAAGAGTGAATTTAATAATTGTGGCTCCAGACAGATTTTTTCCTCCTTTTTTGTCCAAAAATGTCTCTTTAATTCGTAAAGGTTGCAGACCCCTGGTTTAAGTGAACCCAACTCAAGTACACTGAGATTGGCAGGTTTTTCAACCTCAAAGTACAAGTAACTTATTTAAAATGAGTGTTAATAACAAGTTGACAAAAACTGACTTAGGTGAATTCAGTATTTGTAATTAAACTTGATGTAAGTATTTACTGTGTAATATTAGCACTATTAGGCTATATTAGATTATTAAAGTAAAACTGCAAATTCATATTTTTATCATTTAATAGTAATATAGAATATTATTTTGTGATTAATTAAATCAGTTATACAGATATTATCATTTTTAATTTATTATTGTTAATTTATCATTGTTGTTAAAAAAATATATAATCACATGCTTTATTGCTATTTTAAATCTCAAATGTTTAATTGTTATCTCCTTCTGTTCCTGCATGAGCCATCAGCAAATCTGACTTTCTGTAAACCCCACAAAGATTTACACTTCCCGGTAAACTACCTGCCGCCTTGTTAAATCAGGTCCTCAGGAATGCTGGCTGAGAGTTGGACAGATGATGAGACATGTCGAGCAACGTAAACTCACTCTTCGAAAAATCAGACGGAGACTTTGGCTTTCACATGAAATGATTTCACTCATCAGCCCGTAGCAAGACAGTCAGAGCGTGGCAGGTGGAAAACTACAGGAAGATAACAGGAAGGAAGTGAGTTTGAAAGTTATCAGATCACTCAATCAAAACAAGAAGTTATTCAGTCTGTTTTCTTTTTAATATAGAAATCATCCTATAATATACATAATAAACTGGCCTCCAAACTAAAAATTAAAGGAATTTTTTTTAATTTTATTTTTTTAGGAAAAATCCTGCATAGTATGCCATAACCGACATTTATTTGAATTAGACAACAAAACAGTCAGACTTGATTTTTTCCCAGACAGCCGGAAGCAGGGCAATGATTTAATGTCAGAGGCATCTGTAAAGTGTTGAAATGTGAAACCAGAAGAGAAATGAATACAAGGTGAGACACATCAGATACTGAGTTCATCAGTCCCATTCAGAGAAAGAGTTCGAAGTCATTTTCAGAAGAATAATAGGAACAAGATTCGCCACCATGTTTCTGCTTCACTAAAAAAAGGGGCAAACATGTTCTGTATTGCACTGAACCAGTGGCGGCTGGTCAATAGACGGCGCCACCCCACCTCTCTCCACATCCTACAACTTAAGTGAAGAAGACTTAATTACTCTAAAATATATTCTGTATATTTCTTTAAATGAGCAAAGTCAATACTGTGTAGTTAGTGAGTAAAATGTATAATCTGCACTAAAATGTGTTGTTAAAAATGTTTTAAGATGTCCAAAATAGGTCACGTGTTTCCGGCTTGGGGTGCAATTTTTTCGGCCATTTACTCTCACTATAAGTTGTACGTGCGCAGTTCGATCCTCTTAATACAAGAGATAGGAGCTTGGTGGGGCGCACACAACCTGCGCCCTCAGCATTTGTCAGATGTCTGTCGGTAACTAGTAACTGTACCTGTCAGGTAAATGTAGTGAAGTAAAAGAGTACAATATAAAAAGTAACATAATATGGATGGTAAAGTACTTGAGTAAATGTACTTAGTTACATTCCCCCACTGCAGATGATAGAAGCTGAATTTGTGGTGTTGGTCTGTTTTTCAAACTTTTAAATAGTTGCTGTTTGTGAAAAAAGTGGGTGACACACCTTAGAATAGGTACTTTATATAAACCTGTCAAAGACATTTAACCACAAAGTCTCTGAGACATTTACATTTCTCAGGGAGAATTTATGTATAAAAAGTAAAAAAGTGTGTTTGAAATTTTCTTTCATTGTCTGAAGGTTTGTGGTATCAGATTTCTTTCATACTTATTGAGGTACTTTTTGCCTACTGTAGTCTTTCAGCATAAATTGTAAAATAAAATATAATTATTATAAAGGATTTGCACAAATTGAAGTACCTTAACTTACCTTAACTAAGCAAGTTCCATCATGTTATAAAACATGGTCATTAAGTCCTACAAGTACAAATAAGGGCCCTTTTCATATAAAATCAAAATACACTGGTGCGATACTTTACGATGTTTGTCTGATTTTCGCTATAGCCCCCCCTGGAGAAAAATTCACCAGCCGCCACTGCACTGAACGTATCACTGGAAGTTAATCAAAAGGTGTGGAATTGTCCAATACAGATGTAATTTTTAGCGATGCTGGACTGATTTGGTATAGACGTTTCAACCAGGAAAACTGAAAATAAAGTCAGGAAGATTATCCCTTTGCATGTTTAGACCTGTCGTTTATTTCTCTTTCCGTTCTGCCTTTCACTCCTTTCATGCAAGCTCAGTCATGATTTCCTTGTCATTGCCTGGGGCTTTCAATTGTGATATCAGCTGCTCTCTCCTGTCCAATAGTACAGCGACACACCTTCATTGTTAGCCTGTCATCTTGCGGCTGTCTTTTTAAATATGTTTCTCTCTCTGCCTTTAGTCACTCATGCTGCAGTTATGCACGCTCCTCCACCTCCACATCACCACCCAGGATTTGCAGATTCATCAGCCTCATCAGCCTATCGGCCTATTTAAATATAAAGCACCATTAAGACACAAGGTAATTCAAAGTGCATTACAGGGGCAAAGAAATACATTTAAAAAAAAAGTGGCAGATTTCCTGGGGAAAAAAAATAATTCACCCGTCAATCAGAGCCTTTGATGTGTCATGCTCTAATGATTAGCACCATCTGGCAACTGCAGATTTAGTAAATAAAAATTTCATTCATAACTTTTTGTATAGTTGTATATTACTATAATAATGTATGGGTATCACAAAAACCTGGGTTTGCCTCTGGACACACCATTTAAGAACCACTGCATTAGACATTTATGTAAAATTTTGTCATAATTTGTGTATGAACAGGGGTGTGTCCAGACTTTTTTTGACAGGGGTGGCCCAAGTGAGGCACTGACATATGCAGGGGTGGCATGAAGTGTGTGTCTACTAATATTACAGTACCTTACAGCTTCTTACATTCCTGTGTTTAAAAAAAGCATCTAAAAGTTAAATATCACCAATCGCAACACAACAGAGTGGCACCATAAAAATATAATATAGTGTCAATACTTCATTCATGCTTTGAGACTCCTGAATTCATCCTCCACACTCTATCACGAAAAATGCTTTTATTTTTATGATTAATTTTTAAATAAATTCACCTTTTACCAATTGTAAGAACTAAAAGTTGGCTACATACAATAGAAAACAATGCACATTTAAAAAAAATACTCATCAAACTGATTCCAACTGTGGTCCCGACTCTCACTGGACAAATAATGAATCATACAATCAGATTTCAGGGGCGACTCAAGGTGACCTTTGACCTCCAAAATTGAATCAATTCACCCTTGAGTCAGAGCGGGTACTTGTACCGAATTTGAAGAAATTCCCTCCAGGTGTCCCTGACACATCACATTCACAAGAGTGAGACAGACATGAGGTCACAGTGACCTTTGCACATTGACCACCAAAATTGAATCAGTTCATCCTTGAGTCCGAGCGGACGTTCGTGCCAAGTTTGACAAAATTCCTTCAGTGTGTTCTGGAGATAGAAAAATACAGCCGCTGCTCAGGGCAGACACCCATCGATTACATCGATCTCCCTGTAGAGTCTAAGCGCCAAAGACTTTCAGTCAAGACTAATTATCAAATATCTTCTCTAAAATAAACATTTCTCTTCAGTTTCTCCTGATTAAACTAACATTGTATAAACCAGACAGTTACTGCTGGAATCATGGTCACTCATATTAACATTTGTTAGTTTTTCCTGTTGCACATGTTTTTGTTATCATGCTTGTCTAGCAGACTCAGTCAAACTGAATGAATGAACCTCTCTGTGTGACAGCAGCCAGCTGGAACGTGTCCAGATAAATGTCCCTCTGACCTCCAGTCCTCCTCCGCTCCTCTCTTGTTTGTTTGAATGAATCATAAAGAGCTTGTGTTAATGTTGATAACGGCATGGAGCCGGCCTGTGATTGCACGAAACATCGCAGCATCACACTGTGACGACTATCGTGCAGAGTTTCTCACTCGTGATAACCCAGAAATAAATGCTGGCCTCCTCCTCGACGCTGATAACTGGCTAACTTTATCTAACGGCCTCATGATGACTCAGGAGTTATGTCTAAATACAGACCTTGTAGGAATCTGGGTTTTCTTACAGCAAAGGTGGATTACATTATATGATTTTCATGAATCTGGGAAATGAGTCCTGAATTCCTGTGTTTTTTCCAGAGACAGTGTCCTGGTTTGTCAAATGGTGAAAGTTTCTGAAGAACTATTTTCCTCCTCTGTGTGCACATGGAGATGCACAGGACAGTTTCTTTTTTGTGTATTTTTTATCGTACAAGTGGGGAGAACATTAGTCCTGTCCCATCCTGAATGAATTGCGTCTTTGTGTGAAGAACAGAAATGGGGACATGAACTGGGTCAGACTTCAGCGAGCTGGATGACATCCACCTGTTAAATAATCTGATGGTCCACCAGGTCGACCTGAAAGTCTGCTGGTTTTCGTTGCAAACACAACCTCACATGACAGCAGCTGATTTTAACCCGACAGAGGGGGAAGTGAGCTACAAACAGTTTAGCTCGGTTATCACTGTTGTAGTTTCTTCTGTCATCATAAAAGCTGACATGAACCTCTTGGTCTCCATTTAGTTTTCTCCTCTCGGGGGGATCAAGAACCTTATGAGAAACAAAGGAACTAAATATGGATTGGAAGAACCAGGGTCTAAATTTAGTTCCTGTATGACGGTTCAAACAGGGGCATTGATAAAAGTCCAGGAAAGCTTAGTGGTGAAGTCTGTACAAATAACCTTCGCTGACTGGTCAAACACATCGATCAATATTAAGACAAGGGTCGAACATTCCTTTAGTCCCCAGCTGAGTCCTATAGTTCCTTGGCCTTTTTGGTCAAAAAGATGCTTAGATAATCCTCATGTTTGAAAGCTGGAACTGTTGAATATTTGGCTTTTTTTTTCTCTTTTAAATGTCCTAATAATCATTAATTTCTGTCATTCAGATAATCCAGTGGTTTTCAAACTGGGGCCCCTGACAAAAGACAAATAGAGTACTTTAACTTTTGCCACATTTTGATTGATTGTAATGTGTAATGATCCTAGTTTGATCATTGTTTGACTTTATTTTCTTCAAATATGAAAATAACAAAAATACTTTTCTATCTACTGTCAGGCTCCGTGACTCCGTGATTTTATATAGTTGAAAACAATGAAGTAAAGCAAGTGGCTGAAATAAAATGTTTTTCTTCAAGCAGTGGAGGAGACTCATGAGTTTGACCTGTTTCTTTACTGTTTGTTTATAAAGTAAAATGAGTCAAATGCAGCAAGTAGCAGTAAAAAGAAGAATTTCCCTCACAGCCTTCTCTGCAGAGGATCTGATGTGGAGCCATCAGGAGAGAGTTTTAAGAGTTTTGAGAAGAGGCTGAGTGTGAGGAGTAAACCGCTGATGAAATGAAAGGGTGATGACGCCGATGTTTACAGTCTGTGGAGGACGGATCTCCTCTCATAGCCACATTTGGGCAAGTTTGGACAAATGTCTGGACGGTGAGATGAAGCTGCTCTGGTTCCTGCAGCAGTCGACGGCTGTTATCAGTTGTTTGACTTTGTCTGCTGTGTGTTGGCAGTCTGCAGGAGTTTCCCTCCTCTCCAGGACACCTCTTCCATTCTGTGTCTCTGTTTTAATGTTGTTGCTGTTACAATAAATCAGGACATCTGCATAGCTTGTCAAAGTATGTTTTCCAGTTTAGCTCATTACAATGGTGATGCTGGTAATGATCAGCATCTTTAAGCATCTTGAGGTTGTGATGTATCTGTCATACATTTTACAAAATCATAGTAAATTCCCTCTGTTGCTTTTGAAACTCTTGATTGCATGTTGTTCCTCTATGTCTATTTATAACCTCTTCTAAACACATGACAAATGATACATAGTTTCTGAAAACATGTGAAAACCCTGAATTATGGAGTTAGACCATTACATTTTTTTTATTTGTGTTCAGGGTTTTTTGGGGTGGATCTGAAACATGGCTTGATGATGTGTCAGAGCCATGGTTGAATATTTTTCAACTTGTGTGAATGATCATGTTTTTACATTAACTTCTGCAAAATCTACTCGTGTGACAAATTCTGTTCACTCCCTAAATGTGAACATGCTATTTCTGCATTCACTTAAAGCACCATGACCTGATTTTTATTTTGTCCACATGGGAGAATTAGAACAGACTGAAAAGTCATCATCCGACAAGTTATTATCTTATAAAATTGTTGTAGTGAACATGTTTGCTAACACTTGCCTACTTTCATATCCAGCAGCACGATCATCCCATTGGAATTGTGAACAAATAGACAATTAAATTTGCCAGAATTTTCTTGAGTTAAATAAAGATAAAAACTGAAGCAACTGTTTTTGGAGCCAAGAAATAAAAGTCAGCGCTCAGCTTCAATCGGTAATGTTAAAACGAAACCAGAAATCTAGATGTGGTCATGGACATGAATTTTGACAAGTTAGTTACAAAATCAGAAGAATATGTCACAAATTAAAGGACTTATGTCTCATGAGGATTTGGAAAAACTTGTCCAGCCATTTATCTTCAGTTGACTCCAAGACCAAAAAAGTGGATCACATCATTCTGGTTCTGGGGTCCCTACACTGACTTAAAAATGATAAAACAAAATTGTAAAATAGAGTTGCTACATGGTTGAGCAGCCAGATGTTTAAACAAACAGAACTTCACTTAAAATGTTTTCCACTGATACCAAACTTGTCAGGCTGAAAAATTAAGATGTCAACCTATTTTACATTTTTCTAAAAACAGTGTCTTGGGTTTTAATATTACCCTCATTCTTAATACAAACAAGCAGATTCAGACGTGGTCAGTGGCGTGCATGACTCTCAGAGGTTGAGAGGTCAAGCAATGTCCATGTGTGTATCAGCAGGACGAATTTTACAGTGAAGCAACGTGAGGCAGTGAGTAACACTGGGCTTTTACCATGACAACAACTTCAGCAATGGCATCACTTCCTTTATATGACTACTACGGTCCATGACACTGCATCTGAGCCAAAGGTCAAGGGGGCAAAAACTAGTTCAGTGAATGTACAGAATTTATGAGGGCCAAGGTACAAATGTTTAATTATAAGCAACAAGAGAAAAATATAGTTGTCTTCAATATGAATGTATAACTTTTTGCGTTGCTGTTGTTTCCCCTCCAAGTTTTAAACAGACTTTCCATGACTTTCCAGAGCAGAGAAAGAGAAACACGCTCCGAGGTGCTGCTGGTGGTCACAAGCATTGTGTAGAATGGCCATGATCAGCTCTGTCTGCCGTGGCACGGCCGTAACGTGACACAGCCATGCCAGGTGGAATTTAGCCGTAAAATCCCATCTTATACTGGGCAGATAAACAATCATACTTGAGGATAATGGTGTGCCCTTATAAAAAGGGCACACCATCTGCATGCACTGGGACACGTGCGTACCGAAAATTGTGATGCACTTTATGACATTTTGTCTAGTGGAAGGGTACTCTAGAAGGCACTTTACCATACTTTGTACACTGGAAGGGTACTTTAGAGGCACTTTATCATTTTTACCTACCATAGGGGCAACCAAGAGGGCAGGTTTGCAGCATTTTATTGAACAGACGGCCAGCAGGGTTGCAATTGCTAGGCGGCTGAAGGGTTGTGTATTTCCTCTTGTGTGGATGCAATGGTTAAAGAAAACCCACTTAAATCACTGGCCATGATCACAATCATGACAAGAGTTATTACATAATTGTTGTTTTCTTCTTATCCTTGATTTTCTTAATATAGTGTCATTAAACTGCTGTAAATTGTATTTTTTGAATGTACACTACTGTATTATTATACCACTTAAATGTATAAATCTACTTCACTTGTGCACTATACTGTATAGTCTGTGTCCTGAATGTTTGGATCAAACTGTGGAGGAGTTTTTGCAGTTGAGTGGTTGTTCACAGTGATTTTCCAGCAACTTTACACTCATGTTATGACGTCCTTGTGTTGTTGAAACTGTGTGTGTGTACTTATTTGTGGTCTGTGCGTGTGTGTTTGTGGTGGAGTGGATCCCCTCAAAAAGCCTTTGTTTTAGTGCACACAGAGAGCTCTTGCGTCATCACACACACACTGTGAGGAGGACCCAGTCAACACTGGTGACTGAGAGGAATTACCAGGAGGAAGTGATGTCATGTGTGGAATGAAGAAACTGTGGTTTGAAGGAGAAGCATGAAAAAAGAGAAACAGCTCTCCCTGCTGGACATTTATATACATACATATATAACAGTTGGGTTTTATTCAAAATCATGTTGTGTTTGAGAACAAGTAAGAAAATAAGAAAGATATCTGTAGGATGTGACGTGATTTCTCCTCAGATGAAGCTGATAAAGTGATCAAATTTCTCAGAAAGTAGAGTAAAACACTCGGTGTTGGAAAATACATTTCCTCAGGTGCTGTATTTAAGCACAATTTGAGGTACTAACACTTTACTTGAGTATTTCCAGTTAATGCTACATCTACTCCACTACATTTCAGAGAATAATACTGCACTTTTTATGTCACTACATACTACGTTTACATTTATTTGGCAGCTGTAGTTGCTAGTTACTCTACAGATAAAACATTTAGACTAAAACACACATAATTGCATTGTTGGAGATTAAATTAATGGTCCCTGAACTAGCTACTACTACTACTACTACTACTACTACTACTACTACTACAACCTACTAGTTCTAGCAACCTTTCATATGGTTTCATTTAAATTAGGTCAAATATGATGTGTGTATCTGAACTTCCCCTCTCCTTAATCATGTCATGACCACTCAGATTTATCTGAAGGGCCTTTGGAGGGGCCTGACCCCTATGTGGGGAACCACTGGACTAAGTGGACTAAGTGTATCAGCTACAACAGTAAAATGTTGTGCACACACTGATGCATCAATATTAACAAAGAATTTATCAAAGGAGATATTTTTTACAGCACAAGTATTTTTTTTGTGTGTGTGAGGTAGCTGATAATCCAACACAGCATTTATCAGGCAACATAAATGAGAACTGAGCAAGTGAGGATTAAAAAATTATAACACAACATTATTCATGTTGCATAATGAATACTATTACTTTTCTTTTCATACTTACATATACAAGTATCTGATAAGACTTATCTGCTTTTATTTGAGTAATAAGCCTCTTTCTCAGCAGTCTCTTTGACATTAAATAGTAGAGTAAACACGTGTTACCAATTATACTAGTTAAGGTCAAACAGAGTCAGGGAACAAAACCTTAATTAGTGTCATTGGTAGCCTGTGTTACTAGTTCATGTTAAAGTGCTGCTGTGGTTTATATTATGAATGCAGAACTTTTATTTGTAACAGAGTATAATTATGAGACGCTGTTGCCTCCTGCTGTCTAAAACATGCACACACACACTCTGTCTGTGAGCTGTGGGTTCAGGCTTGTGTGGTCATGTGACTAGAACATCAGTGGTTCAAAAAAACGAAAAGAAAAAGAAGAAAGAAAAAAAGGATGAGGAAGCTGGCTGAGCGAGATACTGCTGAGGTAACTCTTACAAAAAACTGTCCATCCCTGTTACACTGGCATGAACTGTATTTATTTTATATGATGTACTGTATACTTATTTCATATGAATTGTACATGGTTAATTAGTGCATTACATTGATTCAATACGTCACTTTCCTGAGCAACATCAGGAAATTATACTGGTTTAAAAAGTCTCTTATAAACATTACATTAATGTACACTGCTTGGTGATACTATATATTCTGTCTTTGATTTTTTTTTTTACTTTTTTCTTCCTCTGTGTCTTTTCTTCTCTGTACTGGTTGTTGTGTTGTTCTACAATTAATTTTCCTCATTATTATCATCATTATAATTTTAAAATTTTTCAGTTGTTCCTATCCAATATTTTGAACGGCAACACAACATAAAACTGACTCCCTTAATCACTCCCCCCCCCCCCCCAAAAAAAATGACATTAATTCACCTGATGATTTAATTAATGTATTTTAATGTATTTTAGTGGGATTATTATTGTATTATGATAAAGGGATTTATTTTTTGAACCTTTTTTTGGACTTAATTAGACAAAAATTAAATTAAATGAACATTCTGTGATGCCTTTCACTTTCTAAACTGCATTTTAAGGTTTGGTAGTAAAGTCATTGAATTTAAGGTCATTTTACAGTACAAATTAAGAGGTTCGTCTTGTGTTACATTGTTTATTTTAAGTTTTTTTTTATCCTTAACTCATGAAGAAAAACAGTTTTAAAACCCTCAAATTCTAACAATACCTTAATTTATGCTTTATTTATTCCAAATTTGGAATAAGCCAATTAAAAACCTGAGCAATAATATAAATCCCTTAAAATACCAATAATTTGTACCTGGAAATATTTCAGATCTCTTTCATAAACTAGAATAACATTTTAAATAGATATTTAATGAATTAGCCAATCAATTTAAATCAATCTGTAAACCAAGGGGACAGTTATTATTCAGTACTTTAATCTAATCTAAACTCTAATCTAATCTTGTTTATTGGTCATTAACAGGTTTGAATTTCACTCTTCCTAATAAATTGTGGGATCTTTGATGTTTTTCAGGGGTATCTTAAAGTTACTGATTGTAAATTAAGGAAGCTCTGGGGCACATGAAAAAAGGTCAGAATAATTTTTCTAAGTGTGGTGTAATTCTCATGTTGACCACAAGAGGCTGAAGTGCACCACTATTAAAATCCACCTGGATGAAAACATGAATGCATTTAGTAGAGTACAGGGTAATGATGCACTTCAGTCATAAACACAGGAGAGAAAACATTTTAGATCAGACTTAAAAACTTCTCAGGATTTCTATTTATTTGTTGATTATATTTTGTATAGATAATCTGAATCTGTGTATTTGGCATGGAAATATATTACAGAAGTATAAAGAAACTTAAGAATACTAAAATTAAAGTGCGGTTCTGCAAAATTGTACTTAGGTACAGAAGCCTACTGTACTAATTACTAAATTTATTTATTTACATCCCACAACTGGTAATTTCTCTTATCTGTTAATTAGAAAAACTATATTTTTTCCTTCACTACCTTAAATTGAATTCCAGCCACATATTCAATAATATAAATAAAGTTACACTTACATGAATCTAGCCTTTATTATTATAGACTTTACCAGATGTACTTACTTTTTGCTACTGGTTCTTGTAGTCCTAGCCTATAATTTTCTTATCTTTAATGGTTTGTTGTATAATTTTATATATTATGTGTTGATTAACTGATTTAAAAAATGTAATTATAATTTCCTTAACTGTGCCTACACAAAGTGACACAAGGTACTCCTCTGGCACACTGGCACAAATGTTTTTTAATTATGGTGGACTGCAATGACTGACGATTTTCTATGCTGTTGTCCTCGTATTTTATCATTTTTATAGGCTACTGATATGAACCTCTCTGAAAGTTGAACTGAATATATTAGGAATATTATAGAAATCAAACTGGTGGAAACATCTTTGTTCTTTTTTTGTGTTACATGATAAAATAAAACAAAAGAGAAGGAATATAGGGGAGACTGGGGACAGTTGCAACAAATCTTATTTATCCAATCAGAAACATGCTAGAGTGATGATACTCATACTACACATGCTCAGTTGGATCCTCTCCCCTTTATGAAGACAGGAGACACGTTCAACTGCTGCTTTTTTATTTATTTATTTTTAATTTTTTTGGAAGAAAAAAAAGAAAAAAACACAATAAAACAAAACTTCTTTTGGAGCTATTAAAGTGATTTTTTGTGAGCTGTATTTTTGTTATATACTGTCCTTTTGTATGATTTAATCAAATGCTTACTTAGTTTTACAGTGTTTACTTCTTAAGTGAACAGTATGGGTGTAGGTTAATGTGTTTAGCGAGCACACAATGTTCTGTCATGGCCATTAAGGTAGGGACAGTTGCAACCCATTGTCCATAAGCAGCCATAGCAAAACAGACACAAAAATATAAACATACTCAATATACACAACTCACTGTGGGACACATAAAGGGACAATTTACCCATATACAAATCTACATATTTATAAAAGATTGTTGCATTGCAAATTGTTCAGTTCTTCTTGTCTCACACTGAAATATAGAGACTGAATAGCATCTACACAGTCAAGGTACACAGGAGGCCTATTTCTGTGCATGAAGAAGCAATGACCTGCCTGTTATTTGATACTTTATTACTATAATATCATTGTAAAATGGTGCATATTTTCAGAATTTTCATGAAATGTAATTTTTTTGTCTTTCCAATATCATGACAAATATTGATATCTGATCATGTCACAACATCAGACTTAGTCCTTTTAAATAAATATTGCGAAAGACATATCATATGTAATCACCTATAAATAGTATGGGTAATCAGAGGAAAGATTTAAGTTTAATATATTGTGATTTGGTTGGTCTGGTCCAAAGAGTCTCTGAGTAACAGAGAGAAATGCAAAAAGGGTTGCAACCGTCCCCAGTCTCCCCTACAATAATGGTTTATAAAATGGACCCACTCTAGATTAACATTAATACATTTGGCAGATATTTACAAACAGAAATTAGTATGTTTTTTATCTAGAGAGAAAACAAGAAATACTATGGAAATAGAAATAAATAGAAAGAAAAAAAGTCTGCCCTCCGTAGTTCCCTTCGTAGGGCTCTACTGCGGATTTCCTTCAAGTTCTCAGATGTCAGACACTCAGGGGGCTCATGTTGCCTTCTTCCTCCTCCTCCTCCTCCTCCTCTTCGGAAACGGGATGTGATGTAAATACACAGCAACTTTTTTTTTTTTGTTCCCTCTCTCTGGAGTGTGCAGATCTTCTTCTTCCAACACATTGCTGAAGGAAAAACTAGAAGAAGAAGAAGAAATATATAAAAGAAGAGAAACACGGCGGACAGTAAACCACCAGACAGATCAAGACTCCGTCACTTTTCTCCACCATGATCCTGTGAGCTCCTCCGTCTGTCTCCGACAACAAACTCTGTCTCCGACCTGCTGTCCGGACTGGACCTCGAGAGAAAAAAAAAAACGGATCAACCCGGAGAGAAGCTCGCTGCTGTTGTGGATCCGGAGGGAACCCGCGGACAGGTAAACAGCTGACACTTTCTATCTGTGGGCTTATAAAAGAGGAGAGTGAAAGAGGAAAGTGAAGCCGGGCGGAGAGTTCAGACTGTCTGTCTGTCTGTCTGGAAACTTTGACTGCATGACAACAGAGCTGAGAGCTGCTGCTGCTGCAGACTGAGGCCTACAGCTCAGATCATATCTGACATCTGTTATCTGCAGGAGAAATGAGCCAATAAAAGTTCACTGATTAAACAAATTACACTACCAACTCTAATCACAAGATAAACTACAGGAAAAAAACATAAAACTGCAACATCAGGTTTACAGAAATCTTCCATGTGCAAATTGGATCACTGTAGGAATATTAAAGTGATAGTATAACAGATATAATAGGATAAACTCACCGTCACCTTAAAAGACAGAATATTAAAATATTGTCATGACCAGGATACTTGATCAGAGGTTTAATTAGTAGATAAAATCCTATAAAATGCAATACAGCTGTCATAGAGATCATAGAGAGAAGCATGGATGCACTGTCAGTTAATGTATTTTAAAAGAACTGTAGTGTTGTGTCTTGTAAGAGGTGTATATTCTAACAGGAGTGAGAAAGTCACTACAAAGCGGATCAGAAATAATAAATGAATGAGTATTAGTGTGAAATCTGGTAGATGAATAATATTTCCTAATTACTTCTGACACATTTAATAAATATAATGTAGATCAGCTGCTTTAAACTCATTGTGGTGCATCACAATGAGAATACATGAATACATTATACTATTACAGGAAATGTGAATACACTGAACTGTGATGGAGTGAATAAAAAATGTTTATAGAACACACTAGAGCACTAATTGTTTAGTTCTTCCCAGAACAATTTTAATAATCTTTGTATCGTTTAAGTCATTTTTCAAATGAAATGCCAAATATTTGACAGTTCCAGGTTCTCAAATGTGAGAATTTGCTGTTTTTTCTTGTCTTACATTATACTAAATAAAATACTTGGGCTGGTTTGGACCTGTAGGTCGCACAGAACAAGACATTTGCTGATCTCAACATTAGCTCTCAGAAACTGTGATGGGTACTATCAACGATTTCTCACCAAATACACAATAAACCAAGACAATAATCAGCAAATTAGTTGATAATGAAAATAATCTTTAATTGTAGCTCTTTAATGAAGAGATAAAAAAATACAGTAAAAAGCTTTTTATCCTAAAATATAGATAAAATAAAAATTAGGACCATACTCTCTAACTATATGTGTTGTTGTGCCCAGCAATATTCTGTTTATTGGATGTGTAAATTAAGGAGATAATGTTAAGTTTTGTTCTGTAAGGTGCTGGGTTGAACTTCTTACAGGCATCATAGCATTATGGAAATGAACACAGAGCAAATAATCATCATAAATACTGATAGCAGCAACAACAAATATTACTGTGGCAACAAAGCAGAAATTAAAACAATAAAACTAAAAAGTCTCAGAGTAAGACAGAATGGATGACTTTACAGTATTTTAATTTAATCTGTGATTTGTTAATTATTGACTCAATAGAGACAGGAAATAGTCAACAAATTCAAGTCTCTTCAACATTAAGTTTTTACAGTTTACAGTATCAAACCTGCTGGACGGTCTAATCACTGTGGAGTGTGCATGTTCTCCTGACCGAGTTTCCTCCGGGTGCTCCAGCTTCCTCCCTCACTCCAAAGACATGCAGGTTAGGTTAATGCGTCAATAAAGTGAGGTCACCAATTAGCAGGTTTGGTTGACTGGTGAATTAAACTGTAGCCCTGTGATTGACTGGTGACCTCGAGCACTGCTCCAGATTAAACTATCTGACAGTATATAAAGTAGGTAAAAAGAGCTCAACCTGAAACATCTACAGCAGTAAAATGCAACAGACACAATATGAATCCAAAAACATCAGATATAATAGTAATACACTTACGGGGACTATTTCTCTGCAGAATTACTTTTACTTTAAATAATTTAAGTAAATTTACTACATTCTTCTACTGAAGTAAAAATGCAGGATGCCATATATACTTTTCTTTAATTAAAATATCTATATACTACTACTGCTAATACTGCATAATCAATACTACATTTGAGGTGAACACAGACATGATTCAGTAGACACCTACCAGCCAATCAGAGAGCAGGATAATATGTTATGGCTGAAATTTTTGGTTGGTACATAATTGTTCAGTCTGCAGTGTTCTCATAAGCTCTGTGTGTGTGTGTGTGTGTGTGTGTGTGTGTGTGTGTGTGTGTGTGTGTGTGTGTGTGTGTGTGTCAGTGTGTTGCTGACCTCTTGACCTCCTGTGAGGTGTATTAGGGATCATGTTTGGGTTATTTTTATGCTCACAGCTTAGTCAGCTCAGTTTACAAGGACAAACTAACTGCTGACAGCAGAGTTTCAACCCTCTAAACACAAACTTCTCCCATCAGTCTCTTCTCTCTTCTTTACTCTGACTTTTTTTTTTATCTCACCAGCCTCACTTCATTAGTCCTTTAGGACAATGTAGAGAGATTAAAAATGGAAATAAATTTCAATATCAACTGATGTTCAGCAGAAATCCCTCAGTTACAACACTTTTGTTCAGTTCTGTGAATCTTGACACTAGTCCCAACTCAAAATAATGCACTAGCTTTTTTTTTCAGAGCTTTCAACCACATGGTTGTTCTGATACCAGTACCAGTATCAAAAATGCCTTCAATACTGCCTAAAATGCTGGGTTGGGTATTGGAGAGTATGTGAGTGTCAGCACTGATCCAGTATCATGTATATATTAGCCCTGAAATGCAACCATGCTTCTTCCCAGCAGTGTCCCATGCATTTTAAAACATCAACAACAATAGTCAAGTTTTGCAGAGAATCTCATGATTTACAGAATGGAATATAAAAGAAATTAAATTGTGACTTTACTGACTTGTAAAATTATCTCTTGAATTGATAAACACCATGTGCGTCTCAACCTTTATATCTATATTTCCAAGCGAATCAGTGTAACTCACTGTACCTGTTGTTAAAACATCTTAAAAATATATCCTGTGATAATAAAATTCCCTGGTGCGTAGTTAAGAGGGGGGCTGAAACCAGTGTCTTTTTGAACACACTGGTATCAGATCTGTGCTCAGTATTGTGCCATATGCAAAGTTTGGGTATTGGAATTGGTACCAGGAAGAAAAAACTTGTATCAGAGTATATCTAGTTTTCATCCTCTAGAGGACTTATTTCTGTTGTCATGGAGATAGATGTGTTGACCTGCAAGCTCAATGCCAGGAAACTACTTCTTTTCCTTGGCTCGATAGCTGTTTTGATTCTGTCCATAGCTCTTTAAGACTTTTCTTCCATGTCGGTTTAAATGTTAAGGATCAAAGTTCATTGCAGACTTTGGATAAACTGCTGCCCTATTAATGTTGAAGTTATTACCTATAATAGTCAATTAGTCAACTGAAAGAAAATTGGCAAATCTGCAGCTTATGCTGGCCGACAAGGGCAAACGTGTGGCATGTACAGACAGAGGCGGCATACACAGAAATGCACTGCATATAAAAAAACAAGTGCAAAAGGAAAATGCTGCATATCCAGTCATACAATGGAAGAAAGAAAAAGAAAAAAAAAGAATACGTACCTATATATACGTATATGCAGCGCCTTTCTGTGTACGCTGCATGTTTGCCCTTGTCGGCCACCGCAGCAGCTATGATTATGAATTAATTGTTTCTCAATCCCAAATGCCAAACATCCTTTGGTTTTAGTCATGTCACGTGAGAATTTGCTTCTGTTCTTTTCTTTATATCACAGTAATCTGAATATCTTTGATTCTTCAAACATTTGAATATTTTACTTTGCGCTCTAGGTTAAACTATTAATTGAAATAATAATTAAAGAAAAAATAAGTTCTGACTGCCAGTAATCAAAGTCATTGGTGACTGATTGTAAGAGCCCCCCTGCAGGTATATTTAACAGCTTCATGTTTGTGGTATGAAGCAGTAAAAAGCTGATTTATAGGCTCTTGAACAGACTGTGAGAGCAGCCTGGAGCTACAGAGAGTCTCAAAGTGATTTCACAACAGCGGCAGTTCAGTGTTTGGCTCAGACTGTGAGAGCTGACAGCTCTGTTCACTCACAAAACAAACCCAAAACAAAGAAACAGGAGATATATTGTTTCGCCCTGCTGCCACTCAGCCATGCAGGGATCATTCAGACAGATGAAGTATAGTAGTTTTTTTTCTTTTCATCACTCCGTCCGTAGGTCATTTGGTTGTCAGGGTGTATCCACAGCGTATGATTGGGTGAAGTGTAGTATTGTATTTGTATAGTCCTGTGACTGAGAGAAGAACAACCAGCATGAAACCAGGTCCAGGACTCTCCTGCTGCTGCTGTCAGGTTTATATTTCCTCACAAACTCACATGATGTCTGTTGTTCTGTTCAAGACAAGAAAGGCACAGTTACACCTCAGTCGGCATTTGTCTTTGACCATCAAACCTCCGTTGAGGTGAACCACAGTGGGTTTGTCCTCGTGTTTGTGTCCTGGGGGTGAAAAAAAGGCCTCTGAAGAAGAGAGTTCCTTCTCGTAAAATGAACAAATCATGTTCCCAAACATTACCAGCGCTAACAGAACCTTTATAGCTTCATAATCCAAAACTCATGATTGACCATTCATTAGGCCCCTCCTCCTTGGACAGCAAATGTCCAATCATAGATTAGCAACCATAACTAGGCATCACAGACAATTTTTTCCAGACTTTACTGATGTTTTACTGATGTATAATGTATTATTGCTGTATCTGTGTAAAACGTGAGATGAAAACGGGTGAGAAGCTGCAGCCTTCATCCACTGACAAACTCAAACCTTAACTGTATTACTGTATTAACCACCAGACCAACAACTACACTGCTCACCTACTCAATAAACAACAGTAACAGTAAAAAATAAATCTAAATTATTGCAGCTTTCAGAGCTGTCTTGCACTTATAGAATATTCAGTACAAATGCAGTCACCTCCTTAAAGGATATTTATACATCATAATCAACATTAGATTAGAAACCTTAATATTACTGATCATTTGTCTTCCACATTTGATTTTTAAAAAGCAAAGACAAAGGCTTCACAAAGACCACAAACATGAGCAATGTCTTATTAAAAGTTGCATTAAAATTTATGCATGTCAAAGCAGAATAATAATAAGATGTCCTATGCCTTGTTCTGTAAACTTTGGCATGTAACCTACTTATTAAATTTGCAGATAGAAAGCTGGGGACAGTCACACCATAGCCAGCCTCTGTGCCCTCAGTGAACTCTGAGACGGCTTCGAATACTAAAAGTTTACAAGATGACATCAAGCTGTCTTTAGGAATCTCAGCGCAGTGAGCGCTCTTGCTTTCCAATAAAAGATAATTCATCCCATCCCAATATCAATATGGTATTGGATCCAGATCTCTTCTAAAATCTCTCCAGCTCAACCTGGAGCCAATCAAGTGATCTTATGCCAAAGATTGATCTATTTGAGAGACTTGAATCATGCAGCAGATAGACAGGAAAACGTGAAGACACTATCCTCCTTCCAGTAAAGTCCTTCAGACGTTTAGATAAACATTTCCAAAGACATTTAACCTCAGGTCATTAAGTCATCATATGAAGTCCCTATTATCAGAGTGATCTGAGTTATGATGCTCTCATGAGGACTTTTTATATAAACACCACTTGAGCCACGCTGTTAAACACAGACACTTACAGGAAACAGTCAAAATGGCTTCTGGAGACTTGTGTGCAGATAGTAGCTGTGGTTCGAGTGGAAGCAGCAGATTACAGATGAGTGTAAATGAGCGAGTGTGTGTCGAGTTTCCATCTGCCGAGCCACAGCCAGCGGCTCATTAAACCATTAAAAAAACCACACAGAGGATCTGTTCAAGGCACATGAAACTGAGAGGAATAACACTGAACATGGCTGCTGCTGAGGGGAGGCGATACAGAACAACATGATCTGGTTCAACAGCCAGAACTTTATTTAAATCACTTATAATGAGGAGTTATAACCAAGGTAACCACCTGTGTAGATTTACTGCAGGGACGACTGGCTCTGATATTTAGATTCTGATTATGGGGCTCTGTCAGTTACAATGGAGACATCAAAATTGTGCAAGAAAAGCTTCAGCATGTAAAAGAAACCTCTTCTGCACTCACTTGTTTTCATGCAGTGATTACAAGTTGCTGAATCACCATTGTCTTCGTGAAGCGAAGCTGCACTTTTGGACGCTGGAGTCACAAATGTGGTGACTTGAGGCCTGACTCCACAAAATCAAAAAAATACTTGTAATTTCACTTGGACTTTGACTTGAAAATACCTTCTCCTATGCCCGAACATTAAAAAGTATGGTATTTAAAAAGTGTAATTCCAAGAATCATTTCATTTTCATGTATTTCCTATTTATTTCCCAATTATTCTCAGCAAGTGAACCTTTAATTTCCCAGATAAACTTTGTTTGATTCAATCTGACAGCTTCCAATCAAGTTGTAGGAGAGAATCATGAAGAGCTTATGTTTCCTTACTGAGCTCCTGTTAGAAAAGAAATGATACCAAAGATAATTTCATTTGCATACAAAACCATGTGGTGGTCTACAGAAATGAACTGCAGTACACAAAACATGCAGGTTGAAAATTAAAGTAGAAAATGCAACTATTTACAGCTTTGTGACTGAGGTGGAGGCCTTTCTGTGCACAGTTTGCATAAAAACATGCAGGTTAGCTGAGTTAGAAACTGGGCTGTAGGTGTGAATGTGGTTTTCTCTTAATTAAACCAATTTCTATTTTCTTGTGTAAGGCTTCAGGATTATGTGGAAATTGATGAAATCTCCCTCTTGTCCATGCTTGTCTTGTTACAAATAGATATGCAGTGTCCAAAGGAAAGAGGGAAAGAGACAGAGGGTCAAATTTTTAAAAATCTAATATATCCTAATAAATAGACCTGCAAAGTGCGCACAGGACGGGATCACAGCTGTCAGATCATCTTAGACAGATCAGTCACATGTGTCTGCTTGTTTGTTAGAATCCAGAAAAACAAGGATTAAACAGTTATGATCTATAACATACAAAATGAATAAGACATTGTATCTGACCAGTCCAACCTGGGAAAAAAAAAGGTATGTGCGCTTATGTTCTGGTTAGATATACCCGTTGGATAACCATGGATGTAACAATGCCTCTCCTCTCAACTGCAATAAAGAATCATAAAGTACAACATAATTTCAAAGTGCTTCAGTGTAAAATATAACCAGTTACATATCTGCATGACATTTATGGTTTATTTAATGTATCACTTTTTGCAGACATTAATGTAAAATAAATATTCACATTTATTAATATTTTCACTTGAAACCTTCTTTGGAGAGGCCCTGCTGTCTCCATATATAGCGCTCTCTCTCATGCGTGCTGTCACTCCTTGAACCATGAGATCTGTTTCCTTGCTTAAAAATCTTTTTCTGCCACCTCTTGCTTCTTAAAGGTGTTGAGAACCGACTTTCTGATTGGTTTGTTGTATGTTCGGCCCAAACTTACCCATGAATTAATCAAGGCACTTGGGCACAGCTGATAAGTGTATCCTGCTGTGCACTACTGGCACAGGGGGCGGAACAGGGCAGGATACCCCTGCGGCTCATGCGCGAGATGGCATAGGTAGCTTTGGATACGACAATAATAAATGTTTCTTTAAAGTTGATTCTTTCGTTGTCCGTCTTCACTGTTGTACACAAGTGTTCGTTTAGAGTCATGCAGCTTCACTTTGTGTCTGCTCAGTGATTTGTGATTCCTTATAGAGAATCCAGAGACAGATGAGCTCTGCGGCCTCCACCCACCACTGACAGAGTTATGATACTCCACATACCTGTGTGTGTGTGTGTGTGTGTGTGTACTGAGATATTCATGTCCTCGGGGTTCATATTAGGCATCCAGCGGCACAGTCTTGGGTGACACCTTCAACGTCAGAGTAGTTAACTGGAAAGATTTAAAGTCTCATTCTGAAATCCAGAAGAAAGTAAAGTTAAAGGGATAGTTTGGATCATTTCATGTAGAGACAGACACTCTTTTCTGACCAGAAACCGCTGTCATATAAGCCAAATACTGCTTTTTCCAAAGCAAACAAACTCCATGGGCAAAATCAGTCATTTTACATATGAACGCTGGAGCTGCTGCCTCAATCTGGTAGTTTTTTGTGTTATTGTGGGACTTTGGTGAATCTGGATTTACCTTTTAAAACGCTGGAGTCACACAATAACACACATTACACATTAACAGATGGAAGCAGCAGTAGACCAGCAAGAACTGCCCTCTGTTTGGATAATGGTGAAAAAGTTTAAATAACACTCAATATTCAGGTCAAATTCTTCAGTAATACAAACTTTATGTCCTCTGTAAATCATAAAACTGGGCTAAACATTTCCACATTCACGTTTTCACGTGCGTTTGATAGCCTTAACCTTGACTGCGGTGTCGTCTGTCAGTTCAAAGCTCTACATGTTAAATCAAGCGCTCCTCACATTCTTCAGATACCAGCCACTCTTTTTAAACCATCTGCTGCTCTGCTCCAGATCAGACCTCCTATCGGTCACCTGCTCTAAGGTTACATTTGCATTCTGGGCATTTTGCTGATACACGTGTACTTTCACCTACAGTGTACTACAGGAGTGAAAGCTGACACGTCCTCTTGGAAGTGCTGAACTGACAGAGAGCAACGGATAGGACTCCATCACACTCAGCAGATGGCTTTCAGTGGATATAAAGTGTTACGTAGTGTTTGAGGAAAACTTAAAATATATTTACATTAAATGCTTCTCTGGTGCCAGAGTTCTGATGAGCTATTAATGTGCAAAAATATTCTAAATATTGTGACTTTTTCTGTTATAGTTTGCTGTTGATGACCAGCTGGGAGTCTTTACTGCCTCGCAGTGTGTCATTACAGGCGTCTGGACCCAACTGAGCAACTGAGCTCTCTCCCTCTCTATGTTTGTGTGTGTGTGTGAGTGTGTGAGTCAGCCCTCTGCTCAGCCTCTGAGTGTGTTTTTCATTGTTTATTGTATTGCATAATCAGTGCTGCAGCTACAGAAAGGCTTTGTTCTGACTGAAAACGGCACTAAAAGACACTGGTGTGGTTGTGTTACCGCAGGTACAGGTGAGAGGATGGAATATAAACCAGGAAGTCCAGGTTTAGATCATAGATCCATGGTCCATTTACACAAGTGTCCTCAGCATGTTATGCTTTCTGTATGAGCCTGGAGCAGCTTGCTTCCTACGACTGCTAATTTCACTTGAGCTAAAACTAACAGAAGAAAGACATACATCACCTTTTCTTTGAAAGCTCAGTAAGTGTTTTGGAACTGATGATACTGATTCTTGAGGTTTTGCAAGTCAGATTCTTTCTCATTCTTGCTTGATATATGACTTCAGTTGCTCAACAGTCTGGGGTCTCTGTTGTCGTATTTTTGTGCTTCATATTGCACCACACATTTTCAATGGGAGACAGGTCTGGACTGCAGGCAAGGCCAGTCTGGTACCCAAACTCTTTTTCCAATAAAGGCACACTGTTATAAGACATGCAGAATGTGTCTTGGCATTATCTTGCTGAAATAAGCAGGGGTGTCTCCAAAAAAGACATTCCCTAGACGGCATCATATGTAGCCTGTCTCATTGAACGGGAGCCCTGAGTGATGAACAGTCACTGTGTTACTCAAGACCTTGTATCTCCCACTCCCTCCTTATCATGTCTTAAAGTCATAAGAATGGAGTAGTAACGGATATTTTATTTAATAATTAGGTATTGTGATAATATGTCTGTTGTACATCAGAGGGTTGGACAATATAGTTTTGATGCAGAAAAACACACAGCATTTCTGTTTTGACAAGATGACAGCTGTAAAAGATAAAGTCACTGAACAAAGCGTGTTTGGGTCACTGTTCGTGATGCATTCACTGAACATGCTACATGAACGTACTAGACAGTGAACAGAATGTACTAGACAGCGAATGGGATTCCTAAGTGATACACAGCCGCTAGGCAGCTCCAGCCCGCCCCTCTCTGTCTCATCTTCCCTCCTTATCAAGGAAGTTTTGGGAAAATAACCATAATAGTAGTGTAAGAATGGGTGGCTGAGACACTTTCACTGCGAGGGAACGGTGCACGTTCCACGATTTGGGTATTCAGCGTTGGTTTTCGATCTTGCCCCTTATATGCAGATTTCTCCTGATTGTAGACGGTGAAATCACTAAACTCCTTCCAGTTTTGTGTTGAGAAATGTTGTTCTTAAACTGTTGGACTCGTTTGCCCGTGCACATTTTCACAAAGTGGTGAACCTCACCCTGTCCATGCTTGAGAACAACTGAGCCTTTCAAGGATTCCCCTTTAATACCCATTCCTTGTTCTGTCACCTGGTATCAGTTAACCTGTTTGTTCCACACAGGTGTTTTTTGAGCTTTCCACCACTTCCCCAGTCTGTTGTTGCTCGTATCCCAACTTTTTTGAATCGTGTTGCAGGTATCAAATTCAGTATGAGTGTATATTTACTAAAAACAAAGTTTATCAGCTTCAACATTATATATCTCTTCTTTGTACTGTCTGCCAATAGAGATGGAAAAGGGTTTGCAGGTCATTGCATTCTGTTGTTATTTACATTTTACACACTGTCATAACTTTATTGGAATTTTTATGCTAGAATTTGATATTTAATAAGTTTTTATGTTTAAGATGGATCCAGCAAAAGGTCTTATATTTCTCCTCTATACTGTTCTATTGTGTGTTCTGCTGTTCTGTTTTGTTCTCAGTGAACTCTGTCTCATTCACCCCTCAACCAGGGAGAGAGCGAGAGACATGCAGATTCCTGTGTGTAACAGTAAGAGAGAGAGCGAGAGAGAGAGGGGGAGAGAGAGAGCGAAAGAGAGCGAGGCATGTGGATTCCTGTGTGTTTGTGTGAGCAAGAGACATAGGCACAGGCAGAGGGAGAGAGAGAGCTCTGGGTTGCGTTGAATGTTAGGAATGTTGAGGCTTTTGGCTGCAGTTTGTTCTGACGGAGGGAGGAGGAGATAATGGAGGAGGGAGGAGGAGAGAGGAGGGACAGAATGAGAGGAAAAGGAGGACAGAGGGAGGAGATAAGGAGGGAGGGAGGAAGGGAGAAGGAGATAAAGAAGGAGAAGACAAAGGAGAGGAAGCAAACATGGAGGAGAAGCAAAGCAGAAGATAATGAAAACACTTTAAGAGTTCATATCGTTACCCAGGATGCAACTACTGTTGTTTGAAGTATTTAATGCATGAAATATTTCAATGTTTGATTATGTACGGGGCTGTCATTGTTTCACAGGCATCATGCCACTTCATTTCACATGTTATCTGATTTTTAAATGCTTCACACAGCAGCAGCTTCAGTCCTTCATCAGTGGATGTGTTCAGGCACCTAGTGCTGTGTAGGATAATTGTATTGTGGCAGCATTTAGAGCCTATAGAGACCATTTAGTTAAATAGTGCGCACATATGACAGAAGGAAATGGTCTAAAAACTTAAATCAAGGTTTAGCTTAACATGTATATAACACAAGTGAGGATTCAAAAGAATCTGCCACATAGGGATGAAGGACAGAGGACACACTTTATGCTCTGCTTTGCGCCAGACTTTGGCAAAGCTCATTTCGATCAATTTTTAATTCAGAATTTAAAATGTGACACAGTTACAGACTAGAACACTCATTGATTTTTACAAAAAATTTAAGTGATCACCATAGCAAATGTTTAAGATGAATAAATATTATTAACATGATCTGTATTATTCCTTCACTCTTCCTTAGATCCAGGGCTGCTTTATCATTATTGACCAGGCTAATTATAGCTGATATTTTTGGGAATGTCACATATTCAACTAAAATGCTTACAAACCTTCTCTGATTATTAATTTTGTATTAGTAGGCCATAAGCTAACCCTTAGAACAATAGGCAAGCTATATATTGTATATAACATTACCTATTATTAGCCTTGTCAGTCATGTTAAAGCAGCCTCAGGTCTAAATAAAAGGAAGCGAGAAGGAATAATGCAGATTTTGTAAGCAATATTTATTCTATAAAAAATTTATTCTAAACTTAAGTTGACTTGCCATGAGCCCTGTAAAGGATGTTCATAATCATTTTTGGATGCTATTTGGACACTAACAGCAAATAGATGAATGTACACATTTAGCAAAATGAGTCAGTAAGTTATTCTGTTTTATTGCCAATTAAACTGTCAGTTATCTTCTCGATTAATTGATTAGTTGTTTGGACTACAAAATCAGTGTTTCCCAAAGCCCAAGATGATGTCTACCAATGTCTTGTTTTTCCAACAACCCAAAGATATTTAGTTTACTGTCTGAGAGAAGTAAACCAGAAAATATTCACACTTAAGAAGCTGGAAAAAGAAAATTTTGACTTTTTTCCAAAAAAAAAAAAAAAAAAAAAAAAGCCAATATGTTGAATTGCAGTGTGTTTCTCCGTGCATCTGCCAGAAGCTTCAGTAGAACTGGTACCAACATCTGGCAAAAAGCAGAGCAGTAGAACAATGGTTGATGATGTAATGGCCCGTCTTTATTTTTCAATATCCTTGCAGAGGACGGGTACAATCAGTGCTCTGAAAGAACGCAGGATACACGAGGTAGCCATCATACAGACAGCAAAGTATAGTGGGAAGCAAGTATATCGCAATCCTAAGAAAGGGGGTCAAGCTGTCTAACTTTGCCATCGGAGTCTGCGGTTTGGTCACGGTTCATGGCTACAGTCTTTCCCAACATTAACCAACTAGTTTCAGTTGCATCAGAAAACAGCCGTACAAATCGTATTTGAAATGGTTCTGAGAAGCGCTGTCAAATCTGTTTTGTTGTTTAGGTATGAGGGCTTGTTGCCATAATGTATACAATCTGATCAGCAGGGTTAAATTCTCTAAACTCACTACGCAGCTGTTTCATTTCCATCCACAGTTTCTGCCTCAAAAATCCTGAAAAAGTCCAACAGGACACAGTTTGTAATGAAGTTGGATTTGCTTTTGTAACAGTTTCTTGGTGTTGATCCTCAGTTGTTAAACTGGAACAGATAAAATGTCACACTAGGAAAAAAAGTATTCTGTCTTTTTCTTTCTCTGTCCGTCTGTCTGTTTCTCCTGGTCTCGTTCTTTTTCTCTTAATGTTTTTTACTGTGTCTGTCTCACTCTCAATGTTTTTTTCCCTCTGTGTCTCTCTCTCTCCGGTCATGTGATTTTGCTGTAGAGATGAGCAACAGTGCAGGAATCTGAGCTGCAGCCAGCACATTACATAAAGCTCTCTCCCTCACTCTAAATAAAAAGTGCAGCGCTGCGTTCTCCTGCGGCTCCATGAAGTGAATGAATTCACTTCCTGAAGGCAGAACAGAGAACGACGTCAGAACAGAAAGATTGTTTCAAGAACTGGCAGCTTTTAACTGAGTCTTTACAGGTCTGTAGTCAGCCTGCTCCCAGCTGAACAGTGTGGATGTGAATAATGTGGATGATGTGTAACTCAGGCTGTGATCAGAGAGCTGCTGCTGCAGCTTCTAATCAGATTGTTGTGTCCTGTCTGTAACTCCAGTCTCTATTCAAAAACGCACAAACCAACATCGCCCTGGAAAATGATGAAACTTCACACTAACTTCAGCCCTGTGTGTGACTTTCAGTGCAGCTTGTGCACGCCTGCTCGCGTTAATGGAGTTGAATCCTCCAGTGTATTTTGTTTGTTGATCGTATGACATGATCAGGCCCCCTGACAGATGTTGAGTATAACAGTTGCTGTCTTTTATTCTGTTAAGTGCGTCACTGATGTGTGTTTTTATTTGCTTGAAGCAGAGTGCTCATTGAGAAGAGAAAGAGAAATGATGTTTGTGGTGATGTTAGGGGTCATGAAGTCCCTGATCACCTCTGTGAGTCATGCAACTTGTGAGAAAGATAGTGAAACTTGATTGGTTGAGGTCCAGGATCTAGTCTGCCATGTCTCTTTGTCTTAGTAAAAAAAAGTCATATTGAAATTATTTAGACAGATATTGTAATTGCAACATGATTCATGAGTAATGGGAATGAATGAATTAAAAACGCAACGATGTGTCATTTGTACCAAACAAACATGTTATTTTACATCTGGAGAATAAGGTTGAGGCCTTAGGAGACTTGGATTACGTCAGATGAGCAGTGTGGAGGCATTTTATGTTTTTTCGGTTGTTTTTTACGTTTGAAATCTGGCCACCATTCACTTCAACTGTTAGGGAGATTCTGCAGCGCTGTTTTCCTGTGAAACCCCAGCAGGGTTTTGTGGACTAAAAGACTCAATCCGACCTTCAATCTGCATTAGGGTGAGTAGATAATGACTGAATTTTCATTTTGGGGTGAGCTGTCCCTTCAAGTTCCAGTGTCTCAAATGCCGCTGAAGGTAATTAGCTCTGAAGACTCAGGCTTGCTTAAGGTGGACTGACATTTAAGGTTGACCAGCTATTCTCATTGTAGAGTCGAGCCGCTGCTCCAAGTTTAGTTGAGCTGTGAAAGCAGTAGTGCAGTGTGTGCACAGTTTAGGCTAGGATGAATAAACAACAACTCCCAAGAGTTTAGCCCCAAAGTTAGCACCAACTTCAGTACAGGCTCATTTAAGGTGGACTGACTTTTAAGGTGGATCAGACCACCTATTCTCATTTCAGACAGCTGGACCTAACATGTTTTTGGGCTGGAATTCTGTTGCACTCCTAAATCAACATGTCATGTCTTCTGCTGCTCAACTTGATTTTGGATTAGATTTTATTATTTCTATAGTAAAAACTTGAAGTTCAAACAGTAATGTAACGCCACGTGAAGTCTTGTTTTTGCTGACCTCCAGTGGTTTAGTTTCTCTCTCTGCTGCTGTGATGTACAGGTGTACATCAGGATCTGGTGACATCACTGTTAGGTGTGGTTACAGGTGAAACAGAGCAAATTTCCAGCCAACCAAACTATACTGTCAAGCACCAAATCATACCAAAAGTTATCTCAGGGAATCTTTCATATGGAGCTGATCTAGACTGTATTCTTTATATACAGTGACCCAACAGTTTCCATCGAAAATCACTGCGCGGAAAAACTTCTGTCCGAGGGCAAACAGGTTTGAAACTTTCAACCAGAGAGAGCGGGAAAACACTGCTCTTCAGCTCAGCCCGCTGTTGATTTACTCTCTAAGCTCTGTATGTCTCTCTCCGCTTTTCCCTTCCGTCAATTGTTCTGCCCTCCACCTTTTCTCCGTCTCTTTCCTCTCCTGCCTCGACTTCATCTCCCTCCTCCTCCTCCTCTCTGTGTGTTTTCTCTCTTCTGTTTCTTCATTTCCCTTCGTATCCAGTCCGTCCTCAGCCTCACCCTGCAGTCTTTCTCCGCTCTGTGCTCACGTCTTCTTCTTTGTTTCTCCCTCTCCATTTTTTCTTTCTCCCCCCTCTCTGTCTGTCTCTCTGTGTCTCTCCAGCTGTTTCCTGCAGTGATTTGATGTCCCTCATTTTGAAACAGAAACTCGACAGCCTGCAAACTCTACAGAGTATAAAAACAGAGAGAAAACTATGTATTCTTTCAGTATATTTATCTGTTGAATACTTCATTTGACAGAAAATACTTTTTTACTGTGTGTGTGTGTGTGTGTGTGTGTGTGTGTGTGTGTGTGCATGTGTGTGCATGCATGTGTGTATTTCAGTGTTGCGTAACCTGTATGAGTGGGCTGCTGTTTGTGTCCAGTATTTATAAACTGCTCCACTCCAACAGCACTAACATTGTGAAATCACTCTCACACACACACACACACACACACACACACACACACACACACACACACACACACACACACACACACACACACACACACACACACTCTCTCAGTGCTTTTGTAAATGAAGTTAGGAGTCATTCAGACTGATCCTGGTTCATCCATCCTGTCGAACACTGACAGTTTTACAGACAGTTGACCTCCTGCAGTGGAAACAAGTTCAGATGCTGGAATTCGTAAGGATTTCTGTGGAGGACACTGCAGTTATCTGTGTATACAGTATGTAGGTCAGGATAGTTCACAGTTTGAACAGATACCTACTGAATTTTCATCCCTTTTTTAATGCACTGTTGTGAGATCAGTACTCAGTATCAGCCAATACACGACTTCAGGTATTGGAATCTATATCAGGAAGGAAAAAATGGCGTTGGAACATCTCTATCCTGCATTTGGTACAAGTGAGATTTGCAAACAAACAATTGGTCTATTTCTCTACCAATCAACACATCAATATCACTATTTGTATTAACAAAATATGTTGTCACACTTGGTTGTATAACCCTGTTTTGCATTTGAGCATCATTTCTGGTCATGTCCCATTCTCCCTAAGGGGAAATGAGTTAGTTGCCCGTTATTTATTGGTTATGATGCATCATGTTGTTTCCCAAGATGGTCCTGCCTCGTCCCACCTCGCTGTGCTGTGATTTGTCTTTGTGATTGCCAGAAAGGCTTTCTAATGTTGTGAAGGGTCCATTGTAATCTCTTTCTACCTAATCAAGTGGTTTTGGTGCATAAACTTGATCAAACTGCAAATATAAGTCAAAAAAAGTCAACAGTGTGTGTGTTATTTATTATTGATGATGAGGCTGTTGTGAGCTCATTGTTGCCGTGATTAGTTAGTTGTGTTACTGTTGCTCTCATATCTGACATGTTGTAGTAAAATATATCTTTTACCAGCTATTTATAGGTTTACATGAAATCTGTATAACATTAATAATTAATGATTAGAAATTGATTGAAAATAAAATTAAATAAATTAGAATTAATTATTAAAAACACTAAAAATTGATTATTAAAAATTAAAGGTTATAACGTAATTAATATTGTGCAAAAATACTCTGATTGGTTGACAGGTGTCTGTAAAAACAAATGATTGACTAAAATCCCTGTTAGAGAATAATAGTTAAATCTCCTCAAAGATGTGTTTCTATACAATCATTACATAGTATTAAAATGACAACAAACAAATTGTGAAAAACAGATGATGATTTGAACACACCCCAGCTGGTTTTCCTTTGGTATTTTGGAATAACTAATGTCTCAGGTGTCTGAGGTTTCCCATTTCAACTTAATGTTTTTTCCACATCAGACTATATATTTTCCTCAGTAAAACGACAATCACCAACCACAGTCCTATAAATCGTTATTATTTTTCTTCTTATTATTGTTATAAATCAAATATCCTCACATCTTAAACATTTCTCTCTTCCTGTCTCTCTCTTTCCCTTTTTCTCAGAGATGTAGCGTGTGTGTTGGTGTGATCGGCGGACCATCATGCACCTCTTCCTGCTGCTGATCCTTCAAACCACAGCAGCCTTTGGACAGATCGACCCTGGTACACTCAGACACACACACACACATATAATTCTATACTTGTGAGGACACAAAACATTCTCTAGTCCATAACTCTCACTAAAGTCTGAAAACTCAAACAACCGTTTGAAGGAGTGAGGGAAGAATAAAATGTCTTTATTTTCATAGTGTAACACTTTTTACACAGAGAATAAACACACAGACAGTGAAAATGGTGTTATGGTTAATTGTGATTGTTTTATATGCGTGTGTGTTTTCAGCACATTGTCGCTATGCCTTGGGCATGGAGGATGGACGGATTAAAGATGATGACATCACAGCATCCAGCCAATGGTACGAGACCACGGGACCTCAGTACGCCAGGTCAGTGTGACTTAAGAGTGATGTGTTTCATTAATAAGACGTGTAAGGGATAATGTACAGTGAGCAGGTCATTATTGTGAAATAAACCCCGACAAGATGACGCAAGATCCACAATAATGACCTGCTCACTGTACATTATCCTGCTTATTACATGGTTCCTTGCCAAAAAAACACAAAATATTAATTTTAAAATTATTTTATCAATTTAAAGATCATCTCATTGCTCCTCCAGAGTATATGATTAGGACTGCATACATAGCAACGGCCTGCTCTTCATAGCAAGGGTCTGTTATACATAGCAACAGTCTGTGGTAAAGAAATAACAGCCCTTAGAATGTTGTAATTGACCAATCAGAGTCGAGAATTTAACAAAGCCATGTAATAAAAATAGATGTTGATTTGCTCCTGAACTGGTCCTGATTTGAGCTGATTGGTCACTAGAAAACGTGACTCCAAATAACTCATCAAATATGCTTCAGAATTCACTCAGGACATTTTGTGTGTTTGCAGGTTGAATCGTGAGGAAGGAGACGGAGCCTGGTGTCCTGAGGGACAGCTAGAGCCTTCAGACAGTCAGTACCTACAGGTTTGTGTCTTCTCAGTGCTTCAAAGAAAGAAACTATCCCATACATGTCCAATGCCTGTGAGGATTCTCAGTTATCCAGGTCAGAGGCGATCTAGAGGGAAAAACATCCTCGGAAATCTCCAGCAAGTCCAGTCGCCTTTGAGGAGGCGCTTTAATCAATCTGAAGTTAGGATGTGTGATGCTGCAGTCAGTGAAACTGAAAAGTAATTAGAGTTCACAGTGGAGTTTAGGAATGTCAATTAGTGAATGTTCTGGGTGTAATTCAACCTTAATTAAGGAATAATGTATTTAAGTGCCATGTTCAGAAATCTAGACACATTTTATGTGATCGTGCGACTGCCTGTCGAGTTTATGCTTCACTAGATTGAATCCCTCAGAGTAAATGTGGATTGATAGATTTATAGAGACAGAGGCAGAGCAAATAATACACATCTAAAATAATTTTCAAAATCTGAGTTGTTTTTTGGGCTGAATTGGTACTTCTCCGGTGTTTGTAGTCCTACTCAAATCAAAAACACTTCAAAATAGTTTAATTTGGCCACAACATTTAATGAATCCATTTTCATAAATTATCATTTGCTGTGCAGGTTCAAGTACTGTCCAACAAACTGAAAAACAAAAAAGCATAAAAGAAAAAGTTCACCTGCTTTTGATAAATGTAATTGACTTTTTTAGCATTCCAGTGTTTTGTTTCTCAAAATGGACATTAAAACCAGTTTTTGCAGACTTGCACAAGCTTATCAGGAGGATTTCAGCCTTGTATTAAACTATGATCTCACTCAGCAAAGTGTTTGCAACAACATATGAGATGATCAGTCATCTCTGTCTAATGTCTAAAGTACATGTTATTGTGGCTAAAGTGATATTTAAAAGACTGATTGTTTTGTTGAAAAGATGATTTTTTAAGGAGATTAATGTAGGGAGTTATATAACTAATGTACAAACCAGGGCTGAGATGATTTCTTCAGAAATTTGAGTGACTCAATCACTAAAGATGCCAATTCTTTGTATCAAAGTTGTGTTTATAGTAATGGTGCAACAGAACAACAGTTTGGCACCACTTTTTAAAGTTATTAGTCCCTAAATCCTGATGTAGAGTTGCAGTGAAAAATAAATATTTCAATTTTTAAAAGTCGTCACTTCTGGCTCTGTCGAGTGAAATCCTGTCCAGTCATGTAACTGTGAATCAGGGCATGCTGTGATCATGAAAATAAATCATTAGATTGTGGTGTGTATTGTAACAATGGCGATGTCTGTTGCCTTCACTTTGACTGTCAGCTCGCTCACCTGAGCAGCTGTGGTCTCTTGTCTGTGTGTGACGCAGGCCTCAGTGTTGATTGGCTGTTACTCATGACAACTAACCAATCAGTTAGTGCTGTGGGTGGGACAAGGAGTGAGATTGTAGTATTATTATGTATTTTGTACAAGTATAGGGCATAATTATCTATTATATGTACTATAATACTATACTATAAAACGATAGAATGTAGTATTAGTATTATAATGTCTGATATTATTTGTTTATGAGATTTTTCTAAAAAGAAAACAAATAAATTGTTCATTTTAAGAGACATATTTTATTTTCTCTTTTGTATATTTATTGTCACTCTTTAATAAAGTAAAAGTATTTCTTATCCGCTTGATTGATGGAATAACTGGTAATAATAACTGGTTTTCAATTACTAAAATACTTGATCGCTTTAAAGAATATGCCCAAAGATAGACTTCTGACTTCTCTGAATCATCTGTCGATGAACCCAAGACCTAGTCTTTAGGTTCTTGGTGTGTCACATGACTTGACAGCAACTTGTTGATGTGTTGTTCAGGTGGATCTGGGCAGGCTGACCTTCCTGACGGTGGTGGGGACTCAGGGACGATATGCCAGGAACTCTGGGAATGAGTTTGCCCGAGCTTACCGTCTCAACTACAGCAGGGACGGCCTGCTGTGGAAGTCTTGGAGGAACCGGCTGGGAAACAAGGTGAGTAACCCAAATATTTGACTGCAGAGGTTAGACAAAGAACTGCGGGTCAGGACCGTCTGGAAGGGAGATTGGAATTTGAGGGACAAATGAGGCAGGAAGACAGAAAATCTGGAGCGGAAACAATGTGAGGGAGTGATAGAACAGAGCGATGGAGGAAAGAATGGGAGAAAAGAAAAGAAAATGCCGCTTCTGGTCATTCACACTCAAATCGGAGGAAATGACATTTACACACCAGCTTCCTGTTGGCCTTCGAGGTCCCCGGCAGCTCCAGCAACAACATTAGGAACGCGATTTAAACACCAGGTCATGCTTTTGTCTGAGGCTGATAGACTGAACTGTTCCCTCCCTCACATCCAAGTGGGAACTTCCCACAACCACCACAGATTATTCACAGTCTGGCAGAAACAGATGAAATTTATCAAGATAAGTTTTTATTTTAAGATATTGCGCCAGAAAACATCCACTGATTGAGGGACTGATTCCTGCAGCTGGTGGCCCAACAAAACCAGCAAACAATAGGGGACAGTTTAGATGATGTTTGATCTATCACATAAAAAAGGAGACATGCCATATACTGACTTTTCCAACAACGCTACAGCCAGCAAGTTCTCCTTAGATCATTTCCATTCTAGACCAGAACTGTTTTGTTTTTTTTGTTTAAAGTTTTACATTTGTAAGAGTTACAATAAATGCCAAATGCCAAATGAGTAAGTGTCTGTTGATAAGAAATCATTACTAATCTTTTAGAAGGAGTAGGTGACTATAAAGGTTAAATTGTGCAATATGTTAGTGCAGTCTGGCAGGCAGTAAGACAGCCAGTCACTGATCTCCAACTCCAGAGTATTTTCAGAGCAGTTGGCTTTTGTTTTCAGAATAATTGGCTTACAATTACGTTGATAGACAATTGGGAGTTATAAACTGCTGATCTGCTTCCAGCGAAGGAGTCGTCATCGCTTGTCAGTGTCAAAGGCAACCTGCTTCAAACATTGATCATACAGGTTATTAAATAGGGATTCAAGCTATTTAAGATACTTTCTATGGTCCCAACTCATGATTTGAAGAAGAAGAAGAAGACAGGTTTTAATGCAGAAACTGGGGAATTTATTTGCTAAATCCAGGTGCAGTTGATCCTTGTTGAGTGTTTTCTGTTTTTTGGATTAAAACCTTCATCAGTGATGAGTGTACAAACCCAACACTTCAGCTTGCTGTGGTGGAAAGTACAAAGTACTTTTATTCAAGTACTTTTGAAGGACTTGAGGGACTACTTTTTTACTACTTTTTTATGTTACTTTATACTTCTGCTCCATTCATGTTCAACATATAAACTTTTTACTCACCTACAGCTATTTTAAAACTACAGTTGCTAGTTACTTTGCAGATTCGGATGATTAAAGGTGAAATTCATAAGATATGTCCAGAATTTTTATTTGAAACATTCAAAACATAAACAAACACTATCCACAGAATTTGAGGAAGTAATGGTGTGTCACATCTGTGTATTGTGTTACAGAGATAACTACAAAAGTTAGCATGCTAACCAGCAAGTTAATGCTAACCAACAAGCTGGCTTGTTGTGTTTAGTAATACCACTTAGCGACTCAAGAGGAAATAGTCTGATCCCCTTGTAGTTCTCAGCTCTGACATGTATGCAAGTGGCAAGGTTGCTACTTTCACAAGCTCTCCTAACATTTTTAGTCTAATAATAATAAACAAATTAATAAAATGTCAAGAGAGGAAATATTTTTACACCTCTTGCCTGTATACACCATTTGGATTCAAGTTTATCTTCAACTTTTACTGAACTAAGATAAGCTTGTTCGTAAAAAACACTTCAAACTTCACTTAAGATTTACCAAAGATGTCTTTCCGCTGTTCAAAAATCACAAACTCTGCTTTGGTTGAAAATAAATTCTTAATAAATTCTTAATTATGTAATTACCCAGCTATCCCTGTTGTCAAGCTGGCCTTCGCTTTCTCTGAGGTTGCGTTCGGTCCCTGCCCACCTTCAGCCACTCTGTCTTGAATAACAAAGGATGGATGTACATAGATGTTTTTATTCGGGTGTTTCTGAATACATGCATGTTTTTGTTTTTGAGGTATAGACAAACCACGCATTCATTGTCTTGTTGTTCCTCATGTGATGTGTGTTTCCAGGTCATGGAAGGCAACAAAAACGCCTACGCCTCAGTCATCAACGACCTTCACCCTCCCATCATCACCCGCTACGTCCGGCTGATCCCGGTCACCCAACTGTCCACAACCGTCTGCATGAGAGTGGAGCTGTACGGCTGCCCGTGGGAGGGTAGGACACACAAACACATGGTCACACACATTAGTGGATGTTGATTCAGTGGGTTTAGATTTTTTATCACTTCTCAGAAATGTTTACTCCTCCACAAAGCAGGTCAACTCCTCAGAAACCTCCTCACTCCAAAATGTCAACATAAAGCTGAACAGGGGCAATTGTACAAGAATTATAATCTGTTGTGCAATAAAACTAAATCACGACAACATATTTTATGCCAAAAACTATTACAGGTAGATTTTATCACACAGTTTATCACAACAAATGCACTTCAAACAAGCACAATTGAGGTTTTATCTAATTTGTATCACATAAAAAGCAGTTATGAACTCTTTGGATGGCAGGTGCAGATGTACCGCAGGAAAATGTAAAGTTTATTACTAGAGGATAAGACTCCTGTTCGATGTTTTCACTGGTGTCTTTACACTGGCAGCCAATGCTTTGTCAGACTATCAGTGTGGTTTGCTCATTCTTTGAGCTATGATTTATGTACATAAATCAGAAAAATTGAGAAATACTGCACTTCATTCAAGCAAAGTCTTAATTCACATCACACCCCGATGCTTTGGAAAGATGAAAAAAAAGGTTGAAATAAAAGTGATATTCCTCAAACTAAAATCAACATTATCATAAACTCTGGGATCATGTTGTGAAGGATATTTTATGAATATATTTAACATTAAAAGTCAAAAAAATAATCTTTTTTTTTTACTACACTAGGAATAATCAGGCCATAATTAAACTTATAAAGAAAAATGAAATCAGAAAAGAACATTTAAAAGTGGTGTAAACACAAAAGAAAATTAATGTAATAATTTTAGTTTATTATCATTATTATTTATTTGATTTGATTTAACTATTTCCATTTAAGCTTTTCCATTTACCATTTTGATGGTTCCTTCAGTTGGAGCATTTCCGTTTGCATGCTGAATTTCACCTTACACTTTCAATTTATCATTCACTCCCCCTTTAACGTGTTCTGTCCCGTCTGCAGATGGTCTGATCTCCTACAGCGCTCCTGAGGGTCAGCTCATGATGCCGCCCGGTTATGCCATCGCCAGCCTCAACGACTCCACGTATGACGGAGTGCACGAGAGAAGGCGAGTCTCACACACACACACACACACACACACACACACACACACACACACACACACAGGCACACTCTTCACGCATCACTGTCTCCTGTTTCCCTGCTCTCTGTGACTGACAGCTGTCTTGTCCAACAGGAGGCTGTTTGAGGGGATGGGTCAGCTGACGGACGGTGTGATCGGCCAGGACGACTTCCTGCTGACACGTCAGTACCACGTGTGGCCGGGCTACGACTACCTGGGCTGGAGGAACGACTCGCTGGGAACTCAGGGATACGTGGAGATGGAGTTTGTCTTCGACAGGCAGAGGAACTTCACCTCCATGAAGGTTTTCAGTTCTGCTTACGCTACCTTATCATAACAGCTCAGAAGACAGTTATCAACATGTTGTGCATAGCGGTACCAAGCAGTTTTATATTATTTCAAATATTAGTATGAACTTATATTTTGTTATTTTAAATTTAATCTTACAAACATAATCTCTCCTCTGTCTCTCTGTCCAGGTTCACAGTAACAACATGTTCTCCCGTGGTGTGAAGATCTTCTCCTCCGTCTCCTGTTGGTTTAAGCCCCGCCTTATCGCCGGCTGGGAGTCGGAGCCTGTGGCGTTCAAGACAGTGCTTGACGACAGGAACCCGAGTGCCCGATATGTCACTGTGCCGCTGAATCGCCGCACCGCCAAATCCCTCCGCTGCCGCTTTTCCTTCGCTGACGTCTGGATGATGTTCAGCGAGATCTCCTTTCAGTCGGGTAACACACACACACAAAAAAACACAAACACACTCAAACACATATATTAACACACAGATTCATGCTTCTTTCAAACCAACAAAATGTATTCCCTTTATTTGTCCCTCAGAGGACACTGTACTCCCGACCCAGATGACCCTGCTGGTGACTTCCCCTGCAGTCAGTGAGGAGAGCAGTATGTCAACCACACCAAAGACAGGTATGACCTTTGACCTAACCCTTACCCTACAACTTTAAGTTGTTCTACGTATCAATTTGACATCAATAAACCACCAACACATTTAAAGCATGTTAAGATAATAACAGCCTGATCTATTTGCTTTCTTAGAGTGTCACCAGAGGGCAGTGGTTCTGGTTAGTCTGCATCTTTAACCTCTTTCCTTCCTCACAGCAGCCAACCCATCAGCAAGTGACCCTCCAGATGACGGGAACACGCCCATTCTGATTGGCTGCCTGGTGACCATCATCCTGCTGTTGGTCATCATCATCTTCCTCATCCTCTGGTGCCAGTATGTCTGCAAGGTGCTGGAGAAGGTGAGCAGATAAACTACAGATAAAGAGATTTCTTCCCCCTGGAGTGTTCAGTGAATGTGGATCTAAGGGTGCCTTACATAAAACGAGTTGCATAAAATCATCATAAGCGTATCCATAGGATGTTGTAAGGAAAAACCCCTTGATCTCCAAGTGTTTGCCCTTAAGGATTCCCTTATGCGCTGCTATATGGTCCTTAGTAGCCATTTTCCTTATAAAATCTTAAGGGATCAATACCAATCTCTTCAAAATGAGATTAATTTTCAGGACAGGAAAAACACTATAGACACTATGAGCAATGCCCAACTTATTAGAGAGTATAGCTCCACTGGCAAATAGCGACTAGAAACTAGCTCGCTAGCCAAGCATTAACATACCTCTGTGTTCTGTTGTTTTTTGAAACTTACCAACATCCCCTCACCAACTTTTAAAACTTTGTTAAGACTAACACTGGCAATAATGCTGGCAAGATGCTGTTGTGTTGATGTGAGTAAAGTGTAACCATGGTAACTGAAGTGCACATGTGCTGTATATATGATAGTAACTACCAGGAAAACCGTAAGCTAAACATTTAGGCAAGGAGACAACCTAAGAGACATTGTGGAACACTCATAAATGAGCTTCCCAGCTTAGGGAAATATTTTGCATAAGAGACATCTTAAGTTTGAAACTTCAGGTAGTTTATGCAACTGCACATTTATGTGTAGGATTAAAAAAAACTCCCATTTAGGGGACCCCTGCAGGTACTATCTGAAAATACAGATTGGATCTCTGGCACTGAGATGAACGGGCAGAAAAATAAACGTACAACTGATCCAAACTGTCTCATTTTTTCAAAAACAACAAATACGTAAATCAGCATAATATATTATCACACACTCTTTATACATCCTGTATATACGATAGCACAGTTATTTTCTGTAAAGAGTGACTGAGTCTTCCATGCGTCAGACTCATTCAAACACTTTCTGAACACATCTGTTGCCTTCAGTTCCTAGTAAGTCTCTGGCGTTCTCCAGCCACCAGTTGAATCCAAAACTGTTTTGATTATCTGAATGCATCATAAAGCAGCAGAACTAAACAGCTGTTGAACGCAGCCCAATCACAGGCCCGATCACAAACCAAAGACAACAGCCATTTATTTCCCTTTTTAGGAAATAAAGTCTACAGCTTTCTTGCTCTGTAATGTTTATTACACAGGAGAAAATAGAGCCAGATGTTGACAACAACAAATCAAAAAGCTTCATGACCTGCATGGAGGATGGATCATTGTTGTTCTAGAGGACAAGAACACGGAGATTATTAATATGAGCACGTGTGTTATGATAATATGAACATGTATATTCCTGAAAGCTGAGAGAAAAGTTTTCCTCTCCCTCTCTCCTCCAGGCTCCACGTCGGATCCTTGATGAGGAGGTGACAGTTCGGCTGTCATCCTGCAGTGACACTATCATCCTCCAGACGCCCCCTGTGCCCCCCCGCTCCGGCCACGCTCCTACAGGTAGACAACAACAGATAATCTATTGCACTGGTCCAAATAGAAAGCGAGAAAAGGCTAACCATGGGTTAGAGTACCCTTAACAGACGCTTGTAGAGATCCTATTGATACATAAGTCTACCTTTCCCATAAACTTAATCTGAGAGTGTAACTGGAGTTACTGAATGTCCTTATGTGGTTCACAACATCTGTTTTCAACAACAGGCTAATCAGGACATAATCAGAGAAAAAAAAAAAAATTAATGAAAGTTAAATCAGTGCTACTTGTTTTTTTTTTCACTTCACCGATTTGACTGAGACTTCACACTTTGATTAAACCCAAAGCTGTTTTCCCTAAGAGTTTGGTATATTTGGTGAAATGCAAATGCTGTTATCATACTGTGTTATCCAGAATACCACTGGTCACAGTCAAGAACAGAACCAGAACAACACACTGGTCTGGCATTTGCCTCGATTGGAAAGTGATAGTTTGGGTTATTTGAAGTTGGGTTTGTATGAGGTGCTTATGCATAGTCAGTTAATTAACTGTAGCAGCTGGCAGTCAGCATGCCCTCAGTTTGGAGACACAGGGAGTAGCACCAGCATGGAAACTAAGCAATGTACTGCTGTGCACAGGGTCAGCAGCAAAACATAGTTTAACCTGAAAAATAATATCTGTATTTTACCACTTTACCTTGCATTCAGACAGCCTTTTCTGACAGGAAACAGCCATTATATGAGCATAATATTGCACTCTCCAAACCAGTCAGATTTCATTTGCAAAATCTGTTATTTTGTATCACAGAACACAAGAGTTTCTGGTCGACCACTGCCACAAACACTTAGTTAGTTTGTATTATTGGGTGACTTTGGTGTTTTAAAGGGTTAGTTCAGATTCACAGAAGTCACACAATAATATAAAGAAACCAACGAATTGAGGCAGCATTGGACCAGAAACTCATTGTTCTGTTGAGGTAAAATGACTGATTTTGCCAAAGGAGTCTGGTTGCTTTGGAGAGAGCGATATTTGTTTGGCTTACAGGATGGCAGTTTCCCATCAGGAAAGGTTGCCTGCTAGCAAGGAAAGCAGCAAAAACATCTTAAATATAGTGTACACTTAATTTATTATTGATTTTTTAGGTGGCTTTGCTGCTGACCCTGTCCCCAGAAGTACAGTGCTTAGCTCCTAGCTGTGCCAGCAGCTCATTATCACATGCAGAAAACACTTTCACCTCATTGAAATTCAGTCTGCTGCTATTTCTCATGATTTGTAAAAAGCACTGTAGCGCTGAGTCTACAACTGGTGGTTGATCCATGATAGTTTGGGCTCAAAGTGAACAAGGACAACTGTGCTCCATTGAAATCCCCTGTTCCTTACCCACCCACTCTCTCTTTGCTCTCCAAGTGGCCTCCGTGCAACTAGTGTAGTTATGTAATAGCAAGGGCTGAGGGGAAGTCAGTGACGGGAAGTGGAACTAGCAATGAAACTCAACATCTGATCATAGAGTGGTACGTCAGACAACCCACTACAGATAATCTTAACTACCCCTTTAATTTAGTTTTCATTTGTTGTATGTATGAAGCATGAGTAGTTTTCATGTGTTTTTGTGTGACAAGGCTCTTAGATGAAAAATAAAAACTTGATAGGTGCAAAGTGGGCTCCCACAGAGTAGCTTGGACTTCGAGTGCTTGATTATTTAATGATTTTTTTTGTTTGTTTTCCTCAGGCCCTGCCAACACTGACCCTCACTATGAGAGAGTTTTCCTTTTGGACCCACAGTACCAGAATCCAGCGGCGCTGAGAAACAAGCTGCCAGAGCTGTCACAGAGTGCAGAGGCCTCAGGTAAAATGTACTGGAGCTGCGTTTTTTAACTGCCAGTAGAGCAGAAAAGAAATATAAGAGTAAGAATGACACATACTAGAATTTCTCTTTAAAATTCCCCTCCCATGTTCATGAGCAATTATTAACCATCTATGGAGGTTTAGTGAAAGTTAACAAAGTATTATCTTATCTAAGGAAACACAAACTTGAATGGAAGTCAGCCTGAATCAATGTGCCTTAAAAAATGTTTCAGATATTCTATGATGACATGTTTGGACTCGACTGTCCAGAGCTGTCAGAAAGTTTTAAAAGCCTCCAGTAAAATACGTTAAACTGCTGCAGTCTGCCCCCTGCTGGCAGGTCTACAACAGGCATCTCTACCACTCTGTCAAATATCTCTTGTCCTGTCTGTCTTTAACAGCTTTGAATGCCTTTATGCAATTTAACCTCTTTTATTCCTTCAGAAAACACTGCACAGGCTCTGTCTTTCTGTTTTCTTCGCTCTCTTTTTCCTCTTCAGTGTTTTCTTGATGATGCTGTAAAACTGAATGTGCATGCTCATTCATTCTGCAGTTTTTTTCTCTCCTTTACCTCCCAGCCCTCTCTGTCTCTGTCCATGTTTCCTCCCTCCTCTTCCTCCAGCTCTCCTCCTCGGTAATCCTCTCTATGACCTCCTCCTGCTGACTTCCTGTCACATGACATCAGGCTGGTTGCGTGGTAAGAGCTGAAAGGTGTGACTTCAAACGTTTAATAAACATCTATCAGATACAGTAGGCACAACCAAAACCAAGACAAAAATCCAGTCTCAGTGAGGCTGTTTTTACAACCCTGATTCTTGGAAAAGTTGGGATGTTGTGTAAAACGTAAATTAAAACAGAATGCAATGATTTGCAAATCATTTTTGATCTATAGTCAGTTGACTACTCCATAAAACCTTTGTTTTTTAAGATAACAAGATAGGAAAATTAACTCACTATCTTAAAATACATATTGATAAACAATCTCAACTGCCATTATAACTGATTAGTAGAAGTATTTACAAGTATTGTGGGAGATTTTTAAGCAATTATACCAGATAGAGTGGCAACAGGATATGATAGAAAGGAATGTGCAACAAGGGTTCCCCTCATACAGTGTTGTAAAAGTACTTTGTGTTACAAGCACATAAAGTGATTATTAGGAACCTGTGAAAACAAAAATATCCATCATTCCTCTTACAAAATCCCACACAAGAAAAACTTAACAGACAAACATTTCTTCCCTCTAACTTCCAACAGCGTGTGGAGGAGGCTACGCCGAGCCTGACGTCACGCAGTGCACTCCGCACCAGTGTTTCCATAGCAACGCACCTCACTACGCCGAGACGGACATCGTGCGGCTGCAGGGCGTCACTGGCAGCAACATGTACGCCGTCCCCGCCCTCACTGTGGACTCTCTCACCAGGAAGGACATCTCTGCTGCCGAGTTCCCACGGCAACAGCTGATCTTCAGGGAGAAGTTGGGGGAGGGGCAGTTTGGAGAGGTGAGGAGGCGGGGCCACAGACAGTGAGGGAGCAGAGAAAATCTGTAAAAGTTTGTACAGTTTGGTGATTTAAACAAATTCTTAAAGGTGTTTAAAAATGTATTTGATTCTTAAAACATTCTGCCCCGGTTCGTCAATTTTTAGAATTTGTCAGGGATTGATTAATTCAAAGGGAATATCAGGACATCATCAATAAACTGCAGCATGTGCAAATGCTATGTGTGGAAAAGTGATTTAAAAGTGGGCTGCTATCTTCCATGGTTATCTTTATACCTACTTGTCTTCTCCAGGTCCACCTGTGTGAGGCTGAGGGACTCCCAGAATTCCTTGGGGAGGGGTCGCCTCTCCCCGACAGAGATGGCCGTTCAGTACTAGTGGCTGTTAAACAGCTGAGGGCCGATGCTACCAGCCAAGCCAGGTACACAATCTATCTGTGTTACGGTGTTTTTACATTTATTAATATGTGACAGAGTTTTTTAAAGGCTCATGTAGTGTTGCTCATTAGGAGCTGTCTAAAACAGATAATATCATAGATCTTATTACAGTACATGTTTCATTGTAAGAGCAGAGATTAAATGAAATGTCATCTAGTGAATGGTGAAGCGTCCTTTTTATAGTTACATGAATAGGCTCAGTTTGATATCCGTGTACAAGTGAAGATTTTGGCCTCATGGTGGCACTATAGGAAAGGTTGGGGGTGAAAAAATTATATGATTTCTGTTCTGGGGACTGTGAATATCCATAGACGCTTGAAAGATGCTGTAAGCAATTGTTCAGTCTCATTCTCAGGTCATCAAAAACTGATGCTTTTGGTTGGTGACAACCAAGCAGCACCCTCCACAGGTGGAAACTGAAGCCAGTGTGAATTGCCAAAAACTGACGTTCCTCAAATGGCCCACATGGCTCCAAAGCGAGTCAATCTCCACAGCACACTTTACAGCAGAAATAAAAATGTTTACAGCCCAGTGAAAAAAACTGTTTTGGTCTCCATAGCTAATTTCCTTGTCATGACAACTGTACAGGGAGTGAATTTATATCTAGCTCACCTGTTTAAATAATGTTAAGGCTTAGAGTTGTGCCTGCTTTGAGTGACAGGTGGGTACCATCACCAGTGGCTAGCCGCTAAATAGCTGCTTCATTTGGCCGCCTCAGCTCCACTCACGCTCCACATATTTGCCCAGTTTTGGATTACCCCAAAGTCAAGCACTGCTAAGATGACAACTAGAGCCACCACACTTCTTCAAAAGGGCTCTTCAGAAAGCTATGGGTGACGTCATGGAGACTATGTCCATGTTTTACACAATCTATGGTGGTGACCCAAGCCGTCAACTCAAAGCATGTATATCTGATGACCTGGTAATGACACTCAAACATCAACTTGTCTCCAGTGTCACTTACAGCACCTTTAATATATTGGCTTGGATATTTGGCTTGTGATTGTAGAGAAAGCCACTTTAAGACATAATGGAGTGAGGACAGGAAAAAAATTACTGTGCAAACTGTATGTGTGCATCCATTTTAATCAGTACTTCAAACCGTAGTGTTTTGTCATGGAGGCAGGCTACGTTACCAGGACACAAGAAGCATTAGGTCCAAAAACTGAAAGCTGAAAGCAACTCAAATGAAAGTGTCTGGCTAAACCTGAAAATGTGTGTTCTCCCTCCATCTGTCTGTCCATCAGGAACGACTTCCTGAAGGAAATAAAAATCATGTCTCGTCTGAACGACCCCAACATCATCCGGCTGCTGTGCGTGTGTGTGTCATCCGACCCGCTGTGTATGGTGACCGAATACATGGAGAACGGGGACCTCAACATGTTCCTGTCACAGCGGGAGATCGAGAGCACGCTGACACACGCCAACAACATCCCTTCAGTCAGGTTAATATACCATACACACACCGTGTATACTGTTTCTACATGATAACACGCTGATGCCATGAGTCTCACTTATCTTATATCTTATCTAACTTTTCAGTCCATCCAGTTCTTGTAATTTTTGATGAAAACAGCAGGATGATGTTACTTTTCAGGCTATGATGAGCACTTTTCTACAGAAAAACAAAGGAGCATTTATTCAAAATTCTATTCTCCTCCAAAGTCATGCTCTCCACCTCCTTGTCTCTTCTTCCCTCTCCCGTCTTATCTCTTCCCCTCCCTCCTTCCAGTCTGTCAGACCTCCTCCACATGTCGGTGCAGATCTCATCAGGGATGAAGTACTTGGCATCTCTGAACTTTGTGCACCGTGACCTGGCCACCAGGAACTGCCTGCTGGACCGGCGCCTCACCATTAAGATCGCCGACTTTGGGATGAGCCGAAACCTGTACAGCAGTGACTACTACCGCATCCAGGGCCGGGCAGTGCTGCCTATACGATGGATGGCCTGGGAAAGCATCCTGCTGGTGAGGGAGGGGAGGAGTTAGCATGAAAAAGATTATTTACATCTGCTGTTTGTTAGCTGTTGTCCCTGACACCTCTACCTGCTCCTAATGATTGTTTTTACATAAGACCAAAAGTCTGAATCAGCTTTATGCCTCAATGTTTTATACAAAAAAACATTTCTCTTATGCATTATACATGTCAGTGGATATCCTATCCTAAAACAGAGGCTTATTAGGAACTCCAGGCTACTGTCAGTAACCCTCTGGTGGCACATCTGTCAATCCTCCTCTGTTGGTTGGTGTGATGTATTTGTTCGGTCACTCTGTTAGGTGGTTTGTCAGGACTATTTATTGAGTTCCTAAGTTTCAAGATGGGTGGGTTCAATGTTCAATGCCTCAGGACTTCCTTGGTATAGTTCTTATAGCGTCTCCTTTGTTCGACAGCAGCTCGTTTTGCATTGCTGAGTTGCCCATAGAGGGTTTGGCAAGGTCAGTAGTGGTCAGGCATGCAGATCGTAAGCCCTGTCCAGCAAAGATGTTGTTTAGCCACTGTTGCTTCCATGCAGGAGGTGTTGGGAATGGAGAGAATTGTTCTGTAGGGGATGTGAGCTGCCCAAGACAGGCCAAGGGTCTTCTTTAGCAGTGTTTCCCAAACCTGGTCCTCAGGTTTGCATTGCCTTGCATGTTTTAGATGTTTCTCTGGTCAAACACATTTAAATAATTAGCTCATCGTCAAGCCTTTGCAAAAGCCTGGTAATGGTGTTTTCATTTGAATCAGGTGTGTTGGAGCAGGGAAACACCTAAAACATGAAGGACAGTGAGGACCAGGATTGGGTAACACTATTCTAAAGGCATTAGATGTAGAAGGCCTCAAAGTTTTTGATATGCTGTTTGGGGTCCAAGTTCCGGCCCCATAGAGCAGAGTGGAAGCAAATACTGCATGCAACCTCTGCGATGACCTTTAGGTTTCACAAGGACTGGTATAGGCCAGAGATTGTGGTTCGTGCATGTTGCATGGACTTTGAACTATGTGCCAAGACAGCACAGTCATCTGCACATTGAAGCTCACAGATCTGGCAGGTTTTGGTCTTTGTGTGGGCCAGGAGCTGCTGGCCTACTCTAGGTGAACTCCATCTCTGTGTCCCAGGGCATGGTGGAATAGGTTTGTGATGGCTGAGAGGAGGAGATTAAACAAGACAGGTGCCAATACACAGCCTTGTTTCACCCCAATGTGAACCTAGCTCACAAAGCTAGATAGATAGATATAGATCGATAGATGGATAGATCGATCATTCATTTTGCCTCAAATGAACAAGTTTATCACAGATGTTGTGCAAGACAGTCACGACCTGTTTATTGATGGATGTACTCAGTCCTGTCATAAAACTGTACTCAAGAAATAATGTGATGTTTCATCATTTTCATTTTATTTCTGTGTCACCCCTTGCCTCCTCTACAGGGTAAGTTCACCACGGCCAGTGATGTATGGGCATTTGGTGTCACCCTGTGGGAGATCTTCACTCTGTGTAAGGAGCAGCCCTACAGTCTGCTGTCCGACGAACAGGTCATAGAGAACACTGGCGAGTTCTTCAGGAACCAGGGCAGACAGGTGAGATGAATCAAATGCACCCACAAAGGACAGAGTTCAGTATCATTCTGATGTGTCGTTATCCCGGTGAAAGCAGCTCCAGTTCCAGTGAATACTTGCATTATTGTAATAATTATGCGCGTTTGTGATTTTTGTTAACTGTATGCAAGCAAGGACTACTTAAACCTTTTAGACATGTAGCGCTGCATGGATCTAGCTTGTAACAAGCATAATATGCTAACCATACCTACAAAATATGCTAACCAGTTGACATGTAGCAAGTCACAGTTCCTCCACAAGGGGGAGCTGCTCAGTCATTGTTGTACCATTTGTACACATGGCATCCAGTCCCACCAACAGCAATAGCTCCCAAATGCTCGCAGGGTAAATCTGGGATAATTGACAAGAAAACAGAAAAACAGAAAACACAGAAAAACAAATTATATTTAGTTTTGAGACATTATTCTAAACTTTCCTCTTTTTTATGAATTACTGGACAGTTTTATCTCTCCATGCCCTAAAATTACTCAAATAAAAGAGAAAAGACATCTCATAGGTTGCTTTAGACATAGCTCATAAACATAGACAACTGGAATTAAAGAATGCTTTTTTTTTCTGGTTCTTTTCTATGTGATCTTTTTAAAGGTATTATACACAACACTTCCTGTAGAGGTTACAGTAGACTAACAGCAGCTTAGACCAAACAAATGCCTCATTTACCCTACAAAGTTGGGGGAAGAAGTGTCATCTGAGCACACATCTCACAAAATTCAGATCAAAACAAAACATAAAATGTTTTCAGAAACATGTTCTAGTTCACTGTTAAGGTGTAATATGAGCTATGCTGTGATGAGGCGGTCACAAAGTCTCCCAAAACTCAGATCAACTGGGCAGTGTTGCTGAAACATATTTAAGTTTAGCTGTAATATGAAAAGATTAATCACCAAGCTGCCATGCAGAAAACACAAAGACGGACAGGGACTCAGATTTGCACATGCACAAAAATGTACATCCAGCCATCAGTGAGCCACAGAGAACCTTGGATAAAAACATAAACACTCTCTGCTCAGGATGCCATTTCTCCATATCTTCAAATAGCAAATAGTTGTTTGCTGACTTCTAGTGAAGCTGAATGTTTTATATTTCATCTTTAACTCTCCTGCATTTTGCTACCAGATCTTCCTTTATGGTCCTCCACTCTGCCCACCTTCTCTCTTCGAGCTGATGATGCGTTGTTGGAGTCGCGACATACCCGATCGGCCCTCCTTCGAGGGACTTTACCAAGCCTTGAGGCCCCATGTCAACCAGTGAGCCAAGGCTTCTGGGATGTACCACTCTGGCTTTGCTTGGCAGGGGGTTGTCCATCTCTGGACTCGTGCAAGATGACAGACTGACACGAGAAGACTGGAATTATGTTACGAGGGTAAGCTGCTGTCAGAGGGAATGAAGAAATTGGCAGAGCTGTGGTCCGAAGGTTGGTTTGCTTTGTGGTAACAGCAGCACTCTACTCTGAGAGACGAGATGGAGACGGAGGGGAGAAGGCTGGTCAACTCAGAGGAGGAACTTTTTTTTGTGAGATCCAAACCTTGCAGTCTTTAGTGAACAAAGTTTTCTAAGCTTTTTAAAGATTTCTTTCATTGCTGATTTCAACCATCTCTTAAAAGCTCTTTGACCAAAAAGTCTTTTCTGACCTTTCACATCTTCTTTTCATGTTGTTATGGTGCCAAAGGTGCCTATTTTTTTTTTCCCTCTCTTTGGCTTTTAAGATGCCATTAACTGGTCAGACGCGTCTGTCTTGGTAGTTTCTCCTGTCCCTGTGGTTTTTATTATTATTGTAAAGCACTGTCTGTGTCTCTCAGTTATTCATGTTCATATATTAACCCACACTGGAGCTAGGGCTAGGGTCAAATTGTAGTTTAGTTTTATTTTTTAGATTTTTATTCTATTTTATTTGTCTTGTTTTACAATATTTGACTTTTGTTGGTCTTTTTTTTTGGATATGAATGTTGTCCAGCTGAGGTTCACATCACGGTGCCAAGAGGCTGCGTTTTGAAACCTGTGTGGTTCACAGACTGAAAATCAGTCAGTGGGGAACTGTGGGTAATTAAGGAAAGAATCTTGATTGGAGGCACCAAAAAAGAAACTAATGTGTTGTGCCTTTTTTGTTGCCAAAGAGAAATAAAAAGTGATAAAACAATTACATGATTATATGAAATTTAACTGCATCTGCATGGAAGGACTTGGCTAAACATTGTACCATTAACATCTGCCAGTTGGCGACGCTTTTATTCAAAGTGCCTTACATTTGTAGCATGAGTGGTACCAGTTGAGCCAACATGAACAACACGGGTACCACATGTAAGGAAAGTAATCAACCAAGTATCTGATGCAAAGACCTAATCTCGAGGTATCACTTTACCTGTGTCTGTGTTTGTGCTTTGGCCTATAAATGTGTGTATGTTAAGTGTGTATGTGTCTATGTTGGAGCCCAAAGACCTGTAGGTGTATTGTTTGTCTTCATGAGCCCTGTTCTACCTTGATGGAGAAGATCTCCGCAGAGCATTAAAATTTAAGGAATTTAAAGTCAGTAGTTTCATTACTAGAATAAAACAAACATTAAAACAAAACTGTTCAAATTAAAATTTAAATAATTACTAAACAGAAACAGGAACTTTGCAGAAATGCAAACTAGGATTGAGATTTTGCCAAATGATTTACCTAAAAAGCTATTGATTTGTTGTGCTAAGGTTATCCCTTTTTGGTTCCTGGTAGAACCTTTTATTAAGGTTACCTTTTAGATGGTTTAATCTAGAACCCAACATAAAGGGTTATAATTAGAACGGTTCCACCCAGAACCCCCTCTGAGTGGATCTATAGAGAACCATTCTAAGTTGTAATGCTTTTAACCAGAATCCTCTCAGTTGGTTCTATCCAGAACCTTTCCACCTGCCAATTAGAACCCTCCCAGGGGTTCTGTCAAGAATCCTTTATATGCCAAAGGTTTCATCTACAACCCACCTGTAGGGTTCTACCAAGAATGCTTTTATATGCCAGGGGTTTCATCTAGAATCCACCCAGGGGGTTCCACTGAGAATGCTTTTATTTTCCAAGGCTTTCATCTGTATCCCACCCAGGGGGATCTAAAAATAGCTGTTTTAGGGTTTTACCTGTAACTCTCTTGTTCTCTGAGGGTTCTATGAAGAACCATATTGTATTCCACAAGTAAGCCCTTTCTTCAAAAAAAGGGTGCTTCAGAAGCAAACGGTTCTGGGTAGAACATCAACCCTTCAGGAAGATCTGTTCGGGAAACTCTTATTTTTAAGAGTGTGGGTTTGGAAAGACAGTGGAGACATTGTTATCCTGTTGGAAGAGTAGCACAGTCTGTGCAGATGTAAATCACTTGCTACTTCTTTGGCGTAATGTTAGATGAGGTTCACTTCATTTTAAGAATATTCAAAGCTAACCACCTTCTGGCAGTGGTATAATTGTCTGGTATGATTTTAAAGATATGCTGCAGCAGCCAGTGAGACTACATCAAGGTAAGATTTTGGCAAGTGGAGACAAGACACGACATCTACATTTTGGGCCATACATAGCAGAACTACTGTGTTGGAATGGTAACCTCTGAGCTGAGGGCCAATGAGCCACTAAAGACCGATGGGTAGACGGGCAGGAACACCTTGGAGCCAACATGCAAGTCCTCACAGCATTAACCACCCAGTAACTGTAGCTGGTCCTGACACTTAAGAAACTCTTGATTCTTTTTTTTTCTGCCATTTTTGGCCTGACTTTGTACAAGCATAGCATTTGAAAAGGTTTTGTTTACAGAACTAATGCAGAATAGATGCAGCACAGAACAAAATACAGGGCTGTGGACTCTACAGTGGCTACTTCTAACAATAAGTATACTATGGAAAGGAGCCAGTGATGATGAGTTTTGAATACATGTACTGCAGAATTACTAGCCATAATGTCAAGATAATAATCAAGCCTCAAGAAAACGTTAAGGTGATTGGTCAACTTTGCAACTGGACTGAAGTTCTTCCAGTTCTAGAGGATCAGTCACACCTGGATTTTACAGAAACAGAGTTAGTGTTAGCTAGCTTGCCAAGTAACAGTGAGTGCTTGGCTACCTAGTGTGGTAGCAGTTAGCTCACCAACTACAGTAGTTCACCAACTAGCCCTGCAAGTTGTCATTTTAGCACCCTCTATTTTGCAGTGGCAAGTGGAAAAACTTCACTGTACGTGCAACTTTCAGGTGCGATCTACACTTAATGCTAATCTCCATTGTTGAATTATCATCTAACGTGTAAAAGCACCTTTTCATTTTTGGAATTACATCATTTTATGTCCCATTCTTTTCATGTTTTAGTCTCTCTGTTAATTATATGCAGTACATATGTGCAGTATTTTGAATCCTCACCTCAATCAAACAGTTAAAAAATGTAAAATGGCGCAAGTACAAATAACACCACCTTGACAGAAATGAGGGAGGAAGACCAATTGTTTTAAGTTTGAGTGCATCTTTCAGTGTTTTTGTTGTTACAGTAGTGTTTTGTTATCTGTACTGTATGTATGTGTGTGTTCAAGAGAAAGTGAGTTTTGTGTGTTTTGAGTGTTTTTGACATTCCTTTGAGCACTGGGAGCTAGTTGGGATTAAAGTGGTTAACCGGAGTTGCTCTGTTGTGCCAAATTATGTGATTAAATGAGAGAGATGTTTTTTGTTTTTTTGTTTTTCAAAGCAAGAGGAAAAGGACAGAAAGTAAGGAAACCACTAAACTCAATCTCCCAGAGTCCTTTGCTACAGTGAGCCTGTGTATTTTGTTCTGGTTCCATTACAGAGATAGACAAGTCTTTTAGTTTGATAGTGTACAGTATAAGTGATCTATAATATCTCAGTGTGTGAATGCAGATTAGGTGTGATAATTGTTATTAATAATTGATTATCTATCAGAATTTATAGTAGCTATTTCTCTGATTATTTCTATTCTGGGAAGGTGTTGGGTTTTTTCTTTTTTTTTTCCAACAGGAATTCAACAGTTTTGAACATTTCTAACAGAGATCTCGTGTTCCAGACATGTATTGTACATAGGCTAGTAGCTGTGTATATTAATATATTGGGAGTTGGGAACTTTGTGTTCTGTTGTCCCAAGTAATTTTCACTCTGTACCCTTTCGTGCCTTGGTTTGTTTTTCCTATAATAAACAGTCGAATTTGTCAAACAGAAGAATAAAGATTGTGTCTTATTTTACACTAATTGAAGAAAAAAATAGATGCAGTTTATATACCATATATTATGGAGGCCAATAACAGCCATACTTTCAAATATTTTTTTAATGCCGTTATCTGAAGATCACAAGATAATTATCTCTAGATAACAAAGCTTTTGTAATAATGGGTTAATTATGTAATTATCACAAGATAACATGTTTTATCTGAAGTTAACGGCATTAAAAAAATACAGTTATTCTTAGTAGTAGTATGCATGTGTCTGTTTATGTATATATATACATTTCTTATGGGTCCATCGTCACACCAATCATTGTTTTTAAATTATGGGTCCCTCAGTCATCCAGAGATATCCAGTATGCCAGGCTGAATTTTGTAAAAATTTATTTAACATTATTAAGATATTAGAATATGTTTATTTGATGAAACGATGTAGCCATAAAATTGTGTCTTGGGATAAACATCACAAACTGAAACTCCAATCCTAACAGGCAGTTCAGGTGACAGAGTCATTTTAACTGTAACCTCTCTACCTGCGTACTGAGGGAATTAGTTTACTCTCAACCTGCAGTTTATTTTATTTTGGGACATCCAGTATTTGCTACTAGAAGTTTCAAACCTGTTGATATTGACTGATGAGACATCATGTGTTTGATATAGTTGTAGATTACTAAACTAGCGGAGGTCACAAATGCTCCTTGGCTTGAATTGTGTTAAATATATGTTTTCCCATGACCTTCATTGTGGTGGTAAAACCACATGATGGCATTTTAGTTCAGATGAAACAATCAGTGCAATATACAAAATATACACCTGGTGATATCAAATGTTGAGTTGCTGGATATCAGCAGGGGGCGGCAGAGATGCTGAAACTGTTTTCCATACTCTGAATCCTGCAGAGAACTTCCACCCTATGTCACAATGTATGGGAGATTATGAAACAAGTAACACCTCGAGCAGCTAAAACCAACTTCAGCATTGATCACAGAACCTTAAGTGGTGTTGAAGGGTTAGTAAAACCGTTTTCACTTTAATGATGTCTAAGTATTTGGATCTTATTTGCACTTGGAAAAGTTTGATTACTCCTTATGGATTCAAACTGAGGCTTCATTTATTTAGCAGTATGAACTGTCAATGTCTCAGCAAACAAAACAAGAATTCAGTTTTAGGGTGGATTTTTCATTTTCCAGGAAAAACAAAGGCTTATGTGTTCCAGTTTAACAACAGGGTTCATGGTGGGTAGGAATGTTTTTGTTACCAATGTTTTTGTTATGACACAGGTAATAAAACTTTACAGCCAATAAATAGGGATACAATTACTTTGCATTGATTAAAGCTGAACTAATCTTTTAATCTTTTAATCTTTGAATTAAACTTTTTTTTAAGACACCAGGGTATAGCAGAACTAAAGGAGCTGATAGGCACTCAGGTTAGGTTACTACTTCCAAACCCCTGCAGACTCAACAACATGATTATCCCATTGACGTGCTGTTTGTGTCCACCTGATTTGCTCTCCTTTTATCTCTGATTTGTTCTCCACCAGCTTCTAATATCTGCTTCTTTAGCTGCTACATGTTCCACTTTCTTCACCAGCTATTCTCTGACTGCCTTTTTATGTTGTTTAGTGGATTCATTGGAGCTTGTTTGATTTGTTTTTTGATCATTTTGCTAATTTAATGGTCTGCATGAGTGACAGGCACAGCTCTGCAACACACTCAGTGACAGTACACACCCATGAAACCAAGGGTTGGTGCACCGGAGCCAGACTATTTTCACACCTAACCCGATGAAAATAGGATTTATTTTGACCAAACCAGAGCTGGTGATTGTTACAACAGTGGAGAGACTGACCAAGACTGTTTTGGTGAGTTTTGTTTTGTTTCTGTCTGTCGAGTTTAAATGAGGCGTGTTTTATAGGAGTTAACAAGGCAAATAAAGCTCTTCGTTCGGTAAAAGAGAAATACTTGAATTCAGTAGGTTATAAGTCGTACTTTTCTGTCTGAAAAAGAAAATATCTGTAAGAATATTTCCTATCCTGACATGTTGTGAGTTCTTTTTGTTTATTTTGTCATAGCTCGGCACACATCTCCTAGCTTTCGCCATATTGCGTTTAACCATAGGAAGTTGGTGTGCAGTAAAACTTCAATTCTGAGCCATTACTACTTTGATTCTGGCACCCATTGCTTGATTCTGGGTCTTACTACTCTGAGGTCGTGTCTTCCACTCCAGGTTTTCCTTTTGCCTCCAGCTAACACCATGATGCAACCATGATCTCACCACTAAAAGGACCAATATGTCTGTCTGGACTTGTGAAAGACACCGGTCATGCGCAATGACTGCACAAGCAGGGTGTGACAGCCATAGATAAAGGATTTTTTATTTATTTATTTATTTATTTATTTTTCTGAGCACTTGATTCATTGATGAGGATGATTTATTACTGATGTAACATTAAGAGAAATTCAACAAATATTACAAATCTTTCTACAAACTGCTAACCCCAGCTTTCAGTGGATACACAACCTGAAAGATAAGCACAAATCTTGTGCATCTTAATTCTACATGAAAATACCATAATTCTCATTGAAGCAAGAATGGCAGATATCTCAGAAATAATCATAATTTTTTTTCAAGCCCAACTTGCTTCGTTTGGTTTCTCTTTTAAAAAGAAGTTATCAGTTATGTGTGAATTTGATGATGTTGGTAAGGTGTTTCAAAACTTGTGCAGAGCAACTTTTCACCTTGGGAATCATGCTCGCTGTAATTGTCCTTGGCGGAAGAAAAGTTAAATTTGACTGAGAAAGAAACCAAAAGCAGAGGTTAGTTTGCAGGCGTGGGCTCGGTGACAGCAGCTTTCATAAGGGTGGTTCAACAGTGGTTCAGGGCCAAAGGGCAGATCACAGGGAGATAAACAGCGGTCCAGGTTTCCTTTTGATAGAGGTAAAAATATGTTTATTGCTGCCAAAGCCATCTGCATTTTCAGGTATGAAGACTAAATGACTCTTAGTGGGTCTAAAAATAAGCAACACAATGAGTTTTGGACAGCAGCAAAAAGATATTCCGACCTGCAAAGGTTTACACAACACTGGGCGAGGTGACAACAGCTTTTATAAGTTTTTTCAGTAGTGTGATGCTAGAGTAGGCCAAGCCAAACCCAACGTGGCGGTAATTGTTGGTGCTGCTCTGCTCCCTGTTGTGCTCCTGACTGTGTGGGGAGGTTTGGTCAAGATGAGGAATATTTTTATCTCTTTCATGTGAACTGTCACGTCCACAAAGGCACTCAGAGGAACTGAGCAAAGCTCACGTTGAAGTTTGTCTGGTCATTTTGAACATATCACTTTCACTTTTTATTATTATTATCCATTCATGACAAAATATTAAGTGAGCACAAAACAAACAAAAACAAAAAAAGAAAACACAAGTCCAGAGGTCTGAATTTGTGTGCACGAAGGGACTGATTTTGAGTTCAGAGAGTGTTTTCAAAGTAATGGCCTGATGACAGGTTTGGTTATAATAAAACTCATTATTTTGCCCAAAATCTTATCACTTAACATTGTCTGTGGTTGAGTGTGGCTTAGTAATACTCACCTCACCAAATCAACATGTATGGAAAGCACATCCAATAGCAACTGAGGAATACATTTGGAGAGCGGTGGTTGTGCAAAATTCTTTAATGTGGATTCCCCCATGGCATAAATATATGTAACCCTTAGTACACATATGCCACTATGCATGTGTTAGGGGGTGGCTTCTATGTATAATTTTGTTCTCACAGTTATGATTATACTGACTGCTCTGTACTATTACTAACTGACAACCATACATTTTGCTGTCACCAATTTACTAGTCGATCTTTGTTCCAACCCTTACCTATGGTCATGAGCTTTGAGTAGTGACTGAAAGAATTAGTTTGTGGACCATTAAATAAATTGACCATTGTGGAAAACCTATGTTCCAGAAATGTACTGGGGGAACCAACAATGTTGATTTTGACATTTACAGCTTATTTCTTTTCTTCTGGCAGTTTTGAAAACATGTAGCAAAAACATGGCAATGTGGCTTCCTTAAAAAATTACAGTTAAATAAATTCTGAATCTCGCACCTTGCTCCATCCTTACGACAAACAAACTTTGGGAACCACTTTTGTGTAAATTGTTAATGTTTCCATGTAGATCCTTAGCAACCACCACAGCTACAATGATACAATAAAACAAGAGCACAGACATATACTCAAGACATATTTAGATCCAAACAAGACATATCATGTGACTAAAACTGAGAGTATATGGGAGGAATATAAAGGCATCCAGAACAGAGCCCTGTGGAACATCTCACGTAAAATATTTTTTGGAAGGAGAAGGATGCATTAGATTTTGTATATCATATTAGACATTAATTAGACAAATGTTCTATGGTGTTAACTTATAGATCTTAAAATGAACGAATGAATGAATGGATGGCCACTGGAGAGTTAAAACTTCTCTCACTGCTGAGGCACACATGGCACAGAGTGAAATGATCCAGTTATAAATGAAGCATAAGCAACAACCCAGTCTTTAATCTGTAACTAAATTATACATGAAGATAAACTGGGGAATGTTTGGAATCCCGTGCACATCTTGATCCATAGAAGAAGGATTTGGGTCAGAACACACGAGCCATGCATTCATTCATGCACTGCTATTGTACTTGGCTGCTGGTTAATGTAGTTCATGCCATTTTAAGATTCTGTTTTGGTTTTTATTTTTGCCAAAAGGAAATATTTCTCGATAACCTAAGAAAATTAAGCAAATTGCCTTGGAATCCAAAAGTCAGGAGGAAAAAGAGTCAGTTATTGTTGAATGAAGCTTAATAAGGTTTTGTTGATTAAACTTTTAATGGTCCATGCTCGGAAACTGGGCTGCTGCAGCAGTAAATGCAAAAGGAACACCAAATAACAGTAATAGGACTCAAATACTTGCAAATAATAATCCAATATTTAGCTCTTGTTTTATTGGTGAGCACCTTGTCTTAACAACAAAATAATTTAATTTGTTACATAATGATTATAGAGAAACAAAATTAGCTTGTAATGAGCTGCTTAGGTGATTAGATATAGACTTAAATTTGGGCATTAACAAGATTATATGTTAGATTTCTCTGTGTGAAGTCCAGCGATGTGGTAATGTCAAAAAGAACAACCATTAAGTATAATTTGACATAATATTGCATACTATTTTTTATTTTAGTGACTCTCTTCCACCTGCAGGAGACTCTTCAGCTGCACTTCATTTTGTTGGATGGACAGGCAGGAAGGCACAGGTATCAGAGGCTCAAAGGAAATGGTATAAAGCAACTAAGGCAATCTGGAAAGGAGCAGGTGGTGATGGGCTGGTATAAATGCTGTCAGGATATAATTAGGGAACGAGGGACAAGTGAGCAGGTGGATGAAAGAGTCAGGTGACTGATATAGGTAGAAATGTCTGGGGGAATCTGGTGGATGGATAGGTAATAGCAAGTGTGCAGAGTTCGGACATGAGCAAGGGGAAGGTGAATGATGGCTGGAGACGGGCTGGCAGGGAGACTAGATAAAATGAAAACTGAGGCAGACATTATTACAAAAACAATAAATCTGATTTTTCCAGTGCAGACGGGTATGTGTATAAGTTCACTGTTTTTAAAATGTGGTAAACGCTACTTGAAAGACAAAAACTTCAAACTATTTTCGAGGGATCTGTACTGACCCTGGAGGACAGGCTCCTCCACACAAGGTAGAAACAAACAGTGAATCTGAAAGTTAATGAATAAGCCACACCCTTTTTTTCTTTGTTTTTTTTTCTGTGCTCCCATCACAGTTGAGCAAGTTAGATACCTCAGCTTTCTCTTATCCTGTTCCCTTTACTTATGTAGGCTATGTGCTAGGCTCATCTATGTTGAAATGAAAACCAAATTTTGAAGATGGTTAAAAGACGTTGCTTAGGGACCTATAAAACACTATATGGACACAGAACCTCAGCTAGCTTGTTACATCTAAAAGCTGATGTTAGCAAAATGCTACATAACTAGCTAGCTAATTTACATCAATTGCTAGCTGGCTAGTTAGCTAGCATTTTGCTAACATTAGGTAATTCAAGAAAACCAGCAAAGGAGAAAGCTAGACGAGGTTTTGTCAGGTATCGTACTTCCTCAACTGTAATTGCAGCACAGAAGAAAAGTGGGCGGGACTTAGTCAGAGTCAATTGCAACATCAGAACTAGAGCATGGAGACTTATCCATCGGGGAACAGATCGAGGAGGAAGGTCATTTGGAGGAGCTTGTCTCCATCACCACAGCAACATCTGGTCATACTAGAAAAAAATCAGGTAAGCTGCAACATGAGAGATGTCTCAAACATAAAAGCAAAAATAAAAAGAAACTGGATAGTAAATATATTTAATGTACCATGATTGGACAGAAAAGAGCATAAAAAAAAACTCACAACCCCGCCCACACTGTTTGATTGACAGGTGTGCTCTGGAAAGTACAGTGAAACTGCACAGAAATATGAGCCACCTCTCTGATGTTTAATGGAAAGGGTGTTGATCTGTCCTCTGGCTGTTGGGGACCTCAGGGTCAGAGGACAGAGGTCAGCTGGCTGATGTGGAATCAGGCTCTGCTGTGGTTTATGGTGTTTTTATTGAGCCTGGTTTCTATTAGCTTCTGTTAGAGCTGCTTAGCAGGAATGAGCTGTACTCACCGACTGATGGATGAATGTATGGGGTGACTGGTCATGTACTTATTAAAAAGTTCTAAGCAATTAAGTGATAGAGACGAAGGCTTTACATGCTTCAAGGGCCCCCGTCTCGACTGAAACCACAGACTTTCTTCAGACATACTTCCACGGGATGCAAAAATTTTATCTACAAATAGATGTTTATTTTTCGTCACAGAAAACAAAGCTTTTGGAAAACTTCTGCCAGGGTGAAGATTTATAAAAATCTGTGCTGTTGTGTAGACAGGGAAACTTTTTGGCTTGCACCTTTTTTTGAGGGGCTATTTTGTACAATGGAGGAATTGCAAGAAAACTTTTGAACGTCAAGATCAGCCCTGTTAACCTCAACAAAAGACTACATCTGCGTGTGGAAGGAGCAACAACAAAACTGAGGGCGTCTGTGGATGCACCTTGTACAGTATTTACCCGAGTAACTCCAGGAAGCCACTATCGACACTGCATTTGTACTATCCCAGCAAGCTGATTCAGGCTCATCCAACAAGTTGGTAATCGTCATCTTCCTGCATCCACACTACATTAAATCAGTATCAGTCAGTATCATCAACTGCTACCAAACATGCAACATACCACAATGCTTGAAAGCAAGCCTAATTGGCTAAGTGAAGTTGCTGTTAGTGTGTTCATCCATTTCACGTATTATTTAGCATTAGCTTCTGGCTAAATTGTGATCTTTCTGTCAGCATTTAGCTGTGCAGCTAGATACACAGGTATCTGGCTGTAAAAATATTTGTGTAATGTATGCTTTCCCTCTCAGGTGTAAGATGGGTGAAATAATAATGGTAATTATGTGAGATCAAGATTGCAGTGATAAATTGTCATTTGTTAAGCACCAACAGGTGCAGCAAAGCTAACAAGAAATTCAGTGAGAGGTCAGTAAATCTTTGTCTGTTCACTTCATCACCATCCTGAAAAGAAGCCTAATTAGCCAAGATAATTGATCAATGGATAACATAAGAAGATCCGACACATTCTGCATATGGTAGAACAGTGTGGCTTCATAGTAAGAGTATGAATTTTGTAACATAAACTAGCAAACTTAAGCTTCTCAGTCAAGCACTAGGCATGATGGGAAATGAGGGTCATATTTTAGACTGGGAATTGCTTTTACTTTCTACCAGTGATTTAGTTTGCCTTCAAATAGACTCAATCAAGTTTTTTTGTGAGTCAAAGCTCACAAAGTGCCTGAGGCAATCTGATTATTCTGGGGGGCTGGGACTCAAAAAGGTTGAGAATCAATCAACAAGTCATTGTGCCAAAGATTTTGCTGCTATTAACGAATAGTTGTTTCATAATATTGCTTTAAACCTTTTAACCGTGCATACTGTAGTTTAACACATGGTTGGATTTAAGTTCAGTCACGTGCCTCACATGTCTAATTTGCCAAATGCAGGTGTGACTTTAACCAGCATCACTGCATCAAGTCTTTAGCACCTTTTTATAGGGCCAGGCTGTGGAGGGTTTTTCTGTAGAGCTCAACATTAAATACATTCATAAAATAAGTACATTCACTCCTTTCTTCACACTGTCACCCACGTCGTCTCTGAAACTCATGTGTAGGTGATGCTGATGTTGTCACATTATTACAAATCTCCTAATTCCCTTCTTATCTACACACATGCACGGTGATGATGATGTTGGTGGAGATGAAGGGCAGTATTGTTTCTGGTGTTTCCATGGCTCTTTATGTGTCCTGTATGCAGGAGGCCCCTCCAGGCGGTCAGCCCTCATTATGAAGCTCAGATCGGGCCGACACCTGTTTCCCATTGGAAACAGCAGCTGCTGCTGCCTTGTATTCCTGAAAGGGAAGTGCAGAGTACTGTGATAAAGTCAGCCGCCCTTTGATCTTTACACAAATGTCATAAAAAATGAGCTGTTGTTCAGCTTGATCACTTTTTCCTTACATGAAGGAATTGGTTCAACTACGCACACGTGTTGCTACCTACTGCTGCTGGAGGAAACAGCAGAGGATTACCGTTGTCCTGCTACACAGAACTCAGGTATAACCAGGTGTGATCCTGGACTGAATCCAATTTGAGGGATCCAGCAGCAAACAGTATTTATTTCTTCTTTATTTCATATTGGCCTCACAAACAGAGTTATACATTCTTAAACAGTATTGCAAGAATTTTTAAGAATAAATAAACTCAATTACAAGAAGAAATCTGATGTTACAAATGAAAACGTGGCAATCACTACAACCGAGTAAGTGTGTGACGCTGCAGTTCCTCTAATAACCACTAGATGCTGACATTGAGAGACTCTTATGTTTGGTGAATGAGAATATCCCCAAGTTCTCTTAACCAATACAAAGTCAGAAGATATTAGCGTCTCAGAATTTTAAGAGCATAGACTTGAAAATATATTTCCATTCCCTGAGTTTGATACAACAAATGACCAATGAAATGAAATGACATCACACTGGATGAAGCAGCTGATAGGTAGCAGATGCTGTAGCTATCCCTTTAGGGGACAATGAACAAGTTCATTACAGAGCTGTGGAAACAAATTATACCCAAGTATGTGTCCTGTACATTAAGTAACAGGACAATAAGGACAACAAATTGTTAACATGTTCAGGGTTCAAATGAGGCCTCACAGACAGCATGTTGTTTTCTTGATAACTCAGTATGGTCAAACTCAAAGCTCTTTAAATTTTTTTCCCCTGTGCCGCTAAATAAATCTTCCAAATCTGCAACATGGACACTCCAATTTGTTTTTATGAAATTTTAATTATAAGTGTAATCCGTATTTGAAACTCATAAAGCTGTTGTAGGCAAAACCTGTGCAAAACCTTCCACCCACCTCTACTTCCTCGTGTCATCGGATAAGTCCCACAAGTTCGAACAGCAGCTTGAGGAGTTGGTTGCCTTGTCCTCTCTCTGAAATGACCTGTGATTAGCCACAGTCTCCCATCACAGGTTAGATTTCTAAAGCCTGAAAGGGCCAAGAGGAGCTGCAGAAATCTAAGTCTTCTCCAAGACCACTTGACTTCAGTAGGAATGGTTGTTGTGGAATTTTTGGCACCAAAAATAAACCACCAACTTCGGCTTTACTTACACGAAAATGTGTTTTGGCACTGTGATGCACGTACTCAGGTGCAGTGGTGCGTGACAATGCTAACATGCTGATGTTTAGCAGATTTACTATGTCCATCATCTTAGGATCTGCTAACAGACCTTTTTCACAGCAACCATTTTGACATGAAATAGTAAACAAAGATATTAATAATTATACTAATCAAGGTTCTATTCCATGCAGGTCAAACAGGGTTCTGCCTTTGTGCATGTTGGTCCACTCAGGTGTGCGACATGAAATGGAACAAGACCTTAGTTAGGGTCACTGATAACACCTGTCTTCACCCTACTATTTCTAATGTGGCTGCAGTGAAAAGGTCTGTTATCACTAAACATAAAATACAGCTGAGACTGATGGGAATGTCATTAGTTTTGCTGGTATTTAGTCATAAACCAAACTAGTGATAATAAACACAGGGACAAAAGGACAATTTGGTCAACTGTTTAATTCATAACAGTTGACTACATTGTCCTTTTGTCCCTGTGTTTATTTTACATTTTGATGAGCTATAGACAATGATTAACCCTAGTTGACAGTAAAGGTGTAGTTTGTTTCATTCTGTGCTGAAGATATTGTTACTTTGTATATTTATTAGCCAAGGAAAGATAAACCCTGGCAGCCAAAGTCCACTGATGAAGATACCTGACTTCCATCATCTGACACGAGGTACTGTTCACTCCTTTGAAGTGTGACACATTGGAATATAATCTGTGTGAGGCAATTTAAATGGATCAGTTTAAAAGCAAAGTGTTAAAGGTGTGTGTGTGTGTGTGTGTGTGTGTGTGTGATGTGCAGCATGTGGGTGGTAGGTTGTGTGTTTTACAGTGTTCTGAGAGGAGGAAACTTCTCAGTTGGTAAGTGCTTCAATTTCAGTTTTTTTTTTTAAAGCATCCTGAGTGCTCGGTGGGGGAGACGGGGCGTCATTTCTCCAATAAAACCAAACAAAAGCATCTTGAATGGATTGTACAGCACCTCTGAACATGTTTCATGTACATGTACTGTTGGTATAGAGGCCTACAAGTTTTAATACCATAAACTTGACACCTGAAAAATGAGACGTGTTTCTACCTTTTGGCCATTGTTATAATAAATAACCCAAAAGAACTGGAACATACTGAACAGGTTAAAACTTTTAGTACCCTAAGAGGATGTTTGTATCCAGTGTGGACGCTATAGATGTAGTTTTGAATTACAGTTGAATATCTTCAGTTCTTAGTGTAAAATCAGACAGCAGCACTGACCACAGGGGTAATTAGATGGAGACAGGGCAGTTATGAGACCAACACATCACTTTAATTACACCTCATCCTGTGGAGACAGAACAATGGGTCAGAACTTTGCTTTTAAAAAGATAAAGCAACTTTAGCTGCAGTCTTTTCTAGATAACTTGACAAAACAGAAGAAATCAGTCTGCACACATTTGAACTTTTCTGAAAAATGATAATCCATGACAGCCAACATTTAAGCTTATTTTCAGTTAAAAATGCGTTATCTTTCTGCATTATGAAACCACTCCATGTTGGTGCATTTTAGGACACTACAAACAGAACATCAGCCTTTTATTAAAACAAGATTTCACCTCACAGGACTTCTTGGTACAGATTTTTATACCTCAACAGCTTTCTGTCACTTTGTGGCCAAATGCAGCTGTAACAAAGTGTTCCTAAGCAGTTGCTGCCATTTGGGTGTGGCTCAAACGTAAACTATAATTGTGTGAGGCATGAAAAATACAATATAAAAATCTCAGCAAAAACAGCATCAATTTCAGGTCAGTTCTCAGTTCATCATGTGAAAACACACGTCCAATCTTGCATTTATTTATGGGGGTCCAAAGACTCTCCAAAGAGAGAGTCAAGCCTGCCTTTGCCTCTCCCCAAAGTCAAAGCTTAAAACTTAATATGATCAATCTTTTGCTGTATTAGCTTCTTGTATTTTAAACATATTTTCTGGTTTATGTAAAGGAAAAATGGAGCTTTTCTCTAAACACATTATACATGTTAGAAAATAGTTGCTGAAAATGTGTGAAAACCCTGAGAAATATGTGGTACTGATCTGTGGAGACTATCAAACTGTTGACCATGATTTCTGTGTTCATATGGCCCCTAATGGTCAGTTCCAACGATCTTCAGCAATTCTCTCAATCCAAATCAGCCCAGCAGTTCACTTCAGCTCACTTCAGTTCCAACAACCCGACACAGAAGGAAAAAGCAGCGCCATCCTGTCACCTTTCTCTGACAATGGTGGCTGAAACATGTCTTCACAAGTTCAATAAAGCTGCTAGATGAAGATTTCGTGTTACAGGTCATTTTTAGGTCGTAGTGGTGGACACGCCCCCAGTGCATCAGAGCAAGAGAAAACTGCTTATTTTTTTCGGGATTTTGAGTCCTTATTTTATATACATAGCGATTTTTAATCATTCAAATGTGGCTAGGTGGTTAATAACACGTTTTTGTAGTGTGACAAACTCAGAACACACATTTTTTTTGTTTGCTTTGCACAAACTTTAAGGACACTTTGACATCTGAAGTGCCAAACTTTTTTTTTAAATCAAGGGATCACCTTACAGGACCTCTGGATACTTAAGTTTATACTTTCCAAACAACTTGCTGTCACTTTGATGACCAAAGGCAGCTGTAACAAAATTTTCCTTTCCTGTTGCTGCCATTTGGGTTTGGCTGAAATGTAAACTGTAATTGTGTGAGACCTGAAAAAGCCTCACCCAAAAGAATCAGTTTCAGCTTACTTCTCAGTTCAATGTGTGGAAACACTAGTTCCAGTCTTACGTTCATTTAAGCCAGTCCAAAGACTTACAGAGAATCAATGCATCCTGCTAAAGTAGTGTATCTCAATAGGGGTGGAACCAAAGTCGATTTTCAGAGATTTGCTGTATGGTGTGAGTTTATAAAATTTGCGAGCATGTTTACAGAATATGTATTTTTCATCAAAAGTCAAGGCTAAAGACTTGTGATCAATTTTTTTGCCCTAGCGGAGACTGGAGAGGGCAATATCAATCTGACAGACTGACCAATCAGAAAAGAGTTTTGGTGATCATCAATACTGTACACTACCATTTCCTTTTTAAGCACCAGGACAAGTAACATGTCTCTGTGAGAAACATTGTGGATTTTATGACCAAAAAAATTATCCTGGGGTAAGAAAGTACAATTTTTTGTCAAGATTATTTGTTGATAGTGTCTAATGCATTGTACATACAATGGTTTGACACACATAACCTAATTAATCATTAAAATGATGAAAAATTCTGCTTTGTGTGCATGGAACTCTCGAGACAAAAAGATGTCGGGGTCAAGCACATACAGTGTCAGTTCAAAGGCTGCAGCCCAGGAGCAGCCATCTACATTTACCACAACTGTGAAGATGAATTAACTCTTACGTGACACATGCACATTCAGAAATTAAGTGGGTTTTTTTTGTCACTTTAAACTGTTAATTTCATTTGATACAGTGTATTCTTCATTTTTCAATAAAGTTCTTTTATAAATTGGATTGTGTGGATGTTCTCTCATCAAAATATGTCTCATTGTTACATCTTTTAAACAAATGGAACTATTTGTATTTGATATCAACTCACATAATCTTTGACTGTGGAGGTCTAAGACAAGTGAGTTTTGTAGTAGACAAATATGGATAACAATGTATTAAAGTTTGAGAAATCTAATATGAACAACCACCAATTTAATGATGCTAAAAAGGTGTTACTACTATTGCTTGCTTTTTGTAGATTGTATCATTGTACCAACGTTTTTAAAACACACTTTCATTGATTCATTTTTTCCAAAGGCAAGAGTTTTCTGTTTTTATGCTTTGAAAACTTCTACAGGTGCACTAAAGAGATAATGAGCCCTAAACAGGACAGAAATGGCAAATATGCAAATACAGCTGTTTCTGAAAAATGACATGTTTGTTGAGTTGTTGACCCTGATTGAAAGGGTTAAGGTCAAAACCATACTGTAGATTGAAAAACCTTCACACTCTCTCTCACACTATCTCTCTCTCTCTCTCTCTCCCCACAGCAGGAGCAACAGAAGCTGCTGAGCTGAAACACTTGAGAGAAACTCTTCAGATCGGCCGCTGCGTGTGTTGGAAGACGACAATAGTCTCTTTTTCGTAAATTATTAAAAACGTTAAAAACGTAATAATTTATTTTTTAACAATGAAGGAGCTCTCCCCTGACGCCTTGCTGCTGTCTTTTGCACATTTATGTTTTCTCTGTAGTTTTCTGGACGGGGCTCGCGCTCAGGAGGCTGCAGGTGATGGTGATGCGCTCCGGCGCGGGTTGACATGGCAACATAACGGGCAGGTTTTTAGCATCCTGAGCCGCGGCTCTCAGTACCGACCGTCCAGCAGGAGGCAAACCGGCTCACCCCGCCGCGGTAACCCAGTGGTGGTCGTCAGCAGCGGGAACGACACTGTCCCCGCCGCGTCCCGGGGCTCCCCACGGGTCCCTGCAGCCAGCAGCTCTGCGTTTTTGCGCACGTTGATGCGCCCGCAGCCGCAGCAGCCGTCCGCCGGCAGCGATGGAGAGTCTGCCAGACGGGAGGACATGATGGCCGGAGATGATCCCTACAACAACCCGTACAAGGCGTCTAACTATTATCCCTATTATAACTACTACAACTCGTACTACAGACCCAGACCCAGGACGCAGCCCCGCCATGGATACGGCACCAGCTACCACCAAAACGGTAATAAAGCAACAAACTTTAAATTGTTTATGTTGTTTTGCTTATTTTCAGTTCCCTCTCATCCTCTGTCACAACAATAAAACTCTTTTTAATTTAATTAAAATAATATCCAGTAAAAAGTCTTTCTTAGATTAAACAAAGGTGTTCAAACTGAGTTTATATTTTATCTTCCATTAAAGTGTAAAAGGTCATGACAGTGTGGTGTCTAAATGCCAGTTTTATAGGTTAATTATTCCTGTAGCTCGATAATCTCTTTCATGTTGTTCATATTAAGGAAAACAGATGTTTCAGTTTTTACATGCCTGACTTCAAACTCATTCATGATTCATTTCATATGGATGTGATATTAATTTCTTATCATATGAAATGCCAAAGAAAACATTGCTCTAACTATATTAAATCAAGTACTATCATCTTGAAATGCATCTGTAGTGTTATAATCTACTGGGAGGATAGTTTAAAGCAGTGGCGGACTCAGGCTGTCTGAGGGGCAGGGGTGAAAAAAATAAAAAGGACACCTGTATCTGTATGTTTGTGGCACCAGTACAGTACAAATCATTGTGCATTTGAGCTGTAACAGTTCCAATTCCTGGTTTAGATCAAAATGGTTTTATTGTCCAAAAACTACAACTTTTAGTATGTAGCTATTTAAAGGCACACAGAGACAAAATAATTTTATAGTATGTCGGGCAGCCTGTATATCACTGTATTGTGTTTTCTCCACAGGAAGAAGCACTAGTATTAGCATTAGTGATGCAATGACTGATTATCAACAGATTATTGACTACTGAATAATTGTTTTGAGTCATTTTTTAAGGAAAAAAAAATCCAAATTATCTGATTTCAGCCTCTCAAATGTGAATATTTTCTGGTTTCTTTACTTTACTGTGACAGTAAACAGAATATATTTGGCTTGTGGACAAAATAATACATTTGGGGACATCACATTTTGCTTTGGAAAACACTGATCAACATTTTTCACCATTTTCTGACATTTTAAGAACCAAATAGCTAATCAATTAATCGAGAAAGTAATTGATAGATTAATCAATAATGAAAATGATTGTTAGTTGCAGCCATATTTAGCATGTAGAAGCATATTTAGCATATTTTATTATTTTACAGGATGTCTTAATCAAATTGCACTAAAGTGAAACCAGGAGCCACAGTTAAGTGGGCCAGACCCCTTGGCCTGTGATGTCATAATGATGGACAGATACATAGAGGGAGGGAGGGGCAACAATGTCCCCTTAAATGCATGGAGCACATGTAGCTGTGGGTCAAAGCCGCTGTGTCTCTAATCACATACTATGCACTACATACCCAAAATGTGTATCTTCCAGCATACTTTTGTGTAAATAAACAGTATGTATATTTTTGCATCATGTATATCACAGCACCTCCTGAGATCCTCTTTGCCAGTTGGAGACACATAACCATGGTGACCTATGCCAACAATTAAGTCATTCAGAAAATATATTACATCCTGCAAAGGGGTTAAATTTAATTTATTGATGTTACGCCAAAGCTGCCTTGATCACTGTACACCTTTGTCTGTTATGTTGTTATTGCCATCTCTACTGGATTGCACTGTGGGATATTTATGTCAGCATAGTGTCCAGTGCTTAATATTTCATCGGAAATAGTATGAAACTTGTATGGTAAGGTTTCAGATCTGCAAACAAAAAGTCACATGCTATTTTAGCGTACTAAATAACACACTGATATGGATTTTTAGATTCAGCCATATTGTACCACAGGAACTGGATAATAATTAGATTAATCTCTAAAACAAAGCAGCTTTTTAAACAACACTGATACTTTATGTCATCTATTTTCATTCAGAAGGCAGAACAGGCTATAAACTTGTTTGCAAACAGGGGCTGGAATACTTTTCTTTCAACAAACCAGGTTTAAAATCAGCTCTTACCTTTTGCAGCAGTCATAAGAAGCAACTTTTTGTTATGTCTGACTGTTCATCGTCACTTAATGCTGACCAAGACTTAACTGAAATGAAAAATTAAGCAGCAATAACCAGCATGCGGTCAGCAGTGGTGGAAGAAGTATTCAGATACTTTACTTCAGTAAAAGTACTAATTCCACTCCTTGAAAATGCTTCCCTACAAGTAATAGTCCTGCATTCAAAACCTTTCTTAATTATGTAAGTATTATCAGCAAAATATACCTAAAGTATCAAAAGTAAAAATATTGATCTCAGTATTTTACTATCATATTTGATGTGTGTGGATTAATATTACTGCTGCATGAATGTATGTTTTACATTTTACTGCTGTTGATGTTAAAGATTGTACTAATTTCAGTTATCATATAATGTTGGGTAGATTGTAATGCATCAAATTCTGTAAGATCATTATGTTTGTGGCATCACTTACATTCCACCACTGAAAGTCACCTCACTTCCTCTGTAAAAAGTTACACTTTCCAGACTAACAGGCAGCAATATTTTGTACTGCTAAATGAAGAAAGAAAACCAGACAACCCAACATTGCAGAGAGAAAAACAAAAACAAGTGAGCATGCCAAAAATGACATGTATCTTGTGTAAGAGATGAGTTTTGTTTTTTTTTGCTTGGTTTGCTAACTTCCCTTCCAAAGCTCTGCCTGCCAATCAGAGGCCCATAATTGCTGTAATCTGAATGTGTTCTGTTCTTGTCCTGTTCACAGGTCTCCCTGACCTGGTTCCTGATCCATACTACATCCAGATCGCCAGCTACGTCCAGAGGATGCCCATGTACAGCCTCCGCTGTGCTGCTGAGGAGAACTGCCTCGCCTCGTAAGACAACTGCTGCTAACCTGCTTCAAGACCTCTGAATTAATGCTCACATATCAGATTTGTGTAGGGATTTACATAAATTGAAATAATGGCAGTTCAGTGTGATCACACGTAATTGTAACCAGCAACCAGGTGCAAAGACCTTTTGAGTTTACCCAACTAAAGGTTCAGTGGTTCTGTCAGCTTAGGTTAAGAAGTTCATTCAAAGTGCTGTCTTAGGTTTGTCAAACTTAACATAACTATTTCGATCTACTCATGTACTTAAATTAAGAAAAGTTATTACATTGATGGACTTACACGTGAACTGCAGTATAAGCCAATGTATGTCTCGAAGCAATATCCAAATATGGATTTTGTTTTAGTCCAGTACCGTTGATGTATGTTTCCAGTCTATACGAACATACAGTTTCCAGTTCATCCAATGTAATAATTTAAGTTTTCATAAGTACATGAGTAGATGTGAATAGTGATGCTTATTTGACTTATACTGTACTATACTACATTATAAGTCAATGTATGTTTCAAAACAATATCCATAGCTTGTAAGTCATATGTACTGTATGTATATCATTTATATTTCAAAATATAGGAAGTTGTCTAGATAGCTGGTTGCTTCAAATGTCAAGTTTGACAAACTTAAGATAACACTTTAAATGAACTTCTTAACCTACACTGACACAACAAATTTGCCCTCAGTTGAGTAAATTCAGACGGGCTTTGCAGCAGGTTTCTTTCCTTTTATAAGTTATTTAAACATTAAGTTGTCCAGTATGGACAATACAAACCATACTGACACCTCTCCAGCTATCAGTCTACACTCCATGCTGACTGGTCCATGCTGGACTTTTACTGGCCACCCTCCAGTTCCCATGCTAAGTCCCTGGACTAAAGTAGCCACTCTTCTCGCTGATGGTCTTGTTTGCTTATATGAGTCATATAGAGGCATCAGTATTAAACTGAGTCTGTTTTCTAATCAGTTAAAACCTCCATATGATAGGCATGACTGAAAAGCTTAAAGGTATAATCCTAAAACATAAACTGGTCTCAGCCACAGACTGATAAGTTTGTTCTTTCTTCTGCTTTTTTCATTTAGTTACATTCATGTCCCTGTTCATTTAAAGTCTTGAAAATCTCCTGTCCTCCTCCTCCAGTTCCTCTACTTACTCTCAGGATTATGACACCAGAGTTTTGCTGAGGTTTCCTCAGAGGGTGAAGAACCAGGGAACAGCGGACTTCCTGCCCAGTAAACCTCGATATGCCTGGGAGTGGCACAGCTGTCATAAGTGGGTAGCTGACAGGAGCTAGCATCAGCAGTCTAACACTTAAATGAGTATCCTTGGTAAATGAACCACTTTATGAGCTTTCTGTCTCAGCTGTGTGGGTGTTGTTTTTCAGTCACTTCCACAGCATGGACGAGTTCAGCCTGTACGAGCTGCTGGATTTCAGCACTCAGAGGCAGGTAGCTGAGGGTCATAAGGCCAGCTTCTGTCTGGAGGACACTTCCTGTGACCCTGGATACTACCGCCGCTACGCCTGCACCTCACACACTCAGGTACAATCACAGACACATGCACACACTATTCTGGTCATATCATTTAGAGACATTTTATGTATTTGGACTGTTTTTGGACTATACAGATGTATAGAGATTTTTTGGAACGGGTATGTTCCCTCTCTGTTTAAAATTCTGTCCACACGAGAAAATATCTCTCATGCACCCCAGAATGCAAAAACTATTTCAAATGCTGAAACAAGCATGAAGGGCCAGTAGGACTACATCAATGGTACGTCAAATACCAGAGAAGAACATTCTGAGTATGTATAGTCAGTAGGGTTTGGGGAAAAAATTGATAGAGCACAGTATCACGAAATTTTGCACAGCAATATTGTATCGAGACATGGAAGTCAAGTATCAATCTTTTATTATCTAAATTATTAATATTTCAAATGCAAATTAAACATTTTGCTGCTAGAGTAATAAAAATCAATTGCTTTTTCAGTCCACTAGATGGCAATGTTTTCTTTCTGGTGAGATCCGCAGAAGTTGGTGGGATTGGTAGGTTTTCACATAGAGATAATGTATATATGTATACACTGCATTGGTTTCAGTGAGTTTTTTTTTTTTTAATATTCAAAGGTTTATGATCTATGTGAAGTAATTTTTTTTCTTTTCGCTGTAGAATATAAAACATTAATTATAAAAACAAGACAGTCTCATTTTCACATCACAAAATCATAATGATCTTGTACCACGATGTGAGTATTGTAATAATATCATATTTTTGGGCGTGTGTGTGTGTGTGCGTGTGTGTGTGTGTGTGTGTGTGTGTGTGTGTGTGTACAGGGTTTGAGTCCAGGTTGTTATGACACCTATAACGCTGACATTGACTGTCAGTGGATCGACATCACTGATGTCTCTCCTGGAAAATACATCCTCAAGGTCTGGAAGCCACTGAGAGTCTATTTGCTTTGTATTTGTGGAGATCATTTGTGTTTTTCTATTGATATGATCCTGGTCTTATTTTATGATTTCCTTATCATTCATGAGAAAACTCTCTAGAGTAGTAGAGAACATACTGTTTTAGGAATTTACTCATTCCTTTTTTTTAATGAAAATATAAATTTGAGAGGTGTTTTAAAAGATTTACATTTTCAGTAGGAACCAATAGGCTTGTAGGAGCCACAGACAGGACGTTAAAGATTATCGACACGTTGACAATAAGAAAAAAATACAGATTAATGGCAAATTTACCTTTAAACATAAATGTACTGATGACTGTTGTTTATTGTGTGTATGCCTGTGTGTATGTATGTATCATGTTGTGTTCTCCTGGCAGGTGACAGTAAATCCCAGGCAGCAGGTTCCAGAGTCCAACTTTAACAACAATGTGGTTCGTTGTGACGTCCAGTACACCGGCAACGCCGCTCACATCTCTGGATGCACCATGACATCGTAAGAAACACTTTCTTCTTCTACAGTTGCTCATTTGAGTTTTATTACAAGTTTGCTACAAGGTTTATGTTTTTCAGATTTGTGAATGTGAGGATGAAGATGCATGTAATTCAATATAATCTCTGGTTGCTATGGTTACATCTCTGGTAACATCTCTAATGCTTTTTCAGTGGTTGATTTTGTTGTTCTTTCCTTTTCTTGCAGCTACTGAGGTGAATTCTGCAATATAAGCTTGAAAAGAAGAAAAAAGAAACTTAAAGTTACCTGTGACTTAAATAATTCAATCATAACCACATTAAAGCAAAATATGATTATTAAAACTGTCATAAAACACTCAAAGCAGGTTATTTCAGTCAAAATGAGCCTGAAGTCAGAGGAATTATAAACTGATTGACAGAGATGATTATTAGGATTTCAAATGACTGAGGGAGGTATTCATGTCAGTAAGAATGCACCAGGATGAAGTACATTTACTCCATTTCTGGACTTTTTAAAAGAAATTAGTGATTCTCTATTGGGATTATTATTTTTAATCATAAAGAATTGTTTAAAAAATAAGTAAAAATAGCAAAGTGCTATCTTAAATTAGTCAAACTTAACATCAAACCTGACATTATTATTCTGATCTACTTATGTACTAAAGCTCCCTCAAAGTGCTATCTTAAGATAAGTTTATCAACCTTATAGCATTCAGATTTAATCATGTATTAATAATTTCATTCTTATAATCTAGCATTATTTTTACATACAATAAACCGCATTCCTTTTTTATTAGAGTTCAAACCCACAATGTTTTCTTATTGAGAAGAGACACGTATCCCCAAACAATTTTCTATGCATTACCATTGATATATGCTTTTAATCTATAAAAAATGTTTCCAGTTCATGAATGTAGTAATTTAAGTTTACATAACTTGAGTACATGAGTAGATCTGAATAGTATTGTTAAATCTGACAAACTAAATGGAGCACTTTGAGTGAACTTCTTAAACTAAGTTGACACAACAAATTAGTTTAGTAAACTCAAAAAAGCCTTGCAGCTGGTTGCTTTACTTTTTAATGTTTTCTATATTTTTTTTCAGTGTAACTAGTTTCAAATAAGTTATCTTGTACATCATGTTGCACCATTAAAATTTAAGTAATGCCTTATCTAGTAACAACTCTTGTGATTTATGAGTTGGATGCTGGATGGCGTCCAATCAAAAGAAATCTGTGCAAATCCGCAATGTCATCAACTGTAACCCAACTTCTAAAAATAGCAGTGTTAAGTGGGCAAACATAGTTAAGTTACTGCCTATCTGTTGTGAATGTTGGTAGTATGTGAAATATCTGAGTGCACAACTATTCCGACAAAGTTGGTCTATTAGGTCATTTAGTTTAACATTATTCACAAAAAGTAACTAACTTGAGGACTGTATTATTCATAGATATAAGATTTGAAATCTTACCAGTGTATATCATTATAAACTGCATCATATTCGCAGCTGAGGACACCATGGTCATGTAGTAGTTCTGTTTATCAGGCACTTGTACAGAAAGACTCCAGGTGGTGCTCGAGAACCTGCCTCTTTGGCCTCTGACTACATAAGAGCTCTTTAGTCAAGGCACTCTTTCTTCTGTTTTGTTTTCCAATTTCATATTTACTTAATGACGTGTACTCATAGAAGAGGCAGAAGCAAGTGGAAGAAAATTAAAATACTCAAGTACAAGTTCCTCAATACTGTACTTCAGTAGAGTTCTTAAGTAAATGGCAGATGTACTTAGTTACTTTTCACCACTGGATCTGAGGGGAGGTGTCCCAGGGAGACTCCTGGTGTGATGTGTGGAGAGGAAAGGCAAGGAAAGGCAAGGCAAGGAAAGGAAAGGAAAGGAAAGGAAAGGAAAGGAAAGGAAAAACTAGATGAGGAGAAGGAGCATAAAATATAATAAATATGAGTGTTAGGAGGGTTGTTTGTTTGCTTGAGCACCTGTCTGTGCACGTCCCTACTACTTTCTGGTGTCCACTTGGCTGTGTGTGTCCCGGTATTCTGCAGCTTGTTGTAGCATAGTATATTTTGACTTTGACAGGGTAGAGAAGACATACAGTATGTTAGCAGGCTAACATTAGATTAGTTTTGTTTGTTAACTGCACCATAATTACACCAAATAATTAATAACAGCCAATTTAGAATGACAGGAACATAACAGCCAATTTAGAATGACAAGAACAAGTAATAAGATGTGTGGCACAATCCCTTTTTAATTTAGTCACTCATAAATCTTCACTTTAAAAACACTTGCCTTATAACTAGGCTAAGGCTAGGCAAAGTTTGAATTTAAAAACTGGTGCTGCACCTGGGTCATAGTATGTGAGTATTTTTATATTTCTAAAGACATTTTATACTTTTCCTCCACTACAATACAGAAAAATATTATACTTTTTACTCCACATTAATGTAACAGCTACAGCTGCTGGTTACTAATGTTTTCTTCACTTTCCAGATTTGGTCTTTACAGTAATGTAAAAATTTTCATGTAAAAAGTTATTTTGACCAGAGGCTATTGGATAAGCAGTTTTCTGTTTTCCAAACAATTATACACATGACCAAAGGTCAGAGAGGACAGGGGTACAGATGAATTTCTTAGTTATAATAGCTTCAGCATTTTTATTATATATTGTTATGCAGTTTTTTTTTCTTTTGATTTATGGTTGTCGTGGTCAGGAAATGATTTTTGTGACATTGACGTGACACTTAAGTTTTTGTTTGTTTTGAGAATACTTGTCTTGCTATTCTGATCAACAAACTGACAAAACCACTTGTATTCATTACCACAGATAAACTATTTTGTGATCACAGTGTTTCTCACGTGCATGTTCTCCCTGGACTACACTAGACTTTTTAATATTATAACTGACATTTTAATGTTAATTTAATGTTTTTAATTTCAAAAATTGCACAATATTAACATCTAGGTATTTTCAAATGAAAGAGAAAATTGACCACTGCAATTTCTGTTTTAAACTTTTTGTAAGGATTTATTTCACTAATGGTGCTTTCCTGTTTGTTATTGGTGTTGTAGAGCAGATATTGATCTGATTTTTTGGTGCTAAAGGTGGTTTTCACTTTGTGCCATTTTGCGGCTGGTGAAAGTCCTGCTTGAAGTCAGACGTACACACACTAATGTCTGTTTTTCTGATGGTGAATGCTACATAGAGTGTGTATACAGAGTACACAGTGTGTGTACTTGTACTTGACAACCAGTAACCACACATACCTGCAGAGCTGTATATAGGCGAGCTCACATATCATGTTATTAACTTGCATTACTGCTTCATATCACATTAATAAAGTTTGCTTGAATGTGAACAGTGTTGTTCTGTGTTGACTCCTTAACTCACAGCATATTTTAAGATCCACCAAAAAAGTAATATTTCTGAAAAGTTTTTACAAAGGTTGTCCATTGAAAAGGCAAGGGTGTAGTAAAGGCTGGTAGAACCAGATCTTTAAACTAAAAATACTTATTCTACTTTAGATTATTGGCCTTGTCTTATGCTGATCTGCAGTGCAAGTTGGAGGCACAAGGAGCAATGGATTTAACTTATTGTGTCCAAATCCACCATTGCTGTCTTGTGCCACGGGCACAGGGGTAACCTGCCCTGTCCTGCCCCTTGTGCCACAGACTCTGCACTTCCACCAGGTTTCAGCAGGTCTAAGGTGAGAGTGGTTTTTACTCCAATGCGTCATGCACAAGATAGCAAATGTGCCTGGCCAAGCCTTTGTTTGTCCTTCATTTTTAGACCTGTAGTGTTAATCTGTCATTTAATGTTGTGTCCAACAACATATCAAGACACACCTTGAAACTCACACCCTTAATAGCAGGATTAATAGACTATTTTAAGAAAATATGTTTACCGTTGTGTTGCAAGACACATTGCCTGCATAACATAATTTAGTATTATTTAGCTTTTACTAGAATAGTTAATATGTTTCAGTTGAAAATCTTATCCTAGTTTTCATGGTAAATCTTAATAGTCTGACAGTATATTACTGTTAATTTCATAATGCACTTTAATACTGACCCTAGATAAACATTTATCAATTTAAATTAATTCAGTGAATTTTCAACCTTGAAATAAGCAAATGTCAAAACAATCTCTGCTCGAGGTTCACATGCTCACGTTTTCTGCAGATTTCAACAAGGGGGGCCTTTACTCTTTCATGTCCAATATTGATATTGATGCAACAATCTTGAAAATTTCCAGATACCATCTTTTTCCCTCTCTTAAACTAAGCTGATGCACCTTGCTTAGCCTGGTCATCTAAAAAACATTGTGCTCAAACTGTGAAACAAATCACTGAACTGTAGATGTTTAAATGTCTCATTATTCTGAGCACTTTTGGGACTTCTCATCCTTAAGAATTTACTGTGAAGGTAGACTACCATTTTATGGTAAATGTATTAGCTTTTTCATTTTTTTTTTAAAGTGAACTAGATAGGGGTGGCACAGTGGCACAGTGGTTGGCACTGTTGCCTCACAGCAAGAAGGTCCTGAGTGGACAGTTTGTGGCTGGGGCAGGGCCTTTCTGTGCGGAGTTTGCATGTTCTTTTCATGTCTGCATGGGTTCTCTCTGAGTACTCCAGCTTCCTCCCACAGTCCAAAGACATGCAGCATAATAGGTTAATTGGTGAATCTAAATTGCCCATAGGTGTGAATGTGAGAGTGAGTGGTTGTCTGTCTCTATGCGTCAGCCCTGCGATGAACTGGCGACTTGTCCAGGGTGAACCCTGCCTCTCGCCCAATGTCAGCTGGGATAGGCTAAAGTCCCCCTGCAGCCCTTCAAGGATAAGCGGTTATGGACAATGAATGAATGAGTGAACTAGATAATAAAATGGGATTTATACAATTTACTTGTGAGTAGTCGATCAGTCTTGATCTTGAGACTGGTGTCAAGACCACATTTTAAAGGTCTCAACCTCCTCTCCATGCCAATTATATTTTTACTTGAAATTGTCTCAGTCTCAGGCAAAGAAGACTGGATTTTATTTCAAGACCAGTCAAGATGACAACTGCAGGGATATGATTTATTTGTTTACATAATTACTGTGACTGGATATAAAACTATATATAATATATAATATATAAAAAAGTCGACTCATTTCTAATTTGAAATTTGTTTTCATGTTACCGACTGTCACTCCTCCCTGTCCTTTTCACACATATTCATAAAAAGTGAATAAGGGAGACAGGAGAAGAATCTGTGGTTGTCTGGAAAAAGATGTCAGTCAACTCTTATGTAATAAAATGTGGCTTCTTAAACCACAAAGAGTTCATCTGCAAAACGGCATCCAAAAGAAAACACACAGCGGTGTGAAATTCTGCAGTTGGCCAGCTTAGTTGTTTCCTCGTTATGTTTTTGCTTGTGATAAACAATGTTGAAAAAGATCACATAAAGCTAGTTAGTGAACGCAAAGTTACATTACATCAACATTAGCTTAAGATAGCTCTGATATGAACATTATAGGCTATGGTACAACTCATGTGGGTGAGAGAGAGAGGGAGAGAGAGAGAGAGAGAGAGAGCACCTGGTTTGACTACAACACTGCTCCATATTGACATGATGTGTTATATAAAGTTGAAGTTCTTCAGTGTTTGTTGTTCATCAGCAGCCCCTTTCCCATAGCTTCAAACCCTGAGTGAGGGGGAAAGGGAATGCAGACAAAACATCAATTATAGTAATTACCCCAGGCAATTTGTGGGGATCCAGCAATCGCAGATAAGTTCAGTTGACGATGACGATGATGATTGTGATGATGACTCTTCCGGAGAACATGGCTTTTCCCTGTGGTGTAGAAACTTCCCAGCAGGAGGAGTGTGTTTACAACAGAAAACCAGAGGCTGTTTTACCGTTTTTTGGGAGAGGCCTAGGTGTTGACGGGCAGGTTCATTTGATGTCTCCGTCATTTTAACAATTATGAATAAATCCATGTAGGTAGGAAACAATATGCTCTTACTCATACATGTAAAACTTGGCAGTACTTCTGCCTCTGTTTTGTGTGCTTTAACGGATGTTTTTCTACACAAAGTAACACCAAACCTAGAAATGACACCCCGCCTCCCCTGCTGGTAGTGTTTACACTAATGAGAGGGCGCAAAGTTAACGAACAACACAGAGCACCCTAAAAATGCCATGGCATCCTACACCCTTGAAAACCACATCCTCATGCCTGTTAAGAGAAAAGCAGGTTATTTTCTTTCTTTCTTTCTTTCATTTTTTTTCAGGAATCATTTAGCTGCCACGATAATTGTTTAATATTTGTCTTTGATTAGCATTTGACCTGTGTGTGGACTATTATGACCTTTTACTTTCTGCCACAGATTCTTTTTCTTTCATGTTTTGGCTCCGAACTCCAGCTCACTGGATCTGAAATGAAACATCTGAGGCTAGCTTTGAGCTTTACTATAATTTGAGGGTGTTTTCATGCACATTATGTGAATAGTGTAGGAATCATAACCCTATCATTGTCCTCCTCCACTACAGTGGAGTGGACTATTCACTGCTCATCCAACATGGAGCATGTGAACATCCTCACTCAGCCTTAAAGGTGAAAGTCAGTACTTTGACCACATTGTCATCGTTTCATTTGAAATCCAGTATGCTGTAATGCCGAGCCAAAACAACAGAAAATGTGTCACTGTCCAAATACTGACTGTATGTGCACAGACGTGTCTTCTTGCAGGTGAGGCAGAGGAGGGTGGGAGGAGTGACACTTGTATGAATAAGAGGTGTGTGAGAGAGAGAGGACTGACTCAGCACTGTCAATACCTGGCAGATCATGTATCCAGTTTCATAGCTTCCTTACAGGGAATAAGCAGGTCTTATGATGTTTCTGCTTGTATCAGTTTTATTAGCTTTGATATAGTGATCTATGCTCTGAAATTGGAGAACAGATGGGAACTTTATTGCCTGCTGGCTGGATAGAAACAGAGCACCAAAAGACTAGTAGCGTAAAATAGCTACAACAATCAGAGAACACAACATGAAACAAATAATGTAGAGGAGGTCTTGCTGTTCAATTTTAAGACTTAAAGGAAAGGTTTACCCCAAAATAAAAAACATACACATTTTTACTTCTGCTATTTTTCCATCTAAATGTTTCTAATCCATGCTGTCACAACCACTAGCCTTTCTTCCATGAGTAGATGCACACTTCCTTCTGCAAGTGTAGTTAGGTAAAAAGAACATAGTTCCTTCATAAAAGTGCTCTTAACAAGGCAACGATTATCTCGAGTCACCGGGTGATTTCTGGAAAGCTGCTGTTCAGTTTTTCAGTTTTATTATTTTGGCACTTTGAGCACCACAAGCAGAGTCCTATCCAGTTCCATTATCTAGCTGTACAAATGTCTGACAGAAGGTAGATGTTTGTACAGCTGATATGGCTGGGTATTGTTAAAAAAAATTCTATACATTCTTTGATACCAGTTCTCTATAACACTTCTATGAAGTCCATTTTAAAAATAAAATAAAAATTACAAAAATTATGGTAAAATTACTGATTTTAAAAGAAGAGGCTGTTCAAAGACCTGGGAGCACCTAAAGAAACTGTTTTTACTCATGAACACTTTACTTAATTTGGATAAAATGGAGAAACTGGTGGAATATCTGTACAGCACTGGACTCTATAAAAATAAAACTCTTTAGTTATTGAAATATGGTATGGTATATTGAATGGCAAGGCTGATAGGTATCATAAAAGTGTGGAAGTTGGGTACCCAGCCCAGATGGACAGTATCTCATGAAAACAATCTAGTCTAGTCTAGTTCTGGCATGCCCAGCTTTAGAAGCTGATTTTTTTTTTTAAACCAATCATTAATAATAATAGGGGAAGCAACTAATAAAAAAGGATCCACATTCAATTTTAGTGAAAAACAAAAGTCAGCACAACAGCATCATAAACTCTTCATTTTCCCCATATGTATCATATTCATTCAACGTAGTTTCCCTCCATATTTTCCCCCCTGGTCATCCACACCCCTCCTGCCTTGGCTCTATGCCCCAGAAGTGGGGCCCGGCCCACAGTTTGAGAACCACTGAGCTAGACGGATGAATAGCACTGAAAATATGTTCCTCACGATTGTGTGGTGAACTTCCCCTTTAAGTCAAAGCATTGCTCAGCAAGAACTGCTCTAAATTTTTTGTTTTATAATGTTTTTTTTTAATGTTAGTATTTTACAGTCTGTCTAACTTCTTCAAAGCTGATGAAGGTGAAAAATACAGGTTGAGTGCTATGTAGTTCTATTATATTGGAGATGAGACAGATATCTTGACAACTCACACAAAAGCAATCTAGCGGGAAAGTATTCATGGTTGACTTTGGTGTGAAGTGTCCTTTTAAAAATGCTGACCGCACTTGGAGGAAATGACTTTCTTGAAAAGATTCTCTTTGTTGCAATAAGCAAGATGTTTTCTTCCAGTCCTCCCAAAATATCTCTGCTGTCTTCTGCTTTTGGACGTAAGAGAAGAGCACAATCTCCGGTATATTGTTTTGTTGGGAGAGCAGCAGTTTCTTAGGGAGTCTGAAGGCTGTAAAAGAAACCACAGTTATATCCTGCTCATCCCTGAGCTCACAGTTATACCACGAGACAGCGACTAGACGGAGCAGAATTCACGAGGCCGCCTTGACCTTCATATGACCTTTCAGATAAGTGGATTGTGTTTTCTATATGAATACCAGTCACCCTGCAATGTGAAGTGGTGTGGACAACATTTCAGTCTGAGACTTGGATGAAAGGGAAAAGACAAGAGGAAGGAACAGAGCAACAATAAACAGATGTGGTATAAGGACCCTAGATTTATGAGCATCCTCCATTTCCTTCTCAGCAATGCTCAATGACCACTCTTCAGTTTAATTCCAAAATTCCAGAAAGAAACATGCTGACATCTTGTGAGCATCTGTTTGTTATTTTTGTTAAATCTGTCATCACTGTCCATCATTTACTGACACTCACAAGATAAAGAGAATTATATATGTATGAAAATCGAAAACGAACAAAATCAAAAATATTCTAAATGCTGTGCAACCAACATTTTTTTGGAGATGTATTTTTGCTTGACTTTTTGCAACTATAGCCACTTCTTGTGTGGTTGGTAAGGAGCCAGGTCTCAACAATGACAATTCTCATATTAGCAAATTTTAGTCCATACTCTGACACACACTGAACACAGCGGCCATGGTTGCTGCACTTCTTTTCTTTGCTGAGAGTGGGATGTGGCTGTGAAAGCCTTCTTTTGGAAGTTTGGAATGCAATGAATAAAACATTTTTAGAGACCTAATTACAACTAAAAGAATGCCTCCTATCCACATGTGGAAGAATAAAATGCATATTTAGCAGAATTGCTTGAGCTTGATATATGCCTGTCCAATCGTACTTTTGCTGCAATTGCAGAATGCATCAAGAATTATAGCACCATTATAGGACTGGATACCAAACTTGGTAATGACTGCATTTCACTTTTTGAGAGGAAAAATGAAAAGTGTTTCGAATAGATAATTTTCTCTGATGTGTGCCTTACCACATCGGATTCGAGTGGCATACAAAACTTTCAGGGAAATTCTGCATAGTTATTACTTCAAAAAATTAGAGAGAGTCATTTTAATGCGACTTTCAGAGGCCCTAAGGAACATTAACACTTTTGAAAAATTCCAGAGTGGGTTTCCAGGTTTCCGAAAACTAGATAGTACGGAAACAGCTCTCTTTCCTGTGACAAATGACTTATACTGTCTGCAGACTCTTGGACAATCTGTCCCAGTGCTGCTGGACACCACCTTCGACACCGTAAAGCACAAAATTATTATTAAGAGACTGAGGAAATGGGGGAAATGGGCAGAGATCACTGGAGTTGCACTGAAGTGGTTCATCCTTTTACCTGGAAAACAGGATTTTTCTAATTTCCATCCAGGGTTTTAAAGCATCAGCAGCTATTATCACTTATGGACTGTCCCTAAGATCTATTCTGTGTAGCTCTGCATATTTATATTCTATTTCAATCTAGAAAACAAAGTGTATTAAATCTTGAAAAGTGCTATATAATTAAAATCATCATTATTATTTTAAATAATTGCAGGTCCAGTAAATCAATGGAAACTGATTTGATTTGTTACTGGCAAAAAATGTTGTGAGCTATGATGTATAGTTGATGCTATCCAATTCAAAAAACTATTTTCTCATGGCCCATCGCCTAACTTTTCGCCAAATTTCATTACAGTGGCATTGTTGGTGGTGTGGAGGGTTAAATCACGGCCCCACAAGTTGTGCCTCAGGTGCCTTTGTTGAATTTTCCAAGAATCATGATTAAGTTGATAAGAACCACCAAGTTCCTCAAAGTTGTTGTGTTGAACATGTTGATTCAGTGAGTTTGCGTTGACTCACAGTAATCACACGTGGCCTGCACATGGTACTAATTACTCCCTCAGGTGTTTGTGTGGAACAAAACACACAATTAGTGTCACAGTCTGGACCAGACACTCCATACAACTGTGTGAGATACATTTTATTGCACTCTAGGCCAAAAGTTGTTTGAACCAGAACAATATGGAGAATTTGTTTCTTTGTTTTCTTGTTTCCTCGTTTCTTTCTTTCTTTTTTTCTTTCTTACACTGTAATATCGGGGTGAAGAGCGCTGGTGTTTCCCACTCATCCATCAGCTTGTTTTCCCTGTTCAAGTGTGTTATACAATGCAGGGATCCAGCCAGGTGCATGTGCTTTGATGAGACTTTGGCATGAGCAACCTGGCCTAAGGGATATAATGGAGATTTTACAGGTATACTCAGTACCAGATCCTGTAAAAAGGAACATACTTGGTATGTGAGACGCTATATTGAGGGTATAATGCAGTTATATCTTGAAAGCATTCGTGGGATTTAGGTACTCTTCTTGCATCAAGATGTAATGTTAGAAGCTTATGTGCTTTGTCTCTGTGATTAATATAAACTTTCACGTCTTTGTTTTTCCTGTGAAGCCGACGACCTGCTGAAACATGCAGAGCTTTCTTTTGTATGTTTTCATGCCTTGTTACAACTTGTTGGCTTTTCTTTGGTAAATCTTTGGCAACATTGGTTATTATATTTTTGGACATTTAAAAGTCTGTTGTGTGAGATTTATGCGGATTTACTGGTAGAAAATGGCAAAAATGGAATATAATAATCACCCGAAAATAAGAAAATTGTGTTTTCTTTACATTTGAATGAGGTGGTTACATCTACATAAGGTATGTGCTGCTTTGTTGCGCTAACATGTTTTTCCAGCAGCCAGTAATGGACAAACCAAACACTGGCTCTAGATTGGGTCTTTTGTGTATTTCTGGAGTTTTTTTGTGGCCACTGTAGTTTGTCCAACATGTTTAGAACAATTAGGGTGAGTAGAAGTACAGGGTGTCCATAAAGTCTCTTTACAATTTAACAAATCTATTACAAATAGACAAATCTGTGGATGATTTGTGGATGAAATGAAAAGTAGATATTGAAGGTTTTTTGCCTCATTTAATACACCTCTATATGGGCACCATTAGTTGCACGAAGTACATCAAGACGGTACTCGATTTCTTGCCATGTTCGCTGTAGCATAGCCTCATCAATGGTGGCAATGGCATCAGTGATCTTTTGTGTCAGGACGTTGATGTCTTAGTAGCTGTAACTGTCTGGCAGCAGTACGGATGGACATTGTAGGAGAACGATCAAAGGCTTGTCTTACACAATCAATGTTTTCCTCAGATGTTCTTGGTCATCCACTCCTCATTCTTGTGCCATGCACGAATTGACAGACATGAGGGTGGATGTCTTCCATACTTAATCCTGTAGATTTGCTGACTCTGCGTATCCGATTTTGTTTCAATAAACCACAATACACATTGTGCCTTTTCTTGAGGAGTAGCCATTTTTTAGGGGTTTATTTTACAGAACCTCTTTCATCAACAGGGTACCTGAAAAGCACAATGCAATGTGATTAAAAACTTTGATAACCACTGAGTACATAGAACAAATCTGATTAACAAATCTAAATCTAAATCTCATCAATTGCTTTTGTAATAATTTTTTTAAATTGTAAAGAGACTTCGTGGACACCCTGTATTTGCAATCTGCAATCTCACCACTAGCTGCCACTAAATCCTACATACTGGAGGGGAACTTCAGATTTACAGTCATATTGAAACACCAATAATATCTAAGATACATCAAGGGAATGGTAGGACATTTTGTGAAATAAGCTAAGAATACTGATACCATGCTCATCTCTGTCTGTTCAATATGAAGCTGGAGCCAGGAGAGGTTAGCTTAGCTGGGCATAAATCCTGGAAACTGGGAAACACCTAGTCTGGCTCGGTCTGAAGATGACAATATCTGCCAGACAAACAAACAAGCTCAGTAATTAACAAATTATTGTACATCTCATGTGTTTGATTTGTACATACACTGAATTCCAAACTGGTCCTTTAAGATTTATCAGTTCACGTTGCGCACATGCCAATGATCAATCCCAGTTTATGCAGTTAAATAATGTTCCGTAAAGACTAGCTGCTAGATTTGAAGCCAAGTGAATCCTACAGACTTTAAAATAATGATTCAAGAATTCAAGGGCAGAAACTTGCTGAAACAATTTCTTACAGAGCCATAATACATCAAACCTGATCTAATGTTAGAATTCCATTGGAGCCTCAGGCAGCATACTGTACCTGGTAAAGCAGCTGAAGATAGAAAACACATGTTCAGAGCCATAAGGCTGGTGAACACTGCTTGGATCAGTTCTCTAAAAGGACCATACATTACGTTATGACAGACAAGCTACTACAAGCTTCCAGAAACATATTTATATTTTTTGGAAGTATTTCCTTAAATCCTGGTCTTGTTGATTTAATTACAATGGTTTTCCATTCCACTGCAGTCACCTTGAAGGAACTTTAAACTTTAAAAAGAGGATCTTGCTGCTGATGTGTTTAAAGATGCTCCAACATACTCCACTGGAAAATCTGGCTTTGATTCGCTGACAGCTTATATAATCATGAATGTAATTCTGTTCTGCTTTCAGCTTTTATGCTTATGTAAAAGGAATATTTTGACATTTTGGGAAACGTGCTTACCTCTTTGCTACAAGTTGCATGAGACATCGATATCATTTCTGAAAATTATTATTACCAAATTAAATCATTACCTTGAATCAAATTCTACAAATTTCTCTGGCTTCGAACGTTGTTGGAAACCTATAATTTATTTATTTATTTATTCATTTATTGCTATAAATGTTACAGCTTTTACAAATGCCTCACAAAGTGTTTTTGCTTCAAGAAAGGACCATTTTGTTGCAATCACTGAGTCAAAATAGTTTCCATTAAAACAAAATTTTAAACTGTGACCACATATTTATAAATATCAAAAAGTCCAAATGATTTTGTATTGCACCGTTTCAGTATCCATCTATGTAGATACAGACCTTTACAGCCAAAAGACCTTTTTCTCGACAGCCAAACTGATCCTTCCCAGTAAGCCAGCATACACAACAGCATAGAGATGTTCCGATACCAGTTTTTCCTTTTTGATACCTATAAAGTTTGTACATCCACCAATACCAAGTACCGATCTGATACCAGCATGTTAAAAAGAAATCTCAAAGTTGAGTCCACTTAGTAAAGTAAAGCAGTTCAGTCCAGTCCAGTTAAAAATCACAAAAGAAATGCAATTCAGAAAGTCTGCTCTGGAGTTTACTGCAGATCCCCACAAAAACAAACCTAATCAGGATATCAGGACGAGATAACACCATCTGTATTTGCAGGAGAATTAGGTACAATATATAAATACATTTACTGCAAACTCACTGAATCCAGTGAGTCCATGGTGCTGTTTCAAGGCTAATAAAAATCATAGGATCAGATTGGTGTGTAGACTCATGTACTTGCTAATACCCAGTGCTGTATTTTAGGCATATATCAGAGGCATTTCCCAAAACAAGCAACCCTACAATGGTAGCATCCTCACAATGTTTGACCTGAAATGAACATAACACAAGGCTTTAAACAATCACCCACATTAGCTTTCCTGTTAAAGTCTCTTCTTATCTAACTTGCAAACATGGACACACATCTTGTAGCTTGTTGAATGAGCCACCAAACAAACATTCACTTGGCAGGGAATCTGCTAGCACCATTTTGCAGGCTAGACAGCTAATTAACTGCAGCTGCAGCACATTATAGCATCTAAATGTATGTCACATTGGTCTGTTTGGATACTGGTGTGGTCCTCACTGCACCACAAACAACACACTCTTACTGCCCATTACATGTAGCTATAGGCTACAGCGGAAGTTTGTTTACTTTGTGTCTTGTGCTCTTACACCAGCATGCTGGCAGTGAGTCAGCGTGCTGGTGTTAGAGAATCAAAAACAACCTAACGCCTCTCCAGTTGGCTAAGATGAAAAGAAGAATAAGTTTTGATTAAACAAAACTGGTAGTACATTTAAAAATACATTGACATTATTTTTGACTCAATGTATAAAGTGTATCTTAAACTTGCAATATCAGAACTTTTAGCCACTTGGGGGCAGCAGAGACAAGTTGTAAACGACACCCTATCATATTATCACCTTTTAAGTTCATATTTGGCAAACATGTCAGCAAATAGCAGATAGAAAAATATCATTAGCATTCACCACCTGACAAATCTGTTTGATTCCTATTGGGCACGGCTGCGGTGCGTTACAGCTATGTCACGTCTGCCGTTCTACACAATGCTTGTGTTCCACCAGCAGCACCACTGCACGTCCCAGAAGTGGATCGCCACCCTGCCTCAAAGATTATTTTGGACGGATAGGTGTGCACAGAGCAAAGTGAGCGGACAGGAATTCAGACACACAAACACTATAGAGAATCCAGTCAGTTATCCATGTTAGAAGCACAAAAATCAAGGAAAAAGAACCAACTCAACAAAATCTGAGCAAGTCAACATAATATATCTCCATTATATCTCTTTTAGCTGTGTTTTTGGTCTCCACCAACTCCTGAGGGACATATCTGTCTCTTTTGCTGCTAAACGCTCCATTATGTTTACAGGCCAGTTGCTAACTTTGTCTGTCAGTAGTTTGTGCACAGTGGGTTTAGACCTTTTTCACTGGAAACAGCTGTCTGTTGTGGCCAAAAATGACACAGATTAGAACAGTGAGACTTAATCAGAACAATAAAGCTGTGTTCTGAAAACCCAGAAAAGTTAGTTATGCACTTAAAGGAGTGAAGATCATTTGCTCTTTGATAATAAATCATTTATACAATGCCTACGCATTTTACAAATACACTGCAGAATAAAAAAAAGCCTTGATAGTGACAAAATGCGTCATTTTATTGAATAGAATTTACTCAGAAGTCTCCATTCGTCATCAAAAGGTTATACAAAGGTTGTTAAAACCTGCCTGTTTTGACAACTATTCTGTGTGAGTGCTCTGCAGGGACTCCAGTTGGTAATCTCTTCCACACATGCACAGTGACCTGCTAAGACCTGTTGGAAGTAATTGTACTGAACTGCTGATTCATACTGAGCTGCCATAATCCAGACTCTCCCACAGATTTTCCTTTTGTGTGACACTCAGGAAATTCTCCGTTCAAAACTTAAACACCGAGCCGCCATATTAAGATGGATAAAAGGCAAGTATGTTGATGTGTCTCCATATTTTGTTGATAAATGGCAAGTAGGCAAGAGTTTCTATCAAAATGAACCTTTGGCATCGAGGGCTGATTTGATTTATGCGCTGAAGGACGGTGGCCCAGTTCTGGTCTGTGGATACTGAGGTATGCTTGGAAATAAAGGGTAGCCCGTAAATAGCAGTGTAAAATACTGCTGTACGCTGCATAATGATGGAGCAGGTCTGCTTTTGGGAACATAAAATCATTATTAAAGAGCACAGCTGAGTGAATGGAGGGATCACTGTGTAGTCTTTCCTGCTTAACTTTGGATACCGCTGTTACACTTTCAGCTGTCAAGAATCACAAAAACATACATGTATAACAGATTATTATTTTTTTTCAGTTGTGGAAAGTAACCTAAGTACTGCACTGAACAGTTTTGAGTTACTTGTGCTTTTACTTGACTTCTTCCACTTCTTCTGTACTCAGGTGCAGATTTAGTCATTTTTGGGCCCAAGGCAAATACAAGCATTGGGCCCTCTACTTCCCTTATTTTCCCCTTTTTTCAATCTTTTATAATAAGTCATATTTTTTTTAATTAATGGTGGAGTGCAGAGGGTGAATTACACAGTTTCACAGCCTCCGGATAGAAGCTGTTGTGTAGTCTGGTGGTACAGTAGCAGATACGTCTGTATCTCCTGCCAGGTGGTAGTAATGTGAACAGGCTGTGGTTGGAGGGGGTGTATCTCTTAGTATCCTCCTGCTTCTTTTGTTAGCACTGCTGGAGCAGCTTTACTTCATTTTTCAACTAACAAAATATCTGTCTGTACACCACGCTGAGCCGTTTACTCACATGAGTTGGCTAATATCATCCTGAATCATTTCTGCAGATGCACAGCAAGACCACTGAATAATCCAACTCAGTTAGGAGGCCCTGAGACACTCATGAATGAAGCACTCTGATGACATTTAAGCTTATGAATTTATAGAAAAACATGATTCATTTTCAAAAAGTACAAAAAGGCAAAACAACTTTTTTAACCATAGGTTTGAGGCATTTTATGGGACCCTCAGTAACTTGGGGCCCAAGGCAGTTGCCAGCTTTTGTCTAATGAAAAGTTCCACCCTGACTCTACTACATTTTGAAAGCCAATGTTATACTTTTCACTCCATTACAATTATTTAATTATTTAGTTATCAACTAATAAAATATGATGTATTATTGTAGGTTAATCTACCAAGCAGTATATAAAGTAGATAAAATTAGCTCTACCTTTACCAGCAGCAACATGGAAGAGATTAACAAATTAATGCACCACTAATTCAAAAATTACTGTACCAGTACAAATACCAGTACCTTTAAAGTGTTACCAATACCATCAGTCAGTAAATGAAAGGTACTGAGCATTGAATGATTTTAGGTTTATTTTACTGCTAATACTTTTGTACTTTAAATTAAGAAAGATTTTGACCGCAGGCCTTTAACTTGCTTTAACTTGTTTCCTTCCCCGTTAATCATCTGACAGCCACTCAGATTTATCTGTCGAGGTTGGGACAAAACTACCTGTTAAAGAGTAGTCAAGAGGTTAAAACTAGCTCCAACTTAAGCTGCAACAGTAAAATGGTGTTTAGACAATGATGATGTTTCCTCATCAGTGAGTCTAATAATGTCACATATAATGTGTCAGTCCCAGAAGACAATTTTCAAGAATGAGTACTTTAGCTACTTAAGCTGGTGATACCTCTGTAGGTACTTTTTCTGAAATTCAGGTCTGTCATTTGTCTGGTGTTTTTACCCAGTGGTATGACTACTTTTACTTGTAAAAGATCTGAGTACTTCTTCCACCAGTGCCCTTTTAAAGCTGCTTTCACAAATAGTTTAGCTCCTTTCTGACCTTGATTTGATCTGGAAATAATATAAATAATGTTGCATATCCCTGACTTAATGTTCAGTCATACTTCGGTGTTCCAATATCTATTAAATGTCTTGAAATTGCTAACCTTTCTAGATAACAATGTTGTGACCCATGATCTTTTTTTCTGAGAGAAATTAATTTGAAGACTGGAATGGATAATTATTTCAATTTGAAGAAAATTAGAACACGTCTACCTCATCTGACCCAACTTTGTCTCACCACGAACAGCGCAAACTGAGAGGTGTAACTCACTAGTATGTCCAGATGAATTGTATTCTGGTGTAATCTGATTACAGTCACCTCCCCTGAGAAGTGAGAAGTATTTGTGACAAATAAGAATGCACAGTAACAAGAGAGTAACACGATGCACATTGATGCAATGATAAAAAAACAGAACTTTATTGTATCAGTACAAAAGCATTTCCCCTTAACCTACATACAAACACATCAACAGGCATAGACGAACACAACAATTGTAACATAGATTAATAGGTTAATATGGTTATGTACATAAAAGATGATTTTCATTTGTTAACACATATCAGATGTTTTGCTTCTGATAAGATTTAGTTCATATAAAGGGTAAATGATCAAGTTCGCTGGTGAAATATCACAGTAATTGTCAGTTTGTTTGTTTTTTAAAAAAAATGCTGGTTAGGACTTTTACAGGACAAAAAGTGTTTATAAAAAAGACAGAAGCTTTAATATAGCTGCTTTCAGATGGCAGTGGTAAAGTGAAGAATGCTGTGGGAAGGATTTGGCTTCACTACCATCTGTCAGCTCTAAATAACAGAGTCGATGTTGATGTACAATATTCCGCTTAAGCAGATGTTTCATGACAGATTTTTAGGTTTGAAGTTTGAAATTTTAATTTCCCAATTTCCTGACTATTTTCCCTGAATTCAAATATTTACAATGAAAGGTTCTGGACTGGAAAAAAAGCACAGGAATTGGTTCTGTCTAAATACATCTAAGTCTATAACATTATATATAAATCTACATTGGTATAAAGCATACAATACTGCTCAAACTGGAGTGTTAAAGACACTGAGATCCAAACGGTCATCATTTTAAAGAATTAATGTAATTCTGTGCTTCTTAAGTTGTGTTTCTCTCCCAAACACTTAGACACAATCGTTCCTCTACAATATAATACAATCACATGATCAGAGACAGAGAGTGGCCTATTTTCTCAAACACACAGCTATCTTGGGAGACATCCCAACAGCTGTAAAAATGGCTTGGAAAAAAAGCACTTGCGGCTGGAAGGAAAAACTCTGGTGTGTGTCAGTATTTACAGAATGTGCATGTGTTGAAGTGTGTGTCAGAACACACTCAGTGCATTTCTTTGTTAGCGTTTTTGGAGTTTTCATTGGAGGTGACGTTAGTGAGTCGGACATTCTCCTCCTCTGCGCTCTTCTGGTCGCGTATTTCACCCTCCACATGGAAGCCGACCATTAACTGGTAGATCATCACACCGATGATGGTGCCGAGGAATGGGGCGAAAATGGGCACCAGGAACCAGCCTCTTCTAGCCCTGAGAAGTGACAAAAAAAAACTTTATTATACAGAATTTGTCTTAATTTTGTCCCATAACAGTTCACATAGCACCAACAAAAATTGATTTTTAAACCAGCTGAAATCATTGTTTAATGTAAATTATAACGCACAAAACTTTTAAACTATTTTAAAATTAAGAAAGATTATATTTAAATCTCTGTTTCAGAACCTAGATTAAATTTAATTATATTGTACCAAAACCAATTCAACCTGTGATCCAGTAGTAACTTTAAACTTACACATGAGCAGATTTAATTTTTAAAATGGCTGTCTTTTAGAGGATGGATTGACCAAAATAATCAAGTTTCTTGAATAAAGTTAAGGAAGAGTCAGCCCAACTGAGTTTTATGACAAGTTTCTTCTTTCTTCACTTCAGCTGATTTTTCATTCAATAGGTTTTGTTCAAGAAGGGTGAACTAGAGCTTCTCTACCAAACTATCATGAGTAGGCGAGGCTAAGTTTTTAGTGAACTGGCAAACAATGTAGTGATTGGTTACATTTTTAGCTGGTTAGTAAATATATATTTCTTAGGTCCTAAGAACTAATCTTAGATTATAATAATCTTTGTTGCTGCGATCCAGTCATAGAGATAGACAATTCATGGGGAAAATCTGTGTACTTACGTGAAAACTTCAACTCCCCAGCCAGCCATAGCAGTGAAAAGACGTGGCCCAAGGTCTCTGGCAGGGTTGACAGCATAGCCGGAGTTGAAGCCCATAGACAGTCCAATGACCAAAACCACAAATCCCACAGTGAAAGCCTCCAGTCCCTGGGGGATGGGGTTGTTGTATGGATCCACAATAGCCAGAATGCAAACTATCAGCGCTGCTGTGCCAATGATCTGTGTCGGAGAGAGGGTCGTGAAAAGAAATCGTGAGTTGGATACCTTAGTTGTATCATCTGTATTTGTAAAATTAAAGTTTAGTGTATGATAGCTGTTTCCATGTGTCAAAAGAATACCTGATCAAAGAAGCCATTGACGATGGTGAGATGTTTTCCAGGGTAGGTAGCAAAGATGCCTGCTGTGGCCCTCTCTCCAGTCACATTGAAACATCCAGGATGGTCCCACAGGGCATCTAAATGAACACAGACAACATATTTATTTAGACTGGTTGTTTAAATGACCCACTGTATACACGTTGGACAACATGTGGAGTCATCCCTTACCGTAGTACATGCCAAAAATGACTGCAGCACCGAAAAAGGCACCAATTGTCTGAAAAAGGAAGTACATGGGGAACTTTCTCCAGCGCTCTCTTCCAAGCAGGCACAGGGCAAAGGTCACTGCAGGGTTCAGATGGCCACCTGCAAATGTACATAGTGACAGTATGTGAACACAGTGCAACAACATTACCTAAATCCAGACTCCAGATTCATCATTATAAGGTGCAAAGCAGGTTAGATCAAGATCCTGAACACTGACTGTGTCTGGGAAATGTTATTGTAATGCTCAGACAGTGTTTATTCCCAAGCACCCAAAACCAAATGAGTCAATAAAAGATCTGATCGGACAATCTAATCTTTAATAAGACTTTGTTTACCTGATACCTGGCCACAAACCAGGATGCCTAGGGTTGCAGCAAAGCCGAAGGCAAAGTTGACGGTGAGGAACATGCCATGGGAACCGCCGCTCAATACTAGCTGTGCCACAGCACCGCAGCCAAACATCTGGAGACAGAGCAGAAAAGCAAGTTTACGCCGGGTGCCAACAAGCGCTTGTGAACATAACAGCTTATCCGTAATAACGTGTGCTTCTGCTGAAAAGACAGCAAATGCAGATTTTCCACCTGAAGAAGTCCTGAGATGCAGCCTGGGAAGCAGACAAATCTGCCAAGCTCATGTTTTCATTTGTTCCGGCAGATTCACATTTTACACATTACACACAGATTTTGATATTGCAAATGGCAAGCTACCAGATTCCAAAGTCTAGAAAAATATTCATGGGGTGGCATAGAGACTTTAAGATGCAGCAAAAGTTACAATCACACATGCCAATATTTGCATGAAAAAGCCCCCAAGTGAAGCTACTTTAATCAAAAATATAACATATTGTGACCCACAAGTAAAGCATTGAATAGAAGTATCTGAAAGTGGCAGTAAAAATCAATAAATTGTTTTATTTCTTCAGATATTTTTCTAAATACGTTTTTTATCTTTTATTGTACATAAGCACATCACTTATCCTAAAATGTGTCCAGAACAGATAATTAAATTCTATTCGTAGTGTCATCTCTTGATGCATTCAGTTGCACTCCACAGTTTCTTGTAAATTTCAGAATAGTTTGTCACCCCTGCCAGCAAAATGTTTTGCACTCCAGACACCAACCATGTTTAGTAGTGTTATATCATTAAAAAAAAAAAGCCAAATACTGTAAATTTAGTGCTTCATCAGTCAATCAAGGTCAACCCAAAGGGTGAAATGAGGCTGTGTGATCATTATCAGTGAAACCAGTAAAACAAAGAGCCATTAAATGAGCTTTACTCGGAATTAAATGGGCTCTATTGTGTTCATAATGGCACACAGGAGTACTGTATGGACAGAAAGGTCACTGTGTTGACCTCGTCTGGGGGAAAACTGTCGCTGTGACTGTCCAGCAGATTTATCTGGGCAGGATGAAATGAAGTTCAGTTTCCACTTTGAATGAGGGAAAAATCCTGTCAAAAGAAGAAGGATTTAAAGAGTGTGGTGACTTTAGATGAAGCAGCACTCCTGCCAAACAGGTGCCACTCTGTTTATTCTGCACACTGTTCGAGTGTGTGTGAGTGTGTGGGTATATCCCCATGTCCTCTTTGTATGTGTTGGGAAAAAAAGAAATATGTGTGGTCCGTGCTGATGCTGCTGCTCTGCAAGCCCCCTGATGAGGATGCTTTTCAGTCTGACCACAGGACTCTGATGTTGAGGTTAGCTTGAGGGAAGCACACTCAGAGGGACTGGCGCCTGAGGGGAGTTCATCATCACTGGGCACAGTCTAAACTCTTTTCCACCCCTGACCGGGCCAGCCATCACTGGAAAAATACTTCATAAATCAGCCCCATGTTAAAATTGTGCTTAGCTGTTTTGTTTTCTGTTTCTCCCTGATGTTGTGCCATGACAGGCTTGTGTGATGTGACAATAAAACTTTTCACTTCACAGAGCTTTTCTTAATGTCATTGGCATCGGATTGCAAATGATGGGCCATTAGCTTGCGAATGCCAACTTCCTAGATCACATTTCACCAGAAAGGTCTCTTTTAAATCCCACACTGAATTCTGGGAGCAGTGAGTAATATTCTGAACTCTGAAGTGCTGAAGATGAATTCCAGCACCTTGCTAGAATAATGTGGTAGTTAGTTAACAGCACCGCAACACTTCCTCAGCCAACATTCAATCGGCTGATTCAGCTGGTCATGCATCCGTGCAGCTACTCCCAGCTTTTAACGCAGTCGGAGAGCTTATAAAATCCACAGCAGCCTGCTGAAACGCACATTTGGCAATTGTGTAGGAGCTGAAGGCAAAGAATCTGCTGGCCTGGAACCAGCTTCTAAATCACAACCTGTGTCATCTTTTGAAATGCAGGATGAAGATCCATAGAAGTAACCCCCTACGGGTATTCTGCAGGTCAAAGCTGGGACCAGTGGTTTGAAGTGGAAAAGCAGTACCCCTTTTTCAGAGTGCAATGAGGGGTTAACAAAACAGTTACAGTGAGATGACCAAAGACATTTTCTGCCTATAGGTCCTCTTCAAAGAAGGACATCTTTTCAAAGCCCCTTTATATGAGTGCTGAGGCATCCAAACATGCTATATTGACATCCGCCTGTGGCCAAAACACTCTATGATTCACATTTTTTGAAAAACCTTCAAAAGCCTTTTTCTTTTTCTTTTTTTTTAATGGCCCCATGCTAGTGACAGTGATATAGCAAGAATGCCTGGGGGGAATTTCTTCAAATTTGGTACAAACATCCACTCGGACACAAGGATGAACTAATTCGATTTTTGGGGTCAAAGGTCATTGCTACATCACAAAGCACATTTTATCCATAACGCAAGAATTCACACCATAATTATGACAAAATTTCACACAAACGTCTAAGTTGATACTAGCAGTGCTGGAGAGTAATTACCTACATGTAACTATTTACATTTAATTAAATCTGAAAATAAATGTGATTGTAATGTGTTACAGTTACTGAGAAAAAATATGTAATTAAATAACCGTTACTACTGAATGCACTCTTCTAGATTTAAATGTCTTCAGCATGAACTGAATCCAGAAATATCCTGTATGAGCTTAACAAGGAGGAGCTTGTGACACTTTGCCAAGAACGCCATAATCAATACCCGCAAACAGGTACACACACGCCTACACACACCCTCCTCGCACATGTTACCTATCTGTCCAAGTCACACTAGTAATTGATTACCAACGAAGCAGCTTGTTTTGTTGAACTTGTCACAAGTAGAAACATGTATTGACAGGCTTATATCTAGAGAGAGGACTGTCAACAAAACACGGGAGAGAGACTTCTGGGATCTCTGATAGAGGAAGTTAAGTTATGTCAACCATGTCTGTGATATCATGTGGCACCTATTGTTCTGCCACTGACCTTCCCAGGACTGCCTTTGACATGTGTCACCTATTGAAGGGCTGCACCACACCTTTCTGTACATCACGGCACACTGCTAACTAACATGACTAACAGCAATTTTTAAATATTTTCTGTCGTCTGCTCTTGTGTAAAAGTTCTGTCTTTACATTTTACTTATTTTCATATCACACTAACTAACTTTAATTTTTTTCCCCTATTGACTTCGATTACCCAACAGAATAAAATGTTCTCTTCAGTAAAAGGTAGCTTGCCTCTACGCCTTCATAACTGGATTTTAGGGATTAATATAATGAAACACTAAATTCATCACAGCGTCACTGTTTTAAACTACTTACAGAAGCCTTTAAGTTGCCCACTAAGCTGGTTGTTGCTCTAGTATTTCAAGTATTAACTGTAAAAGTCATTTTATCCTATGTGGAGAATTTGCTGGCAAGGCAGGTGAGAAAAATGCTTCATATGGAAGAGTAACCTATTACAGCTGTAAGGGTGTTTATTTAGTTAAGTCTGGATCTACTGTATTCTACTCAATGAACAAAAGTAGTGTCTGTTTCTCCTCCTGATCAGTGTTCTGGTGTTCATTTCATCTTGAAACAGTTTTTATGACAAAGTTGGATGAAGAGCTACTATTCAATCTTGTATTGTACTATTCCATTCAATTTTGTTGGAACGCTATGGAAGAGGATTAGAGGCACAAGAAAAAAATATTTGACTTAGAGTTACACGAGAAAACTGTATTTGAATTTGGAGTTTTAAGTCAGACTTTGAAGATTAAAATCAGAATTATGACTTAATGCTCAAAACACAAATAAATTTTTCACCTTTTCCCCAAATCCTTTTCTGTAGAATACACACTAACATAAGTAGTTACAAGGGCTGGGTTTGGGTATTCAGTACCTTTAAGGTATCGATTAAGGGTGATTCAAGATCCCTCCACTTCATATTGGGATCCCGCATCACCCTGTCTGGGTTTTAATTTGCACATTATCCCTTACTTAACAGTGCAACATGTTGTTTAATGCCTGTGATACTGAGTTACTATTACTGGCATCAACATGTTCTTATGGAAATGAAGCCACTGCATGGTTTTTAAAGTACCTCAATAAAAACACACATGAGAGAACACACACACCTAACCCACTGCAAGGCAGTAATAGGATGTTGTGAGGTTTTGGATCCTGGATCCCATGTCACAGCAAATATTGATGTGCAATCCTAAATACGGTTTTGTCCACAGAGCATGCAGTCCTGAAGAACCTGTTGAGGAACGTGTTTGTTCTGACCTCAAGTTTGCCAATGTAACTAACTTACACACTAGAGTAATAACCTGCTTTGTCCAATACAGAGAGTGTCACTTTTGCTCCCTTTGAAGTCTGTGTATGGTTTATGTATTGCAGTTTCTGTTGCAATCACTCATCACTCTTCAAACATGGTGATATAAGAACAATATAATATAAATCCTGCCATATGGAGAGTATTTGATCATATTGCAACATCAAAAGAAAACAGAACAACTGAAGGTACTTAAAGAAAAGAAAATACTCTGAGAGGGACAGAGTTCAACTGCTGTCAGCATGGCATATTTCAAAGCATCAACTCTGTCATTTTAAAACTTAGCACCTTTTCATTGTAAAAAAAATCGATTTCAGTATGAGATTATGTGATGTAAATTGCAGTTATGCTTTACTTGTGCACACACACTTTCTCTCACACACAAGCACACTTACCACAAGTATGAGGGTGCCAAGACACTCTGCCAGGGCCTGACGGAGCAGCAGGTTACGGATCTGGAAGAACCGGGCCAGTTTGTCCAAGTACACCTTCTGTCTGCCCATGTTTTCTTGCTAGAGGCTGATGAGACTGTGAGAAGACAGGCGCAGCTGGTAGATGCTGTAGGTTGTCCTGAGTGGCTGTGAGGCTGGGAGGACCGGGCTCCTCTTATAGAGCCAAGATAGGCTTGGACTGGGCTGGTGCCAAGTCTGAGCCGGCCCCACCCTCTACACCACGCCTCCCTGCTCGTCCCGGTGTGAATCATGCTCTGATTTTCTCACTAGAACGCACTCCTCCTTTCTCTCTCACTGTCACTCTCTGTTACACACACACACACACACACACACACACACACACACACACACACACACACACACACACACACACACACACTTTACATTTCTATACCTGTGTGCTGATTTATTGACCTCTTTCACTACATACCTGCAACCCAACACTTCAGCCTCCTCAACACATGCCTACCCATGTTTTTAAAAGTTCAGATTTTAATTTTGTATCTACAAGTTTGGATTTAGAAATATGTTCTGAAGCAGTTCCGTACTTGTGATATTTATGAATGGACCCTAAGACCAAGCAGGAACAGAAAAACAGTAAAGTCAAGTAAGCAGGGGTGGAAGTAACTAATTACAAACACTCAAATTACTGTAATTAAATATTTTTTTTTTCTACTACTTTTCTTTCTACTTTTACTCATATGCATTACAAGATGTAATCCACTTAGTTACTTTTAAAATCATAGTTGAGTACTGAGAATAATTTGAATTAATATCCAGATCTTTTATCTGCATTTTTGTAGCTAATAAGGTGGTCTGATCACAGACGGACCAATGAAAACTTGATGAATAATTCCCGTTAAGAATTTAACCAATTCATATTTAATCCACACTCAGGACAGTAATTTTTACCTCACTTGATATTGTTTTGTCTGGTGGAGCCTTTTGCTTAATAAGGAGAACTAAACTGACACTTAAAATAAGAAAAAGATTACAGAAAAAATTGAAAATGAGGAAATAAACATGTTTTCTATCTTATAAATTATTAATAATTTATCGATTGTTTCGACTATTGGTTAAAGAAAATGCATGTTACGTGACCACATTGTCTGTGTGGTGCTGTGCCCAGGTTCCCCCACCCCCCCTACAGGTTGCAGTGATTGGCATCAGGTGCAACTGCTCTGCAATCAGGACCTGGTGCTTAAAAACCTGGAGAGTGCAGCCAGTCAGGGCCAGTGGGCCATTCAGCGGGCTACAGTCTGCTAGTCTGTAGACTAATCCTGCAGCAGCAGCAGGTTAGACTACCCATGGCAGTTGACAAGTGCTTTGCTAGTGCTCTCAGCTAGTGATGTCACTTGTCTTTGTGTTTCATGTGCTTTGTTTACCTCCATGGTTGGTGAGGGCACTTGTTTGGGCATCCTCATGTGCTTTGCTAGTCCTGCCAGCTAGCAAAGGCACTTGTTGTTTTCTGTGCTTGTGTTCTTGTTAGCCTCCCTGGCTAGCATGGACACTTGTTGTCTTTTGTGTGTGTATGTGTGTGTGTGTGTGTGTGTGTGTGTGTGTGTGTGTGTGTGTGTGTGTGTGTTGTTGTTGTTGTTTAATTTAGTAGGTTAAGTTAACCCTTATGTTAATTTAATTTGACACACTTTGTTAATAAAAGAACCTTTTGTTTACATCATTTTGTCTCAGTGTTCCTTCCTTCCTTTTTCTCCCAGTTAAATTTATTTAATGTTACACCCCTCATCCCCTAGCCCAACTTGGGGGTCATAACAATGCACATTTGCAACCCCAGTTTGGAGAGGTGACAGTGACATCAGCGGTTAAAAGTAACGAATACTCTGAGCAGTTTGTGCAACAAATACTTTGTACTTTAACTTAAATATATTTCTAACACCAGTACTTTTACTTGTAACAGTAGTATTTCAGCAACATAACAGTACCTGAACTTAAATACAGATTTTCAGTACTCTTTCCACCACTGCAAGTCAGTGAGTAAAGTTTATTTGCATCACACCTTTCACAGATACAAAATCACAGTGTGCTTTACATCCGTGAAAAATGGACTATTAAGAAATAATATAAGAAGCTAATGAAGTTGAAAAATAGCACATGGCTGACTGTTAAAAACACAGCAACAGCAAACAACTGGGGACAGAGTCACAAAAACAAAATACCAAGCACAGAAAAGGAAAAAAAAACAATAAAAGCAGTAAATAGGATTGAGCTGCAATTTAGCCATGCTAATCAAAAGCCTGCCTGAATAAAAATGTTTTCCACTGCTTCATAAAACAGTCGAAGGCTCACAGTGGCATGTCAAGTCAAGTCAGTTTTCTTTGTATTGCACCAAATCATAATAGTTGTCTAATGAGAGATTTCACATTGAGCAGGTCTAGACCGTACTCTTCATAATTTTATTCACAGAGACTGAACAGCTTCCACTATGAGCAAGCATTAAGGCTCTGTTGTAATAGTGGGCAGCCATTCACCAGGACCATAAAGAGACAGAGAGCGGGGTGGGGTGGGGAGTGGACAATAAGTTTCACAAGTTTTGCATAAAAAGCTTACTGACGATGCCTCATCTTTCTCCCTCAGAACTGAATTAAGGAAAGGCAACTTTATAATAAGTCTTTGTCTGAATTTGTATCTTGAACTTTTGATTAGATGCAATTTAAAGCTGTACTGTCGCCTGCTCACTATGGTAATAGAGAGTTTACACTGATGTCACCGTTTGTTCAGTAACCCAGAAGCCAACTTTTAAATGTCTAAACTATAGAAAAGTTCAGGAGGACTTACACAGTGAAGGACTTGGTCAGCAGAAAAAGGCGAGATGTTTTGAGAGGTGGTGAAGATCTGTTCGTCTTGGAGTGACTACCAGACAGTTCTGCTGTCTATTTCCAACCCCAGCATCATGAACTTTTTGTCAAGCTCATACACAGCTGTCAGCTGTCAGCTCAGCAACAACACATACAAGCCAAGGTAGGTGATCGACTGATCTTTACATTTTAGAGATCTAAGTTACTATCTGAGACTTAAAAGATTTTGAGTCCAGTAATCTACTAAAACAATTCTCTTCAACCAGTTTCATGAGCAACTGGTTTATTTTACATATATATATATATATATATATATATATATATATATATATATATATATATATATGTATATATATATATATATATTTATATATATGTATATATACATACAGTACAGGCCAAAAGTTTGGACACACCTTCTCATTCAATGCGTTTTCTTTATTTTCATGACTATTTACATTGTAGATTCCCACTGAAGGCATCAAAACTACTAAAACTATTAAATTATATATATATATATATATATATATATATATATATATATATATTTATATATATATATATATATATTTTTCTTATTGTTTGTTTATTTATTTACAGAGAGAAGGCAGATATCTCCACTGCTGATATCTGCAAAACACTGCAACTCATTTCAAAACAATGTAGATGGAGAAATAGCACTGCAGGCCAGGGGAAAAGTAAGTGTGAAGCCTTTTGTAAACAAACATAAAAATAAACATTTTTATATCGTGATAATTTGAAATAAATTAATCTGAAAAGTTCTCACAGACCCCCTGGTGCCATTGACTCACTGTCTTAAATTACCCCCTTTGAAAGATGCCAAATGTCCCCAATCTGGACATTCCAGACCCTTATGAAGACATTTTGCTCCTCATGAGAGTAGAAGAATGACACACACACACACACACACACACACACACACACACACACACACACACACACACACACGCATAGCTGTAATGCATACCTGTTCACAGCCCTTACTGGTTCATTCCCACCCGTTCACACACATCTCTCTCTTTTCCCTTTCTGTCCCTCACCTCATTTTCGCTGACCTGTTCTTTTGTCCCCCGTCTGAAACTTCATCACCGCATATTATACCTTCTTTGTCTGGTTTCAATAGAGGTGTGAGAACATTTCCAGTTTTTAAAGCCCCACAGCCATGCCTCTATCAGTAGGAATCAGTGTACCATTTCTTTTACTCTGTTTGGACTTCTTTTGTTCAGTTTGGGCTTTGCCTGTTTTGTTGTGACAGTGGAGAACATTATCAACTTGGATCACCTGAGCATTAAACTATAGAACATTTTGTGCACATATCAGTATAGTTTACTGTCTTGTAGAGAACTTAAACAGTCTTTGCACATTTTACATTTAAAGTGATGCAGCCATCTTTAAAAAAAAACGAGGGCCTGAGTCAGAGTAAATGCATCCGTTTAGTGAAAATATTCCACTTCACTGGAATTCATAATGTATCTCAATGTGAACATAATTATAACTATGGCTCAGCAAATGATATGTGATGTGTTTCGTCACTGAAGAGCCCTGAGGCGATCTGAGTCATGTCAGTCACAGCGCCGGCGTCAAACCTACATGCGTCATGAATGTTGCGCAACTGTTTCAATGCAGCCTCCTTGGAGACAGAAAAGACAGACAATGATAGCAAAGTTTATAGAAAAACAAGCGTGTGGTTTTCCAAGGAGGTTCGTCAGAATTTGGGTAAAATTACTGTGCAATCCAAGCGCTGTCACAAGTGAAAATAATTAGGTGAAACAGGTACTTGTGAGTTTAATGGGAAGTATTAACCAACAGGGGGGCGAGGGTGATATGTTGCCCCCTGAGGCTGCTGAGAGTTAAAGGTCAGTGATGGCAGGTAGTCTATGGAAAATATCCTTTGTTTACAAAACCATTATTCATGCACAGTTATAATGGATTGTTGTCGGCTTTGGGAGTAAATGATAACATATAACAGGATTATGTAATCTGGATTCAAAAAAAGGTAATTGTAGTCCATTACAGTTACAGAAAATACATACAGACATACAGAAAAACACATTTGGTAATAATGGGGACTATTAGAAGGATTACAATTCTAACTGAAAAATGATATGCCAATTCATTGTCACAGCCTCTAGTGAAAACAATCCTTCAGTGGGTGGAAATTTTGCCATTTTTTGTCTTTAAATCAATCAATACATTGTGCACAACAGAGGAAGGAAAGCTGGACAAACTAATAAACCTATCAATAAACATAAATCACCCAGAGCAGCAATGATTAATCTGTAATCGACTATTAAATTAATCTGCATTAGAATTCAGTTAATCATTTTTTAATTAAAAAAGCACAAATTCAAGTACAAAGTACAAAATTAACACTCCTCTGACATTAAACTGATTTTTTTTTTTAATTGTGGACAAAGCAGGACATTTGATTACTGCCTACCTTTTTTAACAGGTAATTAGCAACTGAACATATCAGAACACATTAAAGTCTCCCTCCCAACCCCACAGTAAATACAATTAAAAGAAGGTGAAAATACCTAAAATAGTAATTAGAAGAAATTCATTGGAAGATAAACACTGTAAAATACAAAATGGAATAAAATGAAATTGTCCTTGACTTCAGAGAGCTGTGGACTAAAAAAACACCTGCCAGTTGAGTTTAGCAATAAGTCCAAGACTTGCTCCTGGCAGGAGTGACTTTTGAGTTCTTCAGAGATTAAAGTGCATTAAGTGCAAATTTTAACACTCAGTCACAGGTGTATGAAAAGAGAAAGTTTTTCCAGCTGGATCGTTTCCATTCTGAAGGCCTGAATTTATTTGATAGTTGTTATAGCAACATATTTCTTGTACACATTTTAAACTGACCATCTACAAAGATTGATTTAGGAGAGGGCTTTCATATATCTGCACTGTTTCTGTGTGTCGGATTTAGTTTTATCTCCTCAAGCTTCCAGAAGGGAAGACCAGAGGAGCCGCATTTTTGGGCCACATGGTTTTAAACAGCTTTTCCTGGAATAGTTTGGCTCAGAAAAGGGACAGTGAATGGAAATGGGAATAGAATGGTGGTACCCACAAACATTATGGGATAGCTGCAAAACCTACATGATTTTTTTTTGTTCATTTTCTGCAATAACAAGTCCTAACAATCAAGCTTTGCTGTTTGATATGTAAATTTTTTTCACGAGCCCGAGTCCTTAGGAAATGGCACTGTCTCACTGTCACTTTTAATGTGTGTTATTGATGGCCATGTGTCTACCAGATGTGCCTCCAGCAGGAGTGCCAGTGTGGCAGTTGTTTTCCATCAGGTGCTGGAAGATAGGACAGGCGCAGCCAAGTGAAGGAAGATTGATACCTGACAGACAGGTAAGCACAGGCTGGCACACTGCCTCAGGATGGATTATATAATATATATACACTGAAGTCAAAGCATTAAAATTTAGCAGAGCAGGAAAATCTCCAGTTAGTTTCAAAACTCTCATTTTTTCAATTTCTGGTAAAAAGAAAAAAAGGTTAAAAAAAAAAAACTAACTAGTGACCTTTAAAGGTACCTTGGTCCTCTGTAAAACAGTTTTAGAGCTTGCTTATAGAGCAGTGAGGCTCACATGAAAACTCTGTGTGTGGCAAGAGAACCCGATTATATCAGCCCAGACTGTGTGAAACGGGTATCCACAGTCATGTCAGGTCATGTCAGGTCATTGACTAATGCCTGGTTTACTGCCATCAGATTGCAGTTGCATGTATTCAGTGGTTACCTGTTACCTACATGCCAGCCGGCTTCCCGACAAAGTCTTTGGTAATTGTGTAGTCACCCCAGAAGTTGTTTACATAACTTCACAAAGACACAGTATTTACTCAAACCAGTCAGTGTTTTGTGACAGATGATTGTGTGATATGTCATTTATGCATATTATCACTTTGAAAAGTGAGTTTTGGGTATAAATCATAACTGTCTTTGGCCAGGTTGCACCAACAACCGTTAATTTAGTCTAAGGTTAGGTCTAACCAGAGTTTAGCAAAACTGTTGAGTGAATCCAGATTTAAAATTAAGCAGAGCTCTGTTGCACAATTAGGATAAAAATCAATCTCAGTTTAGTAAATCCAAGTTGAATGATGTGAACCAAAGTTATTATTCAATATGGAAATGATTGCTTACACAAATTAAAATAAATAAATGCTGCTGGGACCTAGTAATTATAAAAGAGGGGAAAAGCAATAACTTTCACCTTTTTATCATGCTCTGTATTCCTTAACAAAACATTACAATGTTTGTAAGTTAAAAAAAATGTTAACAAAATGTTATATTGCTTGCTTGCTAGCTAAAAAGTTAAAAAAAAAAAAAAAAAAACAACAAAACAACAAAAAACATGTCATATTGTTTGCTCAACAGGTAGAAACTTAACAAAATGCTATATTGTTTGCTAGCCAGCTAAAAGTTAGTTGGCGTAGTCATCAGAAGAAAGAAAACACACATCATAACACTAAACTAGTTGAGTCTGTCCAATAACTTTCTTCTGTTTTCCTCAGTCCATTTCAAAAAGGCAGCTATTTAAAAAAAAAGAGTTTTGATGCCACAGAACAGACTGATTGAGATTTGAAGACAGGTTCAAATGTAATCTTTCTTAGCTTTAATCTAGTTTAAAAGTTTGATGCAATATAATATAAAGTTAAAAATGCTGATTTAATTGTGTTCAAAAATGAATCCCTGTTAGTGCAACACAGCCTCTATGTGTTGTACTGGTTGTCATGAACAGCTCATGGTTCAGACAAAAACGGAGAACATAAATAAAGAATTATCATAAGAAAATCAGTGAAATCAGGTGTGTGCCTGGATGAATGCAAAGATTTGGTGTGTGTAGAAAACAAAGAAACCAAAACAAAGAGTCCTGGGTGAGAGAGTTTTTTTTTCTTACTGATGGACTCTACTCAACCAAACAAGGCAGGCAGAGGAGACACACAGGAAGGGTCATCACACACACACACATACACACATACACACACACATACACACATACACACAGCATACAAAAACAAAACAACCCCTGACAGAGGACCCCATCAGGCCATTACCTCAGTATTATGAATATACTGTGGAATACATTTAACTTGTGTTGTGTTACCCTGAACACATTTGCATTCTGTCTACTAACAATAAACCATTGCAACACCAAAGTCTTCAGGCGTTTTGTGATACTAAACTTTTTAAAATTCAATACCAATCCCTTTTGTCAGTTTTATCAACACTGATAATGATACTGATCATTTCCTGAATGGATGTTTCATTGTTAGAGAATAAAAAGATCATTACACAAATCAAGACACATTCCAGCTGAAAATATGTTTACTAAAAAAGCAAATATAAGAACAATCACGTAAAAATGTTTGTGCTAGTAAGTGTAGAAAATAGTGTTTTTTACAGTGTTACATTTTTGGCTACTTGCTTTTAAGTGCGCATTCCATATGCAACCATATCCATCATGCCTACTTCGCTTATCCTGAGACCGTTTGGAGCGATGCTTGTGTACATTCTCAGAAATTTATGTTACGTGTACATGAACGCATGATAAAAGCAAATATATCTCTGGCCTTACATTTCCATATGTTGACAGTTTTCTTTTAAATGGAGAAAATCAACACATTCAGCTAAAAACTACAAGCTCTAAGTTTCATTTTGATATATTTTTGTCTTGCTAGCTGCTGCACATGACACCTGTGACTCTCCTATGTGAGTTTCCCTGAGTGAACAGTCAGCCCTCAAAACACGGCCTGCTCTGTCCTGACTTGGTGGACCGATTGCAGAATATTGTGATTACGTGTATAATAATGTGAAGTAAATGAAATGACTAGTTAGTAACATTAAAATCCTATGTTGCAGGCAGAACGGGCATTTTTTTTGTGTGTGTTAATCCAAAATGACACATGTCAATTTGAAGAAACTCATGCACAGACACGACAGTGACGACGCTGACTTTTTTTCCCCAGAATAATATCAAGCAAAAATAACTGTTTCTGGCACATCGTTTGTGCTTTCCTGAGAAATGCATTTGGATTCTGGCATGATGCTTCCAGCTAAATCCAAACTTAGCTGGCAAGTTAAGCAAATTTAACATAACAGTGATGTGAGGTCTTGATATCACTGCAAAATGCACAACTGATCTGTTTGCAGGATCATGTATTCAGAGGTAATTTGCTCTCGGCATGCCAGCCAACTTCCTGACAAAGTCATTAGTAATTGTGAAGTCACCCCAGAAGCTGTTTACACACTTCACAAAGGCCCAGTGTTCGTTTTAATCCAGACAGTGGTTTGTGATGGACGCTTGTGCAATACATTGTACAGTCACTTTGTTGATCATCACTTTGTGGAGATCAGATAATATGATTTATAACATGCTCTATTGTTGTACCTGTACATGCTTCATAAAACCTGTGTTGTCTGGTACATTTCCACTTTCTACACTTTCTCTATAATTATGCCGGGCTGTAATCAAAACAACATGCTCCTCTCTCAACAGCTGCAGACGCACAAACACATATACTTCCTATGACACAGCTGGATGTGTCACCTTGTCCGTTAAGAATTTTTATATGTGGTATTGTTTACTGTGTTGAGCAATTCATCCTCAACAATACTGATGTGTGCCAGTTGATGATGAAGTTCTCACTCTGTGTGACAAATATACTGTAGACTATCAAATAGATCATCCAATTGATGGACATAGATTTTTCTCAATATACTCAATATAGAGCGTACCATCTGTAATTGCCTTTTTAGTATTTTAAAGCTACTCCAAGGAGTCTTGGACTGGTTTACGTAACAGTCTCAGCTTATTAGTGGTGCCTCCATGTGAACTGCAGAAATTAACAAGACCATCCGTCAGGAAATCGTTTTTTTCTCTATAGTTATTCTTGATGCTTGATGGCAGGTCGGATTCTTCTTGAAATCAGATAAAGCAAGCATGTGTTTACATTGTCCCGGGAAAAGTTACAGTGAAGAGAACAACTCATTCCAAAAAAAGCTGGGATTTTGTGTAAATAAAGCAGAATGCAATATTTTGGATCTATAAACAATTAAATACAGTACACAGAAAAGATAATTTGTGTTCAAAATTGATTAACTTTATTGTTTTGTGTAAACATACTCTCATTCTGAGTTTGATGCCTGCAGCGCTTTTCAAAAAAGTTAGGAGGGGAAAGTTGTGGAGTGCTCAAAAAACACCTGATTGGAATATTTCACAGGTAAATTGGTTAACAGGTAATAATATCATTACTGGATATAAAAGGCCATCCTCCAAAGGCTCAGTCATTCACAAGCATGATTGACTTTATGAACACATGAATGTTTCTAAACGTGCAGTTGCAAGAGATTTAGGGATTTCACCATCTGTAATCCATAACACTGAAAAATTCAGAGAATCCAGAGAAATATCTGCACATAAGGGCAAGACCAAAAACCAACACTGAATGCATGTGACCTTGGGCGCCTCAGGCGGCAGAGAATGAAAACCTAAGATAATTCTGACATGATAAGATATAACTTCATGGGCTCAGGAACACTTTGGAAAACCTTTGTCAATCAACACAGTTCATTGCTGCATCTAGAAATGCAAGTTAAGACTCGCAGAAACGCTGCTGACTTCTCAGGGTCCCAAGCTCCTTGGAGATGAGGAATTGGGAAATTCTGCTGTGGTCTGATTAGTCCACATTTCAGATACTTTTTGGAAATCATGGATGTTGTGTTCATCAAGCAGAAGAGGAAAAGGCCCGTCCAGATTGTTACTAGTGCAAAGTTCAAAAGCCAGCATCCGTGATGATATCAGGGTGTTAGTGCCCACGGCATCATGGCCACCTGTCACATCTGTGTAGGCATCATTAATGCTAAAAAGTAGATACAGGTTTTAGAGCGACATATGCTGCCATGCAGACAGCATCTTTTTCAGAGACGTTCTTGCTTATTCCAGCAAGACAATGTCAACCCCCATTCTGCACGTTACAGCAGCGTGGCTTTGTTGTAAAAGAGTTGAGGTACTAGACCTGTCTCCCACTGAAAATGTGTGGTGCAAAACACAACAACACAGACCGCAGACTGCTGAGCACCTGAAGTCATTTATCAAGTGAGAATGGGAATGAATTTTGCTTTCAAAGCTTCACCAATTAGTGTCCTGAGTTCCCAAACATTTACTGGGTGTTGTTAAAAGAAAAGGTAATGTATCACAGTGCTCCTCTCCCAGCTTTTTTGGAACATGTTGCAGGCATCTAATGTATTTGTACTGCTTTTATTTGAATAGGTTGAAAAGTATTTGCAAATAATTTGTTTGTATATACACAGCATCCCAACTTTTTTTGGAGTTGAGGTTATACATTACATAGATTTATTTCTGATGTTATGTATTGTGGTTATTACAGTGGAAAAACTATTTCTTTTGTTTACAAGAAATGCCAAAATCAACTAAATATGACAGATCCCTGTCGTAGTTCCAAGTAAGGAAGTCTCTTCTTTACTTTGAACAAACTTTCACACCAAATTTAAATTGTATATAAACAAATTCTGCACTTAAATATACACTCAAAACAGCATCTACCATCTTGCATTTCACCTTATCCAGACTTTCCACGACTAGATTACATTTAAGACTATGCAGTTCAGAACATAATATTACAGTGACAAGTATTCCGTCACTCTTCAGCTGTTTTATACCTGTGCTAATCACAACCTTCACCTGCATCTCAGATTTTATTGCCCTCTCAGTGACAGGTGGAAGGAGTTCACCTGAAATCTTAGACGAACCTTCCTGAGAGTGAGAGAGACATTGTCACGCAACACGCAGCTCTCAAACACTTTAAAACCTTCAACTACCTTCAAGAAAACTGAGGATTTCCATCTACATCCACGTTTTTACAGATTATCTTTCACTTATCAAATGCATTTCCACTTACTTACTACAAAAGGACCAATAAATAAAAGCATGAATGTTCCATTTTTTATTGGCCACACAAACTCGCCATTTACACATGGGAAGTACTCAGGAAAAAACACATTGTTGCATCACCTGCCTGTTGATCATCATTCGTGTTTTGAAAGCTCACATCTGCCTCGTGTTGTCAGACAAAGACAAGTACAGACAAACGCAACACAAAGTTACAGTCTACCAAACTGAAATTCCAAACAGTTTGACGTCTTGGTGAATCATGTGTGTGTCAGTTCTCAGAGTTGCACGTAGTAATCGTAGTAATGGTTTTTTGTTTTTTTTTCACACCAATTTCAGCTTTTATATACATTTTCAGGGGCTGTATTGCTTTTTCAATTACGAATAAAGACTACTATATTTTCCTTTTTACAATTTGGCACATGCTGCAAAAACAGTCCCCTAAAGTTCAGAATCAAAAACACCAAAGAGCTGTGAGGTGGACAATCATATAAGTACTTTCAGGTCCCAAAAAAAAAAAATAAATTAAATTAAATTAAATTAAATTAAATTAAATTAAATGACTGCCTTGGAGTCGTATGCGTTTGACAGCTAGCCAAGCTGCAGTATATAGGATTACAGGGGACTGATGGAGAGATTCAAGTGTTTTTGCAGAACACTGGGCTTCATGCAAGAACTACTTGCACAAACAAATTTGTTCTTAAGTGGTGTGTACAAGTGATGTAGGAGAACTTGTCGCATTCACCAGTTTTCTCATATTTTATTTTTATTTTAGTTCATAAACATGTTGACATTATCTTGTTTGACTACATTTCAAATTATAATGTAATTATGAATTTACATATAAAGCCCATCATCATTCATTTCATGATGCATTGTTGCCTACTGTCAGGTGTATTGGCTGTATATCTTCAATGGCAGGTTTATGATGTCGTAGAAAAGACCCCCAAAAGCTAATCGACTCAGCCTTGGATCCAAATGGACATTCATTTTAATAAGTTCTTAAGATTATGAAATGCACGGACAGAAAACCCCAAACCATAATGCTTCCAGTCATGGCTGTTGCTGCCTGGCACAGAGGCATAGAAAATAATTTAAAAAAATGGACAAAACCAAACTTGCCGACCTTGAGACCTCAGAAATAGGGAGGCTTTTGAGTTTCAGAGACTTTGTTTCCATTTGGTGACTTTTAAAAAATGAAAGTGCCAAAATAAGCACACTGCGACAACATTATGTCAAATATGTTTATTTAATTTTATTATTTTACTTTTAATTCTTAAAAAAGAACACAAAATAAGCTGAGCCTCTGGCGTGAACTTTCTGAAAGTTTCTGATATAACAGTCATTAGTTTACTTTCATACATTTATTTTTTGCCCTGCCTCTAAAAGAAAATTGACATAGCAGGCTTTACAAAAAATGTGCCCATTTAGATTAAAAGTTTCCTTGAGAAATGTGACTTTTTCTTTCTAGAGAATTCTAGGAGTTATAGACGCTATACAGTGTCAGAGGGGTAAAAGAGTGTTTAAATTTGTCATGAATCTGGAGAATTATAGAAGAATATTGACCCGGGGAGGAAATAGGAAAAACAGGAGTCTTCTTGGGAAATCTGGATGGTTGGACACCGTCTTCAGGAAGGGACAGATCAGGCTGTTTCTTCTTTGTGCAGCAGGCTCGTCCAGATCTGATGAGGCCAGCAGACTTAACAAGCTGGTAAGGAAGGCCAGCTCTGTGGTCAGGCTGGAACTGGACCGCCTGGAGGCCGCGGTGGAGAGAACGATGAATTTCCACAGTGTCTGACACACTTGGGACACTCACACCACTCTCCCTCTGCATTGTCTCACCGTTTCTTTGTTTTATATTTTGGTAGAGGCTATATTATACTATACTATATATTTTTGTACTATTTTATTACATTTCACATATTTTTTAACCCATACTTTTTATATGGAAAAAATATCACATTATATATCATTCATTCACTCAATTTTGTTTGTTTTTTTGTTTCTGAGATAAAGACGTCATTTACACTTCACTTCATCATTTGATCCTATTAGATATTTGTACGTAATTTTATCATAATTAGGATATGACTTCTTGAGTTATGCCCCAAAACATGTTTAGTGAGGTCACCATGACCTTTGACCACCAAAATGTAATCAGATCATGCTTTAGTCCAAGAGGACATTTGAACCAAGTTTAAAGAAATTCCCTCAAGGCGTTCTTGAGAAATCATGGGATGACCCAAAACCATAATGCTTGTGGCCACTGCTGTCACCAGCGTGGAGGCAAAAAAAGAAAAAAGATCCACCAATCACACACACACACACACACACACACACAAAAGCTTGATACCCTGGTGAGGATAATAAAAGTCACAACAAAACCTCAAAGGGAAAGCCAAAAAATCAAAAATAATTTTTTTTTCTTAGGCCTGTAGTGCTATTTATCATCTATAGTGTTTTTGTGTGAGTTGCAGACTTTTGGAGGTTATCTGCTGGGAGCGTAGAGAAGTCTCTTTCTCTTGAATATGGCACTTAGCTTATAGCACTTAACCCTCCAAAAACAAACATCTGAAAAACTAAGTAGCAATGTTTCTTTCTAGAAACCATAACCTGTTATCAAAGATAGAATCTACTGGAACTACATGAAACTGCTCACAACAAAGTCTGTGGATTATCTTGAGTAACCGGTCCACGATTTCAGGAAAGAGACACTGGTGTTGAATTTTTCAAGTGAATTTTGTTTTGTTTTGTGCGTCACAAGCCAAGTGCAAATTAGTTCCTTTATATGTGAGAGAAGGCAGACAGGTCTATGGCCGTTATCTCTAAAATTCAACCACTTACACCAACGCAATCTAGACGGATAAATAACACCAAATGCCAGAGCAAAGTGATGTATTTTTGATTTTGCGGTGTAACTGTCCTCTTTAAGAACAAATAAAACCTTAATAATAAATAAAAACAGATAAAATTTAAGGCATGTGAATCCATTAAAACAAGGACATCTGGAAGTGCAATGTGACAGTTAAAGATTTAAATTGGCCTAAGAATAAAAATGAGGTAAGCTTTAGATTGTTCTGCATGTTATTACATGTTACAGGTGCACAATGAGAAAAAGTGGATTTGCCAAGCTCAGCAGACAGATGGCACCTGCATCATAATCCACACAATTAAATGTGTTCGACAAGGATCCATATTAAAAGACAGCATTGAAGTAATGTAAGGGGATACAAGCACTACTATCAGCCCTATGTATATACAGTATGTATGTATGTATGTATGTATATTTACACTAGACTTGCTTTAAATCACGATGTCACTTCACCTTGTGTGTAATTGCTCTTGTATAGTTTTTAACTTTAGTTCTGTTCTTATTTTAGCTGTCTGCACCTTTTATTTATTGTTTTTCTCTCTCTGTCTGTCTTTACTTATTTGCGTCCTGATGTTGCAACAACAGGATTTCCCCTCTGGAAAATAAAGGCTTGTCTTATTTTGTCTTATGGACTGAATAAGTAGTCAGGAAAAATAATGAAATATGAAATCAAAAGAGTAGATATGCATTTATTAGACATGACACAGCTTCACCAAAACAAACATGTAGTTGGTCTTTAACTGCAACATTATTAACAGATAATATTGTTCAGAAGAAAATTAATTCATGTTTCCACTGTTCTCTTTTGACAAATGTGTGCAGACCTGTGTTGTTCAAAATGACCATTTTTCAGTCCTGGCTTCCACTGATTTGACCAAACCCTGTCCCATGATCCTGAAGTCCTCCAGTATCGCGCTGACATTGGGAACAGTGTTTGCTTCCTCTCCGGTCACCTCCACACTCCGAGCAGACACCTGCGACGTCTGTGATGACGGATGAAGAACATGACATGTTGACATGTGAGTTAGATTAAAGGAAGGACGTGAAGGAGACACATGCTAAATAAAGAGAGCTGTTATTAATATTAATACTATGAGTTAGACTTAAGCCTTACCTTAAAGGGCATTGTGATGAAGACTTTTGGCTTCCATAAAACTGCAATCACTGTTCCACCATAGGGATCACAGAAGAAGAGGGCGAGGTGTCCGAAAGCCTCCTGAAAGTATTTTAGGTAAAAGTTCAAATCAATTTTTGTTTCAGTACTCCAGGCCAAATGTGAAGCCGATTAAAAACAACATTTTCATCTTTTGCTGCAGTAATAGAAGACAGAGAGTTACAGAAAGAAAGACTGAGCTAGTGGTCTTATATTCTTAAACTGCAAATGCTGCTTAATAACAAGTCAAGAGCCTTGGTGAGAAACATCCTTAAAGTGAAATGTTAGCATTGTTTCTAGTGGAGCTACATTAAAGGGATAGTGCAGATTATTTGAAGTGGGATTGTATGAGGGGCTTATCAATATTCAGTGTATTACAGTGTATTACAGTCGATGGCGGTAAACACACCCTTATTTTGAAGGAGTGGGAGTATCAGTGTAGGAAGTGAAACAATTCAAACACAACATTTTCTAACTGGAAATCTGAGAATGAATGTATGAATATGTGAGCCGCTCTCTATCGCTCTCTCTCGACCATTCAGAGTCCACTGGTGAAATCAGTCATTATACTTCAAAGAACACTGGAATTGCTGGTCTATCGCTTCCTTGATCTGTTAATTTGTCTGCATTACTGTGGAACTTTGACATTTTAAAAAGGTTAGTTCAGATTCACTGAAGTCACACAATACCAGCTAAAGCGACAGACCAAGAACTCCATTGTTCTGTAAGGTTAAATTACTAATTTTTTCCAAAGGAGTCTGGTCTCTTTGGCTTATGTAACAGTTCACTGTTGGAAAATGCTGTCTGATGGTGAGGTATAGTGGTGAAAAGATTCTAAATACAGCGAACATTTTAACTGACATTATTTTATTTTGCTGCCGCTGCTTCTCCAAACCAGTGTGTGCCACCCACCGAATAAGTACCTCATACAACCCCACATAAAACAAACTATCCCTCTAAACATATTAAACAATATGCACAAGAGTGTATGGAGAAGGTGAGGTCATAAAGTTCAGAGAAATGTCCATACTGTTTCTAGGAAATGTAGAGATCAGGCCTGGATGTTGTTGCTCTGGGAACAATGTACGTCCAGCCTATATTTAACTGGGAATTTATCTTCTCATCTTCTCTCTCTTAATCTTTATTGCCAGGAAGCTGCTGGACGTCGAATATACCAGCCAAGCTGCAACCTGCATGCGTAAATCCTGCTGTACAGCTTTCCTCAGATCCTGTGTCAACAGGGCGTTATTAACACCACACCTTCCTTTTAACATCCCTAACAGACAAGACTCACCCTGAGCTCTGCCAGGTACAGGGACACGGGGTTGTAGTCGATGACGGGCAGGGGCCCTCCAGTCTGACAGACGCTGCCATCCATGACTCCCCTGCTGAAGGTCACACTGGGAGGGTCTACAGCCTGGCTGAGCAGGGGAACCTGCTTTGGGTTCATGTGAATCAACACATCGTAGGCGTCCATCGGAGGGCGCATGACCACCTACACAGACACGTAAATCAGAAATATTAAATCATAAGTCATTCAGACTATTTATGAAGATAATGGAGTGGTGAGTAAGTGGGAGCTTTTACCAACCCTGACATCTTGTACTTGGCTGCCGTCCATCAGCTGATGTTCCAGGACCTTAAGACTTTCGGCTGCCAGCATCACCACACGCTGCAACATCTGAACAAACACAATGAAAACATAACGTTAAAGGTTAAACACGTTACCTTTGGACAGTCTGAAGTGTTTCCACTTAAAACATCCTGATAGGTCATATAAGTCATATAGACCAGTGTTCTGGTTTTGCAGCCTTTGATCACTGCAGGCTTATAAAACCAATTTGCTAGAACACAGAAAATATGACCAACACTCCCGAAAAGGCAATAACGATATAAGTAACATTATATGGAGCGATATCCGGCAATTGTTCAAAGTGTTTTACAGGGAGCCGCCTATTTGTTTCTCGCTGTCTGATGAAAGCACACCCTTATGTTTTTTGCATCAGTACAAAGGGTTATTAGATACACAGCTGGATCGAAACACCGGTCATGCAGGGTAATATGTCTGCAATTATGACTTGAAGAGGCAAGTGAGTGTTCTGGCGACCACATAGTCCATTGTGTTTTATTCCTCTTCCTCAATGGCACTCGACTACACAACAGCTATAAAGGTAAGGTGAAGGTAAGTTCAATTTTATTGACACATGTACAATTATACAACATTGCACAACATCAGACATCTCTACGGCTGATAATGGGACTAAATAGCACTTGTCTTGTGTGCCAAAAAATACATTTGAACAGAAATCCTCCTACATTTCCAGAAATCCTGACCCTGTCACTCAAGATAATCCACAGACTTTGTTGTGAGCAGTTTCATGTGCAAACTCTTTTCTTTTTCCAGACTAAACCCAGCCTACTGTATCACCACCACCCTTGCCAACCTTGAGGCTTCAAAAATGGGGCAGGTTTCAAAACCAACCTGGGGATCCTCCTCCAGAAAAAACAAGTTTCATAGACTTTGTTTCCTGCATTCTGGTGAATTTTAAGGAATGTAAATAGTGAAATAATAAGTTCAAATATTTTGGCAAGCAGATGCCTGCAGATGGCTGATAACTACCACTTTTATTAGCTGGAAAACACAATGGGACCATATCTGGTCCAGTTAAAATCTGATAACACAGAAAATTAATATTTTACTTTAAGGGTGCATTTGTTAGGCTGCTCTTGAAATAAAAGCACCCCTTTCCATTAAAAGCTTCAGTAAGTAACGAACACTAACACCAAAACAATCTAGATGAGTAAATACCTCCACAGGTAAGAGGAAAAATATGTGTTTTGATTTTAGGGTGACGTGTCCTTTTAAGACCCTCTGCAGTTCTTGTCAAAGGTTTTTTATAAATGTTTTATAATCAGGTTGTAACAATTTCATGAGTCATTAATAAGCTGTTACAACACATTAGATAAAAAGAGCAACAGTGACCTGTCGTTGATCCCACATTTATCTGTACTGTTCAAGTTTCAGATCTCATTTTTATACCCATCAGCTTCATCAGATATTTGTTACTAAAAATATTCAACAGACATGAAGCGTTATTTGTCAAGTCAAATTAAATATTAAGTTACTGGAATCATACACTAACACATTGCCAATATTGTTTATTTTGACATTTTCAACATGTGCCGTTTCACACTTTACAATAAGGCTCCCTTTTACAGTTATAAATGGTATTAAACCATTAATGGTGATTATATACGTTATAAATGTTAGTAACTCATTAACTCATTAGTACGATTAATTAGCAGCAGGCAGTAAGTGGATTTTTCCAAACAGTGAGTCAAGGTCAACATATGAAAACTGTGTTTTAACTTGTTTATAAGTGTTTATTAATACTTTATAAAGTGTGTTAACCTAATAAACTGACCTAATTAGAAAAAGGGTGTTCTTATTGTAAAATGGTACTGTGACTTTCTGTCTACTCAAAGAATCTCCTCAAAGTCACTAATTTCAGTGTTTTGAGCCAACGATGGATGCTCTCTCCTCTGAGTACAATGCTTGTTTTGTTTTTGGACTATAATTTGACATATGAACCAAATTAAAACCCATGCCCATTTATCTGGCAAATCAAAAAATAATTTATATACAATAATTATAACTCAGATTTTGTGCAAAATACAATTAACATTTCTGAGGTCATATGGTCGTGTGGGAATTTTGTTGATATGAAGCATCTTGGTTGTTCAAGGAGAAACATATTCATTCTGTTCAGTCAGTCACGCCAGCACAACCTGCTCCCTAGTGGTCATTCAGAGGCACTGCGACAACAACAGACTGAAGCAGGATCATTAAATCACTTCAGCTATTTTTTCTGAAACACTTTTCCTGGTATAGAGACTGATATATGCACTCCAGTTAAGCAACCAGATAAAGTAAAATGAAAAGGTAGAAGAGCTGCAGTGATCAACTGACTGTTAAATTAATTACCTAACTTTTATTTTATTAAAATTGTATTTTTATTTAAAAATATTTTTCTTTGTTCAACATTAAACTGAGTATATTTGGGTTGTGGATGAAACAAGACATTTTAGAATGTCATTTTAGGCTTTGGGAAGGTGTGATCAACATTTTTCACCATTTTCTAATATTTTATGGACCAAAAAACAAACTGTAGGGCTCAACAATATGGCTTGCCCACTTACCCGGGGTAAGTTGCAAAAACATTAACATACCAAAATAATTTTAATGAAGTGAACTATTAAACTATTTTGATAATTGATTAATTAATGGTTAAAGTCAGTTTTCATGCAACAACAGTAGAAAATATGGTTTTAAGCCTCCCATATATAGCGATTTCCTGCTTTTCTCCCTTTACGATCACATTAAACTGAATATCTTTGGGCTTTGGACTGACAAAGAAGACATTAAAAGATTGACCTTGGACTTGGGGACAATTTTCACTATTTCCTGACATTTTATAGACGCTGCAATCCCAGATCCCAGACAAAGTCTTCCTTGCCATTAAAATAATTTTTTTCCAGGGGAAAATAAAAATTTACTTTGTGGAAGTAGTTAAAAAAACAAACAGTGAAACCTGAATTGATTAAAAAAGGAAAGGATCCCTAGCCCTAGCCCTCGATGACGTCTCTGTGAGAACGTCACAGAGCACAAAGTTCCTGCTCTCTGCCACCGTTATAAAGCAGGATGCTGGGAGAGGCTCAGAGTTAATGTTGGACTTGCTGGGGGAGTGAAGGCCAGCACAGGAAACTTATCTGGGTCAAACTACGCACCATGGAGAGTTGGTGTGTGCACCTCTTCTGTACACTACTGTGTGCCACTGGACTGGTTTACAGCTACGGTCACGTCCAAACAGAGGAATACAAAGCTAAAAATTTACCTTATTTCACTACGACAGAGGACGCCAATGAAAAGCAACTGGTGAGCTACACCTGATGGTCTCCCAAAAACTTAAGTGGTGCTTTCAGGAAGTTTTAACGGTTGTTGATATAATTATAAGGACATTTTTCAGAATGTTGTTTACTATTCAATATCACAGTGGTATCTTAATGTTTATTAAATTCTGCATTTCCAGATCAATGATTTACATGAAGTTTTGGAAAGACTTCAGAACAATCAATTTCCAGCTCTAAGAAAAAAGCATGGATATCTGCCTGTGGTATGTAACACAACAACTCAGTCCATCTCGAATTATCTCAATTTCTAAAATCACTCTGGTCCATCTGTTTAGAGCAATATGTATGTTATGACATTTACCATTCACCTCACTGAAAGGTCAATCATAAATCAATATCTTACTTTAATTTGGTTTTGTATGTTTTCAGTGTGATCCAGGAGACCAGTGTGCAGTAAGGAAAGGCTCCAGGATCGGGAAACTATGCGACTGCTCTCCACCGAGAACGTGCAACTCTTTTCTACACCGTTGTTTGTGATCCTGTCAGATAAAAGACTAATTTTTACTGAAATAATTGATAAGATAGTTCTCAAATATTCCATGTTTTTTTCTTGTTTACTGACCAACTGTAATATTTAATATTTTTTAATACTGAATGCTAATCTATTAAACGTGTTGTTTTGCAAGTTGTGTTTTTGTATTTGTGTGTCCACTGACCTGTACATTAGGTGCTCTCTTGGTCCACATCGACATCTTTCTGTCTTTAGGCGTAGCTATAAACATGACAGGCAGAGACTCCCTTGAGGCCATGAAGTCATTCTTGATACCCGTGTATTCGGCAGCTACACGTGACAGAGTGGACAACAACAATTTAACTTGGCGTCCAAACACAGATGCACATGAGCAGGATGTTAAAGTGTGTCGGATGTGTATATAAAAAGAGGTCAGAGGGGATTTGTTTGTGTGACACAGAGGGACAAGAGGGGTGTGTTTGTGACTGAGAGTGCTTGCCTGAGAGCTGGTTGTTGAGGTTGACTACCAGCGGGTTGTTCCTCCAGTCAAAGGAGGAGAGCAGATGAAGGAAGCGAAGGAAGCCGACCTGAGGAGAGCTGAGGAAGAGAAATTCATTCACATGACCTACTGAACGAACAAAGGCAAGTGGAAAAAAAATTCACATGCACAAACGCGACCGAGGAGGTGGATTGATCATTGAAAGGTCGCGGCGGTAGTTACCCAGGAGGAGTAAAGGGCGCAGGCTGCAGGAAAAGCGACGCCACCAGCAGGTCTGCCGTGTCCTCTGTTATGTCTTCACTGAGGAGCTGAGCCCCCAGCCAGCGTTTAGCCAGGCGACACACGGCCCCGAAACATGGGTGCTGCTGCTGGAGCCTACCAACAAGATGGAGTAAAAAGGTGAGGGAGTGGTGCGTGTAGGGAAAATAATGAAGAAACAGGGAAGACAGAAAATAGGGTGACAGAGAGGAAGGAAAAAAGTTGAAGAAAGTGAAAACAACCACAAATGTACTCATCAATAAGAGGTGTATTACCTTCAGTAGATGTCAGTGGGCATGCCCTACTTTACAAAAGCAGAGAGGAGTACCAGCATGGAAGCTAAGCAATATTACTATTATTATTTTTAGAATATTTTCGCCACTTTACCTTTCCATTTGACAGTCTCTTCCGATGGGAAACCACTGTTACATAAAGCCAAATATCGCTCTTTCCAAAGCAACAAGGCTCCTTAAAAAAAACAGCAATTTTACCTCGCAGAACACCGGAGTTGCTGGTCTTCCGCTGCCTTGAGTGAGTTAATTTTTTTATTGTGTGACTTCAGTGAATCTGAGCCAACCTTTTAAAACACCAAAGTCATACAATAACACGAACAAACTAACAAACTGAAGCAGTGCGAGACCACAACTCCCATGTCCTGTGAGGTAAAATAGCTGATTTTGTCAGTGGAGTTTGGTTGAGCAAAAGAGACCGGAGTTTGGCTTATTGGTCTGGTAGTTCCAAACAACAAAGGATGTTTGCCAGCAAGGTTAAGCAGAGAAACCATTTTCTTGATCTCCTGGATTTTAAATGTGGTTTGTATCCAAAAAGTTGTATTATGGTTTCCTACTGGGTTGAAAAGCACTCAGTACTCCTATCTAAACAAACTTTACAAACAAAGAAAGAAAAGATAATAAACTAACCCACTCAATCTAGGCTCTGAGAGGCCTGAAAGTCTCTCTTAACATCCCCTGCACTTCCTTTCCAGTAATTCCCACAACATCCAAAAACTTTTGTGCAGCATCAACAACAATTTCTATCCTGTCCGATTTCCTTTATGTCTTAGCAGCACATTCATCATACCTCTGACCTAATTTGTTCTCTTTTTCTTCATCAATCTTTGTTTCTTAGCTCATTCTTCGTGGCGTATCCTTCCCTTGGCCCTAGGCTTCATTATGATACACACAAGTGAGCTGTGTCCAAATTTCCGACAATGTCTACATTGGATGGGTTTAGGAACAAAAGGCCTGGCTGAATAACTTATATGGCCTAGGAATACTTTACCTGGCAAGATATCTAACTCAAAATGCAACATAACAGAACTTGTTTCACCTTCACTCATCTCGGACATCCTGTAACTGTCAACAACTCTTGTTTATTTGTTTGCTGGTGCTCTGGTCTGCTTCGCCAAAGTGGGGGATTGCTGACCTCCATCTACTTTAGGCAATAAACTGACTGTGAATAAGTACCTCATACAACCTCTCTTCAAACAGTCCAAACTTTCCCTTTAATGTTTATAACAGGGGGTTGGACAAGACTGAGGGAACCAACAGGACCCCTATAACCCTGATTTCTCACACAACTTCGTGTTACTGTTAATTTTACCCATGCAGCGTGCTGGTCAGCAGAGGCTTGTGAATGGTGGCCATCTCCAGAGCCTGAGCCTCCTCGTTGTCCCTGACTACCAGCATCCCCTCAGCATTCACGCTCTCCCTCAGCACCTGAGGTTCACGATGGTATGCCACCTGGATGCGGAACACCAAACCGTCCTGGATGCAGAAACAGAGGGAAACAAAACAGCATAAATACACAGAATATTGTGAGCTGTGATTTAAAAAAAAAATGCCAACAAAAAAATGCTCTTGTTATCATAGACATGTGCAACATTTACACAAGCTCAAAAATATACCTTCCAGACATCCAGGTGTGTGGGACAGGGCCTGCACGTATAATTATGCTGTTTCTTCAGTAACTCTCCCAGGCGGATGTGGAAAGCAGCTCGAACATGTTGGATGGCGAGGCTATCGTGAGGCCACTTTCCACTCCCCTCCATGTGACAGATCACTGCAAAAAGTTTGTAGAACCAAGTGTCTGTGGTTAAGAGGCTGCTCTGAATACACAAATTGTGACTCAACTTCAGCAATTCTGCCTCAATGCAGATTGTAAAAAAAGAAAGAAAGAAATTACAGGGAATACACGTGTAGCCACGCAAGGAGAAGGGATATTAAGTGAGATTTCAGTGAGAGTGAACATTTAAAAAACATTTTCTCTGGCAGACAGTGCAGAAATGACTCAAGTCTAGGTGTAGTTCAATGGATTACACCAGTGTAAACTTTTATGAAACACACTAACCTGTGATAGGGGTGATATAAGCAGGGCAGGGTTTGCTTTCCTTTGGCACCAGTGATCTTAAAAGCTTTTCCCTGTCGAAGAAGGAAAAGTCCAGCTTCAGCGGCAGAGGGGGAAAGACCTGCAAGGGGCATCAGAATGTTAAAACAATCATAAAGCTAAAAATCACAATTTACAATTAACACTTACCTCATCTATAGTAAATTAACAAAAGCTCATTGAGCTGGAGTTGCATTATGGTGGTGTTACAAATTATGCAAAATTACTTATATTTTATGACCGCTTAAAATTGTAATTGTAGTTGCAGTTGCTATGCTTCCAATCTGTGGAACAAGCTTCCTGAATATTTGAGGTCTAATGACACTGTCAGCTAATTTAAATTAGAGCTTAAAACATTATAGTTTACTGCAGCTTTCCAATAAAGTAGATACATATCTACTTGTTAAATTAATCTATAACTGTTTGTTTTAGCTTTTTATTTTTATGGTCTTTTAAATGCAATTTTAATGTTCTTTTAAAGCTCATGTAAAGCAGTTAGAATTGCCTTGTACCTCAGTGTTGCTATATAAATAAAACTGGCTTCAGAGCCTTTACCTGTGTGTATCTGAGTGCAGGGTGAGCTCCTTGCACGGATGTGATGGAGAGAGGAAGACCTTCCAGCCTCCACAGTTTTCTACTCAGGTCATCATAGGACTGAACCACCAGTAAACTCTCCTCCTCTCCAGTGCTCGGCACCTGAAGAGGATATTACATGTCAAACACATGGTGTACATACAGATTATCATAGAATATATTTATTAAGTGACGAACAGCAACACCAACACTACGATGGAGTATTAGGCCATTAAAGAAAGAAAGAGGGGAGGGAGATACTTTTCTTTCTTTTTTATGCAATTTCAAGAAACTTGAAATATTCAGAATTCAGTTGAACTTTCAGTATTAGTGCCAGGCATAAGAAAAGGAAAAATAGATTCAGATGATTTGTAATTCAGGGAACTGGTCATTTTTCCACTTTCACTGAGGATACCTTTTCATTGCCCTGATGTCATTTCAGACAATACACTTTAAAGTTACAATTAGTGCTGCATGATACGGTAAAAAAAAAATGTTACTTTCCGATTATTATGACTGAAATTGTGATTGTGATATAATTAGTGGGAATGATCATTGTTGCATCACAATTTTCAATTTTACTTAAAAAAATGTAATTGTGATGGTGATTTGTTGGGGTCTGTCAAACATCTGGGGACAAGATCTGTAGGCCAGGACATCTCTGCTTCATTGCTGTTTTGACACACATTTTACCTTTATCAAAAAATGCAGCTTCTTTGATTTGAATACTGCACACTGATTTGCACATATTGCAATTTCAATTATTTTTTGATTAATTTTGCAGGGCCAGTTTTGAGAATAAAGTTGAAAATCTGAGAAAAGTCATTATTTTGAAAATAAGGTTGCATTAGCATGTTGAGAATAAAGCTGAAATAGTATTTCTTTTGGATTTTTGGCCTGTTGACTTTATTCCCAACAATAAGATATTATCAAAATGCAAAATTTGCAATTTGATTTATTTAATTATCTTTTTTTTTCTTATGCCTGGCACTAATATTGAATATTGTAATTATTATAATACATTTTGACTTTATTTTCGAGATGCAAAAATTAAAAAAGTTTCTTCTTATGCCTGGCCTAAACATTTTTCTTTATATTTAAACAATCAATAATATTCATTACACACAAAACAGCAATATTCCAATATTTGTTATCAATGGATGGAAATGATTTTATTTTGAATTTTATGTCTATTAAAACAAAAACAAACTTCAATCGTAATGATTTTGCTTTTACCTCACTTCCCGTTTTAATGACGTCATCCACCATCGCCCCCACATATCGCACACAGGATTCGGGGATATCTGCATGTCTGGTGGATAATAAATATATTATTTTACTTTTAAAAACGAGGCCTCAGCAAAACCATTCCTACACTCACCTCACTTTCAGTTTCTGTTAGGGCATATGTCGAAGTGAAACCGGTCACAACTGGTCTTTTATTGCCCCCAAAGACCCATTTTTCACGATGGCAGTCGCTGCTAACATTAGCTAGCTTGCTAACGTAAAAAAAATAATTAGGCCCCAGCAGACGTTTGGCAGCTGCACAGAACATGAAGCGTGTGGGCAGGAGAAGAAGCTCCGTGTGGGACTGCTTTGAACAACTGGGCAACTTCGTCCGCTGCATGAAATGTGACGCTCGGCTTAAGTACTGCGGCGGAGCTACCAGCTCCATGATGAACCACATGAGCAGGCACCATCCGTCCACCACCGCGCAGGACGAGGACGAGAAGCCGGTGATCTGCACCGTTCAGTGCATCGAGGACGAGAGCACCGCTAATTCAGACATCATGCAAGTCGCTATCATGTCACCCAACATTAACCTGAGCAACGTCCCCCTTCCCCCTGAGCGAGACTATGGAGGAGAGAGGAAGCGACTGAAGAGGAGCTCTGTGTGGGACATTTTCATCAAAGTGGACGATGAGGTTCACTGCACCATGTGTGATACAAAGCTGAAATACAGGAGCAGCACCACCAGCATGATGTACCACATAAAAAACAAACACCCAGACACTATGCCTAATGATGGGGTGACACTGGCAACACATGCAGAGGTGACTGAACTCATCTCCAGGATGATAGAGAAGGACATGCTTCCCATCAGCATGGTCAGTGGGGATGGCTTTCGTGAGCTACTTGCATACACTGTGCATAATTATAAAATGCCATCTGCTGGAGATATTACACGCCTTATTGAAGGGCATTATCATGAGAAGGTAGAGGAACTTGTAATACAGCTAGGTAAGGTGGAGAAAGTGGCTCTCACTGCAGATTTCTGGACAGCGCTGCCATTTCAGAGGTACATCACAGTGTCCTGTTCATTCATAACAGAAGACTGGCAGGGGAGGTCAGCTGTTCTGCAGACATTCAAACTATCATCAGACAGCCACACTGCTGCAGACAGTGTCACAGAGAGGCTTCTGAACACTGTAAGGACCTGGGGGCTTTCTGGGAAAGTGACTGCATGTGTTCATAACAACAGACAGGAGATCCTGTCAGCCAGTGCCTGTGCCCATGTCACCTGGGACTATGCCACCTGTTTTGCCACCACACTGCAGCTCGCAGTCAGCGATGGGCTGAGTGAGGATCTACTCCGCATCATTGTTGCCGCAGGGAAGCTAGTGAAGCACTTCAATCAGAACTTGTTGGCGAGCGAGGCTTTGGAGCAGAAGCAGGTTCAGATGTGCCTGCCACAGCACAAGCTCATCCAGTCGAGCAAATCCAGATGGGACACAATCTGTGATATGTTTGAGCGGCTACTTGAGCAAAGGTGGGCGATTAAAGCTGTCCTCTCTGATCGCACCATCACTAACAGACAGGAAGCCCAGATCTTGGAAATTGAAGATGACTGCTGGCAAATAATTGAGAATTTCACACCTGTGCTGGCAACACTCAAATGGGCAACAACGGTTATATCTGCAGATACAGAGGTGTCCATTTCAAACATCTACCCAATCACGTTCAGCCTCATCCAGACCCACCTCGTGCCAAAAGAGAATGACGTTGAACAAGTCTCTGAGTTCAAGCTGAAAGTTCAGAAGTCACTTAGAAATCACATGGAGGTAAGCATAAACTAAATCAAGCCAGACCAATGTCATCATCCGTTATTGGCTTAAACACAGCTGTCTATATCTGTATCTGTGTATACCTTGTCTGATTTTTATTTATCTTTTTTTAAACAGAAAATATTGCAGATTGTTTTTATTGTTTCAGATTGATAGCCAGCATTTAAATCATAACTGATAACAAGATTTGTTATTAAATTAATTGGCAAATATTTTGATAATCCGTTTGAGTAAATTTTTTAGGGAAAAAGTGAAAATGATCTCTTAAATGAGAATATTTTCTGGTTTCTTTACTTCTCTATGACAGTGAACTGAATATCTTTGGGTTGTGGACAAAACAAGACATTTAAGGATGTCATCTTAGGCTTTGGGAAACACCGATAGACATTTTTTACAGTTTTCTGACTGAGTTTATAGACCAAACACAACTAATCAAGTAATTTAGAAAAATAATCAATAGATTTGACAAAGAAAATAATCATTAGTTGCAGGCCTAATATATAATAATGATTAAAAATACCAGTGAAAGTTTACTGTTTCACTGCCTTGATGCCATTTTGAACAAATGATTTTAATGTTAAACCATAAAATATCCTGCCTCCATTATACATCTTTGTCACAAGTGTTTGATAACCAAATTTTATATAAAACATCAACCAATTTATTGATATTGGAATGTTTTTTACTCCCTAATATCAGTATTGGACCCCAGAATCCTTTATTGGTTGGGCTCTAAAACTAATGCTGACTATTATCTTTTTTCCTTTGACTCAAATAGATTTTGCAATTATCTAAGCAGAATAAATGGTGACAAACAACAAAACTGATGCTGATAAATAAACAATCTATATCCCCTTATGCAATAATTTATTAATGTTGTTCATTGCACTGTTTGTAGGTTGACTCTAATGACCTCGCCTCCAAACCAGCTCTGATCGCCTCGATGCTGGACCCTCGTCACAAACATCTCAGCTTCCTGACGCCAACAGGTCGACTAGCTGCGAAGGTGAAATTGCATGAACTGGTTTCAAAATCAGATGTGAAACATGCTAATGTGGATCCGAAGGATGAACAGCAGGAGACCCTGATCACACCTGATATCAGCCAGGTGGCGATGTCCTCACAAATGAGAAGTGACACCAAAAACACCATGATGCTGCTCCTGGGAGACAACTACAGCTCCTCCTATGCCACAGACTCTGAGGCTCAGGTAGATTACTACCTGAGAGACATCGCTCCCTCGTTGGACATAAACCCTCTTGACTGGTGGAGGGTAAATGGACCGAGATTCCCAAAACTGGCTACTCTGGCGAGACACTATCTGTGTGTGCCTGGGGTATCACTGCCCTCTTTATTGTCAGAGGCTGGACAAACATTTGCTACGATGCGTACAAGACTGAGCCCAGAGCATGTTGACATGATGATATTTGTAAACAGAAATGCATAATGTACCTACGAACGAACGAACCTACATGATGGAGATGTAGGTGGAGACTTTTAAGACAGGAGATGCTCTCCCACTGTTGATATGTTGTATTTGTTGGTGCTAATACTGCTACAAACTATTTTTTTTTTTGGTCAACAAAAAGTTTTCCCTCACTGTTAGCTGTGAGCTGAACTGAGGTCACTTAACATACTTAACAATACATACATGTAGCTCCCAACATTAAAACCCAGTGCCCGGTTGCATAAAACCATTTAGGCTAACGGTTCCCTTAAACTAAAATCCAAGGATGATTTTGGAAAAAAATTAGTGTCAGTGAGCCATTCAGCATGGAACATGCTTGTACCAAGATTTAATAATGCTGGTGATTGGCCTTCTAATGTTAGACACTGTAGAAGCAGGCAGGAAAAACACTATATAATACCCAGAGACAGGGATCATTGTTTTTTTTAACCACCAGGTTCTTACTTTAAAGTGAGTAAATGTAGCCTAGTGTGTATGTAATTCCCTCTTGTCAAAATGGATTTGTATCAAAGTATTGTTCAAGATTGGGTATCAAAACCAAGGTATCAAGACCAGCATGGAAATTTTTTGAACAATACCCAGCCCTAGGAAAAAATGAGTGGCTTAAAAACACCATAAGGATTTCCTTAGGATGTTGTAAGGGAAAACCCTTTAATTTCTAAGTAATTGTCCAACGCTTTTTAAGTATTCCCTTATGTGTTGCTTAGTGACCATTTTCCTCGAAGAAATTTTAAAGGGACCCCTGACAGTCCCTTACATGTGTTTTCAGGACTGGGAAAAATACTGGAAGCTATGAGTGATGTGCAGTTTTTTAGAGTCTAGATTTGATACAACTTTGTAGCTAGCTGGTCAAATGTTACCATAACTCTCTCTTTCTTATGTTTAGCTATCAACTGAAGTGCACATATGCTGCACAATGACAGTAACTGCTGTAAAAGCTCTAGTCTCAACACTTCAGCAACCTAAGGCTTTATGCAACGCTCCAGATTTGAATCACTTAGCTTAGGGAAACTTTTTGCTTAAGGGACGAACTTGAGTTTAAAACCTAAGGTTTCTGCAGCCGGGCACAGAGATTTTTCTCATCACCTCACTTGATTTGTTGGCTGACTGGCTTGAAACAGGTGGCGGTGGGCCAGCTGTATAATTATGTCAGCAATATATCTCAGTAAACGTGGTAACTACAAATCCTTGGCATTAAAGATCAAACAGACAATCGTCTGGTGGAGGCTGCTTTTATATGCCTCGTTTACTTTAACACAAGCATTAAGTTTTGTACATTATGGTTATCAGCACATCTAATTTCAATAGATTTACAATAGTCTACAAATCAAGATAAGAACCATGAAGAAAAAAAAATGAAGAAACAGAACATTTTTGCTTCATTCTTACCATGATAGCATGCTGAATATTTGTATTACCAGCTAGAAACTCACTGACCAAACTAAGCACTCTGTGTATTACCAGTATTAATGTGATGTCTGTTGTGTTCATCTGTATGCCATGTCAAGATAAAATACATACAGCTGTAGCAGGTGTGTGATAATCTGTCTGGGGACCAGCTGTTTTTGGAACGTGCTCTTTCCCTCCCACAGCACGGCCTCAGTGATGGCACCGTCCTGGAAGCGACGCAGCTCAGAGCGAGAACCCCACAGCTGACGAAACTCAGCCGCCTGTGGCAGAAGAACGCCGCTGTTATTAACAATGTCTTATTGCACAAGCATAGTAACACATACATGATAAAGCATTGGTGGAAAAAGTATTCAGAACCTTTACTTAGGTAAAAGTACTAATACCACACTGTGAAAATACTCCATTACAAGTAAAAGACCTTCATTAAAAACTTAAGTAAAAAAAATTAAGTATTATCAATGTATGATGAGTAGAAGTACTCAATGTGCAGCAAACTGGTCCTTGTTTGTGTTTAACTATAATTAAACATAATTAATATTACTGCTGCATTAATGTGTATGTTGCATTTTACTGCTGTTAGCTGTTTAGGATTGAGCTCTTAACTACTTTATATACTGTTGGGTAGTTTAATCTACAGCAATAAATCGCATTCTGTAAGATCACCACATATTTGCAGCTGTCCTGTGAGAACCACAAATCTCCAAAAAGTCAACTCTTCATCAGCTCAGGCAACAGTTCTAGCTGCATCAGCATGTTCTAGCTGATCCAAGATGGTGTTGAATTGTTTATCTAGTAGTAGCAGGAGAAGTAGAAGAAGAGATGTAGGAGAACTTTCTCAAAGAACACTTGATCTTTATTCTTAATTCATCAGAAACATTCAAAATCACCACATTTGGAGATACATGGTTTTCTCTGGACAGGAAGGGTGTCGAAAATCTGAGAGGTAACTGGTAACTCAAGCTGTCAGAGAAATGAAGTAGAGTAAAAAAAATGTAGTGGAGTAGAAATATATAACTGTTTAAACTGGAAATACTCAAGAAAAGTACCTCAAATTTGTACTTAAGTACAGTACACGAGTAAATGTACATCGTTACTTTCCACCACAGTGATAAAGAACTACAAAACAAAACATGTAAAAAACAAGTACAAACTCTACACTGTTATGTGATGGGTTTGTCTTTTTTGCTCCTACAAGACAGGCTTTTTAAAAGTTGAAATATGAGACAGGTCAGAAATAAAAGTGAGCTGTGTCCATAAAGTCATTGCATTGTTGCTTAGAATACTACTATTCAAAAAGTAAACTCAATTCTTCAGTAGCCAAATACATTGTATGATCAGTGGTGAAATGTAACTAAGTACATTTACTCATGCACTACACTTTAGTACAATTTTGAGGTACTTTACTTCAGTATTTCCATTTCATGTTGCTTTACTTCTACTCAACTACATTTCATTTCACAGGCAAATATCGTACTTTTACTCCTCTACATTAATCTGTCAGCTATAGTATACTAGCTACTTTCCAGATAAAGATTTTGAAAGCTTTGATAACTTAAAGATTAAACCAGTGCTTACCAATATTTTTGCTAAGTGTCTATTTGAGGCCCCATACCTTGCTTTTTTTCTTCTTAGTGTAACCTGTGATCACTGGAGGGGCCTGACCCCACACTGGGAACCACTGGACTAAAGTACCTTAATTTCTATACTATATTGTTGTTAAAACTTCGGCAGCTACAACAGTAAAATAATGCTTATGCATTGATACATCAGTGTTAAAAATTTAATAATGTCATATTACAATAATATTTGGGCCATCTTTTGCAAAACAAGTAGTGCATTTTGCTGATAATACTTATGTTCTTTCACTCAAGTAAAATTTTAAATGCAACACTTTTACTTGTAATTGAGTACTTTTAGATTGTTGTATTATTACTTCAGAATACTTCTTCCATTACTGTGTACAGTAACTACATGGTTGCATTGAGTAGACAATAATATACACTAATGCTCCATCTTTGCAGCACATTTGATGTTGCACTTATAAAGAATAAAGTAAAATGACCATGTATCCAAACCTCAATTGGAAAAATAAGAAATAAAATACTACACACGTGCATAGAGAGGAGAGACAGGTGAAGTTACCTTGGGGCTGTCTGCAGGTGGTCCTCTCTCCAGGACGGAGGCTGCCAGCTCGGGCCTTAATACCAAACCGAAGGAAAGAGGAGGTTGGGCTTTGTGTTTTGGGGCTTCACTCTCCACAGACCACTGTAATTAAGCAAAAGTCAAGTGAGTTCAATAAATGATAAGTGACTTAAAGATTATAAACATGAATTACAAGAGTGTTTATTTTTGAATAATCTCTTATTAAAACTTGTTTGAGTCAAAACCATACTGTTATAGTGATAGTATGGGTAACAGTGGTTTGGGTGAATTAATGGAGGACTGAATGTAAATTCTTCCCACCTCTGGGTCAGGTGAGAGGGAGTGGGTGAGGAGTTGGATCCTTTCACCCAGTCCTCGCTGTAGCAGGGACAGAATCCAAGGGAGCACAGTGTGGACATAATTTCCACTGTGGTCCATCAGCTCGCTGAGGAGATTCAGTTTCTTACAGCTGGACTGAAGCTTCACCAGCTCACATAATCTAAGAGTGAGAGATGAAGAGCACAAATTAGAAAAGCTGACAGGATAAGGATGGGCGAGTTCTGCTCCAAAATGAAAACTAACTCTTGTGACGTAAGCTAAAGCTAAGCTGCTAACATAGTACATAACAGCAAGACTAGGTGCAATTAGTTTTTGTTGTGTTAGCTGATAAACACAGACATACTGGAACACGTGGTCGCTTGTCCTTATCATGGGTTTAGGGGTCATGAGAAGGCTGTGGAACCCGTCCACCGTCGGGTCGTCCCAGAACTGCATCGACACGGACGCCTCATGCTGCAGCTGTGAAAAAATTAGAAAACTGTCGAAACCTGTTGCTTACATTAAAAAAAATGCATCTTGTTTGAACAGCATTTACCTGTTTGTAGGTACAAGCCGTCATGTCAGCACACATGTTGAGATGTCCTGAAGGGTCGACAAACACGACCTGGAAAGCATCGTGGAAATCTGCCAGAGATGGCTGCAGGGAAAAAAAGAAAACAACAAGTGAGACGAGACAATGATGATTAATTTAAGAGGTTATAAATTTGAGTTTGACCACTCACAGCTGTAGAGTCAGGATCTCTGGCGAGGCTTATTCCATTCACTGTCAGGTCTGTAGAAGCTGTGAGTGCGAACGAGAGGTAAGTTGCAGGATATTCAAAACATGAATAAGCAAATTACTTTAATTCATTAAAGTACAACCACCACATTATCATAGAATGGATCATGTTATCCATATATTCCACTAAACTGTGGTTTTGATTTGGTAGTTTTGAAGATTTTACCCAGGAAGTTCAAGGTGTTTCGAAGCAGCTGATAGGCCGTCATGGTGTTACTGATTCTGTGAGTCGTCAGCAGATAAGCCACAAGCATTGAAGCCAGGAAGCCATTAAAACAACCAGTGCCCTAGAGACCAATATAGAGGTGAAGTGAGATAAACGGTGCCAGATCAATACATACAATGTAAAAAGAAGGCAGTAAGCTTCTGTGCGACAAGTAACAGAGCCTGTGCGAGCCTCCTACCTGGTCAAGCTGTCTTTGACGGAGCCAGACTTTGAGCAAAGCCACCCCATCAGCAAACGCTGAGCACTGGGAGCTCACAGCAGAGAGAAACTGGAGGTGAGCCCTGGGAAGTAAATCCCCCAGAAGAGAGCTGTTGTAATGTGGAGTGGGAGGTTCACTGCTCTCTATAACATACAAACAAGAAAAAGGTATTTATGACAGTGATATTTGAATTGAATTGTTGCTGGAAAAAAGCATGGTCCTGATGATATCGTTATCTGAGAAGTGATCAAAAGTGATAATTGATATAAGATAATCACAATGGATAATGCTTGAAGAAGTAGCAGTGTAAATGAACGATCTTACCCAACACAGAGCTCTCCAATCCGGTGTACCACTCTGTCCGGATATTATTCCTCTGGGGGTGGAAACGGCTGGGCTTGAAGAATCCAGGAGGCGGACAGGCATGAACACGTACAGTGAAGCTGGAAGAGTCTTTACCTGAAAGATGGGACATCACAACACTTCTAGTATAGTACAGTTTAACAAGCTCATGCAAAGAAAACAAATTGATGGTAAAATCCATACAGCCAAATACAATGCTCTTGTACTGGGTTTATACAGAATGTCCCGTGCTGTGCAACCAATCAGTGGTCTGCAGTGTTTTCATGTCACCATTTGGTATCAGCTCAGCTCACTTGGAATCTCTACAGAGGTGATGCCAAACAAACTATCAGATATCAGATACTACTACTACACGGAAATGCAGCTTGTGTGGTAGAATATGCTGTAAAATGAAAGTTAAATACCTGGAGGGGTCAGCAGCAGGACGGGCCGGAGTCTGTTCCCATGGAGACAGGAATAACGCATGGTTCCAATGTCAGAGGAGGATGTGAGATGCTGGGCCAGACCTGCCAGGTAGAGAGCCCTTTTCCTCGGATACCTCTGGTTCACAACATCTTTTGGGTGGAGGACATCCTAATAACAGAAACACGAGCAGACAGAAGCCACTGATGTCACTTATAATCTAATGTCTGTATTGTCATTGTTCATTCAGTACATGACACTAACACACTGTTCTCATTTCCTTAAGTGATGTAATGAAATAAAAAAAGGACAAATGGCATCCACAAAACATTAAGCATGGTATTCAAGACTTAAACTTGACAATTTTTTACCACATTTGAAATATATCTATCAAATTTTTCACCCCAAAGTCAGCAGACCTTGTATGACCTTCCTGATGGGAACAATAGAAATAGAGCTCCATTCATTTTGATGTATATAGCTACATATTTAATAGAGTGTGACACCGGCATACATAAGAAAGTTGAACACGAAACTGATGACAGACCGAAGCAGAAGGCATGTAGGTTGTATACATGTGGCTATACAGGTAAATATAGGTGTCCATGTGTACAGATGTGTTAAAGCATTTCATGGACATATTTTCCTGGAAGTGAAGATGGAGTACTGAACGTTTTCCTAAGGGCTGATACAGCCCAAAAGGACTGTGGCTCTTAAATATCTCTTTATACATATACATATATACATTAAAAACTGTAAAAAAAAAAAAAAAAAGATTTTTTTTTTATATTAAAAAGGGGCTGGTGACTTACAGCTGGGATCGTGACAACCAGGTCCACCATGATGCGTGGTTTGGTGCAGGTTCCCAGAGGGTAGCTGCCGATCAGATCAACAGAAGCTGGAGGTGCCATGTGGAACTTCCCCTTTGTTGTTTTGGGCACCAGGAGGAACGGGACCTTAACTGCACCTGACAGCCATGACAGGTCACTGATCTGAACACGGAGAGAAATTGAGTCAAACGTGGTTACAGGTGTCCACGTGTGAATCTGTAGAGAGCCAAATGCATTCAGCTTTTCTTATTGTTAATTCCTACATACCTCCACCTCTGGTGACTCTGGCACAGTCTGGAGCAGCTCGGTGACTGTCTGAATGAAGGCATCTATTTGCTTTTTCCTGCGCTCACTCAGGACGACCTCTTTCAGCAGCTCCTCCATCTGTTATTGACAGATTATAGACATTAATGAAGAGTGTGTAAAAGCTTGCGTGGTTGATCACACCATGGGATAAAGTCAGGAAGTCAGAGGACTCACCTGCATTTTGAGCAGGCTGCAGTGAAACAGGCTCTCTGCCTCCTTCAGCTGGTTCAACTCCTCAGCTGAAGGAGGTCTGTAGAGATCACTGCGGGACAGCTTCACCGGGTGATAGACCACCTCCTCCCCTCCACACTCCTCAGGTTTACTCCTTTTGGCTTTTGTGGGAGCCTCATCTTCCTCCTCCTCGTTATGAGAGGGAATCATCTGTAAAATAAAAACAACATTTGTAGCAGCTCAACTTTTAACTTATATTACTGCAGTATTACTATAAGTACCACTATTACTGCGTAAGTACATGGAAAGCAATGAAATGCACTGTAAATGTACATGAACTTGACCAATAAAGTAAATTCTGATATTACTAAGTAAATCAGAATCATCAGGGTATGATAAAAAACACTAGCCTAACTGAAACTGCGATGTTATTCGCTCCGATTTGTTATACTTTAGTTTCTAGTGATGAGCAGCAAAATTGTAAGCAAAGCATGCAACCAGTACCCGTTTAACAGTTCCGTGTGTTAAGCTACCAAACAGCGAAATAAAATCAAGATAAGTGTCGCCAGTCTCACCTCTGCTGGCTCCTCTGTAGCTGTCTGCTTCTTCTTCATGTCTTCTCTTCTTTCTGGATGATGATAACTCTGATATTTCCAAAGTTTTGATCAGCACTGCTTTCCCTTCATTGCGCTCTCACATGTGCAACGGGTTAGTCAACCATGCTACCAAGCAAAACAGCTCCCTGATTGGTGTACATGTAGAAGGGGTGAATGGTGATTGGCTCGCTGCTTGTCGAACTTCCTGTCGGCGTTAGCAAGATAGGTTGCACGAGCAGTCTCCCATATGGTGCGTGTGATTGGCTATGGACGGGATCTATTCATTCATGTAAATATAATAACCAGACACTTTCACTAACTTAGTTTAAGAATTTCTTCTGATTGCTCCATGCAGTATAGTTTTCTATACTTGAATGGGAGCATCTGTAACGTGAACAATTTCCTCCCAGGGATCAATAAATATTTCTGGTTCTAAATCTGATAGTTTTATGTTCTCATTACTTTTTATTTTTATTCTATTTAAATTTTTGTTTTTGATTCAGTTTAGTTTACAGGGCTGTTTATTTCGTTTCAACTAAATAAATGTTGTAGTTACATTTTTAATAATTTTAGGACCCCCCCCCCCCATTATAATATTTCATGGGCAAGACATCCCAGTCTCAATAAACATATACACCAATGCCTCCTCATGCTTGTTATTTAGTTTTATAAGTACACAATATCATTTCAGTTAGTTTTAGTTTTTTCAAAAGATTAGTTTTTATTCTCATTTCATTTAACTAAAATTTTAACACCTATATTTAGTTTTTAGTTTAGTTAACTATACTAACATTGATACTGATACATATCAGTGAACAAAGAAAAAATTGAATCCTATGACACACTTGTGCTTTGACCAAAACAAAATGTTTTTGTTGCGTATGTATTCATTTAATTGTTTTTTGTTTTGTTTGTTTTAGTGATTTTGTATGTGATTTGATAATATGGTCTCAAATGATTTGTGTTACAATGATGTTTGGCTGTGTATGGACATCTAATTAAGGACTGTTAAACTGACCACTAGAATGTGAAGATGCCTTATCTTAAGTACATTTTTTTTCATGTAAAATTAGTATTATTTTTCTTTTATTTATCTATGTATATACAACTGTATGTTATTCATTGTCAACTTAGTCTTGCTGTTTTGAATATTTATATTGTTTTAAAGAATATAAAAATCAGTATTCTTATCAAATCACTATTCAACTCAAAGAGTTTAAACAGTAAACAAGTCTCAATTTGTTTTTGATCTTTTCATATGAAAACATTGGACACAACACTGAAAACAGACTTGTAAATAGAAACCCTTATGACAGCCTCCCAGTCCTTCCTTCACAATGTTGTACTTTTAATTTGAAGTACTTCTATTTATCTTTACTATATTATATGGGAGGCATTGATAGAACACACAGCTTTCCTTTTATATGGATTGTAATTAGATATTAATTTAAAAGAAATGGCAATGCATGCATTGTTTTTGCAGTGCATCAAGTACTATTTTTGTACATGCAAAGTGTATCTCACTACTGTATTGCAAATATATAGTAGCTAACAAAAACATGGATGGATAACCAGATTGAGTCAGAATCTTTTCAAAACAAGTATAATCATCTTTCACATTAACATATAGTTCATTCTGCTCCACATACCTCTACAGACATTTATTATGACACATTTTTAGAATCAGTTGTTGGATTGAAACAATGGGGTAACTTGAGGTGGTGGACCTTTGGTAACCTCGTCAACTGAAAACTTTAGCACAACTGGATGACTTCATATCAGCCTCAGAATGATAGACAGAGCAGGAGGGTTCAATTTGAAAGGTTTAATGTGGACTGTCTGAAGATCCAGGAGTGAAATACCCTTAAACAATTCCACAGTTTCCAGCCTCAGAAGCCCAGAGAACACCAACTCTTCCTGTCTGTGTGTAACATGCATGGCTGTAATTTGCTTCAGGCTTCAGAGGTGAATTAATCTGTTGCTTTTTCTTTTGATCAGCATTTGGAGAGTAGCAATGACTCTTGCCTCTGTTTGTTCTGTGACCTGGCCAGTGTCGACCTCCGGTTCAAAACAAATATACTGTAGAAACAAAGATATGCTGTAGACATAGAGAATATCAAGAGTATTTATTTAATATGTTTGCTTGTTATGTGTAGGACTATAAATCGAAATTAGTGTCTCGCTAAATCTGGTGCAACCAAGTTTTCATTTCTTGTAAATGATAAATCAAATTTTATAAATCAAATAAACTAAATAAACTGAAGCTGTGGTAAGGCAGGCTGAGGTTGAGGGGTAGCTTTTACGACAGGCACAGATTATTTCAGCTCAGGCACCTGAGGTTGCTGGCCGAGGCTTTGAGTCTTCTGTTTTTTCAGGCCTTTTCCACCGGTGCTTTTGGCTGCGCCAAGTCAAACCATACTGCACCGAATGGCATTTCCATTATCACTTTCAATGTACGGTGCTGTGTCAAGCCGTGCCCAAGATGAACCTACTCTGGAATAGGGCCAAAGCGAGCCCGACCCGCCTCCAAGTGGACTGTGGGGACATCTCTCTGGCTTCGGCCAACCCAAGATGATTGTTTTCCCCCTCAACAAGCAAGTGTTGTGATACATGTGTGTGCAGGAGAGCAGGGAGGAAGATGTGTCTTGATTTATTGTTGAGAATTTAACAGTGTGCTTATCCCAGAGACTTATATAAATGGTTTATCCACTGCTTTACAGCTGCTTGACCCAGGCCTCCTCGAGCTCGTCTTCAGGTAAAAGACAAACCCTCAAGCAGGTAGCCATGTTGTAATGGTAATAAAATGCAAACTCCTGCCATGCTGGGCTGACGGGCTGAGTCAAACCAAATCAGATCAGGCCTAAGCTCTGCGTAGGCTTCCACTGGTCCGTCTCCTGCATCTGAGCACCAAATTTGCTGGAAAGATAGGCAACATCACGGATGTTAGTGCTGTATTATGTGTGGCTGAAGTGGATGAAAGCAAGATCAATCTAATTTTATTGGTCTCTCTAGAAGTGCTAAGATGATCAACATTGCTTTCTCTTTATTGCAGTCTCACATCTGCAACAGGTTAGTTAAACTTTCTACCTGGCAAAATATTTTATTGTCTGTTTGCATTGCTATTTTCTTCATATCATCACACATTTATGACAGATGTTTATAGCAGCTGCAAATTAATATTGGTGTTTGAACTATTTCAGAGGTGTTGGTTCAACTTTTTGATCATTTTGGTGGATGTTGTTTGTGTTAAACTGTATGTGATTATACAGAGAGATCTTTCTGTTATATAGCCTACACTCACTGATATAAATAGGATAGAAATAGCTGTAAGTATAACACAGTCAGCACTGGTCTAAACAGTCTAAACCTGAGATTCCTAACATTTTTCCTTCAGGGACTCCTATTTATGAGTGAACTGATGACTCCTGACTGAGTAACATATTTTAAGGACAATAACATAACAAAAATACCACAGAAAAACTGGTAAACTGTACAATTAACCCAAATATTGAATGCAATAATAGGAAGAAGTTTGTATAAAACAACTGATGGGTGACTTTTGAGCAGCTTGTGTTTTGTAAATCTTGCACCAGAGACAGGTTTTCCTGATATTTTAAAGAACTTTTCATATGATTCTATTCTATATTATTTTTTTCATTTTGATCATGTATACTTAATATACTTACTTGGACATTCTTCTTGGCAGCTCCTTGGTTGTTTTAACTGCATACTTTTCTAATGCAGGACAAGGGTGTTGGAGTGAAGGCTCTGTGCTGTGCCCTTATCCTGTGGAATGTTTTTAAAGTTTATATATTGAATAATAATCTGTAAAAATAACAATATAATTTAGTTTTCTTCACAGAAATGAATAAAACCTGGCAAATGCCAACCCCCTGTTACAGAAAAATACATAAACATAGACATACTGTAGGCATGGATACACTTATCCCCTTGATTATATTTGAGTAAGATTTGCAGACGAAACATATCAAGAGTATCTGTGGTGAGGCAGGCTGAGGTTTAGGTGTACCACTTACAACAGGCACACATCCTGGAGCCCAGGGATCTACAGCTGCTGGAAGAGGCTCAGAGTCTTCTGTTTTAGAGGATTCCTCTGGTACCTCTCCTTCATCCAGGCATAGAATTTGCTGGTCTAGAATCTGTGTGAGGTAGCTCTTGGCCCAGGATACAGAAAAAGGTACCACCTTGAGGGCAAAGACAAGGAATATGGGCTGAACATGTGGCTGAAAGCAAGATCATTTCAATTTTAATGGTCTCTCCAAACAGTAAGATGGCGTTCACACTGAAGTGAAATCAAAATAAAAAGCATATATGCCTTTTCAGTTTTACCTGTCTTTTGATGTCCACTTTTAAACAGCCTTCCATGACCTTGCTCAACAGTTCCTCCATGATCTCCCCCACTGCCTCATCTGCATCCTCCTGGATCAACATGTCCATCCACTGGGCCCAAGTTAAGCGACCAGGTATAATATCTTCCTCTTTCTCTTCCTGTTGCTGCGCTGAAGGTGTGCTCACCTGGACAGGTGACTTACGTCCACGCTTGTCAGCTCTGGACTTGGTTGCAGACTGAGGCATCTTGGCTCAGAGGCTGCTGTGAAATATGGAACACAAATGATAGAAAAAATAGGGCTGTCATGACACCAAAATTTAAAATTTTTCACCGAACGCTGACTGGTTTTGCTATATGCAAGCATAAAGTGATGTAATATTGTGAACTTACTAGGCTGTTGCAGCTGCTCTATTATTTGTCTTTACCTACTTAGGTATTATATCCACATTACTGATGATTATTTATCATAAATTTCATTGTGTTAATGTTTTGTGAATGCATAATACTTAAAATAGTAAGATATCTGGTCAAAATTATTGTTAGATTTGATTTTGTCCGTATCACCCAACCCCACTGTTGGGTAGTTTAATTGACAGCATGCATCATATTCTACAAGATCATAATAATGTGTGTGGTATTTGAGAGTTCAGAAAATATAATTTGAGAGAAAATGTGTGCATTGAGATATATAGTATATCAGGGTGTACCCTAAAAATGTTGATATATTATTTATAGATCATTGTTTTTATAGCTTTTTGATCCTATAATTACAACATACTGTATCATTTTGAACGTGTGGCATCTAAGCATCCATACATTTGACAACCTTAGAAAAATCATGAATTATTGAATCAAAAAACAAATTTGTTTGGGATGATACCCTTTCATCTTTTGATATATTTACCAGGCAAAATCCCCAACAATTTTACAACATCAGTCTCTACCAGTCTCTACGTTCCTGTGACAGTGAGTTATAAGGTAAGCATTAGCACACTCTGGTGGATGTGACTGACGACGTTTTCATTTCTACATGGGAACCTGGATGCAAAACTATAATTCCCTGATTATTGTAGGACTTTTATTTGCATATGAACACAATCCTCGTTCGCTCACTATAATTTCTTGCAGAATTTAAAAAGGGGACATTATTTCATTGTGAAACTGGGACCACAGTTAGCCAGTGTCACATACAAACTTTTTGAGCAAAAAAAAAGACGTTTTTGTGGGAAAATTCGCATTAGAGAGAACCCTAGAAATTATGTTTAACACAGCACAAGACAATAATTCAGTGTTGCGCTCATTTTAAAACTAGGTTCACGACGGTATTTTGAAACCAGCTGGCAGTCGTGTACCGTATAAATGTAAGTTATAACCTGTTAAATGGCTACACATTCACCACATTTGACCAATCATCGTATGGACTTTTTACGAATAATAATAAAATTAGGAGCTTACAATCTTACCTTACACTCTTCACTGTATCCTTTGCTCTAAGTCTATGGTTGCTCAGCAACCCAGCACGCAATGATGACGTAGTACGTATAGGTGGCGTTGTCTCTATGGCTGCGGAGGACGCGGAGGTAATCCTGTGGCTAACAGTAGCTTGAAAACGGCTTTGTTCTCGTTAACGTTACATGTAATGGTCGATTGCGACAGCGCCGATAGAGGCTCAGATAATTGTTATGTAATCTGAAGTGTGTGTGTGTGTAGCTGGCCACACAAACGGTGTTCTGTTTCGCTGCAGTTGGCTTCTCGCTAACGCACCTAGCATGCTGCTAATGTTGGTCGTGTCTAGAAGCGAACCCTGGAATTGCCGAACTCTCGCGATAATTGTACGCGTTGTTAATTTATTGTGCAGGCTTTATAGATAATCTATGTTTCATAATGTGAAAACACTGTAGTTAAGATTATGGTTAGGTTTATGGGCAAAAACAACTGGTTAGAGTAACAGAAAAGCAATGGTTTGTGTTGAAATTGTCAATCTCGCGAGATCTTTCGCAGGTCCGAGGTTGCCTTCTAAACACGACAGCTAAGGTTCAATATTTAGCGTTGCCATTTGCTGCCAAACGTAACGCTATGTGTTCGCAGTGAAATTGCTAGTTTATCTTAAGAAGAGTTTTAATTATGTTGGCCTTTATTTTCTTTTAGACTGACACCAGACCATCCACTGTCATTTCAACACACTGCGCTGTTAATAAACGATGTATCACAAAGAAAAGAGCATCCAGACCAAAAACAGCGCGTCGGCGCTGTACAACAACCTGAGCGTGCTGCGCATCGCCCCACGGCGCCTCACCTACTTCACGGTGGTCCATGCCAACGTGGTCAACATGGTCAGCGCCTCCTGGGACGGCCTCAACTATTCCCACCGCCAGTTGCAGTCCAAGGAGCCCAATGTGGCGACAAGCACATCGCTCATCATGCAGGTCGGGTCAAAAAGCAGCTCATGTAGTGTGATGTATTTTACACAGTGAGAACAGGTGGGACAGGATATCAATGTGATATCAACTTTTACTGGTATCCAACGAGATCATTTTTGTTTTGTTGGCTCTGTTTTCCCACTAAATTTGAAATGAAACAATGTCAATGAGGACAAGTGTAGAGTCTTAATTTTGAGGGTGCATGCAGTTAAATCAGATGAACAGTGTAGGAACTGTAGGTCCTTCAACTTTAGGGGACAGAAAAATATAAACAAGAAAAGTATAATTTCAGATAAAAGTCATCCAGTGTAGGAAATTCATTTTAATTAATGTCAGTTATGTCCTGTAGACATCTGCAGACACTTGCCTTCCTTGATATATTTTTTAATGTCAAAATTCTCTGATTCCTGCTTTTTAAATGTGAATATTTCCTGATGTCTTTACTGCTTTTGTGACAGTGAACTGAATGTATTTGAATTGTGAGCAAAAAGACATTATAGAACATCTTGGGCTCTGGGAAACAGTGACTGACTTTTTAAACAATTTCATAGACATTTTTTTACCAAACAACTATATGATTCATAAAAAAAAGAAATAGCAGATTAATTGACCATGAAAATAACTGTTAGTTGCAGCCCTACTGTAGTCATAATGGCTGTATTTCCAGTCCATTGTGCAGGAGAACAGTGCTATAACAATAATTAAAAATGAGTTTCCCTCAAAAATTGTGAACATGTGTCTTTAATAGGTTTTGGACAAATATAAATGGGTGAATTGTAATATTGTCCGAATTGTCTTTTACTGTAAATGCATTTGGTTGTATAATAAAAATGAAAAAATCCTGTGTTTTCCTCTGACAGGCTGCATTTTGCTGTCTGCCCTCTCGTGATCTGCTGGTGGTGACTTCTCAGAAAGGCATCCAGGTGAGTTTTTGTGTGTCTGCTCATGTCTGCGATCACTAGCAATAAGCCCAGCCAGAGGAGGCCCTGCTACTTCTGTGACTCATATGGTTGCAGTTAGGGCTGCACGATACTGGAAAAAACTGACATTGCGAATATTTTTAACCCTGTGATATATATTGCGATATGAAAAAATACAGGATTTTTCACCAGATGACTTGAATAGCACTTTATGTTATGCTGCACTGCTGCCGTCTCGTGGACAATTAACCTGTACTGATCTTGTGACTCACTTGCGACTGTGTCAAGTACCCTTGAAATTAGATGAGAACACGTTTAGTTCATTTTCCTCCTACATCGCAGGACCTGCAATGTGACTATTGCGCACATGTACATTGTGGTGACGATGCTCAAACGATATATTGTGCAGCTCTAGTCGCAGTGGCTGTGATTATATATTAAGACGGTGCAGGGGTCCAGATTGAATCATTTTATTTGTTATTAATTAATATATATTTTTAAATATGAACCTAAACTAAAGTATTAACATGTTTTTACAGCCTTTTATTTACATATTCAATCATTGTTTTAGATGTATGAATCTGATGGCTCCATCATGGTGTACTGGCATGCACTGGATACTCCGGAAACACCTACAGGTAAACTGACATACATTTACTGACATACTTACATGTAAACTGTGGATTTTCCTACTGAGTTTTTTCAATTTTTTGCATGAAAACTTTGAAAGGATCGACTGTATTATGCAACGGTATGATGTAATACTGTGAAGCTGATCCATCCTCATGGCACAAACATAATTAAAAACATCAGTGGGATGACCTGATTATTTTAATGTAATAAATGATTTCCAGGCGTCACCATTCATATTGTAATATTTACACAAGTGAAGACATTGTTTACTCATAGACACTGCTGGCATTATACAGATTTGTGCAATCACACATTTGTGTTAGTGTGAGAGAAAATTATGAATCCAGTGTTTCATAGCAAATCCAGTGTACTCACAGAACTTATTTGTGTTCCAGCCCAGGCTGTGTTTGCTCGAGGGATATCAGCAGTGTGGGAGAATTTTATATGTGTGGGTAAGTACTGATTTATCTAAAAACCAAAGATCCATCTCTGTCCAGCTGAGATCTAAAACTTTACCATTTGCAGCTGAAACTGGGTGATATACCAGAATGGAAGAAAAAAAGGTGGATTTGTTTAATTTACAGTTTGGCTGATCTAAAAAATGAGTTTTACTTTGTTTTCTGCCCATTTTATGATGAACTGTGCAATGTTTTGTTCAGTGATATAAAAAACGATTTTGTAGAAATGGATGATGTACAAAGATTCAGTTGGCTGTTCACATATGAAACATGAGGACTAGCAAGTAACCTGGGAAATTAAAAAAAGGCTCTTTATCAAGATAAACTGTAGATTTGCAACACTTCTTCTGAGTGTACAGATTATAAAGAATCTATTTTAAATATGTTTTCTTCTTTTTTTAGAGACAATTATTTATTTTTCCTCCTATATATACTGTATTCCCACAGAAGATGTATGTTTTAATATGGTGGTGTCTCACTAGCTAACAAACTAATAGGACCTGACCATTATTTGGTTTTCGGGATTGGGGCTGATGCTTATACCGATATTAAGAGCAAAAAAAAATCTGATATCAATAGAATGACTGAGATTCTTTATACCGAATATAGAATATATAACTATAAAATATATACATTTTTTGAAATGATCCTCTAAAAGTGGTTAAAAATTGTGATAAAGATATGTAACGGAGGTAGGATACTTTACAGTTTAACAATAAGCTTTTTTAATCTAAAATGATAAATGGAGCAAATAGATGTATATATTAAACTGGAATGAAGAAAAACAGGATCAAATATACATGAAATACTGACTATAAAGCTAAGAAAAATAATCAGCATTAAAATAAAATCCACACAGGCACATATTGTACAACATATATGCTGATATAGCTGTGATTTGCCAGTATCAGGCAGATAAAATTGGTCGACAGATATATTAGTCGGGCACTACTAACTGACTAACTGCACTTATATTCAAAGTACAGGGCAAAGCTCCTCAGCTGATTGTCTCTTTCTCTTTAGGCGTTTCATCTGGTGCAATTCTAGTATTCGATGTTCCCAGTAAAGGCAGTAATATCACCCTGTCTGAGGTCCTGGAGGAGCATAAAGAGTCCATCACTGACATGGCCTCAGAATGCTCCGGCAGCCAGGTACGGTGTGTGTGTGCTTGTTGATGCAGGATAGCTCTAACTTTTCCATGAATGACAGATCACCTAGATAAATCACTACTTTATATAATACTTCTAGGAACTCCTGCAACCATTCTGTGATTTACATAATCCAACTCACCCTTGCTGTGTCCCTCCCCACAGGAGTGCATAGCTGATCTGGTCAGTGCAGATGATGGGGGTAACCTGTGTGTATGGAAGGCTGGGGAGGAATTTCAGCTGCTCAATAAGATCACCGGCTTTGAGTAAGAAGTTAATTGGATTACAGTTTTGTCATTTTTGGTGTGCAATGTAAAATTGAGCTAAAACAAAGCAGTGCAATAACAGCTAATCAACAGTGACAGAGTCATCTTTTAATACACAGTATTTTCACTGCTTTAGCTTGCTGTAAAACAGCTTTTTCTTATGGGAAACTGCCGTTATAGAAGCCACTTTTCACTGTCATTTTACCTCACAGAACACGTGAGTTGGTGGTCTACCGCTGCAGTGATTGGTTAGTTTCTTTGTGTTATTGTGTGATTTCGGTGTGCTAAAAGGTTAACTCGGATGCACCACACAATAACACAAACAATCTAACAGATCAAGGCAGTGGTAGACCAGCGACTCCTGTGTTCTGTGAGGTAAAGTTGCTGGTTTTGCCAAAGGAGTCCCCTCTATCTATTACCCTTCTTCATAAATCGTTGTACGTATCTATTTTACTTTATGTTCCTTACCACTGCCCTTTGTTTCATCTTCATTTCCCCTCCTTGTTCTAATCTAATGCCATTATCTTTTTCCTTTATTCCCTGATGAAAATGATCCTCCATCTTCCTCGCCGCTCTCAGTATGAGCTGCTCATCTGTCAAGCTGTGGAAAGGTACAGTGGTGGCAGGTTATGGCACAGGCCAGATCCGTCTTTATGAAGCAGTGACGGGAATTCTGCACGCTGAGATCAACGCCCACGCTCGCTGGATATATTCACTGGACATTGCTCCTTTTTCTGGGCTGGTGAGTTGTGTAAAACAAATAGAAAGACAGTTCATAGTATTGGTGTTAATCACTTTAAGTCACAAACAGTTAACAAAGAGAAGAGATTCACAGCTTTTCAAGTCAAAGATGGTAGTTAGTTAAATTATTAAGCTTATTTTGCTCTAAAGCATGTTCAGGTGGCTCTGAATGAGCTTCTTTAGGCATATCTCATCCCACTTGATTTTTTTAATGTGCTTGTGTGCTTTAGCTTCTGTCTGCTGCTGAGGACTCTCTGGTCAGGGTGTGGCACCTGACACTGACCCCAGAGACCAACAGTGTGGAGGTAACTAAGCTGAAAACTGAAAACACAGATTGCTTTACTGATAAATCTGTAATCAAGGCACAATATTATATACACATATATATACATATATATACACACACACACGTACAATTTAACCTATATATTTTTCTCTTTGTCTCAGTGAGACCCTGACTGTGAGTTTTCCTCATGTCCTCGTAGGTTGCCCATTTGCACAACGAGTGTGTGACTGACACACAAATATGTGGCGCCAAGTTCTGTGACGGCGATGGTTACGCCTTTGCGGTGACAGGCTATGATCTGAGTGAGATTATCCGCTACACACAGACATAGTAGGTCTCTGATTACACAGTTACAAGTATATGAATGTGAATTTAGTATATTGGAATGTTTCTGGAAAGATTTGATTGATCAGAGAGAACTGAATCAAGAGTGGCCATGTTATGGTCAGGTTGACAGACTGCACGGACGGGGGTATTTAACATTATCCTTTTTGGGAGAAGCATTGTTTCATGGCATTTATATCTCTGTATATACAAATGTTTCAAGGAGATCAGTGTACAACAAAATAATGGAAAAATAATGTGTTAAAGTTTCTATAAATATTTTAAGTACAAATGTTTATATGTATGTAAATGTAGCTTTAAAAAATAATAAAGTATTACATTATTCTTTCTGATATAATAACAATACTTATTGTTATTATTGTGGCTGACATATGAATTGTTACCAGTAAACATTTTTTATAGAGAAAGCTGTTGTTCTGTTTGGGTTTTCAGTTTGCACTTCACAAATATACCAGTAGATGGAGCTGTTGTTTAGTATTTTTGAGCAGAGAAACGACAGTGCAGTACAAACAGAGCTTACTGGAGGGCAGGGTGGAGTTATGAACTGAAGACAGACTGGAGGAAAAACTCCTCATTGTGATCAGACACTGTGTGCAGACCACAGGCCGCTTATGTCAGCCAGTAAATATGGGCACTTTACAGACGGAGGTCATAAAACATTTTATTTTTATTGTGTTAACCAATTTCATACATGGCCTCCTCTGCATCATCTCCTCCAGCTGTGTCCAGTCAAGCATGTGACAGGCGTTGCTATATAAATACAATTTTACTTTCATGTATTTATCTTTTCATGATACTTTTCTTTTACAGTCCAAGACTTCTACATTTGAGGCAAGTGTGTTTTTTTCAAGTGATGCCAATGATGTCCATGATGCCGCTTCAGATAGTAACAGAAGGTCTTATTGTTTCATACAAAATGATATGAAGGACTGTTTTAAAATAAATAAATACTTGTATTTATTTGCACACATATAAAACTGCATAAAATCCAGATATTGTAAAAAAAAAATGTTTAATTTAATGTGTTTTGAGAAAAAATAGATCACACTGTAACACCTACAAAACCAAACCAACATGGATCTATTCTAGACTAAGAATATCAACTCCTGCGACTCTCATGCAGTGAAGACACAGGTGAGCTGTTCTCAGTTCTGAAATTGATAAAAACCTTTGTCCTTCTTCTGCCACATTTGAGGTGAAATAGGTCAGGGGTTCTGTCTTTTGTGACTTAAAGCCCACTTCTGATTATTTAAAAAAAAAAAATCCAAGAACTACTTTCCCAAATAAGTGAAAAAACAACATAACACTACATATGTGGGCACTTTAGTCAGCTAACTGTGACAAAACACGGTTATCTGTACCTGATGATAATTGGCGCTGTGATATTCAAATCATTAAAATACCACATTTTTAATTTATGTGAATTCTTAAGCACACTTAAATACAAATAATAACTACCTTTGTACGTTACCACAAAAAAAACTACAACTGCTTCTAAGGCCCTCTAGATGGTGCTCTAAAGCCCACCACTGGACCTTGGACCACTGGTTAAGAATGGCTAAAATAGGTCTTAAATGCAATCTTAGTGGCCTTAAATTTAACACTTTGAAACCTGTAGAAATCCCACAATGGACCTCCCGTCTCTTTCGGAGAAAAACAGTCCAGAAAAATTGTATGCTAACATATTTTGGGAAAATGGAACAAACAAGACAACAAGAAACACACTAGAAAGGCGCTGACTGAAACAAATGCAACCTGCTTCCTCCAATTAACCAGTTCTTATTATTTGCCATGCAAAACTAATGCAAGACAAACCATGACAAAACACTTAAGATATACTGTTTTCTAGGAGCTGTTTTCTAAGATCTGAGCTCAACTGCATGGTTACAAAATGTGGTCTTGTTTATCACATGTCAAATTAGTTTTTCTAGCCCACATCAGGGAAGCAGGTATCATTGTAATCCCAGCCACCTTATCTTGACAAGATAAGAAGAATCAGGTCAGTGAGGTATTGTGTGCTGCTGTTTGTCAGTTTGGGGCTCAGCGTGTGTTAAATCCCAGAGTTCTCATCTTGTCTGGTTTGCAGTCAACACTGGTCATATAACATCAGCTGACAAGGCTGTTTTGAACCCACACACATGGCAGGTTATGCAACTTAAATTTGGCAGGTACAAAGTGACAGTCATGTTAATGCTGATGACTGGGTCAGATATAAAGGATAAACTTTATAAAGTCTTTATGGAATCGATAGTTTTCGGTATGTCATGTTGTGTCATGCTTCGGTTGCCTGGGGCGGGGTGGCTAACTGCACCGGCTTGGGAGGTCAGGACTAAGCTGTCAATACGAGGTCCCAAATGACACAGACACTGAGATTACATAACTAACTGGAACAGTGCGGATGGAGGAAAAGGTCGGTCAAAAGTGATACATGAAATAAGCAAAGGATTGACAGAGCAGGCAGCTAAGTGAAGGAGCTTGTTGAAGAGGGAGCTGAGAGTAGAAAAAGGGGAATATGACATCATTTTTTTCTGAGAAAAACATGTGGAGACAAACAACAGCAGCGATTTATTCCTTGTTAACTAAGTCAATAGTTCTGTGCGACATGGCGCTCTAGTCTCGTACACAGCCCCGGGGCCACTCATGCTGTGTACCGCAACAATACATGTCAATAGTCGGCTCTTAGGTGTTACACACAGCTGAGCACACAATGTTGGGGGGAGACCAGACCTCGACATGAACTGTTCTCAGATATGAATATGAATCTTCATTGACTGTGTGGTTGCATCAAGTAATAATGGCATTATAAAGCGACATTCTCCCACTCGTTTTCCCCAGTAGACACTTTAAAATCTTTAATTAATGAGAGTGACAGGTCAAAAATAGATTGTGCAAGCCCTTAAATGAAAGGCCCCCGGTGGTCCGATGTGTCACTTTAATAAAATCACGGAGAAAAAAACTGACTATAATTTGAATCATGAGATGGTTTAAGGGGTACTTCAGATTATTTGAAGCGGACTCATAAGAAGTACTTATAGATAGTCGTATAGTGTATTATTAGTAAAAAGCGGTCAGCATGCCCCCAGTTGGGCACAACAGAAGCTCAGCAACATACTACTGTGGACAGAGTCAACAGCAAAACATATTTTGACCACTTAAAAAAGCCCCACCTACAAAAGTCGATATCAGTTTAAGTGTATGCCATATTTCAGCTATTGGCTACTATCAGAGAGCCTTTTCTGATAGGAAACTGCATTCATAAAAGCCAAATACTGTTATCTCTTGCTCAACCAGACTCCTTTTGCAAGAACAGTCATTTTAACTTGCAGAACATGGGAGATGTTGGTTCATTGCTGCCTCTGGTTATTTTGTGTAGTTGTGTGACTAACCTTTTAAAACACAGAAGTAACACGATGACACAAACAAACTAATCAATCGAGGCAACGGTAGACCAGCAACCCCCGTGCTCTGCAAAGTAAAATGACTGATTTCACCAGTGGAGTTTGGTTGGTTTGGACACCCATAAAAAATGTACACTATATTTAGAATATTTTCACTTATTTTCCTAGCTGTCAGGCAGCAAAGTCACCAAAGTTACACAATGATTCCACTCAATATTTGATATGAACATTTTTTTCACAGTCACAGCTATGCAATATTCTGTTTTAACAGGATACACAATAAATGTTACAAGCAGAAACACTAAGCTAACTGCTAGACTGAACTGTGGCCAAGGTTTACAGCACACGTCAATCAAATAATTGAATACATCTCCAGCTGCAGGCTACAGGTAAGCTATGCTAGATCTTCTTTGAAGTGTTTGGGTTTTTTTCTTTCAGACATGCACCAAACATCTGCAAGAATGCAGGGGTGGAGAGAAAAAAAAATACTAGGAAAACTGACAATCCTGCTTTTGATCTCAATGCATTTTCAATTTAGAATTGAACTCGTGACACCCCTACTTGTGTGCACTTAAACTGATACTGATTAGGTGGGCATTTTTTCAGGTGACTAAAATACGTTTTGCTGCTGAACCTGTCCACAGCAGCACATTGCTTAGTTTCCTAGACTGGAACTCCTGCTGCTTCTCCATACTGGGGGTGTGCTGACTGCCGTCTGCTGTAGTTAATACACTGACTATGGGTAAGGCCTTTCATTCAGCAGCTTTTTATTATTTAAAGTGAATAACCAACAAGACAAGTTTGTTAAGTGCACAACACAAACTGTACATGGGTATCGACCAAACCTGTGTTGTCAAACAGCATGCCACAATACAAGTTCATCCATCATTTGTAAGCTTCTGTGTTGTTGGGTGTGGTATGTATCTGCATCTGTATGTGTGTTTGTGTGAGTACCACAGCGTGAATATCTTTTAAGCTGTTTGTTTGTGTGTTTCTTCATTATTCTGGTGGAGAAAGAGCAATTTATCCCATGCCCATCCAGCCTTGTGGCAGCTGCCTCGGCCTGTGTCACTAAGCCTGCTGGGATGGAGCCTCACCGGGGGGGATGAAGAGCCTAAAGCCCCTCCAGCTTGCTGCCACAGACAGACCAGCTCTCTGACAAGGCAACCAGGAAACCAGCTCCCTCAGACATGCTGTATAAATAGATCTTCCATTTTAAACACACTGAAATGGGAAGGAGGGGTTTTTTTTCAAACTGACAGACCTGAAAACCTGCCACCGCTGACTGACAGACGTGCAGAGAGGAGAGCAGGGCGTTCAAGCAGACAAACAGAGGTGCACAGCAGAAGTAGGTCAAAAAAGGTTTACAAATGATGGCTAACCTGCAAAATATGATTGCAGCTAAGTTAACATTTCGTAATAAATGTTGTTGCTAAAAAGACTGATTGTCATAAGATATGCAAAATTAATAACTATATGTTATTTGTTGCATGCTTAAGTGGTTTTTGAGCAGTGGCTGAAATGTTTCTGCCGCATTTCAAAGCTGCAACTTTCTCTTGTTTACTTAACTTGTTAACTGTAAATATTGACATATTGTCACATTTTAAAATAACAGTTTAAAAGATGAGTATATGCCATCATTTGAAGTGGGGTTGTATGAGGTATTTATCAATAGTCAGTGTTTTACCTATATGGTGTTTGACACATCCCTGGTTTTGAAACTCAATTTAAAGCTCACTAAATTTGAGGAATGCTGCAGATCCAGGCGATAATTCTGCTTATGTTCATCACTATGAGTTACCCCTTTCACATTGTAGCATTGTTTTCAATCAAACATAATCATTAGATTTTGTTGTATTAATATCTATTGTAGTTGCATAGTTTTGGGGCAAAAGGCCTGTTGTAACTGCTTTGTCAAGACACCTTAAAACACTGATGTATTTGGGAAATTCGGTTTATCATGAAAACAGGTTTTGGGTTCATCAAAATAAGGTGTACAAAAAAGTATTGTTTTGGCACTGCAATGAAAATCACAACAGCACGGCACGGAAAAAAATTTAAAATAATATCGGGGTCTGTGTAATTGTATTGTAGGGCTACAACTAACAATTATCTTCATTATCAATTAATCTGCAGATTATCCTCACAGTTAATTAATTTATTGTTTAACCTACAGTATGTTAAAAAATGGGGAATAATGCTCACCACAATTTCCCAGAGCCCAAAGTGACATCTTCAAATTGCTGCATTTGTATTGCTTGCTCTTACATTTAACATTGAAATCAGTGAATGTTTGACATTTTTCCTTGCAAAATGACTGAAGCTTTAACTGGTTATGGAAACAGTTGTCTCTTTTGACTGACTGATTGATTAATTGACTAATCGTTGCAGCTTTAATGCCATGATGAATGTGTGGAACCTCATCTACTGAACTGGTCACCATGGAAGGCTTGTGATAATACTGTCAGTTTTAAGCTTATAAAGACATTAGTTATATACTTATTGTGTAATAATATTTGGAGTAGTTAAGGGTGGCTACATTGAATCATTTTTTTCAAATGAAATTGAATTATTTTGTGTGAATGACATGGTCAAATGGTATGCAGCACAGCTGGCAGGGATACTTCAGGTACAGGTGTGACAGCAGGTGGAACAGGTGAAGTAGAAGAGAGAAAGGGTGTGTGAATAAAAATGATTTCTTTATGCTGAGTATGATAATTGGAATGTGAAGCAACTGACCAGGATAGCTCATCTGGTCTGCAAACATGCACAGATGAAGAAAAAATCATTAAAACTAAATTATATTTAAGCCATGGTAACCCATTCCCACACCCACAGCTTCGGCACACCATTAAGCTGTACCATGGAAAGCCACACCCATACATGTCATGCCCGCATAGTCCACCCTTCCCTGTCATGTGTGGGCCTCTGATTTGGGGGAAATGTCTCAACAAACAGAACTGACTGACTCACTGTATCCCAATTTTCTCTGGAAACCGCGAGACAAGTCAGTACAAGAAGTTCTTGAACGTATATCATGTTGTCAGACTTGGTCGTAATTATTCTGAATGAAAACACTGTTGAAAGTCTCGTTAAAAGTTTTTCATTCATTTGATGTGATGACCCAGTTAATTAGCTTTTAACACACACACACTATTCAGTAACATTCAAGAACTGCAGAATTTTCTTATGTCCTGATCTTTCAGAATTGACTAGAGATTTACAGTTTGTTGGTCTATAAATAAAAAAGTAATGAAATGGTTAAATGAGTCTTGCTTTGTAGGGAAATAGACTGAACATCTTCATCATGTGTTTAACTTGATAAACATCTTTATTGTTCACTCAGTCACATTCCTGCTCAAATTAGACACATTGGGTTACACACTGTAACCTTTGTTCTATGAGCGCAGATTGAACCCCATAACACACTCTAAATCTACAGTGACACACAAAAATGCGCAACACGATTCCTTAGTAGTGACCGTTGATTTCCACCACTTGCATGCATGCCCGATTGATCTTACATAGTACTCAAGTCTAGAGTGTCATGATACTAGAATTTTACACTTTATTACAATACTAGTCTTAAAAAAAAAAACAATTAATACCATTGCAAAATGAGAAAATCGCTGTCGGTGCTTTGAGTACCATAATTAATGGATATTGTCTCATTTTAAACACAAGGTACTGAAAAAGTAATGAAGTATCGACAGTTTTTTAGGATCGCACAACTACCTCAGCTCCCAGAAGGGGAGAGTGCTTTGTGAATCCTCCTCAGCAACTTAAAAACACAAACGCGCAGTCAACTGAGACACAGTCTACAGATGTCCAGTCGTTAAGTCCATCTATCATGTTGACAGCTGAGAGGTTAGGGTTGACGTGTATCTAGAGCCAGATTGTCCGTTCTAGGCTACTGTAGAAACATGGTGGTGCAACAAAATGACCTCTATAAAAGAGAAAACTTACTTATGACAATTATGGCAATTATACCCCTCGAAATCTTACACATTGGACCTTTAATTTACAAACTGTAGATCAGCGTACTGGAGATAAGAGCTGGAGAAAGCTGCAAACTGTGCAAGGAGCAGCAGAGCCAGATGTGGAAGCACTGCACCCTTGTACTGGATGCCACAGGTGGCATACTCCAAGGTGGAGGCAGAGTGCTGCAGGAATGGATTAGCATTTTTGCACCCTTGGTTCCCTCCAGTGGGTTTTTTAGATGGGTTTTTGATTAATTTCCCTCCATTTTAGTAGGTGTTGCACACTGTACAGATTGTGAAGCCCACTGAGGTGAATTGTGATTCGTGATATTCAGCAAAATAAATAAAATTTGACTAGACTGGGTGCTTGGAATAAGGTCTGTGGGTAACAGAGGTCAGTAAGTACTGTACCTGAGATTTTTGAAGATTTAAAGTGTCTTCAACTGTTGCTGGTGGCTAAATGAGACTATAGAGATTGTTGTGGACATGACGCGTCATCACAGCGAGCACTTGTCACTTAGTGGTGGTAATGTTGGAGTCGTGCGACCGTGGTGAAGTTCATTTATAGCCTAATAGCTAGCTTTTCATTTCTGGCGATTACATTGACGCTATAGAAATCATAAAATTAAGATTATCTTGGTGAACAAAGCATGTCTGTGTCATAAACTTTTGCCACAAAGCTTATTTTGTGCAATAATCCAAAACCATATGGAAAAATCCCAGTGGCAGAGTGATACTAACTTCCAGGTTGGCGTCCAAAAACCTGCAGGTGGGGAGAAATGCATTGCTGCTGTCAGACAAGGTAAGAGGGGACATGAGGCCATCCTTGTCTACAGGATTAATTGTTTTATCTGATATTTTACCATCTAAATTGTTGAAAAAATGGGAGGCAAATGCAGGGTTAAGTGGACACTGCCCATTTAGGTACAGTCCATTGCACAAAAGCAATTAGTAGGTCTGTCCTGACTTCTTAAAACACACAGACACATACCAACCCTCCACTTGCATATCCCCAACGTCATTTAGAAGGCATGGGTAGGCAATGGGACTTAAGTAAATTAGATTAGAGTAAAATAAACATGATCAGACCCTGCCATCTGCACTGGGATGGCATGGTTGCCTAGCACTGGGCACTGTTTGGATAGTCTGACGTTGATGTGCTGACGTTGGAATGTGTGTTATAGCGAGTGTGTGTTAGCCTTTGTGTTTATGCAGCTATTTGTGCAGATGGCACCATTGAAATGATGATGGATTCACTTTCTACACAGTCTTCCAAATGAAGTCAGTGTTGACAGTCTCAGATTTGAGTCAGCGTGTCTGTGTCTGATTGTTTGTGTGTTTGTGCATATTTTTAATGTGCACGCATTTGGTCTCGGTTGGGTTCTGGTGGTGTTATTATTAAAGGAGAAATCTGAAATATATTTACTGTAACAAATAATAAAATGACTGCGAAATGTCATCAGAAATTAAGGAAACATTCCAGGTTGAAATACTCGCTCCCACAACAACAATGCTACAGCCCAATGTCAGCCCAATTCATATTGATTAAAGTTCATATTATTCTTGAATATTCACTGAATGAGTTAGTGTCTCTGTATGAGCCGTAACCTTTAACCTTTTAGAAGGAGCAGATGCTTATAACAGTTAAATTAAACAGTATATTAATGGAGTCTGGCAGGCAGTAAAACAGGCAATGATGGAGCTCCAACTCCAGTATGTGTATTTTCAGAGCAGTGGGCTTTTGTTTTCAGGATAACAGGCTTAGCTTTTCATTTCAACCAATTTAATATGGCTCCAACTCATTATTTGGACTGTACTCAGTAGTTCTCATATTTGGATGCACATATTGCTCCTTTAATAACAATATGATCACTGATAATTACAGTAAAACGTGGTAAAACCTTTTACGGTATCTCTCACACACTTCTTTCACTATCAGATAAAAAAGAAAAAATATCATAGGATAGATCACTCTAAGATCGATTCATGAAAATGGTCTAAATTTGGTTGCTTTTAATTCCCAAACACTCTTTTTCACACATATAAACACCTCTCTCATTACCTCTCAGCGTGTGGATGAGAGAGTTATTGAGTCTCAAAATAGAGTCAGCAATAATAACAGCAATATCCTGGCAACCTGTATCATTGTGCTCTGTCAGTGAGCCTGCTAATAGGGTTAATATGAAAGAGATGAATGGGTGTCTTCAAGGCACAACCTGAATTCAAATTACATGAACATTTCCATCAGACATTGGCCTATGTGTGTTTTTTTGTTTCGGTGTGTGTGTGTGTGTGTGTGTGTGTGTGTGTGTGTGTGTGTGTGTGTGTGTGTGTCTCAGAGAAAGAGAGACAGAGATAGAGAAGTGAATGCTTTATGAGTGGACCAACTTGGCATTCACCTCAGTGCACACACACACACACACACACACACACACACACACACACACACACACACACACACACACACACACACCCCATTCCTAATTGGCAGCCATGGAGAAAGTCCAGGCAAACGAACACTGCAGAGACGTCATACAGAGGTTATCTGGTGCACCAATGGAAAACAGATATGAAACAAATAGTCATTTTAATCATCTCAGTGTCAACAGCCAGGAAGCAAGAGTGCATTTTGCGTTTTAAAAACCGCTGGTGAAGGAGAAACTGTGTGGTGACAGTATTTCTCTTCTACAATTATTTTCATTTAAAACAAAACTGAAACTGGCTGATTTCCAGTGTTACCCTAACAGTACCCCCACAGTTCCGTATAACACCTGCTGTGTTCAACAGAGGGTCCTCAGTTCAGCTCTGGTGTGCATGTGTCGCACGTGTGTGTCAGTGGTGGTGGGGGGTGGTTGGATCAGAGTTCATTTATCAAGGCACTGTTTGTTCTAACTAAGTTAAGCAAAGCCTAATGGGTTAAATTCATCCTTAAGAAAATGGTGTAACGTTTTTGCATCATCAGGGTCAGGGAAGCTCCAGTTAAAGTGCATGCTTTCATTCATCATTGTTTGAGTCACCTTTTCAGTGGCAGGGGCATGGGAACGCAATACGCATCGTCATGTCCAGCAACGGTCTGGCACACGTTCACATCTGGCAGCATCCAGAATGAGTCTGGTGTGATTTTGTACTGTTCAACACTTTTATATAAAATACAGCGCATTTTGCACATGCTCCACATTATAAAAATAAACAAACAAGTTTTAACTTGATAAAGGTAGTGTCTAGACTGCCTTAAAACCTTAAGTTGACTGAATTTGAAAAAACGAGGTGAGATAATTTTGTAATGACTCAAAACAAATAACCTTACATCATGTATGTTTTCATCAAACTATAAAAAGAAGGGCCTTAGGAGAGTGTTAATTCTCAAACAATGCATGCTGGGAAATCTGTTAATATGCTGATCATGATTAATGAGTTGATTGGACTCTCTACAGTATATTCATTCCACACACAATTGCAAGTCAAAAGATTTCAAGTTAGGAGAACTTATATTTGCAAGTCCTGTGTTCATAAAATAAGAATTGATTCTGAAAATAACCACAAAAAATAAAAAAGTTTAATCATCTTGAATAATAAAACTTGTATATTTATATTAATTTAATCTGAAAATATTGGTTGATCACACTAAATTCCTGTATGATTTTTTTGTATGATCCACACATCTCTACATTTTTTACCTGGCTCAGCACAGTTTCTTCTCCTGTAAGTGTTTACTCAGTGGTGGGACCAAGTCAGTGTTTTGCAAGTCACAAGTAGCCAAAGTCTCAAGTCCTGAGTCTAGTCCCACATCAAAACTGACAGGTCCCAAGTCAAGTCCCAAGGCATAAACATAAACTTAGATTAGTACTAAACAAGTCATAATGTAACAGTAAGTTTTCAGTGTTAAGCTGATGTTAGCTAAATATTAGCTCACTAACTATGCTAACAATAGTAATGACTTATCGTTCTTTGTGCAGCTTCAAATGTCAAACTAAGTTGGGGCTTGTTGCGTCTCTGTCTGTAATTTTCAACCCACATGTTTTGCATACTGCAGCTGATTTTTTGTTGACCACATTGTAGTTTTTGTGCGTTAACAAAATTATCTTTACTATCTCTTTTCTTCATGGTTCTCTCCTGCAACTTCACTGAATGCTTTCAGACTTGTCCCAACAAAGTGGATCTGAGGATCTAAGTGTCAACCTGCTGGGAATGAATAGCGTCCACACTGTCAGTGGTGGTTTGCTGCCTCCAGTCATGTCAGTTAAGGGAAGGTGGCAGAGGAGAAGCAGTTCCAGTCACGGTTCTAGGGGTAAGAAGAGGTGGCTGATCACATGAACATGTATAGATTTTGTTCTACCACTCAAGGTTCATCATGCTGAACCCTGAGTGGTTGTCACCTTGCATGACCCCATCAAATAGAAGGGGGCGGGCATTGTGGAAATAGCCAGCATCACAGCTCAGAACAAAGTGATTATGAACACTGCTAGCTGGACTTTTGGGTGGGTTGTACCAACATAGTGATGTAAACTGAAACACCCACCAGTGGCAGCTGTGGGAGCAGTTGCTGCACAACAGTGGGAAAAGTTATTTTATTTATTATTTTATTATCTTTATTTTCTTTATTTTAATTGAAGAATTAAGATTTTTGAAAATGAGGTAAAATAGGGTTGCAACTCAGATACAAGTTTTACATCAGAAAAGCTGAATTGGAGTGTTGCCCTACTGACCCCTTTACCCAATATGTCCTCCAGCTGCTCTGTCACTCACCTTTAATGTGCATGCACCACAAATACACAACGAGTGCTCACACACACACACACACGCACCCACACACTCATAACATTGTACAAACAATGACCCATTGAAGTCAGAGTGGTTTAAACTTTGACTGACACTGACTTAATTATTGCTAGTTAATTTGTTTCTCGCTAAGCTCACTGGACATGAACTGACGCCTGAGATATAAATGACTCCTCTGAAAAGTGTGTGTCATAGTATCAAATATCAGCACTCACATGTGGTGTATGAGAGAGCGAGGCTGAAAAAGAAACAAAGTGTGAGTCTTGCCTCTGGTTCAGACTGTTAGACTGAACTTTTGCAGTGTGCGTCATCTATCTCTTGTGGTGAATAAAACTATTGTTTCTATATATGAACTCTTGAAATGCCAAATTATCAGAGGTTACTGTATGATGGAGATGTTACAAGATTCTTGCTCAAATTGTAAAATATATTTAATCACGATGACAACGCTCAGGAAAAAGTTGAGGAAAAACAGGGAAAGACTGAGGAAGAAGAGGATTATCATTGTTTTGACATGGACCAGCCAAAGTCTAAAAGCAGGGATCTGTGTCATACACCCTCTCTTCCAAAACCACAGTGGGCAGACGATGCAGCTGCTGCTTTTAGTTTTGTTTTATTAACTTAGTACCTGTCCCCCCCTCCACCCATCCGGCCTCCTGCCTGCAGCCAGGGCACAGTAGGGTAAATAATATGTGATTAAACACCAAAGTGGTAAATGGAGCAGAAGCACAAACACTGCAAACAGCACATTTTCTCCTGAGAAAGCTGTCGGACTTCCATGAAAGAAAAAAATGCTGTGACCCACACACCCCTCCATTAAGGCCAGTCACTCCCATACCGCATGCCTGTGCGGATGGAGGGAGAGGAAAAATGAGAGACATTTGGCGATGAGAGAAAGTCAGAGAAGAGAGACGTGACAGTGCCCATGTACTTGGAAGACCTGAAAAAGTTGCTTTGCCTGTTGACTCACCAGTGAAGAAACCATTGTAGACACACGCACACACAAACACACACTGCTGAAGCAAAGGCAAACGTGGGAAGAAACAAAGTACAAACACTTTGTGACTGTAATTAAATAGATTTTTCAGGTATCTGTACTTTACTTTTGTCAACTTTTTACTTTTACTGCCTACATTTTAACACAAATGTCTGTACTCCCCTTTTTAAAACAGGGTGGTTAATTTAGTATTAATACATTTATGAGGAATTATCGACCATTTGTGTTATATTATTGCATGATACCATCTCAGCAGACAAATTTTAACCTAAATGGAAGAGATAGTAACACATAGAAAAGACCAACAGTGAATATCATGCACAACAGACATAGCAAAACATAAAACATGTTACAATATGAAAAATCCCGTAACAAAATGAAAGCTAGGTAAAAGACTTAACAAGACAAAAAGGATATAAAAACACAAAACATGATGAAAATGACTTAAAAGACATAGCAAGACGAAAATGATGTAATAAGATGTAACAAGACAAAAACATAGCCAGATGAAAAACATGTAGCAAGACTAAAACAACATAAATACGTAACAAGATAAAAAACGCTTAAGACATAACAAGACAAAAATGATGTGATAAGACATAACAGGATAAAAACAATGAAAAAACACGTAACAAGATGAAAATGACGTAAAACGTAACAAAAGAAATCAGATATTTATATTTTGAGTAGATTTCTGAGCCTGTATGTTTTCACTTTCATGCGTGTAATGGAATTAAACAAATACTTCTACGTTTACCAGTCTGTTAAGTATCTGTGCTTCCTCTTGAGTAGTATGTGCATACTTTCGCCACTCAGAGCACAAGAGATTTGAAGGTTCAGACCTATTATTTGTATTCCTGTGTTTTTAATTAGAGGAATGACAATGACAAAGATTTGAACAGCTCATGAATATAAAGCCCTCTGGATAAAATCTCAAACCTCCAGTTCCCTGCTGCACGTCATAAGTCACGTAAACAGGACACAGAGAAACAAAGAAATAAACAAAGAGAAAGAATGCAAGAAAGAAAGGAAGACGAAAAGGAACAGGGCAAGGAAGAGGGAAAAGATAGGGAATGAAAGATAGGAAGAAATAGAGACATTGAAAGAGATCAGAGTTTGTCTGGAAAACACAACCAATGGATGTCAGGGCAGAGTTAGCCGTGCTCGTCCCTGTTTCCATGGCGACCCGAATGTGCTGTCGGTGCAGTGACGCCAGTTGGGAGCATTACGCTGCGGCTGTGCTGACATGAGCCACACGTGCCAATGCCCAGCTGACAGCACTGAGAATACGCCAGTGTCTATTCATAGCACCTAAGTGACGCCCGGGAGGGACAGAGGCAGCCCGGAGTGTGGGGGCCAAGGAGGCCAGGGCGGGGCGGGTGCTGCTGACCCAGGACTGGATGGCACCCCTTGATGGAGTTGGATAGATGGGTAGAGAGATGGAGGGATGAACTCATCGGAAGGTCATCCTCTCTCTGATCTCTGTCCACGCTGACAAAGTGACACCTGGCCCCTCAGTCATCACACAGAATTACACAAATCCCGGCTTTTTTGAGGTCTCTGATGCACAAAGTGAGCATATGTGCATGGAAAACATACTCGCAAATAAGAAAAGTAATCTACACAAGCCTGGTGGGGTCATGAGAGGTCAAGTGGCATTTGATCTTCCCTCCTCTTCCCAACTCTCTCCATTTCTTCCTTCTTTGTGTGAACTGTCCTCTTCCAGAACAACATCCTCTTGGATCCACGTTTTTATATTAATGTGGGGAGTTTGTACTTACCCGATCGAGAGTCTTAAGGACAGAGGGTGTCATACACTGTACAGATTGTAAAGCCCTCTCAGGCAAATTGTGACTTGTGATATTGAGGTATAAAAATAAAATTTGACTTTACTTGATTTGTTTGGGGTGCATTAATTCAGGGTTCAAGTTCAGCTTTATGTGTGGGATAATATACAATGAACAGGTCTTTATGGCACAATAAATGCAGGATGCATTGAAGAGGTTTATTTTGCAATATTGACCCGCTCACTGTACATTATCCGGCTTAAACACAGCTACTTACAAAAAATATTAATTTGATGCAGAATACTGATTCAAAAATTGATTATTTCTCCTCCAGAATCTATTACTCGAACTGCGTCCAAAGTAATGGCCTGTTATTTGGAAGCAGCATGCCTAAGAATGCCATAATTGACCAAACAGAATTAAGTGTTTAACAAAGCAATGGGGGCAGCAGCCAAGTCAGATGCAAAAAAGTAGCAGATAAAAATGTAGATTCTGTAAATACATGCCACATAAAAACATGGTACTGAAAATATACGCATTGCAGAAAAAAAAACAACTATAAATGCATAGCACCAATCTGAGAGGTACTATAGCATTTAAGGAGGATACTGTAGAGTTATGGGGGAGTTTTTTTTCTCCCAAACTCATTTAACTTCATTTCCATATTCATTCTCTATTCAGAGAAAGAGTCTACTCAATGAAGTGGATGGAGCCGACTCAGTGGAGTGTGCAGATTCAAAAGTCTGGACCCAGGCTAAATTACTGCATGATCAGATTAGGGACCTGTAGTTGAGTAATATGTAGGACTATAGTGACCCACCATTTCCTGGTTCAGCAGAATCCTGGGGGTTCTTTCTCTGTCTCTGACTCACAGTCATTACTACTTAATTTTAGCCATATTACATGTTTTGTTCTCGGATGTTTAATTAAAAAAACATTAAAGGAGAAATCTGTTTAACTGTACTAAAGTCTAAAAAGGCCATAATATGCATCAGAGATTAAGGAAACATACCAAGCTGAAATACTCGCTTCTTTGGGAAAAACTCTACAGCCACCATGTAATTTTGCATTATTGTTTTCCAGGTTAATGTTAATTAGAGTTCAAATTAATGTTTGTCATTAATAACCTTTTAAAAGGAGCAGATGTTTGCAATATGTTAATGGAGTCTGACAGGCAGTCACTGAACTCAGACTGTGTATTCACAGAGTAGTGGGTTTTTGTTTTCAGGAGAAAGGCCTTAGCTTTACACTGACAGTTTTAAATAGCTGATCAAATGACAGTATAGAGCTTGTTACTGGCCAGTTTCTTCTGTCCCTGCAACCTGCAAGAAACCTGCCTGAGCTTCAAGTCTCAGCGTCGAGTTGCTTGTTATTGTCAAATTACAATGTTGCACTCGTCTTAAGCTCCTGCGGCGTTCCTGCAGCCTGCCTGAGCTTCCTTGAGTCTGGGGAGGAGCGGGTGGGAAGAAGCAACTCGCTTCAACCATAGATTGTATATTAAATAGAGATTCAACCTATTTCACACAGTGTCTATGCTTCTCCAACTACTATTTGGACTGTAGCACTAATTTTTGAATCAGTCTATGCAGTATGTTGCTCCTTTAATAATATTTATTAGACAAAATGAGTAAACATAACTTATCTTTCTTTATTTTTATCTTTACTGACTTAGTAACTTGGTTCAAGGATTAAGACTTGGCCTATATGACAGATAAATCAGATATTTTACTGCATCTCTTCCATCATGCAGTCACTCAAATGTTGGAATGATTCATAAATATGAACCACAAACATGAACTGCTCCTACCAGGCAGATGAACAGCGTAGCCTATTTAAGCCTTTTTCGTGTGTTTTGACTAATACCTAACTTCTCAAGTAACAGCCAGGGGACATTACTTGAAAATATACACAAGAAAACAAAGAAGTGAGGAAAAAAAAGAGAAAACGAGGGCCATGAGATGAGTATAACTGTTGCAGAGTTTTTTCCAAACTAGCAGTTACTGGAAGATCAGATTAGAGACTTGTAGTTGAGTAATATGTAGGACTCCAGTGACCCACCACATCCTGGCTCAGTAGAATCACTGGGTACTTTCTCTGTCTGACTCACACTCATTTCTACTTAATTTTAGTCATATTTCCTGTTTTGTTCTGGGATATTTAATTAACAAACATTAACAATCCACGTGTCTGTCGTCTACATTTTCAAACTCGCATCTAAATGGCCCTTCTCACACTAAAGCAAAAATCACTGTGCGAGTGCCACTCTTCTACCAATGAGATGGCAAGAATTAACAGTTAGTCTCTGTCAAAATCCTGTGGATGCTTGTTTTCTGACATGCACAAGTGTTATAAATCACATTTTATTGTACTGTAAAGAATTAGATTTAAAACAGCTCCATTTTTACTTCAGAGTCAGTTCATATTTGCAGTGTTTGATGTCGTAAATTTAATCTCCAAACAAACTAAACCTGAGTCTCAGACAGCGTCTCGTATCAAAGGGAAAATCTCATTAAATAATTGTTCACAAATCAATAACTGTGACTCAAGCCGGTCTAATCTTTCTTTCTGAGCATGGCTGCATGTGATGTTAATTTACCTTCACACCACACTGCCCAGAATGTAGTACATTGGCAAGAAGGCTGGAAACACCAAGTCAGTGCCTCCTTTGTGAGCGATTGTTCAAGCTCAATTGGTACTTCTGTAACACCGCTTTGTCCGAGAGATCAGGCAGAAGAATAGCAGAGAGTCTGAGGTGAAGAGAGGCCCATTGTGGTCGCTCGGCGCCCCAAAGTTAGATGACATTGTAGTCGCTCGACGGTGTCAAAGGCCATTGTGGCTCCTGACATGCCACAGTGTAGGTACAGAGTTGCTGAGTGAAATCGATCTGAGAGAACAATGATCGCCATTTTTGCATTGTTTGTTTATGTGTGTGCATGAATTTCTACGTGTCTTTGTTGAGTGCTGCGTGCTGTGTTTGTTTGTAGAAATTCAGCCGACGCAGGCCTTTCACACCCCTGGGATCAGCAGTTTGCCCCCTCAGGAGAAAGACTGACAGCGAGCGTGGGTGAACCATGTGGACGCCCCCATTATGCGCCTATTGTGCCCATGCGGCGGCATCAATAGCGCTATAGCAGAGGCCACTGGCAATGGAAAAATGCTGTACAAGACACTTTGAGATAAAGGTTCGGTACACCTGTGTGAGCCATGAGGAAGAGACGGGACAAAGAGCCTAATGAGAGCAGAGAAATGGGCAAACTGAATACACGTAGTCACGTGACCTTCAGTGTGTGTCAGCAGAACTTAGGAAACATTTATAATAGAAATGAGGCATATATTTTAGCCTTCACAGGAGTAGTTTATCTAGACAAGTTGCAGTTTACAACCATGTCTGTATAATATATGTAGTGAAGGCTTTGAAGAAATTTAATCGGAATGCATGATGAATTTGCAGAATATTATGATGTCACAGTGAAGTTGACCTTTGACGCCATCACTTCATCATTTTATCCTAATTGACATTTGTGATTATTTTGTCCTTTTTGACCTCCAAAATCAGTTCATACATGAGTGCAAGTAGACGTGTACCAAGTCTGAAGAAATTCCAAGTGTTCTTAAGATATTACATCCATGACGACTGATTGGCTGATTTTTCAACTCAGTCAAACTCAAACTCTTATACTAAAACATGTTTTTGCCAAACTATAAAATTTGTTAGATTTTTTTTTTTCTTCTTTAGATATACTTGAATCTTTGATTTTAAGAAACCTCCAAAAATTTGTATTTACAAAATTGTTCACAGTGAGCTGTGAACCTGGTTTGTCATTATTTAGATGTTTGAAAATTAAATGGTTGCAGTTGAAAATCACTTTTACCTTTATTCATTTACTCAACACTTTTGAAATACATTGTTTGGTTTCTAAAATTCAAAAGTTCAAGGTTTTTTTTTTCCAAAGAAAAGTAAATCATTTCAACAAAAGATTAAAAGTTGGAAACTTTTTTAACTTTGTTTGAAAACTTAAAGGAGCAATATGTAGTATATATCTACCTTGCCCAAATAGCAAGTTAGAGCCATAGATGGTATATAAAAATAGGTTGAATCCCTTTAATATACAGTCTATGGTTGATGTAGGTTCGTAAATGTAGTGAAGATGGTTGCCTTGAAATGATGAGTTTTCTCAAACTTTTTTCTTTACAGTGTAAAGCTGATGTTCCATCACCTGTTTTATAGTGCTGGTGTGTGTGTGTGTGTGTGTGTGTGTGTGTGTGTGTGTGTGTGTGTGTGTGTGTGTGCGTGTGTGTGTGTGTGTGTGTGTGTGTGTGTGTGCATCTATGTGTGCATCTGTGTGTGCATCTGTGTGTGCATCTGTGTGTGCGTGTGATGAGTCCCATGCCTGCTGGCCACAGCCTGAGGACGGTTGCCTAGGACTTGTATACATGCTGAGATAGGAGCAAGCCTGGGCAGGTCACTCCGTTCCCTTCAGAGGACAATGGCTGCTTCAGATGCCTGGCTGAGCAGGAGTCTTGGAGAATCTGTGAAAGACAGGGGGCCTCTCACAGACCCTCCATCGCCTGACATTTACGCTTCTGCCAAGTTCAACATACGCTCACAGAGAGTGACATTTTTTGTTTCTAGAAATGCTGATGAAGGCTGATGCTGAAATGCTTTTCTTACAGTTCAACTAAATGAGTCGACACAGTGGAGCAAATTAGAGCACTCTGTTTTTCTTGCTGTGTCATTTTGTACATTCTCATCCTGTCCCTGCTTGTTTCTAGGTGGAAATTTAATAATTTGTAATTTGATAAGATCTCCATGACCACATCTAAGCTTCACACAGGCTCTCTGGCTGTTGTCAGTAGCTTGACTTTCCTCCACACAAAGGGACCCAAAGGAACCCATACAGAAGGATGCTGGGTTGTTGGTTATGTTCCCAAATGAAGTTGGGCTCTATTAGGTACATTTCCATAGTCAGTGTGTTACCTGTCCCACCTGTGGACAGGGACAGCAGCAAAACATATTTTAGCCACCTAAGAAAAGGGCCACCAAAAAAAAAAAACATTGTCTTTGGCATCAGACTGTCTGTTTCAATGAAAACCCGCCATTATATAAACCAAATGTCATCTTCTCCTGCTCCACCAGACTCCACTGACAAAATCAGTCATTTTACCTCACAGAACATGGGAGCTGTTGCCTTCACTGGTTAATATGTTTGTGTGACTTCAGCATTTTGAAAAGGTTTAGTTTGGATTCACCAAAGTGACATGGTAGACCAAACAAAACAGCAACTCCTGTGTTTTCCAATGTAAAATGACTGATTTTGTCAATGGAGTCTGGTTTGGAGAGAGCGACATTTGTCTTATTCAGCGGTGGTTTCCTGTCAGAAAAGGCTGCCTGATAGCATACACTTAAACTGATTTGAAATTATTTTTTTAGGCGTCTAAAATAAATTTTGCTACACCTCGACTGACTGGAGAAGAGACGTAATAGTTCAGTTCTGTATGCTCCCATTACCGCTGTCATGATGCCAGTGAGTAATTTGTTCCAGAGGTGATGCTGTGATTTTACAGGGCATCTCCTGGGTATCAGTGTCAGCAGAGTTTGGCTAATTAAGAAGGTGTTCATAACAATGACTCTTCCATGGATTTTCACATATTAAATATAGCCAAATAAACCATCTGAATACACAGACAGGACACACATGGCAGATGATTGACTGAGTGATTAATAGTTTATACTTAGAGCTTATGTGTACTGCAGTATCTGTACTGAACAATGGCTGTAGGCAGCATACTCCCTGTGGGTGGCGACCTACTGCACTGCACAATAGGTATTAGATTTGAACATCCACCCAAATACTTTTAAAATGAACTGGGTGGGAAGTTGCAAAAATGCTTTCAACTAAATGCACACAGTGAATTGTGTAATGTTATGCAACCTGGCACAAACAGGCAGATCCAGCAGGTCAGCAGTGTGACCTACTGAGCAAAGACGACCTGCAGATCAGCTGAACATCCTCATGTGAATAAAGTATCACATTGCATTGTGGATAAGGACCAACTGACACTTATTTTCATTACTGATTGACAAGTTTGCCAAAGACAAATCTAAGGGGACGTTCTCACATTTCTTGTTTTGTCTAACCAACAGTCCAAAACCCAGAGATATTTTTTTTACATCATAGAAACAAACAACTATTCGTATTTGTGAAGTCTGTGTATTTTATTCTTAAAGAAATAACTGAAAGGTCTAATGTGTAAGATTTGTGGGGATTTATTGGCAGAATATGGCAGAAATGGAATATAATAGTAATAGTTAATATGTTTTCACAATCAGCTGAAAAAAAGAATAGTTTTGTTGTTGTTTTATTTTTACATTAGATTACAACTTTTATCTGATGGCACAGGTCCTCTTCCACTGAGTCTGCCATTCTGCATTGTCATGTTTCAACAGTAGCCCAGAAAGGACAAACCAAACACTGGGTCTAGAGAGGGACCTTCGCAATCTGCAAGAGTTACTGTAGTTTCTCCTACACACCAGGAAGGGGAGAGTGAGACGAGGCGTTGCAATCTGTAAGCTCACTGTTAAAATCCCACTAAATCCTAAACACTGGTCCTTTAAATTATGAACTGATTATCAAAATTATCCACTGGCTACTCTAATTGTGCATATAAGATGATAAGATAAGATGAGACAAGATACGATGAACTTTATTGATCCCATGCTGGGGAAATTCACTTGTTACTGCCACGGTGATTGATTGTTGGAAACAAAACAAATGAAATAAAGCTAAAAATTATGCTTGGTTTGTCCATTCCCGGCTACTGTAGAAACATGGCCCTCATGCAAGAGGGCCCACGCCCTCTGCAGATCTAAACGGCTCGTTCTAAGGCAACAAAAATAAAATCTTATTTTCAGGTGGTTATACATTAATGTGACATGCTTGTGAATATTATATTGGTTTTCTGCCATAATCTGCCAATAAATCCCCCTAAATCTTACACACTGGACCTTTAAGTAATTTTTTGAAGCAGAAAATAGTTATATTTATTTTATTATTAATTGTTTCTTCTCTAATTGTGCATAAGATAACTTTACTCATCCCACACTGGAAATTCAGTTTTTACTGCTACAGTGATTGATATGTAATAATAATAATAATAATAATAATAATAATAATATAAATAGAACGTACTGTAAAATCTCTGTTTAGAATATGAGATGCACAACTATGAGTCTTTAAAAGAACATCATCCATTTCCTCAGTGTCTGTAGGATTATGAGTGATGTTTTACCAGCTCCTGGTCACGTCCTCACCGTCCTGCTGGAGGATGGCACTCTGCACTTTATGAATGGATGGGTGTGGCAGTGGTGACTAGCAACGAGTCTGTCGTCACTGCGCTGCCTGACAGACGCTGGCGTGCTGTGGCTGAAGGCTGGTCTAGAGTGAAACATAACTGGGCTCTGCCTGCCACAGCCTGGGAGAGACAACCAGAGGAGGAGAGGGGAGGAGAGGAGACAGAGAGACAGGGAGACAGAGACAGCGGCGTGAAGCCCACTCCCCAGCGAGGACTAAAACTTCTGGCGAGACATTTGGTGAGACAGGGGGACGTGGATAGTAACAAAGAAGGTGCGGGAGAACAAAAGGCAAACGGACTTTTATTTTAGGGTGTCATTTTTTAGCATGGGAAGTAAACATCAAATACACGAGATCAGATGAGATCAGACAGATGTGACGAGGATGAGATGCATGCGAGCTGATAAAAAAGAAATCCCTCTGATGTAAAGTCGAATCATTATTTAAGACAAAAAAAAAAAAAAGAGTCATCCAGCCATGTCGAGCAGCACTGCTGTGCAAAAACAAACAGAGACAAAAGAAAGTCGAGCCAAGGCAAGGGTCCCCTCCTCCATGTGCTCCCTCCTTGTAGGTGTGACAGACAGAAACAACAAAGGGACGTGGAAAAAACTCGCATCAGGACCACAGGCGGACACCAGCCCAGACTGATCGCGCAGCAGCACAATAGCAGCAAACAAGAGCATGTCTGCAGGTTTTGCAATATGCAGCAGTCTTCATGTAATTACATTCCTCCTGGCGTCTCTCGGCTGCAAAAGTCGGGAGTGTTTTTCTTCTTCTGTCACTTCTGGCAGATCTTCTTCACCAAACACGCGCATTTAGAGAGCAAGCCGATAATTTGAGGACGTTTCAAGTCCGGGCTGAGAGGGAATGAGGGTTAAAACGTGAGTTATGATTAGATGTTGTCATCCAGAGGAATGCATGCTCTGAAGTGATCGCATGTGTTTGTGCCTTGCAGTTTAATGGGGAGAAGCGAGAAGAGAGACGCGCTGCCTAGAATAAAGTGAAGGGAAAAGAGCAGCGGGGACAGACGGAGGAGAGGTGTGAACTGAAGAGTGGACGTCGAGGAGAAAGAGATCTGAACTGATTCCAGAGGTGGATGTCTTTCAAAGGTGGGAGGAATTATTTTACATACTACTGTACTGTGTTATTTAACTTGTGATGTGAAACTGTGCTCGCGACGGCAAAACGGCGCACAATGCAGAGCACATGTGGAGAAATAAGCTGCATGACGGTTCAGTTAGTTCGGACTTATCGACAAAGCTCAGGTTGGATTTGAACTGCCTTTTAACATCTGTTTAAACATCTGCTCCGGATATCAGTGTGCGAAGCTTTTTGGGAAATATCAGCTCAGACGTCTTAAGGCATATTTGCAAAAATTTAAAAACATAACAAACAAACAAAAAAAACTTATGAAGTTATTAACTTTTTTATGTTTAATGCTTACAACTGTGTGAAAACTAACGTTTATATGGAGGTGTGTCACTTTGCAGACCCAATTTTTCACACTGATAAAAGTCATGTGGCTTCTGTCCTAAAACAGCAGTTGGGGAAAACTTTTACTTTCTGTTATGCTTTGGTTCCTTTTTCTTTTTAAAATATAGCCAGTAAATCAAGTAAATTTTCTAAATCATCACAGAGTTATCATATCATAAATTTTCATATAGTGCAGATGTAGACTGTACTCTTTATATTATTAAATACTGCAGCGGATGTAGTCATTTTAAGGCAATCGCAGACACGGGCCCCTCCACATCCCCTACTGTCTCCCTTGAATAAGTGTGGAAGATTAGTTGAGGAGTGTCACATCTCTGGGAATGAAGCTGTTCTGTAGTCTGGTGGCACAGCAGCAGATACTTCTGTATCTCTTGCCAGACTGCAGCAGGGTGAACAGGCTGTGGGCTGGGGTGGGTTTTGTCTTTTAGAATTCTCCCACTTCCTTCTTTTTTTTTCAGCACTGCTGGGGTCGTTTTTTTTAGCAGTCTGTACACCAAGCCAAACTGATTGTTTACACAAGTTGGCTACTCTTGAATAATTTCTGCAGATGATTAAGATCATGGAATTGTCCAAGACACCCTGAGACACTCATGAATTAATCATTCTGATGTCATTTTAGAGTTTGGATTAGAAAAGAAGGACACAGTTAATAAGCGAAAAGTTAAAAACAAACAAACAGAACACTTTCTTCACCATAAGTTTCTCACACATTTTATGGAGCCTTTGGTAGCTTGGGGTATTAGGGAATTGCTGACCTTTGTGTAATGGTTAAGTCCCTCACCTGTATTTACAGAGACTCAACAGTGAGCAAGCGCTAAGGCAACTGTGGTGAGGAAAAACTTCCTTTTAAGGGGCAGAGTGAGTAGTCTCACAATATTACAACAAGGGATGATAGGCAATGATGCCTAAATACTTAAATCAGGGGTGCTAAACATATGGCCCGTGGTCCAGAACCAGCCCTCCAGTTGGTTCCTATCCAGCATAGATGACTTTGCAAAGTGTAAAAAATTGCAGTCCAGAATACAGTTCTCTGCAAAAACAATAAAAAGGTATTGTGGTCAAATTTAAAGATGCTGAACATTGTGCAAAATATTGCAATCAGCAGCTTCAATAAAAAATAATCTGCAGACATCTTCATGGTTGAACCCTGTTGCCAAGGCACTTCCAAAACTTTTGATTTGTAAATGGTTTGTAAGACCGGGGATAATTTCACCTTCTGGCTTCCACTTAAGTTGTGTGGTGATTCAAGAACAGGAGTGGAAATGTGCAGAAAATTAAAAGACTTTCCAGATCTCGACAAGTTGTTTGAATCATGAGGAAGTAAAATACAACACTAGCTTAACAGACTGTTCATCATCTGTTTTGTAAATAGATGATTCATTAATTGTGAACATTTTCAGAATGTACTTGTGCTTCTTATCACCAAAAAAGGGGAAAATTTGGAGGTGTTGTTATTTATAGCTTATTATGCAATGGTCTTACTTGTACGGCCCACTGTACATGGCCCATGAACTAAAATGAGTTTGTCATCTCTGACTTAACTGCTGACAATCTTAATATCATCTGACCATAAGTCTCTTACTCCCTTCTCACACGCTGTGTATTTCTCTGTGGGAATATTTAGAAAAAGGCTGCATTAGATAACTGTCTCAGGTCTGTTCTGTAGTACTTTAATCAGGCTCCTTTTTGTGATACATTAATCAGTCGGTGAGTCAGTGCATGTTGCAAAAGTTTTATTTGCTTGTCTTGGTTAAATACAGAATCAGATATCAGCACCACCTGCAGCCTGGATGAGAGTCCAGCTTGAAGACATAGCTGGGGAGTGGAGTCATTCAGTGTCCACAGAGCCAAACAGTGGCTGCTAAAGCCCACAAAGGCCAAAGTATGGAAGGAAACTTGGTATCTCTGACAACAGCCAAACCGCCATCCAGCTATCAGTTCCACCAATGCCCACAAGAGTTGAATATTTCCAATTTTTTTTTGGCTCCTTTCTCTTCATTCTTTCCTGCACTGTGAGCGGAGAACAGATGGTGGGTGTGGGGGGATGGTCTGATAGAGCTGACATCAGTTCCTCGGCTCCGTCCAACTCCTCTGTGTTTTTCTATCAGCTGTGGAATTTGAACCATTCTTCCTTTGGGGTGAGGCCCGTCCCTCTGTCTGCCCCTGCTCAGAGGAGTAGGTTGAATCCAGAGTAGGCTGTGTGAGTGAGTGTGTGTGTGTGTGTGTGTGTGTGGTTAAATGGGGCTTTCCAGTAGGGTTGCACACCAAACATTCCTGGCTGCTGGATGGCCGACGAGTGGGCCAAGTCCACACAGCTGGGAGTCATATAAGAAGCTGTGTCTTTGTGTGAATTGAGCAATATCTTGCGCGCACATTCGGTCACATGTGCACAGAAACACATAACAGAGTCTGCTTCGAGCACACACCTCCTTACAGCTGGATCCAGAATGAGTGGATAGTTTGTATGTGCATGCATGTATATATGCAGGAATGGAGAGCTGTAATTATTAATTATTAATTATTTGATGTGGGGTGTATGAGGTGCTTATCCATAGGCAGTGCATTGCTACAGTAGAGTCCCAGTGTAGGAAGCTTAGCAATATACTGCTGTCGTACATATAATTGGGATTACATAATCATAGTACAAAAAACTAACTATTATCAACTGAGATTACATTTCAAAAACGTGTAATCAGATCACAGTTATATCATCAAAGATTGCGCAACTACATTTTTGATAACATTTCCAAGTTTAAAATTATTAGATTTTTTATAATAAACATGCTCTAATAACTCAAAAAAGCATGTATCACATACAGGGTTTCTGAGACAGTTGCTCCACAAAAAAGAACTGTACACAAAAATACAAGTCTCATTTTTGTGGCTGCATCAAGTCTTTTTTAGTGTAATTTGCAGTATTTTAAATCTTTGATGCAATCCAAAGTAATCCAAAAGTATTCAGATTAGGTTACTTTTTTGGTAATCTGATGGACTACGTTACTAATTACAAACATTTCCATGTAATTTCTATGTAGCAACTGACTACATTTCACAGAAATCTGACCAAACCCTGCTCGATCTGTTAGTTAGTTTCTGTTATTCTCTGACGTCAGTGTTTTAAACGGTTAGTTTGGATTCACTGAATACAGACAAACTAACAGATCGAGGCAGCAGCTTCCATGTTCTGCGAGTTAAAATGAGTGATTTTTGCCAATGGAGTTTGTTGGTTTGGAGAGAGCCAGATTTTGCTTATAAAATGGCAGTTTCCCATCAGAAAAAAAGTTGTCTGATGGCAAAGTAAAGCACTGAAAACATTCTAAATATAGTGTGCACTTATTCTGATAGAGATTTCTTTTTTAGATGGACCTTTTTTAAATAGCTAATATACATTTGTATACATATAATATACAGTTGTTGGTCCTGTCCACTGCAGCACATTGCTGAGCTTGCTCTTGCTACGCCTCTCTACTGGGATTGTACTGATCTACCATAGCTGTTTACCATAACTAATACACTGACTATAGATAAGTACCTGACACAACCCTACATCAGATAAACCTAACTATCCCTTTAAAGAGTTAAAGTTGTCCTCATATAGGGCCACTCAAATGCACACACACCCATGCATCCATAGAGGCCAACACAGGCATTCATACATAGAAAAGGAAAAAAAACAAAAAACTAACAGACTCTCACAGTCGCCGTACAACAGTGTCTTCTTCTCTTACCAGCACCACATGATGTTTGTCCTCTTAAGTAAGTTTTGGAAGGAGAGAAAACGTGGTGGGGGGGAGAAAGAGAGAGAGAAGCGAGCGATTGTGCTGGTGATGGCAACTGTACAGTTTGTTTCTCTCTTACTGGCTGCCTCTTTGGTTGTTTTTTAAACAGGGTGTCAGTGAGCGAAGAATGTGTATGCAAGAGCAGAGAGCAGAGCGAGACAGAAAGGGGAAAGTTAAGGAGTAAGAATAGGCCTTGTATATGGGAAGAAGAAGAGAAGAGAAGAGAAGAGAACTGAGAATGAATAGGAGAGAAATAGAGCTGTGGAGAGCAGAAAGAATGGAGTAAAAAGGAGTACAGATCCTGAGGAAGAGGGACGCGAAGGGGCTTTTTTGCTGAGGGGAAATGAGAGCAGAGCAGGCTGAGGGAGTGAGAAAGTGTACGAAGAGAGAGAGAGCAAGTGAGAAGGAGAGTATTGTCAGACGCTAGATTGCATTTGACTGTAAACATAATGAGTCAGAGGGCAAAACATGTTGCTTGAACCTTCGTTCACCTCACACATTTTTCACTTTCCCTGCTGCCTCTCTTAAGTTTTGAACGGGAAAAATTATAAAGTTTTCAATAGAGAAATCAAAATAGAAACAGTTAACCCTCCCCTTCTTCCCACAATGTTCAAGGATGCAGAAAAAGCTTTCTTCTTAGCTTCTCAAACCAAAAAAAAATGATTCCACATGTAAAAATCTGTTGAACATCTGTATTAACTTCCTCAAATGTGGTAATCCACCGCGCTGTGTCACCAACACTCCCACTCTCTCTGTTTTTGTTGTACGTGTGTCAGTGAGTATGATTAGCTTTATAGGCCTCTGCAGCTGGTCTGAATTACAGTCAGCAAACAAATGTCATTTTTAGTCAGTGCCTGGTTGCATAAACCATCTTAAGTTTCAAAGTTTGTCCCCTAAGCAAAAAATTTCCCAAAGCTAATGGTTTGACTTCGGAGTGTTGCATAAAGCCCTGTAGGCTGTCTCTTTGCCGAAGTGTTTAGACTGATCCAGTGTCTGAAATCACATACTGTACACTGTATTGAAGTAAACCCATGTTAGATGTGATAGACAGATGGTTCATCCAATCACCTGCCAAGTGTTTTATTTGAAAGTACCTGCCCTTTTCCAAACACTTTCTGAGGAGGACTTCCCAGATGGTCCTGTGTAACCATCTGGTGTGTTCGATGAGTATGCACCTTGTCTACTATCGATTTCATACTGAGGTTTTGGACATATAACAAAATCTGACATACTGTTGCTATTATTGTTAGCTACATAAGCTAACACACTTAGTTAGCTTGTTCAGCTAGCTTTTCCAAAATGGACAATAAAGAGAAGAGGGAAAAAAAATGTTGTAGCTCCTGCTCCTCCTCATTCACTATAAATTCAGTCACTGTCTCATGTTCCACAAATTATTTCACTTTAAGTGCATAAACACATAAACCCCTTAGGCACTCATTTTTCCTAAGATATCCTTAGATGAAAATTTAAGGGAAACCTTAGCCTGCATGGTTTTATGCAATGGAACAGTGGTACACTAGAATAAAAATAACATTGATGTAAAATCACACACATATGCCTGCAACTGTGTTATTTTATTATCCCAATACCCTGCATGTCTATATTTCACGATTTCTAGTGTGTAGGCGGTAAAACACACCTTTACAAGGCCAGACAGCTCATGTGTGAGGGATTGAGCTGTTTGTGTGTGTGTGTGGTGAGAGACTTGGATAAGAAGGTGTTGCGTCCCCCAGTGAGGACAGGACAGGACAGGACAGGGCAGGGCCGGACCATGGCCAGAGGGCGAGAGGAGATAAGAGAGCCGGTTCATTTCAGGGAGGGTGTCTTCATCCGGTCATGGACGCTTGCTCAGGCGGACTGGTCTGAGGCCAGGGGGAGGGGGGGTTGTGTACAGGATGGCAGCACTGATAGGGAGGTGTATTACACAATATCACTGCTGACAGAACATTAGGAGAGAATTTTGGGCCAAAGGTTTTACGCAGCAAGAATTCTTTCATTTTTTTTAATGGTTAGTGTGCTTTGGGTTGTGATTAATTAACAAAAACACACAATTTTCCTTGTATATGACAACTCTTACACACGTAGTTCCTAGTACAGCTCTGGGCTAAGCTTTTAGGCACAGCTAGTAACTACCTCAAATGCATTAAAACTAAAGTAACAAGCCTGTTTTGAAAATATGAGGAGTAGAAATACAGATATATGTGTTTAAATGTAGGGAGTAAAAGTAAAAAGCTGGCAGAAAAAAACTCCGTGCAAGTAAAGTAGATACCTGAAAACTATTTAATTACAGTAATGAAATATTTGTACTTTGCTACTTCCCACTTGGAATATGACGGGTGAGGAGCTGTTTTTGTCCTGTGCCACAACACAGCCATACCAGCAGTGTTGACTGTACCATTCCCCGAGTACCATTCCCTGCTTCCATTCACACATGACCCCATGCCGGAAATATTCCTGATCATTCCAGGAATGGACTGCATGTGTGTTTCTTAAACCCACCTCAAAAAATCTCAACTTTAGTGGTTGTTTCTTGTCTTCAGGAAACTCCACCTGGTCACATGCTGGACATTGTGTGGCTTCAGAGTGACAGATTACCGCAGGCCGGAGATAGGACAGGGTCAGGTTCAGGGTCGGCTAGCATTCCAGCCAAAGAGGAACAAGCCTGTTCTCTTAAATAAAATGGCTGGTGGATTGATATTTAAAAAAGTGTCTGACGGGGGGCTCTGAGGTTTTAGACTGGAATATGCACAAACGTAATGTGTCTTAATCAATAATAAAGATTACTGGGTTTATGTTTGTGGGCACTTGCATTTGTGTGCAGAACAAGACGTGTTATGCCACAGACACCAAGAGGCACAGCTTGGTTGCTTGGCTGTAGCTCCTCTCTATTTATGTTCTTGTTTGTGTTTGTGTTTGTGTGTGTGTGCTTCTGCTTCTGTGCATCATGGTAGTGTGGGTCTATCACTGCTACAAATATATCTTCCTGTGTATCTGCGTGTGTATGATTATGCATGCATATTTTTGTATGTGTGCAACTCTATATGCAATTTGATCCCTGGGTGTCTCTTTCTTTAGCATCTGCTCCCCTCGTTTGTGGCGGAAAGCCGATCCCCTTGGGTGAATTGGCTCCAAAGTCATATGACTGACGATATGCCAGCTAGGTATTTGTGTGCACATGTGCTGCAATCACAGATTGCATTTCAGACCATAGGAGGTCGTCTGAGGGTTTTATTAAGATACTGGTGCATGTACTGTATTGTATGGTATATAAGTGCTTGGATGGGTTTGTTGTCCATGCTACCCTACAGGACGTAAGAAGCCCAACCCACGCAGTAACTACTTCCACTTTATGTCTGTACGGGAGCAAACAGCCCCATATGTCTGGCTTCTGTGTTGTTCACATGCAGTGATAATCTCTAGTGTCTCTCAACGCCTGCAAGCCTTGGCTGTCTCTTTGTCTTCCTGTTTGTTTTCACGTTTCTTGTCTGCCTGTCTATCCACCTGCCTTCCTGTAATAACTTGCATCCTATCGCACACACTGTTCAGCTGCTGTGGCTTTCGTTAATTGAGAATTAAGAAACCCCAATTAGCACCTTCAGCAGGAACAGCGATCGGCTGTGATTGGGTGAGACAGAGAGTGAGGCACAGAGTGGTAGAGTTTATTCAAAGTTTCATTTTCTTGTTTGCACATGAAAAATTAGAGTGAAAGTTCTGTGAGGTGCCACCACATGCTTGATATCATGTTGACATTTGGCCTTGTGTCATGTGTTAAAGGGACATGTATAAATGTGATGGAGAACTATAGTTAGCAGGATTCCAATGGGTTTGAAATATACTTGCCCAAAGTCAACTTTTACTTGCCCCTATTCAAATTGTTATACTTATCGATCATTATCAAAGAATCGATTAGAATCTAATGTTATTTGAAGCATCATAGGCTATTGTTATCAGTTTTATGATGACCTGACTTGTCTCAGTGTTTCACAGAAGCTGCGCCTCAGAGCAGGGGTGGTCGGCTCTCTAAGCTGCCACTCAAGAGATGTTGTCGGCTCTTATTATGGCACTTGAGCATCATTCTTCGGAAATGTGATGTTCCTTTGAAAAATTACTCCATTTTATCCACCGTGCACTTAAGCTTGCTGCAAATTGCACAATACATAATTTGAGTTTTGCCCACATCCTCTAATGCCACTCATCTAAACTGTTTCTAGGTTAATTGAAGTGCTCGCTTGCACTTCAGCTCATAAACTTCATCTGTACTTGCTGCCCAATGGGTACTACACATGTGCAACACTCTGTGGCTCACTTATTGGCTACTTGCATCATCAGCACAAAAACTGATGTGTTTAATAACTCCTGCACACTATCTAACTTGTGATATAAAATGTATTTGTGGTGTTTCGGTACTAGACCTTCATCAGACAAACAGTTTGTATCAGTGAGAAGCCATCTTAAAATGGGAGTGGTTGTTAGTCTGAAACCAAACACATTCCCTACATGCAATAAAAAGACATTAACACAATTAGCTATTATACATACAGCAATATTTGAAACACTGCATTCTTACAAAATAAAGTACAAATATTACCTTCCCAAATTTACATGTTACATTTGTAAATTAACCTACAGAGATACATTTGCATAATAAGTTAAGCACAGCATCAATCAATGAATAAGTAGAACCCTACATAAGATACAACAATGCAAACCATTCATCGGTGAGTACATATGTTAAATAACAATAACCAAATTGACCTTACCCTAATCTTGACAGAATACATTAAATCGAGCACGTCCTAATAAATCCTAAAGGCACCAAGAAATGATAGCAGTAAACAAAGCGCATATTCAACAGGTTTCAGCATTTGAGCATCATCATACATGTGGCTTCCACTGTGTTTTGCTTTCATTGTTTGCAGAAAGCTCATTTCTCTGAATGCTGCTGCCATACATTTCCATCTTCCACCGCTCCCTGCTGTGCCCTCCCCTCACCCAAACAGCATCACAGGGCAGCATCCAAACATCCTGCAACACACCCAAACTCATTAGCAGACATGCACACATACATCCACAATGACTCACACAGAGAAGCATATGAACTCCCGAACCCACACACACCAAAACACCTTCATATAGACATAATAAACACACTGACACATGTGTACGCTCTCTGCATGTCTACATGCCTCTCACGTCTCTTCTCTAGTAAGAGCCGGAGGCTTTAAACTAATCTGTAGTGAGAGAAACGCCCAAGGGTGCCATTCCTGCTAATCAGGGTCAGACCAGTTTCAGTGTTGGCCAAGGCTCTCATGAAACCACAGGATTTTAATGTGTAATTGTGTCTGTGATTGAACGCACCCACAGGTTTAGGAGTCTCCCTTCACGTCTATTTATATCCTCCTGAGAACCAAGGGAAAAAAGTGTCTTACAATTTCTGTTTTTTTGTGATTTCCTATATATTTGGGCCTAAAAAAACACCTTACAATTTTAATTTTTTTGAATATATTTTTTATTTTAATTTCACAGCATGTCCACTGTAGAGGACAACAGGACGATATCCGTGTGAAAATAGAACTGAATTTAGAAAATTAGAAAAAATGAGCAGATTATATCTTTAGAGTGATATTCACCCAAGAACACATTTCATTTGAACAAATACAATACATTTCTGTATCACTCTTCTGTTACTGCTTGCAAGGACAAAATGTATGTAATAATTCATTACAATGTAATGTAAAACATGTATTCAGTTCAACAGTGTTGCTGACCCTGTCCACAGCAGTTCATTACTTAGTTCCCGCTGCTAACCAGTGGTGGACAGTAGTGAAGTACATTTACTTGAGTACTGTACTAAAGTACATTTTTTGAGTATCTGTACTTTACTTGAGTATTTGTTTTTTTGGAAACTTCTGACTTTCACTCCACTACATTTCAAAGACAAATATTGTACTTTTGACTCCACTACATTTGTAGGAAGGCTGTTGTTACTTTTCGCCTGAGCTTTGAAGTCAGCTGTTGGTGTTTTTTTTCTTTTCTAAAATGCAGTTGGTCACATGCTGTGTTCCTCACAAAAGGAAACCAATCACAGTAGCTCCTCTCAAATGGGACTGATGTAAAAGTGGAAATACGTCCAGGTGCACTCTGTAACAAGAACAAGCAAGCTCTCCCTCTTTCATTCAAACAAAAAGCGGTAATGGTGACGGCAGGAGAAAGACAAAATTAAATCTCAAGATGTTATTATAATTATTCATTATTCCAGGTAGCTTTTAAAGTTGGATTGTTTTTATCAGGGTGAAAAATACCACATAATTCATGTATATATACTGCCTCTGAAGACAGAAAGAAATCTCAGTTATTTAACAGACTTGGAGAACTCCTTACAGTTAACTTCAATCTGCTTTTATGATATGATTTTAATACAGTTGCATCAGAAAATGACAATAGCTGTACCTTTTGGTTTTGATTGTATTTCTATGCTGAAGTTTTTAGAGGTGTTTCTATAGACTTTGTGTAGCAGAGTGGTTCTACAAGCAAGTCGGTGCTTCATTAGATGGTTTCAGAGAGTTACAAGCTTCTGTAAATGCATCATGAAAACAATACAGCGTGTATTGATATTAGAAAATGTACTTTGTAATTTGTACTTTTGAATACTTAAGTATTATTAAAAAACATGTACTTCTGAATACTTAAGTATTTTTAAAACCGAGTACTCTTGTACTTTAACTCAAGTAAAATTTTGGCTGAGCAACTTTCACTTGTAGTTGAGTAATATTTGACCAGGAGTATCTATACTTTGACTCAAGTACTGGGGTTGAGTACTTTGTCCACCACTGCTGCTAACGGCTCAGATTTCTCAGGCTGTTTTTATTTCCAAAACATTTTGACTCTTGATTTCTTGGGCAGTAGTATTCAGTGACACTCCTGTAGTTTGGAGCTGTCTTTGATTTGTAAAAGCTGCCAGATCTTCAAAGATTTTGTCATCTATGTACTGTGAAAAGTACTGGATTGGATTCCAGTATTCACGGATTTTGGGGTCATCTTGATTGGCAGGAAGCCCAGGTAGCACAGGTGTGAATCTGTTATGATGGATGGAAAAAAACACAAATAAATAAAAGTTAATAAAAGGAGTAGCAGTTAATTTGTTTCACATCCATTTGGATTAATGCAGTAATTTCAGTGTCATGGATGTGATATGACTCCCTATTGACCATCTTTATAAGCATATTTTTAGATAACTTGCATATTTTAACAGCATTTACACATAGCACAATACAATAATCTAACATGATAGTAAAATTTAATACATTAGCCTGAAACTAAATAAAACATACAAGTTATTCCTGGTCCACAGAGCATGACGACTTTCCTGCTCCTTCTCTGCCTCTGACTCTGTCTCAGATTCTCCTGCATCTTCTTCCTCTCCTTCTCCATCATCATCTTCTCCTATCACAGGCTGATACTCATCCTCCTCATCCTTTTCCTCATCTGAAAGCTCCAAATCTGAATCTCCTTCTACTATCCAGTATAGAATCCTCTCTGCTTCACTTCTTTCTCCTACAACAATGTGCAGTCATTAAATACATTAAAATGGTCCTGGTGTCCACTACAGTTGACATTCATTAAATGACTGTTATTTCAAAACAGAAATAATGAAACTGTTTTCAGATGTAAAAATATTGTTATTAACATGTTTATGAACAAGAATATATATAATTATCATGGTAAAAATAGCAATAAATAAAGAATATTTGACTTACCTCTCCTCTTTCCATAAAATGTGCTTGTTGGTATGGCGGCCATCTTCATAGAGGAAGAAAGTAAAGTTCCCAGCATGCAATCCCACAACATGACACATCACTGGAAAGCCCAGGATGTCCTCTACAGAACACTATAGGGGTTGGTAGGGTAACTTCAAATAGTTAAGGAAGATGCAGGTGAACAGAATGTCCATTATAAAGGACATAAATGAATGGGCCGGGTCTCAGGAGGATATACACACACACATTGTTGTCTTTGCACTCGTAATCGCCCACATGCCTTTTGATTGAGGGCTGCCCCTTTTTTTTGCAGTTTCAGGAGGCTGATGCAACCTGACTGACACTCTTGTCTGTCTCTCTCACACACACGCACATGCAAACACAGGCATCTTTACTTATGTCATTTTTGGGGACATTACACAGTCTTACAGTCATTTCCTGGAGACTTACCCTAACCATAACCAGTACTTGCCTAAACCTAACCCTTCTCTTACCTAACCATACCCTTAACCTTAAAGGAATAGTTTGGATTATTTAATCAGGGGTTGTATAAGGTACATATTATGGTCAGTTATAGTGTATTAGCTGCTGTTGATGGCAGTCGGCACGTCCACATTTTGGAGATGCAGAGAGGAGTACCAGCACTGAAGCTAAGCAATGTGCTGCAGTAGGTGGGGTCAGCAACAATAGCCACTTAAATATAAAAATATGTTTTGTTGTTGACCCTGTGCGCAGCAGTGCATTGGTTAGCTTCCTGCACCAGTACTCCTGCTACTTCTCCAAATTGGCGGTATGTCGACCAGCATCTACTGTGGATAATATACTGACTAGTACTTCATACAAACCCACAATAAATAAGCCAAACTATCCCTTTATTTTAACCTTTATCTCAGCAGCTGACACAAAAATCAGGTTTTCCACACTAGGGACACAGGTTTTTTTCCAGTTGCACCAACCATCTCCACTTGACTGGTCTTGTGTCTGAAATTTGTCCCTGAAAATAGCTTAAGTCACACACACACACACACACACACACACACACACACACACACACACACACACACACACACACAGGAATGGATGAATCAGATTAGATGACTGAGGGTAGCAAGTTGCAGATGCTGTCAGTCTCTGTGGTTTACTCCTCCATTAAAATCTGAAGTTGACTCACCAGTTATTATGTGGTTTGGTTAGCCCATTTCAGCTCTGATCTATTTTTAGCCATTGCATACTTCAGGGACCTTTCCCATAATTTAAACAAATTAAAGAAATAACCTAATAAAACTTAAAATTCATGTTGCTTCTCTGCTTTTATTGTGTGTTTTCTTGCAATAAATGAGAGTCCAATGGATAAGCATGATTATGTAAACCAGCTGTATTTGTAAAGCACTTCAAGGGCAACACACTGAAACCTGGTATATGTTGTGAGTTATACATCACTTTGGAAATCAGCCATGATTAGTTTCATGAAGAGGACAGCCTCAACTCTGTTTAGTTTTATGAAGCATCATCTTTCTTTTAGCTACGCTGATTTTCCTTTTTCTCAGAGGGAAAGAATACAGTGTTTTTCTGCTTATCCGTCATGAGAAGGCCAACTAGCTTTTTGGCAAGCTAGCAAACAATATGACGTTTTGTTAACCTTTTAGCAAGTTAGCAAACAATATAATGTTTTTTTTTTTCTTGTAACATTGTGCTAAGGAATACAGAGCAGTTTTCCTCCCTCACTTATACTAGATTATTACTAGATCCTGACAACATTCAAAATTAATTTTTATTTATTTGGGTAAGAAAACGTCTCCACATGGATTAAACCCAATTTAATTTCAGTTTAAATCACTAAATTTGCATTTACTGAACTGAGATTAGTTTCTATTTTTGCAACAGAACTCTGCTTAATTTTAAATCTGGATTCACTCATTTTAAACCAAGTTTTGCTAAACTCTAATCTTAGATTAAATTAATCTTTGTTTGTTCAACCCAGTCATACAGTCTCACAATGAAAAAATCTCCCCCTTTGTTTCTTTCTGTGTCTCTCATGAGAATACATCACTCTCATTTCCACATTAATATTTAATCAATTTCATTCCTATTTAATATCATGTGCCACTTAATACTGATGCATTTCTCAACGGAGGTCATGTAATGCAGATATATTGATTTCCGGTGTATTGTCCATTATGGCTGTTATGGTTTACTGTTAAATTGCCTTTACTTCCCCCCTGATGCAATGAACCATAATACAGTAGGGACAACTAAATAGTTAAAAGCCATAAGGAATTGCACAGGGCACATTGAGATGAGTATAAGTGACATTTTGCGTAAAAATTGCCCAGTATCCCAGTGTGTTTCATCTGAACATTTCTCTGGTCTGAATGACCTCTGTTCACAAGTGGTTGGGATTAGCTGGGATCAACAGTAATGCACCATCCAAAAGAGCTTCCACCCCGCTGCCCCTTGCCCTTATTTAAATGATTAAAGTCTGTGTGGCAGTGCTGCAGCTTGGCAAGTGAATGACATGTGGTCACAGTGTGCGGTGGTGACTATTGTATGCCGCTTGTGTCACCAGGCCACAACGCACCAGTGTGGAAATAACCGGACACCAGTATAGATTTTTCCATCACACTATTTTAGGATGTCTAATATGCATCAGTGTATCAGCTGCGTTTGTGCAAGCATGTTCTTTCTTGTTAAATGCCAATTGAAGATACACGTTGACCTCCATTTCGACAGTGTGCAGGGTATTGCATTCCACTGCTGTCAGGTATCTCTACATTTGGTCATTTCTTGTGTTTTCAGGCCAGCTGCAAGATTGCAGGGCTCCTCTGCGTGAGAAAATGCTTTGACCTGTCAGCGTCAAAGCCCCATTGGATAAAACCAAAACTGCATTGCCACTGAGACAAATGCAATGCTTTTTTATGCTCTGTCTCTGAGATGCAAGATTTGCACCTCACAACAGGTTTGTTTTTGTTTGTGCAAGTGCAGTACAATATGAGGAACTCTAACTAACAGAGCAGCACAAATGGATAAACAACATGCAGGCTATTTGAAGTAAACACAACAGAGGACCTTCCTGTTATGCCTCGGCTCTCTGTAATGTGGTTTATTTGTCTGTCTGTGTCTGAGACTGACTGTGATTTTTGCTTTTACACTCTTGTTCTTTCCCTCCCCTCCGTTTCCTCCTCTCTATTTCTGTATCTGTGAGCAGCAGTGTTACAGTTTTAAATAGAGACAGACTGATACTGGATTTCTTAGCCTGATACCAATGTACTTATTTAGGATTAGTCATGTTGAAAAAGGGAAACATAGTGGTAGATATTAATGTTTTATATTAATACACAAAGTTGGTTATTTTAGTTACATACAACAATTTCATTTCCATATCTGGCAATGTCTGGCAATACTGATATGTCATAGATAATCCGGCTGGTTTAAATAACTTCCACCCAATGTCTATAAGCCACCCCTCCTGGCTAAGGTCTTGAAAAAAATGGGCAACTTATTCATCATATGAATGGCAACAGACTTTTTCATATATGTCAGTCAGGTATAATGGTGGGTCATAGTACTGAGACAGTTCTCATTAGAGTTCCTAATGACTTTCTTTTAGCATCTAACAGTAGTCAAAAACAAATTTTATTATTTTTAGATCTTGTTGCTGACTGTGTAATTTTAATAGAACATCTTAAGTCCCTGCAAAGGAAAAAGGGAGTGTTTCTTCTAAACACATTATGCATGTTGGAACATATCTGCTGAAAACACTAAGAATTATGTACTAACAAGTTCTGGAGTTAGAAGGGAAAACTCAGATTAAATCAGCCCACTAACAACAACGGGACACAGAAGACCAAAAAAAAAAAAAAAAAAAAAGTTCTGCCACTGTCCTCTGGCGTTTGTGGGTCAAGCATGTCTGGACATGCCCAGTAAAGCTGCTAGATCGAACATCCATGTTTCTGGTCATTTTCAGGTCATAGTGGTGTTTGACACAGGGGCAGCGGAGTGGACATGCCCCGACTGGAGACCTAATTTTATATACTTAGCAATTTTTTTTAAATCATTCAAATTTGTATGGGTGGTGTTTCTGTGGTGTGACAAACTCAGAACATATCTATTGTTGTTTTACTACATCTTTAAGGTCTTTCAAAAAGAAACTTTTGTGTGAGCATTGGTGATTCTTAATCCACCTCCTCTTATTTCTTCCATCGAGTGCCTCATGGATCAGTACCTGGCCAATTACTTTTCTCATTTTTAGAAGTGCAGCATCAGTTTCCAACACAAGGCTGTAGTTCAGGCTGTAGTTGGGATAAATCAGAAGATTATGATTGTTTGGTAAGGTCTGAAGATTATTGAGTAACCTGGGTAAGATTTCAGGAAAGAGACATTGCTGTTTCTTGAGTTTTTTCAAATGTTTTTATTTTAGAGCTTTCACCTCCATAAGCAGCGTGCCATGTAGTTTCATTACATTTGAGAGAAGGCAATGATCTTTACGGACGATAGCTCCGAAACTCAGCAATTCACACCAAAACTAATTAGATGGATAAAGGGCACGACAGTTAAGACAAAAATATGTATTTAGTTTAACTGGTCACCACAGTACATTATGCAACCTGTGGTGAGGGATCGCAGACAGACTGCTTCATTTGTAAGGGTCACAAGCCAAAAAAGGTTGGTAACCTCTGCTGTACAGTACTTTGCAGAGTGTGCTGGGTTGATGTACTGACTGTGTGCAGTGTGATCTCGGCAGGGCCACAGCTCTGCTTCTCTGTGCCAGACTGAAGTCCAGAGGTGTTTGGCTTGGCTTCGCTCTCTGTTTGATCAGGCTGTTTCTGGAATACTGACTGACCTGTGCTGAGGCCAAATGTATCTCTCTCCTCACAACTTTAGCATTTCTTCCTTTACCCCTTCCCCTCCTCCTGCTTACTGTCACATTGGTCAGAACTTTGCACAATTTCATTTCATCATTTTATGCATTTTTAAAGAGTTATAAATTGAGCAACATGGCTGACAAGTTGCTCCATTTTGCAGCTTCAATGAGCAAATAACTTTTTCCTTTTTTGTCCCATGCTTGAAAGCTCCATTTGCCCTCCCTCACCTTTTCCTGTCTGTTGTCTGGTCTTGACCCCAGTCCAGAGTGTACTCTGATACATCCTCACCAGGGTGTGAGAGTGGCTGTGGACCTGTCTGAGGTTCACAGAGGTTATCAACATTCCCAACATCACCACAGGTAGCAGTAAAGTGTCAATGCCTTGCATTGGTGGACAGAGATTCTGCTAGATTACTGTACTTTGTTATTGCTACCCATTGATCTACCATTAATGGGCTGATCAATAATGCTCTTAAAGATGCCTTCTAGTATGTAGTGATATAGAGCATGATGTCAGTGATCATTGAAAACGGAATTAATGCATCTGTGGGGTCAGTTGAGGCTAACACAGAGGAAATATTTCCCCTCAACACCATTACCGAGTATGAAATACTATAAAAACAGCACTTTATAGTGTATCTCGTATTTTTGTTGTTGGGTGGCACATTGCCTCTTTCCTGCAAATTTATGACCAAAATGATGTGGTGACTTTTCGACCCACAGTGAAATTTAATAGAAAATTGCTTTTCAGCTACCTCACAGGTCACTAGTAAACTTTAGACTCAGCCCCTTGAATGTAAGAGAATGTGCTTTTAGCCACAACAGATCAAACTAAATGCAAAAACTAGAAGAGGTAGGGTGCAAAAAAGTCTGACACCTACACCACTTTGTTTAACATGTGGGTTATTAACCTTATCGTTGCTATCACCATATTAACAAGCTCCAGGAGAGAAACATCCCATTTAGGACACTTAGTAGGTATTCCACAAAACTGTATCTCTACTGATAGATTGACTACAGGACATACTAAGAAGTTACTGAGGAGTACATCTGGAAGATTAGATCAATTTCTACCTGACATTGAACCCGTGGTGTGTTGGGGGAATAAGTGTTAAAAATCTAATCAGATGTGGGATACAGACCATACTCAGTGGATTAGACTTGTTAAACTTGTTGAAGACATGATATAGCAGAGATGCTTGACATTGTTATGACCTTGATGAGTCAGCATCACACAATCATCCTGGGTCTGTTGTCTGTTCTTCAAGTGTGAACCAACTGTGATGTCACCCACTGCTTTGTGGACTACCGTTCGGAAGTTTCGAATTTTTGGCATTGTCAGGGTCGCCATCTTGGATTTTGCAACCAGAGCATGTGCAGTACGGACGAGAGTGTGGAGCTGGTGGATGACATACTGTCACTTGGACTGTGCTTGGTTTTGGTTCGTCTGTTCAGTAGAAAATGATGGCACATGCCTGGACACAATCTTTCTTATATTACAGCTAAATGGTGCATGAAAACATATTCTTTTTTTAACATTTAATTTGGCAGTTTGGTCTGAATTTCTTGAGCCCCATGTGTTGCACTGGACAAACTCATTGAGAATGACTTGTCAATCAAATGGTAGCCCCGCCTTAAAGCATATCCAACCTAATTGTCTGCTTTACTCTAAATGGGACTCTAATTTACAAAGTAAACATCATGCTGTATTGAAGACTTGAAACTCACGATCGAGACCATAAACTCATTATGAAACTGTTTGCTGAGGTCATAAATCAAGTGAGAAGTAGGGTAATTTTGCCATAAGATTACATACAGGTGGACTTATTTTTGCAACCAGTGGAGTTGCCCCCTGCTGGCCATTAGAAAGAAGCTCCTTCTCCTATTTAATATCTATGGTCTATGGTGTATTCTTCAGTATCAGCTTTGTTGCCAGACTCAAAAGAGGCATTTGGTGGGTGGTCCAAAATTTTTATGGAAAATCTAGATGAATACCAAATGGTTAATTACAGGATATTCTACCATTGTTTACTTTGGCATTCAAATGCTCAATATTGCTTGCATTAGACCACCTGAATAGTGATGCACTGACTACAGCAGACCCAGATACCATTCATATTTTAGACCAGGCCCAATGGTCTGCCCACAAGATCACATCAGAATTTCAGTTTCTTGATTTCTCTCTACAGCTGTTGTCTTTATCTGCTTCTGCAGTGTGTGTCCTGATGTTGGCTCCCTTGCCAACCTGTTCTCAGCTTCCTCTGGTCCTATTTTCACTTCCGTCCTGACCTCCATCCCCACTTCCTTATCTGTGTCATTCCTCAACCTGATTCTCAGACTGCACCTTGACGTCATCTCCAGCCAGGACCTTGACCTAAGCCCCTAGCTCATCTTTATCCCTGCACAGCCAATGAACACACCGAGCCCCTAACTGGCCCAGCACTCCCTTCCCAGTGTCATTAAAGTGATCTTCCACTTTGCTGGAGCAATAACCGCACTATGCAGTACTTGTGTCTCCTTATGAGGCAACCAGACACTGTGATCTATACAGAATGTCTCTGGATATTTAAATGCAGATGTACAATTTTCCATCGTTCTCGTTTTGGTGAACCTATTTCAGTGTGAAACCCAACCATCTGGGACATATAATGCAGGATGAACTGTGCGCAAACAAAATGGAAACCCTTCAGATTTTAAATATATACTTGGATTCAAATGTGCCAATTTTCCAGCGACGTGAACTATCACTTTAAGAGTTTGCAGCTGAAGAGAGCCTTAATAAGATTAGCCCTGCCACTTGACAGCCACAGCTTAAGAGGCACCTCTACTGACCTGTGTGTCTCTATCCAGCAGAGAGTGTGCATGTGTGTTTGTTTGCGTGTGTGGATGTGATTTTAAAATTGTGTTTGTCAGTGGTAGAGCCTGTTAATTTGTGCCTTAACGTTTATTTTTTTGAGTTCTTTGCATATAGGTATGTCTTTATGTGTCTAAACATGAATTTAGGCCCAGTAAGACAAGCAAGGCATGCCTGTACCATGCCTCAATCCCCTCAAGTCAGAATGCCGACAGAATATTATGACTTTAGACTATCTCTGTTATGCACAGTTTGTCTTAATAATGGAAGATTTGTTTCACTCAAGAATTTAGAACCTCCACTCCACTTTAGCCTGTCAAAACCCCCTGTCCATCTTGTCTATACCCAGGTACACCCCTGTCTCAGGTGGTGATTTAGGAAGAAAAAGACTTAAACTTAAAGTCACAGTTTTGAAACCAACAACAAAACAATTCATCAAACAAAATGTTCCATGGAATCACTGGAATTTCTTAGCAAACGTTCCCTACTTGTTTTTACAACTTCTGAGTGAGGGAGAAACATACACTCTTAGAAATAAGGGTTCTAAAAAGGGTTATTCCTGAAGAGCTGAGGTTCTACCCAGAATCATTTGCTTCAGAAAGAGGTTCTTTGTAAGACTAAGGGTTTCATAAAGAACCATTTTAGGATGAAAGAGAACATTTTCATTCAGCTTTTTGCAGCCCTGTCTGGGTTCTTTATAAATCCCTTGGAATATAAGAGGGTTCTCAGTAGAACCTCCTCGGTGGTTTTGAGATAAAACCCTTGGATTATAGAAAACTCTTAGATTATAGAGAGTTCTTTGTAGAAGATGTAGGTGGCAGATGTACCTTTGTTGGTGGTGGCTGGGTGCGCCAGATGCCACATGACTGTAAATGGGCTGTTTTGGCAGTCTGAGGGAAGCCACTTTGGGACAGTTAGAAATATGCTGCGCTGTGTTCTTGTTCATACCAGGCACCACTTTGCAAAAGCCAGGCACCTCACTGTGAAACATTTAAGTTGGCATTAATATCATAATCAGAGGTCTGTTTATTCTCAGGCGGACAGCAGGCAGTAAAACACGAAGAAGCCCCCCCCCCCACCACCGCCACCACCTACTACCCCACCACAAAGCCTCACCAGCGCTGCCTCTCTCCTTCACTCATCCCACCCTCCATCCTGTTCAGATATTCCCACCACTATCCAGCCTTTGCCCCAGGACCTCGAGCCACTTTACATTCCCGACATATTCCACCATCACGGCCCATCATCACCAGCACAGACTTGACCTGATCATATATCAGTATTAGTGTCAGTTAGAGAACACTTATCAGCAGGCAGGGAGTCAGACTCACAAGCCGATCGTCAGTTCACATTCTGTATCAATGAGAGAATAATACCTAATGAAAAGTATTTCAACGGAAGGTGTTTTGACTCTAATCTTCTGTTTGGGATGCTGGAGACCTTGGATACAGTTTAATAGCTCATAAATCTTTATCATAACTCATTCAAGTTCATGACTTTTTCTAATTTTATGACAGCAGCTTGTAAATAGAAATAGTACTGGATGACTGATGATCTAAAAGTACACAATAAATTACATACCTCTGTACATACCTCACACACCGTTAAGGTCAAATTGTATTTTTTGTTTAAATTGCTGCCAAGGCTGTGCAAAATGAAATTAAAGTTTTGACCTAACCAGTGTGTAGGACTTAGTGGCATCTAGTGCTAAGCTTGTAGACCGCAAACACCTCGCCACACCTTCCCTTTCTAGTCATATAGGAGAACCTACGGTGGCTGCAAACCTCACAAAAAATGTGGAAGTCCCTCTTGGGAGCCAGTGTTTGGTTTGTCTGTTCTGGGCCTCTTCAGAAACATGGTGTTGAAACATGACGGCCTCCATGGAAGAGGACCCTCATGGCAGGAATTATTCGATTTTATATTTGACTTGTAGGGGGATAATGCTGAATGCGCCCTCCATGTCTTCTCCAACCTGCTGCCCACTTCGGTCGCATTCTCTGTCAGAGATGTGGTGGTCCAAGAGACGTCGGAGGCAATGGGGGGGGGGGGTCAGAGGTCGGTACACTACATCCAGCTCATGCTGAAAATGCAGTAGCAGCACCTGCATGTCTGTTAGAGAAAGAGACAAAGTTGTAAGCACAGCAAGGGGACCCGCTGGAAGTAGTTGCAGCAACTTCAGCGTGGGGTGGGGTGGGGATGGGGGTTATTAAGACATGCAACAAAGGGCCACAGGCTGGAAGTGGACTCATGGCCGCTGCAGAGGCCCCAACCTCAGTACATGACGTACTTGCTTTTTGGGGTGCCAAAAATTGTCAGTTTTTAAATTAAAAATTGCCTAATTCATTTTGAAATCGGGCAGTACACTTTTGAGGTCTCTAGTTCTCCAAAAGAATGCAGAAATAAAGGCAATAGCAACAAAACAAGAGGGTCAGTGACCTGATCAAATTCAAAATAGACTGCCAGAGACTTTTTCAATGAAATTAGGCCTACATAAAGAGATTTTCAAAATGGATCTGTTTTTACAAAATATTACAATGGTAGTCTCTCAAGCACAAAATAACAAGAAATAGTACATTCAATAGCTTCTGACTAATGTGCTGTGTTCTTTTACTCCATCTTAGTGTTTGTCTTCTTCTGTTGTGCGCACTGGAGTGATATGTCTTCATTAGGACATAATGAGGTAACAACAGCTGCTCACACACGTGGAGTTCTCCAACCGCCTGTAGATAAGACAATCTACTGATAACTTAGCAAGTAAACAATATCCCTGCCCTCTCGCTGTCTCTTGAACTCTGCCTGTCTGTGTCTTTCTGTACTTTCTCTCTGGCCTTATCTGGCGATGAATGTTTTTCACTTAAACTCACACTCTGCTAACATGCCCATCACCCATCGCCAAATAGGCCGGCTGTTACAAAACACACTCTGTTTCATGCCAGGGTGCCGGCTCTGGCAACACATCTCAGCCACTTCTCCATGTCAAAGTGTGTGTGTGTGCATGTGTTTGTGTGACAGAGGCAGAGACGGAGAGAGAGAAAGGGATTAAGTGTGGGAATGAAAAAAGAGATTCAGAGTCAGAGATTGACGTACAGGATTGGGGAGTAACGGATTACATATAATGGGATTATGTAATTAGGATACCAAAAAAGTTAAATGTGTTTCATTACAGTTAGAAAGAACAGACTTAATCAGATTTACACTTTAATATTGTCATATTTATTGTGTTTTTTAACAGGTAATTAACAATAACTGTATTGGATCACATTTTTAAAGTAACATTCCCAACCCTGTTGACCCTGTATGTGCATTTGTGAATTTTTCACTGTTCTTTTACCACTGATTCATTACAGATGCCAGTTTCCCACAAGCTCATTTGACTTTGGACTCCATTCTCACCCTTGACCTTTGACCTTTGCAGTTTCTTCCCAGAGGAACTAATTTAAATTCCTGAATTGCTGCATTTTTCTTGTCCCTCTGCAAAACAACAATGCGTGCCAATATCATCCTCTTGCCAAACAAACAGGCCAATGATCTCATACTGAAGATCTACATACATGCAGCAATATTTGTCCATGTGTGCGTTTGTGTGTGTGTGCGTGTGTGTGTGTCAGGGTTGAAGGTAGAATTTAATCTTTGATACTGTTATCAGTTCCACGGTGCTGGAGGACTGTTTAGAAGACCCACTGCAGCTCTGACCTACTTGTGTCAGTGTACGGGCCTGCATGTAGACTGTTTTTCATTGAGTGTGTGTTGCATGTGTGTGTGTTTGTTAGCGTTCAGGATGGTGTGTGTTTGAGGCGAACTCTCTGTGGACACGGGGAGTGTGAGAAGCTGGGTGTTTTGACAGCTTTAGAACAGTTCCAGTACAGTGCTGGGGCAGGGGGTGTGCAGGACCTGTTGGACATTCGGGTGAGCTGTAGGGGTGAGAATGGGGTCAGTGGAGGAGTGGACAGGAGGGGATGAGATGAGGGGAAGAGTTTTATTTCAAAATGCTTCACGGACATTAAAATGATACTTGATATCCACCGCTTAAAGGGATAATTTGGACTACTTGAAGTGGGGTTGTATGAGGTTCTCATCCAGAGTCACTGTAACTGTAGATGTCGTTTGGAACATCTTCAGTTTGAAGAAGCAGAGAGGAGCACCAGTACAGAAGCTACCACTGATGAACATGAAAAACAGCAAAAACACAGATATCAACACTAAAAATAATAATAAAAAAAACTGAAAACAATACAGAACATCAAGAACCCCAACATCAATGCTAAAAATTGTCAAGAATGCCAATATCAACACTGAAAATTGTGAACACTTAAATCAATGCAAAAAACAATTGAGAACCCAGGCATCAATGTTAAAGATCATAAAGAACCCTGATATCAATGCAAGAAAATTCTAAGAACCCCATTATCACTGCTAACAATCCTCAAGAACCCCAATATTATTGCTAAAAATCATCAAGAAACCAAATATTAACACTGAAAAAGGTAAAGAACCCCAATATCAACCCTGAAAATGGTGTAGAACCCTGAAATCAATGCAAAATATTGCCAAGAACCACAATATCAAAGCTTAAAATCAATTTGTTAGTTAGTTTGTGTTATTTTGTGACTTCTGTGAATCCAAACTGTCCTTTTTAACACTGAAGTCATACAATAACAAACAGACAAACACACTGAAGCAGTCAAGGACCAACAATTTGTCAGGTAAAATTACTGATTTGACATTGAGTTTGACAGGTTTGGGTTGTATAACAGCAATTTTTCCCATTGGAAAAGGCTGCATGAAGCAGTGAAAATATTCTAAATATAGCGTATGATTAAAGTGTTATTGATTTTCCTCTAAGATTAAGATCTTCCCAAACTGATGGGGGCCAGACAGGCATCTACTGGAGGTAATACGCTGACTATTGATCAGTACCTCACACAACCCCACTTCAAATAATCTGGACTATCCCTAAAACTTGAGGAACATTGGATGGCGTTGAATATACTGCAGACTAAAGTAGGTATTTGTCCAATCAGCAGGACACTCCTCGTTTATGTAGCCATGCCAAAGAGTGATCTCAGTTCATTCTCCCAACTTTAATCTCGCCAAAGTGTAAAAGCTATGGGAGCAGACTTCCCACACAGTTAATAAAAGAGCGATAAAGCTCGTAAACAAAGCCTCACAGTCCTCTTCGCACTACTGTAGCTGAAAAGGCCAGACATCACCTCAGCCTATGCTGCTTGAGAGTTCTCTCACAAGTATACCTCTCCAACAAAGGGGCTGCCTCTCCACATTTTGTAAGCCCTCTCAGTGGCTGTGCTGTTGAACCCCTGCTTTCTCCAGCAGCATTCCAGCCCATCTTTCATGCTGTTTCATTCTGGCCATGCCAGCCAGGTCAGGGGGCAGTGTTTTCTCAGGGTTTCAAGACAACTCTGGACAAATGGATATAAAAAAAAAAAGACATCTCCACTAGCTGCAGAGTGGATTGTGTCTGGTATTGATGCTGTGGAATTGCACTTTTGCATGTTATGTGAAAAAACACAGGAAAACACACATCTTTACAAGTCTGCAGGGAGAGACGGAGGAGCACAAGAGTCAAAGTCATAGATTTCTTTGTTTGCTAATGCATGACATAATGTAGCACTGTTTTTGTCTATCATATTTATTAACATTTCTACACATTCAGTACTGCGATATTGCAATAAAAAATGTCTTGTATGCTGGACTTTGACAAAAGATACCGTGAAATTGCATATTCAGTTATTTTATTTAATTATTTTTTATTATATTTCAGCCCAGGACAGCTAGTGACTGTGGTATGTTGTTTTCATTTTGCAATATGCACTTACACAACTTTTGCAGTTTGTACATACATAATTCAAACATTCATTGCCAAAGACAATTCATGCTTAGGTCATGGCTGGCTACTTTAGTTCTATTATATTAAAGAAGGAAAGCAGAAGCACTCAAGTTAAAAATAGGGTTTCAAATTTTGTGCATTTTTTTTTTTTTTTACCCGATACTAAGGTTCCTTATTTGACAAATAACTCTGCTGGAATGACTAATCATTAACATCTCTCTATATATATCCTGACAGTAAATCCTTCATATCTTTAACATGCAAATATCCTGTGCAACATACAGTATATTTAGTACAATTATCTATATATCTGTAAAAAAAAAAAAAAAAAAAAGAAGAAGAAGAAGAAAAAAAGAAAGGTATTTATAATGTTTTGTAGAAGTTTTTATACTTTATTGTATTTTAGTCTTGTTTATTTGTATTTCTGTTTATCAGGCACTACTTTCCATCTTTACTTTGGATCCCTGAGCTACTCTAACAGGTGAATTTCCTCACTGTGGGATCAATAATTTTATTTGATCTTATCCTATCCATGAAACACTTTCACTCCTGGCATATAGTGTGACAGGTACTGCTGATCTACACTCAGATCTGTCACATGTAAGCTCTCTGTGCAGTGGCCTTGAGTGCAAGCACTGACATAATGTAGCTTAGAGGGTTTTCCTTTGTCTCAGGGAGCGCAGTACCAAACTCTACCAGTAGAGGTCTGTCTTCAGTCTCACACAGTCATGAGAGAAAGTTGGTGGATCAGACTATCCAGGGTCTCCACATGGCCAAACACTGCATGATGTCCCAGCTGAATTGTGAGATAAAACGTAATATGATACAAAATCCACTTCACCTCTTATCTCCCGGCTCTGATAACAGGCAGATGCACTCAAAAGAAGGTTCCTGTGAAAAAAAAGCAAGTCTGGGCAAAAACATAACCTTTGATAACATCAAATTTATAAAGCCATTTAAGTTTAAATTAAAAATAGCTCTGCTGGCAGCATAGGGAGGTATTTTTCCCTCTTGGCGACATGGCAGCACATTTTTCTTCCCCGGTGCAGCTTAACATTCCAGAAATGATTCATACTCAGACATTGAGATCTTGGAAAAATATGAGGGTAAAAAGGCTGGGTATTTTCCACAGCAATCCATGGTCTGCCTATTTTTTTTCTCTTGGCTCCTGTACTGGCTTTTGTAGCAGCAATACACAAGTGTTGCTATGTGGTAGCTAGTTGCTATGCCTGAACTCCCAGAATAACCATAGAAGAGAAATTCTCTCCATTGCCCATGAGTAATAACGAGACAATTGCATCATTTGTCTGGATGTTAATTTTGATTGGGGATGATTTATAGGTATGAGTGAGGATTAAAGCAGAAATTAAACTAAAATTTAATGGATCAAATTGGCTTTTATAATTTTGCACATTTAATCTTTTTTATTCGTTTTGGTTAATGTTTTAAAAATGTGCCCTTTCCCTTGTGTCTGAGTAATAATGCCAGCTGAGAGTCGTAATGCCAGTCTGCAGCCAGCAGCACAGTGGTGGACGTGAATGCTCCAGTAACAAAAGGCAGCGTGCTGTGCGGGATGTTTTGAGTTAACAGGATGGAAAGAGCACAGTTTCTGGGGCGGGGCTACTATAAACTCTGCAAGATATGATTGGCTCTTGTATTCTAATCTCTGGTGACACATTAAAGTGCTCCACCTCAGCTCCAACATCAGAGAACTGAAGATTGAAATTCACTTGTATGGTTATTTTAATGTTTAGAAGTCACGCAGAACAGTTGAAAGTATAGCCTAAGGGACAATGTATTTGATGTAGTTATATTTGATCCAGTTACAGATGGTCCCATTTAAGAGTGGAAATATGGAATAATAATAATACTAATAAAATACCATGAAAATAAAGTAAAAAGTAAAAATTAAAACCCATTTGTCAAAATAAGATAAAATGAGAAAGGAACACATAGAATGGACACACATGGACAAAACTGACTTGATAATAATATTAAAAGTAGGATAAAATAAGGATGAAAATATAATACAAAGGGTAAGATAAGATAAACAATCATAATAGAATTAAAGTTGAAAATATAGTACATAGAATGCACAAAATCAAGAAAAATGCAAAATTTTTAAAGAAGTGCAGCAGTGTGAAGCAAAACGCAAAATAGAGCCCCAGACCTGTATCAGGAAAGTCATAGCTAGTTAAACGCTAAAGTGAAGAGATAATAAATTATAAGAAAAACAATCATACAATTATGACAATATATAACAATACTATTACAATAATACAACAATATATATCCAATTAAGAAGTGTGTAACAATATCTGACTTATTCTACAATATATAAGAGCAATATATGAATATAAAAACAGATAATTAATTCGCAATAATTAAGACACAACAAAAACTTTTTATAATAATATCGCATTTCCTTCCATGCTTTAGTCTGCCCTCAAATAGCCTTTATAACGGTGGTGTAAGTGGGGTATCAATTATACTGGAGATAGCTCACTCTACACCAAATGTCTGTTTTTCAGACAGCACCTGAACGCAGCACAAGATGAGCCGGGCACCTTGTGTCGTGACGCGGAGTCGTGGAGGCGTGTTCTGATGAAATCAGCTGGGGAAACAACAACAGAGAAGGGGGTGGCTCATACCAGGAAAATCTTTATGCCAGTTATGTTTAGGTTTCACTCCTTCAAGCGTCCTTTTAAAACCATCGCAGCAGCGTCTTTGTATCGCGTCTGCAGCAGCAGCGAGTCGAGACTTGTTGAGGACTGACTGACTGACTGAGAGCCGCTGGATTAAAGGAGGGGAAGTCAGAGGAGGAGGAGGAGGATGTGACAGGGCAGAGGTCCTGTGCGACGCCTGTCCGCGGTTGTTACATGCAGGCTGCTCTTTGACTAACAACACGACCACCTCCTCTTCATTATCCTTCTTCTCGGCGCGTCTTTGTCCGGTTTGAGTGACCGGCTGAACCACCAGCTGAGTGGCATGTGGGTCAACTCCGGAACCGTTGGAAGGTAGGGACCCCTCCTGCAGGGATACTGGGTCACATGCTGCCAAATGCACAATGCAATCCACACTGTATACTTTACTCTAAAACCATCAGCTGTGCTGCATTCACATCATATCATGGTGACCTTATTGGACTTAATGGGGGGTTTAATCTCCTCTTATAGCTTTGAAACGTCCCTGTAATCTTATATTTCACATGTATTAAATTCTTTCAGAAAGAGATGTCACAATTGGAGATTATAATTGCACATGTGCTGCACTGTCTGCTGTATTTATGAGAGCATTTCGGTGGAGTGAGGGTTGTAGTGCAGCGGATGGGCTTGGCACATTACGCAAGACTTATCAGCGCATCATTTGTAGGCTGATCTCCACCTGCCTTTCACAACAACATCGATATGTGAGAGACATCTTCTTCTGAATGGGGCGTGTGATGTATTTGATCTCCCAGAAGAAACGGATGTCAATACAATAGGCTGTCTGGATCGGTTGAATCGGTTTCCCAAAAAAAAAAAAAAAAAAAAAAATATGAATGGGCCAGGTGGTTATGAATGGCTGCGGGGAGAGGGAGCGCAGGAGGTGCCGTTCATTGATGAGAGTAGTAATGCTGCCACACCGCAGTATTTACTACAACTACAAACGCACGCAAAAACTGTCACAATAGATAACGTGCAGGAATCTCAGTTTATAAAACCGCACGCGCACTCGCGCACGCACGCACACACTGTAATGTAATGCTGATCCCATGGCCATGACGTCATTGGAGGGATTGTGTTACGCAGGTAGCTGCAGGCTGGTGAAGGCGAGTGTCTGTTCTACCTGGAGATGGATGAAGACAGAATATTTCTACATGAGGAACTCTTCTTATCTGATCATATTTTCTTCTCCAGTCATCAGCAGTTAATCATATCTGCAGGATGTTTGGTTGCGTAAACATTTTGGCAGACTTGTCTTCTTCCATATTGTGCAATCTTTGTCTTTTGGCCAGTATGTTTTTTTTTTTCTCCTGTCTATTAATGGCCACCCTGCCAATAGATCCTTTTGTGGAAACACCAACTGTTCAAAATTTCATTATTTATTTTAGCATTATTAGATATTCTGTTTAGAGCTGCAACATTTAGTCGATTATAAACTGAGAAATCTGATATATTTACTGTAATAAATCATAAAATGACCATGATGTCATCACAAAGTAAAGAAGCATGTTAAGTTGAAATACTTGCTTCTCTGACAGCAATGCTGCAGTGTCCTCCATTTGAATTGAGGAGTGGAATAACTGTTTTTATTTGCCTGTTTCACATTATTTAGTAAGAGTTAATGCAAGATATTCGCCGAATGAGTAATTATCTGGTTTTTAATCATACAAACTCATTAGCAATCTTTTAGAAGTATTAGATGTTTATAACGGTTAAATTCAGCAATATGTTAATGGACCCCAACTCCAGAGTAGTGTGCTTTTGTTAGTTTTTTTTAGGATAACAGGCTTAGCTTTAGATTGACAGACAATTGACAATTATAAACAGCTGATCAGGTTATAGTGTAGGACATGTCATTGTTTGTTATGATCAAATTATAATGTTGCCTTTGTCTTGCGGTCCTGCAGCGTTCCTGCAGCGTTCCTGAGCTTCCCCTAGTCTGGGGAGGAATGGGCAGGGACCAACACCTCCCTTTAACCATTCACCATATATTATGTAGGATTTCAACCTATTTCATGTTAGGGATGTTCCCAGTAACTAATTTCCCTGTTGATTAAACACGAAATTTAATTTAGACTAGTCACCTAGTTTGACCATGAGAAAACACACAGAAAGCAGTGAAAACTGAGCTTAATTTATGGATTTATAATGTTAAACACTGTTACATATTTATTGATTAATTATTTTTGCATCATTTTTTTTAAAGCTACTCCAAGGAGTTTTTAACTGGTTATGAAACAGCCTCAATTTAATACTGAGGCCTGTCAATGACCTACACAAGTTAAGAAAACCCGTCTGTGAGAAGATTGGCTATTTTTGTATGGTTGTTCTTAATCCCTGCCACTGGGTAGGAGTCTCCTTGGAATCAGATTTAAATGAGTCTGTGCTTACATTTCGCAGCCAAAGTTACAGTGAGCAGTACGTTAGCTTGTTAAAAAGAAGCAGAAAGATATTTATATTTAGATAATTTTATTTTTGATGTTGTTATTATGATGGAAACACTACTATTTTTGTCCACAGGGGGCTCCAAAATCAACAAAATATGAAAGTTCCTTGTAGCAGCTTTAAATATCACAATTCACAATCACCATTTTTCTGAAATTTTATGGAGCACAAACTGATTGAGTAATTGAGAAAATGATCGACAGATTAATCAGCAGGCTAATGAAAACAATGGTTAATTGAGGCTCACATTCTGTTTTTGCAATTTTGTTAAAAATATTCCTTTGGTTTTGGATATTCCATCACTGCTTCTGTTAATGAATCAGTGATGGGGCCTGTCATTCTGTATACTGTCACATGGATCTGGACAGAGCTACTTATTGTCCTGGTCAGGCACAACGCCCGACGCTTTGACTGTGTCAACAGCTCTGAGATAACACACAGTGCAGCACTGACAGACCCACATGGAAGAGTCAGCCAGCATTACAAGGCCTGCTTGAATGTTCTGACCCCTCTATCAGGTTGTAGAGGAAGGTACACAGAGGAAATAGACCTTGCAATTATGTTTTATGCTTGTGTGTCCTCATCTGCCTGAACTGCCTACACCATAACCAGGAAACAGGGTGTTATACTTTGGTTCAGCACTGTTGGTGGTAGTTTGTAAGCTTTATTGTGTGTAATACTGTGATTTGCTAAAATTTGATAATTAGGGTCCAGGATATTTTAGAGTTGTAAGGAAGGACCAAGGTTTTACATTCTCACCCATTTTTAAAGGTATTTCTCTATTATGTTTAAATCCCCTGTTACATTCCCAAAGGAGATAAGTGGCCTGGAATATCGTCTTCCAGACAAACCTAATCCATCCCCCCATCAACAAAGTGGCAATAATATTTGGGTCACTGACTGAGTCTTTTGGCTCATTTTCACAGTAATTCACTGTTGCTTTGATTCAGTTTCAGAGAAAAACACAAAATGCTACACTTCTTATTCGTCAAAGTCTCATATGGACAATGGTAACATCTGTCACATGGGTAATGCATTAAGTTTTAGTATATTAATATCTAAAAATATTATTGTTGCATTTTGAAATATCAGTATCAAGTAATACTGTCAGTCAAAGCAGAGTATATAGTGGTGATTGAAAGGATCTGTGCTCATATGAAATGAGCATTCCAGATGAAATGACATTTGGAGTCTCTAACTTCTGTATTGTGACGTAAAACTTGATTTGTTAAAAAGTGGGTGGGTTTTTTTGGAGTGGGGGGTCATATATTGTTAAATCGGTGCACAATATGACTGGGGATTTGATCTAAAAGGGCTAAAAATGCATTTTTCATTTTATCTTGATTAGTGATAGCTGATTGTCAGGCATTTTGAGATAATTGGCACGGGCTGATGCCTGCGCATCTGATGTCTGCGGACACATCTGCATATTGGAGTTTGCTTTATATATCAGCTGCTCTGCTCTCTAAATATCAGCATTAGCCATTGAAAAACCCATTATTTGCAGACCACTAATCTCGACTTCAAGACAAAAAACAGAGTCAAAGCAATTTCACAGTACTGTAATGGTCATTGGCAAATGGCAAATGAACTGACAGCTCATCTTTTTATTTTATCAGAAACGTTTTGAGAAGAAAAGAATAAAAGTGGGAGAGGTGACAGAATGACAGGCATACTGGGAGAAACTGTTGAAAATGATTGTGTATTAGAGTAAATACTGGAAATTCTAAGGGCGTGGAATCGCAAAAAGACAAAGAGAAACCAGTTAAGACAGTAAGAGAGATGGAGTGAAAGTGTAGGTGGAAAATATGGACGGGGGAAGAGGAGGAGGAGGAAGATGAGGAGGGATAAAGGAAATGAGGGCATCAGGAGAGGAGCCTTCCTGTGTTTACAAAGCATTATTGCAGCAGAGAAGAAAGGAGGAGGAGGAGGAGGAGGAGGAGGAGGAGGAGGAGGAGGGCTTTCTCAGGCGGGCGGACATGCCGCTCCCAAAGACCCTCTCATTCATTAGAATAGATGTGTACATATCACAGTCTGCCATGGGCTGAGCAGTAATACCAGTGCCATCTGCAGTGGGTGAGGCAAGTACGTGCTGGCATGCGTGTGTGTGTGTGTGTGTGTGTGTGCATGTATGTGTGTGTATGTATGTCTGTGTGTGAGTCTGAGGTCTACTGTCAGCCAGCCAGGGAGCCAAGCAGAGGCTACAGACCAGGTTATGTAACCAGTCTGTGCCAGCTGCGCCTGTGGCAGCCACTGTCTCAAACACCCACACAATACGCACACACACACACACACGTTTTCTATACACACACCTGAAACACAAATGAGTAGATACTGTCTTTCATGAGAGCAAACTTTTGACAAAAATAGCTCCAAAAGAATGAGGTTGCATACATGATTGCACATGTATCTTCCAACAATTACACATGGACACTTTGACCGCGCAGTCAAGCCTGTGATAGTGTAAACCCCGTAGGTCTGAGTGAGTGTGCAAGTGTTGGCCCATGTATAAAGTGGGTTGGTATTGGGGTCATTTTTTTTTTTTTTTTCTTTTTTGGGTGCAGGGAGCAGACAGGCAGGCGCAGGCGGCCTCGTCATGGGGCCGGGGTGAACTCTAGCCCCAAGGAAGAGGACAAAAAAGAAGCAGATGGGGGCTACGGAGGGTTTTTTGGGATGAGCGTTCGCTGCCAGTGGATCGCTAAAGTTGTTGCATAACGGAGAGATGGAGACAGAAGGGGGAAGCAGAGCGGGTGTGGGAGGAGGGCTGTCTGCTTAATGCTGCTCCTTGATTGCTATCCAGAAAAGTGCGAGGTCATAGATGGATGGATAGACGACTGCAGAGAAAAAGGGGCGATGGGCATGATGTGAGAGGACGAGAAGGAAGGTTGGTGGAGACCGGTAACTGCTAGAACCCAACCAGTGCTGGGTTTTGGGGGCTGATAACAATAGGGACAAAGACGTAGATCTCATTATAGTTTGGGGTTGGGGCCGCTATCTCTAATTTGACAGCAGTGCTGATTTCATGATCTTTTACTCCGAACCGTGAGAAGCAGAAAACAAGTTGGTTTTAAATCCACTTCCTACATTACTTTACACTGTTTACAAGGTTCATTATTAGTTCCTTATAAGGTAGGTCAAATCAATTTATATTAATTATTAATGTTAAAATATGCTCTGCTCCCGGTGAGTGGGCAGACTGTTAAAACAAACACATTTCTTTACAGTAAAGACTTTAGTTAGACCATCACTAAGATCCTTTCCGATTCACTTTGATCCACAGGCATGATCGGCACACGTCACTTACTCAGGAACGTCATTAAATAACCTGTGTTTACCACAGACATACATGTATTGATTGGCTGATATAACACCAGCACTTCTACCACACTTGTTTTATATAATATTAATATTAATATTTATTTTCAATTGCATAAATCATTTAGGAGTCATTTATTGGGCGGAACAGCTTAAGGTTGTACTTTTTTTTTTATTGTGTTATTGTGATATTCGATATATTGTTACATCCCTAATATACCCTGATACTGATACAGACCAATATAGCTGTGATAGGCCTATATCGGCTGATATATTTGGTCTTGCTGTAGATGCTACAAGACGATGAGTGAAATGAAGGATGGAATAAGAGTGAGCTGGAGCATTACATTTGGATAACAAACACAGAATGGGACAGAGAGTGAAGGAGCTTGTCAGCGGGTCAGAAGGTTTGGTTGAGTGGACACAGCTGGGAGCAAAGGAGATAGACCTAGACAGACAGACAGACTGAAGGATAAATGAAAGGATTTAAAAAGGAAGCAACGAGTGAGAGTAAAAAAAACAAGAGGTGAAGATGCCAGGAACTCTGCAGTGATGGAGCTGTAATCCATCTCCTTATGAAACCCCCCTCTGGCCTTAAAGCAAAGCCATACTGAGACGCACATGGTCCAAATTATGCATGAGCTTCTTTGTCTGTCTGGTCCTCCTGCACCGAACACACACACACACTCAATCCATGACATTCCAGAGTAAACCAGAAGGTCGGTGTTTGTGTGTTGAGTGGGCGTTTGAGTTCCTGTCACAGTGTTCCTATCACTGTGGTCTTGCCTGCACCCATCAATATGTCACTATAAGAGTCAGAAATACTGCACCCGTGCACAAAAACTGGAATCTCATTCTCTCTTTCACACACACATTTTATTGTCACATTCCGACACGTCTGCAGCTTCGTTTGCTGCCTCACTGGGAAGATGACACTGGCCAGCAGATGAAGTCTAGACATCTACAGTTCACTATAGGTCGTTGGCTAAAAATGAAACCTGAGCCTCACAGCTTCTGTTTCCGCTCCTCTGAGCTGCACTGCTCTGCTCTCACAGTCTCCAGCCATATTGGCTATTTACACTCAGGTGCATGGCAGAGACAAAACGATCTTTTCCTAAAATCTAAGTAAGTAGTTTTGTTGCCATGAACCGAACCAACCATCAGTATTTTCTTACACCTATAGCCTGTAGTAATGCACTAAAAACAATGGCTGAAATTTTTGAAGGCTTGTTAAGTTTAGAAATAAACCCGAGAGCAGGTGCTTTTCTGTCAAGTGCAGTGATGTGCGAGTGAAACAATTAAACAATGTTGTGCGTGTTGACCGAGCTCGATGCAGAGCCTCAGATGGAGGATGATATCTGGGAGCCGGGTACTCTTGATCCCCCTGAGAAACTGTCCAGACCACCACCACCACCACCGATGCTGCCTCTTGGTTACATCACCGCTCGCATCATTCCATGCCTCGCAGACCGGCCCTAAGCTCATTACCACATGCACACGCGTACGTGCGCATACTGACTTCCAGACTCCCATGGGTCAGTAGTAGAGGATCTTAAATTTTCCTCTCCTCTGCTTTTTCCTCTTATCTGTCCTCCTCTCTTAGAGAACCACATATTTGACAGCAGAGAGAAGCATCAGCGGTAAAAGCTGTGATTTGTTCCCCTGAGCAGCCTGGGTTATTGTTGGTCTTGCCCTTTTGATCCCAGTGGCATGACTGACTGATTCTAATGCTGGGCTGAGTCCCTCTCTTTCTCTCTAAGACTCTAATAATCCCCTCCTTCCTTGTCTCTCTTGCAATCCCTTTTGCTTATCTACTGTTGCATTGGTAACGCTGGGAATTAACATTACAATGCATCCCTCTGCCTCTTCCTCTGTCTGTCAGTGACTGTTTCATTTCTGTCTTATTCTGCACATATGTCCTTTGCGGCATATCTATCTAATGCGGCAACATTAACTTCAATTCCTCTTATATTTTCTCCGTATTTTCTGTTAAGACAAAAAATAAGAAAAACAAGGCCGAAAGACGATGCCATCTTCTATCGTGACAGAGGACAGTCATTGACCACTGAGCCCTCTATCATCATAACATTGTTTCCGCTCATAGTTGCTACAGATTTGCTGTTCTGTTGTTGACATATGGGAGAAAAAATAAAAATAAGCTGTTATTGCTGTTCATTGCACTACGTCTCCATGTCTAGTTCATTGTTTTCTCATAAAACACAACTAAGGTACAGACATATGGCGCTGAGACAAAAGACCGTGGACATCATCATTTGCCACTTTGGCTAAATTGCCCAACCCTACCTCTTACCCACAAGTGCCGAATGATGAATCCCACTTGATCATAAATTGGAGGCTGATTGTTCGTTATGAGCATAGGTGACAAACCCTGAGTGATTGTTTGGATTATTTGAAGTGGGGTTGTACTGTATAAGAATCTATATTCAGCCAGCACCAGCTCAGAAGCTAGGCAAGAACTGCTGTGTGACGGGGTCAGCAACGAGAGGTATTTTAGCCACTTAAAAAAGGTCCACCTAAAGACATCAATGTCAGATTAAGTATACACCATATTAAGAATATTTTTACCACTTTACTTTGCCATCAGACTGGAAACTGGTGTTTTTTTGAGCCAAATATCACTCTCTCCAAAGCAACCAAATCAGAGCAGTTCAGATTCACAGAAGTCACAAGCACAAAGAAACTAACAAATCGAGGCAGCAGTAGACCAGCAGCTCCTGTGTTCTGCAAGGTAAAATTTCACAAATTTCACCTCTGGAGTTTGGTTGGTTTGGAGAGAGGGCAATATTTGGCTTATATAATGGTGGTTTACTGTTAGAAAAGGCTGTCTAATGGCAAAGTAAAGCAATGAAAATATTCTAATTATTGTATATTGTACACTTAAAGTAATATTGTGTTTTGTAGGTGAACCTTTTTTAAATGGCTAAATACCTTTTGTTGCTGACCCTGTCGACAGCAGTCCATTGCTTAGCTTCTGTGCTGCTTCTCTCTGCTTCTCCTGACTGGGGGCGTTTTAGGGTAAGTAATACACTGGCTATGGATAAGTATGTCATAGAACCCCTTTTCAAATAATATGAACCAACCCATTTAACATCCAGAAATCAATGGGTACTAAAATAGGAACGAATGGTAGATCGGAACAACAATAAAATAACATTTGTTCTTATATCACTTCCCACTTTAGATGTTCGAGAACCACTCATGTAGTCTGTAAGGCTTCACACCTGGTCCTTCATCCCTCCTGCTGCCATGGCCATTAAGCAGATAGCTGTTAGATAAGTGCAGGGTTGTGGCAACTTTTTATTGCTTCTTCTTTCTCTCTCCTCCACCTGTTGTACGTTCTGTAATGGTGTTGCAGCCACACAGCTGGCAGAGGGAATAAGTATATTTATAACTCAGACAGACACAGCTCTGTCTGTTCCATATAAGCCATTCAAGAAACAGCCTCTTTGACAGACACTTTTCTTCATCTTCACACATATGAAGGTAGGCTCTCTGCAGCTGACGTAACTGGGACTCCGCTTGACAGGAAATGTGTTTTTTGGTTGTTGTTGTTGAGAGAAATCGATGAGGTCTCTGGGGAGGAAATAAGTGTTTTACGGCAGCAGTTTTATTATGAACAGATTGGAGGTTTGTGAGGACACGGAGAACAGGTCATGGCTGAATAGCAGGGTGCACACATGGCTCATGTATCTCATGAATAGATGCCATTTTTAGCTGCTGGTGTGTGTCAGTGCTGGACTGAAGTGTTGCACTGGCATCCACGTCAATGGAATAACAAGTGAAGGCCTTTATGAATGTTTCAGATGCTCTATTTATGGGGCCTTGGCCTGGGTCTTTGAACTAGTTGCAAGGACGGATGGACTGATTAGCTGACTACAGGTTCAGCTCTGTGTGTGTGTGTGTGTGTGTGTGTGTGTGTGTGTGTGTGTGTGTGTGTGTGTGTGTGTGTGTGTGTGTGTGTGAGGGGGCTGGTTATGCAATAGAGCAGGTTCTTCCAGGAATGTTTTTTAAAAAATGGGTATTAACATGCGTTTTGACATGTCAGAAATGTGTCTAAGCAGTTTATGGAAAGAGGATTTTGATAAGCTTTTCACAGAGATGTTTGTTTTTAAAAGAGGAAGTCAGTTGAACTGTGTGAACATACAAAACCACCTCCGTTTTGTGCTGAGGTTGAAAGGTGAAATGTGGTCAAACATGTAACCATACTTTCTTGTGCTTCTTCTCTGTGCAAGCCTGTAGTAAATATATTTGACCCCAAAAGATGATGCACAGCTCCCCCTGGGCTCCTCTGTAACCTGAAGTTAATTTCAGTTAATTAGAGATGCCTGCATGGCGGATTTTATTTATTTTGTGCTGCTTTTGTGTCATGTTTCACCGCATCGCGTTTTGTTTTAGAAATTTTAATTTCAGTTGTTCTTCTTATTACCGTATGTTGACCTGGCTATCTGTCTGCACCTTTATACATGCAAGTTGCATGAATGTCCTCCATCTTCTAATGCTTTTGTCTTATTAAAGGATCACTATGTAGGATTTAGAGGCATCTAGCGATGAGCTAGCAGATTGTAAACACCTCATCCTACTCTCCCCTTCCAACTGTACTGGAAAACCTTAAGTGGCTGTGCAAGTCATGTAAAATGAGAAAAGTTGTGGCAAATGAGAGTCGATGCAGAGAAGAGAGAGACAGGAACTTAATGAGTAACAGTTTATTTGACAAGTGTGTATACAAGTATGTGTGTGTATGTCCTTGACTGAACCCAGATGTTTCCTCCATTCGTCTTTTTTGAGAACCCTGTTTCCAGATACTAATTTGTTTTGGTGTTCCAGCAAATCGTATTGTGCATGACTATTGTGTCAACAACCTCTGAAGGTCACAGAACGATCATAGCATACTGTAAGAATAAGACTATTGTTTGTGATAGAATATAAAAGCATAATATAATCCATTTATGAGACATATATTGGCACTACCATAAAGTCTTATGTAGAGCTAGTGTTTGGTTTGTCTGTTTTGAGCTACTGTAGAAACATGGTTGTGAAGCATGGTGGCCATCTTAAACACTGGATGTGATTCCAACATAATTTTCAGTTAACTTGCTGATTGATTGTGAAGTTGCTTGGCTAGCACAAATTGTGACTCTTCAAACAATCACCTCAATTTAGCAAATACTATGCCACAAAATGTTTTACATCGATGGGATACTCTTCTATCATCATAGTAAAGTAAACTCCAAAATATTAAAGAAGTCAAAAGGAGACCATTGTTGCTAAAGTTAGCTAGCCAGTGTCACATTAGTTCTGTGTTTCCTAGAAAGTTAGTAAAAATGGGACTGTTCCGATCCAATATTAGTACCCTGGCCCAATATTGATGTAAGGTATCATAAGGTGTCAGACTCACGTTGATAAACTGCAGTCCAATCCAAATTTCATAATAACATGTTTGCCACATGTTTCCTATTTGTCAGCGTTACACTAAGCAGTGGAAATGAGTGCTGAGTTGTGCTTTCCACTTCTACTCTGCCAGAAGGGAGAAGCATTTCAAATTACTGAGGTATGATACAGCTGGAGTAAAGAATCACCTGACTCATGGTGTAACAGTAAACCAGCACAAATATTGACCCACATTACCCACATAAGCCACCATAAACAACCATGTTCTGAACAAACACATTGCAAACACTAACAAACAGTAACATCTGCATTTTGGAACATAAGACAGCAAACATAAACTCTCAGCAATACATCAGGGGAAATTATGCAGATGGGAGCCGTCTATCAGCATATCAGCTGTACATGTGAATGTCATAAGCCAGCATCCTACAGCACCCCACAATGACTGAAAGGCTCCATTACATAAGTTACATTACACAAACTACATAAGCTTTCCAGACTGAAGTTCAGTTTCAGCCTTATTTAATCTCACTACTACTGGTAATGATAATAATAATAATAATAAACATAAAGAAAAAAGAGCACTGGTATCATTATAGTGTTGTTATCGGCAAACGTCCAAATTCATGTGAGATGAATTGGATGGCAAAAGAATGGTAAAGTGGATCTCTAGTATTTAGCATTCTTCCCAACTCTGCTGTGAAGAATGCCAGAGACTCACAGAATCTGAATCGAGAATCGTCAAGACCCAAAACAATACCCAACCTTAATTATGTTTAGGATGACGTGAAGATGCTGTCAGTGCATCACAAGGGGGAACAGATACAAGGGAAAGGAGAAAAGGACAGTGAGCTGAAGGGAAGTCTCTTTTTGTCTCTCTGTCTTTCTCTCTGTGTGCTGTTACAGAAATAGCTCTGCGGTCCCTCTATTCCTCAGCCTGCGAACCATGTGTTCTGTTGAGGAGTTTGGCAGAAGCCTCTGTACACTGGTCAGTACAGCTATGGGAGCTTAGAGCTTTAAACAAAGCTTCCCTAGCCTGGACCGGGTGACAGTTATAGAAGCTACTGTGTGCCTGTTGCCAGTTGCTGTTGTTGTTGAAAATGCAGTGTCATCCCTCCTAGGATTCTTTATCAGAGTGATTTTAATTTTCCATGAGCATTGAATTAACCTCTTGTCTCTCCCTCTCTGTCCTATCTCCTGTTCTCCAGGGCCCTCTCCATGGATATAGACACAGACTATGAGCGGCCCAATGTGGAAACCATTAAATGTGTGGTGGTAGGGGATAATGCAGTAGGCAAGACCAGGCTAATCTGTGCCCGGGCCTGCAATGCCACCCTCACACAGTATCAGCTGCTTGCCACCCACGTGCCAACCGTCTGGGCCATCGACCAGTACCGTGTATGCCAGGAGGTGGGCACACACACACACAAACACACACGCACACACACAGGCACACAGTGGAAAAAGCCACATATAGACAAACTCTGGTACTCTTTTGGACAAAGTGAGTTTTTATTGTGCGTTTGTAACTTATGTGAAAACATCTCCTTTCAGTCCCTTTAAAATATACTTAATTTTAAAGCCTCGGGAAACTTAACTTTAGATAGTAAAAATGCATTAATGATGAAAGAATAGAATAGAATATTCAAAACTATACGAAAAACTTGTCAAAACCAGATCATTTTGATGTTTAGAATGTTTTGCAAAGTTGTGAAGGTGTGGCATATCATATTTGATCTCCTAAAGGAGAACTGACACAAAAGCTAAGCAGTGATCTGCTGTGGACAGGGTCAGCAGCAAAACATATTTTAGCCATCTTAAAATCAGTATTAGTTTAAATGTATGCTATATTTAGAATTTTATTACTGTTTTATCTCACGCAATATCACTCTCTCCAAACCAAAAAACTCCATGTGGCCCGCAAGAGCTTGAAAATCTTTGAATCAGTAATTTTACCTTGCAGAGCACAGGAGTTCTTGGTCTAGTACTACTACTCTGGTTGGTTTCGAGGGAGTGATATTTGGCTCAGATAATCGTACTTAACCTGATGTTGGGTTTTTGTAGGCGGACCTTTTACCATCTACCATTTACTGTAGGTAACACATACACTATCTATATGTACCTCACACAACCCAATTCAAATAATCCCTTCAACATTGTATAAGGGCAGGTGTTGTGGTATGTGCAGACTTGAAAAGGGCTACTTGTAAGTAAAGCAGTAAAAATATTCCAAATATAGTGTACACTTTGACCGATATTGAATTCTGCAAGATAAACTTTCTGCAAGATAAACAGTTTTTGTCCAAGGACTATGAAGGGAAATAACAGATTCAGCTCCCCAGTTGTTGAGTAGGCTCAGACTCAAACAGGCAGATTAAGCAGGAGCAGAGAGGTTTTGTTGGACCTGTTTTGTTGGGACAACTGATGTGGAATTTTTTTTTGATTGATTCACTTTTTGTAAAAAATGTGTGGGCACAAACACGCCCAATTTATGAGCAATATCAGGAAAGTGTACAAAAACTTTAAGGTGGTACTTTTTAAAATTTGGATGAGAAATCCAAAAAAAGACAAAAACTTTTAATACTTTTTAGATGCTTAGTAATCTCTACATAAGACCTTAAATTACATAGCTAGAAAACTATTATGGATTTGTGTTTCCAGTGGCTTTAAAAATGTCGACCAAGCAGTTTGACATTGTGCATGATTTTTTTCCCTCTAGCACAGTGATTGCATAATCCTTCAATTCCACTAAAAACACAAACATCACAATGAAGTTAAGACCTTTTGACCTGATTACAGAGAAATGTGTGTGTGTTGCAGGTGTTAGAGAGATCTCGTGATGTAGTGGATGAGGTCAGCGTGTCCCTGAGGCTATGGGACACATTCGGGGATCATCACAAAGACAGACGATTTGCCTATGGCAGGTGAGCAGTGCATACACAGAGACAGGCACACATACACACACACACATGCGATTTCAGATGTTGGAGCAGCCAGAGCCTAGTTACTGACCCAATAACACAGTTGCTGGCTGACCAGAGGGTTAGCCACCTTGCAACATGTTCCATTTTTCACAACTGGTGCAGCCAAGAGATTGCTTTGTCTTGGCTGTAGAGTTTTTAAGGCATTGACACACTTTGCTTGGGCTAATATGTGACCAAAATCACTGTTCAGGAGAACGTAACAGCCACTGAGAATGTAACTAATCTGTCACACACAGACACACACACACACATAAGCATGGCCACGTAACATTTACTTACCCAAAAGTTGTTTTCTGTGTAATCCAGTTGCCACACTTTTTGGTTGAACTCTGCCCTCAAGCTGTTACATCCTTCCTCCACCAGACATGATTGGATCATCACTCTATCCTCTTATGCCCCATCACTCCATCAAAGCTGCTTTATTGGCATGAAATGCAAAAGTACTTATTGCCAAAGCAAAACCAACAAATACCAATTCAAATGACAGTGACCAGACTTCATGACATGACAGTAACACAGTGACGTGTGCTGTAGACAATTAATTATGAATCAACATATTCATCATTTTGGTTTTTTTTGTGATGCAATTGTGAGACATCTGTCACCACTCTGTAATTTAAAGTCTAGAATGAACTGTAATTATATGTATCTTTCTCCATTATGTGTCCTGCCATTTTATCTATTTCATCCATACAAGTTCATTTCATCAATTTACTGCACACAGTTGCTCTCAGGCAACAAAAAACTTTTTTGTCCCTCATCCCTTCTTCAGCATTTTTCTTTTTCATTCCTTCACATGACAATGTGTTGAATGTTCTTGAACAACCCAGTGCAGTTATGCTACTTTTCAGGGCCCTTCAGAGAGCCTTCATAGTGCTACGTGCATCATAAGTTGTATCTTAAGGTCTCCCTTCAGCTTACGGGCTGTTTCCCAACTCTGGGAGACAGCCCAGGAGACCTTAAGACACAACTTAAGACGCACGTAGCGCTACGAAGGCTCTGGGAAACGGGGCCTGAGCAGTGGTGCTCAATGACGGACTTGTAATGTGATGTAAAATAAACACATGAACATATTCACTGAACTTCACAAGGACATTCTATAGGTGAAAGAAACAGGTGAACATTTCAGATCAATACATTTACTAAAACTGTGCTTGTTGCACAATTCAAATATTTTGAACAAATAGTACATTAAAGCAAATGAACAGAGTGCTTTCTAATGCATGTCACTGACAGGTCCAGTGTGAAAGATTTATTGGCAGACTGTGGAAGGAATGCAATATAATATTCATATGTATGTTTTCATTAGTGTATATGTAATCACCTGAAAATAAGAGTAATTTCATTACCTTAGAACATCCTGGGCCACATCAGCATTATGGTTGGCCTCAAAGGGCTGGTTATAAATAAAAGAACTAAATAATAAAAACTATATGAATAAATAACTCTCCCTGAAAGCATAAATCTAAGAAGTATGACAAGACGAAATTCAAGTGTACAACTGTCATAAACAATTTAAAAAATGAAGTATACTAAGTAATATAAGTCTAAAGAACAGTAGGGGTTGTTACTTCAACCACTTGCCTAGAAGGCCACTGCTGAAAACAGCTCTATGATACTGACACTGTAGTGTATACCGTCATCCAGCAGCTAGATGCCTTCAGTCCATGGTTAACAAAATCAGGATGTATTCTGTAACATGCAGTTTATGGACACTGCTTCTGTAACGCAGCTTAGAACTGTATTGCACAAATGGTTTTCTTTGCGAGCTTTTGTGGGCTGCAAAAAAATGGGATTAGACCCTTGGGTCATGAGTTTAACACATGCTTTAAAACGAGCCATTTCAACAGAGGGTGCAGGTCCTCCATATATCAACAGAAACCCAGAACAGATAAACCAAACACTGGCTCTAGATACAGTCGCGTTTTGCGTGAGTTTCGCGGCCAAGATTCTCACTCTTGGAAGGGGAGAGTAAAATGAGGTGTTTGCAATCTGCAAACTCACCACTAGATGTTGCTACATTCTACACACTAGTCCTTTAATAAATGTTATTTCCGTTAAAGCACAGACAAAAATTCCTTGACGGAGGTTTATAATTTTAAAGATTTCAACATTGACAGAGAGCCCCAGTGCGTTTCACAATAGTCATAAGCCGTAACCACCAACGCTTGACAAATTCACAAACGTGTACATCACACTGTGCAATCAGGATGCACATTTTTTTTATAACATGTCACCCTGTCACCTTTCAAGTGCAGCAGACTGTGAGTGCATTTATAGATGCGTTTGTGGCTCAAACTTCCTTTCCACCGTTGTTTTCTCACACCCTCTTTCTCTCTGTACATCTGCACACTGATCTGCTTGTGCGTGTGTTTTGGTCTATATGTGTGTGCGTGTCTGTCAACATGTCCTGTGTGCTTTGTCAGCCTGCAGTCAGCTGATGAAGACACAGTGCCAGCTCAGCTGTTTTCATCCTGGCTTGCCTGCCTGGCGTCTGCAGCTCCAGGCATCAGCCTCCTCTGCTCTCCTCCTCCACATCGCCTCACCTCACCTCCTTCATTACCCTGTTACTCAACTCCCATCATTAGCCTTCTCTTTGCCCTTGACACTTTGCTGCTCCGTCACCCTCTCCCCACCTTCCTCCGCTCCGCTTTTGTTGATATCTAAACTCAAAACATCACATTGTCAGACAATAATACCCAGACTGTCACATGCTTTGTTAAGAGAGGAACATTCTGGTTAGGAAAAACAATTTCACCCTGAAAATAGGCTAAGCCAAACTTAACCTGAGCCAACCTCAACGTATTGTTTTTAAGTCAGCAGAAATTCATTTAAAAAACAAGCAAAACAATGGCATATTGCACTTGTAAGCATTGTTCCTGTAAGCACGTTATCGACTTTTATAATCCTGTTGTGACGGAGTTAATGACTGATGAGGGGTGTCATGCCAGGCTGTGTGATTCCAGAGTGATATGCCTGCATGAGAGACATTAATTTCTTTATAGCAGCAGAAAATCTGATTATTTAGGACATCTCTGCTTCTGTGTTTGTGTGTGTACGAGAGCCTGCGTGCATTATGTGTGTCTCCTCTTACATAATCTGCCAACTGATGACCTTTGTAGTTTGGATCCACCACATACACACACACAGAAAACACTAAATAACCAGTCACTGGTGGAGCTATTTATTATACATTAGTGCTGGTGGTAAATTAGTAATAGCACAGTGGACTTGTTTTTTTCCTAACACTTTGCTGTCCTTTCACCTCTGATACAGCTGTCCTCTGTCCTTCCTTACAATTTAGGTTATCTACATCAGGGTTTCTCACAATTTTGTGAATGAAAGCTGAAATCTGTAACATATTTACTGTACTGAATGACTGTGTTTTTTTTGCCTGTTTCACATAGTTAAAATCAATGCTGAATAATTGCTAAATGAGTATCTGTTTATGAGTTATAAAAAATCATCAATGATAGTTTAGAAGTAGTAAATATTTATAACTGTTAAATAGAGCAATATGTTAATGAAGTCTGGCAGGCAGTGAGGCAGGCAGTCACTGAACTCAAAACTCCAGAGCGTGTATTTTCAAAGCAGTGGGACTTCCTTCGCTTATTATTGTCAAATTATAATATGGCGCTTGTCTTGCACTCCTTCAGTGTTCCTGCAGCCTGCTTGAGCTTCCTCGAGTCTGGGGAGAAGGGGGGCTTGGGGAGACAACTCACTTCATCTATGGCTCATATGTTAAGTAGGATTCAACCTAATATATAAATATACAGTACTGTCTAAGGCGCCAACTTGCTATATGTGGACTGCAGTGCTCATTTTTGCAAGAGCATTTGCTACATATTTCTTCTTTAAAAGAGGAATATGTGAGACCATAGTGTTCAAAAATATATACTCTGGAGTTGAAGATCAGTGACTGCCTGCCTTACTATATTTACTTATTACTCAGCTTAACCATTATAAACATCTGCTCTTTCCACAAGATTATTAGTTTGGCATTCATTTTAATGCTAACACATGTGAAACAAGTGAACAAAAGCAGTTAGAAAATTCAAGGGAGAACATGCAATTCAGAAAATTAATCTGCAATGATATATCATGGTTATTTTATGATTTAATACACTAAATATATTACATATTTCTCCCTTAAGACCCACTTCTGCTTGTTAAAAATCTTTGGACCACGTTCCCAAGTAGGTTGAGAATATTTGGTCTGCATGACTTCACATGTTGTATAACTTCCTTGGCACTAGTGTCTCACTGTAAACAGAATAACAGTGCATACATGAGTACAATATGTAGGTTATGTGGGTTCAGCCACAGTTGAACCTGGAAATAGCTCTGCAGTGCAAAACAGCAGCACTAATGGACTGTTCTGGTACTAATTTTTAATGTTTACCTTAGCTTAGCACTTAGAACTTTCAAATAGCTGCTTAAAAGAAAAAAAAAAAAAAAAAAGGTTAAAGGGATAGTTCACCCAAAAATGAAAATTCAGTCATTATTTTCTCACCCTCATGCCAGGGCGGGTTTATTTTGTTAGTCCACGAAACACTGTTGGAGTTTCACAGAAAAACAGCCCTGCACAACCTCCCAACCAATGTAAGTTAATGGTAACCAGTTTTCAGACTAAAGATTCAGACTAAGATTCAGACTAAAAACATGGTGGAAATTCTTTAATTCTGCTGTTTTTATACGTTTGAAAACTGGTCACCATTCACTTCCATTGTTTGGGAGATTCTGCTACGCTGTTTTCCTGTGAAACTAAACCCAACCTTCAATCAGTATTAGGGTGAGTAAATGTGAGGGTGAGGCTGAATTTTCATTTTTGGGTGAGCTCTCTCTTTAAGATCAGACAGGTTCAAAAGCCCTCTGGGGCTCATATGTCTGTGTCCCTGTAGCCTTTGTAAAGCTGTTTCTAGCTAAGTGCATCCCCTCAGTCTTTACAGTGTCAGTGGTGAGTACAGCATTATGTTAAAATAAAGGTATACTGGCCCAAACAATTGCAGTAAAGCTTAAAGTATTTTCCTTTAACCACGAGAGCAAAGGCACGTACACATAACATGACCTCAAGCCGACTAAGCCATGGTAATGATCCTTTGACTAAGTGCTAATGGGAATTCCTATGTGTGTGTATGTGTGTGAGCTCTGATGTAATACTTCAGCAGTGTGTATTATGACCCTGTGAGTAGGAGCTTTTCAGAGATTACATTAGTGAAAGTAAAGATGGACTATGGAACTTGTGTCTACACTGTGAAAAAATGTCCTTTGTAGGACGTTTGTTGTTATAGTGCTGTGTGCCTTCATGAGTAACTCGACTTGTCACCTCAAGGCTGCTTCCTTTTTTAAGATTTTCAAACACTTGCAACTGTCGAAAGTTCTTTAAAACAGGTGGAATTACCTCTTGTCGCAGGCCTTCATTTAAGCAGAGTTGGACTTTGAAGTTTAAATACTAGATAAAAGAAGTAGATTGATATATATATATATATATATATATATATATATATATATATATATATATATATATATATATATATATATATTATTTATTTATTTATTAATTTATTTATTTATTCATATATTTTTACACTGCAGCCTTTGTCTGCTCAGTAAATAGGGCATGTTTGTTGGAGAGCAGGTATTTTTACCCCAGGGAAATAAGAGACGTGTTTAAGTGGTGTGTAATGCTGTTCTCAGGTTCAGGATGTGGTTTCGCACCTCACACCTTCTGGTGAATAAGTTATATATATATAATGGAAATCTCTTATCATCACATCTGTTCAGATCAAATAGATCTCCATAAGAAGATAAAAAATAAACAAACTACACTGCAGCGCTTTTCAAAATACTGTATGTGTGTAAATGATAACTCTTCATTTTACATCCCCCCAATTTCATGGTATGTAGGTGGTAATTAGCAAGGAACTTATTTAGAATTTCTTTGAAATGATCCCAACATGTATCACAAGTTCCATGATGAAATTTCTTTGAAACAACCCCCAAATTATGGGGGAGTTATGTCATGAATGTGAATATGAATTTGAAGTGTTAAGCACTGCAGTGGTTATGGGCTTGTCGTTGTTGTTGTTGAAGTTTGTATCGTTCAGGCCGGTTTGTTACTGGTCTGCTGAAGTTAGGCAGAAACCAGTTGGAAATTAGGCTGCAACAACTTGCTTCAATTTTACAGGCCTCCTCAGCAGCAATTAGGCAGAAACTATATGGAAGTTAAGCTGCAACAATTCAGTTACATGCCTGTTATGCAGAAGTTACAAATGAGTTAAGCATTTACAATTAATCTCCTGCTGCCCTGATGTGAAGAGTAGACAAAGATGACGTCTCTGATATTTTGGGGTAAATGCTGGGGGAATTTCAAAGAAATTCCAAATAAGTTTCTTGATAATTACCACCTACTTACCATGGAATTGAGGACCTGCACAATGAAGAGTTACCCAGTAGAGTAGGGTGGAGAAGGGTCCACTCAAGGGCGCATTATGTGACAGGCATTTTCAGTAGACTTGATAAGGGCACCTTCGACCTGAGGAACATGTGAGGAAGTGTTGCTGCTGCATCTTGTTAATTTTCTGTGTTTCATGACTTCAGTGGACACACAGCACCAGCCTCGGGTAGCCAGCAGGACGAAAGCAGAAGTGATTTTTTTTTAATAAAATGTAGAATTGCTATAGTTTCACATTTTTTTCCATATGTTATCATGTACGGAAAGACCCAAAATAAACACTATGAGTGGACTGCTTGATTACTCTAAGTTAATTATTTAACCAATATTTATTAAAGCATGATTCTGTCCCAGATTTTTTCCATACAAGTGGTTGATCATGTAACTGTTCACTCTATATGATTCCCACTGTATTTAATTATCTGCAGCTTATCAGTGATGGTTAATGCAGCACACAAGTTACATAAGTGATAATTTTGCTAATGCAAAATAGGCCTGATCCTGTGCTGCTGGGGTTAAGTGCCCTGTGCTGTTTGTTGTTTTAAGAGGTAGATCATTTAGGAATTTTAGATTCTTGCACTGTCAGCGTTGTCTTGATACCGAATGATCCGTCTCACTTAACACAGATTTATCATTACCTAGAAACGGGCACACAAGCACCAACATGCCACAGATATATCAGCACCAGAGAACAGCTGTAAGTGCTGCTGTCTGCCTGCTCAAACACATGGGTTGAGGAAATGAATTTGTGTGTGTGTGTGTGTGTGTGTGTGTGTGTGTGTGTGTGTGTGTGTGTCCTGATCTATTCTTAGCCTTCTCTTTGTGGTCCATGTAGCCTTGGAGGGCTTAGGGAGATTTACGTAAGAGGGAGAGAGAGATGGGCAACACAGATCACCAGCCCAGAGGCCCAGACTCACACACACAGACGAACACACACGTCTTGTGACCCCAGCTTTCTCGATAGCACTGTCCATGCTCCCACAATGCCTTGCAGCTGTTGAACAAGCTTCTTCCATATACATATCACACATGTTTTAACATAAAGTGACAAGATGTTCGGTGACTCAGCGCTGACCCCTTTTTTCTTTCGCTCCTTTCCGTCCCCTTCACTCCATCAAAGGCTGCATGTCTCCTCTCTGCTGACGTCTCCTGCTCATGACACAACAAATCAGCTCTCTTGTGTCTTCTTTCCCCTATCTTATCTTTGATCTCCGTTGTAATGTTGTAAGTACATGAAATAAGACTTTTTCAATCCCTCCTGTGCAGGTCTGACGTTGTGGTGCTTTGCTTCTCTCTGGCTAATCCCAATTCCCTGCGCCACGTACGCACCATGTGGTTCCCAGAGATCAAGCACTTTTGTCCCCGGACGCCCATCATTCTCGTCGGCTGCCAGCTGGATCTGCGCTATGCTGACCTGGATGCAGTTAACCGTGCACGAAGACCGTTAGCCAAGTGAGCCACCTTCTATGTCAGGCATTAGTAGACATATTTAGATAATTAGCTTACTGCTTATCTCAATGAACTAGCTCCTAATAATCACATAATGGTAGAGTATGGAAACTTTTGCCAGTTTATACAAAAATGGTCCAAATTTGCAAGACATTTGGATGGAAACATGGCTACTGTAAATAAGACATTGACAGTTGCTCTATCTATCACTGATATTGTGAAGAAAAACCTGAGTATTTTGGCTGCTTTACATTTAATTTATTTACTGCAATCCCAATTGTTCCTTCATGAGAATAAAATGTAGGTAAATTCTGTTAAAATGAGTAGTGAGGTACAGATATTACTGGCTAATGTAAATTTCTTATATTATTGAGATATTCAACTTCCTACTTCCTGTTTACTTGTACTTACTTAAGTCTTTATCTCTTCCTGTCACACAGACCCATCAAACCTACAGATATCCTTCCACCAGAGAGAGGCCACGAGGTGGCAAAGGAGCTTGGGATTCCCTACTATGAGACCAGCATTGTTGCCCAATTTGGAGTCAAAGATGTTTTTGACAATGCCATCCGAGCCGCCCTCATCTCCCGTCGACACTTACAGTTCTGGAAGTCCCACCTGAAAAAAGTCCAAAGGCCCCTTCTTCAGGCGCCCTTCCTGCCTCCTCGCCCACCTCGACCCATAGTGGGCATTCCAGACCCCCCTCCCACAGATGGCGAGGGCCCTGATTCCCTTTTCTGCCAGCCACTGTGTGCAGATGTCCTTTTCCTTCTGCAAGGTGGTGCCACTCGTGTCTTTGCACACAAAGTCTATCTTGCTACTTCCTGCTCCAAGTTCTATGACCTCTTCACCCTCGATCTTGGTGGATCAAGTCTGGGGCCACGGGGGGAGGAACAGGAGAGCAAGAAAAACTTGGAGAGCGGGGAGGAAGATGAGCAGAGCAGGAGAGGAGCCAAGGAGCAAGCTGGGCGCACTAAAAGCCTGGACATTGATAAGGATGGGGTTGATGGAGGAGTGCGGGGCCTGAATCGACCCCAGCTGCTCCAGCAGGGCTCTTTGAGGACTTCCCAGAGTGATAATGCACTCCCCTCTCGAGCTCTGTACTCCCTGGGTGCACTGGGGACTGGTCGAGCACTTTCAGGATGGGGAAGGGGCTTCCTGAGTGTGTGCCTGGAGCATGTTGATGATCCTATGACTGGACGACCACGACTCATGACTGTTGTAGCCATGGATGCACTTATACAGGAAGAACCATTTAAGGTAACTGGCCTAAAAGAATCAAGACATTCATATGTTATAGAGGAAAATAACACAATTTTCCCTTAAAAGTCCCATCTCTTTGTGCTCTGTGCTCCAATAACAGTTGCGCAAGCTTGGTACTCAGATGAACCCTTGTCAACTTACTCCTTTCCTGTTTCCTCTGCCTACATATGTTATTTGCTAAGCGATGTTGAAAAGAGAAACAAATTTTGAGGATGGTTAGATGTTGCAGGGGGACCTTCAAAGCAACATATAGGACTACAGTCACATTTTAGTTAACTTTGCAAAATGCTAAGAAACTTGTTAGCTAACAGTTTAGCTAGCATCTGAATGCAGTGCAGCTAACTAGCCAGCTTTTTGCTAACATGAGCTATCAGATAATAATAGTAGAAACTAGTTAGCTAATGATTGATGTAGATTAGAAATAGATGTATATTAATTTAGGTATGATATTGCCACTCAGCCATGTTTCCTGTTTTTCCCAGTGGCCACTCGTGATATTGCAGTGAAAAATTCCCCTGCAGCCCAAAAAGCATGTATCCCTCAAGTCACCATTATAATCAATTACCAATCAATTATGACTCAGGAGGAGTTTTTATATTTCTAAAGTTTTCCTAGAGCCGAGAAAATAAATGGAAAGTCTTTGGGCCGAGCGGGAACTCCTGAGAGAAACACTACTGCATATATTCAGTGTTACACATACTGTGGAAATAAATCTGCAAGCTAGAAAAGTTTTTTGACAAATGTGTCAGGAGAAAGAGCTTTTTGGTTTCCCAGAGCTGCATATTTGAGGTGTGGTTCCTCTCTGGTTTCAGGCGGTGCTTCAGTACCTGTACACAGGCAGTCTGGATGAGGGCAGAGGGGATCTGATGCAGGTGGCTACCATCGCAGAGCTTCTTGAGGTGTTTGACCTGCGGATGATGGTGGCAAATGTCCTCAACAGAGAGAGCTTCATGAACCAGGAGATCACCAAGGCCTTCCATGTGCGCAGAGCCAACCGCATCAAAGAGTGTCTCAATAAAGGGACCTTTGCTGGTAAACCACTGTGCCAACCATTCAGTGCTGTTCAGAACTTTCTAGCATTGGTGTCATTGTAAATGTTTTCCATTTATGCATCAGTAGGTGTTTGTAAGTGTGAGCATGTGTGCGTGTGTGTGTGTGTGTGTGTGTGTGAGAGAGAGAGAGAGAGAGAGAGAGAGAGAGAGAGAGAGAGAGAGAGAGAGAGAGAGAGGAAGAGAGAGATAGTGTGACTAATATGGAAAGTTGATTTTGAGAATGTGTGAGAAAGTACAAAAAAAGCTAATTTCCAGCATTCTCTTTCAGTCTCTGAAAATGTACACCATGTGTACATTTGATCATACACTTTTCATTGAATATTTGCTATAAAATATGCATTTTTGTGTGTTTTATTTCTGAAGACCTGTTAAAGCCATCGAGCCATTTGATGGCTTCAGTTTCAGTCTGCTTGGTTGTCTTGTGTTTGCTCTTGTGTGCTTCCTGTGTCTTGTGTTTGTGTTGTGTTGTCTGTCCCCTAAGCTGTTCTGTATGCATGTTGTCACAGCATTTGCAGCCAGTGCCAGATATCTGCTGTCTCCCAACAAAGTCTGTCTCACATTCACTTCTTTCTATACTTTCTTTGTTGACTTCAATAAGAATCCTTTGTTAAATGCTTATGAGAGAATTTATTGATAAATGAAACTGTCAGATCAATTGTGTAAACAGATCTGCCTTATCCTTTTTATTGTGCAACCTAATACAACCTCTAGTGGAGTGGGTGGATTTGAAGGTCTAATCACAAACTAGTTGGGTACACTGTGTAAAATGTAAGTAAAAACAAAATGCACTGATTTATAAAAACTTTTTGACCTTTAAACAATGAAGTATGAATGAAATCAAAAGTCTTTGTACTGTATTCAACTGAAAAAAGGTTGACTTTTTATTTTTTATAAATCTTTGCAAATTGCATTCTGTTTTTATTTCTGTTTTTATATGCTTTTCACAACATCCCAACTATTTTGGAACTGGAGTTGCACAAAGAATTATGGGTAGCTGAAATCCTTTGCTCTCAGATTTAGCCCTTTATAGCTTTATTACACACAGTTGCTGTGTTCCCTATCAACACTTTCTCTACCAAATCTCAGGTCCAGAGTCCACTCAGGATTTACCCCATGACCTACTACCCTGCGTGTGCTCTCCTTCCCTTATTCTATGTCAAAAGCTGTTCTGTCTTTCTGTCAATTTATCTCTCTGTCTGTCTACCTGTGTCTATGTCTCTGTGTGTGTCTGTCTGGCCTTCTGTCTGCCTGTGTGTATGTATGTCTGGACGTCTGCCTTGTCTGTCTTTCCCCCTCTGTAGCTTGGGCTTCTGTGGCACTCCACGAGATGAATGCTCTTTTCCCACCCCGGTTTTAGATGTGGTGTTCCGTCTGGATGATGGCTGCCTCCCGGCCCACAAGCCCCTGCTCATCTCCAGCTGCAACTGGATGGCCGCCATGTTCCGTGGCTCATTCATGGAAAGCTACATTGAGGAGGTGAGTTCAGAAATACCCGGAAGAGGCTGAAGATGTAGTTAGACTTGAGGTTTGAGGAGAGATTAAGTTTCAATGTCCAGTTAAATAAGGCCTCAGCCTTTAGGGGAAATCTAATCACACACTTGTACTCAGCGCTTTTGTAAACAACAGCAGTAGCAGCTGATAAAAGAATCAATAAATGAGGTAAAGGTAAATGGGTCACTTGATAAGGGTGAGATCATGCAATGGCCAAACGTTCTGAAGCTTGTCTGCAGCTAATCTGACCTACTACTGGACCCATCGGCCTAATATTATTTTGCATGTATAACTGTGTGTTCGGTGATTGACAATGTTTGATAAAACTATTTCACTGATAGCACTTTTTCATACTCTTTTAATTGGAGACATATTCATGAAATTGAACAACCTGTGGGCATCTAGTAAGTGAAGCTTTATAGCTCAGGATGCCAGGGTTGCAAACCATGTGTGAATATGGTTGAAGCTCTGCAAATACAAAGCCTGTGATAGTAGAACTAGGATGTTTCACTAACCTGTCTCAGTAAAGTAAGTCCAGAAGAGTCACCCTTTTGAGGTCAGCATTCCCCAAGTGGCGGGTCCGGTTACTTTGGGTGTGCTCTCACCTGAGGTTCAGCTTCTGGCTGCCTGGTGCTCCGCCGGGGGCAGGGCCCCTGCACCGGACCTGACCTAACCACAGAGGAAGTTCAAGCCTCCGACTGTCTTTAAGTTGATGCTCCCTGGACTGTGTTCCAGAACCAGATCGCCCGGGGTATGGTTACTTTCAAGGTCTGTGGGGTTAGGTTACGTAGATTCAGGCCTTCAGAAGGACTGGAAGTAATCAAATAAACAGAGAGACAGGAAATAGGAACATAAATTTACAAAAACTGTATATGAAGTTTAAGTGTAAATCTCAAAGTTATAGAAGACATCGTAAAAGAAAACTAATGTTGACTTGAGGAAGAAAACCATTTAGTTTTTTGTATTTCCACGTGGATAGCCTGGATGTTATTCCAGAACACATCATGTGAGTGGGTGTGAAAAAAGCTACTGCAGCTATTGTGGACGGTGGTGAAAAACAGGACATCAGCATCAGTGAGGGGCCACAGCGTTTTCTGCTGGTGGGCTACCGGTGTCTATGGTTACTCTAAACAGCTCGTGTTAGTGACTATTGTGACATTGTTTATGGCATGAAGCTGGCACAGCATAGAGGGCAGGTGTTTCGGAGACAGAGACTCAAAGACTGACTACACAATGAAGCCGTCAGCATTTATGAGCAACAGTGAATTTACGTTTGCATATGAACGTATCTGCATTTTTTACCTAAATGTTCTACAGTACTAATTAGTGAATTTGATTTTATATGTTAATAGGAAGCTGCAGTTATTGGATTGTCTGCTGGCTTTAATCCTCCTTGGTCAGGGAGAGGTGTAGCCTGCTAAGTGTTACTAATGTACACACTGCATTTTCAAATTGCAATGCCGTTGGCTGACAATATATCATATTCACTTCTAGCAGAAATGCTTGCTAAAACACTTAACTGGTCTTTGGAATGGAAGTGGAGCTTTAAGAGCAACACACAATAACATAATTACACAACCTTGACACAGCAGATGGTCTAGTTATATTCAATTTAAAGAATCAATACTTAAGAATGTGTTAAAAGGCAAAAAGGATAGTTACAGTTTTTGTAGTGGGGTTGTATGAGGTGCTTATCCATAGTCAGTGTATCACCTACAGTAGATGGAGTTCCTGAGTACCAGTGTAGGAAGCTAAGCAATGTACTGCTGTGGACAGGGTCAGCAGCAAAACGTATTTCAGATACCTAAAAAAAGGCCCACTTGAAAGTTTAAGTGCAGACACCAGACTCTTAGGACACAGAAGTCTACCGCTGCCGGGAACAGTTAGTGTTATTGCGGCGAGTTTGGTGTTTTAAAGGGTTAATTTGGAAAGACTGAAGTCACACTGTTGTCAAATCAGCAAAAGACCTACAACTCCTCTGTTCTGGGAGGTATAATTACTTATTTTGCTAAAGGAGTCTGATTGCTTGTGGCTTATATGATGGCGGTTGCCTATTGGAAAAGGGTGTCACATAAGGCGGTGAAAATATTCTAAATATAGTGTACACTATACACTTAGTATCCTATACTGGTAGTCTAAACTTATTTAAAGGTTATATGTTTAAGCCACCTTACAGAGTTAAAAAGTAGCAGTTGATGATGCATCTAACTCTGAAGTCAGATTAGGGATATTGAGGAATAATACTAATATACCTATTTAAATTAAACAAAATTATTCAGTTCCACAAGATTAAATTGAACTTAATGGGTTTGGATCATTTCAGGACACAACAACATGAGCCTTTAGGTCATTTTAAACCTGCCACCATAAATAAATAATGCTGAACTTAACATTAACATTGCACATAGGCTACTGTACATGTCTTCTAGGTGTGTTCGTGTAAAGGTGTATATGTATATATTGTTTTATTTATTTACTTATTGTTTTTTATTGATTATATGTTGAATGAAGGGGATACAACTTACAATTTTATTGTGCAACCTTGTGTTGTAAAATGACAGATGAATTAACTTTGACCTTGAACAGACTTTATCACTGTACTATCGTATTACAACTGTTGTTGTCTTGTGTTTTGGAAGAGCATTTTATATATAAGTCCATTATATGAGACTTCAATGCAGAACCTGTAACAATAGCTGTGAAAGTAGTGTGTGATTAGCCAATGCTATTTTCATGCTCATGCCACACTTCCCTCTCAGTATTTTTAGGATCACACAGCTCAGTGCGCATGCTGTTGTGTGATAACATGACTATTCTCGTTTTGTGCAGAACAATATTAAGATATATCTGTCATTGTTTATTATTAGCATTATTATTAATTAATTAATTTGTTTATTAGTTAATTTATTTGCAAGGGACCGTGGCAGAGACATTGTAGCAAGTTACAGTAACAAGATACAGATGTGTTGCATGAATGGTTTCTAGCTGAGGCTGATTTGCAACCTCTGTGGTTAGGTTTTTCTACTGCCACTCATGACAGAAAATAACAAGAATTCATTAGTACAATTGAGAACATAATAGTGAAGTGCATAATCTGAAATCAATGATCAGTGATCACAGGTTTTGCTTTGTTGTGATAGGGCACTTCTAAAACATATTCCTTTTACTGAGAAGGATGACTGAGCAAAAGTGGTTTTGCGCTGTGCCGCCCTACAGTTGCCATTTGCTAATTCTCTAGTCGCTGTTCTCTCAGAGTCCCTCGTGGCGTATGAACAAAGCACAGTTGGTGCAATATGGAGAACAAATTTAAAAAACAATCTGATAAAAATGAGAACTTGATAAAGCTGTCAAAACTGAGAATCAGTATAGTGGTAATGTAGTGGTATATAGTAATAGTGGTGCCATTTCATTTGTTTAGTGCTTGTTTGCATAATGATGTATGAGGTTTGACAGTTGACTGTGAGGCACAGCACCATACAGTAACATAATAGGATAAGTGTGAAAATACCATGGCATGCATGAACAATTGTTCTATCATTCAAAAACTAGTATTCTTTTTGGTATTAGCAACATCATAGAAACTTCATACAATAAACATGTTTACATGGACCGTCACTTATAGTTGCTAATACAAAAAACGTAGAACAACATATGTGCATAAAAGCAAACAAACAAATATGAAAAAATGGGGATGCACTTATAATAAATACCTAATGTAGCTGTGTTCTTAAATAGCAAAAGATCCTTGAAAATCTACTTCTTGTAGCTCATCATATTATACACAATTACACATAATCCCGTAAGAAGTTTAAATATAACCTTATCGTATCCCACAATCCCCGATCAAGGTGCCTTAATGTGGCAGCAGCTTTTTCCATCCCATTTAAGTCCATGAACGCTTCCAACAGCTCAAGCTAAAACAGGTCCGAGTTCTTATCTTCTAAGTCAAAGCAATTTTCCGTTCAGAAGCAAGACAACCCAATATTACAAATCTCATTTTCCTTACATGGAAAACATGCATTTTGTATCCTAGTAAACATAGTATCGGTCAGTGGTTCCCAACTGGTTTTCCTTAACAGACCCCTTTTGTATCATCGTCAGCCTTGACGAAAGAGTTGTTCAAGAATTTCAACCATCCACGAAGAACGCTTTCTTCCAAAAAGGGTTCTTAATGAAACCCTTAGTCTTATAAAGAACCTTTGAACGCTTTCTTTAAAAATGGTTTTTCAGAAGCAAATGGTTCTGGGTAGAACCTAAGCCCTTCAGTGGGAACCCTGTAGGAATCTTTATTTCTAAGAATGTACAATACAATTATTTTGACATCTTGACATCTCATTAGCCCATTCTTGGACTGAAGGCACCCCAAATCTTCCAGATGAATTTGTCTGCCTATCATTCATTAATAGTTGGGACCCAACTTATAATGTGTTTGTCTCATGTCCTTAAATTGTCTTTTCCCTTGAGATGCAGTTTTTTAAGCCATTCAGGGACTGATATCTCATTTACACCCTCAAGTCATTGCAGCTATTTTTCTTTTCCTCCTTACCATTAGACCTCAGCTTTATGAGTTTGCAAATAAAACAAACCTGGCACTAAACGTTTAATTAACCTCCAGGACAGCAGATTGAGGGGCAAATGAACACCTGTCAGTGCATCTGGTCTTATCCATAAATGTCCCATCACCGTGAGTGTGTCCACTCATTAATGCTTCCAGGCCCCAGCTGGGGCTTTGAGCTCCAGAGTCTTGGTGTTGTGACATTTTAGCTATAACTAGAGGTCATGCCTCGCTGACATTTCCTAATTGGCTATGAGAGTGGAGGTTGAAGAGCGTCTCAGTGGGTACTCTCCTGCAGGGTCCAGGTCATCGCTCTTATCATCGTCTTCCTTCCTTTCATCCGTCCTTCCTGGGCTTAGACTGCTTTACCTGCTGCTGACTTGCTGTTGGTCTGACTAACAGTAATTAAGGTCTTGCTTATTTCTATGTGTTTATTTGAGCCTGAAAAGCAGCATCATCAGTGGCTTTGGTGTAGCTGAGGTCTAATTGATCATATGGCGCCATCTAGAGGTCAATATAGGTGATTGTTTTTTATAGTGGACTTTTGGTTTGACTTTTGTCAACCATAAAACATTACCCTAATATTAAACTAGATTAACTGAGCATATCTGTCTAATGATCACCTAAACTTGTTGGTCTGTATTAATTGATTATTCTATTTTTATAGGAGAATAATTTGCATAATCTAATGTTTTGTCTGTTCCTTTGGTTTACACTGATATTCACTTGAATAAGGGTCTGAATCTGATATATTTAATGCACATTAAAGCTGTTCTTGCTTCTCACTGTTCTCAGCATACTGTAGCAGAGCTATCTGCATGTGCTTTGGGTTCTTTAGCTTTAGCCACATTGCTCACATCAGTTGCCCACAGACAGCGCTTTCATCTGAGTCTAGATCAAAGAGAATGTGACCAGAGTGGCACATCCTCTGCCCTTTACCTCCACAAACCCACTGCACTGCTTTCACTCATATTACTGTCTATCCATTCTAGCCATTACACTTCATATAGCATACATGAATTTGCCATCATCTTTTTTGTATGTTTGTGTCTTTTATTTTAGCATGGAGGACCCACTGAGACAGAGGTCTCTTTTCCAGGGGGCCCTGCAGCAATGCAAAATGGAATAGAATATATACTTATAAACACAGCTCTACACATTTATGTATACATTTGTATATTTACAGATATATATACACATCAGACCATACACACTATGTGAACACTTGAAACAGTTGCACTACTGTACCTTTAGTTTGAAAATTATTCCTTGTAATGGCTGCAGCAATACTGAAGGCAGCCCTCCACATTCAGTCCCATACCTATGGAGTTTTTAGAGTGACGGAGTCTTGAGATCGAATTGTATGTCTTGAGATGTTGACTGACAAAAGACAGGTCAAATACAGAGGGAATTTACCAATTAGTGCTCTATAAATAAACAATACTGTGTTGCTTCCTCCGTTGAACCGGAGAGGACCATCCAACAGTATGACACAGGTCACAGTGGTGAATTTGGAACTCCTTACCTGTGTCAGATAGCAACACTCCAAAACCAGCAATACTGCAGCCTGCACAATCTGCTTTACTGAGAATAGTAAGGCAGGACTTATTTTGATTGGAAAAAAATCTATGCTTGACTTTGCCAGCTAAATTTGAAATGTGGGACCTAAAAGACAGATCGTGATCTAGCCAGATGCTCCACTACTTATACTGTTGGATGGACTCAATGTCTATGTTGTTTAAGGTGGACAGATGTGCATCTTTGAGGCCAATGTTCTGTCTGTACTTTCATAATTTTTTTTTTTCAAAAATTCAGCCTTACATTGAGGACCATCCGTTCTCTATATTGACTTCCTTCATTTCTCATGTGTTTTTGTTTCCTCTTGATCTGGTCATTTTCCAGGTACCCATTCCTAACACCAGTACAGCCTGTATGCACGGCGTCTTGGAGTTCTTGTACTGCGGTCTGCTGACACCCTGTCCTGGTCTGGAGCCCATGGAACTGATTGTTCTGGCCAACCGTCTCTGTTTGCCACGACTGGTCGCCCTCACAGGTAATGACTCTCTCTGCAGTGTTAGAAATGTTGAACGAACTACGTTTCATCAGTGACTCAGTATCAGATTGTCGCAGTGAGGTGTGTTTAATACAGACTTCCAGATAGACTAAGAATGTATGACTGGGAGATAAAGATGCAGCTTCACTGGTGCATGTAAACAGTAAATATTGACATGATTTTGTACATTTTGTGAATCTTCAGAACAGCACGCTGTGGATGAACTTCTCCAGTTGGCAGTGAAAGGGGGCGACATTGATGGACAGGTGTTGGCTTACCTTGAGCTTGCACAGGTCTGTCCCTTAACTAACAATTAATTCATAATTTATTTAATAATAAGTTAATAATAAGTTGTATTTTTAAAATGATATTTTGATAACAATCAGTTTCTCCTTCTGCAGTTCCACAATGCCAAGCAACTATCAGCTTGGTGTCTCCATCACATCTGCACTAATTATAACAGCATCTGTCGCAAGTTTCCCAAAGACATGAAGGCCATGTCTCCAGGTACAGACGCTTCTTTGCCTCTCTTGGCCTTGATGATGTAACATCTTTCATACATGTAGCTTTCCCCTCAGTAAAACTCCTACAAATTCTGCTTTGCAGTGATAGTTTGAACAATTGTAGCAAGCTGTGACTTGTTCATAGCAAACATTTGGTTGGAGTGGGAAGACAGAATTTTTGTACTGGTGCAGGGTATCTAAAAATAAAAATAATAGTAGGAGAAACACATTTCCCCCTCATGGGCTGTTTATGTAAAAAAAAATTAGCAGAGAAAAACGGTGTGTTGCATTAAAGGCAACATCCATCTTCATCTTACATGAAGGTGTCAATGCATTTTACAAAAGTTGTTGGAAATAAAGGTGCTAACTGGAATCATAAAGGGTTCTTCGCCTTGTCTCCATAGAAGAACTTTTTATAAAGGTTACACTTGGAACCTGCTCAGAGGGTTTTATGTAGAAGCCAATGTAAAGGGTTATACCCCCCCTATAACAGGTTCTACAGAGAACTCTTCTATGGTGTAATCATTCCACTCAGAACCCTCTCTTGGGGTTCTATCCTGAACCGTTCCATCTTCTAAGGATGCTGGACAACTAGGGTTCTACCAACAAATTCTTTTTATAACTCCATCAATGAATGGCACAATGGCACAATGTTCTTTGTACCATAATATAAAAGGGTTTTATCTAGAACCCACCCTGGGGATTCCACTGAGAACCCTGTTATGTAATGGTACAAATAACCCTTGACAAAAGAGTTCTTCTATGTTTCAGTAACTTGAAGAACTCTTTATTTCAAAGGGTTATTTGGGTGAAAAGGGTTTGTAATGGAACCTTTAGTTTTACAGAGAAGAGGTTCTGGGTAGAACATCAGCCCTTCAGTAGAGTATATAGATGGTAGCACCCACCACAACTGACTCTAACCATCCAGCCAGGTCATCACAATACATGCAAAGTGTGTAATCTTTACATATTTCAGCATATTTATTATAATTTCTTAAGTTGACCTTGCACATACAGCATACTATGCTACATACTTAGCATTGTCAATTTGTACATATGTATTATTATTAATTACTTATTCTTAATCTGTGCAGTATTCTTAATTTGTATGCAATCCTATTTTGTAAAGCTGCTACAATGAACTCTCATATTTTGTTGGTTTCATTGTAAATCAAATGATTCTGATTGATGTCTTTGTCTTCCTCTCTGTAGAGAACCAGAGGCACTTTGAGAAGCAGCGTTGGCCTCCTGTGTGGTTCCTGAAGGAGGAAGACCGCTACCTGCGCTCACAGAAGGAGCGCGAGCGTGAGGAGGAGATCCTGCGCAAGCAGCACACCAAACGGGGCTGGTGTTTCTGGAGACACCCGTCCTCCTCTCCACACATCTCCTAAAGGGTCGCCTCCACTGACTTCTTCATCCTCACCTGGGTCGTCCCACCCCAGGATAATTAACCCCCCCCCCCGTAACGCGTATGGAGGAGGTCGCCTTTGGACCCTCTATCAGTGGAGAAATGACTCTCAGTGCAACTACGCCTGAATGTCAGCATGTTTGGGGGAATGTATGTGCCTCTTTATAAATGTGGGTGACTTCATGAGTGCATTTTGGAATGCTTGTGTGAAGAGTTAACTGAAGGGTATGTGCGTGGATGTGTGGGTGTATGTTTGCGGTTCTTATGATTGAGTAATGCTTCCGAGTTGAGTGCTTCCCAGACGCCCTGATCTGTAAGGGCCTGCGGCGTTGCAGTGCAGCCCCTTGTCCCTTCCACAAGAGCTCTGTCCCTCCACCAGCACTCACAGCGTCCCGGCCTTTGAGTGATTGGACTGGGAGCAAGGGCTCTCTATCTCTCTCAGTCTCCATCCTTCACATTGACCTTAATGACTATTACACATTGACCACCGTGGCTCCTCTTGTGGAGCTTACCTCTGCCTTCACTTCTACGCAGACTGTTAGCTTGCACACACAGCCCCGTGCAAAAGATCCACCCCTCTAAAACCAGCACTGGATTCCCAGGAACTGACACCTACAATGTAACTATTATTATTTTGATATAATTTCACCTTTTTATATATTTTTTTTTTGCGCCTTCTAGGACACTCTTATCAGGGTAAATGGCGCACACTACTCCCAAGAAGTGCTGAGCACCTTGATCTCCATCTGAACCACGATGGGAACATTGTTCCCAGGTCTGAGTGTAAGAGCAACCGGAAAACCTTTGCCAACACTGTAAAAATTAAAAAACTGAGAAAACTCAAAATTTCAAGCCAGCCTACTTAAGTAGATTTTTAATTTTTTTAGTTTTGAGCCCAACCTTATCTCTTGTGTTTCGAAAAGGTTTTATGAACTAATAATATTTTGTTGAGGTAATTTACTTTTGTTCTTTAGATGAACTTTGAGTTATAGAAACCCCCAAAAATTGAATTTCAAAAAATGTTGAGTAAATTCATTCAAGTGGAAGAAATCAATGGCAAATAATTTAATATTTTTAGTTGCGTCCATTTAATTTTAAAACATCCAAATGATGACAAAGAGTTAAGTTTATCCAAAGAAGAAAAGTAAATTATAGCAAGAAAAGATTGTAGTTTGGCAAAAAAGTATTTCAAGGCAACCACCTTTTGAATCAAACTCAATCTTTAGTTGAGTTAATTTACTTCCTTTGGATAAACTTGAATTTATGAGTTGTATAAACTTAAAATTATGTGTATTTTAAAAAAATTGTTCACAGTCATTATTTGGCTGCTTGAAAAATATTAACCTGTATTCACTTTCACTTCAGATGAGCTCAAAGATTCAAGTTTATCTCAAGAAGAAAAGAAAATGATCTCAACAATAGATTACAGGTTGGCAAAACTGTGTTTAGTTTATTCTCAAAACTTAAGAGTTTGAGTTTAATTCAAAGCTCAAAAATCTACTGAAGGCATTTAAATTATGAGTTTTCTCAACTTGTCTTTACAGTGACGTTAGGACGCTCGAGTCAGGAGGCTTGATCATAGCTATCAGCCTTCAGTTTATTACTGATGTAATGACTGATGTCCATTATCCACCCCTGCACTCCCACCCTCTCCTCCTGCGCACCACACGTGCAAAAAAAAAGAAAAGCAAAATGAGGTGGACTCACCAAACTGCACTTCAGAGACATTCAAAGTGACCACTCTATAGCAATGATGAATGGGGTTAAAGAGGGCTAGCCTTACTTGATACCTCTGCCATGGAGGAGTGATGGCTACAGTGTTAAACAAATGTAACGTCCATGACCACTAGGTTGCGTTGAAGCACCTCAGCCAGCCTGCCTTTACACCCCTACACCACTAGGGGCAGCACTGCTCAGGGCCCCAGCACTAACCTTCACAGTAACTGACACAGGAGTTTTTATGCCTGTGGTTTCTTCACTCGAGTTTTTGATTATTAAGCTCAACAGTATGGCTTAAATCCTTGCAAAGTGTTAGAAGAAAGCTAAAGCACATTCACAGTGTTATTAATGCATTTAAAAGCTGATTTTTCACCTAATTCTGAATACCAAAGCTGTGATTCTTTTGATGTTTTGCTTCCCTCCTGGTTCCCTGTTTCCTTTAGTGGCAAAAGGGGATGGAGGAGAAAAGAGCGAGGAGAAAAATGGCTTTTAGCAGAAGAAGGTTGCATATGTATATATATAATAATTTAATCCCTCCTTGTGGTGTTTTTTCAGTCTGTGGTGTCAGGAGAAAAGTGTCACTGCTGGACATTGCCTTCCATTCCTTTTGCTGGAATTGAAAATGGTGCTCAAGACACAATAAGACAGTGTCCACATGAACACACACAGACACACACATGTGATTTTATGTTAACAGTTGAAGCGTCTGTCTAGTTGTTTAGTGTTTACCTGTGATGAACGTGCAGAAATGTGATGATAGTATTCAAATTTGACACATGAGCGTTTTTTTTAAACCTTAATTCCTCTTCTCCATTCGCTAACAGTCTGTAAGAGGTCATAATAGGTCAGTAGTATTGTCTTTTGCTGCTTTTGTATTGTATTTGCTTCCTCGTTAACCAAGAACTTTGGATTGAATTTGCAGTCTTGAGTGTTGTCTCAAACTGCATAAGAGCGCAAATCGGATTTTCTCGTTAAGGGTGCTAATTTCTTTGGGCTTTAGGCCCGAATGTGAAAACGAGACTTTGTGGTGATGAGTTTCTATTAGCACATCGTTCTATTTGTGGGTTTGCGCCCCTCAGCTTCGCCCAGGCAACTGTAGGAGACAGATTGTGCGAAACATGTGATGCGTTCTGCTGTTGTCCACGGGAGGGGTGTTAAAGTCATTGTCAGCCACCGAAATAGAAGTCAGACGTGATCTCACGAGACCCAAGTGAGAATTGAGCTGAATCCTCTCTGAAAAAGAATGGGAAGTGGAGAAGAAGTGAACAAGTCTCACTCAGCATTACATGCAACCTACATATTTTGGATTTTCTCCACAGATATTTAATCTCATCCCAGTGCAAGGCTTTAGGGATTCAGAAATGAGTCCTAAAGAGGAGACGGTCAGGGGGACAGTTTTTGATGGACTTCCATGACCTCTTTTTAGTTCCCCATAGAAGAGATGGCTATTAGATTTGTCTTACTAGTGGTTGGTATGACCCATTAAGCCTCTTCACTCGGTCCATGTGCCTTATAGTTGGACAAAACTAAAAACTAGTTTGGAATTTTAAGCAACATGTCAGTTCAATTGTACAGATAGGTTTTGCAGCAGTGAATATGATGGACACAGTAGACAACTGAGAGCCGAAATCCCTCCCCTTCCAGTGGACTACCATGGGACCTTACTTCAGAAAAAATGTGTTCAGTAGTCACTGGCAAGAGACAAATAATCTTTTGATCCCACTTGAATTTCACAGATGATTTTTGTTAATTTAAAATATAAATATAATATAAAATATAATTTTACAAGTCAGGAAAGTCATGGTTTGTCATAAAACTATGAAGTATAACCTCCTGTCTCAACCACAAGCTAAACTTTAATCCCCCTGCTCCAATGCCTCCAAGCACAGCCATGAGCGCTATCTTTTTTTTTCTTTTGCTCATCCAGACCCACAACACACACACACACACACACACACACACACACACACACACACACACACACACACACACACACAGACACACACACACATGCCATAGACTACCACTCATATTTTTTCAGAAGTCAGGTCCCAACGATTACACCAAAAGGGGAGGGGCTTTGCCTCTCTATGGCCATGATAAGGTCATAAATGTAAAGTAGATTATGGTGTTGCTTTATGCACTCTCAGCCATTATTCTTTTTGAGGTGATTTTTGAGCCACTCGAGCCATGCCTGTGGAGAATCTTTAGGCCTACTGCTTGTTTTTATGCAGATAAAAGGCCTTGAATTTATTAATTATAGAGTAGTAGAGTAGGTTGGTCTAATCATATGGCCTTTGATTTGTATGTTTTGTAGATTGGTAATTATTTGGATGTAGAAAGACTCACATCGTGGTTGGAGATTAGAGAGGTAGAAATAAAACAGAGTAACAGGTTGATTCCTGTAGTGTAACTTCAAAACCACCGACGTTGACAAAGCAAAGCTTTTTAATGAGCACTGGCTGGCCTGTGTGCTGAGAGGTGCAACCACTTTTGGAATGTGGTAAATTTGCATGGTGGCCTAACTTTGTCATTATAATGACACTTTGTTGTTGGAATGCACTTTCTTCTTCTTTTTTTTATCTATGACTTTACCTTCCTGTGCTTAGCATGAATTGTTCCTTATGTAAGATTGTTTTTAAACATAATGATTGTAGCACAATATTTCCACTCAAGTCTTTCAAATTTTCCCACAACTTGCTCAGTGAGGGGGAGCTGAAACAACACAGCTTATCCAGCCTCTTATTTTAAGGTCTAGTAGGCACTGAACCCCACAGTAGCTCTCTTCTTGCTATGTGGCTTTATGCACAACTCAGTTTTTACTAAATTAGCTCAGCACAGCTTAAGGTAGCATCAAAAAATAATATATACAACTTTGAATAATATGCTGGGACATTCTGCAGAGGATCTGTTGCTGCTGTGCAGTGTTACAGCTTTCCCTTTTACGCTGTTACTGTAGTTAATACAATCAACTTATTATTATGATTTTTAAGATATTAGGTTGAGGGCTTAAAACTCAAAATTGTAAAAAGCTCAATTTTAAAGGTCCAGTGTGTAAGATTTAGGGGGCTTTATTGGCCGAATATGATTAGAATGTAATATAGTACGTTTTCACTAGTGTATAATCACCTGAAAACAAGAATTGTGTTTTTGATATCTTAGAATTAAACAGTTTGCATGAGAGCACGGGTCCTCTTCCACAGAGTTGTGTTTGGAAGGAGAGGGCGAGATGAGTCGCATTCAATTAGATGTCACTAAGTCCTACACACTGGTCTTTTAACTGTAATCAAGTATTGTAATGCCCGTATTTTAAGAATGTCCTAAATAGTAGAAAGCCAAGTGCAATGTTTGGGTTTAGCCTGCATGTAATGTTGGATGAACTGGGTAAAGCATAATGCATGTTTGACATGAGTTTGACATAGGCTTCTGTATATACAGCAAAGTTTATATCCTTGGGATTGGGACCCTGTCGGGATCACTTGGTATGCATATGGGGTGGTGGGAAATTACCAAAACTGAAAAAAAAGAAAGAAAGAAATTAATTTATTAAATACTAGGGGTGTCACAATTATCCAAAACCATGATCAATTAGACTTTCCTCTTTAAAGGAATAATATGCAATATTTAAAAAAAAAATTATAAAAAAAATCTTCTTTGAATGTTTAGTCTATATAGGACAACAACAGCTGGTAAGATATGGTGTGTTGTCTTTGAAGTGTTGTTTTTTTTCTTAGGATGCATGCCCCTGCAAGTAGGCTAGGATGGAAAGAACAAAAATAAGAGAATCAGCCATTCTGACATTGATTTGAATTAATCTGAAAGCTCATTTCGATCAGTTTTCAATTTAATGTTGAAATTGTGACACCCCTATGGAATACTGTCAGGTTTGAAACAAATGACATAATTGCTGTAACAGTTAATTGGATTGTTAGATACTTCCAGTTTATTACAACTTGAATATTTTTTTACATATTGGGGTAAAAAATTTACAATTGTGGCAAATAGAAATAGAAAGTTACGGGCCAGAAAAGGTTGAGAAACCCTGGTATACAGAGTAGGAGAGAGAGTAGCTTGTAAGCTTTATTCAGCCCTCAGTATTTCTCCACACTGCCCCTACAGGCCAAAGTTACATTGATTTGGATTGTCTTGTTCTATTTTATCACATCCTTTTTTACTGTCACATGTGTTTTGAGTGGAGCTTTCCTTCCTTCCTTCTTAGCAGGCCTGACCATCCTTTTGAAACATGAGGCCTAGTGACTGAGAGAACACCTTGTTTTTTTTTTATTATTATTTTTTTTTTTTTTTGGTAGTTCTGGTGTCTCCTCTCCTGTGCCTTCAGTGAAATCTCACTCTTTTGGCTCAGTGCAGGCTGGGCTTTAAAATAAAGTCAATTAAGCCAAGAAACACACATGTGAGCACAGAGAGAAAAAAGTAGGCAGCTTTCTTTAATGTGCAGTATCTTAGCATAGTTACTGGGGTCATAGTGATACAACTTCCAATGATAATTACACAGATATGGAGCTTTACAAGTTTAGTAGGTAATATCAACTATGCTAAAGCAACAGATAATGATGAAATGACCAAGAAACCCAGCAAACCAGCAGTTTTAAAATATTTTCGCACTCTTTCAGGTGCCTGCACTTTCTATTATGTAGCCTAATATTGTACAACTTTTTTGACATTGAAGTATGCTAAGTCTTTATATTTACCAGTTTTCTTGCTCAAAATTACACTTTTTCATGATCTCTTTCTCTCAAATTCAGCAGTACACCTTATTGCTTCCACTATTTAGCTGTGATTTACTGATTGTATGTTGCAATCATGCATAAAGTCAGTGTATTCTGAGTTGGGGAACAGCATCTGTGAACTACTGGTTGGATTAAAGGCAGATATTAGCTGTGACAACTATATAAACAGTATCTTATGCTTTAAAGAAGATAGTTGTTATCCAAAGTCCAGTACAGTGTTGTAAATTTGAGTCCCGGCTGGAATTAATCTCTCACCTTATAACTGCTCACCACACTGTATGTATTAAACTAAGCTGGTGTATACATAGGAGTGTATGCACAGAGAGACCCAGGACAGGGAGAGTGTTCATATAGACAGACATGGTGTGATTAACCCCTGGTCTATAATGTAACTTTTAAGTGGATCGTATATACTATATAGTATTGTTATGCACCTTTGTTTCCATTGACTCATCGAGGAGTTTTATTAACATTGAACTGCTCATGTTGTTGTGTGTATTACAATAAAAAGGCAAAAGAAAAGAGCACACCACACTCACAAAACTATTAAGGGCTTTCAAGAAAATATACAACAATCAGAATGTTTTGCTGCTGTTGCAAAAAATGTTTTGAAACTAAAAAAAATTTGTAATATTTTTTGAACCACTGTGATTTGTACAAAATTTAAAAAAAAAACAAAAGTAGATTTTTTTTTTTCTTTTTTTGCCATTTCAGTATTTTGATGTTTGACATGGATTTTATTAAAACTGTTAATCTTTTGAACTTGTCTCACATGTGTGTTTTTCTCTGTAAGTTAGAGATTTTTTGATATCAGAGAACTATTGAAGAATTACTGTAGCACTATAATTGAAGACATTGGAAGTTAACTATAGGAAGTGCTAAATACAACACTGCAAAAAAAAAATCTAAAAAGAAAAATCAGACAATTTGAAAATTAAAGTAAGATGATTTTAAATTTAAGCTGCCTATTGTTTTATTCTTTTCAGCCACCTTATTAGAATAACCAGTTTCTACCAGTTTTTACCTCATAATGCTCACCAGTATCAAATAATCTGACAGAATTGTTATGAATGAGCTTTGGTGGTGGGTTTGGAGTTGACAACAAATGAAATATAACCCACACTGCACTCATTTTACTGCCTTTGAAATGCAAATGTGTGTGTGATAGATATATAAGTCTCAAAGAATGAAAAGGGAAACAAAAACACAGTTGATTCCATTCTTTCTGACTTTTCTTTTGTCTTGCTCAACCCTTTGTTTCATTCAATACATGCAAACGTCACACACTCTGCAAGTTTGATGCAGCTGTGCCACCTAGTGGTAAAAAAGAACTGTGCAACCATCGGCTATGAAATACAGAGAAATATCCTTTGATGGAAAAGACTGAGCTGTTTAAAGAACTCTTTAACATGTAGTACAAACACTTTACACAGATACGCAGCCACAGCAACATAAATATAGGCAACCCAGGCTTTATGAGTTGCAGTTGCAATGTATAGAATAAATGATATGCTATATATAAGTAAAAAATAAAAACTATTTAATTAAATGATTTTTAAAAATTTCTTTGGTACATATACAGATATGAAATGATAATGGTTGGGTAATATGTATGTTGAAATGCCAAGGCTCTATGTCAAGTATCATTGCACACTGTCTCCCCATTGGCTGTCAGGCTAGGGGGTGGGCTTACCTGAGCACACTGTGTTAGTTTGAAAGGGGTCTGCCAAAGTAAGTAAGTGAGATGATGGGAAGCAGCTGAGTGGAGTGTTGTTTGTTGGAGTGCTGCATTTAGAGGACTGAAGTTTCCCCCTTTTTCATGCAAAGTTTTGTTTCAAGTTATTGTCTACATGTTTAGTATCTATGAAACTGTAAGTGGGGCACCAACGAAAATCGGTGGACAGAGGAGGGTGAGCTGGCTGACTGATGTTGAGTTTTTGGATTCTTGAATGGAATCACTTGTAATGTGTAATTATTTCTGATTCTGATTTTGAGTTGAAGTTAGTAGAACCAACAAGAATTGAAAATTATAGCCATCGTTTATTGCGGAGCTATTGTATTGGAATTCTGTATAAAGTGTGACCTAAGTTTAAACATTCAACCTTTTCTGTTTAACTTTTTAGGTTTTGATAGGAATTCCAGAGAAACTGAAATCAAATACTGTCTTTCTCTTCATTAATGATCTATTGGATCAGTTTTAATATTAAATGCTGTCATAAAAATCACAAAGCAGTTGATCTTTATAGCTGTACATATGTTCTTTTAGCATTTTCTTTAGATGAAAGAGAGACGGAGGAAGCCGAGTGGCTCCCTGAGCACATGCATCATCCAGATCAACATGCTGTGAGCTGAGACTTTTAATAGAGTAAGTATGGTGAGGGATCACAGAAAGCCACAGAAATATGGGGGGAGAGGGCCGAGCGTTGCCATGGTGATGTTTAGTGATGTGGCTGATGATGGGTAACTTTAGAAGAGTGACGAAGGAAGGTGGTGGTTGTGGGTGGTGGAATATTTGTGTCCATATGCCATCTTGTATGAGTGTGTGTGTGTATGTGTATGTGTGTGTGTGTGCTACAGTCAGACTCTAGGAGAGCACACAAGGGCAGCTGCCATCCAACAAACTCTTAACAACCAGTGACATACGTCAATTTTCCTTTCGTTCTCTAGTAAATGGAGGAATTTACTAGCGTAAGTTTTGTGACCTCAGCGTCATCCACGGTCACGAGGGTCGGCTTGAACACTGATTACAGACCTTTCTGCTGCGTCAGCTGCCTGATCCGTGCACTGTGTTCAAATTTCCCACCAACCTTGCCCCTGTTTCTCACACCGCAGCCTCACAGAACACAACTTGAGAGTCACAGACACGTGCTGACATCACCACATCTGGCTCTGATTTTCCAGGGTTCCCTCAGGAGCAGATACGAAGGTTTGAATACAAGAGCAAAAGGCGAAACACTGGCTCACAGTTGAGAATAGCACAATGTGAGTGTGTTGCTTCATGCACCATATGATCATGATATAATAGAAGCTAAACTGATTTTCAAGATTAAAAGTTGCTGATGCTTGAAGAATATGATGGAGGAGTGGCTAGAAGTTTTAAAGGGACAGTTCTCCCCCAAATCAAAAACACATATTTTACCTCTTACTTGTAGTGCTATGTATCATCTTTAGCTTGCGATGCTCAAAGTGCCAAAAAAATAGATCCTAAAAACTCAACAGCAATGTCTCTTTACAGAAATGATGACCGGGTTACTCAAGATAATCCACGGAACTTGTTATGAACAGCTACATCTGCCAATCGTATTACCATGCAGCAGGAATTGCACATCATGGCTCCTTCTTGTAAGACCATGTAAGGCTGACACCATCTGGTTGGCTGGTGGGTTGGCTGGTCAGTATGCGCTTGTCCAACCAAATTATCATTAGTCATTTAGACAGCTGCTGGCGCTACTTTCCTAAGAGAGAAGCGTTCTTAATCGACTGTTTTTTGGGGGGCAGGACATACACAGTGATCAGCTATTCACTGATCATTTCCTCGGCTCTGAACTAATTGACACCGCGTCAAAGTATCAGCACAAATCTTGACATTAGCCTCCAGCCTCAGAGGAAAAACAAGTTTATGTTTGTTGGCAGTGTGTGTGTGAATTTTACTCCACCGGACTTGTTTTATCGAGGAAGGCTAGTAACTGTTCAAACTCAGTGATGGATCTATAACATTACTGGCTGTCCGTGAAACAGCTTCAACCTTGGAAGCTGCATAGTTTTGCCATGTTTTATGTTGTTTTAGTGTTTATTTTGTTGGCTATCCTGTTGAATTTGGCTTTAGCATGTTTGTGCTAATGTGGCTATTCCCACAGGCTGGGGAGATGTTGGAAAAGAAGGTAGAATTTCAGTTGACCAATCTGGTTGCATCTTATTTGAGAGAAGGCAGACACCTCTTTGGCGAATATCTCCAAAACTCTGCGACTCACACCAAAATAGCATGGATAGATAGATGGATAAACAGCATTACAGGTAAGGGAGGAGGAGCCTCTCATTCATGATGCACATTTCCTTCCGTGTGGTGACAGGGTTCATGCAGGTAGTTCTGTGTAAAAAGAATAGCTCCTACATTAAGCTGTTCACAACAAGATCTGTGAATTATCTTGACTAACTGGGTCATGATTTCTGCAGAGAGACATTGCTCTTGAGTATTTCAAATGTATTTTTGGGTGCTTTGAGCACCACAAGCTAAGCACCATCTAGTTCTATTCTGCTGGAGAGAAGGCAGACATCTCTACAGCCAAAACTTGACAAGTCGCACCAAAAGAAATCTAGATAGATACAATAGCACCACAGGTAAGAGGGAAAATATGTATTTTTGATTGTGGAGTGAGGTGCCCCTTTAAAACTCAGGGAGGGTGCATGACTTGATCAAACAAGAATGTATTTTCAGAGCTTCAGCGCTTTCAAGGATAAAACAACACACATGCACACACATGCCACAAAGGTTTTTATAAAGGACCCACTAGTTATACCAAAGGAGGTCCACTGATTGAGGAGTGACGGCACATTCTTGTGTATGTCACCCTCCTCCGAGTGTGTCTCATCATCATGTTGTTGGTCCAGACCTCCCCATGGCCTGCTCCATAAACAAAACTGTCTGCCCCTCCACACACACATGCGTACACCCCCTAAATCAGGGCCTCTCAAAGCAAAGTTTATGAATACTTTATCATCCTGACACCATGGGTCTAATTTAAGGTCTGTTTTGTATGGGAAAGCAGACGGAAAAACAGCTTCTTTTTTCAACAGAGATTTGTGGTGGCTTTTTATTTCCGCATAACCCTGCCATTTGTTTATGCTTGTCATATTTCACTGGAGCGAGGCAGCATTGAAACGACGAGGACGAGGAAGTCAAAAGCTTATGTTTATTCAGTCTGAATGAGTAAAAAGGAGACAAAGCGGAGAGAGAAAGAGGTAGCAATTTGGAAGAGCGTGTTTTTCAGGCCTCTGTGTTTGTGTTTACCGAGGTAAGAGTGTGATTTAAAGTTGCATCTACACACACACTTGCACACACCGAGGCTTAGGGGGAAGATATCTCAGGGTTGTTGTGAAGGCGCATAGCTGAGCAGTGACCTCACCTGGAAGCCTGATGAGAAGACACCCAGATTTACAGAGAATGTGTCGACCTCTCTTCCCCCGCCTCTCTCTCTCTCTCTCTCTCACACACACACACACATACACAGGCAAAGGGTATGTTTGAAGCTTCTTTTCTTTCTCTTTCTCTTTCTCTTTCCAACACTGTAAAAAAATCCCAAATTTTACAGACAATAACAGTATCACACAGTAGATATACATTTGTTTGTTTTTAAATTACATACAATGTAAATTAACAACACAACTGTAAGGATTATGTCAATAATTACAAAATAGATTTATTTCTTGGTTTTGTACAGGAAATTACTATATTATTTAAACCATATTTTTTCTGATATATTAAATTACATACAAATGCATTTTAAATGACAGTTATTATCTGTAATCAAATATTATTTAAAGGTTTATATCCATATTAACAATTTATTGTTTTTCCTTGTGATTTTAAGATAAATCTTACTAGTTTTATATTTATGTCTATTTTTTCTGATGGAAATTTAAACAAGCATTATGTCCTTTTTTAAGAGTATAAAGCTGGACTACTCTCATGATTCAAATTTTCAGGCGTGTGTATTTTGTTTCCTGCATTGCCACATATCTCTGGTGTTTCCTTCTCTAATCACGTCTGTCTGACACCTTTAATTGACCTCAACTGTCTTTCAAGGCCGAGCGACGAAACACCAGCCGCTGGAATGTTTGTGAGTTTGTCTGTCCGATAAATGTGAACGCAGATAAATGTGTGTATCACTTGTAACTAACTTCCACACAGTTGTAGTCTGTCATTGCCATCGGCGAGGCTCCCCCACATCCACCTCATTATCTGCCTCCAGGAAAGCAACAACACGACTCCTCCACTGAGCTCAGCATTATCATGACGGGAGGAGGTGAGAGACAGCAATGAGATGTCGCAGTGTCTTCAAGATGCTGAAGTTAAAAACACATGTAGTCTCTCACTGAACCAACAAGTAATATCACAGTTTCACTGAAAGCATTTGCTACGGTTTCAGTGGTAGGAAGCTATTGAAAATCTGTTTTCAAGTAGAAGTACTGTTACATTACTGAAATATTGCTTGAGCACAAATAAAGATGGTGTTAAAATATTTAAGTAAAAGAACAAAGTATTCTCAAAAACTACTCGGTTACTTTTTAACCACTGATGTTTCATGCATTATTAATAGCATATTAATTACAAATACTGTGTTCACCTGACTCAGTTTTTATCAACTTGTTATTAACACTCATTTTAAATAAGTTACTTGTACTTTGGGGTAAAAAAAACGCTGCAAAACTCAGTGTACTTGAGTTGAGTTCACTTAAACAAACCAAGTACTTAGATATTATGCTTTTTTCAGTGGTGAAATGTAACTAAGTACATTACTCTTGTATTTAAGTATCCCACCGCACTTTTTTACTTTTTGTCTGCTGTTTCCTTTGTCTCTCTCACCTTTCCAGTCTACCTTCACCTGTCTTGTTCAATAGACAGGCAACCCCCCCCCCCAAAAAAAGAATATAAAAAACCCTCCTTAAATAGGATCCTTTATTATTAATTATTTTTCATAATCTGAGCAGATGGATAGAGCGACTCTTTGCACAGGAAGTTAATAGAAGTTGGGATCATTTTGTATCTGTATAACACATCAGGTGTGTGCTTTTGGCTCACGGCCCAACAGTAAGTTTGAGTTTGAAGGGAAAAAGTTTGTCCATCCATGGTTTAGATAGTACAAACAGTCCATGTTCCCACATAAACAGCAGTGAGCACAAGTTAAACCTGCCTGTTGGACATCCTGGAGCAGAACAGAGTAAATATGAATATTGTAAAATAAAACTAAAACTGTGCATGTCATTTTGAATTAAAAACAATTTAAAACAGTGTTTTAGTTTAGAACTAGTTATGTGCCTTTTAATGTTTGCTTATTTTTCTGGTAAATAAAGTTATTATTAATGCTTCTTTATTAACTGGCCCCAAAAATATGAAAATAAAAGATTTACAAGTGAAAACAAATAATAAAGAATAAAATAATACAACAGAATGACAAAGAAATGAAATAAAGAAATAAAGGCGAATAAAATATTACTATAATTAAAAAATATATAAAGAAACTCAGATATGTGATATCTAATGTTTGCTTTATTTAAATTCTTTATGAGGAAATGTACTGACTTTTTATTCATCTTCAGTTAATGAAATTTCTATGAATTATAAACATTTTCTTATCCAGTTTTCTTATCCAGAAAATGAATTAATTTTAATGAATGAAGCCTGTCACCTGTCCATCCTGACAACCAATCACTGACCATTTTTCAAGTAGTCGGCCACGTGTCTTCCTTTGCAATAGAGGTAAAAGGGAAGTGATGGTGTCTGAAAGACGGCATGGGAAAATCGCCACGTGAGTCCTCGGAAAAGACCAAATATCTCCAGAATCAGCCGATCAATAATCTCACTTCATTGCAGGTGAGTTGGTGAACGCCAGGTCTTCATTTTCCCTTTTTTTCCATTTATTTTCTTCTTTCACAAACTTTTGCTGTTTGATTTTCTGTTTGAGCATGAACCAAACAACTGACCCTGTCCAGAGATCTCTAATTAACTTTGTTGGCGAGTTGATTTACTCTTTTTACTCTTTATTAAACTGATAACTGAACAGATCCTAATTTAATTTGTTTGGGTGAAGAGGGTTTACTCTGGGCAAATTTTGAGATCCTGAACTGAACAAACTGAGCTCTTTTTGCAGTTTGTTGTCAAAGACCTGAAAAATGTAATTAAGTGCAGTTCTTGAGTAAATGTACTTAGTAAAATTCCACCACTGATTTTAACTGCTATAACTGACTATTAATCATTGGTTGCTCTTGGTGTTCACAAGCTACATTGCATAATGATTTCCACGTGATGAAAAAACAGTGCTATGTACAACATGGTCTGACTAGTTTGAAGTACACGTGGCACAAGTGGTACTTACAGGTAAAAATGTTGGACATAATCCAGCAGTTCGTACTGTAAAACTGTAATTTTGCACGACAATGGGACAATGGCATTGGAAAGGCTATATTTATGACAGCTTGAACATAAGATTATACCACTGAAACTCTTCATACACACTCAAATATGAGAGCAGGTCCAGGCCTCTCCGAGCGTGCAAAAAGGAGCAGTGGAAAATATGTTATTAGTGTAGTGCAGGACAAGAGGAGGACAAAGCTCAAGCTGTGACCCCTGAACCCAAACATATTTCTGACCCATCTGGTCTGAGCACACGTAAACCTACCACACAGACGTGATACGTCCCAGGAGAACAGGATTTTGACTAATCCATTCCTACAAGGAAGTGGTTTGTTTAGTGGCAGCAAGTTTATTTTGTCAATTCAGAGTGAGATTATGTTTTGCGTGTTGCGCAACACCACACATCAGTAGCTGGTGGAGCAATCACATGTACAAGGAGATGTTATCCATCAATGAATTATCTAAGAGATTTGCTCAGAATTTAATAATAATGATAATTGTGATGATATATTTTATTTGTATAGTGCCATTAAAGTTCGTCAAAGTGGTAGGTGGTAGAAATAAAAAAGCAGGCAATAATAGAAACCAAAACCTCCACCAGCATGGTTCACCACCTCATGCGGGTGATATGGGAGGAAAATAAAGACCTGTATGATTGAAGAGAGAGCATTGTTCTAAAGATTCCACAAGAAAGGCAACCTCAGGGAGTGCAAAAACTACAGATGAATAATACTGATGTGACCAAGGGGAAGCATGTAGAGAATGAAGGGGATGGGACCAAATACAGAACCTTGGGGAACACCTTGTGTTACAGTTGGATTTATTTATACTAATGAACTGATGACAGTCAGAGAGGTATGATTTGACTCAGGAGAGGGCAGTGCCAGTGATACAGGATAAGGAGGAGGTTGTAATGCCTTCGATTAGGGCAGTTTCTGAGCTTTGTTGGGATCTGAAACTGGGTGGAAATGGCTCCTGGAGTCCTCTGAGTGACTACGAGAGGATGTTATGTGTGACTGGACCACTCAACACTCTGTCACCCACACTCTGTTAGTTTAGACTATATCAGGAGGCCAGGAAGCTGAACAAAAAGCCTGTGACAATTAGAGAAGGAGTTTCAGTAAATGAGGAGAAAATCCCCACTTGGAGACACACACACACACACACACACACACACACACACACACACACACACACACATGTCCAAATCCCCACTGGACATACAATCATTCCCACATTTAGACCCCATCCTCAACAACAGCTGCCACCGCACCCCAGCAAAAGGAAATGCCAGAGTCCTCTGAAGCGGAGCATAACAGCACTGCCGTTCACATCCACAGTGAAAAGCTGAGAGGCTGGAAGGGCAGGAGAGCCTCTAATAGCAGGAAGTTGTAAGAATAATAGCAGCAAGGGGATGTCATGCCCCTTGTCTGTCGGACATGTAAGCTTTGGCCAAAATGCCATAATCTGTCTGTTCTGTCCTGCATGTTTGCTTATACAACTAATGCAACATTTTTCGCACAACTCACAGGAAGGGCTTACCAGATGTGGGCTTTTTGGGGAGAAATGTTTACTTTTCCAAACAAAAAATGACACAGTCAGGGTTACAGTAATAGCTTTTGACACTATTTTTACCTCTTCTTTAAAGCCCTCCTCTAATCTAAATACCAAAGGTGTGGACTTTGCCAATTTGGACAATTTGGACTTTAAGACTAATGATTTGTGACTTCACTGGACTGGAGAATTTTGACTTGTAAGTACTTGATACTTTCCCCAAAGCTCAAAAATGAAAAAGTATGTTATTTAAAATGCATGCCAAGAATCTATCCATTTCCTGAATCAACTAACATGGTTACACTATTCATTCATAGCAAGTTGACACTTTGTTTGAACCAGTCCATCAGCATGCAATCAAGTTGCAGGAGAGAACTATAAAGCACTAATGTGATGTTACTGAGCTCCAGTTGGAAAAATTAAACCAGAGATAACTTTGTTTGCGTATAAAAAACTTTGTGTAGTATGCCCAGTGTGCAATGTTGCAGTGTGCAAAACACACGGGTCAAAAATTATAGATGGAGATGCAACAACGTCCAACTTCTTCCACATTTGAAGTTGCACAGAGAACTGTAAATCAGGGCTCTGTTGTTAAAATTGCATTATATTTGGTGAAGACACCATTCTGACATGTTCAGGACTCAAAACTCAAAGTCTAGGACTTGCGACCTGACATGGGACTTGCCAGTTTTGACTTGGGACTTGAATGCAAAGACTTGAGACTAACTTGTGACTTGCAACACAATGCCTTGGTCCCACTTCTGCTGAATACTGACTGCTTTGTATTTGCAGAGCAGACATTGTTTCCATGACTGGCATAATTGAGAAATAGTTGCAACACTGACTGAAGATGTATGCATGAAAAAGGAATAAATTGAAGCTCTTGGCCTTAAAAGGAAGTGGTTATTTTCATGAATGATTGCACTGGGTGACTGTGTCAATCCAATATTAACCAGAGGATTACTCAACCACTGTGGACTGTTTCTAGATCAGATCTTAGCAGTGAGAAGCACAACATGGCATAATAAATGTTCACAAATTTCGTGAGGTCAAATCCGTCCTGAGCCTGACACATCAGGACGTAAAAAACCTGTGACTTTTATCCTCTACATCTGCCCTGGATTATCTAAGAATGGCTGCTAAGTAAATTACAGAGCTCAGGAACATTCCCATAATCCAACATCTTAAACCCCTCCATGCCACCACCGACCCACAGTCAAATGCCAGTGCAGGAGTGTGTATGTGAGCGCATGACTGTGTGTGTGTTTGCATGTCTGGAGGGAGTTTGAGTTCACAGCTTGTACTCTTATGTGCAGCAGTGTTTGTGTGAGTGTGTGGTCAGTGTGTGTGCGTGTGTGTCAGTGTCGGGCAGCCATTGAACAGACCCCCAGCCGCTCTTAAACACTGAAACAGCCTCCTCTGCTTTCTTTTTTTATGTGCTGCCTGCTTCAGACTCAGTTCCCATGAAATTGGCCCTTCTTTGGCTCGATCAGATTGCCTGCACTGTAAATGGCTTCTCTGGAGTCTGCCAAGGGCCAGTGGAGGCCGATTCAAAGACAAAAAAAAGAGACAAAGAGAGACTGACAGATCCAAAGCTGCCGCCTTGCCCCTGTAAGCCCCACTAAACCACATCAACAATTCCTATTGTAGATTTTTTGCTCAAACAAAAGCTCGGCAATCACACTTATTTGAAAAAAAAATAAAATAAATAATTTTATTGGATTGTTCCATGCTGCTGACCCTCAGCCATCAATCATTTGCAGTGTTATGTAAGCAGGGATGTGGCGCAATAACTACGATCTCTGTATCCTGGGGGATACAGTCATCTGACAGGCTGTGGAGGAGGGGCAATATGGGTGCATTTGACTTCATGACAACATTCAATAAAACCATCAAAATCCAAGAGCAGCATACATAAGTGTTGTTCTTTTTTCATATTTATTATATATTAACAGGTGTTTTGTTTTAGACAATATCTCTTTAAGGATGATTTTCTATGTTCTCGTTCTTGAAAAATAAAAAATGATGTTTTGAAAACTTTGAGATGCAGGTCTTGAATGTCTGTATCGTGGAGGATACATTGCCTAGATGAGGGTATCACAGATACACTGTTCTGAGGCCTCTACTCTACAAATTAAAAGTGGCGGATTCAGACAGTCTGAGGGGCAGGAACAAAAAAAATAAATCAAAAGAGAACCAAGTGTATATGATGGGGCACCAGTGTGCTTAAAGTTGTGATACACTTTATCACTTTTTGTCCACTGGTCAAGTACCCTAGAAGTCACTTTACCACTTTTGTTTACATTTTTGAAGACAGAGGCGCCAGGGGGATAATCAATTTATGAATTAATCAAAACTTACTTTGTTTGAATTCTTGTTTCATTGATGTCCAAGTGATATGTTTTGACATGTCTAGGTCAGTGTGTTGTGTCTTGGCTGAGTTGCATCAGCATGGTGCAGCAGTCCCCAAGCTAAGCAGCCATATCAAGACCACACAATTAGTCATTGTGGAGCACATAAAATGATAGTTCACCCAAATACAAAATGTGAAATAAAGCTGAAGAAGGGTATTTAACACACTGGAGTATGACAACAGATGCAATTTTGTAAAATCAGTACATGTTTAATAAAGGTTTGTTGCATTGCAAATTGTTCCATTGTTCCTGTCTCACACTGAAATACAGAGAGATTGAATCCCATCTGTGACATGTGCACACTGTTTGTGTGTAAAAGATTGCCCTTTCTTTAGTCAAACACATCTAAATAACTGTTATTTGAAAATATTACTAACTAAATAACTAATTGATACTACAATGTTATTGTATAAATACATAATATTATACTTTTATTGTAAGCCAATGTAATGTGCAGAATAATATGCTTATTGTGACAAAAAACAAAAGTTAATTAGTAAAATTTTATGTATTTTTTAATATGTTGCAATTTCCAATTCAGTTCAATTCAAAAGAAACTTACTGGCATGGGAAACAAACATTTGCATGTCAAAGCAAATGTGAAACAAGAGAGAACCAAATCAACATACTTTTTTTCTTAATGTATTTACAGATGTTTATTGTGTAGCCTGTTAACTGTTTTTATTTGTTTGGTCCCACTGGGTTCCTTGGGTCAGGGTCACATGCTGGGCCTGAAGATGTAAAGACATGCAAAAAAAAACTGATAGTGTAAGAAATGAATAGAAAGTTGCTAAGACAGTGCAAAGTTTAAAAACTTAAAAATAGCTAAGCTGCTGTAGGTGTGAAAATATGCAAAATATCAGGAGTCACAACAGCATAATAGCTGTAAACTGCATATATGTTGCAACCGTCCCCTGATCATGATGCAACTCTTCCTACGGTTAGGGGTCAGTTGCACCATCTGACATCTTCCTTTCAATAAATATTGTGAACAAGATGTCACATGTAATCATCTTTAAATGGTGTGGATAATTAGCAGACAAGTCTCTGAGTATGAGAGAAATGCAAAATGTGCCCTACTCTAAATGCAGAATGCACCATTGAGAGAGTAAATCATGAATCATGAAATTGTGCCGTTTTTGCCTAGGTTCGTTAGAAAAAATAATAAATTGATATTACTAAATATATATAAAGGTTAACACGACAAATGTCACATCGGTGGGAGGAAGGTGAAGAAGACATGGTTACAAAGTGAGTATCAGGTTACAGAGGATGCTTGATGATCTGTGCGTATTACTGAGTGGTTGTGTTTCCTCTAATAGACCAAGTGAGTGAAGTCATTCTCCTTTCCACTCTCTCAACGGGAGGTGGGGCTTTTTACTGAAAACTTCTCCTACCCTGCCGCACAAAGACCAGTGTGCAGTCGCAGTCTCCTCCACGCTGTGACTGAGCGCGTTGCGCCTGCACGGATCGCTCCAGTTTGGAACTTAAAGCCCCACATTGCATGAACCTGCAAAAGCTTTGCTGCTGTTTTCGACCCTCGGTGCTCCGCTGTGGCTGTTTTCCCAGCTGATACTCCTCCGACCCCGGTGAGAAGCCGTCGGGACCAGTGAAGAGAGAAGCTGTCGGGAGTGGTCTGGTCCTGGAAACTTTTGCCATCATGAGCAAAAGTGAGCGAACGGTCAACCTTGATACCTACAGCCTGTCGCTGCTCACGGCCAAAGAGGACATCCTCAACCCCAGATCCTCCACCAACTGGTAACACATTTAGTGCTCTTGAACAAAAAATGCATCAGAATCCTGTTTGTCTGCATCATAACATAAAACATCTAATGTCAACTTTATAATTATGCGTGTTTAAAAGTTGAATCTGAAACTTAAATGCAACTTTCGCGTTCTCCATCTTGTTCGACTGAGTTAAACTGTAGCCATTTACGCATAACCAGGTTGGCTGTTGCGTAAGTCGTGGCTTCATTTCAATTAATCCAATGAGGGATACGGAGTTGGCCAGCTCAGGGAGCGCACGCAACCTGGACCAGCAATGACAGTGTGGATGCAGGCTAGTTTATGAGCACAGGGATGCATTGTATCCTATTTCCTCTAGGAGCGGAGATGAGAGGTGAGGACTGCCGCCCATTATGCACGCCAGGCGGCTGGTGGGTGGGAGGCTCAGAGCGCAGCACCTGGCCGGCGGCCCGCTGCCCTCAGCTGGGCCGTGCGCTCCGTGACTTTGCTGTTCTGCCGCAGGAGCTGCGAGGCTTCATTCTTTGTGCCGTGGATCATGTTTCTGCTGATTTGCTGCTGATCTCTGACAGGGGTTGTCTTTCAGGGAGAGGCTCTTTTTGACAGACACGCATGCATGAGTACCATTCACCCGACTAACCAATAATGATGATTAAAGTGTTAAAGTGTTATTGATAAGTGTTAAAGTGTTAGTGATAACTAAGATGTGTACTATAAATACAAGGCATTAAAACATGAATACAGAACCAGTATTCAGACTGCAGTTCAAGTCGAGCTGCAGTGCTGAATTGATTTGTTGCATTAATCACCAAAATACACAAAAATATATATTTTTCCATCTGGATAGGTATCTGGTAGAGATGTCTGCCCTCCCTTGAATATAATGGGACTAAATTGCACTGTGCTTGTGGTGCTCAAAGCATCAAAATATATTTGAAAAACTCAACATTAATGTCTCTTTCCAGAGATCATGACCCAGTTACTGAAGATAACCCACACACTTTGTTGTGAGCAGTTTCATGTGAGAACTATTTTCCTTCTGCAGTGGAATCTACAGGAACTACTTTCTTTTCTACTCAAAAGAAAGTAGTTCCTACCTGAAGCTGCTCAGAATGAGGTCTGCAAATTATCTTGAGTAGCCAGGTCATGTTTTTGGAAAGACATTGGGCATTAATTTAAGAAAAACAAACAAACAAACCAAAAAACATGAATTAATAAATAAAAGTTAAAAATTTGAGTAGAAAAGAAAGCAGATTCTAAAGTAGTTCTAAAGTAGATGAAGGTCAGATGGACCAGAACATCATAATCTAATGAAATAATTCAGTAGTAAGTGAGACAGTGTGTGGTAGTCCTTCTCTTTATTTTCAGTTTGCACCTATCTGTGCTGCACCTGTCACTCATTCAGGTGTGGAGAGAGTTTTTTTTCAAAGAAACTAAAGTCAAAATTATCTGATTCCTGCTTCATAAAAGGGGAATATTTTCTGATTTCTGAAGTTCTCTATGACAGTAAACTGAATATTTTTGGATTATGCATAAAACAAGACAATAGAGGACGTCATCATGGGCTTTGGGAAACACTGGTTGACATTTTTCACCATTTTCTGATATTTTATGGACCAATCAACTACAAAGAAAGAATGAAAGAAAATTATAAGTATTGCTAGTTGTTAGTTGCCCTAAATCCAAGTATAAAGCCACATTTCCACCGTTGAAACTTACCCTAGGGACTAGGAACCTCTGGAGGAACTCAGTGCAACTCCACAGCAGGGATCAGGTTCGAAACAGTCCCAAACAGTCCTCAGTGCTCAGAGAGTCACGCTTTCCAAAAGTATAGGAACTTTGGGGTGTGGCTTGCAGTACTAAATATTTCTAATAGACTGACTACTTGCAGCATTTCATTTCAGCCCCCATATTAATCTGCAGCCAAAAAGCAGTTTTACCCCTTTTTTCGTTGATTGTGCTTTGACACATCAACGTTGGGTGGCAGAAAAAAGCATATGGATCAATGACTAAATCTGGACCTCATTAAGCATTTATGCTGAGGACAAAATTGAGACAAAAACTATGCCTGTCTGACAATGACTTGTAAAAGAGCTCTCACTTTTTCATATGTCAGTGAACTAATTTGCCTGATCTTTTAGTTCCTCGAAACATATTTCTTGGGACTAAAACTTCCAAGTACTTTGGGTGGAAAAGCAGCTTAGCAAACACAAGTGTATTCATCAGAGGAGCTTTTACATTTCACCTCTGGATGATTGTTTAACATGAAAAGTTGTTGGTTTTTTTTTTTGTTTTTTTTTTTACTTTTTTTTAAGTTACATGCATATATGAAACAATATAATAATGATAATAATACTAGCAAAAATAAGAAAAGTTTATTCTGCTCTGGAATACGTGTTATAATGTCATGCTGTAACCTGACCACCTGAAACTTGGCTCACTCTCTCCTTTTGTCATAAGGTTTGGCTGGTCTGTCACTATGGTGACCTATCCATCTTTCCCAAACAATACCAAACTCTAACTCTGTCAGCCTGTCTCATCCTCTTTCTCCAGTTTCCTGTCTCTCTCTCTCTCTCTCTCTGTGTGTGTGTGTGTCTGTGTGTGTGTGGCATTGTCATCTCCAGCTACAGACATGTTGTCACTGGCTATACTCAGCTACTACAGGGAGGATATACTATGACCCCACTCTTTCCATGTATCCACTCACTCTGATGAAGTTTGGAGAAGTAGGCCAGCGCCTAACTCCACATGTCTTCTCATGTGGAAGTAGAGGACTGATTCTGTCCATCTCTGTTCCATCTCCCTCTGTCTCTCATCTCTCTCTGCCACACTTTCTTCTACCTTCTTTCTTTTTCTCTTTTTGTGACACCATTTAGGATATATGATTCAGAACGCCATGAGTTGACCTTGAGAAGTTGAAATCTGACAACTTCATGAATGGTCTGGAAAGAAGTTCCCCATTCATGCACAACATGCTCAGTTTCCATTCTTTCTTGCCTTTGGAAAATCTCTAAAAGTGGCAGTGGTTGTACGGTGGTTGAAATATTGTTAATACATTGCATACTTAAACTTTTATTGATTTTTTTAGGTGGCCCTTTTTTAAGCAGCAAATACCTTTTGTTGCTGACCCTGTCCACAGCTGCACATTGCTTAGCTCCCATGTTGGTATCCTTTCTTCTCTTAACTGGGCATACACTGTTGTCAATACACTGACTATTGATAAGTACCTTGTTCAAAACCACATCACATAATCTGAACCGTCCCTGAACTGTTGAAATTGTTGGGAGTTGCTTTCTGTTTCTCATTTGGTGTTGCTTGTTACTATTGGAGGAAATGTCATGTGCATTTTCCTTTTTCAATTAATGACCCGATAAAAATGGGTCTGTGACTTATTTTATGTCCATACCCTTAGTTTCAGTGTCAAACAGATCTGGATTGTATCTCTGCCAGTCCCACTGCTTGTCAAACTATCACACAAACTCTCTCACACACACACACACACACACACACACACATACAGATGCATCTGTCCACAACATGCACGTGTTTGGCTGTGCTGCTTACAAGAGAACAAAAAAGAAGAAAAAAGACAGAGAGAGAAATCCCCCAGCATTCATTGGGCCCACTTTGGGAGGCTAAATAACTCCACAGTGACTGAATAGAGAGGTGGGAGGGGGACACGATGATGTCATGATTCCCACTGTCAAACCACAGAAACAGACACCCACCTCGCGTGTGAGTGCATTGAAGTGATTTTATATGTGTGTGCGTGTGAGTTTGCATGCGAATGTGTTTGTTCCTGGGTGTGCACACGCATCCTGCAGAGACTATTAAAGTGAGTCTGGAGCGTTGAGAAGTTTGGGGAGAGGGGTAGGAGGCTGGTTTTGTGGAGCGGTCCCGCCCCCACTGCGTGGCCTTGAGGTCCCCGTGTGTATTATCTAATGACCTTGTGTCCTGAATGGGAAACAGACCCTTTGTGGGTGAGACTCTGAAGAAAAGAGGAGCAATTTCAATGCGTCCTGCATTCAGACCTCTTTGCTCAACATACAGCCTTGGAGGTCTGTCCTCAGTCTCCCAGACCACTGAGGACTACAAAGTGTCCCACTTGCAGGCTGGAAACCTACACTGACTGCATGTGTTTTGTCTTTGTGTGTTTTTTGAGAGACAGAAAGAAAGAGAAACAGAAAAAAATGCAAATGTTCCCAGGAATGTTGTCCAATCCTCTGAACATGAAATACAAGATAAAACAAAGTTGAGAAAACTGTCGTCACAACAAATCTGCATTTCAAAAAATTGTTGACAGTGAGCAGTGAACCTAATTTGTCATTGTTTGGGTGCTTAACAGTTAAATTATTCCAACTGAAAATATTGAATTAGAAATTGTTATTCACCATTAAATTATCCACTTTCAGTTTCAGTTTACTCACCGATATTTGAAATACATGTTTTTTCCTAAAACTGAAAGTTTTTATAAGAAGAAAAGTAAATTATCTCAATAAAAAGAGTGTAAGTTGACAAAAAACTAGATATTTAGTCGAGACAGTTGCCTTGAAATTAAGTTTAATTAAGATGTTTTCCCCAAAAAAAATATTGGGAGGCAAAACTTTCTTTTTTAGTTTAGTCTGTAATATAAACTTATTTACTGTAATAAATCATAAAATATTCAGGATGTGTCATCAGACATCAAGGAAACAAGTTGAAATAAGTTTGAATAACTGTTTTGTATGTCTGGTTCACATTAATCAGATTTAAAATTGATGCTGAATTTTCGCTGAATGAGTGTCTATTTATGAGTCTTAACAAATCATTAATCATCTTGTTGAAGGCGTAGATGTTTAGAACTGTTAAATTGTACAAAATATTAATAGAGTTTGACAGGCAGTGTTGTGTTATTGTGTTATTTCAGAGCAGTGGGTTTTACTTTCAGATAACAGGTTTAACTTTATATTGACAGACAACTGACACTTATAAACAGCTGATCAACTTAAAGTGTTGTATGTATCGTTATTTTTAATTTACCATGTTGCATGGATCCTGCGTTCCTGCAGAGCTCCTGCAGCCTGCCTGTTTCTGCTGTGTCTGGGGAGGACGGGTTGGTAAACAACTCACTTTAACCATAGATCATATATCAAACAGGATTGCAGCCTATTTAATATACTGTCTATGGCTCCAACTTGCGATTTGGACTGCACTATCATTTTTGCATGCACAATAACAACATATGTCTCCTTTAAGAGTCTGAGTGAGATCAAAAATTTCAAAAAATGTGAAGACAGTTGACTTGTAATTGATGTTTTCTCAACTTTTTTTTTTTTTTTTCTAATTCTTAGCAGCAGAAATCCTGATTATGTCCATCTTACACTAAAATAAGTTATTCAAATTGCCACTTTAGGTAAGGCCACTGCTGTTAAATGTGTTTTTTCCTAAATGGAAATGTTTGGAAGTAACTATGCTGACATATTTCAAACAAGCCTTTGCTTTTCATTCTTGCACACAATCAAAAAAAAAAAAAATCCATCTTGTTTTTACAGTTCAATTAAACACCTCAGTCAGTGGTTCATGCTGCCAATTTTACACATTTTCAGAGTAAATAAGAACAATTTTCCAAAGCAGCACGTCTTACCAGAGGTGTCTCTCAGCCAAGATTCCAATGGTGTGCAACACCAGCTTAGCCAAGCATGTAAAGGAGGGGGAGAAATCAGTTTAGAAAAATGTTTACAGAATTTTTTCAGCCTCACAAAGCATATCAGATGGGAATTCCTATTGCACTGGAGCAGTTCGACCTCTATTCATCAGAATTGGGTGTGGGTTCTTTCTAAGTCTTCTTTCTTGCCGTTCGCATTTAGATACTGCTGTACTGTGTTTGTGTTAAGTACTTCACTATGTTCTCTCACCGGGACTATTACAGTCAGCAGGCAGTGACACATAAAGTAAATATCTGATTTCATTGTAGCAACAGAGTGATTCAGTTTGGACAGAGTATTCATAGACCAGCTGATCTTGTCTTTGTTCATTCTAGGTTGAACGTCCAGTTCAAGACTTAGGTCAGATTGTCTAGTTCCATGAATGAAACGTACTGTAGCCATATATTCAGAAAGAAAACAAACTGCTCAGAAACTGCAGTCAAGACCACCTAACCAAGACCATGTCATGTCCAAGACCAGAGCATATCAAGACTTAGAAAGACCATGACTTTGAGACCAAGTATAGACCAAGTACTTTGTGTAGCTCTGTCACCCAAGAGAGGGAGTGCTACCACAGTGTGTGGGATTTTTGTGGGAGCTGATATCAGCTATGTAGTTGATAATGTACAATGAAAGGGTCATTACTGTGAAATAAACTCAGATTGGTGCAGGTCTTCGAATCATCATGAAAAGGTTTATTTTTCAATATTAACCCGTTCACTGTACTGTACTGAAAAAACAATCATTTGAGACAAAATTTTAGTTTTAAAATTATTTGAGCATTTTTAAGTGTCTATGAACACTTAGCAACTGCATAGCAACGGTCTGTTATTCAGAAATAATAGCCCTTAATGCCGTAATTGACCAGTCAGAATCAAGAATTTAACAAAGTATTTAGTGTACGTAACTAATTAAACACAATCACTTGAATTTTATGCTTAAAGGTTACCAGCCTTGAAATAGAAATTCACATCTGACAACACTTACTTTTTGACTGCCTCCACTTTATTTCAGTAAGACTTCATAATGTTCCTCTTCTCTTATTGTAGAACATGTCATTTAACCTTCTGAATTCATTAATTATCTGTACACAGATCATTTCTTTTTATTTTTTTTACCTTCATTTATCTTGTTTGATTTTGACAGTCTGCGGGAAACTTAAGTAATCAATCTTACCCATTTTCATTCAAGAGGCAACACTCTACCCTCTCCTCTGATCTACTGAGAAGGGACTCTCCTGTTGAGGATAAATGGAGGAGCCTTTATTTCAGCACAGGCCCGGGGTGTTTGTGTTGCTGCTACTTGCCAGAATTTCCACAGGCTCATGCATGATTAACCAAGACCTAAAAAGTTCCTGGGTCTAAAGTTACACGCTACATGGAATACACCTGTGGGTGCAGGGAGAGGATGGGAGGTAGGAAGGTGACACGCAGGACTGCCATTGTGTGTGGATGTGCATGTTTCAGTGGGTATAGATGTGCAGTATTTCTTGGCTCATCTTCTTTGTAAAGATAAACAATAATTATCATCATGTTCTTATCAAGACAACATTACTCACAGCCTGCCTGAACTTCCTCGCACAGGTTCTGCTTTTTGTTCAGTTCCCAAATGTCAGATTGCATATTAATGATGGCTGTTGACACATGAGCTGTTGTATAGCTTTTTGCTTTGAAACGAATCCTTGTGGTCAGCTGACTGTCGAAAGAATGAAAACAAGCAGTCTGGTTGGTTTCCTCTGGCTGTTCAAGATAAGGCTTCAAAGGCCTCACACAGTGTTGTTATCAAACTGAATGGTAACTGGACGTGATTGATTTTTTATATAAATAGCGGTACACTGTAAATGGAAAGTCGAAGGGACAGTTACACTGGACCAGTGCCCAGTCTCTCTCTGTGGCCTGTCTCTCACTCTCTATCTCTGCTTCCTGTGTAAGACTTAAGCTGACTGTGTGACGTCGTTCTCCATTGGCTTCCAAAGAAGATCACAGCTTATCACTTATCACAGTACTGCTGGTGGAGCATTTCCGTCGGTGCCGGTTCACTGGAAAATTTCAATGTTTTGGACAAATGGGAGGAATTCCAGTTAGCGTTTATTGTGTTTAAAGGAACATTATGCAAGAATTGTTCTTATTTTTTGTTTTGATTTGGCAACCCGAGTTCCAGTGTGCAAAAGGGTTGGGCCAATGGCTGACAGCTGACAGCCCTCTACCATCATAACATCGTGATTTAAAAACCCTCTGTATTTGAGGTAGTGTGTTCCCTCAGAGTTGCCATAAGGGAGGTTTGTTTCATTTTTGACTTGTGTGACAGAAAGTAAACAGAAGCTGTTGCTGCTAGTTATTGCCTTCATATCGTGTGACCCAAGAGATTTGAGCTATTTTTTTCATAGCTTACCCTTATCAGTGTAGCTATCCAGCTAACTTTGTTTCAGGCTTAACAGAACTAAGTTATGAATTTGTGGTGCAAAGACCCCTTTAAACCCAGCACAGGGATGTATCTGGGATAATTGTCTGTGAGACTCGATCGTCAGAGTGGCACTGGACGATTCAGGTGCTCGTAGTGTGGCATTAGGGCAAAAAAGAAAATGGATGGTTCACCTCAATATGAAAAATATGTATTTTCCCACTTAACTGTAGTGCTGTTTCTCCATCTTGATTGTTTTGGTGTGAGTTGCAGAGTTTTGTAGATATTGGCTGCAATGATGTCTGTCTTCTCTCCTATACAATGGAACTAAATGGCATTTGTGCTCAAAACAGCAGAAAAATACATTTGAAAAAAAAATCTTTCTAAAAATCATGACCCGCTGACTCAAGATTATCTGGACTTTGTTGTGAGCAGTTTCATGTAGGAACAATTTTCTTACTACCGAACACCAAAGGTATCGCCACAGTAGCTAGCTCAGCCAAGCAGGATGCCATTAATGTTTACATTCTGCCCTAACCTAACCTAACCAAACTACTCCTGCCAACTGTAATACTAAAAAAATAACTTCCTACATGACACTGCTCACAACAAGGTCTGTGTATTATCTTGAGTAACCACAAGCCATCTAGTTCCATTGTATTCAAGAGAAGGCAACAGATATCTTAAAAACCCAACAACTAAAACAATCTACAAAATATGTAGTCTTAATTTTGGGGGGAACTGTCCCTTAAAGCATGCATGGGTCCCAGTAGAACAAGCACATCCCAATAAATAAAGTTTTTTAAAGTTAGTTTAGTGATTACACGCCACCACCGTAGCTCCCATTTCAACGATACAGGGTTTACACCTGACAACATAACTGAGAAACGAATCCAGCAGCTTGTGTGTGCATGTCTGTGGGTGGCATGTTGGAGGATGATGACAATGATGGCTGTAATGACTGTTATATGCATCTCTGTTTAGATGAAATGAGAGAATGAATCTAACAGTAATCACTAAACAACTGCTTACTACTCCGTTAAACATAGTTTAGATTCATCTGGGCTTTAAGATGAAGCTGTGGAATAATAGCAGGTCTCAGGCATGATGAGACATGACTGTAAGAGGTTATGCTGTATGTGTGTATTTTGTGTGTGTGTGTGTGTGTGTGTGTTTGTGTGTGTATTTGGGCTCCTAATGTGCAAACTGTTGGGTGCATGACCACATATTGACACCGTGCTGAAGCGTGACTTGTAATTGCTCCTTAGAAGATGCAAAAGGCTGCTGATGAATGTTTCATGACCTGGTGGCACTGCAGTGCTGTTATTCTTCTCGGTGTCAGTTTTCTGTCAGGAAGAAAATAACCTCAAGATTAGTTACACAAAAGCAGTGGAACCTTAAAAAAGAAATCTTACCCAGCAGGTGTGGCATGTGTATTTTAACTGTAGTAAGAATTTTATATAAAGATGGTGAACAATAACCCTCACAGTGTTTTGTCAGTCATCCTCACACCTGACCTTTCTGTCAAGTCCTGCTTTTGTTCATTCAAGTGCCTCGGCGCAGTTGACCTTAATCCAGATGCCCTCTGCACATTGTTTCCACTGGAAATCTGTCCTTTTTATGCCTACAGCAGTGAACACAACAAATATGTTATTGTTTCCCTTTGCGGTTCACGATCAAGGCTGAGACTCTCTGCTGGAAACCTTTGGCTCTATCTTTGTGAAACAAGATGAAATTTTCGTGCAGAGTGTCTGAAAAATAGGAACCGGGTTGAGGTGAATTGTTTGTTTGAGTAACTAATGCCATGAGTGCAGCAGTGTGATTTCCAAGGGTGTGTCAGATAGCTGTCTAAAAACATCTGTATTTTAGTGTTTCTTCAAACACTGGAAAGAGAAGAATACACTGCATGGTGTGTGTGTGCTCATGTATGTGTGTCCTCAGCCCAGCTGAGGCACTGTTAGGGATGTCTGAGCAGCTACACCGTGAAATCACAGATATGGATTCTTTTGCTGATGTTTACATGTGTCAGAGACATTATCTGTGAAACCAAGACCTGAACAAGACTGGCACACAAGTACACTGAAACTCATTGCAGATATGATACAATGTTGTTGCAATCTTTGGACTGCAAACTGCTGAAGCAGGAGATAATGAGACCCAGTGTTCCTTGTGTTGTTTCCAGATCCTCCAGAGTAGCTCCCACACAGCTGTTTAACTGATCCTTCACTAAGCCCGTCCTCCTGAGTTGCTGTTGCTCTGTCAAGCTTTCCGTTCTCTCACTGCACATGCAGTTTACAGTGATAACACAGTGGCTACAGTAGGTCTTCGATTCTGCAAGAAGTAAACAAAAGTAGCTTCTCAATTCTAGCTGACAACCTTAGATTTTGTTGGCTCGAACAATGGCTCTCATGAGCAGATTTTTTTGTGTAGCTTGCTTATGTATGAAAGACTAGAATATGGTAAGTTACTTAATGGCTGCGTAAATGATATAATGTTAAAGCTAAAAGACTCTAAGGAGTCTAAGGCTACATACCAGCAAATATTGGTCGGACAGTGAAATACAGCATGCAGATATGATAGACAACAGTATTACATTTATGAACATCGGAAAAGGAAGTGCAGGGACAAAATTAGTGCAGCAGACCCTGCCAGCCCAGCTGGACTGCGATTGCAGGTTTAGCCCTAAGACAGCGAGCCAGATGTTTTGTCATCGTCGGCTCACTTTGATTCTGCACCAGCCCACATCCTCTTCCTCAAACCGTCCACATAACAAACTCCATTGTAACCCCTGGGAATAAGCCATGAGTTTGGCAAATGCAGTGGCATCTAACACAAGTTTGGCCGGAGCTAGCATTACTGAATTTTGTAAACTAGTTAGCCACACTTGTAAACATTTTGCTCATTTGCTCATCGTTTAAGATTTGAAAGACAACAAAAAAGACACCACCCTCCAAACTCATGAGACACAGAGTATTGCTCCTTTCAGAGCCCCATGCACACCACTTCAATGTGTAGAGAAATGCAAAAGCTCGACAGGCCTGCAGCGCCTAGTTACAGCTGTTAATCTATGATTGCTGTTCAGAGAAGGGGCTTAACGGAGAGTCGGTTGCTAAAGAATTAATTCATAGGAATGATGGTCTCAGGCAAATATTTGACATCTAGAAAATACTTCTTACAAAAGAGTTTGGATGTATTCAAAAGCCCATCTCTTCTGCTTGGCATCTTTCACTGCTGAATTAGCCAGAGCCTGAATGAATGTTGTGAAAGGAGAAACCAAGTGAACGCTGAGGCGTATCATCATGTTCTGTGTTGCTGTGGCTCGTCTTTTCGTGAGCGTGCCAAGCGTAACACCAACAGCGTCTGACAGCCACAAATCTTTTGATAGATGATAACATATTTATTGTTATTTTCCAACTAATTACACAGTTGTGAGATCATCAGACACATGCACTGACACTTATATACATATTTTATATAAGTATGCAATGATACACGCAATTATGCATACACACAGACAGACGCTGGGCCAATTCAATAAGGACAGCCCCCTTCTCTGATTCCCATACCAGTCCTGACTTTGTGAAGTATCATCATCTGTGTTTGCAGAGTTTCTTCGCCATGGTTACAGAGGAGCTCCATGGTTATAATCACGACAGTCTGAGGGGTAAACTATGAGCATTTAGTAGCAAAGTCACACTGGATGGAGGGTCTCAACTGGGAACTCCGCTGTCCTTTTTCCCGTCTTGTTTGTTCATTTGCTGGTGGTGGGATCGGGTGGTGGGTGGGTGAGGAGAGTCTGGGGGCTTCGTTGTCGTGACGACCCTGGTGGGAAAGCTGGGTTGTTTGTTAAGAGAGACTGAATGAAGCGGGAGGAGATGAGTGGAGGACTGAGGAGGCAGTGAATGGGCAAGGACACTACACTGTTAGAAATAAGGCTTCAAAAAGGGTTCTACCCAGAACCATTTGCTTATGAAGAACCCTTTTTGAGGTAAGAGTTTGTCAAGGTTTTTTTGTAAAACCAGGGGTTCAGTTAAGAACATTGTTCATCCAAAGAGCCCCTTCTGGAAGAAAGAGTTCTTCAAGGATTGTTGAAATCCTTGAAGGTTTTTTTTTTTTTTTTTACAATAATATAAAAACTTTCACGGTAGAACTAGATAAAACCCTTGGAATAGAAAAGGGTTCTCAGTAGGCTCCCCCATGGTAGGGTTCTAGATAAAAACTCTTAGAATATAAAAAGGTTCTCTATAGAGCCCCCTGAGTGTACTCTAGTAAAACCCTTGAAATATAAAAAGTTTCTCGGTAGAACCCCCTGAATGTGTTCTTTATAAAACCCTTGGAATTTAAAAGGGTTCAGGATAGAACCCCCTGTGTGGGCTCTTGTTAGTACCCTTAGAAGGTGAAAAACTTATAACCCCCAGAGTGCATCCTGCGAGTAACCAAGAGTTCTCCATTGTAATATTTCATAGAGGTTTCTGGGTGAAACCTTTCACAGATGGTTCTAGGTATAACCCTTTGTGTTGGGTTCTTGGTTGAACTATCTGAAAGGGTTCCAAGGGGAACCATAAATGGTTCTCCTGTGAGGTCAAGCCAAAAACCCTTCAAGGTTTTAGTTAGCATTTTTATTTCTAAGAGTGTAGGTAAGAAAAACTGAGGAATAACAAGATGAGAGAGAAGAACACATGAGAGGAAAGAAGACTGGAGTTCAGCAGGGTGGTCTTGACAAGAGGCCGCTGAGAAGCAGAATCAGTGAATGACTGAAGATGGGGGAGTGACGGAGGAAAGAAAAGGGAAAGATGAGAAGACAGGTGGCGGGCTGAAGAGGAACAAGAGGAAGATCAAAGTATGAAGAGAAGAGAGGCAGCCAAATGAGACTGAAGTGGACATGTGATACTTGAGAGTTTACTTTGTTTAGTTTAAGGAAATGGTTGAAGATAAGATGCCATCATGATTTTAATGGTCCCATAATAACTGTGATTTAGAGGCAGGAGGCTTTACCAGTGTGTGTGTATGGGTGTGTGTAGCAGTGTGTGTTGCAGTATGGGACAACATGCACAGGAAATTCCAGAGTGATCCCAGAGGATCATGATTTTAGAGGGTTTATCATCCCTCTCCTCCCCTCTCTTCCCCTCTCCTCTCCTCCTCCTCCTCTGGTAAGAGTCGTAACAATTTACCCCATAGAGACCTGCGACAGTTCCCCTGTAATACTGTCTTCAGGACACTTTCCCCCAATAACCACATACTCCTCTGCCCCCTTGGAAACCTCCCATACACTCTGGCTACGCTCCATTGTGTGCTGCTGTTAAAAGTGCCCCTCTTAGACTTCCCATTTAGACCTATCTACACCCCCTGCTGCTTTTCATCGTTTTTCCCAGTGTGAACAATATCTTAAAGTGATTTTTCTCCACCCTGAATGTGTCCCTCCCTCTGGTTCGTCTTCTCCATGCACCCCATCACTCTTAAGCACGCACCCTTGTGACATTGAACTTCATGTAGCCATCTTATATTAAACACTAAATATGGAATTATCCTCTTACTTAGCTTTTAGCTGCTGTCTTTTCTTACCAGGTGAAAAAATTGTGCAAGATTTGAAATGCTTTAGTTTACCTTGGCTGCATGTTTGAGTAAAACTGCACAGCATGTGCACATGGAGTGAGACTTCCACAGTGAAGAGAATGTTGGTTTTGTACAGTCCTTAATTCAAAGGGAAACAACTTCAGTAGGGTTTGGTACCATTACGTTTGAACCGATATGGTACTGATACCTGGAATTCAGTACACATACCTAGTGGTACTTTTTATTTTGTACTTTACTCTCTTTGTAATAACAAAAATGTCATTTCAGTTGCAAAAATAAATCCAAGCTTCTCAATTTCAACTTCGTTTTTTATTTTATATTTTTTTGAAATGTTAGCTGTACACTCTTCAGCTCTTAGATATATTTTGTGTTTGGTTAGACATGTTGATCTCGCCAGCTCTGCATTTTGCATTACAAATATTGCAGCGACTGTTGCCTGTGTGGACTTTTGACACCATTGCACTGACTCACTGTGACGAATGAGCTACAGGGATAATGTCACTCTCTCTTTCTCTCTGCAGTTTAGCTGCTCCCTCACCCAATCCTAGGCACTCGGAAGATATGACAGGAAAGAGAGTAGAGAGAGGGGGGATGACACACAGCAAGTGAGCCGCAGGTGGGAATCAAACCCGCGACTGCTGCAGAGAACCAATAGTGTCAGTCTATGGGGTGTATGCTCTACCAAGTGAGCTATAGGGGTACCCCATCAAATAGTTTTGATCATTTTAACTGCATATACTGCATTCTCTAATGCCAGTGCTCAGTTTAATATAAAAACAGGAGATTATGTTGAAAATACAACTGACACAGTAAGTGTACAAGGATGTACAATTTTAAAATATATGAATTTCTTGATTTCCTAGTAGAGTAAGAGCTGACTTGTACCTTTAAGTTTAAACATACCTATATCCTCTCTCTTATTAGTTCTTACATATGTAACACGCAGCAGGCGAGGTCTTGACTGTTTCCTCTTGCTGAATTGATGTATGTCATAGATAAGAGTTTCTGTGAATCTCTTAAAAAACCTGCAAGACTGAGCGGCACCAAGCTTCCGCCTGTCCGGGGTTTAAATAAATAGTGCGTCGCGTGTGTCATGGTACAGCCATAAATAATACCCTCACACTGTGTCTCAAGACAAATATGCTGAAACAGAGACACGCACACCTAAACTGACACACACTTACCATTCATAGTGGTGTGGATTATATGACACAGAGAGAGATGGGGCAGCCAAGTAATTAATACGTGTGCAGCTCTATTTACACAGTGACTGGCTAATGCTATCAGTGGATTAACTCATGGCTGTAACACGAGGCCAGCTGCGGTCTACCACTACACGCACTGCCTCACAGTTCATCACCTGACAACATAGTGTTCATTACTTGTAACAAGTGGTATTTGTTGGTATTAGCTGAATATTCTTAAATTAATTTTGTAGAACAAAGACGAACAGAAGATAGAATCATTCTTGGTGCCCATGGTGAGTTTCAAACCCTGACCTATAACAGGTCACATAAAACAGTTAGTATTTATAATCTCGTAAGTTCCAAGTTCAAAAAATCAATCTCAGTCAGAATTTTAGCTTAAAGTAAATGCTTAGGCAGTTAGGGCTAAACAATAAAATAAGTACTAATAATGTCTCCTTTACACAAAATACATAAACCAAAATGCACACAAGGCTGTAATAAAAAAGTTCCTAAGGTTAAACTCATTAAACACAACAATTCAGTTCAAAATAAGGCTTACTCTGTAGCTATCTTAAATCGCCCGTTTCCTTAATGGAGTTTTGTATGGGAGCTGGGAGCTGTTTCATAGCAAAGCGGCTGTAATAGTAATTATCATTGCTAAATCACTGCTGAATATCATTAATAGTTTTTAACCTGGGTTGCATACTGCTCAGCTGTCTGAGTATTAATGATGTGTTTCATCTGTATTTGTTGCAAGTTTGTTTCAGGACATTTTGAATGGACATCTACAATACAGCAGCATACTTTTTGTCCCTCTGTCTCTCTTTGTCCATCCCCCGCTCTTTTCCATCTGCCTCAGCAGCACACAGAGGGCTGTTTTCTCTCACTGGTCCTTGGCAGTGATTTAATTACTTATTTGTTTAGTTTGTCATATTCTAAACTTCTCTGGCTCCGTGTTTTGCTGAGAACTGAAATTTTCCTCCCTCCCCTCCTCCCCCTGTTAGCATTCCATCCGTTGCTCCTTCTGCCCCTCACCACCTCTCCCCGACTCACTGATATTGTATGCACTCTGTTGATTTACTTTATTTTATTTTTTTTTAAATCCAGGTTTTCATACATTTAGCTACACTTTCTGTTCTTTCTTATAATTTTGTTCTCCTTCACCTCTGTCATTTCTCCCACTATTTACCATTCTCTGCAGGCCAAATAGCTGCAGTGGTCTGTAATAGTCTCCTGGGGAGTCTGCTGCGTCCTCCACCCAGTCAAATACTGTACAGATCAGTCAGTATTACTCAGTGGGTGGATCTGTATGGGTCAAATAGGCAGAACTGTCATTATAAGGGCGGTAAACTCAATTTATCATCAGTATGAGCATTACTCCATCATTACCATCAGTGAAAAAGGGAACAAATATGTTCATGGTGACAAATCACAAGTTAATTTAAAGGATCAGCATGTAGGATTTAGTAGCATCTTGCAGTGAGCTTGCAGATTGTAAACACATCACCACACTTGCCTCTTTGTGTGTAGTAGAACCTGTGGTGGCATGTCAGTACAGCATAACAGTGTCTGTGGACCCACACTATCTGTAGATATACAGGACTCATTCAAAGGTAATGAAAACACTAATGAAAGCATACTTATGAATATTATATTCCATTTCTGCCATATTCTGCCATCAAATCCGTGTAAATCATACACACTGGAACTTTCAGCTGTCCCACCCAATATATGCATAGAGAACTTGATCATTTTTCTGCAATTTTGCATGAATAGCCAAAAGAAGGTGAGAAAGGACAAACAGAGAACAAAGAACAAAGGCAGTTGTGACTTTGGACAAACATGAGGTGACATTTTCACACCAGCATGTCTCAACATCCTGCAGCCAGACTTTCAAAGTTTTCAGAAGTATTTGAAGTATGCAAAGCAAGCAGAGGTTTTTGCATTTCTATGTTTGCTTTGGAGTCACTGGATCAATGAGAGTTGGTCACTTGTATTCTATTGATACAATTAGATTTTTTAAAGGTCCAGGGTGTAAGATTTACAGGGATTTATTGGCAGAATATGGGAGAACTGAACTATAATATTCACAAGTGTGTTTTCATTAATGTATAACAGTGATAGACTGATCAATCTGGCCGATTATCTAGCATTTTATGATTGGCCTTTGTATTGTTGTTGTCCATGGAGGCTGCCAAGTTGCCCTGCCATGTTTCTACAGTAGCTCAGAACAGACAAACAACAATGTGACACAACCACAAGTGACAAAACACTGGCTCTAGATGGGGCCTTTCATGTTTTCCATGAGTTACACTGCTGCAAGCTTGGAAGGGGTGGTGATTGCAATCTGCAAACTCATCGCCAAATGCCACTAAATCCTACACTGGACCTTTAAAATATTCCATCAAAAGTGAAAATTAAAACTTTGGCAGTTAATGACAGAATGCAGAATACTATGAGTACTACTGTTATGTCAGAGCTTCAAGCATTATCGTTGTCTTTAAAATATGTTTACGGTTCATGAGCTCAGTGTTTCATGTCAGTTCTATCCCTTCAAAGGCATTATTATGGATTCATGTTGATCCAGTAGTTTTGTGTTGGAGCACCAGGTGAAGCTTTTCAACAAGGTTTGTGTGTGTTGCTATTATAGCAAGATTACTGCAGGTGGCTGGATTAAACATGAGCTGAAGATCAAGCTGTTTGTGTTGTAATGTCACTGAAGTACAGTGAGTTTTACGGATGCATTTTACATTATGTTGTAAAATCAGTTTCATTTATAAAATGTGAGTGTTCATTCTCAGAGAATAAACACATTTTATCTGCAGTGACGCTGCTATTAATTCATTTATTAAACCTAATTTTAGGCTTTACTGAATGCGAAGCTTTGATTGAATGAAACTGTGTGTGAGTGTGTGTCCAGTAGGATATCCTGACAGTGTGTCTGGCTTGTGTAAATGCTGTTGATTGGGACTTGGCATGGTTTTGTAATTGGATCAAGGTTTCTGTGCTAGGCACTACCATCACATCATAACACAAACGTAGATCCTCTGCCAGAAGTTTACATAAGGCCTCTCCCTGAGCCAGCTTTACTCCTGACACAATAATACATGTGGAACACAGCGGACACGACACGGTAGACTGAAGTTAGACAGTATATGTTTTATGATAAAAAATATGCTTCTGCTTATTATTCCTGCAAAATAGCGATTTTGTTATACACTGTGTTCTTCTCATGGGGCATTAAATGAATCAAGTCTCAGTGGGAGAGGGGCATGTTAAGTATTGCCCTCAGCTGAAATGGCAGCAAAGGGTTATTACACCTTACTTCATAAACCACATGCTGTTTGAGGCTTGTTTATATGTGACTTCACCCCACAAACATCCCCTCAGCTATTGTCTTTGGTTTCTCTGTGCTCGCTGTCTTGTATCAGCGCAGCAACATTGAGCAATGCATTACATTTCTCTAACCAATTAATAACCAAGATGCATTTCATTTGTCGCGTATTACTTCACTAATACAATTTTAAGTTGTCCTCTGGGAGCCTTTGGGGCTGTGTTTCTATCCCCTCCTGCTCAGCAGATCTTATTAAGGGGCCCCCGCCGCTCGGTCTGCAGGGATTACAATGCTTACAGTCCACTCTCTGCAGGGCACCTGACTGAATCCTGCACAGCAAACCAGGAGCAGGACAACCAAGACTTCCCCCTTCTCTATTTTCTTTGCGACTTTTCCTCTTCCCTCACCTGCTTTTCCTTCTCTCGTTTGCTCCCTCCTAACTCTGTCTGTGTTGTTCTGTCTGGCAGTGGTTCTGGGTCAGTTCTGTTGTGGGACATTTAATAAGCACAGCGAGGTGTTCATATAAACACCATCCCTCACCAGCAGTCTACATCATGTTGACATCCACGTTTCATCACCTAATGAGGGGCCAAAGAGAAAAACACCAGTAGGGTCACTGCAGTTTCAAAGGGAAATTTTTCCACTGTTTTATGTGGATGTCCAGTCAGTGTTGATGGTAAACGTAGTCATTTGAAGCAATAAATTCCTCAGTGCTGCTATATTGAAAAAGAAAGCTGAGTTCTCCTGCTGCAAAGTCTGTTGTTCTTTTCTGCTCCAGTGATGTCACAGTGATGTAGTTGGTGTTGAGGGAAAAAATCAGGCTATTTCAGCTTAGATATCTGGTCTCGGCCTATGGGTAGACATATGTAGGTGCACTGTAATGTTTACATTTCTCAATTTCTTTCAATTTCATTTCTTTTATATTCAAGGGTTCATAATCTACATTGAGTTGATTAGAAAAGAAAAAACTTTCTTTCCTACTCCTTGTAGATCATATAGACCGTTGAATGTAACGTGACCCACTGGAATAATTTGAGTAACGTAAACATTATAGTGCTTTCTATCTAGAAAAACAGGTGGCCTCCCATATACATGTATTTGCAACATGCTGAAACAGGCAATGCTGTGTCTATGTACATACATCTTTGGCCAGGATTGTGCTAGATGAGTATTTTTGTCACCTAATGCTATACGTTTTGGCCAACAAAGTAATAGCAGTAGTGAAGAACTTGTGCACAAAGCATCCTGGTACATTGGCACTGCTGGTGCAACTTCATGAGCAGGAGAAGTCAGCACACACTGAAGAATTTATTGCTTCAATTGACTACATTTTCCACCAATACTGATTGAACATCCGCATAAAAAGTGATGAATTTTCCCCTCAGGTAATGGGGATAGATGATGTTGGATAGTGTGATTTTTTTGTTATGCAGAATAATATAAAACCTAATAAAACTTTTCCTTATTTATAGTCTGTATGCTCCCTACCATCATCTTTCATCATATAACAATTCAAATGTTCCTGTGGTGTACGGTGCCACATTTTTCAGTCATTTACAGTGATCCATGACCGTAGAGCACACTGCACCAACCTGTAGTCCTCCACAAGCCTTACAAATTTCATTCTCTCTTTTTCCTGTTCTCCTCGTCTTTGGCGTTAATGCTCTATCAGCCTCTCATTCCGTCATTTCCTCTCTCTTACTCACGTTTCTCGCCCTCTACCCATAAACCTCGACATGTCTGTGCAGTCCAGACGGACAGAGGAATGCGTGCACCACTGGGGTCGCCGCATGGACACTATATGAGTAACATGCCGGACAGAGAAGGGGGGGAAATGGCTTTTTCAGCAGTAGAGTCTGGCTGGACTTTTTTTGCCCATGTTTGGCGAGAGGAAATGAGCGCTGTGTGCTGCGGGGACGTCTCCTGAGTTCCCCCGCTTCAACCCAGACAGAGAGGTAGACAGAGAGACAGGCTAAAAATAGCACTGAGAGCCCAGGTCAGCTCTGAGCCAAGAGTAAGAAGTTGGGGGGCTGAGAGGGGAAGAGTGGAGAAAAAAAAACATATGATGTAAAATTAAATGGAGAGAAAGAAAATCGTGGAAATATATAAATATAGATAATACAATAAACTGCATATTATTATTCTCTAACAGCTGTATATTAATAACCCAGTCTGGATGTGATATGATTGTAATCATTGTCGTATGGCCTGGTTCAGGTGAAAACCTTTTGCAAAACATGAACAAATACGGAGAATGAATGCCATGGAACATAACTTTGCCTCATGGGAAAAAAAAAAGGTTCATACCACTGCCGTGAAACAGCAGGATCTTGTTTTGGGATGAATAAATTATGTGTTTAGTTTTCGGTGCAGACACTTGGTATATACGTTAATACTGATACCAGCATTTTAGGCAGCATGAGAGGTCAACCCTAGTTTCACGAGAGATGGTAGGACCACTGGGTAGGGGTGTGCCACATGGAATCATTCACAGTAATAGTGGTATAATTTTTATATGATTAGATTTAATGTTTTCATGTTAAAATTCATGTTGTGATAATGACTATTTTGAAAGTGAAAGTAACTTTTGCCTCTGGCTCTACAGTCGAGTTCCTTCCTTTTGGACATCAGTGGTGTGGAAGTGGTTCGGTTACAAAAAAATCTGATATACAAAAAACACGGTAATATGTAAGAAGCCAGTAACAATAATAGGGTGTGATATAACAAATTGATTTCACCGCCAAAACCAGAAGCACTTGGTTGAGAATGAGGCAATTCTGCAAGGAGAGCGCAACAGCTATTATAAGTTCTAAACCAAGAATATTTTTCTGTTTTTTTGTCATATCATCAAAAATACAGTTATAGTGGTACACTAAGTACTAGGTATTGTGCTATTACTTTTGGGCCATATTACCCAACCCTACTCTTGCATGTTCTTGTGAATTCAGCTGCCTTGCGAAGTAACATCTTTTGGGCAGCCAGACTGCTTATCACATTGTCACGTGAAGTGAGAGCGCCAATTGTTAGCGGTAATGCATCTCTGAGCTGGTTTGTCAACCGCTTGTTGTTGTCATGTCATGTCATGTGAAGCACAGTGTTGGCTACTGAATTCACTACCTTTAAGGGTATCGATTGAATTATGTCCATACTACCAAGTACTGATTCACATTAAATCAATTGGTGCAAAATTTCTGCACCTGGGAGCTCATCTATGTGAGAGACTACAGTGACACTACCCCCGTAGCTTGTTACAGTGGGTCAGGGCAATGGTGAGCCGAACGTGGTTGCAAGCGTGGTTAAACTTCTTCAAAACTTCAAAACTCAACCCAGACAGTACTCACTGCAGTGTTTGTAATGTGAAGTAAAGAGCTGGCAAGGGCAACAAGTCTAACCAAACACAAAATATAACTAAAAACTGATGAAAGTACAACTAACATTGCACGCCTGCAGCCAGCGCCTAAAAAGTTTCACTTAGCCTCCATGGATGACTTAAGTTTAATCGAGGCATCCACAATGTTTTGACATCTTCAGGTGATTAATTAGCTTGTTAGATGAGTTATTGTTGCTTAGTATGTCTGACACCTCAGTATGAAACCAAAAGGAAATCTTACAGTACACGAGCACAGCGGCGATAAAGACAACAATATAACAGGAAGGATATCTCTTGTGTGTCCAACCAGACGAACAACGGCGTAAAAGTTCCTTGGGGCAGACTGACAGGCTGCAGATTGTAGGGATGGCTTTGGGAGAGGAAAGGGCGGTGCAGAGGGATTTTATTTCATGTGGTGCGAAAAATGTTCATAATAAATAATGATGAGATACTATTGGGTACTGGTACCGAACTCTTGTACCAAATTGGTTTAAATGTGATTGGTGCCCAACACTAGTGAGGCAGTTGTTTTTGTTTGAATGGAAGTTCCAAATAAAATAAGAAAATAATCATATGTGATGAGGTACACTTGTTATATATACAGTTACTGTGATATAAATATAGGAAAGAAGATTTGGGCCATGCTGCCCATTCATACCACTGGGTGTGTGTGCAATATCTGGGAGAGTAAAAGAAGAAGGAGCATAAGGATGATCTGATGGAGAGCTTAATCTGGGCAGTGAATTCTGGTGGGAGCTCCCAGCCTCGCGTCCATTTTCTCATATCTTTCTCTTCATGAGCAGTTCATCATATCGCAACAGCGCGCATAACCACAAATCTCTCATATCTCCCCCACTGGCAAAGATGGAATGAATAAATGACCTATGAGCCCACAAGATCTTCCCCTCAGAGAGACACAGAGGGTAGGAAGTGTGGAGTCGAGGGAGAAAAAGATGAGGATGAGATATTGCCTTGGTTTGTGAAAGAGGTATGTTGTGCTACAGGATTTAAAGTAGGAGGGGAAGAAATATGTGTTGTAGGAGAGCGGGTTCAGAATAATGAATTTGGAATAATAATGATGGTGAGATATCAGCAGAATATATGGGAGAGAAGAGATGGTGAAGTGAACAAGGAATATGAGAAACGGTTATTGGTTCTGGGGCCTGAAATATGTTCTCACAGGTTCATTTTGTGCTATAACAATGCACAAGTACAATGAAATGCATTCCCTGAGAGCATCAAAACAAAATTGCGAGAGAGAGGGTACAAGGGAAGAAAATCTCCCTAAATCTCTTTAGAAATTACAATACAAGAGACGTGTGTACACTGCGCTCAAGTATTTCCTGCATATTACCACGCTGAAATGGCTCATAGTTTAGCCTGGTGTAGTGGAACGCCTGGATAAGTGAAAACAAGGTCTTCTCCAGCTCAGCGCACCATCTGCTTCTGTTATGTTCATCTTGAAATGGTGAAGCGCAGCATGTTTGGAGGTATTACAGCAGCTCTGCTTGTCCAAAACAAACCATCCCTATTGTTACTGGCTCGAGCTTATAGTATTCTGAGTGTGTGTGTGTATGACCATGTTTATGTGCCTTGCACACTTGGAAATAAGGGTTCCAAAAGGGTTCTTCCTGAAGGACAAAGCCTCTACCTGACACTCTTTTTTTCTGAAGATCCCTTTTTTGAAGTAAGGGTTCATCAAAGGTTCTTTGTAAGACAAAGTGTTCCGTTTTAGAACACTTTTCATCCAAAGAAACCCTTTTGAAAGAAAAAGCTCAAAAGAGGTTGTCAACTGTTCTTGGTATCATAATATAAAAGGTGCTTTGGTAGAACCCCATGGGTGGGTTCTATATAAAACCTTTGGAATATGAAAAGGTTCTCAGTAGAACCTCCTTTTGGGTCTTGTTAGCACTTTAACAAAGTTAAAGGTGGAGGTTCTGGGTGAAGATGATTCCAAGTAGAACCCTGCTTGTTGGGCTCTGCGTAGAACTCTCTCATGCCTTTTCCACCAAATTAGCCTCTTTTCGGTTCAAGCACTAAATTCTGAGCATTTCTGAGCATTTCCAGCAAACAGAAATTTGTTTGGAACCAAAAAGTTGGTTCTCAGCTGGAACCAAAAATGGCAGGTTTTCCTTTAGAACCAAAGTGGGCGTGTCATTTTCTACAGGTTGTTGTGAATTGTGCAGCACCCTCTGTTGATGACCATTTAATATTTTAATGGTACCATTGGGAATGTGGGCTGGTTCACTAGATTGCACCAAGATTCCAGTATCTTGAACCAAAAAGGGTTCTCCTGTTTTTGAGACTGTATGTATGCCTTTGTCTTTGTATACTCTTGAGATAAATGTCTGTTTATTTGTTTTATAGCTGCACTGGGTGGCTGGATGTGCTAATGATGACCAGATTTCTCTTGTTAATTATTTTATAAAAGAGATTGTTGTTGTTTCAGATTGTTTTTCTTCTCTTTCTCTCACCCTCTATCCTTGTTATGCCCCTCAATGATGGCCTCTTTCCTTACATTTAGAAATGTCTCTTTTCTTCTCTTCTCTTCTCTTCTCTTCTCTTCTCTTCTCTTCTCTTCTCTTCTCTTCTCTTCTCCACCCTCTGTCCCTCCCTCCCTCCCTCGCTCTCTCAGAGCTGAGGTCATAGCTGGCGGAGTTTGGAGGTGGGCTGGAGTACAGACATAAGAGAGTCTGTTTTTCTCATCAGTCAGTGGAGCTTGCAAGAAACGTACATGTGTGAAGGAATGGCTGTCTATCTGCTCTATTAGTTATGAGAGGTTTTTCTACCACTATTGCTGCTGCTACTACAATTGCATTACAGTACCAAAGCTGATCCAGTGGTGCAGACAATCCATCCCAGACATCCAGTTTGGTTTACTTGGATGTGGGATACCATGGGTCAGCTACAGATGAGTAAAACTGCTTCTGGATCTATTGCTCAAGGACGCTTCAACAGAGTGTACACTTGTAATATGAATTTGAACCTTAAAGGGATAATTTGGATTATTTGATGTGGGGTTGTGTGATCCAAACTATTTTTTTAAAACACACAGAAGTCACACAATAACACAAAGAAACGCTGCGATCGAGAAAGTGGTACAACAGCAACTCTGAGGTAAAATGACTGATTTTGCATATGGAGTTTGGTGGGTGTGGAAAGAGCGATATTAAGATTTTATAACAGCAGTTTCCTGTCAGAAAAGGCTGTAATACATTGCTTAGCCTCCTACACAATAGTCCTGCTGCTTCTCAAAGCCAGGGTGTGCCTACAACCATCTACAGACTATAGGGAAGTTAATCAAACAACCCCACTTCAAAAAATCCAAACTGTCCCTTTAACAGTCTGTGTAGTGAGTATAGAGGGAGAACACATTACACCACACTGCTGGCATATCCTGATCCTGTCAGTGGTTAACCACAGGCCTTGACATTAGGCTCCATTACAGTAAACAGAAGTGTAGTAGAAGCACAGTTTTAAAAACATGTAATAACCAGAGCTGTGAACTTTTGCACGCCGTCTCGTCAAAGATAATCCATTCATTTTTATGTCAGCAGCAACATCTTACATCCTTTAGCGTACTCACTAAACCAAAGAAATACTGTCTGTAATAGCAGATTTTATTTAAATTTCAACCATGCAGATGATCTTCTGATAAAAGAAGAGTCTTTAAAATGAGACTTTCAGAAAAAAAAGGTAGAAAAAAGTTCAGGTAGGTATTTTGATCCCCTCAATAAACTTTATTGCGCCAGTACATTTCAGAGATATGTCTGCTTCCTCAAGGCGAATGAGAGGAGAGACATGAATCTTCCAAATTCTTTAGCATAATAAAGTTTATTAAAAAGATCAAGTCTGACCATATTTATACCTGTCAGAGATTTTGACCATTTCTTACTTTAGTAAAATCGCAGCATGTGTAAACCTGTTGACCTTGTTAGCATCCAGGACGGGGATTAAGTAAAGTCCTACGGAGAAAAATGTCTGAAAAGAGGATCTTTGGGCACACATCTGAGTGAAAGCTCTGGCAGAACAAAGAGTCTCCCACAGCCCAGCGTTTCCTCATGTGCGAGCCTGTTCCCTGTGGGTTGAGAATTTGCACATGCAATTAAGACTCCTTCAGAGGCACAGTGACCTTTGACCTTGACTGCTTGTGAATGCTGACCTTTAGGAATGTTGTGAGGACCAGGGATCAGTAAATATGGATTGGTGTCTGAGCTCTGGATGCTGGTAAGGTTAATGAGGGACTGGAGTATGTTGTTTCTATAGTTATTGTTAAGACTAATCCCTGAAGAGATATGCGGGTGACACGGAGCTCACATGAAGCCGGAGAGCCAAGGAGAATGTTTCCGCAAAGTGTATTTTATTTTAAGGAAAACTTTTTCCCCCTGCCTCCTCCTCCCTGGACTCGAAGCTCAGGCAGGTTGCCTGCACAGGAGCGCAAGATTATATTTTGACAATGACAAGTGATGACAAGTCCTACACTTTAAGTTGATAAGATGGAAATCTGAAAGGAGAACACAGGCTTACTGGCTGTAGCAGTGTCATTGTAGAAGCAGCTATTTCAACTTAGCATGTTTCTTTAATCTCTGATGACATGTCATGGTCATTTTATAATTTAATACAGTAAATATACTACAGATTTCTCCTTTAACAAAATGAGAGAGCATTGTTCAGCCTGCCTCCTCACGCATGCTGGGCCAATGTGCAGCTTGCTCAATAGGGCACACAATATGGTTATTGTGTACTCAGCACACTCACACACACACACACACACACACACACACACACACACACACACACACACACACACACACACACACACACCGATTGACTTTTGTCGCTCTTTGTTCTTTGGAAACACAGAGACTTGTTGTATCAGGAAAAAATAACAGAGTGATTCACAGATGCTAACTGAGTGAGCAGCCTGGTTGCAAAACTGCTGTTGTTTTTACTGGAGCTACAATGTTTTAACTTAATCGATTAATCAATTGAAAGAAAACTTTTTGATAATCGATCACATGTTTCAGTCATTTTTCAAGCAAAAATGTCAAGCATTTGTATGAGTCTTTGGGTTTTCGATTGTTTGACTGGACAGAGGAAGCATTTGAAGGAGTGACTTTGGGCTTTGGGAAAATGTGATCAGCATTTTTCACATTTTGGAGACTAAATGATAATCAGCTAATCACAAAAAGAATCAGGAGATCAACTGATAATGACAATAATAGTTGGAGCCCTACATTAGTCACAATGTTTTAAGTGAATACTTTCTCTTTTTCTCTCTGTTTCTGTGTTTCATGCTCACTGTGTCTCACTCCCTCCGCCTTACACACATCCACAAACACACACAGACACACACATCCACAAACACACACACAGACAGACCATTCACCTTTGGCCCGTTGTAATAGCCGCTCATGGCCTTATGCTCTTGCTACCCAGCTCCAGATGTTATTGACACACCCCCAGGAGTCCTGCAGAGAGCAATTTACACAGACACATGGTCAGACACAGACGCGTGCACAGGCTTGTGCTCACACATACGCACACGTACACAAAGTCTTATTGAGCTTTGACAATTCTTCTCTCTGCAGGCCACCTCGCAAAGTCACTTTACTCTCACACACACACACATTTACCCCCAGCTGTGCTTCAAACACACACATGAATCAGAATCATGTGGGAAGCATGTCATGTCAAATAGCACATGTATCATTTTGCACTAGTGGAATAGATAACAGTCAGGAAGATCCAGAGCATTATAAGTAAAAACCTAGAATCTATTTGTCTTCTGGTTAGTTTCTTTTTGGTTGATTATGATGTGATTTCTGTCTGCAACAAAGATAACAAATACAGCCTGCACTGCGCCTGGTTACATAAAACTATTTAGGCCAAAGTTTCCCTTAAATTATCATCTAAGGATGGCAAGAAAAAAATGAGTTGCATAAAATCACCAAGGATTTCCTTAGGATATTTAGTCTGTAAATGTTTGCTCCTAGCTACTTAACTATTCTCTTATATGTTCAGTGCTTTATGCAGCTGGGCACTGATATTTACTGAAATGTAACTATCTCCCGGGGCCAGTATTCCAAAACCTTTAATCTAGATCAGAAATATCCAGATTTTGTAATCCCTTTTCTGCTGTCTAAGATAAAGCTGATCTTGTAGCTTTTGTCCTGATTTTTCAGAGTTTTCAGATACGATCATTCTGATCCAGATACTGCAAGATCAGGATTACAGAATCTAGATTTGCTGTCTATAGATAGGCTTCCATCTGTTGGTAAAAGTGACATGTCTTTAACACGGGAAGGTGCTGTTTTATTAATTAAATGTCTCAGTGGAACTGTTTTGTCAGCATACTACTGTTTTTATTGAGCAAAAGACCGTAAGTAAAATATGAGTTCACTAGAGCGTGTCTCATTGACCATCCAGCTGGTATATCTGGTTGCAGTGGTGCCTGTGGTAGGTCAAGCTTCCACTGCAGTCGAGAACCTGGTATGCTTTAAGCATGACGCAGATGAGACTTATGTTGCACATTGCACTTATCTGTTTTTGCACTTATCCATTTTTGACAACAGGTTGGAGTTTTTTTGGTGTTCTGATTGAAGATATTAGCATATTGGTTGATTGATTAATTAATAAAATGGATGCTGTTTTTGCATGATCGATTATTTTAATATGCAAGAAATGAATGAAAGAATGATGAAATACATCCTATGAGACGAACATGTCTCTATATCCACCTTGAATCCATGCTGAATTTCCTACTCTGAGTTTTGAAATACCCAAAATAGCATTTTGATCTGGATTATGGGTAGGATTGAATTATAAAATCCATAACCCAGTTTTGTAGACATCTCTTAGTTTTGAAATACATAAATTTTAGATTTAATCCCATTTATATAATTCTGATCTAAATAAGAAAATCACCCAGGAAATCCCTCTGCTCTTGGTTATTTCAGCAGTGGCGCTGTATCAGTGGTCTCATGGAAACACATCGTGAGTTGTTGCGTTGCCGCAGTGACCTGCAGTTTGACTGACTGAAGGGTGCGGTAGGACAGGTTTTCACCTGCAAAATGTCAAAAACCCTGTAGCTGTGAACAGCGCCAGCTGCTTTATTTCACCTTCAGGAACTGTGCGGCAAACGCTAGAAATGAAGGTTATTGTGCTGCCAAGTGCCTTCCTGTTTCATAAATGTACTGCCAAGGCCAAAGTGGACAAGTGCGTGTGTCACAGTCGAAGAGAATTGATTTTTGTTGGTGCATTGTCGAGATGCTTTGCACAGCAGGGGAGCTTTTTACAGTTTAGACAAAGTATGTGCAGTAAAACATCTGGCCATGAGTGTGTGCGTGCCTTTGTGTGTCCCCTGTGAACACATGGTGTACCCAGCTGTCCACATGTTCCTGCTCGGATATGAAAGTTTTGGATGAGCCTTTATTCTTCAGCATCAAACAAGTAGTCATTTAGTCCAGAACTTTGTTCTCTCCCTCTCTCTCTCATCTTTGTTACCCGTATTTCTCAGCAGCTGACCTTTGTGTATCTGTATGTTCACAGGGCAATATTCGCATATGATGGATTCAGCAACAAGCTCAAACTGGCTGACTCAGGAGGTAAGATGGACTGTCATGTGCCTCTTGTGTTTAGAGAATATTCTAACATTCTTACAATTTGCTGTTGAAAGAAAATGTTGCATTTTTGTTGTCAAACTGTCCGTCATTCAGTCCTTTTTCCTTTGTTCTCTCAATCTTCTCCCTGTGTCTGTCTCCTGTCTAATAGCGGGTGGTGTGGTGGAGCTGGCAGGGAAGTTTCACATTTCCAAGCCTCAGTATGGACTGTGCAAAGTGGGAAGTGTGGAGACAGGAGGCCCCCGGATTGCTATGATCAGCTGGGTGAGTGGCAGACAGGCTCAGGGGGCTTAGGCTTAAAGAAACACACATACCAGCACAAATGACCAAAACACACATGTATGCTTAGTGCATACGTACACTCCTAGAAATTAGGGTTCCAGAAGGGTTCTTCCTAAAGGGCTCAGGTTCTACTCACAACTATTTCCTTCTGAAGAACCTTTTTTGAAGAAAGGGTTCAGACTAAGGGTTTCATTTTCCTTTTATTTTGGAAGAAACAGTTCTTCAAGGATTGTTGAAATCCTTGAGGAACTCTTTTGCCAAGGGTTCTTTGTTGCATAAAAAAGGGTTCTTGGTAGAACCCCCTGGGTGGGCTCTTGTTAGCACCGTTAGAAGGTAGAAAGGTTCTGCATCCACCCCCCAGAAAGGGTCTTGGGTGGAACCGTTACACCATGGAAGGGTTCTAAATGAAACCTTTCACAGATGATTCGAGGTATAACTCTTTATATTGAGTTCTTAGTAGAACTCTCTGAAAGGGCTCCAAGTGAAACCTTTATGAAAGGTTCTATCAGGAACCAAAAAAGCCAAAGAACCTTTTATGGTTAGCACCTTTATATCTAAGAGTGTGTGACAATAGCAGGCAGGAACACACACAAGCACTCATTTAGATACAGCGAGGTCATTAGCAGTTCCAACATAATGGGTTTAACATCTTAAGTGGTCACATACAAAAAACTCTTTACACTTAATCTGTAAAATGCTCTGGAGAAAATCCTAAACCTCTTGTCTTATTCACATTGTTTGGCCCTGTTTTGACACAGGCTTATTTGGCATCTGACATGTGGGAAAATGGTGTGAGAATATGTGAGAATTACATCATCGTGGTACAAAAGCTTATGAATCACTGGGCGACCAAACGGTGCAGAACGTGCAGTGCTCCTCATCTGAGTTTCATGTTGGACAGTTGTGGGAGACTTAAATGACTCAGAACGTTCTTTTATGCAGAGTTGTAGTAAATAGGCAGGTTGCCACGGCCTCTGAAAATCCACAGTAGTTCTAAATGCAACCATAGAAAGTCATATACATGTATCGACGCCAGAGATTTGGACTTGAGTCAGAGTCAAGTCATAAATTTGGTGACTTTCGACTCAAATTAAGCAAATCAAAAAAGTCCTGCAACTTGACTTGGGCTTTAACTCCAGTGACTCATAATTTCACTTGGACGTGCGCCTTTTCAATTGAAAATTCTTGATACCTTCCCCCAAACCCAAAGATTAAAAAGTCTGTTATTTAAAAAGTGTGCCAAGAATCAGTTCATTTCTTTTCATTTCTTGAATCAGCGAACTTTAACATGATTCATTCTCAGCAAGTCGACACTTAGTTCCCCAGATCCACTCTGTTTGAATCGATTTGACAACATCCAGTCAAGTTGCGGGGGAGAGAACCATGAGGAACTAAGAACTATGTTACATTGTTCACATAAAAAAATGACAGTGTGGTCAACAAAAAATGATTTGTGTGAATTGCAACATGACAACTTTGTTAGATGAAATTGCACAAAGAATAGTAAGAGTTTGGCGATATGTTAAAAGAATAGATATGAAAATATTCTGGTTCTACAAGCTTTTTACCTTTCACTCATCCTCTGGCTCAGCAGGTTTGTACTATGCAGCTCAGTCTGTTGCTGAGCAGTGGCCCGTACTTTACACACCAATAAATTAGCAAGACCAAAAAATGTCTCCCAGAAAAACCAACTGCGAAGTTTAGGACTTAAATGCAAAGATCTGAGAAGCTTTACTCTGTTGCTGGTCCACACTGATGGTGGCAGCAGGCAAAGCTGTGATTTTAGTCAGAAGTTGCATCTGTGAAAAATGTACGTGCACATGCGTGTTTGACATATTAGTTTTATTAATATACAAGATAATGTTGTACTCTGTGGTGATATGCTGTAAAATTCACTTCATAATGATTCAGTAAGTCATCTACCCCAGTGGTCAGTTTTACAAAACAAGGATTACACTCAGCTACAACAATGTGAATGGTATTGTTCCTCAGTCTGTCTTCCTCTTCCTCTTCTTTTAGTCTCCTCAGAGAGAGGTATGACATGAATGTAAGTGTCTACATCCTGTGTTTGTCTGCAGGTCGGCCAAAATGTGGAGGAGTACCGGAGGAAAGAATGTGCCAGTCACATCCCAGCCGTCAAGAACTTCTTCAAGGTGCAGTAGATCATGATGTGCTTACGTAATCACTCATTACTAAGCTTTGAAACTGACACACTCTGTGTGCTTTAATGTGCACTATATCCAGTGGATTGTCCTTTTGTTTGGTTTCCCCACTTAAAGATGACAACAGCTGAGAAATCTTTAGCATTAAGGAGGGGCAGAAGCAGCAGAGTACATGAAAACACTGTCAACATAATACCTGGTACTCCCAGAGAAAAAAAGGTTGTGTCCTGTTCTGTTTTCTTTAACCCTGGACTCTAGACTTTGTGCTCACAAACTCTATATTTACACACGGTAGTTTACTTTGTATTGTTTTGAGAGTTTCCTGTCCTCAGTCCACTTCCTGCTCTATTGAAGTGTTGGTCTTAGGTTTGATTGGTCTGTCCGCGTTGTCTCTACCAGGGGTGGGGGGCAGCTGAGTTTTGGGTTGAAAGCTGCATTGTTTGTGGTTCAAACCAAAGTCACTTCACAAACTCAAGTGGAAGTAAAGGGAACAGAGAATAGAGAACTTCTGTGTATTTTTATGATTCAGGTGCAAATGAGAAACTGTCTTTCACCGTATGAGCTGCAACTTCTTCTCCTGTCCATCTGTGCTGCTCAAACTGTTTATTTAGCTTCAGTGTGATGAGGAGAAGTTCAGCTGACCTCTGGGTTTATGAGTTTCCATATAAAGGCATCACCCAGCTAACTGCTGAAGCATCTGTGGAATGTTTGTTGTTTTTTTTGTCTCTGTTTTTTATGTCAATTCTGGGATTTGCGAGCCGCTGTATGAGAGACCCTCACCCTTCTGTGAGACTATCAGTGTGTGCGTTTGTGTAGGTTTGTGTGTGTGTGAGCACCCCTGGGCCTGCATACATTCTCATATGGGATTTCAAAATTGTAGAGAAATGATGACATGGTCAATATGACATGGACTGAAGAAAATTGTCTTTTGTCAAACCTTGTCAAACACACTCATCCATACATTAAAGAGACAGTTCACCCTAAAATCACAAATCAAAGATCTATTCTAGATCTACATCTTTTGTGTGTGAGTTTTTTGAGATATCAGCTGTAGAGATGTCTGCCTTCTCTGAAATATAATGGAACTAGATGACACTTGGTTTGGTTTGTGGTTCTCAAAATGTCGAAAGCACATTTGAAATTTGTCTCAAGATACTTACTCAAGATAATTCACAGACCTTGTTGTGAGCAGATTCATGTAGGGATTATTTTTTTTCTACTAAACATCAACCATATAACTTTGCAGATATGTCCTACTCAGCATAACTGTAACCTCTCAGGTAACACTTTAGTGGTAGTTAAGAGGTCATAAGGCCCTTATAAGACACTTATTAATTGTCAAAAAGCCATCCATGATATGCACTGATGGATACACCCAGAAACTGTTTGTGTGTGTTATTTTCCTGTTCATTTAGATATTTAGAAATTGTCTTGATATTGGGGGAAGGCATGGTGCAATAACACAAAAGAAAAATAATCAGTATTTCCCTCAAATATATGAAAGAAAAACTAAAGCAATGAGCCTGTTTTGAAAATGTAAAAAGTAGAAAGTACAGATATTTGTGTTAAAATATGACAGCACTGGATGTAAACCTTAATGGCGTCCTCCTCAGCTTAGCTCTGACCTCTCCAGCAACACTTAATGTTAAGATGCTTGTAATAAGCATTGCTTAATAGGTCATAAGGCCCTTATAAGATGCATATTAATCATCAGAAAGCATGGGATGCCCAAGTAGCTTACCTGGTAGAGTGTGTGTTCCATCTATTAAGACTTATTTCAGTACCTGGGCTCAAATCCAGCCCCCTAAAAACATGGTGTTACTTTTTGTAAGATACACTTAGGTTTTTGCTCCTTGTGCTGTTGATTTTAGGGAGTCTCCATCTCTTGTGTCTCTCTTCAGCTATTACTTTCCAATAAATGCAACATACCTGAAAGTCATATCTTTTTAAAAAGCATGGTTAAGTGCTAATAAGTGCATAGTAAAGGGTTTAATAATCTTAATAAGTCTTGTTCGCACTTTAGATCCAATACCCCCAAAATGCATAGCTAACTGTGAATAAGTGCATAGTTAACTGCCAATAAATGCATAATTAAGTGTGTGTACACTTACACATCTAATATAGCAACAACAAAAAATGTGTTTATGTGTTACTTTTCAGGACCTAAGAAAAAACGCCATGCTTTCAGCTTTGTGGCAATGCATTTTTCAGATGATTCATTTGATTTCGAAATGGTTTGTTTGACTTACGAAAAAAGGAGAAGTGTCTGAGGTCACAATGGAGCTTTGCCTCCTTCAGTTTTATTGAAAAATTCAAAATCAGAAACATTTGGGGATAAGTGGTTTTCACAGGACAGCGACGATGTTAAAAAGCATCACGTAAGAGCCTTTTTGCCTATTAACTTAAACTTATTACAGTCTCCTTAATATAAAGTGTTACCAAAAATAGTTTCTACATGAAACTGCTCACAACAAGGTCTGTGGATTTTCTTGAGTAACCAGATCATGATTTCTGTAAAGAGACTGTTGCTGTTGAGATCAGATGTATTTTTTGGCCCTTTCAGCACCACAGGCTGGTGCTATCAAGTTCCATTGTACTTGAGAGAGGGCAGACACCTCTATGCACAATATCTCTAAAACTTGGCAACTGAGGCTGCCAACACACTTCTCTGTAAATTTGACAAAACGGGGAACAGAAACAATTTGTTTCAAAATACCAAACTGTTTTTCTTGTGAGCTTAAACTGTCTAAGAAAAGCAGTTTCCATTACTCAGCAGTACAAGCTTAGGCTTCGTATTTGAAAGTAATTCAGGCTAAGTTAGAACATACCGTATCACCTTGAACCATCATTGCCGAGCATAAGGTGTGGATTTGCAGAAATATCCTGACCTAAGACCTGTGGTGATGATACATAACTGCACTATCCTGCTGGCGTCATGTTTTTCACACTCTGTTAAAGCCACGTAATCGTCTTTAATGACCCTTCCCGTCATGTACATAGTTCATGAACAAAAGATTGTTGAAAACTTGCTTCATGTGCTGGCAAAGACTGATTCAAACATCATGGGAAGCTTGTAAAACAGCACAACTGTCTGTGTCATACCTCTGTCTGGGAAATCATCTGGGGTTGCTGTGTGATAAATTCTTCAAAACTGATTACATCAACTGGTTTGTTTAATAGTTTATATCTGTCTTTAGCTGCTCAGTTGCATTTTACAGCCAAATGACAAAAAGTAGAAGTTCAAGAAGTGCAATGTTCTTGAAGTGATTTTCTTTTTGAAGTCGGGTTGTATGAGGTAGTAATCCATGGTCACTCCCCGAGTTTGGAGAAGCAGCAGGAGTGCTGTTATAGGAAGCTATGGCTTGATTCCACTGGGCAAGGCTGTGTTGCGTTATGGTTATGTCTGTCTGAGGTGATCGAGGCCATCCTACGCACTACTTGTGATTTCATCAAATGTGCTGCAGCACGTCCCAGAACTGGCTCTTCAGTCTGCTCTGCTTCTAATGGAAACTACGACATTTGTCTTTTTTAAATTTAGCGCACACTTTAACTGATACAGATTTTTTTAAGGTGGGTCTTTTTTTAAAAGGCTAAAATGTGCTTTACTGCTGATCTTGTCCAGTACATTGCAGTACATTGCTTAGCTTCCTACGCTGGTACTCCTCCTGCTGTTCTGAACTGGGAGCATGCCGACTACCATCTACTGTAGGTAATACACTGACATAAGTACCTTGTACAACTCTACTTCAAGAACTCTGAAACAGCTCTTTAAGTTTGTACTTGGGGAGTAAACTTTACAAATATCTGATCTTTCAAGGATAACAAGAAACAAATCAAACCAAACTACATTGATGGATTTTTGCATTGAGTACAACCTTTCTCCTCCAATACTACACATCTTAATGTCAGACGGTGTCAAAGAAATGGCACTCTATAATGTATGTATGAAATTTCATACTAGGCTATGTGCTTCAAGAAATTACTGTAAAATTGCGAGGTCATATGATAGTTGCTTTATTACCTTGCAAGTGAAGGTTTTATTTTTCTATTTTCCACATTTAGCAGAATATAAAGAGATGCTGCAGCCTTAAACAGTCCTGATTCTCAGCTAAACTCGTACTTGACCTTGCAAAAACTGAAAAAAAAACTACTGAAATGATGTACATACATACAGATGATAATAACTGGGGGGTCAATTTTTTTGTTTTCTTAAAGTGTTGGCTTTGGAAACAGTTAGTTAGAATTTCCCTTGGCACTTCGAGTTTATTATTTGCTTTTTTAGTTCTCTCTTTTTTTTCAACTTTGTCTGCTTCTTTCTGGCTCACTCCACTGCATGTCCCAGCTGGCAGTGAGGGGGTTTTGTCAAGGCGAGTCTGCAGCGGCAGCAGATTTGGGTATGTTACATACTGTACTCCAGAGTGGCGTTACGTTATGAAAGATCAAATATGAATAGGGTGCAGATGTTTCCATTGTTCTACATTTCCAATGGAATAAGAGCACAATAGCATAGTTGAGTCAGAAGGGCTTTGCGTTTCTGACTTATACTACTTTTGGGGACACATTTCAGACTTGAGACCAGTTAATTGGGGACAGCTGGTGCAAGTGGGGACCAAAGTCCCCTCATGGAAAAAAAAAAAAAGATAATTGGGTCTGTGGTTAAGGTTAGGTTAATGGTTACAGTTAGCAAGTAGCGGTTGTGGGCAGCTTTAGGGTAAGTCAAGTGAATGGAGCACTATGTAATGTCCTCAGAAATTACATAAGTAAACAACGTGTATGTGTGTGTATGTGTGTGTGTGTGGGAGAGAGAGAGATGAGAAGGCAGATATAGGAGTATCTGACACAGTAGTCAGATATGATGAGAAAGGGCTGTAAAAACGGAAATGAAGACATACGAGGAGTTGAATCTTTTTTTAAAAGCTTTTTCTAAGATCTATCTCGCGATTAATCAAACGTGTTATGATAACAACCATATTTGGCCACATGACAGCCTGGCATAAGCCTACGTGTCTTTTAAGGTGGAGCAGGAGATTTGGATTGCAACAAAGAACAATACCTCTTTTGTAAACAAGGACTAAAGCAACAAGTTCGGGTCAAACCACTAAACCCTGAAGCATTTTAGATCATTCAAATCTGTCATCTTGCCCTGACGCACACTTGAGAGAGAGGCTTTAGTTTCATGTCAGTCAACATAACCTTTTATTGCTCCTTCTGTCTCATTTCAACTGAGGAGCTCCCATAACAAATATAAATGGCATATCTTCTTGGGAACATATAATACACCATTAATATAACAAAGTTCCCATCTTACTGTTTATGAATCATCTTACACAGTGTGCAAAATACCCGGGGGGTGTTTACCCCTACTTAGTGCCCCAATGATATGCTATTAGACATACACTAAGATTTTATGGATGCAAGCCAAGGCAATCAACCTGGTTATAAACTCTTTGCACTCACATCATATTTAGAGGCCATTCACACAATCACACAATCACACAACAACTATACTCTGCACCAGAACTTTCACCTCTCTCTAACTGTTTGTTAACACTTTCAGTGACGCAGTTACAAACCAGCTACCAGTGAAGAGGTGTTCAAGCGCTCATTTGTGTCAATGACTGCTAGTGTGTAGACCCAGCAAACATGGATTCTCAAACTGCATTTTTAATTTGTCGATGTTGCATTAAGAAAAAGTGGTAGGCTTAAATAAAACTGGAAACTGGTTTAGGGCAAGAATACATTTTTTTCCATTGATTACATGGTGCAGGAGTTGCGGGAAGTGTCATTTACCCACCTGCTTCGTTGTCCAACCAGTCAGCACCTGCACCAGCTACTGCATCATGTCCATCTCCGTCTCTCTGAGAGAAGCCTCAGCTTGGCGTTGAGTGTGCTGGAAACGAGCCCCCAACCTGCCCGTGCATGTGGTGGTAGCTGCAGAATAACCAGCATTAACTCCAACATTAGCAAGTAATGAACTTTGAGAATTTATTTCACATATGTCCGCATGTGTACTGAATCAACACTAAGATGTCAAGGATGAAAAATAATGCAATATGTAATACAATATTTGGACTACTGCCCATTTGCAATAGTGGAACCCATGGAAGAAGGCCAAGAACAGATACTAGACAGAGGAAGCTTAAAAAACATCTAGTGACAACTGCAGTTTACTATTTTATTTATGTTATTTTGCACCATGTTTGTAATGATTTAACTAAGAGTGGAACAACATCTATCATAAGTAACACACCAATCACATGGGTCAGACCTCAACTTCGGACACTTGAGTATCTCCACATCCACCAGTGTCTCCTGAGTTACAGACAGACTGTACAGTACGAAGCAGTCCGGTTCCAGTCAGAGCAGACAGTTTGTGCAGAGTTGAACACAATTATATCGAGCCGGTACCTCTACCTGTCACATCACCTTGGGCTCCTTTTCCTCCTGGAGAGGTTGTATTCTTATACCCACAGACAGTTTTCATTGCCGTGGTCATCAATGCCAGAAAATCATAAAAATATGGTTGATTCACATGCAACATCCAACTTGGGCATTATGAAAATATCTGGGGCATGGTTAGGGGTGATTATGACATATTTACCTAAATAGAGCAGCTTACTAACTAAGCTATTTGTGAACTCAAATAAGGTAAAAGCTTTGGCACTTGTGAAGTCATTACATGTACAGAAAAATGCGTAATAGGGTTGAAACGGAGTGAGAAGAACAATGAGGGGAAGGTGTGAGACCAAAAGGAGGGTAAGGGCTTCATCTCATCTCAAAGACTTGTGGTTCACATCTGAAACAAGAGGATAAAAGAGGCTATTTTTTGATATATGAAACTCCTAGTAAGCAGTAAAACTGTTTATATAGCACCTTTCAAAGTACAGGTTACAAAATCCTTTACATCAGTAAAAAAAAAACTGTTCTGGCCTTTTCTATAAAAACACAAAGCACACAGCACATACTATCTAAAACATTCAAAAGTACAAATGTACATCTGAAAATACATACAACATACAGTAATGCATATCTGACCAACAGAAAACATACAACAAAAGACCCATCTGGATCTGACCTTTGGAACTATTGAAAAGTCATCCCAAAAAAGCGGGTTTTAAATGTTGTTTGAAACAGCTGACAGACAGAGAGAGAAGGTCTAATAGGAGGGCGGAGTTTGGGTGCTAGGACAAAACTGCAGTCGCCTTCAGGTGTTTTTTTACACTCGGCATTTTGATTGGCTGGTAACTTGGTGGTGTAAGGGGCAGAAGCTTGGAAACACACACAGGAGCTTGGCTGTGAAGTGCCTCCTAAGTAGGACTAGGCACTGTTTGTTTGTTTTTGGTTTTTTTTTTGGTGCTAAAATGGTACCAGAACCCCACTGGTGCCTGAACTGACGCTGACGGTCGAGGACATGAAACAGTTATAGTACTAATAACAGCAAAATAAATAAACATTACAAGTTCAAACTTCAGCAGCTCTTTGAGGATTATTATTATAATTTTCTAACCCGAGGAAAGGCTGCTGTCATCATCATCAGTGGTCTCTCTATCATAGATATAAATGGATAGTCATTGTGACACGTCTCATCTAGTGTGTCACATCTATGCTCCCCATCTCCAGGGCCTCTCATTGCTTACAAAAAAAAAAAAACATGTTTTGTGTCACCCAATGCTTCTCCCATGTATTAACAACTGTTTTGACACTACTTTCTTTTAACTAGCAAAAAAAGTAGAGTCTACTGCAGAAAGAAAGTAGCTCCTAAATGAAAGTGCTCACAGCAAGGTATTTGGATTATTTTGAGTAATCAGTTCATGATTTTTGGAAAGAAATGTTGCTGTTTAGCTTTTCAAATTGATTTTTTTGGCACTTTGAGCACCACAGGACTAGTGCCATCCAAAACTAGGCAACTGACAGGTTTAGAATGATAAAAAGCACCACAGGCCAGAGGAAAAAATATGTATTTTTGGGGGGTTAAAGTCTCACTTAAAAGAACTTGGAGGGCAAAATGTCAAGTTGGCAGCGGGATAGGTGCAGATGAGAAGTTGTCTCTAAAAGGTTATGCATGGAAATGGGAGTAATTTCAGTAGATGTGGAATACTACTGGATAGATTGCGAGGGTGGATCGGAGGGCACCCTAGCACCTGAATGCTGTTAAATGACTCCCAGCCATGTGGTGTTATGAAAAACGATGTGAAAATGGTGAAATCTGAGAGCAAAATGTTCTGTTATCTGCTTTATGTGAGCCTGTCAGTCTGCTAAAGTCACCTGCATACAGCTGCCTGAACTGTGTACGTAGAATCCTGCTTTTATATGAATTACTGTGCAGCACTATGAGCACATTTCTTTTGAGTATGACTGACACCTCTCGTGCTTTAATGAATTCCACTACACGAGGTTGCAGGGTTGGTGGGCAAACATAGTGATTTTCTCCACTCGCTCTTTGCAGAACCGAACAGTGCACAGTACTACTGTAGATTGCGGTTCTGTCTGTTTCCATGATTTTCCCAGCATCCCTGGCAGCACTGTGGACTGCTTGTCTGGTTTGTGTGTGCGCAGTTGTTGGCAGTGACAGCTGGAGTGATATGGATTATACACTGCACTGACATGTATTATAGGGCACATTGAATGCTCTGTTCAGTGTCAGTGTCAGTGTTGTCACTCAGATAAAGCTGTGGTTTCCTGTTGGAGGCTGACAGACCTGGCCCTCCATCAACAGGCCTGGACTCACTCTCATGGAAATTATGCTTAGGTTCTGCCCACATACAAATGTCTGCACAGTATAGATGCATGAGTTCAGACCATACAACACCTATTTGTCCAGCAGAATGGCAGAAATGGAACAGTATCTTTTGGTCTGTGGTTATCTATGTCCTTTTTCATATCTCTGAATCTCCTTTAAAAAGACGGCTCATCCCAAAATCAGAAGTACATGTTCTTGCTTTTACATCTAATGCTATCTGTCCTTCAGGTGTGAGTTGTTGAGTTTTAGAGACATTGTGTGTAGAGATGTCTGCCTCCTGAATATAATGGAACTAATGGAACTTGGCTTGCTAAAAGCACCAAAACAACACATTTCTAAAATCTCAACACCAATATCTCTTTCCAGAGATGGTGACCCTGTTACTTGTACCGCCCATTAGCTAGCTCCTGGCAGCCTGGCCTGAGTCATAGCTAACCAAGCTAACGGCAGTTAGCGGTTAACCAACTTTCTCTAGCAACAAGTAAAGCTGTTTCCTATCAGGAAATTCCACAAACAACCTTGGTACTGTTTTCCCTGTCGGCCTCAGAGGCTGTGTTCGTCCTGGTTCACCGGAAATACTCAAGACTGCCCTGGAGCATGAATGTATTCTCCTTTGCGTATTCATTGCACAAACATTTAGTGTATGTCCTCGAATGCAGGATGAGTCATTAACAGTTTTTAATTATTTTCCAGGAAAAGGCAAACTCTGAAAATCCTGAAAATATCTACAAAACAACTTTTTTGACATTGTTGGGCCGGATGCTGATACTGTAATACAAAAGACGTTAGTTAAAGCAAGCCTCTCTTCCATGAGTAGATGCATGCTTCCTTCTGTGCGGTGATACAGTTAGGGTAGTTTTACAAATAGTGCTACATGCCAGTGGAAAAAAATATGTACTTTTGTTTTTTGGGGTGAACTGTCCCTTTAAACTTGACCAGGTATTGAGCAACTTTTGCTTTTTCTACCTTTTTTTTTTTTTGCAAATACACATGCTTTGACACCCTTTCTTTTCCACACATCCCCCCCTACTTTTCATTTTTCCCATCTCCCCCTCTGCTATCTATAACCATCCAAACCAATGCATTCCTGTCCTCGCACTAAAGCCAGCGAGTATTTTTGTTCTCTCACAATCCTTATAACCGACGCAGTTGCACAACTGTTTGGCTCCAAGTTTGCACAACTCCCAGTCAGACCAAGAGAAAACCACCAGAGGGACTGTGTGTTCTTGTGTATGGATTTCTACCCTTTGTGTGTGGTTGTGTGTGTTCGTGTGGCTTACAGTAAAGCATGTAAGGTTGGATTAATTTCACATCTGTTTCCCTCTCTTTTTCATTCCCTGCCTGTCCTCCATGTTTTTAGGAAGCACACGTGTTCATGGGTGCAGAGAAGGTGGAGGATGTGACAGAGGAGAAGATAAGAGCAGAGCTCAGCAAGGCCCAGGCCAACACTCCTGCACAGTGGGTCAGAAGAAGCTCCAGGTCTGCAGACAAGGAGGAATTAGTGGTGAGTCTCCTGCAATACCTCATCTGCCCATCAGATGGAGACAGAGACTTTCATATACACATTGTGACATAATCCCCCCCCCCCCCCCAACTTCAGTGTTTTACTTTAGTTTCTAGTATGTTTATTTAGTCATTCTCATGAAAATAATGAAATAATGTGGTGGTTAAAAAGATTTTAAGTTACTGAAAACAATACAATATAATTCATAATATTGCCTGTGAGTGCAGTATTGAAAACTTTAAGAATTAATGGTTCTGTATTCACTCTTCCTATGTTTTTCTTTTAGGGTACAAACTACAGAAAAACTAATGCTGCAATGGAAATGAGACTAATAAACAGAGACTCCTTCTGGGCACGTGCAGAGGTATGTCCAAGTAGCCTTCTCTCTATTTGAATGAATTTGATTTTTAAAAAAACCCAATATCAAAAGTTGAGATGTTGTGTGAAGACATTTAATGTTCAAACTGATTAACTTTATTGTTTTTTTTGGTAAATATACGCTCATCCTGAATTTGACACCTGCGACATGTTCCAAAATAGACTGGACAGAAGCATGTTTATCACTGTGATACAACACTCAAGAAGCGTGTGGGAACTGAGGACACAAATTGTTGAAGAAGTCTTTCTCATTCTTGCTTGATATTCGCCTTTTTTTTAAAAAAAAAAACCTGTTGCAGGCATTCAATTTAGTTAGAAAATGAGTGTATATTTTAAAAAATGATAGTTTCTCAGTTTTAACATTAAATATATTTTCCTTACTGTATTCAATTGAATACAAGTCAGAAATTAAATAAAATTTAAATAACGAAACTGAAAGTATACTTCTATTATATTCTCCCATATTTCCTGTTGCATGTGTCAGCGCGAAGAGGAAGAGAGGAAAGAAGAGGAGAGGAGGCGAACAATAGAGGAGAGACGCCGGCTTGAAAAAGAAAGAGTTTTGAAGGAACGGAGGGATGCAGAGGAGAGAGACAGAAAGATGAACGAGAAGCTCCAGATGATCGAGGAGCAGAGGTCAGAACAATGTCGGTTTGCTGTCAGCAGTGCCCTCTAGTGGCTGTATCTTGTAAAGACTGGAGGAACAGAGTCAGTTACACAGTAAATGCACTGTGTCTTGAATAATGGTGTTTGGATAACAATAATAATTTTGTTTTTGTGTCTCGCAGAAGAAAACAGGCAGAGCAAGAAGAAGAGCTGCGCAGGAAGGAGAAATTAAAATGGGTGAGGGGAAAGTTGTGTGCATCTTACTTGAATTTCACATGTTTTGCATGTAAAATGTTTCTTTTCATGGGCTTTGCCTGATGGGAAAATAGACTCCTGTGCTGGTCAGGTTGACCTGAACTCATTGACCCCTGTGTAAGAACTAGATTTGCTCTGGGATGTGTGAGATCTGGCTTTAAATCATTGTCTATAATTGTTTCTGAGGACATTGTAACTGACCCTTAGATCAATGTGAGTGCCACCTTTGACGGCCACAGCATCTGTTGATTTGCAGAGGCTAATGAATTTACTGCTACACGAACAGAGACAAGAATAGACTAATTTAAAGTTATGGACTGTGTATCGGTGGTGGAAGGAGTGTTGTCAGATCAGTACTAATAGCATACTGTAAAAATAGTCCACTACAAGTAAAAGTCCTGCCTTCAACATCTCACTGAAGTAAAAGTAAACTGGTTCCTGTCAGTGTTTTACTATTTTTATGTTTTTAGATTAATATTACTGCTGCATTAATGTGTATGTTGCATTTTACTGCTGTAGATATTAAAATGAGACTGAACTCATTTGATCTACTTCATGTATTGTTGGGTAGTTTAATCTACAGCAAAGCATCTTATTCTATATGATAATCATATGTTTGCAGTGTCCCTGTCCTCTGAAGAGTCAGCTTTTCACCATCAACACATTTAGATCTGCACAGTTTTCACTGGACAGGAAGTGTATGAAAAATTGTAATCTTAAAATTAACTTGTAACTAAACCTCTCAGACAAACGTAGCGGTGAAGTAAAATGTTTGCCGCTAAAGATGTAGAGAAGTAGAAGTGTAAAGTAGCATGAAATAGAAAGTAAAGCACATGAATGTCAGATTTGATTTGATGCACAGCATGTACTCAGTTACTTAGTTACATTCCACCCTTTCTATGTGCTCCGACTGCTGATCATTCTGTTTACAATGAGATATTTAAGGGACTATAAATTAAAAACAAATATTGAATTTTACACCTAAAGAAAAAAAACATACTGATACACACTGTTGCTATGAATATAAAGAACTGAAAATAGCAAGACATGACAGAGCTCTTGACATTTTGACATGCAATTATACAGTGTGCTGTTTAGCTAATAACCAGACCAGATGTTGTTATAAACAAGATTAAGAGATTTTGGAGGTATATGTATTTATAACCATGAATTGGAGGAAGTTTTCCTCACTAGGGTTACAAAGTTTCCTCTGGCCTTTCCTTGAGTCTGTCTCAGAGCTGGTTATCAGTGCACCCTCCCTACAATATGTTTATATTTGTGACAGATGAGCGTGGTTATATCTGTATGCAGAGAAGTTTGCAGATGTCAGGGATGTCCAAGAGAATAGATAAAGAAAATACTTGGAAGGCACTGCTTTGTGATAGCAGTTACTGCTGGTGGCCATGTTTGGAGTGGGCGCTGATTTCTGTGTCATTAATTAAGACTGAATGTCAAAACACTCAAGTTTCAAATAGCTCTAATTTAAATGCAGAGATTAAAAGCATTAAAATGTGTGAAAATGTAAATATAACTACTGCTGTGTTTCTGCACTGACAGGAGCAGCAGCAGAGGGAGCATGAGGAGTTTATGAGGGCTCGTCTTAAAAGGAGTGAATCCATAGAAAAAGCAGCGGTAAGTCAATCTTAGACTACTATAAACCTATATTGCTAACATTACTTAAAGAGACAGTTCACCCTAAAATTAAAAATATACCGTTTTCCTCATGCACTTAGTGTCATTTATCTATCTAGATTGTTTTGGTGTGAGTTGCCGAATTTTTGAGATATATTAGGGTGAACTGTCCCTTTAATACTGCTTTGATTTAGCACTTTGTCAAAGAACTCAGTGGACCACACATGCATCATTAGAATGCTGGATTTTTGCAAAGCCTGCTCCACTAGCTAATTCTGTTTAATCATCCAGATTTCTTGCTTAAACCGTTTGTTACTTGACCTGTAGGAGGCAGCAGCATTAGTGTCCCAGCGCTCCATGAACCCTCGGGAGTTCTTCAGGCAGCTGTCGTCATCATCATCACAAAGTCCCACCAGCCCTGGAGCCTCCCGCACTGGTATGTTCACTGTGTGTGAGCTTGAACAGAGAGGCTGCTCAGACCTGGTATTAACGTGCATCCTGGATGATCAGATCAAAGTTGGCGCCTTTTAAGTACACAAGCTCACGCCTGGCTTTACAACGCGCACAATTCAAGACCACTTGTAATCAGATTTCACCTCCCTGCTCAAATGCAAATAATCACGAGGCATATTTTGTCAGTTGAATCTCCATTACTGTCCATTTCGCATTTAAAGATTTGTTGTGTTTTTTTTTTTTTAGCTCAATGCCAACTAAACTCCTGTATCAGTCCTCATATTTTACCTGCGCTGTGAGCAGCCGAGCAGAGATGCTCCATGGTGCACTGGGATTTTATACCTGAACCATGACGAGGATCATGGACACTTTCTTCCCCACACGTTTTACTTCTTCTGACTGTGTTTAAACCTGATGTTTTCATATCATCGATGACAAAGAAAGACGTTTCTGACAGAATTAGACAGAGAGTAAAAGTGTGTCCCAGCACACATCAGAGCATCTCTCCTGTTTGCTGTTCACAGCAACACAAAGTTTTTTGTTTTTTTACCAGGAAAGAAACAACTTAATGTGTTGTGTTTCATGCCGAATTTTACAAGGAGGCACAAGTGAGTAAGAATTAGTCATTTCACTTCTGTGCTCTACATGCAAATAAACACAGTTCTTTTTAATCAGGTCGCTCTACAGTGCTAGCCATTAGCATGCTGGGACAAATGGACATAATGTTCTTTCCACAAAGAAAGACATAACTTAATTTAACATTTGCCAAATTTATAACATGGCCCAAATAATTCAGAATTTGTCATGGACAGCACTTCACAAATTTTATGAAGTTTCTGCTTTTTCAACAACTCAAAATTTTAAGGGAGTCTGGGGTAACCAGTGTGTTCACGAACATCCAAAGATCCACTGCAGCCGTGTATATGGTCACTTGCAGTCCAGACCACCTCTGAATGTGGTCTGAGCAATCGGATTTCAGTGCGTCCTGAGTGTGGTCAGACATGTATTTAGAACTGTCCGCTTGTGATCAGATCACCCAGGACACATGTACCTGGTCTGAACAGAGCCTGAGGGATGTTACCCTGTATTTACTTGAAATCTTGAAAACTTGAATCTACTTACGTAGACGAGCTCATCCCCAGATTCCCATGTTGGATGTTCAATGTGTGAACAACTCAGAAGCTGTTTTCTTTCCCTCCAGGCAAACCGTTCAGACGATACCAGCGCAGCCTGACAGACACAGCCTTCATCTTCTCTAAAGCAGAAGAGAGCACAGCCTCCTCCCCTCGCAGCTCTCCCCTGGTCTCTCCCTTCTCCCGCACTCCTTCCTCCCCCTTCTACCGTGGCACATCTCCTCCCACGAGCCCTGATTTCCGCCCTGTCACCTCTCCACAAAGGCCCAGAGCCCCCATGTCACCGCCCACATCACCTTTACGGCCCACCCCTCCAGTCTCAATGTTGCCCACCCTTCCACAAACTAACAGCCAAGTTCAGGCTGCTGTTGAGCCCAAACCCCCCTCACCCACACAACCCTCTGCACCTCCGGCCTCCCCTAGTCTCTTGGCTTCCTTGTCCACCAGTTTAGCAAAGAACAGCCCCTCTCAGTCGCATCCAGGGGCCCTGCCTGCCTCGCCCCCAAATACCCCGATGCAGCCAGAGCACTCGACTTTCAGCTTTGAGCCTCCACAGGCTCCAACAGCTCCTCTTCCAGAGAGACCACAGCTAAACACAGGTAGGCTGACACAGGACACAAAGAATTATATCAGGATCTGATTGCACAATGTTGTTAAATTTTTCCTTTTTTAAAATAATCTGCAGAGACTCATAAAAAACATTCATTGCACATTCAGAGTGCAACATGAAGGGCAGCATTTTACTCTGCTTATTACTTATTGTTTTGCCAAGGACATTAGGGGAGAATGGGGTAAGTCGAGCCAGTGGGTAAAATGAGCCACCTTCCGTGTCTAACTAACCATACAAATAAGTAATCATGTGACCGGTTGTGGGGTAAAACATTGTAGTGATGTTGGGCCAAGTTGAATCAATAGCTCAATTTGCCCCCCAAAATTTATAAGGCTGTGTATGTACAGAGTAAACTGTTTTTAAGTAAGTCGAGTTGTGCCATAGGAATAACTTTTCTTGATGGGTCATTGTTCAAAAAACATAATAATTTCGTTTTCATGGGTAGACAACAACCCGGCATATATACATAGTAACTTTTATTTGAAACATATATGCTTTTATTCAGCAGTAAAATCAACAAATGTAAAGAAAAAGTATCTCATGTTACTTCATTCTCCCCTAATCGTTTGACATCATATATACATTAGAATTTTTATTACAGGTTAAAGTGACTTAAGTGCTTTTGCCAAAAACTACTCCTCAAACTCCAGTCTGTATAAAACAGACCAGGGACTATGAATCAGTGGCCTGTTGAAATGACAGAGCTCAGAATATTTTTACAGTCCAGGCACAATTAAATATTCCTATAGTAACCACATCTACTCATGTCATGCCAATGTGCACCCAAAGAACCTGGCTTTTCAATTCTTTGTAGTTCAGTTTTTCTGCCACAGACACACACATGCACAGCGTTCATTGGTTCTTCTAGAACATGGAAGGATGGTGCATAAGACTGTCATGACTTTTTATTAAGTCTTTATGAATGTTTATGACTGTTGTCATGAAGTGTCATGTGGTCAGTTATGTAATTTTTAATGCAAAGTTGGCATCGTTTAAGATTTTTATAACAATTGACATCAAAAAGCCAATGATGTGATCGTCATGACAACTGGACGTGATCAAACTTAGAGAAACTATTTAGCTTTATGCTTTAACGTGACATTATCCTGTCATATGTGGCTGGCTTTGACAGTGAGAACACAGGGAATACAGTACTGAGGTGGTTTTCTTGCTGGTTTTGGTTCCTGGCACTGAAGGACTGAGTTAGTTATTTAGGCAGCTAGCTTTTTTCTTTTTATTGAAATCTCAGTACGGCCCACTGCAATTTTCAAATCAGAAGAGGCACAATATTTGTTAAAGGCAAAATGTGTCTCAAAATAACATTTTTACTTAAAAATTGACTTAAGAAAGCATGTTTGTGTGGTCACACCATATTCATTTAATAGGTTTTTCAATGAAAATGGGAATAATGATTTAAGAATTATCATTGCCTCTAATATCACAAATCATGTTGAAAAGTAATCAAAATTAGATGTTTTCCCAGTCATTCAGCCCTGCTGCCCCCCACCCCCTAACAAAAACTCAACTACATGTGATAATATAATGTCATGTTAAAACATGTATCTAAACAGTTTCTTTCAGTTTGATAATGTTAAGTTGCCATAACAATTTTTTTTTGTCTTGATTAATGTCAAGTTGTCAAAACAAAAAGACATCTCAAAAAATGTCAACTTGGCATTGAAGATGTCGCAACTGACAGAATGACACTTAATGCCAGTCAAAAACATTTATAAAAACTGGTCAGGACAGGTGTCATGACATTGTTATAACAGTGGCATGACAGTCACATGGCAGCATTTCTAATACAGAGTTGTTGTTTTTAATGGTATGATTTTCCAATCAACAGACCTCAACACAGTCGCTCATGATCACACTGAGCTGGTCTCAGACATCGGCTACAAAGTCCAGGCTGTGCTGGTGGAGGAGGATGAGGAAGAGGATGTGGAAGAGCACAAGGAAGAAGTAGCTGAAACGCAACCAGAGCCGAGCGTTGTTATTGCAGAGCTGGTCCAGACTGAGGCGGAGGAGCAGGAGGAAGAGGAGGAAAAGAAGGAGGAGAATGAGGACAAAAGAGAAGAGGATGAAAGAGAAGAGGATGAAAGAGAAGAGGATGAGGGATTAAAACAAGAATCTGCATTACCGGAGGAGTCAGTGGAGGTGGTGCAGGAGGAAGAGGAGGCAAAAGAAGATAAGAAGGACAATGACCAACCAGAAGAGAGTCAGGCTTCTGCTGAGCTTTTGGAGGAAGAGGAAGAGGAGGAGGATGAGGAAGAGGAAGCGGAAGAGTCAGTGGTCACAGGTACTCGTCTTATTCTTGTATCCTGTTATTCTGACTTGACTAACATTTTATAAGGAGTTTTGTTATATTAATTAAATTTATTAAAATTAAATATTTTTAAAAGATGTACTGTAGCTTTCCAAAAGTTAAAATGGCTTTTGATAATATGTTACAGATTCCAACCAAATCATTGTTTCAGATGTGGAACCAATTTCAAAACCAGAGACTGTTGTCCTCTCAACCAATGGACTCACAAATGGAGAGGACACACAGGAGCAGAATGGCATAGGTTCGGCAACAAATCAGTCAGTTTTATACAATGTAGGATTATACGTTCAAACATGCATTCTCTGTACTGGTTTGACTGTGATGTATGGTTTTCACTTCCTCAGAGCGATCTTTGAGTCCATCTGACACAGAGCTCAGCTCACCGGAGCTGGCTGTGTGCTACGATCATCACCGCACCGCAGAGGAGGATGATGCTGTTGAGGATGAGGAGCAGGAGATCTCAGAAAATGGACAAGAGGTACTGTATCTACACATATCATACTTGTACAGTGTCTTACACAAAGCTTGTTTGTCCAAGATCTGTTCAAACTAAAATCTTTTTTTGAGACACACACTAGAAGCAACAATATGTCAGTTCATCTCTCAGTACTTTGACTTCCCGACTTTGGGACAGATCCCTCTGAAAAACTATTAAATACATTATATACACAACAGTTTGCGGACTTTTGTTTATGTCCCCCCTGGTCCTGCATAGAATAATAAACCAACATAGGAGGTGGGGGCTAAAAACTGTTTTCTACCTCTCTCTCGGCTCGTAGTAAAAGGTCATCTAATAAGCACAAACTGGAGACAGTGGTTCCATTTTGCCACAGCGATGTAATTAGTCTCTAGAGTTGTCACACTAGACAAACAACCAAAACAGCAAAATAGGCCATCCTTGTAACAGAAAACATCACAGATGTCAGAAATGCATTATCTGGATGTTCAGTAAGGTAGTTGTATACCGGTAGGTTGGGTTCATCCACTTTTGTGGAGGCAGACTCAAAGGACACTCATCAAACCATATTTCTTTATTTTTACACCACTGCACCCCAACTTAATAAGATCTGCAAACTTGCTTCCCTACCCTGTTTGTGGCGCTGAAACCTAAGCCCACAGGTTCATTATGAGGATGTAGGTCTTTAAAAAATGGGAAACAAATATATTATTCCATTAAAAAATGCACATTAATTTTCTAATTCAGCTGGGTACTGTCTGTCTGAGCAAATGTTACTTCAAGCAGTGGATTGATACACAGTTTACAACAGGAGGACAATGCATGTGGAATTGAACCACTAATAAACTACAATGGCCATAGGGGGTACAAGAAATTATCATTATGGTTAAATATGGTGATATTATGTTTTCTGATACTGCATTGATTCAGAAGTTTACATTGCAAACATAACAACAAAAGATAATAGAAATAAGGCAAAAGTAGTGCTGTAATACTGAATGATACAGTGACTAAATGGAGATCCACTATTCTAATTGCATAGAAAAGGAAACTTTCTTTACTCAAGCTTTATGGATATAGTGGTGTGTTCTTTATGCTATAACAATTTACCTGAAATTTTAAAAACTTGCAATATATCACCTGCATTGTCATATCTGTGATATTTCCAGATTCTTGCAAATGTACAGCCCTGATACCTATAATCAAAGTAATGTAAGATGAACATGACACCCGGGAAGGTGTTGAAATTATTTTGTATAAAATTGTGCTCTAAAAATAAAATTTGAAATGAGCTGAATTGAACAATTGAGGTTTGTGGTACAGAAGAACAGGATATTGTGCTTTGGCTACACAGACAATACTTTTTTATCTTTTAAAATGAAAGTTTATATGAAAAAAGTTTCTTTGAGAGTGATTTCATTTTCCGTCTTGTGAATTTTAATTAAACAAGCAGCATGTTTCATGATTGCAGCCTTTCTCCTGACTCCATTTTCCTCTCTGCTTCAGGTTTTAGCCGAGCGACAAATGTGCGTCCGAGCTCTATATGACTACCAAGCAGGTAAGCTGCCATTTAGAGGATAATCGGCACGCACGTTCACATAAAGTGCCTCCACTTACTGTAATTACACTGTGATTAGTGGGTCTTCACCATGTTATCTTGTGGTTCCCACAGAGGACGAAACCGAGATCTCCTTTGAACCTGGTGACATCATCAGGGACGTGGAAACGGTGGACAAAGCCTGGTGGAGGGGGTGGAGCAAAGATGGCCGTCAAGGCTTGTTCCCTGCCAATTATGTGGAGACCATATAGGCAGGCAGAGACACACACACACACACACACACACACACACACACACACACACACACACACACACACACACTCAGGGACACCATCTCCCCTCACGTTTGTTCATGTTTTTACTTTAATCCTCCCACTGAACCTTTGTACTCTTTTTCTTGTAGAAAGCAGAAAGAAACTCTTATTTTGATGTTTTCTGAGAGAAAAACTAAATATTCTCACAAGTATGCAGAAATTACCCAGCCTCATTTTCTTGGATAAAATAGCGGAGAGACCTTTTTCCTGGACCAAAATAACTTATTTCCTTCTGAGATGCAGCGGGAATGTCGGTGGGAGGGATCAGATCACTGTGACAAATGATCACAAACTTGCTTTTCTTGTATGAAACACAAACAGATTTTTATAGTGTATAGTCGTCTTTTTGATCCACACGTATAACAAGCGTTCCATTCTGCTCACCGTTTGCTTTGTGTGTTACATTGCTAAGAAATAATTTACTGCTCTTGACTGGTATATACTATAATCAAGATACATGTATCAGACATCATCTTTATAATCACCTTCCTGTATTTCCTGAGTTATTTTGTAGCACTGTATTTGTTACAGACAGTCTCACTGCACAATTTAATTACCCAGACAAACAGCAGCATAACAAATGATAAACAAGCAGAGGAAAAAGGCACTGTATTGACACTTGTATTTCTCTATCACTCTTAAAGATTACCTTGCTCATTCATCTTAATTTTTCCTTAGATTTTAAGAAATTACAGCATTATGTCGACACACAGATGATATGAAAAGAAAATCTTCCAGTTTTAATCTTCTGTAATATCTTAATACGCTGCAGTGTATATAAGAATGTATAAAAAAGTCAAAGATCTTCTCTTTTTCTATACTTGGCTTGGATGTTTGTATGTTGTATGCTTGTTTGATGGTATGTATGTTCTTTGTATTTACCCCAAACTTACAAATATAGCATCTACAACCTCAGACTGCTTTGAGATGGTTGTCTCCTGCTTCTTTCTTCAGTTTTTTGAGTGTCCACATTAATAATTTTTAGCATCTCCAGTATTTTCTTATGTTAATAGATGTTGTCATGTGCTTTTACATTTACAATAAACTAGAAGAGTGCACTCTGAGTGCAGATTGCCAGCAGGCAACAGTGAAGCACCTACTGCAATGCTGCCACAACAACCAGATGCAACCAGCAGAGATTTGTATGTTATTTGTTTTGAAGTTTGCATAGTATGTATTTAAAGAACACAGTTGTGGGTACCTACAGAACCCATGTTCATTCATATATCTTGAGGTTAGAGGTTAAGGGACCCCTTTGAAAATGGCTGTGCCAGATTTTCCATTACTGAAATGTAGCCAGCCCCCTTCTCAAAGGTCTTCTGGTTTCATAAACTGAACCTGCTACAGGTCAGATGAAAAAAAAAAAAAAAATAAAAGAAATAATAATAATAAAAAACTGAATAATATTAATAGTAGTAGTAGTAGTAGTAGTAGTAGTAGTAATAATAATAATAATAATAATAATAATAATAATAATAAATAGTTTTCTTCCATTTAAGGGAAGCCACATCTTACTAGAAAACAACAAATGTCCCTTTAGACATTTTGCAGGAATTCTTAGGTTGTACAAAACAAACAATAAATAGTCAGGTACATTAGATAATTACTAGTTTAAAATAATTCAATTAAAAATTGTAAATAGTAAATGTTGTAAAATGTAGCCTTTCTAAACCTCAGTTTTTAGTATTTGAAAATAAAACCAAACACTAGGCCGATATTAAAACCATTTAACTCAAACAATAAAGTGCGAAAGCGGTGGACATTTTCATCTTAAGATCCCCGTGGTGCTGTTTGTATAAACGACTTCCTCGTTTGATTGTAATTTTACTAAACAATAATAAATAAACAAAAATCGTGGAACATGACCCCCCTCCACCCCACACGCGCTCCGTCAAATGGATCCGTCCATGTCAGAGGTCAAGAAGCAGGAAATAAAAGTTTGAAATCAAAAGAGAAACAGCGGAGTTTGGATTGAAAATACAAATGAAATGAACGAAGAACCGAAAAAGTGAAAAGCGGAACGGAAAAGGTCAGAAAGGCAAAGAAATCCCGAGGGTTACGCTGCAGTAAAGTTAGTGTGTTTGCACGTAAAGGAGCTGTAGACAAACAGTAACTTTATATTTGATGAAAGAGGACTAAAATTACTCAATACAACTTTCTGTCATGGCTGAACTGAACTAAATAATACGTCAGACTTTGATGACATCGTGGATGACTTCGCATGAAGCAAAACCATCGAAAACTGGACCGCAAAAGGTGAGATTATTTTATGATTTTACTTGTGTTTACTCGGCTGTATGTGACACCAGAGCTTGATGCCAGCTGTTTGTTGTTATATTAGAGGTGGTTTAAACCTTTCTCTTATTTGTGGATAAGGAAGGTGTATTTTGTGAAAGAGCTGTTGTCTTTATCTGCTCTGTAAATCCTGTGTTGTTGAGACAGAGGAGAATTTATTGTACTGTTGATTTTGAGTGTCTCTCTGCTGTAAATCCTGTTGAGACACAGGTGCATGCAGCTAAATGCATAGAAAGAAAACGCACAATACTAGAGCTACAACAATTAATCGATTATGAAACTCACTCTTATTATCACTCACTCTAATCATTGTCTATTAATCAGATTGAATATTTTTTTAGGGAAAAAAGTCAAAATTCTCTGATTTCAGCTTCTTAAATGTGACTATGTATTGTTTTCTTTACACCTCTCTGATAATAAAGTGAATATTTAAAAAATAAACAAATATTAATCTAGAAAATTAATTGACTATGAAATAATTGTTAGTTGCAGGACTTAAAATACTGCTGTGTAAAAAAAGTAACTATTTATTTGAAAACACAAAAATACATTGTACAGACAGACAAACTAATATGATCACATTTTAAGCATTTAGTAGCCTTGGTTTGGGACTGACCAAGTAGCTATATGTAAAACTTACTGTAAAACATTCACAAATTAACTAAGATTATAAACAGGATGTGAAAAAGTAACAGTTATGACTTCATGTCAAAGACTTGTGCTGCACAGATGTCTACTGAGGTTAGCATGCTAACCAGCTAGCTTCAGCCTGTCCTGTCTGCTTGGACCACTTCGTACCTTTAAAGGTGGTAATAAGTCACTCTTAGCTTCCCCTTGCCAACAACACAGAGGTGGTTTTCTTGCTGGGTTTGGCTCCTGAGCCCCTGGAAGTGGCCCCACATTAACCTCGCTCAGGCCTCCAGAGGTGGGCCCTCATTGCAGCCTCCCCCCTTGCTCTTCTCGTGTTTCACGCCTCTCCTGTCAAAGATTGTGATTGGGCTAATTGCTGTGTTATTTTCTGCAGTTTAAACCTGGCCATATAATGTATCATATTTGAGAATAAAATTACATCTCAAAGAATGCAGTTTAAGACCAAGGGTCTCAATTTTTTTTTCTCAGCCAAGGACCCCTTAAACATAGCAAATATACTTGGATCCTCTCATATATGTCTGTTGGATTAGAGAGTCAGTTTCCTCCATTAATCAGTGATGTATGCTTGACTAGTGGATGATTTTAGATTAAAAAAAATATATATATTATTTGTTGAAGCCTTTTGTAAAAATGAATAAATAAATTCTGCTACTGCTACTACTACTATTTTTTATATATCAATATAACTTAAATGACTGAATCTAAAACCTTTTTATGGACCCCCTGGCAGAGTCCCCTTGTATTTGTGTATTTCAAATACACAAATATAAGCTCTTTAAGTATTTTGTTACAAATAACATCTTATTTTTAGAAATAGAATAGAAATGACAAAATACTCAAAAGTAAATAAATACATATTATACATGTTATTGCATACAGCCATCTTTGCGCATGTCTTAGTTAATATGTGTATATTATTGTGTGTATGTGCACTGTAAGTCCTGATGAAGTGAAGGTGAATTTAATTATTGTGGTGTTGGCTGTAAGTCTGTGCACCAGCCCTGAGAAGGTGTCAAAAGTAATTGATACTTAAAACAATATAATATCTATTGAAGCTATTAAAAATGATCTAAGTGCTCATTTTTTACCTCAGTTCAGATCAGTCTTAAATTTTCTGCCTGAAATTTGTCAGTGCTCAGTGACTTTTTGTGTACCAGGACTGTGTACAGATTAATAAAAACACACCAAAGAATTATCCTGTTTTGTGCATCTAGAACTTATTTTTCTTGTTCCTGTGGTAATGAGGTATCAATTATTGTTTCTTTGATATTAGTATTGCATCAAAGTTTAAAATTCTGGTATCATGACAAAAATAATGATCTCTAAATATCTTATTTCTTCCTTGATGAAAGCAGGACATTGAGATTTTCCATAAAACTTCTTTATCGTGAGTAAATTTGATTCATATAATAATTGTGTCTTATTTTATCTTGCACTATGCACTGGTTCTTAAAAGGGTTGTGGTAGTTGTAGTAGATGGAGGGGTAAAAAAAAAGTTGTGACTTGTAGTCCTGCGTTTGCACCTATAGGTGGAGACATTGCCTTTTCCAATGTGTCAGTGACAATATTATTGAGGGAGAGCTTACTGAAATGAACAGATTCCTCAGGACAAAAGGCAAAATATTTTGACAAGCAGAGAGGAGGCTCATTGTTGCACACATTTTAGGAGCGGGATATCCAGACATTTCCAAAGCTAAAAATTGCTAATGCTGCTACACCTCAAACAGGATTTTCCCCCAGGGTAATAATGATTGATTGAATATGACATTAATATTTCTTAACCATACACCTTTAATATTTCTGGGGGGGCTAGGTTACGCTCTCGTAGTGCCAGTTCAATAACAGCGTTTGGCAGATGTGCCTCTGTTCTGAAATAGAGAGGTAATGTTTGACATGGGTCTCATCCTGCCTGAACTGATGCCTGTTGACAGACTGACTAAATCTATCCAGGAGACTATTCAGTCGAGGTTATCCCAGAAGGCTAATCATCAGTGATATGTGTGAAAAGGTGATGAGACTCTTATGAAATACTAATTGGGTTGCAAGGAGAAGACCGTGAAAGCTCAAATGAGCAAGATTGAGAGATAGAAAAAAAGGACTTAATTTAAGTTAAACAGGCAAAAAAAAAAAATTAACATTAATCTTATAAACACCAATGTATATAATTTTACATCAGCGTGCATGAGAAAGATAAACAGCCATAGAGTGAGAGATAAATTGAGAGGGAGAGGACATCTGTGCTCAGAGAATGTGAAGGCAAATTGATCTCGACAGTTGTGTCCCCCGTTCTCTCGCGTCGCCATATCCCCGTTCCCATGGTCATCCCCACAACTCAAGAGATCCCTTGTCTCCTCAGATTAACCAGAGTGATAGGGAGACACCAGCTAATGTGCCAGTCAACTTTCCCTTATCCTTCCCCTTTGTCTTTAGGCTGTTCCTTCCGTCTGTGACCCTCATCAGTAACAAAAACCCTTCGACGGGGGTGCTAAACTAACAGAGGAGACCCCCTCGTCCCCGCTCCTGGCCTCCCCTTTATCTCTTATTTAACTGACAGACTCTGTCTGACCGGTGGTGGACTGACAAGTGTGGGACGGTCGAGGTGAAGTGGCGGTAGGGAAGTGCCACTCATTGTAGTGTTATCAGCACAAAGGCCAACGACAGACACCCAATCTGACCTGGCTGCTGGTGGCTCGTGGCTTATTGGCTGCGTTTCTGCTCGGAAGCAGATTCTGGCAAACCCCGAGATACATGAGGAGGAGGATAAGCAGAGACATGCACCAAAATGTATGCACATGGAAGGCAGAAGTATGTAGGTGAAAGTACTAATACCACACTATAAAATTAAGTCTTGCACTGAAAATGTTACTTAAATAAAAGTATGCAAGTCCAATTAGGAAAGTGAACTTAAAGCATTCAAAGTGAATGTACAAGTGGTATTTTGCTGTTGTAGTTGGTTGAGGTGGAGCTTGTTTTGAACCCTGTTGATGATTATTTTAATCATGGATTAACCTGCTGATTATTTTCTCCATTCATCTATTGATTGTTTGGATATAAAATGTCTGCCAATACTGTGAAATGCTGTTACCCATAGCCCAAAGTGACACACTGTAAAAAACAGTTGAGAAAACTCAGACTTTTACTGCAATAGATTTTTTAGTTTTGAGCTCAAGTCAAGCCAGCTACAACTCTTTTGTTGCAACAATTAACTTTTCTTCTTTAGGTAAAACTTTAGGTTTTAGATATCCCCCCAGATTTGTAGCTACTTCAAAAAAATATTCAGCAACTCATTTAACTGAATAATGGTTAATAATTTACTATTTTCAGTTAAAACCTTTTAATTTTCAGTCACCCAAATAATGACAAATCATATGCACCGCTCAGTTTTTTTTTGAGTTTCTAAAACTCCAAGTTTCAAGTTAATCAAGTCAATCCAAAAAAGCAAGTAAAGATTAGAAACCGGCAATACTTTTTTTTTTTTTTTTTTTAGTTTATTTTAAAACTTAAGAGCTTGATTCAGAACTCAACAAAGGTAGTTGTCTCAACTTATTTACCTTTATAGTGTTTGTTTTGTCCAACCAACAGTCCAAACCTCAACATTATTTGAAAAAAGTATTATATTTATTAGAATTACTGTAATTCAAAGGAAAAGCAGCAAATCTTCACATTTCTGAGGCCGAAATCATTATTATTATTATTTTTTTTTTACATGAAAAACAATTATTAAAATACTTACTTACCAGTTAATTTCCTGTTAATTGAGTAATTCTTTCTGAGGTACTTGCATCAGCTGTTAGGAGCAATAATAGTAGGTTTTTTTTTATGCAAAAATCTTAATTTGTAAAGTTACTACTAACTAAAGCTATCGGATAAATGTAGTGAAGTAAAAAGTACAACATTACACTTAAATTCAGTACTTAATTAAATGTATTTATTTACATTCCACCATTAAACACACATTAGGGATGCACAATACTGGATTTCTGTTGATATCTAAAAAAGTGATATTTTCCAACTCATTTTGGCTGATGCTAACACAGATACATGCACATATTTTTCATTATCAATCTCTTCTGGAATTAGTACATTATTCTGCTTATTCTTATCGTGATGTCCCACAGGCAGAAGCAGACATGAAATACAGTGTTTTTCAAAATAAAATACAGTGTTTTTCAAAATAAAATACAATGTATTTGTTATCAAAAAGGACACATTCACCGGGCAAAATATGAAACGTTTTTTTTCCTCTTTATTCTTCAATTTTTAGTGTTGAAGGAATGTGATTGGCTCCTCCTCACATGGCATACACTGAGCAATCATTGCAAATAGCAACTTTCATATCACTTTAGACGCTTCACAAAACCTCCGCACCACTGACATACTCGGCAGAAATATCAGCATTTTTAGCTGATACGATATCTCATATTAAAGCCTTTTTCTGCCCCTACCTATGATGTGCCGATAATATTATGAATCCCTAACACACATACATGTACACACGACAGCAGACACCCACTATTCTAAGCCCCCATTTCAGAAGCAACCTCCTTCTCCTTGCGACTCCTCACCCTCTGCCTGTCATCTTCTAACTAATAGTTTGCTGCAACTTTTTGTGATTAATTATGTGTTTGGGAGAGGTGTCAGTTTACAGGAGACAAAAATCCTACCACAGCAGTCTCATAACTCCGTGTTCTGCCTCTCATCTTTGCTGTAGTGTAGCTGCAAGCACCTGTGTGCAAGCATGAGCGAATGGGACTTGTTTTCCTTTCTGGCTCATTGTTCTGCAGAAGGAAACATGAAGGCCGGGGTCACCCCGCCTGTCCTCAAGGCTTCAGGTTACCTTACCAATATTTGTGCCAGAGGACTGCCCGGTTGGATCTTCCCCACTCCAAAGTGCTGTGAAACTCACAGTACCCACAGTGCTCCGCATTCGTAAAGGTTTGGCAGCGCTCAGGCGTGCAGTGTTATTCTTAAAATACTTAAGAAGCTCCTGTTTTCCTCTTCCCTTGCTGAAATAAAGATCGGTGTTTGTAAGCACCTGTCTGTAAGAGCACTTGCTGAGAAAATGGGTCTCATTTTCTTTTTGGCTCTTTGTTCTGCAGGGCCAACAGTTACCACAGGCAACATTTCATCCATCGGATCAAACATTACCCACAGGCATTAAAAAAAAAAAACACACTCCATTGCAACCCTTGGTGGTGCATCAAAATGTGAATCCACCACTGATGCTTCCGAGACGATCTCAAGGCTACAACTGTTATCTGGGAAGAATTTCTCTAAACTATTATGCTTCCTCAACATAAATCAGCTTTAGCTCGGTGATAATTCCATCTGGTGTAAGTCTTGATTAAACCTTTGCTTTTAGACGTCTCCCTTGTTCTTGACATTGTCATTTTCTGTTTTCCCTTTAAAGATAATCTTCAAAACCGCTGAAGAAGATAACGCCTCGGAAGCTCCTGATGGCTCCAGCCAAGATTTTACTGTCAGCATAGAAACCGGCCCATTAACTTCTGAAGCCCTCTTTGGCAAAGCTCCCTTTCCCCACCATTGCCATCAAAAAGCTATTTCCCTCGGCCAGTCCCACACAACCCTAACAATGAACAGAGGATTAGAACATCTCTCTGTCTTGAAGCAAAAAAAAGTAAAATGGATTTTTTTTTTTTTTTTAAATCTCCTTTTACCAGTCATTGGTGAAGACTAGTTGGCAGCGTTTCCTCCCCGGGATTTTTCCTGACATGATTCCCATGAGGCGGTTTTTGCTTTTTACGATACAATTCCTGCGCTTGCAATCAGCCAACATGTGGCATTGTGATCCAATCAGAGAGATTTTTTTCTCTCCCCCTTCAGTTCGTAAATGGTTAAGTCTCTCAGTCTATTGTGAAGGAATCTTCAAAGTGGTTGGAAACCACAGGGGAACATTGGTAGATGTTAATTAATGCAACAAACTCTGTACAAATGCTTTATTTTCCTGATTCTTAAAGATGAAAAAAAAAAAATTGTGCTTTGAATCTAGCAACAGGCGCGTCCAAATCTGTTACCTCATCTTCAAACTGTTCTCCTGGACAATGAAATGCTGTTGTTTCTCTGAAAACCATAAGTGATTTTTATTAAGTCTGCTGTGGTTCCAGAAGAAATCTCTCCCTCTCTCTGGTTTAGCTTTATTGGATTTTTGTTCATACCGATCATCTATGTTTCCATTCAGTAAATTGACGTAAAATGTGTTTTGCTAAAATGATCTTTTCTGGTCTTTATGACTATCATTGAATTTGAAAGAAATGGGAAACATGACAGAGGCTGTGGTAACCGCTGAAAGGCAACTAAAGCAAAATTGGCCAAGATAAATGATGGATAATAGGGTTTAATCTTAAGATTTTCTAAATTGCTTTCAATCCAGTAAATTACTATAAATGTTGTGGATTGCTTCTGATTGTACACATTTTCATATTTCTTAATAAACACCAATAGTAAAAAAAACGAAAAAAAAAAGAGAAATATTGTCAAAGTAAATCATGATCTTAAACTGAAGACTTTTCTTCAGACGACATGTACACATACTGTAAGTAAGGCCCTGGTGGTCAATAACGGGGTTAGCTGTCCCTTACACTAAAGACTAGCAGGGGTAAAAGCCCCTGTCCTCCGTGTGACTCTCACACACACACACACACACACACACACACGCTCTGGGTTTCACACACACTGCCTGTGGCACCACAATCACTGCCAGATGCTGTGACTTTCTCTCAGACAATTCATTTCACAAGTACCTCTGAAGGAGCGATGCCGATGGTGGCATTTGAGGGAGACAAATGTACATAAGTGTGTGTGTGTGTGTGTGTGTGTGTGTGTGTTAGTGAGTGATGGGGATATGCCGGTGGCAGTGCGTGAAAAGGACACATATGAGATCAGATAGAGTTGAGACTAATTCACAGCCTGGCCTGAGGACATTAAGCAGGATAAAGTGAGACATCTTTTCTCACACCATTTAGGTGAAGCCCACAGGGACAAATTGTTTATTTCTTGGCTGAACTACATGATTTCAGGCTATAAGTGTGGCTTTGAAGCACAGCAAAAAAAAACATGGCATCATTTTATGTAGCTGCACAAATTCATCAGAACAATTACAAAAAAGGCAAAAAGTGTTTGGTTTGAGGTCCACATGGAGCAGCATTGCGAGACTATCTAGCTTCTGGAACGTGACGTATTTCCTAGTGAAACAGGATAGACAGGCAGGACATATTGTTTAGAGGAATTTAAAACTACTACAGGGGATGTTTAACAGGTTATGAAACAGTATCAGTTTAATACTGATGCCTCCATATGACCGTCATCAGCAGGCCATCAGTGAGAAGGCTGGGTGTTTTTATATAGATTTTCTCAATGTCTGACACCAGGTCAGATTCTCTGTGAAATCAAATGAAACAAACCACTGTTTACATTTTCCCAGGCAAAGTTACAATGAGCAGTGCGTTAAGAGGAAGAAGGAGGAGATTTTTATTTAGATATTTTCATTTTTGTCGTTAGATTTTGTGGTTGTGGCAGAGGAAACAGTACTGCTTTTTTCCAAAGCAGCCTCCAAAGTCATCACAATATGAAAGTTCCTTGTAGTAGCTTTAATTTGAGTTGGATTTGAGTGACTTTCTGCCTTCCTGCCTGCTAGGCTCCATTAACATATTGCTCAATTTAACCGTTATAAACATCAACTACTCTCTCTACAGACACTAACTCATTCGGCAAACATTCAGCATTAATTTGAAGTAAGTAACACGAAATGGGCAAACTAAAACGGTCATTCTGGCCAAGAATGGAAATTTCAAAGGACACCACAGCTGGAGTGCTGTTGTAAGCGAGTATTTCAACTTAATAATTTCTGATGACATATAATGGTCATTATATCATAAGGAGGAAATATTTTTATTTAGATTATTTATTTTTGGACGCTGTATTTGTGGTTATTACAGAGGAAACAGTGCCACTTTTTTCCACGGTGGACAAGTCATCATAATATGAAAAGTCCTTGTAGTAGCTTTAATTTGAACAATGAAAAGTGGCTGGCAGGGTTTGGCCAGTGTATCATGCCATTGTCCATACAGTCATCAATCGCTGAGCTCTCTACCATCGTAGCATCATGATTTAAAAGCTTTCTGTATTTGTGGTAGTGTGCCTTCACAGAGAGGAGTTTTTTGGTAGTTTTTTGACGTGGGAGAGGGGGAGAAAAGAAGCTGAAGCTGCTGGCCATTGCACTAACATTAGGCTACATCTCCATGTCCTGTGTATTATTTTTTATTACACTGGTGAATGCGGTGTGTCTTTTCAGTGAGCCGCTGTTAGTCTGTTTCTTTCAATTGTGCTGCTGTTGTTCTTATAGCTTAGCTTCCTCAGTACGGCTAGCCGGCTATTGTTATCTCAAGCTGAACAAAACTAAGTTATGGAGGGCACAAAGGCACTTTTAAACTTGGCATGGGGATGTACTATGTCGGACACTTGCCTGGCAGAGTTATGGTGGTTGATCTGCTGCTCCGTACACTGGAGAGCTTTCTTGGCTGAGAGAGACAGCTGCAGGTTGTGGCTGTGGACATCTTCATATGGCAATTTACTAGACATCGCTCAATCTTAGTGACTGTGTCCTAACAAACATGAGAACATTTAATGCTGTTGCACGCTAGCTAAAGAAAAAATCTTAGAAATCCCTATTAAAATTGTTTGACAGGTAGATGTCACGATATTATTGGTTGAAACTGGTTGGTTCAGCCTTATGTAAGCAGGGTTTGTTTTAAAGCGAGAAAACAAAATTGGATTTTGACATAAGGCTATTAAAAAATGATTTTTGGGGCATATATTGTTTAGTAAGTGCACAGTATGACCAGGGATGTGATCTGAAAGGGTTAAAAGGCTTTTTCATTTCATCTCAGTTTTAATCTAAATAAAAATTGCACTAACCTTTTTAGATGCTGCAATAAGACATGTACAACAACCTGGTGCTTTCCACTGCTGTTCCAATGATTGTGATGTTAACTGTGCAGATTTATAGTGGATGAGACACCCAGAGCCAGCCCTTGGCAGCCCAGGCACAGTGCCCGCCCCAGGGGAGGGGGATGATGGAGAGCAAACAGCTAATAATTAATACCATGATTACACAGGCTGCAACAACACAGGGAGACAAACCTTAACACACCCAGGCGGGGACCTGACCAAGACTGATAGCACAGGAGCATGCAAGCACACACACAGATGCACAAATATACAGACACAGGCGTGCACGCGCTATATCTGTCACACACACACACACACACACATACTAACAGCAACAAGGCACTCGGGCAAATTAATACCACAACATCCAACATCTCTTTGTTCACACAGATCAATTAGAAAGTATGAAAGCCACACTGCAGCATTAGAGGGATAAAAAACATTTTATAGTTCTGTTTAGATTTTACAAGGCCCGTGAAGCATGGAAATTAAAGGTCCAGTGTGTAAGATTTACAGGGATTTATTGGCAGAATATGGCAGAAATAGAAGATAATATTCATAAGAGTGTTTTTATTGGTGTATAATCACCCCAAAATAAGAACTGTTGTATTTCCGTTTCCTTTGAGTGAGCCGTTGCTGTCTACAGAGGGTATGCTTCTACAGTAGCCCCGAACGGGAAAGCCTTTTGCACTTTTCATGAGTTTTGCTGCCACTCTCGGTTTCATATGTTGAATGGGAGGCAAAGACTAGTTAGGAAACCACCCGCATAAACCACCTGAAATGAGAGATATTACTGTACTAAATCATAAAATGACCATGGTGTGTCATCAGAGATTGAAGAAAAGCGCTAAGTTGAAATACTGGCTTCTCAAACAACAATGCTACAGCCAGCATGTTCTCTTTTGAATTTTCCATTCAGGGCTAAAACAGCTGTTTTTATTTGCCTGTTTCGTCAAGTTTATTAGAGTTCAAATTAATGCCACATGTTTGCAGAATGAGTTAGTGTCTGTTTATGAGTTGTGAGAAATCATTAATAATCTTTTAGGATGAAGCGGATGTTAATAACGTTAAATTGAATTATATATTATTGGAGTTTGGTGGGCAGTAAGGCAGGTAGTCACTGAACTCCAACTCCTGAACTCCAACTCCAGAGTGTGTATTTTCGCAGCAGTGGGCATTTCAGGAAAATTTTGCTTTACATTGGCAGACAGTTGACAGTTATAAACAGCTGATCCATTTGAGTATAGGACTTGTTGCTTGTCATTGTCAAAGTATAACATTGTGCGCTTGTGAAGGGCTGACCTGTCAGAGGGAGGGGTGGGTGGGGGGGGGGGATTGTATATTAAATAGGGAATGAACCAATTTAATATACTGTCTGTGGCTCCAATTTGCTATTTTGACTGCAACTCTCATTTTTGAGCACTAGGATCTTGAATATTACTCCTCTGGTTTTCAAGACAGTTACTGTCATAATACAGCACATGTGCACTTCAGTTACTATAGTTACGCTGCACTCACATAATTCATTTATGCTACTCGACAGCATTATTATCAGTTGTTAGCTAGCTTCTCCAGAGTGGACCACAAAGAGAAAAGAAGAAGAAAACCTGGAAGCTGAACAGAAAATGGAAATGTTGTCAAAGAATGATGAAAGCACATAATTCACGGTCAGTTTAACCCACCATAATAAAAACGTACAAGCAGAGGATGTGGCAAAAAATCCATCCGAGTTTGTGAAACTATCTGTAGACTGATGAAGTCAAGAAGAAATCTGAAAGTTAATGTTTGGCTAGCTAGCTGCAATGTTGTTAGGGACATTTTAGCAAAGGGACTCTTTATGGTGATTTGATGCAACTATTTTTTTCATGAAAAGTTTGGGGGGTTGTTCAGCAGAGGGCTTCTATTCTGTTCTATTCTATGTATGCAGAGACCATGTACTGTTGTATGCATTGCATATTGTATTTTCATGTGGACTATAAATTTTTGTATTTCTTTTCTATTCTGTTTTATTCTTTTCTATTCCTCTTTGCTTAGATGGACTACTGGTGTTTCCCTTTTTGAGTGTAAGCAGAGCACCAGTCCTCCTGTGTCAGTTTGGCTGCTGAGACATTTAAAGTAAATAAATCCAGCTTGCTAACCAGCCACTAAACCCTACCTGCTATGTGCAGAGCTGATACTACAATTCAAAGGCTAAAAAGACCATAAAAATGTGTTTAGGCTGTAACAATACCACCCGGACCCCCCTGTGCATGTGTGGATGAAACCTCCCATCCTATACAGCCATTACCTAAGCCACACAGTAGGATAACAACATAAAAACGTCACGGTCACCCTCATTAGCAGCCAGGCTGGAGCTCCTTTGATTTGTACGCGCACGCACAAAGTCTACAATGGCTTCCATATGGGCACCCCTTCATTTTTTAATATAACCAGCATCACGTTACTCCAAGATGAGGTGATCCCAATTTCTCCACAACCTCAAGTATTTTTCTAAATGTGCTCGACATGTCCAGGATTTCCTACCATTTGAAGGGATGCAGGGGCGGTGTGTGTTTTCACTACAGTGCGGCTTGCCGAAATGTAATGGTGTATATGTGTATGTGTCAAATCCAGAGACGGAGAGAAGCACAGGTTGTGTGCAGTAATGTGTATGTGTGAATGACTGTGTGTGTGTGTGTGAGAGTAAAGAGATGCCAACCATGGAGGGGCCATGCCGGGCCCACAGCCCTTGGCCACCACTTCCTGCCCCTCCGTGCCACATTGACTCTGTTTCCATTACCACAGTGGAAGGAACAATAAAGGGCTGATGTGTGGATGTGTGGTCTACTAGCACAGCAGAGGCCTGGACAGCCCAGGACAGATTGACTAAGCTAGTGAGACCTGGACAGCTTTGTGTGTGTGTGTGTGTGTGTGTGTGTGTGTTCATACTGTATGCGCTCTACCTGACGACAGCTTGTCAGACACAGGAGAGTAGAGTAGAGGATTACAGCAGTAATCTTATGAGGTTTTGTCCCAGTCTAATTTTAACACCTCAGCCTGCTCAGATCAGATGATAATCAAGCTTAAGTTCTCAGTATTGACCCATCTATTGTAAAGTTTTTCTTTGATTTCATCTAGATATGGATTCAAGTCCATTTGCTCATAATTTTCCATCCATTTTAAATAGTTATGTGACAATATAAATATTAATTGTGAATGTCTCAGCTGTGTAGTAGTATGCATTGTAAAATCAAAAACTATTTGTTTTAACTTGAAAAAGATTCTTTAAAAATCTAAGGTGACTGAATTTGTAAAGACAAGTTGAGGTAATTTTGTAATGATTCAAAACAAATACTTTGTCCTTGCGTTACTCCAAATGATTCCAATGATATGTATCCAAATGTAGATAAATCCTATAGTTGCCATAGATCCATACATACAAGATATGTCATAGTGTGAGGAAGGAAGTTGGCAAATGTGACTACATGCAATGTGAATAAAACTTTAATATTTACTTGTGTGAGTCCTGCCATTTTTATAAGCTAGAGTGATCATTCAGAGTGAATAAGACTACTCCTGTGAACCAACACTACTTCACACCATCATCAAACTACATCTTAAAGTTTTTAATGTAAGAGAGACCCCATAGAGGTATAAGTTACATATTGTACATTTCATCTTGTTGTACTTGAGAAAATGTTTGTTAAGCTTAAGATATTAAATAGAACTAACTACTTAAGTCACACTGACAAACATTATAAATAAATTTGATTTACTACTGCTACATTTTCTCACTTTAGTCAACAATAACAGAAAATATGTAAAATTGCTCTTGGAAAAAAAAAAGTTTGTGTCCAGGCTGCTTTAAAATTAAAAGCTGACTGAATTTGAAAGACAAGTTGAGGTAGTTTTGAAACGATTCAAAACAAATACATTTTTCTAGCCAAATTAACTTGATATTAATTCAGTTGTACTTGAGAAAACATGTTCAATAAGCTTAAGATATTAAGTTGAACCAACAACTTTTCAGTCACACAGATGCACATTACAAACTAATTTGATTTCCTTTTACATATTCTCAGTTTTATAGTCAGTTCTTCATTTCACACAAGGACTTAAGCTTCAGCTGCTCCTGTTGGAACTTCTTTGTTCCAGCATTGGCACAAAGACAATATGTGAAACTGGTCCCAACAAATTTATTGAATTTAAAGTGTAAGGGGGTAGAGACTCGATTCAATACTAACTGTCATCATAGTTAGAAGTTGTGAAAACAAGCAACTTTGACTCAAAGTGTTCTAGAGACACAGAGCAAGTTTTCATCATGTATGTTTTCTCCAAATTATAAAACAGAAGGGGTTCAGCAATGTTTTAACTCTAAGACAATGTAAGCTGGGAAGTCTGCTAATAAGCTGATCATGTGTCTTTAGACACACAATTTAATGATGTTGATTGAACAGTACATGTTGATTTCTTTGGCAACACCCTGTCTGTTTGGAATCCAAACAGGGACTAATGAAAAAAGAATAAGTCATATCATAGCCTTCCCTGCATGAACCTAAAGATTAAAAGAGCTAAATCATAGTTGAAACTGATGAAATTAAATTAAATTAAAAACTTAAACCTGGCTGTGATATTACTGACAAAAATTAGCGTATGGTACAGCAAAGAGTTTCTCATCTCTTTGTTTCTTTGTTTGAGGAGATGATGACACATTTGATCCTGTCTTGCAGTGTCACATGTCAACCTCCTCATGCCCTGTCACTCTGACAGCTCACAGCCCGTGAGGCAAAGGATCATGGGTGCTGTGTCAGACACAGTGGGGAGGTCGGAGGAAGGAAGGCTAAATGCACGATGTGTGTTTCCGTGCGTGAGTGCGCGCGTATGTGCCTGTGTATGACTGCATGTGTGACTTTGTGTGTGCGCGCGCATGTGTGTCAGTTCGAGGGGATGGATGCATGCCAAAGGCGAGAGCAACACCATGTCAGAGTGCTAGCAGACGATGCCCATTTCAGACACACTAATTCAAACAGTCAGCTCAGCCATGAAACCATTTCCTCCCATGATTCCTCCACTCCCTTCCTCCCAGCTTCGTGTGCTTCTGTTGGGTATTGCAAAGGTGTAGCAACAATCACACCTTAATCTACTGTAAGTGAATGCAAATTTCATCATTTTAAAGACATAGTTTGGAGTATTTGAAGTGGGGTTTTTATGAAGTACTTATCCATAATCAGTGTGTTACCCACAGTAGGTGGTGGTCGGCATGTACCCAGTTTGGAGAACCGGTACCCTGTGTGGACAGGGTCAGCAGCAAAACGTATTTTTAATGACCCCCAAAATTAATATCAGTTTAAGTGTATGCTATATGTATAAGTATTAATGTTTCCAATGCTTTACTTGTTGTCAAACAGCCTTTTCCAGTGAGAAACCACCTATATAAGCCAAATATCACTCTCTCTCTTTCAAACAGACTCCTTTTGCAAAAACAGCAATTTTACGTTGCAGAAAATGGGAGGTGCAGTTTGTTTAAGTTGTAACTGTAGCTGTAACGAACTAACCTTTTAAAACACTTAAGTTACACAATAACATAAACAAATTAACTGATCGAGGCAGCGGTAGACCAGCGACTGCCATGAGTTTGAAGGAAATTATATTTGACTTGTTTCTTGTTGGAAAAGGATGTCTGACAGTTAATTTTTATTATTATTATTTTTTTTAGGTGGACCCTAGTTTTAGGTAGCTAAAACAGGTTTTTGCTGCCGACCCTTTGCTTGCCGGCTTTCTACACTGATGCTCCTGCTGCTTCTCTAAACTGGAGGACTGCCATCTACTGCAGGTAATACACTGACTATCAACAAGTACCTCATGCAGCCCCACTTCAGATGATCTGAATTATCCCTTATTAGATTACAACTGCCCTCAACAAAGTAGACACTGAGCAGGATACTGAGTTTTCACTCACAATTTATATAGGCCTATAATTCACAATAGGGGAGAAAACAGTATAGAGGCTTCTTCTAAACTGTATACATCTCTGCATAAATGTTTGGTGATGCATATCAAACAATTTATTGCATAATCAAATAACAATAATCCTGTTGGTCAACAGTGACTGTGACACAGTGTCCTCAGAAATGCAGTTAACATGAGTGATTTCTGGAGATGTGATGTCAATAAATTTTACTGGCACGGTAGAGTTTTGGGGCCTGCTGTATCTCTGAACCCCCTCTGGCTTATCAGTGGTGTGGAGCCCCCTCAGTGGATAACCTATCAAAGCTACTGGTCATGACACCCTGAAGTTGATAGGGTGAGTGTGGGGGCATTGGATTTCTTGACTGCGTTTGTATATTTAACCAGCAAAAGGCTTTTACATCAAAGACGACTGTCTGTAGATTTATTTCATGTAGCCCCCTGCAATGCAATGCATCTAGCAGATGTAATGTATCCACAGTAAGTGTGATAATATTAATTTTCACATTTTTCTTCAAGATGTGTTTCAATTTCTGTGAGAAATCCCATCCTGTAAATAAATTAAACTGTGTATCATATTGTAATAGTCCATTTATCATGGCTGAGGTAGCTTGGAGAACACAGCAGAAGACAACAACCAAAAACTTTGCTTCTGAGGTTTCCACGATGCTCGCCATTATCAATATGAGCCACGCATCAACCTTAACAAGCCCATGAACAACATGAACTAAACAGAGGCATGTAACCTAAACATTACACTTGAGTTGACAGGCAAAAGTAAACAGGAACTCAGCAACAGGCGTCTGTCTATAGCATGTGTACTGTGCAACTAGAAAAACAAGGTGCTGCCTGGTGTCTTTGCTTCTCCAGTAACCAGGCAACACAATATTTCACAATTTCAGCTGACAATATAGTAACTAGAGGGGCACATGGAGACCACATACCTCTGCCACATTTGGATGTCAGTAAGGGTATAATTTGTTGCATATGTTTGTCTTTATTGATTTCATGGCCACACATTAGTTTGAGAAAAGCATTGTTACAATTTTTACCATTGAACTTCCTAAGTCCTGAATTTTACTGCCATTCAATGGATTTTAATATGTATGACTTTTAATACACCAAGGACAAATAACCTATTTTGCAATGTTAACGAAAGTCAAAAATTATTTGTGTATCTGCCTTGTGATTGATATCCAATCCAAAATGTACTGGGCTCCTCCTTGGCCTTACCCTTGCACCAAGTTTCATGCGAATGATGCCCATAGTTTTTCCGTAATCCTGCTGACAAACAAACAGAGCCCAAAACACAACTTCCTTGGAGTAGGTAATAAACAGTTCCAAATGCAGTTTCTGATCCTTTCAGCCAGTTGAGTTTCTCATTTTTGTAGTTTTGCATTCAGTCAGATGTTGCTTTGTTCATGGTGTGGGTGTGTGCTTGTTTTGCTGCTGTTGTTCAACCTCAGGTCCAGCGCCCAACCCGTAAGACCATAACTATCACTTTGACTGGCTCGTTACATGGAACTCAGTGGTTATTTTACTATGACCATCCATCAAAACATATTTGCACATTTCTTTTGGCTTAGCATTGTCTTTCCTCCTGCGCACACACACATACACTGACATTTAATAAAGAAACTAAAGGCTTGGTTACACCAATAAGTATTATTTTTTAAACCTCATTAAATCATGGTTAACTTTAAATTATGTTGCACTAAACTACTAAACTAGCTTAGAATTAAGTAAGATTCTGTTTAGACCTGTTTAAAACACATTTCCTTAAAACCTAGATATAGAGTTCTGTTCTCTTGCACCAAAACTTTAAAAACTCCAAATAAAACTGTCATCCACTTACCAACTTTTTAACCAACTTTTCAGCATCCAGCATACATCTCCATGTCTTCTGCATTCTGTTTTTTAAATCTTTATTTTATCTTAATTTTACCAGTATTATCTAGCGGGTTTTATCCATGTGAAGATGCATTCTACTCTGTTCTTATCATATTTGTACACATTTTGATTCTTCATCTCATTTTGCATTAATTATGGCATTGCATTCCTGTTTTTATGTTCATTTTTTGTCATTTTTATGTGAAGCACTTGGCGCATGTAATGTCTTTCTTGTTGACTTTGGCTGCCTGTCTTGTATAAAAGATGCAACACAAATAAATTTTAAGAAAAAAATTATTAAACTTTATTTTACTAGGTTTTACTAAACTAGGATAAGTTATTAATTGTGCAACAGAGCGCCACTTAGTCTTCATTCTTAAATCTTATATCTGGAAACACTGATTTTAGATCTAGTTTTGCTAAACTCTGATTAGGACTAGTCTTAAATCAATGCTTATTGGTGCAACCTAGTCATTGAGTTTTCAAACTTGGTGGCTAAGTTTTTATGTGACAAAGTGTCTTCCTTTGTTGACATGGTGTTGACTGACTGCAAATGTGAAGATCTGTGAAATACAATGAAATTCTAAATGAAAGCATGCTAGCTTGAATGACACAAACGTCATTGCCATGGTAGCGACAGTATTAAATAAATAAATGACTGGGCCTACAATGTAATTGCCCATCAGAGCCTGGAACATTGCACAATTATGAGACGCTTCCAACAAAGACCATTCTGTAGTTTAAACCAGAGAGCAATCATATTACATACAGTGCTAGTATGGAAATTGTGATGGCCTCATACAAAGATATGAATAGTAGGCCCATAATAGTTGTGGCTTTGCCTGAATGATCCCTTTTGAACCAACAGTTGGTTATAGCATTGCCTTCAAATCGCTTTAGCTGTCCGCCACTGTCAGACGAAAAGAGAACCACCTACTTTCAGTGTTTTGGTCAAGTTATAATGCGTTTCACAGGTGTAAGAGTCTTGGGGTAATTGGTAACGGGCAGCGAGGACTGGGGCCCCTGTGTGCCACCTGGAGAATCACACTTCCCCCGCCAACCGCCACCCATTTACTCCCCCAGCACCCACACACGCACGCACACGCAGTAGTCGCAGAAGGATGTTCCTTGAAAGCAGAAAGAGAGAAAACTGGCTCTCAATGTGGATATATAAATAGTCCTGCACACTGCACAACATGTTCTGTTTTGATGTAATTATGGTGCAGGAAGAGCCTGGTTTAGCGCTTTTGGGCACCCGTTGTGGGGTCTTAAACAAGGGATTTGGTAAGGAAAACGCTTGCACCTGGCTGCGCTTGGTATGTTCTGGAATATGGAGGAGAAAGAAAGAAAAGACTGAAATGTGAGGAGGTAGAGAGAGTGAGACAGACGCAGCCAGAGAGGGTGAGAGACTGAGACACATGCTCACACATACTTGCACTGCTGCAGGAACACCTGGATTTGATGAGTTAAACCTGCTGTAAAGTGGAAAACAAAGAGGATTGAGGGCTAACGCGAGCCAGGGCATGAAGCAGAGACTTTATAATCTCCGTCAAATGGATCATTTAGGCCCCCCACGCTAGTCGGTGTCACTTGCCAACATGTTGGATTGATTCAATTTATACAAATCCCCTGAGAACGATCGGCTTGTTAAGAAAAGTTGAGGAGATGGACATGTCATTGGCAGACTTTGCCTCTTTTTCATTGGATAAAATGAGGTAATGCTCACTGTGCTTAGAAGAAAGAAAGGCTGAAATAATGTACAAAACTTTGTTCAGGTATCCATAGTGACAGAGTGCAATATCATTTTAACGTGACCTCGAGTTACTCCGTCCTACTGAGCATAAGCACAGTGTATGAAACCAGATTGAGGCAAGATTAGATGGATGAATGGATGGACAGATGGAGGGACAGGCGGGTGGATGGACGGACGGACAGACTTTATTGATCCCAAATTGGGAAATTCCTGTGTTACAGCAGCGACTTATCCAGACAGTTTAAGGAGACAGTATATACACAGCAAGATATTTCCACCCAAAGTACCAAGAACTTTTAGTTCCAGGAAATGCGGTACTTTTCAAGACACTAAAAGATTCCTTCAGTCTTTTGTTGTCTGCATTTTCACTGCAGTGACCCACAAAGATTAGGCAATCTGACATATGAAAAAGCACTGTCTGTTTTTATGTCATTCTTTCATGCACCTATACAACAACGACACCTTATAAAGTGATGGACAGGCATCATTTGTGTGACAGAAGGACAATTCCTGCTGGACTTCATCCTCATCATAAATGCTTAAAAAGGCCTGGACAACGTCATCGGCCTGCCTGTTGTATGCTTTCCTCTGTAGCTCCATGTTGATGTGTCAAAGCACAGTGAACAAAAAACTGGTTTGCAGGTGTTAATTTTTAAAAAACGTTGGCTGAAATAAAATGCTGCAAGTACTTGACCAGTCAGCCATATCTGTTATAAAAACTTTTTGCGAGTAAAGCCGCATGTCAACCAAAAGTGCCAGGGACTTTTAGTGCAAGGAACTACTTTTCAAGGATCTGAAGCCACATTTCCACCCAGAGCAACCATAACTTTTATTTCTGGGAGCTACTTTTTTTTAAAGGAACTAAAAGCTTGTTATCGGTGCATGTGTCGTAGCCTTTCATCTCTAACTCCAAGTTGATGTGTCAAAGCACAATGAACAAAAAACAAACTGGTTTGTGGCTGTAATTTTTTTTAAATGGTGGATTAAATCAAATGCTAAAAGTACTTGACCAATCAGTAATGTTAAGTGCTGCAAGCCCTTGTACTTTTACTACCCCTAGAGCGAGGATTTTTTTTTTAGGGTAAAATAATGTCTCTGGAACTTAATTTGAACCCTGGTCCCTCTCGTGGAAATGCACTGTGTTCTTTCAAAGGTTCCTAGTCCCTGGAAAAATTTCCTGTGGTAGAAATTAGGCTATATGTACACACAAGAAGAGAGAACATCAATAGAAAAAACAACACACCAGGTAACAACAATAATTAAGGAATAGCTGAACAAAAAAATGGTAGAAAAAGTCTCTGTATAGGTTACAGATAATAAGATAAATATTAATGGAATATCCCCATAATACATAATGTAAATAATTTGCTATAAAACACAACAGGTATACAAAAATATAAATATTATACAGAGTTTTTATAAATTAAAATGCAATGAGTGTGGTAGTATATATGTGCAAAGTAACCATAAGACAAAGTTAGGGAGCAGAAAACCAGAGAAGAAGTAAGTGTGCTGAACACAAGGGGGAGCACTTATCCTTTCCCTGTGTCTCCCAGGCTGCTCAGCCTGCCATCACTTCAGAGCAAAGCAATCTTTTCCAGTCCATTGTTCCCTCTTATAAATCATGAAGTCCTGAATGTGTGTGTGCCTGAATGTGTGTGAAAATACACTGAATACAACCTATCAGTCTAATCAACCTAATCACACCCACCCACACACATCGTGTAAATATGGAATATTAAAAATAAGCAACATACCTTTACAAACTTTCAAAAATCAAGCGCTCAACCTGAACACTGTTAAAAAAAAAAAAAATGTACATACAAAAAGCAAACACAAGTCAAAGAGTGAAATGAAAGCTGTAACCTTTTCAGGACATGTAAGGCAACTGTAGTAATTCCCAAACACAATGGAGCTCAACATGCTCCCTCTTAACACTTGTTCAGGCCCGTGGCAGTGAATGATTTGAATTCTTACTCTGGTGAGTTTCCCCCCTCCGTGAATTAATTAGTCTTTGCCAAAGCGGGCCACATTTGTCATTCGAATTTATGCTAATGAGCGCCGAGGTCTCGTGGAAGAGCTGATAGGCCGGAGCAGCTGCTCTGTCCTTGCGGGGCCTAACTGTCTCCCCCTTTTTAACTGCTCCATCTCTCTGTCTACTCCTCTGTCTGGCTCCTCATCCCATTTCTCTCTTTCAGGTTTTGTCTGCCCCCTCTACCCTACCCCTTCTCTCCCCCGCCTGTTCTCTCTCCCTTCAGCTCCTCCTTGTCTCTCTCCTCCTGTGGCCTTATCATCCCACCTCCTTCTTTTCTTCAACCTCCCGCTGGTCCTGGGCTCCATGACCTGTCAGTGGAGAGGAGACTGCCCGTGTCCCAGGCTGATAAGGCAGCTAATTATCCAACACTTCACACACCAGGGGAAGTGGATCGGCAAACAGACAGCCACACACATGCAGAGCTACATCATATATGGGCTGCAAAAACACTGTGACACATATGCATACAACACCAGACCACCACTACAACATAACACAAGATAGATAGATTCTGATACTGATGTTTCAGCCTATTTTGTTCAATATATAGAAAATAGAACATATATACAGAAATGTAATACATGTATAAACACATTTTTTTTGCAAGGATTTCTCATATGTGGTCATCAAACACTAGAGCTGCTAGAGCTGCAACAAACAGTTATTTTCATTAACGATTAATCTATTGATTATTTTCTTGATTAGTCGATAAGTTGTTTGGTCCATAATATGTCAGAAAATGGTGAAAAATATTGGTCAGTGTTTTCCAAAGTCCAAGGTGATGTCCTCAAATGTCTTTTTTTGTCCACAACACAAAAATATTCAGTTTTCTGTCATAGAGGACTAAAGAAACCAGAAAATATTCACACTTTGGAGGATAACATCAGAGAATTTGGACATTTTTGAATTAGAAGTTGGTTCAAAAAAATTAATCAATTATCTGAATATTTGAAAAAGTTGATAGATTAATAATCAATTATCGGTTGTATTGATTAAAAATAAATATGATTAAGAAATGCATTAAGTTTACTTATTCAACAAATGGCTACTTTCATCATCACCATCACTAATATCTAATGGAGATAGCATATTTTACAGTTTTATGATAAACTTTATTGTTCAAAATGGTATCAGGGCACTGAAAATGTAAATTTTAACCAGTATTTTAAATAAATAATATAAATAACTATAAATAAAAACACAAAAAGTCTTCATACTGACAATAAAAAAACATATATGCTGATGCTGATATAGCTGAGATAACTTGAATTAAGAAGGATTAAATACACATGAAATGCCATGCGTAAAGCTAAAAAAAAACAATCTGCATAATGTTCCAAAAATAAAAGGCTTCCATATTGAACAACATATTCATCAATACAGATATAGACAGATATAGCTGTGATAGGCCATTACTGGGCCAATTATGTTGGCTAATATATTGCTTGGGTTTTAAGAAATAGATAAATGGCTCCATGGAAGGATAAAAAGATGGATGGATAGATGGGTGAATATTTTCTCAGGTGTTTTTCATGTCCAGCATCACCTTTTTTTCACAGACATATCAATCAATTGAAAAATCTGAACAAAAACAAAATGGTAAAACACATGAAATTGGTCAAGGCTTAAAAAGACCAAAAAGTGGGGAAAAAAACAGGGTTCGAACCAAAATATTCTGGTCATAAATACCCCTACAAAGAGAGAAAGAACAGACAGGCTCCTCCTCTCCACTCTCGTATTATACTGTTGTAACTGAAAGCTGGTTGAAAAAGTCAGTGGCATATCTTGGCAGCAATTTTAGGAGCTGAGCACTCCAATCCAGCCTCCCAGGCTCCCCATTTGATGGAGTAGAAATGAGCACTTTGGTGCTCTTTTCTGCAATGTTAAATGCACCATTGGTGGAGGGAGAGGTCCACGTTCTGTAAAGCTCTATTTTGAAGCTTGCTTCGAGTAGTGGCCAAGTGGTCGAGACAGTATGTTAGAGGACAATCCAACCAGACAATATGCATTTTCCTTTTTTGTCCTTCTACATAGCAAATAAAACACTGTTTTCTCCCATGATCTTTCACCACGGTGTTTTGGGTTGGAGGGGACATTAGAGTATACAACACAGCAACGGAAGGGGACTTTGACAGTCTTGATACGCTGTGATAAACTACCCAGGTAGCAAAATTTGGTTCCCAAAAATTTCAGGGAACATCTTTTTTCCTTTTTGGTTTATGGTCCCCCCTTAATGTTCCCTCGAAGTTAAAAGGAGAGTTTTTTAAAAGTAATGTTGTGGTTATATTCCCCGAATGTTCTTCTCTCTCTCACACACACACAAAAAGATACATCATGTGGTTATTAGAATGTTCTGGGGTTTGTTACGCTTGCAAAAACGCTTGCAGAACATTCTGAGAACGTTGTGGGAGGGTTACCGTACATGCTACCTGGAACCTGAGGAGAAGGTTATACAAATTGGCTTCAAAAAAAATTTACCTCGTGGTTATTACAATGTTACGTTGCACAAACACGTTTTCTGAACATTATTAGAAAGTTGTGGGAGGGTTACTGAAAAGAAACCATTAAGGAACCTTCTGGTAATGTTATGGGAACATGATATTTTAGCTTGGTGTATCCTGTGTGAGACTCTTTCCTCAAATAATAACCTATTTCATTCTTAAAAGATGCTAGTGACCAACAGAGGATGATGGGAAAGTTTAAGATAGTAAATTTTTGAATTTTGATAAGATACCTTTTCTCTGCTCAGGAACTCAAGTCAAACTATCACATGGACCAAAATTCATTTACTGTAGAGCTTCTAATTGGCTTAGCATGGGATGCTGAGCAGACACCATATTTATACTTTTTAGACTTAATCAAATTACATTGGGAACTTTATGTGTTTATCACATCGTTCCCAACACCCTAGAGTGTCTTCAGTAATTTGGCTCAGATACATTCCACCTACTCAAAGAGGAGAGTGAGGACTAATGTCATTTCGAGGGGATTATTGTGATCTTTCAACACATCTTTGGGGGGTTAAGCATGTTGTTAAAGAGAGGAAGAGGGAAGAAGCAAGAAAAAGTGATAAAACCCCACCATAGAGCCTCTGTTTTAACTTTCACATTTTCTCCTCCTCTCCCTCTCTCCTCCGATCTCTCTCATTTTCTCCCTCACAGCACCAAAAGCCATATTATGTGCTTGTCAAGATGGATAAACCCCTCAGCCAAACGTTCAGATGAAAACAAATAAGTAGGAGACGTTCATGTAATCGCTTCTGCCAGAGAAAGGCTTTAAGAAGAACATAAACACTTTCTGGAAATGTGCCTCGCATGTACTAATTCCCTCACGCTTTTGTTTGAGTCTCATTCAACTTCAGGACCATTTCATACTGCGCCATGATGAGATGTCACCATTGGAGACACGCTTAAAACTACTTTGCAACACGGTTAGCAGCAGCGAACAAAAATATGAGATCATATTACCTTGCTGCTTGTAAAACTGTCATGATTATATTCTGGGGAATTAAGAAAAGAATTCTTTAATTAACCTGGCTGCGATTACGCATGTGGAGACGAAAAAAAAAAAAATTGGGGGACTGCCACTAGTTTTTAAAATGATCAAACTCAGAGTGCTGCATTATCAGGTCACGGATGCTCTTTGTTTGTAGTGGTGTGTGTGTGTGTGTGTGTGTGTGTTTTGTTTTTTTTTTTTATTGGACGGCTGGACCATTTCACATGAGAAAAGTCCCCCGACTGTCACTGCACTCCCACAATCTTTCCAGCTAACCCCTCTAGTAAAGTTCCCATGGTGGTCCTTGGACAGCTCACAGACAGAGATGAGCGCTCCAACTTGCCTCAGTCACATATTTGCTAAGGCCGTCACACCATAGTGTAACCTCACATTCTTTTAGAGGGCCAGCGAGATTAAAATTATTGACCTACTGTATGCAAACTACTGTATTTGAGACATCAAAACAATTTCAAAATTTTTTACTTGGTTTAAGTTTGAATTAGGCAAAATAAAGTTGGTCTGTTCCTAAACTAACAGATCTGCATGACCAGCTAGGGCAGTGGTTTTTGTACTTAAAGGCAGAATGAGTTGGATTTGTCAGTTTTTGTTTTTAAAATCACCACGGTAGTTAACTGTTGAATCTTATTCCCAGGACATCAAGTACTGATGTTTTGGGTTGGTGAAGTGTCCTGAGTGTTATGCAGCAAAGTAATAAAGAAGTAAGAGGGTGCAGGCAGAGGGCTGCTGATGGAGATGCGGATGGAGGTGCTGCCACACACTTCTGGTGGGTTGTGGGTGACGACTGAAAGGGGATTATTTTTGAATGAGTCCATGTATTGTTTCTTGAGGAAAATCCTGCAGTTTGCCTTTAAGACCTCTAATTGTTAAAACATTTCTGAACATCACTACCTCATTTATTAAAATGGGATCTGTATGTGGATACGTTACCCAGATTGTTGTGCAGATTGTGTTTACACTTTCCTAAACTGATCACAATACAAGCCAAATCTCTAAATGTGGTCAGGCAGATGTGATCATATTTCCAATCACAAAGTTAAAGCATTAGTTCACCCAAAAAGGAAATTTCACTCAATATCTACTCTGTGCTGATGTGAGGATGGGTGAAGATCTCTAGTTCACAAAACACTTCTGGAGCTTTAGTTGAGAACATCGATGCAGTCAAATCCAGTACAATTGAAGTGAATGGTGACCAGTTTTAAAATGTAAAAAAAGAACACAAAAAAACACAAAATGTCTCCATACTGCTCGTGTGGTGTAATCCAAGTGTCTGCAAGCCGCAACATTACAATTTGATCCTACGCAGGCTCTCGCCCAAGCGGTTCAACACAAGATACACGAGATCTCGCGATACCTTCACATCTGTTTACATGCTACCTGGAAGCGACTCAGACAACAGAGAGAGATCTGCTCAGAAATAGTGACTTGTTATGCGTACAGCTGACTTTGCAACCTTTCAACAAAGAAGAAAATGTCAGAGGACTTTGACATAGAAGAGGAACATCATTTCTTTGCTACAACCGCACCGCTTGGGCGAGAGCTTGTATACCTGCTTCAGGCGTGTGCATGCGGCTCTGTATATTACAAAGAAGTTATTTTAATCGAAACATTTCGCCGTACCACTGCCTCTGTGGCCCTCTAGATGGCGCTTGCCAGCGGGTAGTTGGGAATGTCTGAGCTAGGGGTTCAGTACCTTATTTAACACCTTTCTCTTATGCCCCTTTTACCCTGTATGATGCAAACATTGTCTTGTGCAGGCAAGGTAACACAGAAATAGCAGGCAGTGAGAGAGAGAGAGGGAGAGAGAAGATGGCTTGGTGAGATGAGGAAAAAAAAGCACAGTGACCAAAAGGATGCTGAAAAGTTTCAGAGAAAAAGCTCTACTCTTGTTAAATATTAAAGTGATAGGACACGCAACTTTCCTAACATCTTCCCTGAGTTTCTTAACCTCACTCAGTCTATCTACATGCAGTACATAGAGTCAATTTCTCCTCTGAATCCCAGCCTGAAGCTAAAAGCTCTGTATCTCTGCTGAACCTCAGCGCTCACAATTAAAGCTTTAAAGCAAAGTCTGTTTCAGCTAAATGTCACGTCTATATCAACAAATCAAGTAAACCTTACATGACTTTTAATGCTACATCTACAATCATTTTCTGTTTATATAGTGAAATGGAGCAGCTTGAGAATCGATTTATCCTCAGCAGTCACACATCTGAAAAGAAAAATAAGTCCGAGTGATGTGGTTGGAATTTTAAGGAAAACCGTAAAGCCTCGCAACGGGCAAATCCCAAAAACTAACACTCAGCCTGTTAAAAGGGAGCATTGAGGAGTCGGTGCTTTGGACTAGCCTGATTTCAAAGTGATGTAATACACACAGAGCACAAATAGCAACTGGATGAAGGGCTGTGGCCATGACCTCTGTGTCTAGGGAACTCATTTTCATAGTAACTAAACACCAATGAAATGTCTTCCCTGGAATGAGCCAAGCCAGAGCACCGACCGTCTAATAAAAGGCACAGGGATACGTAAATATTCTGAAAAGGGAATAATATTGGGGATGTAAAATGAAACTGCACAAAGCTGTACTGATGACCTCTTTAATTTCCCCTGAACTGCATTTCATCTGCCACTTATTCATTTACGCAGAAGGACTGCACATTTGTTGATATAAAATGTAGGCTACTGCATGTGTCTCTGCTTTGTGTATCACTGCAGTTTCACAGAGCCTTTAAAAAGTTTTTCTTTGACCTTTAATTTGGTAGCGCAGAGCAACTGCCCAGTAAGCATTTTTCCGTTGAAAAGATGTTCAAAAGATGACTGAGGTCACAGGTGAAAAGACGTTCAGAATTGGTTCAGAAGTGAAAGTTTTTTTCACCAATGATTTAAAGACATTTATTGAATGTCGAAAGTCTTGAAAGTCATGGACATAATCCACTCCACCACCATGTCTTTGTTGCTTTTTATACTGTCCCAATGCATGTACCTTACATAATACTCAGAACTTGTAACCGACACTCCTAGGTATTCGCACGTGGGATTTATTCTAATCATTATTGTACCTCTTTGAACCTACAAGGAACAAATTATGAAAATTAGTAAAAAGATTTCTGATCTGTGACACGATGATGTTATAATCACATTTTTGCCAGTTGAAAAGAGGGTGAAAAGAGGTCTTAGACATTCAGACTGAATATGAAGCACTTTTTAACTAGAGATCAGCTTTGAAATTCCGGTTGGTGCTAACTGGGTGTATTTAGCAAACTGAGTCATACATTACTTGTGTTTAAAGGAGCAATTTGTAACAACTTAGGGGTAAAAATGAGTACTGCAGTTCAAAAAGTGAGTTGGAACAACAGACAGTATATTAAATAGGTTGAGGCCCTATTTAATGTGTGATCTATGGTTGAAGCAAGTTATTTATCCTTCTCGCACTGGAAGCTCAGGCAGGTTGCCTGTAGGCTGCAGGGACACTAAACCTATGTGAGCGCAAGACAAGCACAACATTATCCATCCAGGATTTCGTGGGCTTTTTTGGGAGAATGTTGAGGCCTGAAATGGCTGATTTCATGGCAGCTTTTCTTAAAATTGCGATGCATGTTGCAATGTTTTTAGGCCTTGATAAAAAAAATTGCAGGAGCAAGTTTCTTTGCACAAAAAATGTGCACAAAGTATTGGAAAATGTCAATAACAATGACAAAGTAATAACAAATAATAAAACATTGAGACATGTTCATGTATGATGTTTGCGCAAGGGAATGTTAAATTGGTTGAACTCACAGAAAGCTAAAGTGATTGGTCAGATTTGTGGACATGTTGTGGTGACTGACCAAAATTGCAAGGTTGTGCAAACCTCAAAGAGATTGGTTGAATGTGAGCTAATTATTGCGATCGCAACATTTCAACTTCCTTGAGAGATTGGGCAAGTGACCTCCACTGTAGGTTGATCAACTATTAGGAACTGTCAATTGTCTGTCAACGTCAAGTTAAGCCAGTTATCCCTAAACAAAAGCCCACTGCTCCGAAAATACATTCTCAGGAGTTGGAGTTAAGCTTTTCTTGTTCATCATAATACTACCTAGCTGCTTTTATGATTTCCTTAAATGTTCAAGTCCATGTTCACTTTTTTTTGTAGTGTGTTCCTCCTCTCAAAAGTCCGATTATCGAACGGCATGATCATTTTAACAGATAGGGTCCTTTCCACACCTTTAATTAGATAAAATACTCAACAAAATGACATTACCATGTACTCAAAGCATATTGCAATGCAAACATTTACTATGATTCAATTTAGTTCAATTACTCCTCATTTGGGCAGCCAAAAGAATTGAGCCATGGACAGCCATGTAAGCCTGGTTTTAGGCCTGTGGCGTGTTAACTAAAAAGCAGACAGAGCATGTCAAGCCTGTGGGCCAGCTGGCAGGGCTCCGGTGTTTGTGTTGTGCTAGTTGGGATGTCAGGGCTAGAGTGGGCTGGAGGGGGCTGGAGGGGCTACGGGAGGACCAGGCCTCCTCCAGACTTGGCTGCTCTGACTAAATGGACCAGATCAATCACATTGGACGGCCCTGTGACAGTGAGTTAAGGTTCTGCGGCACGGCACAGCGTTTTTGGACACAGCGGCCCTCGGCATGGCTAGCTGGCTGGTTGGCAGACACGCGCAAAACGGTTCCTCTCGTTTTCCTTGGGCTCACCAAGCAGATGGCGATGGCAAGGACGGAGGTGATGAGCCCGCCGTCAATCCCAAGCCCCCATCCATCCAGAGACAAGTGATGAGAGAGATTAGGGTGTGGGCGATGTGGAGAGGGATGGAGTGGATGGTGTGGATGGAGGGTGGACTCGTGTCAGCCAGGCCTGGGCTGGATCACACACAGCTGGGCAGGGCTGGCCTGGCCTGAGGCTGGATCTATGAGGCGTGGTGCTGGATAGTGGTTTGGGGATACAGTGGCAATGGAGGGCCCAGACAGTGGTGCAGTATGGTAACATGTCTGAGGTCTGCCTGGCACTGTTTCTGTCGGAATGTGTGTGTGTGTGTGTGTGTCCCTAGAGGAAGCACCAGCTCTGTGTTTGGTGGCATCCAGAGATGGGGCAGGGCTAGCCTCATGCTGAGACACACAAGAGGCAGAGTTGGAGGAAAATATGACCTACATTGCCATAAGGGAGGGAGGATGCTTAGCTTTCACAATATACACAGAGGCAATCTGAATACTTAATGTGTACAATAACTGTACAACATGTACAGTTTTATCTCAGAGACATTCTTTCCCTTAGCATTTTTCCATGAAACATATTCTAAAAAAGACTTAAATTGTTCAGTCTGTTATATTTCAAAGTTGACAATAATGTTTTCATTAGTTTTATCACCAGTTTCTAGGGAAAAATAAATAAATAATGACAATCCAAATAAAGAAAATATTACGCAAATTTAAGATTTATATCTGCAATACACCTTTTAGAAATTATTTAAAGTGTGTGTATTATTTACTAACGAGAGGAAAAAATGAGCGCCTGTTATTTTTGCCTAAATGCACATATTTTGTCTTATATGAAGTAAGCTGAAATACTTTTGTTTTCCTGATGAGAGGAAATAAAACCAAATGAAATGGCCTGTTAACTCAGCCTAAATGCATGTATTTCTTATATATAAAGTATTTAACGTGTATGTTTTCAGTAACATGTCAAGATAATATAAGGTGATGTGTAAGTGCTGGTAAAAATAGTCTGGTGCTATAAAAAATAGTGCTGGTAAAAAATAATAGGAATAGGAATTTCATTAGTGCAACAAATGAACTCTGCTTAAATATATTGATAAGTCTATTGTGAATCAGGTCATGGTGGTCTGTCAGTTTTAAAAAGTGGGTCCCCAGAAAAAAACCCAACAACCCAACAACAACAGAGTAAACAACAGCATACAGCAGAATACAGTTATAGTAGAGAATGTCCTTCCCACTAGAGCCTGAGTGATGTGGGATGTTTGAGACTGTTACCAATGCCGATTTTCTAGGGACAAAAATTCAATGACTACCAATATGGTGGCTGTTTTCTATGTGAACTGTTCAGCAATATGACGAAGCAAACACACACAGAAGGCTGTTTTCTTAAATAGTTTATTAAAGAATAGGGGCAGGAAGAAAAAACAGTTCTCTTAAGTGATGTGATTTTTTATGTTTCCTGAATCGAGTTTTAAGGTCCTGAATTGATTTATCATAAGTATTGTAACTTAGTCTATTAGCTCAATGCTAACACATAATTGGAATTACCTTTGGTGCGCTAACAGAAATTAGCATCATGATTGTGGTAATATTATCTTAACAAATGAGTGTTTGTGTTGACACATATATGTATTTCACCTGCTCTGTGAGAGCAAACAGCTGCTGACTTCACATTGCTCACTCAGTCTATTACTCTGGCCTCAATACTCCACACTGACCAGATACAGCAACCTCAAAGGGTCAAAGTTCAAACTCAGCTACATCTAGCTGTTCCCGATAAACTGGAACAGCTAAATGTAGCACTTTACTTCAGAAAGTATATTTATTGTATTATACATTTTAATTACCACTTTCTTATGCATATGAATAATGTTTATTTATTTGCTCACACTGTGCTGTGTGTTATTGTCAGGGGTTCTATTCATATGGGCCCACCATCTTATTTATTAATTTTTTCCTTATGGCACTGTAATTTTTATAAACAGGGAGAGTTAAAGTTTACTTAAAATATTTGATATAGTACTTTTATATGCAATATAGAAATGATACTGCTAATACCGAATTGCAATACTTGTAGAATCACAATACTTCAGAATTGCATTTGCAATCGCATTGTCAACCAATTATAGAAATGCACCTAAGAAAATAAAGTTGCTAAATATTTTAATTTAATACTGTCACTCAATTAGGGCCAGATTGTAAAACAAGAAGCATAGCTGCTCAGCATTTACACCTGTCACTGCATATCTCTTGTTCCCATAAACGTGTCGCATTGTGTTAAATATATATCACTCCAAGCATTAAAAAAAAGAAAAAGTTTTCATATAGGTAAAGATATACGCTCATACCGATATGCATGTCATAGCCCCGTGTATTAGTTGGGCCCTACATGCTGCGTACCCTGGTGAAGCTTGCAACCTATACAGTCGGAACATGCATGTAAAATGCCAAGGGCGTTTCATTCTTAATCCAGACTTGATCTGATTCTTTATTGTGTTGCAAAAACTGTGTGCGTGTGTGGTGGGGGGGGAGTGGGGCGGTGGCGGTGGTGGGGTATTGGCTTGTCACACGGCTTTGTTTACTTGCTGACAATGAATCCTCCCACTTATTTCTATCCAAGTGGCAAAGAGTGTTTTTTATTTCCTGAGAAGCCAAATTTCAAAGCTTCAAAATCTGCAATACATTCACTGTGCGAGGGGCTTTGCTTGTATTCATTGATTTTTCTATAATAATGTTGTCTGAATTGATTTTAATTATTATTCAATCCATGTGTATCAAGAGAATCTAATCCAGCTATTGAGTGTCCATCATTCCTTTCAATGTGTGGTACATCTGTTTGAAATCATTAAATGGACTGAAATGAATGCCGTTGAAAAATGATTTTAAACCATGCACAGTGATTATAATATTGAATCCTGGTAATAGTTCTGGCCCTGCAACATAAAAATAGAATTTGGCATCAACAATCTATTCCAGTGTTAAAGAGAGATATAGCCAGCAAAGAAGGTACAAAGGTGATTTTAAAGCCTCTGGAAACATGGCTTTAAATGGTAAAATGCCTATGTGATATCAAAGCTCAGTGTCTCATTAAGTATCCAAAAAGATCTGAGTGGAACTAATGTGTATAACTATTAGAATATCTAGTTTAAAAAATGGCACATTTTGCTGTTCAGACCATTTCTTAAGACTGAGTGGGCACAGCAGATCACTTTTGACTGACAAATACGGAAGCTAAGCAACATAGTTAGCGCTGTGTGTGGCCTGCTGTAAATGGGGGCAGCAGCAGAACATATTTTAGCCACCTTAAAAAATGACTAACTTTTTTAGAACATAAAAACGCTATTGGTTTAAATGTATGCTACATTTAGAACCTTTTTACTGCTCTCCTTTGCCGTTTGCCTTTTCCAACAGGAAACTGAAGCTGCCATTTATGCTTTCTTTGACGCCAGCAGACTCCTTGGACCAAAAAGGTAATTTTACCTTGCAGAACACAGGAGTTGTTGGACTGCCGCTGCCCCAATCTTTTAGTGTGCTTGTGTTATTATGTGAATTTTGTTTTTTTTTTTCAAAGCAGTCTCACCGACTATAAAACATTGATTGCACACTTCCATTTAGACATCATCAGGATTTGAAACTGACATTTTTCATTCTCTACAGTACGTACATAGCAGCCTGTCATCACTTTGGAGCAATGGGCTGTCAAGAAACTACATTCAGATTTCTCCGTTTAAGCCAGAAAAAAATGTTCACAACAAGCAGGTCTCAATCCTAGATGGTGGTCATGTAAGTCCTTTTCCAACACCACTCAACCACCACATCTTTCTATTCAGTGCAGAGTCTTTGTTGCTATTTAGCATGAATTCCTGGTACATTACGAATAGGCAAAGCTGTATCCAATACACCTAAGGTTTTGCACATTTTATCTTACATGAAGAACTTCTCCCATTACAATGTCCTAAAACTTTGTGTTGGCGGCACACAGTCTGTATAGTTTGTATTTCTGACATTAAACATGCAACATTAAACATGTTGAAATTACTTCTTTGCGTAGACCAGATTTCACCTACCAGTGAAATATGACTTTGGAGAAATGTTTTCAAACTGATCAATAACATCTTTCTGTTGTAACCATATTTTAGCCGGTTGAAAAGAGGGTGAAAAGATCGTCTTAGATGTTCAGACCAAAGTGCAACTATTTTTCAACTAGAAATCGGCAGTGAAATCCCACTTGGTTGGTGCAAACTGGCTATTGTAGATGTGAGTTTCAGGAGGCCTTAAAAAGGGCAGGAAAGACAAAGGAACAACATAATTGTACTCGGATAGTTTGGACCTTGAATGTAATTGCAATGTACGTTAAACAGCTCTTTTAGAACTAAGCCATTATTTTTTTTACGCTTTTTCCCCCTCTGTAGTTCGAAATCCAATTGCGACCCTCTGGAAAAGTATTCAACTCATCTCCCCCAATAACCTTGGATGATGACCAGCGCAAACCAATGGGCTTCTAAGACACATTACAAATATTTATCAGGAGCGTCACAGCCGCCTGTGTCTCGCCATGCTCTGGACACTGTAACTAATTGGAGATCCTTTTTTGTTATCACTCCTCTCTTGGTGGTTGAAATGTAAACAGGGTGTTATGAAAGTGCCCTTATGGCGTGGAGGGAAGCAAGCGAGGCCACTCTGGCACTTACACGGCATGCCTTATAAATAAGTAATGGTACTGGACGTGTAGCGGTTAGTCATAGAGAAGGAAGGTCTGCGCATCAACCCCACCTCTGTTTGCCTTGTACATATTTCATAAGATGCTGGGGTGGAGGGAAGTGGGAGGTTGTGGGGCATATGGGAGGGTGGTTGAAATAAAAGGCAGCTCACACAGGCTCCTCTCTGTTCACTGTCATGGGTCTGTTACTATTAATAATACCAAGTGTCCTCTCTTTCTCCACTGATACAAGTTCATGGTGTTTTTCTCCTCCCTGCCTTCCTGTATTTGACAACAAAATAGGGCCGGCTGCCGTTGTGCCCACTGTAGCCAGGGGAGAACACAGTACAGGTTGCACAGTGTTAGTTTTAACAATTAAGACAACGTTTCCTTTACACACTCCAGATGACCAATTTTTTTTTTTCAAGGGTTCTGATCAAAGTTGGTGTGGAAAAGTACCCACTGACTTTCAACTGGGAAACTAGAAAGCGTGTACTCAGTAGAGTGCAGACCTCTGCCAGGCAACAGATGGTGAAGCACCTACTGCAACTGCCAGATCCAACCTGCAAAGATTAATGAGGTTTTGAAGTTTTTTTTTTTTGTATAGCTAATAGAGTCTCAATTTTCTTTAAGATGCATAAAAATAGTGTAATGGTACTGTGACCGAGCGTCCTGGTTTCACTTAACTGTATAAACCTATGAAGACAATGAACAGGCTGATAAGTCCAAACTGCTCAATTTAACATTATTTACATACAACCAGGCAGCTTTGTCACAATATAATAGATTACAGCTGGAATGATTAATTAATTAGCTGTCAACTATTAAATAAATTACCAACTATTTCGATAATGGATTAATCAGGTTTAGTAATTTTATAAAGATTTTTTTTCTGGTATTTTTACTTCACTATGACAGCAAACTAAATACCATTGGTTTTGGTCAAAGCCATTTGAGGACGTCCTCTTGGGCTTTAGGAAACACCGATTGATGTATTGCATCATTTTTGACATTTTATAGGCTAACCAACTAATCATTTGTCCAAGAAAGCAATCAATAGATTAATCGACAGTGAAAATAATTGTTAGTTGCAGTAGTTATAATAGATAATGAAATCAGCTCAAACTTTTCTATGTCAGTTTATGAGCCATGACAAAAGCCAAAATGTGGCGTGCAACACACGAAGTAAGTTTCTGTTTTAGCCAAGCCGTTGTTGGTGACTTGTGGCCCCTACTGGCTGGTTAAGAAGAGTGAGGAGTCAGCTGTCAATATAATATAGGTTTTATATAGGTTTTTCAAAAATCATGAATCACTGCAGCCATTAAAAGTCCTTGAGCATACAATCATAAATGTGCACAAAAAAACTCTGTGGGACAAACAACCCATTGCTTGACCTCGGCCACATGATGAAACAGTATTAGTCATATAACCATAAATATGTTCTATGATGTCTGCTTTTTTTCTTAAGAGTCACTCAGTATGTTCTGTTTATCTTTTATCATCTGTATTTGTTTGTAAAAACAAGCTTCACCAGAGTTCACTAACCGGTTCACTGTTATTTGGTCAGTGAGCTCTGGTTACAGTGTATTGATTAGAAACTGCACGGGCTGTAGTTGATCTGCTTACCTCTCCATGCACAATCATGTTACCTATTACATAGAGCTGTAGATGAATGAGCTTGAGAGTTGCTAATGATTCCCAACCAATCAATGACCTTCATGTCTTCATGATAACATAATGGAGGTCATGTTATCCGAATAGATCAGGATCTTGTTTGCAGTTTACTCACTGTTCAAAACACACCTTGAGTTATTGATTAGAAGGAAGGAAGGGAGTCCTCCAGAGCAGCATTATCCAACTAATGCTGAATAAAAATACTTGCTCCAGTTAATTCTCAACACAAATAGGCAAAAACAGAACCACATTAATAAGGTAGCATCTCTTCAGAAAAGAAAGTATTAAGTACGTGGCACAGATTCACACAGTTTCACATATTAAGGTTCAAATGGTCACCTCTGTCAAACTGATCAGATAAGTTTCTCAAACTTTTAATGTACCCCATTTGACATATTCTATATTTTTTTGACTAGGGCAAAACATTTTTGGTAGAAAAAACCCTATATAATAGTGTTATCATGATACCAAAATCTGAGCTATTTCAATTTGAATGAATTGAATTCATACATTTGAGGGCAAATTGCTAATCTATGGTCATATTTATTGAGTCAAATGTTAACATATTATGTATTATAGACCTGCCCTGAACAATGGCCATGTATTATTCTATGTTGACATTCCAAAACCTAATGGCACTTTATTTATTTATTTAGGGTCATTATGTTCATTAGATTTACAGTGCGCCTTTAAGATATCATTACAGGAAAATTAAGTTTAACAGACTCCATGTATAGATATATAATTCTTACTCCATATCTAAAAAAGAATGAAACAGACTGTGCTCTCTCTATCCCGGTCCCAAACTCCAGTGCTGCTGTATCCACCCTCGTGATAAATAGCCATGCTACCAATCAATCCCAGACAAAAACATTCTCTCACACAAACGTTGATCTTGAATAATGTTGTGGATAGTATTTCCACCAGAGGAGCGGAGCAGAGGGAGCGTGAACACGGCACATATCTGAAAACCTACTCTAAATAAAAGTGCTCATCTAGGCCACAGCTTCAATATCACAGGCCACTTTCCAATATGCAACTTCCCTCTCCCCTCCTTTGTTTTCAGTTTTAAACCTCCAGTTTCCCACCCATCAGTTTTCTATTGATAAATTCAAACTTGCACATGCACACTTGGACAGTATTTCTGCCAGAGGAGTGAGTGAGATTACCTGGCTGTCTCAGCTGTGTTACACAGGCAAATATTTTTTTTTATAAAAGCACACAATCAGTGAAGAGTACCTAACCTGTTGCCAGGTTACTGCCAGCCTGCAAGCACTGCCTCTCAAGGTGGACCGAAGACTGAACAGATAGCTGAGCCTCAGCAGCACACCTCTAAATATAAAGTCTTCAGCCCTTGTCTGTTTGCAGTTCTCTCCTCCCTCTTTGGAGGAGGTTAATGGGAGGCGATGGTCGCTTGCTGTTGCCAAGGGCAGGTAAGCCTCAGGCCAGCACATGTCTGATTGCCCTCTGTGTGTGTGTGTGTGTGTGTGTGTGTGTGTGTAACTGACCAGTATATGGCTAATGTTGTGTTTAAATAAGGGATGCACAATATTGGATTTTTTTCAGATCTCTGATATGCCAATAGATTCCCACTCATTTTGACCAATTGTCAATACTTATATGCACATATCTTTATCAAGTCTCCTCTCCTCCTATTCTGCCTGCTCTTATCATGATGGCCCACTGGCAGATGAGACAAAAAAATACAGTGCTTTTCAAAATAAAATACAGTGGTTTTCAAAATGAAACACAACTCTTTTCAAAATGTACACTGGGCAAAATAAGAACTACCACTGACATTTTTTTCCTCTTTGTTCTTCATTAATTTGTTGTAATGATCATTATCAACTCTAATGCTGGTGCACCGGCAGATGCAAAAATCCAATGCTGTTCACTTTAAAATACAATGCTTTTTAAAAATAAAATGCTCTGCATTTCAAAATGTACACATTCACTAGGAAAAATGTCAAAACTATTGCTGACAGTTTTTTTTTCTTTGTTCTTCACATGAAGCCTGTTAAGATATTAAGTTAAATTTGTAGTCTTTGAAAGAATTTGATTTGACTCCTCCTCACAGGACTGGCGCTGAGCAATAGCGACTCTGATATCCCTTTACACAGTTAACAAAACCTCTACATTGCAGACATTCTAACATCACATGCACATAATTAAAACTTAGTCTTACTGGCAAAAACATCAGCATTTTGAGCAGATACCAACTTAACATTTTAAAGCCTTTATCTGTGCCGATAATGTGCATCCCTGCTTTATGCCTACTTTAAGACAAGAGTCCATTTACCCACCACCAGAGACTAACTAACACTAACTAAACTGCAATCTACTTTGCAAATTACACAGATTGTGCCAAACAGGATAGTTATTTCTGTCTTTTTATGTCCTCATAGGTGCATGGGTCACCTGAGGGCAGCCTATTCCAGCATCTAATTATGTTGCTACCTGCATGTGCAGTTCACAATCATTTTGTGCAGTTTTCCAACTACAAAAGAACATATAGAACATTGAAGATGTTGTGCGAGGACATAATGTCATCGAAAGTGTTAGTTTAACTATAAGTAAAAGTGTTGCAAAACTTGATGTATGCTGGTACTGTACTGTGCCTAGTGTTGAGTTGTATGTGGGTCAGACATTGTGCTCCTGGGGGCCAATTCCAGCCTGCAGCTGAGGGATTTGGCTGAGTCAGCATCTCCAGTCCACTCTCTGGGACCAGGATGCAGTGCTGTGTTCCGCTGTGACTAGGCAACCAGCCTCAATGTTATGTGCACACATGCAACTGCTGTGCTCCTCTCTAATTTAAGTCTGGCTGTGTCCCACTTTTACCTCAAGCAGTCAGGACAATGCAGCTATACTTCATAGTATCAGTCAACAGAGGTGACTTATGCAAAGAAAACAATGGTGCCGCTGGTTCCACTCTTTGATCCAATTTTTAGCTGCTGCATTGTTGTATGAATACCCTGTCTTATTTTCTCTGTTCATCCTAATATTTAGGTTCTTAGGATCTACATGAAAATGAATTGTGTGATTTCGAACCATATGATTTCTATTTGACCAGTCACTGTCGACAAAATATATTCCCGTTAAACAGGTGCCACACATATTTTAATGATCAACTGACAATATGAAGACTTTGATTTAAACAAATATAGTTAACTCCAGTGAGGATCAAAATCGTGTCTCACCTTTTTGTCTAACTAGATGCCTGGTTTACTGAAAATCCCTTAAAGGGAGACTTCAGATTATTTGATGTGGGGTTGTATGAGTAGCATCTACTCAGTACATCCGCAGTTTGGAGAAGAAAGCCAAGGAATTAACTGCTATGGACAGGATCAGCAACAAAAGGTATTTTGGCCAGTTTAAAAAGTTTAGGTGTATATTATATTTACAATAGTTTCACCACCTTACCTTGTGTCATTCAGTCTTTTCTGTTGGGAAACCACCATTATAAAAGCCAAATATTGCTCTTTCCAAGCCAACCAAACTCCATCATCAAATCAGTGATTTTACCACATCGAACACAGGAGTTGCTCGTCTACCACTGCCTCAGTTGGCTACTTTGTTTTCTGTGATCAAGTGGCTTCAATGTTTTAAAGGGTTGGTTGGGATTTATCAAAGTCACATTTTAATGCAAACAAACTAACTCCAGTATTTCCTGATTACTGATTTTGCCAATGCAGTTTGGTTGCTTTGGACAGCAATACAACTACTTTTATAACTATGGTTTCTGATGGCAAGGTAAAGCAGTGAAAATTTTCAAAATATAGTGTATACTTAAACTGATATTGATTTTTTTTTAAGTAGCTAAAATATGTTTTGCTGCTGACCCTGTCCACAGCAGTACATTGCTTAGCTTTCCACATGGTAGTTTTGCTGCTTCTGCAAACTGGGGATGTGTCAACCACCATCTATTGTAGGGGATACACTGACTATGGTACCTCATACAACCCCACCTGAAACATGTGCTACACAATTATTCTAATTATGACACTGGAAATATGGACTGGACAGTTTAAATAAATACAGTGAGGTATGGAGACTAAATTAATCTCTGTCTGACTAGAAGCCTGGTTCACTGAAAAATCCCTTAATGGTAATGAAAAGTCACCCATTAGTCTTCAGGTAACCTCAATATTGTGACACAACTTGTTCTTGATTTTTTTGCATATCAAAAGTACAGTCAAGCTTAAATCTAATCTGCTTGTATCAAATGTCTGAAACTGAAATAGAAGTAGAATATGCATAATTTACCAACAGTGAATAATAAATTAAATATATTAAGTTGTGTTATTACAATTAAAACAAAGAAAGAAAGTTTATCATAAACAAACACTCCTCCTCTCTTGCTAAAAAAAAACTTAAGATCAAATAAAGACCGTTGTCATGAGGATGCAGAGATTTGAAAGGGGCTGACCAGGGCTGATATGTAGAGCTCAATTGTTAATGCTGGGGATGACAGAGCACTGACTTGTTAAGATGATGCAAATGGATATATTGTGTTCAGAGATGAATAATAAAATTTTATTCTTTTTCTCCATCTCCATCCATGTGACGAAACCTCCCACTGATGCTTCCCCATTTCTTCTTTATGATAGGATACATGCAGGTGTCAGGGAAGTCCAGAAAAAGGAAAGTGATGGTTGCTATTTCTTAGGTATCAACAACATGATATATGTAAGGGCAAGTTGCATGGAAGTGGCAGTGCCTATGTGACAAACCAGTGGCATGAAGCAACATCTCCATAAAGCCAGCTATTGGCTCTTTCACTTAGTCAGAAAGTATATATATATATAAAAAAGACAGAATATTGTAGATCCAGGCGTCAGGGAAACAGTGTCTTGTATCAAAACTTTACTGTCATACTGTCATTAAGTCTCCATTTCCACTCCTGTGTGTTACTGTTTTTTAAAATCCCTGTTGCTATGGGAAACAACAAGAACAACCTCCGAGCTAGCTCATTATCCTAACCTTAACTTTGCTGCTAACCATTGGTATTTTGCTGCTGGAGTGCAACAGAACAGTGCTACACCACTTTTTTTCTCAAAGTGAAAAAATAGAATATTTGTAATGTTTTTTTTTGCATTATCTGTTTGTCGCTAAAGTGTATGGTCCAAAACAGAGCGCAGTTTTTGCAACAAGAGGTGTCTTTTTCCAGTTTGTAGGAAAAGTGTGATGCAGACTCGCAGTCGCAGCAGAGAGAGAGAGAGAGAGAGAGTGGTCATGTAGACTGACTTCCATGTAATATTCCCTGCATTATGAAACTGTTCATTCACTATTCCGTCTAATAATTGATCGTGTGGTCTGTTGTAGTTAATGTGTGTAAGCTTGTCACTGTAGGAACAGTGATTACATGACCTGAGAAAAGCCACAAATTAAGTGATGTCATATGTGCGCTCCAGTATGTAAACAAATAGCACCACAACTCTATCAGTACAAATACAAACAAGCTAGCAGCTGTTACCTTTTCTTTTGAGGGATTGTATTTAATGAGACTTCCCATGTGCAAATGTTGCACCAAAACATGTTCCTTCAGAGATAATTTGGCACTTTTTTCACTTCATCCTGGACTTTCCACCGCCTAAGACAAGTATGATTGGTTTAAAGAAATACGAACAAGCAGGAGCATTTTTTCCCGAGCCAAATGAAGATGTGTCCAGTCAGACCATTATCCTGTTCTTATTGGGGACATAAGTTGAGGGAAATTAATAAACAACTCCTAACTATCTTCACAACCAATAATAGCAGTCATGGTTCTGGCTCTCCTCTTCCTTGATGTTCCCTGTTTTCACGAGATGTTGGACATCTTCTTTGCTCTGTCTGCTCTCTGTCTTTCTCTGATCAGATGGAGCCATATTATACAGATATTACTTTCCTTCAGAAAGGTTACCGTGGATACAAGCCTATTACTTAATCGCTCAGCTTGTGGCATTTTGAGCCACCACCGGCTGCCCCTATAATTACTCAATTCCAACAATTCCATCCATTGCTCTTGTTCAGCTGTGATTTGAATAATTGTACAGTGAACCATTTCTGAGCCCAGTGGAGTGCCTCGGATACTGTTATGGGTCATTGTGATTAAGAGGTAGTGAGTAATTGTGGGAGCTTTTGGAGTCAATTGAGGTTGATAGCATTGGCCATGACTGGCCATCTGTCTCTTTCACTGAATCAACACATTGGTTATGATGGACATCGGGGAATCAAAGGGTTATGGTCTGATTAGTCTGTGGCAGTTATTCGGATTGAGCAATTTAGCGTGCTGAGATGCTATTTAATAGGGGCACCAACATGTGCTATTATGAAGATGCATGTCTTGGCCCTGTTCTAGACTTTTCCACAATCAGATTTCTAAACCCTGAACTTGAAAATGATGTCGATATTTTTTTGAAGATAATAAACACACCAACTCTGTCTCTCTTTGTTGAACACACATTCATAACATCCACAGACGGAGGGAAGAAAAAAACCTATATAGATTTTTCACAGTTGGGGTGGTTGTCCCATAAAGTCTTAGATCATAATGTGATGAAGCGTATCAAGACAACAGCAAGCAGCAGCATTTCATTACATTTCATTTACAACTGCCGCTCCATCAGCATGCCTTTATGGTCCCCAGAACTCCTTTTTGTGTGGCTTTGCTATTGCATACTTTTGTGTGTGTGTTTGCATGTGTGTGTGTCAGCAGCTCACATTTCAGAGGCCGCTCGCTTTTACAGTAACTCCTGATGACAATGCCGTGGTACACAAATTACATACGGATTTTTTTTTCCCAGCCCTCCCCACAGGAATAACAATTTGTTTCGCCCAACATAAACACAATGCCATAATAAGGGGCTCATTATGAGGCGACCAGATTCATTTTGTCTGTAACAGGAGAAAACGCTCGGGAGATTTAACATGACAGCTCCTTTGCGAGGATAAACATTTTTCTTTGACGCATTGCTGAATTTTTACATGTGGTTGGTACCAATATCAACAACATTTCACTGAATTATAGGATGGAAAAAAAATACGTGTATGCTTCTCCTTTGATGAGAGATGAGAGTCATTAAGCACTTGATTCAGTTCCTATGGTTACATCTCAGATCAGTCTTACACTGAGTTCTGTAGTGGACAAAGTAAATGATGACATGTTTCTTTCTATTACAAGTGTGCATTCTGTGTATGAATGCTTATCAGGAGAAATATGAGAGGTCTGTAACAAGATACAAGGTAGAAAAGTGAAAAAAAATCTTTTCGTATTAATTTAACATAAATGTTTTATTTATTCAATATATCATGTGATGCCTGCTGCATGATTGGGCTCATTATTGTCATCATCATCTAATTTTTATTTTGAAGGGTCAATTTAATGTTGAGATCAGCACATCGATCTACTAATACATCTAAGGATCGGCGCTGTCACACACAAGTGATGATTACAGCGCCTGATTGGACAGACTCAACCCAAGGCATCTTGGGATTGACAGTGAACCACTAACAACAACAGCTGTTTTCAAGATGGAAAAATGGAGTTGGATTTATAATTATGCGTTTATTTTGCCACGTCTCCAAAAACAACAATTCAAGGCTGGATTACAAAGCTCCGAAAAAGGATTTGATCACTCCAGAGCTGATGTCCACCGCTAGGTACACCGCATTAGCCTTTCCTGCGGAGCTCACATCGGCGCTAACCCCCTTTACTTTGCCAGCAAACAACAGACAACACTTTTCTTGGCATTGAGAAACTTCAGCTGCAAGGTTTATTAACTAACACACTGTAACCTGTACTGTACATTTACTGCCAGATTAACAATTTACTGCTGCTGCTGTGCCATCCCACAGGAATATGTTGCTTTGTCACCATGGTAAGAAAAAAAGTATACCATCACCGACCTAGAATATAGATGAGTGTTGAATTCAGTCCCTAACCCCTTACACTTAAAATTTAATAAATTCGCAGGGAGCAATATGCCAACGCTGGAACAAAGGAGCTCCAACAGGAGCCGCTGCAGCAGGAAATCAAATTGGATTGTAACTGTTTGTCAGTATGACTGAGGATTTGTTGGTCCAAGTTAATATACTTAGCTCATTCAACATGTTTTCCCAAGTGCAACTAGAAGAGAACAAAAAAAAATACCAAAGCTTGCCTTTTCAAATTCAGTCAACTTAAAATTTCAAGGCAGCTCAGACACTGACATTTTTGAGTTAAAACACATAGTTTATATTTTCAGTGTAAACTCCAAGTAACCCAGATATAGTGAGTGTTAAATGCTCTCAGTGGACTTGGAGGTCTTCCGTTGATGAAAATCAAAGAAACTGGCGCTTTCCTTTTGCACCCCCTCTGCGCCTTTGTCTTCCTTTAAGCCCTTGGTAGTCCTCAGCAGACAAGAGCAAGAGGCCGCTTGCTGTTAATGCTCTTCACTGGAGAATTTATTTTAGCAGGGATACAGTGCATCATGCCAAAGGGAAGACTTCCTGACCCACAATCCGCTTAAGCCTCGACCAAGGGCACAGTGAGTTACGGCTCCCCACAGCATGGTGTCATGGAGAGAAGCATGGAGGAGCAGAGGTCTGGGGAACAGCGAGGCGCGTGGCAATCGATTTCTCCTTGGGGGAATTAAACACAGACACTGTTGTCGCCGCACTGATTCCTCTCTTCCACCTCTCTCTGCCCTCTATCTCTCCCTCTTTCTCCTCACTCTCAATCTATTTATTTATCCTCACTTTCTCTCTGTGGCTCTTTTTCACCTTACTCAGGCCCACCTGCCAGCCTCAGATCTGGAGGGGTTACTCCACGGTATCTGCTTCCTCGGATCCAACAGCCTGAGCTCTGTGACTCTGGCCTGACCCAGCCCTAATTAAACACAATTAGATAAATCCCATGGACTCCGGCGTAATCCTCTGGACTGCAGCAGGAGCAAGAGAGAGCACAAGCAAGAGAGATAGTCGAGGGAAGAAGGGAGACTTGGCAGGAGAAGGGACAGCACATCCCTGCAGAACAAAGCCAAGCAGAGCGTCTAATGTATCAAACACATGGATTAGCGGTTAGCTGGGAGAGCTGGGGCTGAGCGAGAGCCTGCGGTTTCCAGCTTTCTTGGAGGCTGACTTGGCCCAGCGAGAGACAGGGGGCCCCGGTTAGTCTTGTGGGAGGCTGAAAATCCATTTCTGAATGTGTAAATTGACAACTGCATAAAGATAACTAAATATATCATAATTCTGTCCGGGAGGATTTATTTTTGTTTAAAAAGACAGGTGCTGTGATTATTAGTTTTCCACATTCATGTAACCAAAATCCCATGATGAAACATGGAAAAAAGGATATAAGGTAGACTGCAGATGCCGAACAGAGGCACACTTCTACGTCTACTTTCAGTGAAAGGAATAGTCATTCACAGTGGCGGACTCAGGCTGTCTTGAAGGGCAGGGGGGAAAAAATAAACAGGGCACCAGCTGTATATGTTGAGGCACCAGCACACTGAAAGTTGTGATGCACTTCATGTCATTTTGTCCACTGGAAAGGCACTCTTGAGGGCATTTTATCATTTTTTTTTACTACAATGGGGCCATCCATGAGGACATTTTTGCAGCGTTCACCAATAATTATTAATTTCTTCTTTGTCAAGTAAGCTTACACCAGGCATATTTTTTTTTAGTTTAGATGGATGAAATATTATCTCTCTACAACACATGACTTAATGAGGCTCAAGCAGATCTGCTTTTGGACTAGCATTTCACCAACAACTCAGGTATTCTGAACAATTTGTTCACACAGAAGAGTAACTTTGAACCTGCTTCTTACGATCATCTTCTCACCTCTCCTATTGTGTTACGAAGGCTGCAATATTTTCATAACCGTGGAAAGATAATCTTGCACTTGACTCCCAGTATTGAGTCATTTCACCAGACCCACTTTTGGCCATGTATTATTCACGGGTATTCAAGCCCCACTCTGGCCCAGGGAGGAAGTGCTCTCTCCCAGTCTCCGTCACAGGATATCAGCCTCTAATTCATTATTCAACATGCTGGAGCAAGGCCACTCAGTCTAACTCAGTGAGATGCTGCCTGGACAGGAGAGGATAGTGTGGGACTACAGAGGCTGGTCTGAGACCTCCAGTGATTTCCCTTTCCCTTTCTGGGTGGACGAGTGGATGGAGTTGCATTCCATCTGGGTTTCAGATCTAGTTACAGAATTTATGCTGTGTGGTGCCCAGCAATCATAGTTGTTTGCTCACCTGATGAGGACAATGATGATGCCATCAGTGACTCTGATGATAATGATGATGCAGCTGTGGCTGCTGCTAAAATGATAGCAACAATAGAAACGACAATAATACTAATGACTGCAGTGTTAAACAGCGAAAAACTTTATAATGAACATATACAGTTTTTTCATCTCGCTGTGCGTCTTTACTTCTTCTGCATCTGCAAAATTGTTTATCAGTTTGAACTCAGTAACAAGACCCTGATAAGCATGGAGATGGATTCAACATTTTAAACTGAAGTTTCAGCGTAGTCTCAACAAAAGGCAAATGAATAACATGCCAATGTCTTTTGACATATTATCACAATGCCTTTTTTGTTTCTAGAGTGTTATTTCATGCTCTTTAATCTGTAATGACTAATGCAGAGATGGCACATCATTTTACACATGAATGCCATGGAGAAAATATGTCAAGTGACGTATTATAAAGAGGGTGCATGGATTAGTCAGACAAACATAGGACTTTCACCTAGGAGACTGCAGTTTGTGTTTTGTGTAAAACCAAAAGTGAACAATGACTTATTTTCAGCTTAACTTTAGCGTTAGTTAACTTCCACAATTCAACTTACATAACATACTTAACTTACATCACATACATAGCTTTGGTGGCCAAACCTAACCAGGTAGTTTTGTTGCTTAAACCAACAAAGTTGTGACCACGTCTCCACATTAACCACAGCAATTTCCACAACAAAGAAGGTCACCTGACTAAAGACTGAAACTCAAAAAATGCAGCAAACCAAATGACATTAAATAACATGCGAAGAAAATTGCATGTAATTATACACAAACCTATGAAATTACATTGTAATCTGTACCATCATCAGGAGTCACAGAGGAATTGGGCAAAATGTACCACCCCACTGTGCTTTATCAATGTTGTTTACTTTAGGAGGGATGCAGTGATGACTGTGTGGCAGGTTGTATTCAGATACCCTTTATGTTGGATTTTGCAAACATATTGACACCTTTTCAAACAAAAATCAACACATTGAAAGCCAGATTCTTCAAAATTAGTCAGAGTCAAATTCTGATGGATTCAGCAATGGCAATTAATTAGAATTAACCAGCTTTGTTATTGAACTTCATATCACTCATGCAGAGGAAGTGACAACTAAGACGATTTGTGAAGTAGAAAAGGGGGGAAATTTCCTATACTCTGCTGTGATACAGTATGATTATGATAACAGTTTGTGCAAGGAGAGAAAAAAAATCTCACATCTACTGTACAGCTTTGAGTTGGATCATCAAACAATGAAGTACCATCGCATTCTGTACATGGTGTGGCACAAATACTTTAGAAAAGTAAACACAACATTTTCCTTTCAGAAACAGGCTATAACAGCAATTCTTGAGATGCAATGCCTCCTTTCAGCCTCTTTAACCTTGTTAAACAATAACACCGCCTGATCTTACAGTGGATTTTCTAAACGCTGCTGTTCTCTTTTCTGTATCTTTTTTGCTCTTTTGATATTAAACTGCTTTCTCACTGTCAAGCCAAAGCACCATGAAAAAGCTATAATACAATAAATAGACACCAGTCAGATAGACTTGTTGGTGGATAGATGCACAATTCTCTATATGAGAGACTTCGTAAATAAATAGCAGGCGTGACAGATTGAGTAAAAGCGTGAACACACGGCGTTAAAGTGAAGTTTCTAATCTGAATTTGTGGTTAAGAGGTAGAGAAAAGTGTCTGAGAGGTCACATTTGAGGGCTTGGAAGAAGATCAATCAGTATAAATTAGGTCAGTGCCATGGAGGTCTCGGGAGGTGGACAGCAGCAGGGAGAATTGCTGGTTTTGGGTCATCTGTGCCCCTGACAGAGCTAGCTGTAGACCAATGGGCAAACAACAGACCACCATCCATCCATTTCCTTCCTTCCTCAGATTTTGCTCTCTTGCTTTCTTTTATAGTGCTTTGGTTCAGTGCATCGCCATCATTCTTCATTCATCCTTGGTATCTCTCACTTCCCTTTCTAATTTCCCTTTCTGCCCTACTATAATCACCCTCTCCATATTTTAATCACTCTCCACTAAAACCATTAAACCTCCTTTGTCCTTTGTTGGAACAATAAATTAAGTAAATTAAAAAAATACATCCATCTATTTCATTCATTTTCATAAATTTTCAGGTCTGAGTCATGGTGGGGGAGCCTGGATGTTTTTCTCAGCTATGCTCTCAGTTCCTCCTCGGGCATACATACTGTGTGAGTGTTCTTGAGCTTGGCAGGATGAAAAGACTTGGTATACAAAACCATTTATGGAAAAAAGGACATAAGCTGAATAAACAGCAAACACTGGCTCAAGGGGTCATATTTGGTTGCATGCTAGTTAGCAGCATTTGTCAGCCCTGTAGGGCCTGTATGGCCAGTGAACAGAGTAAAGCCTGAGAGTTCAAGTCAAACTGAAATTTAAATTCTCCTCACTTTTTCTGTCAGGAAATATAAACAACAATTATATTGTAGCTATTGTGCATACTGTCCCACTTTTCAAAAGAAGACGAAACCATTTAGCCAATGGACACATTTATGGAAACAGCATCCAAGATTCAGAGTGGGCGTTTCCCACAGCAGCTGATGACTGACATTTGAGAGCGAGTGTTGCTAGGAAACCTTTCCTCAGTGGACTACCGACTGCTGCATGCCATATCTCTGTATAGTCGACATATGTTGATGTAGAACTGTTTCCTCCCCTTTTTAACAAGCCCACATAGTATTGGTTATGTTCCATGAAAGATTTAAGATGTCTCTCATTACAACATTCAGCATGTGAGAAAATATATACTTTTCGGACATTTTATACCAAAACTATTGTTCGTTTCCCACATTATCGACAGGATAAACAGTAGGCTGTTGCAGATACTTGATGCTACTGCAGCTGCTCTTGAAATATTATTTTCACCCTAAAATGATCACATGTATCTGTTTTTTTTAAACGAAGGTAACCCACTAAAATAGGTGCTTGACTTCTTTCCATTTGCTAGTAGCGTTTTTTCTCTGGTGGGCAAAGCTGAGCTTGAAACTCGTGTATGCAGATACCAGAGAGAAATGTGTTTTCAGAAGTCTCTGTGCGTTCAGCTCCCAGTACTTTTGTCGTTTCTGACTGAACCTCGGTGGTTTGAAGTTTAGTTTTGTCTCCTGTGTTGCTGTTTGTACTTGCAGGTATTTGCTTTATTTTACTGTTTCATGTTCGCTTTCAGCTGTTTAGGAGTCATGTCGTGTCACTGCTGATGAAAATACATTTTCTCGTTTTTCTGCTACATAATGAAAGCTTTTAAGTTACTAAATATTGGGGGACAGGGGTAGCCTTGTTGCAAAATCTAACTATATACCCATTTTCTATAAATGTCACTTCCTTGATGTAAGTGTCTTTAGAAAATGAAAGATTTGTGTAAAACGAATGGTTGGACCTCTACCCTCTTTTGCCGCAAGTTAGAGATTGTTACTGCTGTCAAATAGCATTTTCACACTACAACATATGTACTTTGACCAAAATTTGAATGTTTGGATTTGAATAAATAAGAAACAGTATTGGGAAGCTACAGACTCAATAAATAAATAAAAATAATGGACTTGCTCTTTTAATTCTTAGCATGGTCAGCATCTAACACTGCAAAAAAACCAAACAAACAAAAAACTCCAAAAAGCAGACATAAAAACATATTCCTTTAAGAGTTTTTATCATCCTGAAAATTAGACAGAGGGCATTTTACTAGCAGGTGTAGGGTAAATGAGGTCTTGGTCTACTTCTCTTACACAGAGCAGTAGATGAACATCAGATGGGTACAAATGGCAAGGTTGTGAATATAATTGTAGTTTGCTTCACAACCGTCCCTGAGCATCTAAAGCACAGGTGCAGGAGAGAGGGGGGGCAGGTACCAGATGTGTCCCAACCACAGCCCATCTCTGAACACATAGGGACAGGCTTCTCCACTTGCCTCTCATATCATTCATGGCTCATTAAGTCCACACTGTACACTGGACATCTGCTCTGGATTTGTGTGTGAATGTGTTTGCTGGCTGTATTTTTTTTTTTTTATGCACACTATACTGTTTACTGTACGCTGTACACCACTTCATCTCCTCTCCTCTCTGTCTCTGTGTCTGTGCTCTCTCTCATTGCATCTTCTGCACACTGGGGTATTTCATGCATTGCTCCAGCCAAGCATCAGTGCCCTGAAGACAGAGATACAGGATTGACCTAATAGGCGGTAAGGATAATTAAAGCAAAACACGATCCGTATCTTAAGTAAGAGTGATCTTCAGAAGGCATGCCCTCTGACTGGGTCGCTGTTGAAAAAGACCAATGTTTGGCATTGTTCAAAACAGCAAATCCAAACATTTTTTCAGTCCATGAAGTGTTACAGTATATGTATTGTTTCACACACAGGTCGCAGAGGTGGTTAGGATGGGGGGCGAGTTAACGTTTAAGTTTAGGGCTTAGACATCAGAGTCCGTGAATTGTGTATTGTTATATTCTTAAGGTACAGCTTTTTGAGATTTGATGCCACTACCATTTCTTAGTGCAACACCACATTTTGTAAATAGAGTGCTGCAGGGATGATGTATTTTTGCAGGCCAACCCGAAAGTTAGCATCACTGTGGTTCCCTCCACAAAAAGCTAATGTGATTTTTCCATTGGATTTTGGATTAGTGCAGATATACTACTTACACGTATTGTTCAGCAAGATAATCTTCATACATGAACACTACTTCAATTATTTTTTGAGGGTAAATGCAATCACAACAAGTTAGAAAAAAAGCTAGCGTTAGGCTATTAAGAATCTACACTGGGGTCATGTGACTCATTGTCAGCACCACTGCGTGACACTATATTCTCATTAAATCACTTGTTTGCAACTGCTTTCATAAGACATGAAAATGCTTCTGAATTCAGGAGTGGGTTATGTGTTTTATGATGTAGAACAAACATGAAAATCTCTTATGCTTGTGTTAATCACAGACCTTATTTCGGGCATCTAACAAAAAAACTCATTAACCTCAGTGCTAATGTGCTAACTCCTTTCTGGGTTTTAGGTCTCATTCCTGCAGCACACAGCATTACAATACTGATGACAACTGTGCTAAAATCGCCAAATATCAACACAAGTGCAGCAACACAACACATAGCAAGCCAGCTAATATTATTTACTGGTCTAGCAGCAAGAACAATAGCTTGATGTCTTTTTTGAAGCATTTTATTTTGAAAATCTCTCACCAACAATGGAAAAACAGTCCAACATTTACTCTTGTCTCTTGCTGAGTCACGTGTTTCTTTTCTTAGCGTTATCCATCAGTGTCCTCTTTAGTCTGTTAACCGTTGCCATGATGTCCGTAAAGGCTGCTGATCCTGGTTCAGAGTACTGACACCAGTGCCCATCCTGCAGCTACCCACCAGCATTCCCCAACACCCCGAGCCTGAAAAACCTCCTCATCCCTGTGGTCCAAAGCTCCTGTGCAGTCACAGTGTTGCCACTTGTATGATATTTATATATTCGGACCATAATTTTAACAACTGTTCAATACACCATCAATAATTCCAACAAGCGCAAATGTAGGATAACTTTGCCATTTCAATAAAAGTACAACAAAACCTTTTCTTGTGATTTGAGAACGAGGAATCACATGAGCACCACTGATCACACAATCAGCACCGCACTGATCAAGCACTTGGTAAAGCAGTGATGCCGTGTGTAGTTCTGGAGCTTTTGTTTTGACTGTTAAGAACGTATGGTGTGATTGTGTAATAGGCTGATTGACTGTGTGAAGCAATACACAGTTGCCGTCTTGTTCAAACGACAGATCCTCAGTGCAGTATGGTGCACATGGCATATTTAAGCCATTCAGTATGGCTTAAATATGCAGAGACCAGCGTATTATGGTGTTGTGTGACATATTGCCATAAAGCATAAGCAAGAACAGGGTTCAAGGTGTATGGTGGGAATAAAGCACCATTCACCCCAGTAAAAACTGTGTACCAAAATGATTTTGGACCTGTTGTACTGTAATATCAAATCACAGTACTTGTAGAATCGCAGTGCATATCAATCGGCACCCAAGTGTATCATCCCAGCCCTACTGTCTATAGCTAAATTACTTTAAATAATCCTTTAAAAACATTAAGATATGATCCAACATAAAACACAAATTAATGAAAGCATTAAAATGAACTGAAAATACGCTGTTAAAAATGTAAGTTCACCTTTCACCTCTTTAAGAGCTCACAACCTCGCCTACATAAGACAAAGAAATCAATGATGTCATGTCCTGTCAAAGAAGTTCAGTGTAACAGAGATGCAAAGCTATAAACTTTGTTAATCATGTGAGTGCTCATTAAATAATCAATGCTGTGATATTTTAAAAGCAGCATGTTCAATTAAGTGCAAATAGACTGTGAAATCATAATATTTGGTCTTTTTCAAACACACGATAATTAGATACATCAGCCATACATTAATAATTTGTTTACTTGCTTTAGCAGGTTCCTTATTGCGCTAATAGGGCATGACAGATTTTGCTTGTTAATAATTCTGCCTGTTGCCTGCTAGAGATGATGGATGGGGTGCAAACAGCTGTGGTATCAACATGCATTTCATGTAAAACAGGGACATGAAGACATGTGGTGTGTGTGTGTGCGAAAGCGCGTGTGTTTGTCTATGTGTTTGCACTATGCGTTGTTTGGCACATTTTCACGGAGGGGTGTGTGTTATCCTTGTCTTTTGGAGTCAGACCCGAGGCTATGTCTAATTGGAGTCTTCACACTTTCAGGCTTGACTCACACTGACACGCTCGACCTTGGCTCTCCTCCCTTTGCCATGAAAAGGGAAAACAGTGACACAGAAACATGCCTTCTTCTTGGCTGAGAAGAGAAACTTTGCCGCTACTTATTTCTCCCTTTTTTTTTTTTTTTTTTGTTTTCCTTCTCTCTGCCTTTCTTCTGCTCTCGTTGTCGGCTTCAAGAGACTTCTGCAGTCTTTTCTACATTTGAGGAGATGAACTTTTCAACCGTAGAAGCCTGATCTAAGAGACATGCAGGAAGGTCATAACCGTCTCTCAGCACTGTGTTGCAGCTGGACGGACTCTATCATCATTACATGTATGAGGCACATCACTTGTGCTCAGAGATAGCAAAAGTACACACAATCTTTACTCAACTAGAAGTACAGATACTCGTGTAAAAAAAGACTGGTAAAAGTAGAAGTACTGATTCAACTTCTTTACTCGAGTAAAAGTGAAAAGAAGGAACAGTATATAAGTAGCTCTCAGAAGGATATTTCTACTGGCTGTTTCTGCGCAAAGCTAATTGAATCTCACTTCTTTCCCCACAGTTGAGTCATCTTCTTATGTCTGTTTCAACTTATGTCTTTTTTTGTCTTATGTCCTTTACATTATTTCTCATCTTACTGTGTCCTTTTGTCTTGTTACATCTTTGATGTTGCTTTTCTTCGCATTACGACATTTTTCATCTTATTACGTCTTTTACATTGTGTTTTGTCTTTTTTGCCTTTTACATTGTTTCATCTTTTTGTGACGTTTTTGCCATTTTTGTCTTATGAGATATTGTTCAGTCTTTTTCGTCCTTTATGTCATTTAGGTCTTGTCACGTCTTTTATTTTTTTTTTCATTTTTCATCTTATGTTTTTTTGTCTTGTTATGTCTGTTATGTCTTGTTTTGTCTTTTGTATCTTGTTTTCTCTTTTTCATCTTTTGTATCATTTAGGGCTTGTTACAATTTTTACATCAATTTACGTCTTGTTACATCTTTTCTGTCTTGTTTTGATTTTAAAGTTGTTTAACATCTTTAAGTTGTTTTCATCTTGTTATGTCTTTTATTTAATTTTTTATCTTGTTACGTCTTTTTTGTCTTTTATGTGATTTTCATGATTTTAACATTGATTTTGTCTTGTGTGTCATGCCAAATATGGATTAATGGATACACCTAGGAATTGTCTTTTCTGTCATATTGTCCCATCCATTTAGATTGAAATCACTCTTTGTGAGCCCGTTTTGAAAATGGATTAGAAAGCACAGATATTTATGTTAGAATGTAGAAAGTAATCAAGTTAAGTACAGATACCGCAAAATTTGAAAACAAAGTATTTGTACAGAGACATACATGTTTGCACAGGTATACAGCACATGCAAATTACAGTAGGGGAAAGTGCTATAGGGTCAAACATTTCTACTTCTCGGAACTCAAGCCATCAATATTGCTCTCACCATACATTTCAATGCTTGGTCCCTCAGGTATCACTCCCCTTTTAGCATCCAAGGGCCCGTTTATGGGCTTGATTTTCCCTTCCCATCAGGCAGCATTGATCAAACAGCACACTTAGGGTTTTTCAAGGTGGACATTACAACTGATGGCAACCAGCACTGGCAGCTACGGTGTAAAAACTATGGCCATTATTCACCTGATTGGCCTCTCCTCCATCTCTCAGTGGTAGGCATTTCATGATTCGGCAGGTATTTATATCCCCACAGGACCAAATCCCCCTCACCGTGTCAGCGGTGAAGTGCATGCTATCTGGTGGTATCAATTTAGCTGTTTAGTACTGAGGAAGGACAGGGGGTGGGTAGATGATTGTAATGATGTGTTATAGCACAGCTTGGAAATACACTTTACCGGTTGGTTTGTCCGTCCACCTGCCAAGTGTTTCGCTTTTTTTTCATCTTCGCATCTACTTTCTAAATTTAAGTATGTGTAGAATAATTAAACAATGCTTTAACAAAGAGTTTATTTAAAGCAGTTATTCCCAACCTTAAGGGACTCCAAACCAATGGATATTTCACATTATATTCAATACATATCAATAACATTACAGAAAACCTAATAAATTGTATGATTAACCTAAACAGTGAATGCAAGCATTGCAGGAAGTTTGTGCGAAATGAGTGATTTAGATGAATTTTGAGCTGATAATTTCCTGATACTTTTAGCACCTTTTCTTACGCGATTATCTGTCTGTGTTATGTATTTTTTAATATCTAACAATCATGCATACGTAAAGGAGGAATATGTAACAATTGCACATCGAAAAATGGGTACAGCATTCCAAATAGCAAGTTGGAGTCATGGACTGTATATTAAATATGCTGAAATCTTATTTAATATATGATGGTTGAAATGAGTTGTTTCCCCCTTCCGCCTCTTTTCCAGACTCAAGGAAGCTCAGGCAGGCTGCAGGGAAACTACAGGAGAGCAAGACAAGTGCAACATTGTAAAATGACAATGACAAGTGACGACGAGTCCTTCACTGTAAGTTGATCCACTGTTTATAAATGCTTGTTGTTGTAAAGTAAAGCCTATTATCATGAAAACAAAATCACACTGTTCTGAAAATACACACTGGAGTTTAAGTTCAGTGACTGCCTGCCTGTCTACCAGACTCCATTAACATACTGATTATTTTAAAAAACATCTACTCCCTTTGAAAGATTCTTTATTGTTTATTACAGCTCATAAACAGATGCTTGCTCATTTGGCAATGTAGTCAACAGGAAATGGGCAAACAGTAATACAAGATACAGGCTGGAATAGATTTTGTAACGCTGAAATGATGTCAAAGAAGTGATTATTTCAATTTAGCATGTTTCCTTAATCTCTGATGAGATGTTGTAGTCATGACAAATTCTGTGTTTTCTTATCCCACGTTCTTGCAGTTTTCTTTTATGTTCGGCTGTACCTTCAGGGTATCCCATGTAGTAAGAGTGCATCCTTGTTTAATCTGTATCTTTTGCGTATACTTCCTTGTGTGACATTACATAAACTTCACGTCATGGTTTCCTGCTATTCCAGTGAGTAACAGTTGGTGGCAGTAATGTGTCAAGAAACGCAGCTATGCGCCACAAAAGGCAAAAAAAATAAGAACAATGCTAGCAAGCAAGTTCGATGTAAACATTGTAGGTTTCAAATTTGTACCAAAAATGGGTTTTCAAGTGTTTTGTGAGGAAGGGATGTTCATTAGTCCTCAAAGAAATGGATTTGTGTTTACAAGAAACTTTACAAGTTACCTTTGAATAATAATCTAAACTTTATCTGTAATTTCATTTGGTTTTCTTCAGAGAAATTAACAAAATGCTGATGCTCAACTGAAATAAGAATGAAAAGCTGAAAAAGGCTTTTTGCATCCTTTAATCCAGATTTCCAAAAAGTTTAAAAGTGAGAACTCGATCCCCTGCAAATAAACTTGATGCTCCTAAATACTTGGTTAATGTGCCGTAACCACATGTGGCTTTGTGATGTTCATCAATGCCAATTATTCGCCAACATTCAATCCTCCGATTTGACAGGAATAATCGCTGAACTGCTTATTCACGTTTGCATTGATGGTGTAATTGTGTTGATAATTTCACTGATTAAAGTGATTTAAATAGTTGCGATTTGGCTTTGGAGAGAGCCTGTTGTTACCAAGGAGACTGTGCCCTCGTCAGTGGCAGTATGTCTGTCTCCGAGCATGAAAACAACGTTCCCTCGCACCCCGTGCCTGCTCTTACTGTCGTCCCATCGGGCTCGGACTTGGTCTGCGTGGGCAGATGCACTCTGTAAATAAAAGAGCAACATACAGATGTAACAGTCTTCAGATTTTAAACACAGAAGCTGCAGTGGAAGTAACAGAACTGCAATTGTGTGCTTCTCTCGTGGCCCCCAGGCCCCCCGCATCTTAACATCACAGTCCAGACATCATGTGTGAAAGAGCTTGACAGACAAGCGTCTTCAAACCAGCAGCTGCCTCCTCAAGCGGTTCACATGCATATACCATGTGAGGTGCCCAAAAAAACATCCAGGAGTTCTCTCTCTTAATCTAAACTACAGAAAATACAGTATATGTACGCAGAATTGTCTCGACATCTGTTCACATTTTTCACTAAATAATCTCCTGTGTTTTAAGAATCAGGCTGCAGTGGATGAGAGGCCAAACATTATAGCTGGTGGGTGTTGATGTCCGTTGCAAAGGGTCACTCATACCCCTTGTGTGTACTTGCGAGTGAGACTCTCATTAGCGCTAAATGGAGATGTTGTGCTAGTTGATGGACATGTGTTCAGTTAGAAGTAGGGGAAAAAAGGAGGACACTGGGTAAAAATAAGACCTTTTCTCTCTCACACTCTCTGCTAGCCATCCAGGGTGAGTTGATTCATTCCAACCAGATAGCCGCGCCGCTGTGTCTCTAAATGTGTCCATGTAACCAGGAGTTGGCATAATGGACCTGCCTCATTTGTTTCCTGGGCGTGCAGTGACATGGTTCACCATGACCTCAGCCTTGACAACATGTGCTGGTGCCACGAACTGTCCTTTGTAGCTGGGGTGTTTTTTGAAGGGTGCCCAATCTTTTCAGAGGGCATTGTGACACAGATTAACATTGTGATTCTTAGCAAGTGTGTGTGTGTGTGTGTGAGTGTGTGTGACTTTGTGCAGATGGAGAAAGCAGTGTAAATGTCGTGGCATCTGTACAGTGACCCGTGGTTGTCGTAAGCACCTTTAACACCTAGAAAGGCAGCGATAACAAAGGAGCAGGGCTGTTTGTCTGTCTCCACCTTTGTTAGAGACTTCCATTTATGGGCCGAAACACACAAAACATACTCGTACAGTACATGCACATACATGGGGACAGAATCAGTTGTCCATCACCGGTAAAATAAATCTGAACAACCTAAATACTCAAGACTGTAACTTTTTTTTATTGAAAGTATAAAGACAGAATACACACATTATCAGGGTTTTCTCTGCCTATCTGACTCAAAGGTGGACGACCGTTGCCACTTTTGTTAAAAATTCTGACAAAAACTTAAACCTAAGGGCTTTTTTTATGCCCGAAGTGTTGTGCCTTTTATCAACAAGTGTTTTGATGCACTTATACTAAGCGTGTACATGTTACTCACGGCACTCAGCTGTGAAGGCAACAGGAACAACGCAGTCATAATTTCTACAAGATCAAGGTTTTTGCGAGACCAAGCAATGTGTGTTTGTAATGAAAGCCGAGTTAAATTATATTACCGAATTAAATAGGACTGGATATCAAACCTCTTTTAAGTGCTGGTACTAGACAGATCATTTAGAAAACATTTATGCACATCATCAATAAATTCCCTGTCATGTGACCCAGTGACTCCAAATCAATACTGAATTGTTTTACTACACTACAAAATAGGACACAACTATTATATTGGATTTTAGTGCTTTAACATATTTATGGAAAATTCATGATTTTATTTCAATATCAGGCCCTGCACCCTTGTGTCTTTAACTGCCCTCAAGCTGTTTATAAGCAAAACGTGAAATCACTTTTTTTTTTTTTTTTTTTTTCACTTCAGTGCAGGGCACTCTAAATGTGCACACCCATGGCACACACGTTCTCCAGCCTTTGCCACCCTCGTCTCAAAGAAATCCAGGGAAAATCCCTGATTAATATCCTATGGCAACAGCATGTAGATGCTGCAGCCAGTCCTTTAAACTTCGCTATTTTCCTCTTTTAAGCTATTTTTTGGCTTTATTGGTGCAACACGTATCACCTGTGACAGAAATACACTTGGCGTTGGAAAAGGAAGAATGGGTTTTCAACAATGCACATGGCATCGCTCAGCAACTCAGCTGGACGCACCGCCATGGACCACCCCAGGAGGAATGGAGGAGAGCAGTGTTAAGAGCCACATTAACCCAGCTTGGACCAAACACTGCTTCTGGTCAATGTCTGAGCACAGAAATGAAACAAACGAAATGGGACTCAGCCTGGCCAAGCAACGATGGGAAATCAGCCAGCATCGGACTCCGGCAGGATGAGGGGCGATGCACTTGTGTACAAACACAGTCAAAGTTGATGGACGCCATTTCCAAGATGCTGAACTTCTTACATGGAGATGTTGACCATAACATCATCACCATCTTGTTGCCGCTCTTTCAACCTGAAACCTTTCAAATCTGAAAAATGAATTACAGAATTATTTCCTGTGTATATAAATGCACAACTGTTTTGTGTAATGATAAAAAATGACCTTGATACCGTGTATGCATGTGTATGTATGATTGAATTCATGTGCAAATGTTTATATATGATGTTTATTTGTATGTGTGCTCCATTAATAAAGCAATTCAATTATTCTACAAGGCCATTACCACATCTTGTTAAAAAGTTGACATTTTAAGCGTCCAAGTCACATTTATTCACCCACATCAGACTCCAGACAAGAGAATTAAAGGGTAGTAATGTTCTGCGGTCGCACAGAAAAGCCCTTTTTCATTTCCTCTGAAAATTGTGAAAATTGAGTTAACAATGTCTCATTACATTTCCGACTAAAGCAAGGGACCTTTGGGGTCTGATCCATAGATGAGGATGAGTACTCTTGTTCTGTCGTGTCTCACAGAGATGCACAGAGAAAAGGTCCTTAAGAATATCTTCCTCGCACTTGGACAGGAGGCGCAATTATGCCTGCCACGATTTCAACAGAGACGCACAGATACCCTGTCATGTTGAGTGGGTTTGCAGGCTGTGGGCGGCGTGCCAGGGGAAGGTCAGAGTGCCCATCTTGTATCCAGATTTGTCGGCTCTGCTCCTACATGTGTTTTGTCAGTGCTGTGCGGTCCAGAGAAATCTTGAAATAAGAGTGCTGATTGCTGTGATTGCCACGCTGCCATACACCAAGTGTAGTATTTCTCAGGAGATGTGGAGGTAGAATATCTTTCTTTAATGTTTTATGAATAAACTTGTACTGAATAACTCCACGCAACAATGAGATAAACAGTTCAATTTAAAAGAGGAGCATCACAGGCCAACTTTCTTTTGTAAAACACACTAAAATAAGCTGATGCACAGAGAAACGCTAACTACTGTCTACTGTGTTACCACGAAAAACATAACATACTTTGTATTCAGAGCTTTACACAATCAGTCCCTGAGTCTGTTCATAATTCATACAGAGTAGGGCACTAAACACACCATGAAAATGGGTGCCAGAATGAGGAGGGTGCTCCCAGGGGGATTCCCATTCCTGTATTTGTACCTTATCCATACCTTTTCTCAGGTCCCATCTGTTTGCCTGCTCAAATCCCCCTGGCCTGCGCTAAACACAGTGCTGTGCACTCCTCCGCGATTGGAGAGAGAGAAACGAATGGGCAATATTTGGTATTTAAATGTGGTCTCTGTGATGCATGGTATTGCTCTTATGAAGCTATATCCCCAGAGTAACATTTAGCTACTGCTGAGCAGGTTACACATGCGGCTGGGTGAGTTAGCGGCACCCACACACTGTAAGTTGAACAGACTGGAAAATGAATAGCAGAGGAAGTTGAGAGGGAATAAGTAATGCTTCACCAGCAGGCTCTAGTTGTTGTGTATATGAGTTACTTTGTAAGACAGATTTTTCTCTGAGGATGCTCATTTCCTCATGACTCAGTTCACTTTGTGAGGCAATTACCCTTCCAAAACCCCAAGCACCCGATGTCTTCAGCTCCAACACAACGCAACATACAGGCAAAAACACAGTGCTTCTGTCAGGTTGAACGACTGATTATAGATCTGAAAAGGAAGCCATGATGATTACTGTACATGTACACCTCAGGAGAGGGGCGTTCTCTTGCATTGCGAGTGTGACACCGTCAAACCACCTCCCTGTAGCGCCTGACAGGTGCAGGGAGTCGGGGTTTTCTGGATCCTCAGCGGGGGCATTGGACAGGATATCACGCCCTCTGATCCCACACACTGTCCCCTGCCGACCAGGAAGACGCCTGCCTTTTGTCTCTAACCCACTGTTGACAAGTACCTCTTACTGCCATGTGGTCTCCTGGGGCAGCTGTCATGGTGAACAGAGCCCCCCGTCACAGACTCTACTGTATTAATACCTACAACTCATTCTACACCCATTAATAACACAGGGAACTTGTTCCCAAAGGATGTGTTCATAGCAGAGGCAGCCAAGATCAATTTGAATATGACAAATAAATTCAAAAGGAGGTTCATTATGTGACCAATTAGAGAGGCAAACCTCATTTTCATTGTCTTGGTTGTCTTAAAAGCTTGGCCATTTGGTTGGCCTTAGAGGCAAGATGAAATGAAAAATGCATTTTTAACCCTCTTAGTTCAAATTGATAGTCATATTATGCTCCTATTTAACAATATTTGCCAAAAAAAAGTTAAAAAAAAAATCAGTTTCTCTTTATTTTTATATCAGAAACATGGAAAATCCATATTTTTATCTTCCTGTAAAACAAAATTCACATATGCTTGTGCAAACTAGAACTAACCGATTTCAACCAATAATATCATGACATCCACCTCAATCAGTCTTTAACTTTTAGCGGCACAGAGCCAAGGCTAATATTTACAATACAAAACCACCTCAAATAGAGTTTATTCACTTTAGGGAAAATGGTGTCTGTGACAGGAGACTTTTTAAAGTGGACTGCTTCAGCAGCTAACGTTAGCTACATGCAGCATACAAAGGGCTGGGCTCACTGATAATCATTACTCACAAAACACTGTGTAAGCTAATCACTTAATTCACTGATGGGTGTAAATGAATCATATTTTATGGAGGAAAAACTTTCTGGTTTTCCTTCTGATGTCCTCTGGCTGCTTAGCTTCAATTCTGGGTTAGAGTTTCTGCTAACTGCAATTAGCAGACAACAGAACCAGGCACAGTAGCCTTCCAGTGAAGATGGCCAGACCAGGACTTAAGCATGTAAATATGCAGGAGCAAATAGCATTTCGATTTCCGTTTCATGTTGATTTTTTTTTAGTGGGCCTCTAATTATCCTGTAAATTGTGAGCAGGACATATGACAGAGGAATAAAATCAATATGTGTATGTAAATGTTTGCAGGCATTCTGTCAAACCAAACAGAGACCTCTTTATAATATCTGAATAAAATACAATTCCCAGAACATAGCGGGACAGATGCGTATCACAGCCTTTCAGAGGAACTATTTCTCCTGTGTCTTTCTTTTAGCTGATTCCCAGTGATGCATTTATTGCGGGCTGTTCCAAGTTATTGGAGGCTAATGAGGAGGAGAAATGTAGTTTCTGCCCATCTCTGCTATCTGCCTGCCTGCCTGTCTCCGCTGCTCAGGGTTGTCACGGTGCTCTGAGCTCCTGATGTGGCGTATTAGGCAGGACAATCGTTATTAAGCACATTTCAGGCTCAATTACCACTCAAATGCACAGCCATCAAGGCTCCACCACGGGCTCCCAACAGATGGTTGCGGGTGTCAGATAGACAGGATTGGTGATGTCTTCGTCAGACTAGGTGCTGTAGTGTAAAGAGAGGACCATATTGACAACAAAACAAGCTCACAGCGATGCTGTGCTGTTATCACTTTTTTCTTATGTTATTCATCTCATCATTCAGCACAGTAACAGCTATAAGACAGTGGTCTTCAAATCAGTCATCTGTGCAGCCTGTCTGTCATGTGCTTGACCTGACTGAATAACAACTGTGGAATTTGCCAGATGCATTTACTTTCATGTCATGTATTGCTCTAGATCAAGTGACTAAAGATGCTTGTTTTTCACACCCATTTAGTGGTGGATTGTAACAAAGTACATTTGCTTATGTAATGTACTTAACTAAATTAAGGTGCTTTTGCTTTACTCAAGTATTTCCATTTTCTGCAACTTTGTACCTCTACGCCACACCTAAGAGAATATTGTACTTTTTACTCCTATACAGTTTTCTCACAGCCTTAGTTACTTGTTACTTTGCAGAATAAGATGGACTTTATAAAATGTCATAATAATACATGAATGTTTAAACGTTTGTCATATGTTTTATACTTAAATTATATCAAACTACCCAGCATTATGTGAAAGAGTTTAAATCAGCTCCACTGTGACCAAATACAACAGTGAAATGTTAATTACACATGAGTACAACAGTAATAATAAATCATTAATACAATATACAATAGTAAAACACTCACAGGGGCCATCACTGTTTGCAGATAATACTTAACTTAAGTAATATTTTCACTACAGGATTTTACTTGCAATCAAGTATTTTTACTGTGTGGTTTAAGTACTTTTCCTTCAGGAAAACATCTGAATACTTCTTCCACAACTGAACCCATTTTGGTTGTTTTGAAATAGAGGGTGGCCAGATGTTATCACACATAAGATTTCCCAGACAATTAAAACGTAATTCAGTAGATTTTGTGGTCTCTCATTTTTTGTGAATAATGTGTCAAAATGTGGGTTCTGCATGTTCTCTGTTCAAAGTAAGTATCTAAAAGTGACCACGCATAACAACAAATAAGCAATGATTACCTACGATCTGATTTTAAATTTGACTTCCTACTTACACAAAAAGATATTAGTACAAGTGAGGGTCAAAATCTTCACTTAATCTGAGTGAATGCTGCAGGAATGAGTCCTAAAACTAAGCATTAGCATTTTAGCAATTCAGTGCCTCACCTCAGCATCAGTGGGTCTTTGGTGAGATGCCTGAAATAAGGTCTGTGGTTCACACAAGCTTAAACTTTAAAAGAGTCTGACGTTTTGTTCTACGACATAAATACGTCAGTAAAAAACCACACTTGTGAATGCTGAAGCTTCTAAATGTCTTTAAAAAGGTGGTTGTTAAAAAGTAACTAAATGAGACTACAGAGGTTGTTGTGGACATTAAATGCCATGACGCCCAACACTAGTCACTTAGTGGGGATGATGATGAGTCAAATGACTGTGGTGTACTTTGTTTATAGATTAGCATTAGCTTTTTACCTCTGGTGATTGCATTTATGCTTTCAAAATCATAAAAGTGGTGTTATTTTGTGAAGATTATCTTGCTGAACAAAATGTGTAAGTATCATAAACCTTTGTTCTGCACTAATCCAACATCCAGTGAAAAAATCCTGTTGGCTTTTTGTGGTGGGAACCAGAGAGATGCTACCTTTTGGGTTAGCATGCAAAAATACACCATCCCTGCAGTTCTCTATCCATGTTCAGAGTTCTCTTTACTGAATGTTATGAGAGCGTTTTCTATTTGAGACAGGCAAAGAATCAACAATGACAAAATTGGCACATTAAATCATAAACCGCATGATGTCACACAGTTTACAGTATGGTGCCGTGAAAATAACACAAGTCATGTTTTCAAAGTCAAGACCAGTGAACAAGTAGACACTAGAGAAAGGTCGGGTGATAGGTCGCTATTTTATAATGAAGAATAATATTTCTTTGTCATTTTTGGCTTGGGAACAAAACAGTGTTCTTTATCTATTATAAATTAATAATACATAAGGAGTGGTAGTATTTCCAAAACAGACAACAGTCTAGAAGACCAGCTTTTGAAAGTCTTAACTTTCAGAGCCTGCCAAAGTAATCATTTAGTCACTGGTACTGATAAACTGATATATTACTGCACATCTGTGCCATGGGAACATGACATTTTAAGCAGTCCTTCATTTTTACCAACTAAAAAGCCTTAGTTTTGTACTTTGTATTAACATGTTTAACATTGCTTGCCATTTGCTAAAATACTAAGCGGAAAAAGTGCACAGTGCAGCCTCGTTTTCCATTTGAAAATTAACATTGGTCACAAAGCATTATCTCTGTGCTGGAGCTTCACTTAAGAGAACACTGTCAGTCCAAGGTAAAAGTCCAGCCGAGGGTTTGTGTGCTCTGCAGTTCTGAAAAGAGACGTTACATAGCCCTCAGATAGTGACTCATACTCTGCTTTACAGACAGCCAAATTATATAAAGATAATCACGTTCAAAGATAAGCCAGTTGCAGTTTCCCCCAGTGCATGCAATGTTACTTAGTCACTTTAGCCTGTCAGGGAGAATTACCCATGGTAGAAGTGAAAATCTAAATCTATAACTTAGGGCAAAATTTAAAATCTCTCCACTGAGAGGAAAAGAGTCGTGTTGTCTATCAGCATTTGACTTACAGCAAAAGGTTATCATATGTCTGATTTAAATTCGATATACCTCACCATAAGATCATGTTTAACTTTCATCTTTAAAAAAAATCTAGCTCTAAATCTCATCACAGCCAAAGCACAACCACAGAAGTGTATCTGATTATGTCTCTACTTTGTTTTTGACTTGATTTTTAATAATCTCAGCATGTGTTGAAGCTTGTAAAGTAGCTCCCACAGCCTCCACACTGATTCAAAACATCTAATAAAATCAAATATTTAATTTATACACATCCATTCCCAAACACTTTCTTGTGATGCGGCAAATATGAAAATAACTCAGAAGAGAGCTGCATGGTTTGGATGATTATGATAATGCTGATCTGCTAATGTCATTTTGACTCTGAGGCTGAGGGAGCTATCATAGTAAGTAACAGTCATCCTGGCAAATCAAATCAAGAGCTTTGGTTTGTCTCCAAAACAACCTAGAGATATAACAGCGACGATCTTTGAACTGTAAATCACATTTGAAAGCTGTTCACGTCTCCAATTTGCCGTGTTTTAGCTACTTATCAGGATATCTCCCGTGTGAAAGTGAGTGCGTTGGAGAAGCTACAGTTAGCCTATTTAACCACCCACCTGGGCCCGTACCACCCACCTTCAGCATCTGAGTCACACTCTGCCTTCTCTTTCAGATGGGCTGAGCAGGAGAATTAACAGCGCAGCGCAGGACAGCTCAGCTCAGCGTACGTGTGTGGGTGGAACAGCCTTATGGCTTCAGTCATTCAACCAACTATGAGGGCATCAAAGAGACACAAGCATAGAGAGAGAGATGGGAGAGAAACAACAACTCAAAACGAGATGTCAAACAAAGAATATGAGAATATGAGGGGGAGGTGAGGATCCATAGACAGAAAGTGAAATAAAAAAGCCAAGAAGGAGCAGGACAGACAGGCCAGACACCACAGGAGCGAGCATATAGAGAGGAAAAATGCACCGCAAACAAAAGAAACATGACAAACATCCCCTTCTCTTCGTCCACAGCCTGACACACAGGCAGCAGCCACTGTTGAGAGCGGGAATATTACCTCCACCACAACTCAACTCGTGTGCTGAGAACTTCCTTCGGCAGGATTGTTGGCATGAGCGCCGGAGCTTTTGTTCTGCCAAATAACATTAGGAGGTGGGCAGGCAGAAGAGACAGGGCCCGCTTCTGAGATGGCACAGATGCCGGCAAAGAATGTGCGAGACCAGTTAAACACAAGGAAGAGAATTGTACAGACGTGACAGAAGTGACAGTTAAGCTTCCCGTGGTGGACACTGATGCTATTGAGATTCTGTCTCTTGTGCATAATTTAGAAATTTACAGTATGTCAGCAGTGTTCCAAGTCAAGAATGTGATTTAGGAATATTTATTCCTTGAACGCTAATTAATTCAACATCTACTATACATATGACCCATTTACTCGTAGTATTAAAATAGAATCTGTGTCTGGATTTATTATCCAGATAATAAATGATCCAATCAGGCCTTTGCGTTTACACATTAATGCATTCTTGTTATCCGCTCTGTCCTATAGAGAAAAACCTGTACATGCGTCATGTGAGGTGACGAACATTTTTACAAAAGCATATACATCTGAACTTGATAAATACAAGATGCTAGACAGAGTCACATCTAAAAAGGAAAAATAAAGTACGCAAACTGGATAATTTTCCCATGAACTCTATTTTTCCTTTTGTTCTTTTTGTTTCCTTTGGGGGCTAGACTCCCTTAAAAAAATCACAAAGTTTTATGACTTGTTGAGTCAGGGGAAACTTTATAAACTTTGTTAAAAGGTGTCAAGGACAAATTTGTAATTATTTGTTCCCTCTCGTAAATTCGGCAAAAGTAATACATTAAATTATTGCTTTCTTTGTATTAAAATATTGTGTCAGTTTGTTCCAGTGTGTTGCAGTGCTGGTGTATAGGCCGCTGGATAAATTATCTATCATGATTAAGTTACAGTAGCTAGCTTGCTGCTTACATGTTTCCTGTAAAACAGGCAGCCAGGGAGGGACTTGTTGTGGACACTGATTTGCATTTAAAGTAGCCAATAGTGATGCACAATGCAGCGAAACAAGACCATGGATGTCCCTAAGGCCAGAGATGTATTTGCTGTTATACCATGTTTGCTTTCGCGTATGCAGAGCGTTAATTTCTGAGGACGCACACAACCATTGCTCCAAATGGATGAAGATTAGCAGCCAGAGGACATCAGAGGGGAAATTAAATGTAATCCAGTGTCATCCAAATCCATGAATAAAGTTATAAAGTTGGTGCTTTTGCACACTGAGGCCCCTTGCCTTGAAACACTTCATTGTGCTTCTCATGAATGGATGCATTCTCCTTCATGTTCCTGTGCATCATAAGCGAGTTTCATTGGATGCAAATTTAGTGTACACCCAGAACGCATGATGACTCATCAACAGATATTTATCCTTTTGCCAGAGAAAGACAAAATCTGAAATATTTAAATACCAAGATATCTACAAAACAACTTTTTTGTCACCTTTGGGCCAGATACTGGCATATAGCAAACATATAGCACAAAATATTATGTGATAAAAACACTTGAACATCAGTTTAGACTTCATGAGAACTTAAACAGCAGATCAGCTGCAGATGAGTGCAGCACATGCCATTGCACACATTCATTTCTTACTGTATATTATTCATACCCCACCTGTAGTTATTTCACTTTTCGTGCGGTTCTGTTTAATAATGCATCTCTTGCTGCTTAGCAGGCACAGAATAGACATACAGTAATCAGAGTTGTGTCTCTTTCAGCTAGAAAGTATAGCTAAAAAGTATCTGCATCAATGTTATATTGTGCACAGATGCCAGCATGTTGTAGGTATGGATTGCATTTATGCCAACCAAAGATGCGAACACAGTGGGAGTCAGACTACGTACAAATGTGGTCATGCAGATCTGCATTTACACCTTGCATTAGCATGCATTTTTTCTTCAATCAAGCGCTTCTCTGCTATGCTACATTTGAAAACCCTCTGTCATAAACAAGTTTATGACAGGATACTGAATGCAGACACCAACACATTCCCTCTCTACCCCCTTTTCTGCCTGCATATTTGCCTCAAAAAATGCATCATTTTTGAATACATAAACTCTTTTCTCCTTTGGCTATAAGAGCCATAGCTCTGAAGAGCCATCCACCACTAAGCTCCTCTTCACATTGAGCCTCTCAATTCTCGAAAGTGATCCTATCTTACTTTAAGTCAGGCCTTGACTAACTGTCAGCAAAAGCAGTCTCTTACTCTTTTTCGTATTATACTGTATATCCTTGTATTGTCTGTTCATTTCCAATGTCCTCCAGCACTAAACAGATGATAAATCTTTTCAGCTAACTGTGAGACCAGTACTTCTCGATAGCTCCCCTTGATCCCATCAAGGAATCTTTGTTCTTAACTGCTGACGCTATAATGCTTCTGTCTGAGCAAAAAGCGGATGATTCCTAAGCCAGGGAGAGAATGCATGTTGTTCCATCCCCATGACTGGGTGAGCGTTGTGTGTTAATGTGATTAGTGAGACATTAACGCCTCCATGCTCAACCAGGCAGACGCAATAACAAGCTTGCTATAGAACAACTCTCTCCCTCATGCTCTCTTTATCCTGTTCTCACTGGAGGCTGATACCAACCCTGTGGTTTTAAAAAAACAAAAAGAAAAAAAAACACTGTGAGTTTCCTCTTCTCAGTCTTTCTAAAAGAATAGGTAAACTAAGCGGGAAAGATTTGCCATTATGTAATATTCATATGAGACAAAACAATGGGGAAGTTTAAATGTCCAAATAATATAGACATCATGTTTGCTAATGCAGCATCTCAAGGCTGAAGAACAACATGCGTACATGCACACTAACATTGTTTGCTTGTTCATTGCTATAATGTGGGCATCACTGCAACTGCATCATGCAGCAACACACCTCTATTACACACAGCATGTGCAACTGTCTGAAAGAAACTAAATCAACATCATGTGCTTTATCACATGGTATTTTCCTGACCTAAAATGTACTTTAACTCATCCTTAGTACTTTTTTTCTTGTGAGAATTTCACAAACATGGCAAGTGAAGTGTAACGTGATGGGAGTTTAATGCAGATGAGGCAGCCGATGCCACCTCTCCTTTGTTTAAAGTTTCAAATTAAATGACATGAGGAAGCCATGTTAAGTATTACTAATAAAAGCAATGTTTGATGTGTGTTGCTGTTACATTTTCATATAAGCATTCAGGCTTGTAACTTAATTACTGATGGAAAAAGTGATGGACCAGTGAAATACCTTTTTCTCCCGACTGCATTGTATTAATTTGTTTTAACCCACACATTTCTTTTCCTGAACCTAACCAAGTAGTTTTGTTGCCCAAACGTAGCCAAGTAGGCTAGTTTTGTTATCTAAACCTAGTCAAATACTTTTGTTGCCTAACTCTAATCAAGTGGTTTTGTTGCCTAGATTTAACCAATTAGTCTTACTGCTTAAACCTAACCAAACTATGTGGCCGTGTGACTCGGTTGGTGGAGTGTCTACCCCATGTGTGGGGGCTGGTTTGATTCCCGCCTGCGGCCCTGTGCTGTGTGTCGTCTCCCGTCTCTTCACCGTGTTTCATGTCTGCTCTTCAGCTGTCCTGTCCAGTGAAGGCAAAAAAGAGACACCCCCCCCCCCCCAAAAAAAAAAAAAAAAAACTTACCAAACTACAACTGAAAACTTAAAAATAAATAAATAAAAAATAAGACATCATCATGACTTTTGGTTTCATATGAGACACAAACTTAAATCTCTTGGACAAAATTCTTGTGTTTGACCCATTCATCCACCACAATCTCCTCTCTAAACTTCTCAAAACTGCCAGTATCTAGCGCCCACATAACTGGCGCTCACTGCACAGTTGGACGGGACTGGTGCTCACAGCTAGCATCTGGCAATGACTACCAGCCAATCACAGCCCAGTAGGGCGGGACTAGGAGGGATAGTCTTAAAATAAGAAAATAACGACTTAGTGATGAAGTGAGTTCCATGCTGAAAAACTAATAAATGGAATATTTTTGTGGTTTCTGTGAGGAGGAAGCAATTCATCATATCACATATCAATACTTCCTGGACCATCAGAACACATAGGAACTGCAGGGAACAGGATATCTGGGAACACTCCTACACAGGGTTCTCTCTTAGACAGCAGGGTGCTACTTTAGCTTAGCAACGGTAACAAACAAATGCAAAGTGCTTGGCCCAAAATATATTGTTAAAACAATGCAACTGGAAACGCCAAATTGATGCAAACAGAAAATGATCAGTCTTTTCATCGCTACAATTCACTGTAGTGCAACAGATATTTTTGTTCCCTTTGTTTATGTCTGCAAAGAATCACTGGATAGCACTGTCCCAGTGATGTTATATGATATTGCACTCATTGCTCTATACTGTACCGTATGTAAGACAAAGCACTATGAAAGAAGGGAAGGCAGACTGATGACTGTGCTGGAATAAAGAAGATCCATCTTGGACCCACTTCCTCAGAAGAACACTCTTGGCTTTCACTTCACTCCTCTGAGGACTGTATACTCACAGCCCCCTATCCTCCCACCCATATCCACCTTCCTGCCTTCCTTTTTCCTACTCACTCCTTCCCCCTCTGTCTTCCTTTTCCAGCCCCCTCTACCCCCGTCAGCTACTGTAGCTCCCCAAATCCTCTTCATCACACAGCACAAAGAAGCAGATAAAGAAAAGTGGGGAGAGGAGGAGGTTGGCCGACACACTGAATTGGGAGGAAGCGGGAAGGAGGCCTACTGGGGCTGGAGGGGTAGGGTAGAGTGAGAGTGAATGAGGAAAAAGTAATATTAAGGGGGAGTTGTGGAGAGTGAGTCTTAATATGCAGACTCAGAGGGTCACTGTGTAGGCAGCAGTGTGTTGTTTGTTTTATCAGTGCCCCACTGGCGCTATGGGATGGGGTTTGAGTGAAGGCCAGTGGCCACAGCTTGCCATGGAGGGTCCAGTGATGAATGTTCAGAGACAATCTAGGACACTGCAGCAGAAACACCATCAATTCAGTAGCCGTATCACAGCACGACTGGGAGGAACTGTACTGTGGAATGTGTCTTCTTCGTATATCTGCGCAAATGTGTATACCTAGAAATTCCATTGTGTTTAAGAAAGTTTGTGTGTGTGTGTTTTAAAACTCATACTCGGGGAAGGGGTTAAAGGATTACAGCTGTCTCTTGGCTGTGGGAAGTAGCTGAGCAATGCTTCCCATTGGTCATTCCCATGAACCCTTGCTCTTTAAGGGGCACGGTGGGAGGAAGCAGTGAGGACAGGGGAGTGTATCACCACTGGCTGGACCAAACACGGCCAAACTGCCAATCCAACCTTGAGAAAAAAAATGTGACTGTGTATAGTTTTTTGATACATATACACTTAACAGTTTGTCAACTCGTTTTTCTTTGGTTTAAGTTTTTCAAATTTTGAAAAGTTGTTAAAATCTGTGTTAGTGAGCCTAGATAATCCATTAAACAGCATCATTATAGAGCTCCACAGTGATCGCCCCCTTTTACTGGAAGTAAATTTCCCATTAATTCACTCTACTGACATTTCAGAAAATCCTTAAATAAAGAGTTCTAAGCCAAAAACCAAACTAGCCAACTACAAGATGAATCATGACCATAAAATATTTGATTCAGACCAAAAAAATGGAAAGTGGAAAAAAGGCAAAGCTACAAGACTGTGTGCATAATTATTTTAAGAGTGAAGGAACTACTCATCACATAAACCAGTGATTCCCAAACATTTTTTTGGCATGCCCCCCTTCAGAAGCTGAAATAAGTTCAGCCCCTCTACCCCACAATTATTATCAGATATTGACAATAACTGGAGAAGCAACTGATTAAAAACTGATTCAAGTTGATTTTTTGTAAAATAAAGGTCAGCATGATAGAATCAGCAAACTCCTGTTTGTTTTGTTTCTCCTTGTGAATGATATCACCAGTACCCACCCCCTTCAGTCTGAGTTTCAGGTCGTACTTCTTCATGACATTGCACAAAAAACCAAACCAAAACAAACAAACAAACAAACAAACAAACAAAAAAAGCATTTTTCTTAAAACAAGGTTGATATACAGACTTGTGGTGTCTATAGGATTTCACAGTCTCATGGTTCATGACAAATACTAACTAATGAAATAAATACTGACTAATAATCTAAATCCTGCATTTAGAATATGAATGGGATTTTCACTTCTAACCTATTGCACAGATGTGCTTTGGACTGGTCACAGTAAAAGGCTGTTTCACATGGGACTACAGATACATTTTTTTTTCCTCTAAGGACAAAGTCATGACCCGCCCTATTCTACCTCTGACTTGTTGACCCTGACTGTCTTACCCTAACCCTAACAAATCACTCCTCATGCCAAAACCTAACCAACCCAACCAATAATGATACCGAGTGCTAGCCAATCAGCTGCATAATAGGGCAGGAACACACATCCACCTACGTCCACACTACTCCAGCATATTAGGACACCTAAAACAGAGACATTTGGAAACACTGCACGGCCTGTTTCAGTTTTAAAACTCGGAGGTTGCTTTTTAGTCTGGACAGGCAGAAACTAAGACATTTGAAAAGATGATGACACCCATTAGTGCTTCCTGATTGGGTCTTATCAGTCAGTACATATCATTCTCTGATTTGTTACACCGCAGCATTTTCAGACGGTGGCTGTTGCTTGATTGCTTCAGTTTTAATGCTCTTTTATTTGATTGTAGTTTTAATGCCCTTTTAAATGTTTGTGTCTCTTGATATTTAGTTTTGCAACTGATCTTTCTTTTACTCTGTGCCCCAATTATCCCATACTGGACTTAGCTCTCAGCCGAGTCAACAGCCAGATTGCTGAATAAGAAAAAAGAAATTCGTTCATGCTGTGGTAACGGTGAAGAGCTGATCAACAACTGATCTATAGTTTGGCATTACTCTTGCACTTCCTGGATCTGATTCCGGCAGTTTTGAGCTGCTGACAGCTGCTTGGTCGACACCACGTCATGGCTAACAGAGTTAACAGCTTCTTACAAAGTTAGCATGCTTGTTGTAGACTCCAGAAATCCACTAATGCACATGGACTATCCTGATACTTTGTCTCTGTCATAAATGTGCATATGTGTGTAAATAATGGGTTCACACTAATGTTTGGAAGTTTGCTGCTGCATGGTTTCTGCTAGCTTTGGTTGGTTTGGTTAAACACAAATGGACATGTAAAATACAATGATGGAAAAGAAAGACCAAAAAAAAACCAATGGCATTCACAATGTTTTGATAAAAATAGCATTATCTAGGAGAATTATGTGAAGAGCAGTCATGTTTCCCTTGCTCATCATTTTTGTCATGTTATCTGACCGCTTCCTGTTTATTACAGCACACGCATGCCCAGTGCATGTGAATGTGTTTTTGGGCACACAGACGGTCGTGGACAATCATGGACAGAAATTATTCCTGAAATGGTGCCAAAACGCAAGTTTGGATGGAGATTGTTGAGACATAGTAATGTGGACATAGCCTAAATTACTGTTGGCACTGACTGTGACATACATTTTTATGAAAACACACCACAACTTTCTAAAACAATAAGCAAACATGCACAAAAAAGTCCATACTATTTATATCCCACTCTTCTCCAGCTATGGTTTATCCTTGGCCTGAGCCCAGGACTCAACTCCAGGCCTCTTCCATGCCACAACGCCAACCACTTATCAACAGGTTTTTCTGGATGTGAGGTCTGCCAGGCTCTCTCTGCAGAGGGCACGATTAGGATGCGAGGGGTGGGCATTACGCCTCGAACACCCAGCCAGAAAAGAGACCCACACGGTGATAAGGGCAAAGAATCCCAAGCACGTCATGGATTTTACAAGCTTGTCATGGTTTTACTCCCATCCCCTGCAGCAGAGCACATTTACTGTGAAGGAAACAGCACAAATAATCATGTTGCCTTTGCCCCAACTGTATCAAAATGTTGTTTGGGGAGCTTCAAGAGGGAGCTAAACTTCTCAGTCCCTCACTGTCACAGAGATAGAAAGGATGACTTCACAGAGCTTTTCCTGAAGGAGAAATAACTTGGCTGCATGTTCCTCTTCCTGGCACTAGCTAGCTGGATGTCTCAGTTAAAGAGTATAGCCCGTGGAAAATGTTTCTGTAATTTATTTGATCACATTAAAATTGGGAACAGATTTGTTTGCTGTGACAATGTTTGTTGAGTTAGGGGCAGCCAGACTGTCTCCCACAGTGGCCTGTTGGATGTGTATGAAGCTACAGACGAGATGTCTGTAGGCCTGTACAAACACCGCACTTTACCTTACCCAGCGCTGTCAAGGGATCAGTTCGTATGGGCTTAGGAAAACCTCACGTATACGGAATTTTCCTTCCTCACCATTATATGTTTCAACCTAGAATCCAATTATCATTATTAGTGTTTTTTTGGTGCACAGAGCAATCATGACCACAAAATGTCCCATTTCTCCTGCCGCCTCACCAAATATTCCACTGTTTTGAATATATGGTTAATGGGATGATCAAAGGACTCTTTCATGAGCAAAAATAACCCCCTATCACCTCACAAGTGGTCGCACTCGCACAAATCTTCAAATGCATTTCCTGGTTCTGGACAGCTGATGCATTGTTAAAAACACTAATGTTTTATTGCAAAAACTCATTCTAACCTCTTGCAAATATTACATGTTTTAATCTGGCTTGTGTTATTAGGCCTTGTGCAGCAATGTTCTCTTAAATTGTTTCATATTTTCTCTTAATATTCTGTTCAGAGAATAAACACCTAAATCTACTCTTACTAATGTGTGCTGAATGATGAATCCCACTTGACTTGTCTTTTAACTTTTAACTAAAGTCAGTGTCTGGCCTCCGTCCATGACTTCAACTTACCTGTTTTGTCCCACCGACAGTCTAAAACCCTTAAAAGATTATATAAAATAGATAAAAGCAATACATTTGTCAAGCAGGGTATAGATGTGGGAAGACTTGTAAAATATGATGCCTTTAACTGTTAGCAATTGGAGGTGTCCCCCTATGTGAAACACTGATTTTTTATTATTATTATTATAAATAAAAATAGATATTATTATAATTCATGATTCTAAACATTTAAATATTCTTTAAATTTGAGTTTCCTTGCATTTGATAAACAATTTGTAGACTGTGAAAAAAAGATATTTTTTTCTATGAAGAGCAAAAATAAGAAAACATCAACAAACAACAACATGAATCCCAGAAATCAGTGGATACAAACAAAAATAAGAGAAAGTTTGTTTTGTAAATGGATTCTTGCATCAGTTGCACTTATCTTTTTAATTAATTTTATTTAATTTCACTCATTTGAAAGTAGACATCATCATATTTCCTTAGAAATGTGTTCTGCTGTGTTCTATAGCAATATTTCACAGTAAAATTGGAAGTGTACATTTAACACTAAAAGAGTTCAACACTGAGTCAGTGAACATATGGTCCTTATCTACAGAGTGTAAAAGTTACACTGAAGGTAGTTTTGACATTTCAGTGTCAATTTAACTCTAGTTTGAGTTAATATTTTACACTTAATTACACTTGAAAGTGTTAACTGAGTTTTACTCTATAAAGAAAATGACACTGTGGGTGTTGCTTGCATTTAACACTAAGTGGTTTTAAGTGTTAATCAGAAATCACTCTGATTTATTAACTCTTTCCAAGTGTTAAACTTACTTCAAGTGTTGACTGAGAAATTACTCTATATAGTGTTCTTATATAACCTTTTCCTACTAGTGTTAAATAATTTCCCTCTATATATTTACTCCCTGTAAGTGTTTTTCTTACCCAACACCTTAAATATCAATAAAATTATTTTCAGTAGAATTAAAGTAGTAAATTGTGATTTTTTTCCTTAACCATCCACATTTAAATACTTTTAATGGTGGAAAACATAACAAACACCACAGAATTCTATAACACAACATTAAAAACAGACTACGGTCTCGCCAGTAAACGTAATGCATGGCGAACTGTAAACAGTCAGGTTGGGTTTTAAGATTTGTGAATAATAGTTTATGAACTTTACAACTTTCAGAGCTAAAGTTAGCTTAGTTGTTTGTATACCAGGCAGACAGGACGTAGCAGTTGTAGCACTGTGCTTTGCCTCTCTGCGTTCAATCTCACAGTGAAAAAAAAGAGAGAAACATGACACTTTAAAATTAAATACAGCATGAGCTTACCGGACCATTACAGTTATGGACGCCACACTGAAAGGGCTGCGAAATTCATACATTGTTGGTGACAAACTACTGCTGCTACTCTGATGACTTGTTATCCGCTAAAGCAGGCAAAACACAATGCAGCAGAGTACAGTCTATGACCCAGCAGTTTCCTTGGGTGAGTGCTCCGTTTGCGTTAGGTTACGTGAGAGAGGACGTGTTTACCGTGTACTGGCCGTGGACTTGAGGTGGACCTGCGGGTAACTGCTCAAGCTTGCCCAGGACAAGTCAAGACAAGTCCCAAACATGCAGCTTCGAGTGACTAACTGTACATTGGCTACGGGCGCATTTTACTCTAATTATTGTTAATATAACTCTGTCAGAGTATCTAAACTTTATCACAGAATATTTTACTTTGCTGAATTTACTGTGTTGGTTCGCTTTATTAATTGCATTTGCTGAAAGTTAAGATACCAATAATAGCTAGAAAGTTAGAATAAGCTTCATTATAATATGTGGAAATGAAACCGTTAAATAGATCTGAATGTGTATAATTTATTTTTGTATACTGCACACAAAAAATAGAATTTCAGTGTGTATAGCTAACTCTGTGGAGCTTGATTCCACCATGCCAGGTAGAATGAATGGTAGCCTCTCATTTAGTGTTATTTCTCTGTATTTTTGAATTCACACCCAACCTTCCCACTTCAGAGACTGTCTGAAACTAATGACACATTGTCTGCTGTCCAAAGAACACAGGACTCAAATGAGCAGCGGCTAACATTCTCACATTCCTTACATGGCAGTGAACATAAAGGTCATTAACAAACTGAAGATAAAAGAATCTCACACCAGCACCACACAGTGTTGACAAAAAAAGGGTTAGGGTGGGTGTGTGCTGTGATAAACTTTGATGAAGAAGTAACTGGTCAATGTCCTCAAAAGTCCCAGTATTTGTTCAGTTTTTATTTTAAAAGTCACACATTCAAGACCGTGGGCCTCATTTAGCTAAATGAACTGATGTGTAAATTAGTTTATTCCAGAAAGAGGCCTTGGTGGCTTTCATTTAGTTGTTTCAAAGGCACAGAGCAAGTTATAATTACCACACAGACATTCACCCTATGCTCGGTTAAATGTAAAAAAAAAACAAATTACTTGGAGAGGATTGGATGTCAGACTGAAACTTTGACCATTAACAATTTAATATGTGTTGCAGGTTTTAGTCTCATTATTAAAATTAATTAAGCATCTATTCCACTGCAGTCAACAGCAACAAAGTATTCTGTACAAAGCTTTCACTTTTCTCTTTTGTTTTCTTTTTTAAATACACATGAAACAGAAAGCAGAGTGTTATTTACTTCTGCATATTGATGTGTTTCCTGTAAAAACAGACACCTAGGGAGGGACTTGTCGCAGTAGCCAATAGTGCAGAGTGAGCACTAAACTCTCCGCCCCCACAGTCATACAGCTACAGACAGCAGTCCATTAACCTAGCTGACTCTTCCAGGACTTGGAGCTCTCATGGATTGATTCTGTTCTGCACAGCTACATCATCTTATGGCTGCAGCTTGTCCTAGAAGCGTCTCTCGGCTCTGATCTGCTTGAAATATGCGCCAAACCTTTTTTTCTTTTTCAATGGACGCCACGCCAGTCTGCATAGAGCAGATTGAGTGGGCAGGAAGTCAAACACAGAAACAGCATAAAGAATCTGGTTAACTTTCAAAATAAAACGCCATGTACTTGTCATCATAAAATCAGGGAAAAGAGAAACTATTTAACTTTGTAGCCAAACAATCCATAGTAGGAGCACAAAAACAGCAAGGAAAGATCAATAAATCAACAAAATCTGAGCAAGTCCACATAATCAGGTGGCCAAAATGATCTGCGTCTGACACGCTGCTGGTGGGACATGTAGGCATGTGGAGTATGGATCAAAACTGTGGTGCAGAAGAGCCGTGCTTAGTGGGATCAATGGATCATTTAACACAATGGGACAGGGACTGAACACCTCCAAGATCAACAGAGGTTTGACAACAGGGAGTACAGTACAAAGGTGGTTGTATTGCTGGGTTTGGTTCTTAGCACCCAGGACTGAGTCAACATTAGCTCAACATTAGCTAGCTGTTAGCTAGCTGGGCTAATAGCAGTTAGTGTTTAACTACTTTAGCAACAGGTAAAGCCTTGGCACTGTATATACTGTCAGTTTCCAAGTCTGTGTTTTGTCCCAGTCCAGCTATATTCACTGTGAGGCTGCTGAGCCCTGTTGTTGCCTGCTAATGACAGCTAAGTTAGCAGGAACTTTGACCCAGAATTGAGAGGGAAAGCCAAAAAGCATTTTTTCCATAAAACATGACCAAAGTCAGTGAGTGGAGTCATTAAATTGTGCTTTTGTACAAGTTGTTATGCCCCGGTCTAGGGGAACCCTGGACACAACAGATAATGTGCTCCCTCCGTCTTCCCACACCAAAGAAGGCCAGCAACCGCGTTTTCAGGTTCAAAAAAGGAGCAGTTTTTATTTTGCTTCAGGGGGAAACGCAGGCCAAAACAATAAACAAAACAATCTAAGGGAAACCCTAAACTTACCTAACGAAGAAAAAACAAAGGGGAAAGAATGACAAAATGCTATCCTGATCTCCTAACAAAAACATAAACAGGAGAAAACAGGTTCACAAAATAAAGGCTGCTCCCCCCCTACTAAACTGCCCTGCTATTTACACGTATTTACAAAGGTTTCAAGGATTCGAGGCTTACTCAAAATATGCTCACAGTGCTATCAACAAATTACTCGAAGCTACTACAGTCATCTACTGATCTACAAAGATTACCAAAACCAAACAACTCGTAACACCGTGCTGGCGGTTCTTTGCGATGGGGAGGCTAGAGAGAGGGAGAATGCAGGCCGTCAGCGCTCATGTAGGCCTAGGGCTCCGCCCCCTGACCAATCGCGCGGCAGCAATCGTCGTCATCATCATCATCATCATCATCCAGCGCCACCTGTTCCCAATTCACACTGGAGCAGCAACACACACACACACTAGGGAGAGGAGACACTATAGCAAAAGGAAAAAACAAAAACACATTCACAAATGACCCACAGGGTCATAACAAAGTTATAAGGTTAATATCAATCAGGAAGGCTCAGCCATGGATGTAATATAGAGAACTGGATATAGTGTTTGAGGTGGGCCTCTGTTTATTCCAATGAGAGCTGCTCATTGGCACATGAAGCCAACTTCAGAATCAGAGTTTCTGCAATGTGTAGCCCATAGAGCAAGTGCAGTAGAGAATTCCTTTGGCCGAGCGGCTTATTTTTGGTTTAGCTTCGTCAAACTAAATGGTATAAAATGATTGAATTGTGTAACTTTTCTGGACTTTCCAAATGTTATTGGACTGGATCAAATTCTGATAGTGAACGCAGTCTTTTCATGGAAATTGTGACACTCAAAAACTTTTATCTGCCATTTTACAACTGCTTCTTTTATGTAAGTGAATGTAAGTCTATAGGGGAAAATCTTTTTAGGACTCAGAACATCATAAGTTGTTGTCAGTACTCAGTTTGGCCACTTTGTTTAATAGGCTTCAAAGCTTGGTGGTCTTCCTGGGGGCTTGGGCCAGGCCCCCAGCCTGTCATATGCCCCATGTTGCTAACATTACTTGCTGAAGTAGTCCACTGAAAAATGCCTCACACATAATCTGCTGTCACCACGGCAACCACCATATTTTGGGGAAACAGAACAAGGTTTGAGGTGGCAAACATCTTGGAAGACACACCCACGTACTGTCCTGTTTTCTTTAACAGGAAGAAAAAAAGAACACATTTCCCATGAATCTGATTTAAAAAATACAAAGAAATGGTTCTTTTGTCATTTTTTGCATATATTGTTAAATAAGAGCACAATGTGACTTTGGATGCGATGTAAGAAGGATAAATATGCATTTTTCATTTCATCTCTTTACTTTTAAAACTGATTTTATGTTTTACCATCAAACATCTTGGTGAGTAAACATGCATGGTGAACCACACTGGGAATTTCAACATTTAGCTGAAAGACATTCTCTCTCATCATATGTGGGGAGATAGCCAAAACAACTTTGGAGGTGGGAGGGTGGAGAAAGGTCTCTGCACATGTAAATTGTTGGGTGTGCAGTAGGAAAGTCTGGAATAGATGTCTATTGAAGATCAGGGTCAGAGACCATGGACCTCAGTGTCACTGCCAGTCTCACGCAGACGCCAGAGGAATATTATGGCTCTGGCGGAAATTAATTGTGGGCACAGAGGGTTCCTCTTGTAGAGCGAGACAACACTGGTGTCAGAGAGGGAATAAGGCCTGCTGCCTCCGGGCACAGGCCCATGCCAAGTAAACATTAGGCATAACCCGCCAAAGGAATATTTTGTAAGATGTCTTTGAGGCCTCACCTAGAGGTTCTTTGATTCTTATTCAAAAAGCAAAATAAAGACTTTTTGATAGTTTCAGAGTTGGAGCAGCACAGACAAGAATTGGACCTGACAAGAAAAACACTCATAAAAATGAATGAGGCCCTAAAAGGCTTTGAAATGAGGCCTCTTTATATTGAACTGTGGATTATGAAATGGAAAAAAACGAAAACTGAATTCTTCAGTATTTCAGCGACTCGCCGATGAAGAAAAGCCAGTGGGGGGAGAGGCATTACTCTTCTACAATTACACTTAACTGTCATCTTTGTTATCGAAATGTCGACCCGCTGTTAAGATAGTAGGACAGCCAAATTTCTAGAGCTTTTACCTTTGCCGAGACATCAAACTCTTAAAAGCAAGAGTGTACATCCCTACTTGCTGATAAGGGGATAACAGGGGCTCTCTGAGTGTATAAAGCAAGGCCTCTGGGCGATAGAGTGGCCTAAGGGCCTGTGTAGAGAAGCCTCTTCACACTGACCACCACAGTAATGGCCTAGCAGAGCAGATATCATTATCATTATATGTCATTATTGATACAAGTGTCAGTCACTAAAAAAGACCATATTTGGACAAAAGCATTGGTCAGTGTTTGGTCTAAATATATATGGTAGTCAGATTGTCCATGCATAGGGATAGTTTGGATTATTTAGTGTGGGTTTGTATGAGGTACTTATCAATAGTCAGTGTATCATCTGTATTAAATGTTGGTTGGCATGCTCCCAGTTTGGAGAAGCAGAGAGGGGGACCAGCATGGAAGCTAAACAATAAACTGCTGTGGACAGGATCAGCAACATAATATATTTTAGCCATTTAAAAAAGGTCCACCTATAAAAATCCACATTTTTAAAAATATTTTCATTGATTTACATTGCCGCCAGACAGCCTTTTCTGATGGGAAACCACTGTTAAATAAGACAAATATTGCTCTCTCCAAACCATCCAAACTCTGTGGGTAAAATCAGTAATTGCATAAGAGAGGATAAGCATGACGGTGAATCCAAAGTATCCTTTTAAAACACCAAAGTGACACAAACTATCAGATCGAAGCAGCCATAAATCACCATCATTTGCATGTTCCACAGTGTAAAATGACTCATTTAACACATGGAGTTTGGTTGGAGAGAGCAATATTTGACTTGTCAAAAGTTCTTTGTAAGACTAAGGGTTCCATTAAGAACCCTTTTCATCTAAAGAATCTTTTTTTTGAAGAAGAAGAAAGCGTTTCAGAAAAAGTGTTGAAATTTTTGAAGAACTCTTTCGTCAAAGGTTCCTTTTACCATTACATAAAAGGGTTCTTGGTAGTAGAACCTACTAGGTGGGCTCTAGATGACACCCTTGGAATATAAACAGGTTGATAACAAGTCCCTCTGCCTGGGTTCTTGTTAGCACCCCAGACAGGGTTCTGGATGGAACCATTGCATCATAGAGGGGGTTTCCTTTAGAACCTCTCAGGGATTTCTGGGTAAAACCTTTCACAAAATGGTTCTAGAGATAACCCTTAATGTTGTCTTCTAGGTAACTGTCTGAAGGGTTTTTACAAAATGTTCCTCTAGGAACCAAAAAGGGTTCTCTTATGGGGACAACCGAAAGAACCCCTGTTTAGATAACAGCAATTTGCACTCCTCTCCTCTTCTCCAAACTTTGGGCATCTACTGTAGGTGTAGTTCCTCATACAACCACACATTAAATAATCCAAACTATTCCTTCAATAAAAATGATAATGACAGCATTATTCAAAACAAAGTTACTAAAACAGCCAGTCAGACAGTTTCAAATCCAGAACCGCAGGAAAATGTTGTTTAATATGTTTTCAGCACATTGTCAGACTCAAATCTGATATTTTCAATTATAAAGAACAACACGGCTCAGATGTTGCCATATGTGTATGAGATCGTTCTTGACATATGATATGTGGTAATGTCACCTTTGTTTCTCGCCCTCAGTCAGGCCACTGGGAGAGAGCACGAAGAAGTGTCAAACTGTCACCTTTTTTCTCAAGCTGGGGCTTCTTTGGCATCGCTTTCACTGCATTTGATTAATCACTGGATCTAAGGGATCTGTAGCCCATATGGCTTTGATCATGCTTGTGATTGAATTTTATTGCTGTTAAAATGCATTCACTCAAAGATGAAAGCTGAGATACAAACTAGATACTATTCATCACTATAGGACAAGGCTTTCCATAATGTTCAACACTGAAGTTTGTTTTAAAGGTGTCACAAATCTGATGACATCAGACTTGACAAAATGATTAATGTCTCCCAACTTTGCTTTGACCGTCTTGCTTTGACTTTGACTTTAACCATTTCATTTGAAATCCCCTTGACCATTCCCAGGCCCAAAAATTAAATATTTGCTTGGTATTTTATGCTTTTATTGGACAGAAGAGAGTAGAAAAATGGACAGAAGTGAGATGGAGAAAACGAGAAGGCAGGAAATGCAACAAAGGTCCCAGGTAACGCATGAAACTGTCACCTTAATTGCCGGGCCACTATAATGTCTAAGATCTCTACATGAAAATATATAAAAACACTGGACGTATGTTATATATATTTTTGAGTTGAGTACTTACATTATCCCAAATGTTTCCAGCAATCTTCGAATGCAGAGAAATCGATCATTTATTCAAGGTTACAGTACGTTTGCTACATGATAAATTGTTCACATCAGATTACAGTCAGATTTTCATCAAGATAACCTCCATGATCCCCCGCCACCCCATGATGTCATCAAACTACTTCTTTTGTTACGGTTGTAATGTGAGAGAGACCTCCAGTGGCAGAACTTTTATACTCATTATTTGTCTGGCCCTCGATGAGGACATGTGCCGCTATTCAAAATCATTTCAAGTTAATATTGAAAAGTAACCCTACTATCAACACTATGGTTAAGGTTTGCTTTGGTTTGGTCACAAAAACTCTGCAGTTTGGATTCAAAATATTACTTTGTTCTGGTTAGAGGACCTTCTTCCTCATGGTTACAATGATAAAAATGTGCTTAAGGTTATGGAACCATTGTGCTTGTCGTGCTTTAAAAAGTACCAATTTTGATTGGAAATGAGAAACAGACAGTGCTTTCCCTTGTCCATACAATTTCTTGGTTACCCCTTCATCCACCCTGACCTCTCTCTATGGGCTTTGTTGCTCTATAATAACGTCGCTTGAAGGATTTGTCAATTCAGTATAAACATATGTCATTGTGGGGCACTTGCAGAAACAACTGTTGTCGCTGTTTGTGGGGGGACAGTCTTGAAACATGAGTCAGTGCCAAGACGTGAGATGGCTAGTCTTTCTTCTGAACAAACAAGGGTATGTCAGATTCAACCTCTAGGCTAAAAATGGAAACAAAATTGTGTTCATGTCGCCTAAAATGTCTGACCTTGACTATGCTGACTTGTATCTGTGCAAAGTGTATCACTAGCGAGGTGTTTTCACATTCATCCACTGAAGGTGAAGGTGGAGATGTCTGTGCACTTCCCTACAATCTGATATTCAAACGTTTTCAGGCGAGCTAGGGCACAAGGCCACATCCAGAATTTCTTATTGAGGCAGAAAGAGAGGATGTGCTTTTAGTCTCTTTTTTAAAATGATTTTATGGGAAAACTATATTAAACAAAATATTACTTGTAAAATTATAGAGTATTTTACAGAGTATTTGCAGAGTACATGTCTGGTGGGGAACACTCATAATATAAAGTTGGAACAGAGCACCTGATTGCTTTGAAAATAAATGAAATGGTAACTATCAAATGGCAGAGCTGGCTGAATGTTTGTCAGTGTTATTTACTCTGTATTTTGAGAGGTAAATTCTGGAGAACATCTGGAAAACACAAAGTATCTAACAATCGGTCGATAATTTAAACATGCAGTACGTGCTGCTCATCTTACCCCCACAATGAGTGTAATTTCACACATCCTCAGCATTACCTCTCCTCTGAGCCACACCTGCACTACTTACAGACCGGCGGTGCTGATTAAAAAAACAACTGACATCAGCAGTGGAAAAATGAACAAGTGCCTCATGTCACACTTCCGACCTCGGGGTGAAAGAGTGCAAATGAGCGAGTGATCAGTTAGCTCACTATCCAATCATCTCTCTAATGTAACTTGCCTCGTCTGCGCTCACCTGTGTCAGCAGCACAGTTTTTTTTTCCAGAATGTCAGGCAGTGATTGTTCTTACCAACTACTCTTTCTCGTGCACTGCCTCATTTTTCCACTCCCCCCACCTCCTCTTTCTCTGTTCCTCTATTACCCATTTTATGCTGTGGCACCCTTATGTGACAGATTGTACAGTGTAAACCCCGCTGGTGCTTTTGACACTTAATAAAACATATCAGTTAAACCAATTACAGGGAGCAAGGTGAAGGAGAAGCAGCTCCTTTTTAATTGTCATTTCAACAGTTTTTAGATTAGATTCTTTTTGTTCTGAAACTCTAACTTGTCGGCACAGCTGAAGTTGAGCTAAAAAAAAAACACACACACACACAGCAAACAATTCATCACTCCCCTGTTCAGCTATGTTATGATCACATTCTGACACATGCAAACGCTATGCATGAGTTTTTGAAACCAAGATTTGGGGAGGTAAATAAGTTCAATTAGAAAAGAATAAAAATAAATAGTGGAAATAAAAGCAGTGTGAAATGTGTTGAGAGTTGGCTGCTGCATTGACAAGCTGCATATTCATAAAACTAATAACTGGAGGTGAGAGTTAAAACCATCTTGACCAGTCTTCTAATTCATTTAGTTAATTTTGCTGACAAATAATATTTGTTGCAAAGGTAAACTAGTAAGGTAGTCTTCAGACCGTGTGATTAAGGGTCTTATGTATGTAATAGTAAGCAGATAAAAGTATTAGAAATCAGATTTAATCCAGATTTGAAATATTTTCATCTAGGTTTTTGTGCACTTTCTTGTATTGGGTTTTTATTGGGCATGTTTGTGGTCAGAGATTTATCATGAAAATTATGCAATAAATGCCATAAACCAATAAAAAATCCATGTCAGTGACTATGTGGGCACAACAAAACTTTTCTTCTCCTGCTGCTGGAGCTGCTGTCTGAGACTGAGCGAACTCACCATCGGGCAGCTGAAGCTGTTATATCACTCCTTTAGCACAAACAGTACTTTAACCTGACCAAAATCAATATCGGATTTTAAGCATACATTATATTCTCAACATTTTTCCCAGCTTTATTTTGCTGTTAAATGCCAACAGGTAACTGAAGCCACCATCCTTGCTCCTGCCGCTGGTCTGCCGCTGCCTCAATCTGCAGCAAGTAGTTCGGACCCAAACAAATGTGTAAAAAACAATGGAGTCATGCCGAAGTCAAACAGTAAAACAAACTTAACTCACAAACGCAAACTCGTACAACTCCGTGTCCTGCGAGCTAAAGACAGCAGAGATGGCGGCTTCATTTACCTGTTGGAAAATGTTGCCTGACGACAGAGTAAAGCAGCAAACATGTTCTAAATATAGTGACACTTAAACCTGTATTGGTTTTTTGGTGGTCCTTTGTTTAGGGGGCTAAAATATGTGTTGCTGCTGCCTGCATCTACAGAGGTAGAGGTACACCTGTTAGATTTTGATTTAGTCAACCAAAACCATAAAAAAACTGAAAACTAAAATTCAGTGAAATTCAAGCTAAATCAAATTTTAGTCAAAACACAAGGACTAAAACTAAATCAAAATTTCCTCTGTCCTCCACCAGTTTATCTCTTCATCTGAATGACCAGGACATACAGCCTTAGCTCTGAAAGGACAAGGGGATCAACTTGCAAAACAGAACTTTTGCTAAACAGATCATTTTCAGTGACAATGATTATAATGTTTCACTGACAGGATTCTTTGACTGCATTGATGCCTACAGTATCTCTGCACGGCATCTACAGTTTTATGAAGGAATGATTAAGTTTAGGCAAATAAAGCCATTTGGCTAAGGTTTGTGAAAGATCATGAGTAAATGTCAGAGATATCTAAACTTGACCGACCTTCACACCCTTCATTTCTGCTGCTCTATGTGAATATATGTCCTTCATTAGCGCTGAATGTTGGTAGTGAACATAAGCACTACTGTGCTGCAAAATAATGTCCAGAAACAAAATTAGAGCCAATAGATTAAGTGTAAATTTCAAAATAATTTCAGTGACCCCTCCATGTCCTTAAAATCCATCTGGCTTACTGTAGCACATACGTCATTTAACAGGTAAAGCTAATACTGGGTGAAAGTAGGCTGCTAGGTCTGGTACTCCAGCACATCACATAATAACGTTTTGTCACCAGTGTCCAGTGTCGCCCGTTATGTACAAAAATAGATACATACATTTTAAACTATATAAATGTCACTGCTCATTTACTTCCATGTGTCCTTTACGTTGGCGTGCATGTTAAGCAATATGTCCACTAGAGGGTGCTGCTCACCCTGAAGAAGAAGAAGAGTCAAAAGTTTCTGACAATAACAAACATGGCGACACTGGAGTAGGCTGTAATAGTGTACTTCATGAAGAGAGGCAAAAGCAGAGGCAGCGCTGTAGAAGGAGGTGGTCTGTACGGCCATTAAATGTGATACCAATGCAATGCTTCTCATTCAGAAGTGGACAAAACCTGTTTCCGTGGTTGCCATCATGGTGCAGAGGTTGTACTCAGGTTGCATTTGACTCTGAACTTTTTACCCAAAACTTAATAACAGCAGTTGTAGAAGCGCTCAAAAGTCTTTTCAGCTCCTCAGCTGATAACTCTGCTGTCAAGGCAACAACACTAACACACTGTGTGCAGCACTGTTAACATTTTTTTTTTCAATTTACAGTTACAAGTAGCTCAACACACCAAGCACATGGTTTTAAATGGTTTCTAATGTCCCTCTGGATACCACTGGCATACAGTAATGAGACACCTCATCATCGCCTCATTGTTTGACAGTATAAACTAAATGGCTTCAGCTAATTAATAAATCACTCCATGGGCAATAATTAGATGTAGGTGATTTGTTTCATTAATGCAGCGTGTTTGTCCTGAATGTTGTTACAGCGGACCCTTGGGAAGTTTTTGAAAAGGATGTAATAGAGTTGCAGAATTCTGCCACAGCACTGAAAGAGAGCTGACAACATTTTTGAGAGGACGGTGAAGACCGTGTGTACACGAAGCAAATTCAGAAGAGTTAAAGCAAAATTACATTGCAGTTTGAGGAGGTACGGTGCTGATTGTTGCGTTGCTTGGCTATTATATTGTAGCATCAAATGCATTAAGCCTGAAACATGATATTTCACTCGATTCAATTGAAATTTTCCAACAGAGATGATGGTATCATGGGTTTAAATATTGGGTGTCTGCTTAAAGGTGCAATGTGTAACTTTTAGTGACATCTAGCAGTCAGATTGAAAATTGCACCCTCCCTTTCTAAGCATATGATGGCCATCAGGTGACAAAATGGCACCTCTAACACTCGCATCAACTAGTCTGTCAAGTGATGAGGTTTGTTTATATAGATAATTTTAGAAATTGTATTTCATCATTAGTCCCTATAGGGCATAGCTTTCATGTAAGATAGTGAATGTAACTGTAATTGGCTCTACAATATGGCTGTGTTTTAGTGAGCTGCTTTGCGCCGACACTGATGAAGTAATTGTAGTTGTTTAGTGTGATAGTGAGATAGTGTTGGCTGGATGCATATTTATTCCCTTTTTACAGACTTAAAGTCTCGGTTATGGGAAGAGGGGTTAGAGGATGAGGAGGAGGCGAGGAAGAGGGAGCAGAGAGGCAGAGGTTATGGTGCAGCCAAGGCCAGGTGAGGGAGGGGTGCCAGAGGGGTGACTGAGTTTCCTTTCAGGCCCTCTGGAGTGTCAATACAGCACCACAAGTACTGACTAACCTGTGCATCATCAGGGCATCAAGCCAAAACTTTTGTTTATTTTTCTTCTATATTTTATAATTTATTTATTATTGTATTGTATTGTAAGTATGTTCTATATTTTTATATTTTTCCTCTAATGTTACATATATTATTTATTCAGTCCTTTATTTATTATTCAGTGTTACATTGAATTGTAAGTGTTATTAATAAAAGGTGATAATTAGATATACCTGCTGTATTTATTACAAATATATACATAAAAATATGTACTTTTAGAATAAGTACTTTTCCTGCAGTGTTGGTACATTTTTGTTACTGCTTCAGGTTAAACTAATGTGTATTTTCCTTGCAAGGGTCAGCTGTACCTCAAAAATAGAAGGAGAAATGTTGTACAATCATAACTTGCAGCTTTTAGTGTACAAACATCAACCTTTCGATAACTTATTTTGTATTCAGAAGTTCAGAGTTCAGAGTTGACTTGAATAAAGACAAAAGAAGCCATCGAGACATTTGTCTGTTTTGACACTAAAAACTGTGAGGTTATGTAGGTTATCGTTGAGCTCAGCTCTTTCGTCCTGTGGTCCTTCCTGAGAAGCACACTGATTAAGTTCTCTGCTGTTGGTGAAACTTGGTGGACCCCTGCCTGGATCATTCCAGATCAGCAGCTGCACTGAGTGTCAGTCCTGTTGAAGACAGTGTCAAGATACATTTAGTTAGAATAATATTTTATTGTTTTTATACAGTGTGGTCAAAATGATAACACTTCACTGAGTATGACTTACAGGGCAGGCTAATATGCCACACCAACAGCAAATCTATGTGTGTCACTTACCCAGACATCTTCTGATTTTTTTTATTTAATTGATTAGCTCCTCCCTCATCCAGTGATAAATAATAATCAAATCATATAATAAAAAATAACAACCACAGCATGTTCTGTGTATGACACATATGGAGATATAACAGTAAACATAAACTGTTGAAGAAAAAGCTATTAATCAGCAACATTTTGTTGATAATCAAACATATGAGGAAGATTTTTCCTTCATAGGAGGAACTGATGTTGCAGAACTTCTCTTGTAGCTGCAGAAACATCAAGAAAACACGAGCTATGTGACACAGTCACACACACCTTTAATACATCCTGTTACATATGACAGTGCTGAGAAAAATGGATGAACTGCACATCCTTAACTACACTAAACTATAACTCATACACGAGCAGTCAGCTACAGCGACATTAGTTCTACACATTTATAGGCAATAACGTACAGCAGCCGTGAGCTGATCTCGGTAACGGCACTGGGTATTTCAGGTCCTGAGCGTACTTTTGAAGCAAACATGCAAAATAATAATCGTGGTAACAAATATATATTATTGAAAGAAACATGGGAGGAAAAGTTACTTGTGTGAGTAACTAGCCTGTGGCCATGTTATAGCATTACCTAAAGCCATCTCATAATGAATTGCAATTATGTGTGTGGGATGAATTACCTGTCCAGCAGAAAAGAGGCATATTTGGTGTCACCGTGAAAACATTTGTCCCTCATCAGTGATTTCCATGCTGCTGCTTTTTCTTGTGGTAAATAATAGCTATGATCATCCACTGGTTCAAACTTTAGCTGTCAGCCTTCAAAAGAAGTTAACAAGAAGAAAACAAGTTAATTTGCCAGCAAACACCCTCACCTGACCTTCTCTTCGTCTTCCGTATTAACGCTGCGGCATCTACACAAGGCTTCCACTCTGTGCAGCTGTAGAAAACATGGTGGTGCAAATATGGCCACCTTCGTGGGGGAGGACCTGCACCCTACGTAAATATAAATGGCTTATTCTAAACTAATATAAACATAAAGATTATTAGTTTCAGTTGATGTTACACTAATAAAAAGCATACTTATCTATAATATATTCCATTTCTACCAACAGACCCCTGTAAATAATAATAATAATAATAATAATAATAATAACAATAATAATAATAATAATAATAATAATAATAATAATAATAATAATAGTAATAATAATAATAGTAATAATAATAATACTAATAATGATAATAATAATAATAATAATAATAACTTTATTTGTATAGCACTTTTCATACAAAAGGAATTGTAGCACAAAGTGCTTTACAATCATAGCTAAGAGAATACCCCCCCACCCCAAACCCCGTCCACACACCCACACACAGGATCACACAAACCCATACAATCAGCACTCATGTTACATCACGATAATGAGGAAATTGGATAGAAATTAGATGAGGAAACACATGTTACACACTGGACCTTCTCACATGAAACTCGTCAAATATGGCAGCTTTGGTCAGTGATCCTATGCTTCAAACTATGACACCATGTACCCCTTTAGCATCATTTTTTTTTTTTTCCTTAAATCACATTCACAGGGTTACACTCACTCAAACCTGGAAAATGTCCAGTAAAACCAAAGTTTGATCTGCTGGCCACTGAGCAGCTCCACTGGAGTGGTTGGGGGTTTAGGTCCTTGCTTAAGTATCGAGGGAGGGACAAGTGCTGCCTTTAACTTTGGCCACCCAAATCCTGCCAGTGAGGGTGGTTGAACTGGCAATGTTTCAGCCACAAGTTCACTTGTCTAAATTTTACGCCACCACCGCTCAGTTTTGCATGTGCAGGACTCCATGGTCAAGTTAGCAACTAAAAATATGGAACGTCTGTGTAGACTTTCAAAAACAGACACAAAAAATTACTCAGGTAGGTTCAGGAAAAGATAATGGTTTGGTTAGAATAAGTATGACTGAGTATGAGTAGCGTAACGTAGCAGCTCTAAAGGAAGTCAGCTCTTGGTTTCTCTTGGTTTCACACAGGACATGAACCCCAGTCTCCTGTGTGAAAGTCCTGTGTTTGTTTGACCCATCCACCCTACCTCCTCTACAGAACTTCTCACTCTTTATACTACGTCACCTTACTTTGGCGGCGCATTAAAACGTAATGAGAGGGGGTCGCCTCCAGAAATGATGCTACAGTGTCACATTTTAAAGCATGGGGCACTGAACAAGCTGCTGATGCTTTTTGATGCTTTGTGAGTGAGAACAGGCTGATATTTTACACCAAACAACACGCCAGTGTGAAGTTGAAAGGAAATTAAAAGATATGAAAGAATACCTTTCATATCGTGTTGGTAGTATTCCACAAAGTAAGTGGTAAAATGGCGCTGACTCAGGCTTGCACCCGCTCTCTCCCTCAGCTGTGTTCTGCTCTAGTGAGCAACAGTCACCCAAGTGATTCTGACTCGGCTTGACCTGGGACAATATTCTCTCACCGGGTCCAGTTCCACCTCACTGGGTGCATATTGCCACTTATGCACTTAACAGTAGCGTGCTCTCTCTTTTTCCCCACTCTTCATCCCCTCTCTCTGTCGATCTCGCAGTTGTCTCAACAATTTCTTTTCGCACACTCCCCCCATCACTCACCCTCTCTGCTTTCTGTTTTTACTGTCTGTTACTCCAACTCTCTGTCGATTTGTGCTCATAAATTCTTCACTCGGCTCCCTAGTCATAATTTAATAATCAGAAGTAAGAAGCAGAAGAACGTTCTCCTGTTCAGCCTTTTTCTTGAGATTTGCACAGTCACACGTCCAATCAGATTAATAGAGGTATTTGAACATCGCTAAAGGGAGATTTGTATTATTTCAAGTTTGAAATGTGATATATGACTGCATGTCAGAAGCAATAAACAGCGAGGAAACTGAGAAATGAAGAATGAAAATAGAGTGTGTTCAGGGTTGGGAGGGTTATTTGAAAAATGTATTCCAATACAATTACCAATTAGATGTTAAAAAATGTTCTCTATAACCTAAAACACTTCTTCCTACTCCTTTTTCAACATGAATTATTTATTTCTGCTCAGTGTTTGCTAAATGTTTAACAAGTTTAAAACAAAATCTAATCTAATGCAAGTGTTACAGTATTACAGTAATATAAGTAGATTATTCAGTTTTTTCACTTTTGAGTTACCTCAGTATCAAATATGGTGAAACTGTTAAGCCTAATATAATATTGTATGTTCATTGTTAGGTTTATTAATTGTTTATCCAAATATTCCTTCCTTTGTTATGTGTGAATGCAGGTTCAGATCAATAGCTGTGTTCATGCCCATTTAAATCTGCTTTGTTGAGTAACGTTATGCTATTCACACTCAACACAAAAACCTCAAGTAAAGTGACATAAGTGTATTCTCACACACCATCCTGGTCACAGCATCACCACCTACAGTCCCAAAATACTCTTCAGTCATATTAGTTAACAGTTGCTCTTGCCTGTCAATGTTTATTTAAATTAAAATATATAGATTGGGGGAGGGGGTGCTTTTCATGCCTTTGATTTGATAGACAGCTGAAGTGAAGACAGGAAAGGGGGGAAAGACAGAGGATGACATGCAGCAAAGGCCACAGGCTGATAGCCTCAGTAGCATATGCTCAGGGGCATATACTCCACTAACTGACATTAGCAATTGGTCTGTGTAGCTAACTTTAGCGGTTGGTCTTGCCTGTCAGTGTGTCTCTAAATTAGACATTGATTTCTTGGATGATGACATTATTTTCACAGCTGAAGTCAGAACTGTCACTATACTGTAACATTAGTCCCGTTTTCTGATTTAAAAACAAAATAATGGTACAATTTCCACTCAGTGAAAGCATGTTTTCACTAAAGACCATGATAATGCATTGACTGTTAGATTATATAGTTTTACTCAAAATGAGCCTGATGTTGTGAGACTTGTGAAGTGTTGTAATGTGAGTGCACTGCACATTGTTCTTTTATTTTAAAAATGTATTATAAAATTGTAATCTTGCTAATAATTCTTATTTTTACTAAATGTATCTATGATGTGATTACATTGTTTCATCTTTCTGTAACTGTAAAGGAAAGTTACCTTCTTTTGTATCCTAATTATGCAATCCTATGTAATCTATTACTGCCCAACCATGAGTGTGTGTGACAGCTGATGTGAAACAAAGCTCGTGCTAACACACCAACACACACACATTAACAGACCACCTTGACCTGATAAAGACACATCACGCTCTAACCCTCGCGGCTCAGGTAGGGACCACAGTGGCAAAGTCACTGTTGTATCTCCGGCTAATGGCGCTAATATTTGTGTGGGCCATAAATAATGCTAACAAATAACCACATAAGAAGAATTAATGAAAAGCAAACAGAAGTGGAGCAGAGAGATGCATGGTTATACAGAGTAACAACAAATTACCCTGGGGGGAGGGTGGTGGGATGAGGGGCTTCGGTACAGTCATTACTCTGTACAGCGAGTACGGTCTGGCTAACACCTGTGTTTCCCTCCAATCTGCCTCACCCTAATTAGCCCACACACACCCTGGGGATCCTCTGACACACAAGACCTGGGCTAGGGGCGGGGAGGGGAGGGTAAGGCTCGGAGAAAGTGGGGAGGGCATACAAAAGTTAAGGGAGGGGGAAAAAAAATACAGCGTAGACACAGCGTTAGCTGATATCTGATTAAAGAATATCTTTATGAGTCAGTGTCAAAGTGAAATAGAGAGAACAAGGCAGCAGCAGTGCAGGTAGAAGAGAACTGACATCTGCTGACAGCGCTGAGAACTGGAGGTTGAAAGGTGGAGGAGTCACGCTTCCCTCTCAGTTTCATTTGCACTCACCCCATGGTACGGAAGTGTGGAATGAAATGTTTGTTAATTTCGTATGTCACTTTTATTCTTGTTAAGAACACCTGGAACCCCTGCCCACCCTCACCGCTTCCACTGATAAGACAATTCCTCAGTGTCGTCCTTGACAACCGCAGCCTGGCGGTCCATCTCTTTCATCGAGATGTCTCTGTGATAACCTTGTGCTGTAACACATCTAATAACTTTGAACTTCAGTGATTATCACTGTTACTTCTGCTGTCAGTTTTCCCTCTTTATAACATATATGTCTTCGCGCTGCATGATTGATTGACTGATCTATAAATGTTTAATTGTTCCCTTGTGCAATATGCACAAGGAAACAAATTACTCAGTGCGGTCTCAATTTTGTGTTAACCCTTTATGTTAAGGGTACAGTAATTATTATGACTCCATGCATTAAGTAGCATGAATTTATTCATGTAGTACTTCATGAACTATAAAGTTGTCAAGTATCAAGGTATCAAGGTCATTTATTTATTAATTATTAACACAGGGTTGCGAAAAGACAGCTGTTCCTTCATGTTACACGCACACACATATATACAGATAATTAAAATAGAATAGGTAGAATAGGATAAAAATAGAATACCTAGAGGATAGGGTGGAACAGGTCTCTGTTATGGTATGTTTACAGTATCAGCGACTAAGCATCAGGCTACAAGTGTTTTTGAATGGAACCTGGCTATATGAAGCCAGAAACTGACACCCAACACATGCTGCTGCCCCCAACTTTTTGCGGTCCTGCAAAGATGAGGTGATGCACCAACCAATATGTTTTTGTTTTGCTACTTCTGCTTCCCATACCCCCACAGTTCCTGTGCCATGTAAACAATGAAAGAAAAACTTTTTTTCTTACTGCGAAATCACAGTAATTGTTCGCTGGCTCTACACAGAAGCGCTCATTGCGCCTCACTGATAGTGTTACTGGTCATGTTTGGCCATTTTGTGGCTATATCACCGGAAGTGTGAACATGTGGCACAAAGTCGCTGGCTTCCCATTGCTTAGCCAGCCTGAGTCTCATTTTGTCTGTTTCATTTTCCTGACCGGACTTTATCCAGGAGCAGCCCAAAGCCCAGGCTGGAGCGTGGTTCTGATCCCGGCTCTCCTCCTCTCCTCCTGGGGGGATCCACGGTGGTGCGTCCATCTGGTCTGACTGCATGGTTGAAATATGCCAAACTGCATTGCTGATCATCTGAAGGTCCACTGCTCCTAACCCCACGTGTTACTGTGTGACTTTGGTGAATCCAGACTATCCTTTCAAAACACCAAAGTCACCCAATAACACAAACAAACTTACCGATCGAGGCAGCATGTAGACCAGATTTTGCCTGTGCAGAAGGCTGTCTGAAGGCAAAATAACTTGGTGAAAACAGTATAGATAAAATGTGTACTTTTACCCTGACCTTTTGTAAGTGGTTAAAATACCTTTTGTTGCTGACCTTGTCCACAGCAGTACAATGTTTAGTTTCCGTGCTGGAGCTCCTCTCTGCTTCTTCTAACAACTGTAGTTAATACACAGACTATCAATATGATTTCAAATAATCTGAACTACCCCTTTAATATCTCAGAAATCATGATGACTGAAATACCTCAGTTGCTGCATTATTAATGCAATGTTCTTGTATTAAGTCATGTATGAGGTATTATTTATTCTTATTCCTCATAGTTCATGAAGTACAGAAATAAATTCTTGCTTCTCCGGGCATGAAGTATGAATTTCTGATAATTTACCAAAACTTACCAGAAAGCGATTTTTTTTCCTGTATTTTCTAAACACAAATCTACAATTCCCTACATTCTGGACATTGTGTTTCCCCTCCTCCCTCTCTTCTCCTTCTCATCTTTATCCTCCCCTCTCTAGTGTTTTTCATTGGTGGGGAGCCAATAAATGAAAGAAAATGATCAATGCGATCAGGTTACAGCTCACCAATGCATTGATCCAGCTTGATGCCCAGAGGATGGAAGAGATTCAGAGAGGGAAACAGAGAGAAAGAGAGATGTAAACTTAGCATACAGTCACGACTGGCCCCACTGAACTCTGGGTACAATACACATGAGTTATATTGCAGTGGATTTTTCCAAGAGTAAAAAGGTATACCGCTTTATAAATAGACAAGCAACAAAAAGTCACACGAGTTCAAAACAACATGTTTTTTAATGCTGATCCAAAGTAGATGTTTCATGACAATTGCATTAATTAATGAAATGTATCTCTGCTATATGGTTTGCTAAAAATGGCCATCTTTAGTTCATTTTGTTGCTGAGAGGCAAAGCAAAATGAAACTGTTAAGTCTCTTATACCATGGTGCCAGTTTTAAAGGGACACTTCACCCCAAAACCAAAACTATATATTTTTTTTCTCCTGGCCTGTTGTGCCAGGGGAAACTGTAGAATTTTGCAGATATCAGCCGTAGAGATGTCTGCCTTCTCTCCAGTATAATGGCATTAAATGACATTTCTGCCATAGAATCTACCAGAACTACTGTTTTTCTACTAGACCAGCCATTCCCAAACTTAAGAATGCCACAGCCCACCTGGAAATCAGAAAGTCTTCTGCGGCCCACCCAAACCTTTAATAACAACTCTTATCAACCCATGAGATTAATTGTACCGGTGATGAAATATAAGATAAATGGGGTTAGATAAATAAAGAAAAGCACGTAATTTAAAACCCTGGGTTTTGTTTTATTGGTTCTGATTACTTTTTCTAATTAATCATAATCATTTTATGGTAATTTGACAACAAGGTCTGTGGATAATCTTAAATAACTGGGTTATGATTTTTTGAAAGATACACTGATTTTGACCAGTCAGAGCTGCTGCCACCACGACCCGTCTTCAGATAAGTGGTTCAAGATGGATGGATGACTACTGGAGAGAAGGCAGACATCTCAACTGCTGATAACTCACAACAAAACAATCAAGATGGATAAATAGCACTCGAGGCCAGGGGGAAAAATATTTGTATATTTGTATTTTTGATTTTGGGGCGAACTGTCCCTTTAAGTATGTGTCACTATACAGAAGTTGTCTACAGTTTCATGTGCCTCCTTTCTGTTTCTGTCACACTCACTTTGCTATTTACCACATTGATGCCTCCAAAGCAAGACAGTAAAAGACAAACACACACACACACACACCAGACTGTGTGTGTGTGTGTCTCTGCAGGCAGACATTCACACACACACAAGCATTCATTCAAATGAATTGAAGTTGACACTCAAATATTTTGTCGATCTATTGCTGATCTCTGCCAGGAAACTCTGCCACTCTGGTGCTGTGCGTGTGTGTGTGTGTGTGGGTGGGTGTATGTGTGTGTGTGTGTGTGTGTGTGTGTGTGTGTGTGTGTGTGTGTGTGTGCGTGTGCGCTCACTCAGAGATGCCCCCCCCCCATGCTGACTCCAAAGACAAGCATGGATCATATTACCCTCTGCCTCAGGACCACACACACACGTATACATCTTCATTAACTTTAACTGGCCATATCCACATCCTGTTTTGTAAAACAATGTTAGTTTTCACTGAAGCATTTTAAAAGATTATTAAAAAAACAACTTATATTTATTTAATTACATCGGATAACACAGAATTGCAAAGGGAGCAGTTGTAATTGAATATTTTTTGTGTTCTATAAATCATATTTGAGTTTGATGTCTATAAATAAATTCAGACGTCCTCACAAGCTCTCAATATGGGTGGTTTGTGGTGAAGAAAATTACTCCGTTTCAAAACATACAAGGTGTTAGAGCAAGTGAAAGTGTGTCGATGCAGAATAGTGTGAGCAAAAAAGTAGAAACTGTGGTTTTCCTGCATGGGCCTCCCCTTGCTGAAGGAAACTACACCAGAGTGGAATTTACACAGAATGTGCTTGCTTGAATCTGAGTTTTGCAGACGTCAACAGAAACCAACGTGTGCGGCAGTGGTTTACTGCCAAATATCCCTGCATTGAGGCGATATTAGTGAAAATTTCCCACTTCCTCTTATAAAATCTTCCTAATTTAACATATCACTTCTCACTTCCTCCTCTCCTCTCCTCTCCTCTCCTCTCCTCTCCTCTCCTCTCCTCTCCTCTCCTCTCCTCTCCTCTCCTCTTCCTCTAACGCCGAGACGGATCTGAGACTCCTCTGGCGGTGACAGAAGTAGGCTGCGCACGCCACAGCGCCGGCCCAATCAGTGACGATCTGCATGGTAATGTGTGGCAGGGGCGGGATAATGAAGTTCCCAGCTTGCCGACTGGAAGGCTATCCTCCGGTGTGCTGAGTGATTTATCTCCTCTGTCAAGAGCCAGGACAGCCAGGACTTGTCCTTCCCCATGGTCCCTGGGAACAGGAGTCGAGCGGAGCCAGATAAGAGATAGAGGGAGAGCAGAGGGCCCGGTTTGCTTGCAAAACATGAAGCAGCATACATATATTATACCACTCCAAACAATATACTGGATATATTAAAGAAAGGATTTTAAGCAGTGATCCTAATATCTGAAAGTGTGTAAGTGTTTAATTTTTGTGCATTTGCTAATTTTTCAGTAGTTAGTGGGACCTCTGACTCTCCCCATGTTGTTTCACTCATTTGTCCCCTGCACCGTCGGCCTATCCATCACGCTCGTCCTGCCCAAAGCGACATGACAAAATGCAAAACAACTCTCATTCATGATTTACAACTCTTTTGTGATGTAGTCACAAACAAAACCCCACAGTGTTGTTGTCTGTTATGTGGAATGCAGGCCAAAAAAAAAAAAGGATGGAGAAAAAAAAAATGTGACATGGTCCCAAGATACTTGTTTGAGGACTTAAAGTATATTTTTTTCCTGCTACAGCTGTAGGTGTGATCCATTAAGATAAAAGAGAGAAACTGACATGTTGAGTCTGTTGGCTTGTCAGCTGACATCTTATTAATGCTTCATGAGATTAATCCAAACAGCTTTTATATGGATAGTAACAATGCCTGGACAATTAAACTACAGTGATATGTATCGGCAATAGACACTCATCAATAGCAGTAAGAGAATCAATAAAATGTTCAATAATTTCACTTAAGTGCAAGCCACCATGTACGCACATAATGAATACACCATGGTTCATAAACAGTCTGTAATATCCCTTGACAACGTGGTGTGCTACAAGTGACATGCAAACAGTCAGCTAACTGGTGTTATTAAGCTGCACCATCGACATGTGACGCATCAACAGAGACTGCGGAGTTATAATAATAAGTGCAGATTGTAAGGAAATTGTCAATAAAAAGGACACATTAACTCAGCTTCATGGAAGTGCGCTTTAAAGTCTATTTTTGAATAAAGTGGTTACATTCAAAGTTAAGTGGTTTTATTCTTGGGCGCACATCCTGAGGGCGACAGAGGGGACGTGTACACCAAAAAATAAATAAATAAATAAATAATGGGATTAAAAATAAATATGTAAAATAATTCGCACACAAGCACAACACTTTTTGAACTGATTTATGAATGCAACTATCAATCCCGCTGAGTGGTATGACCTGCATACGTCACTGTCATCTGGTGAAAACAAGCACCGTAGTTTTTCAATCAGTACGTGTTGTATTATTTATCCTCGGTTAGTTAATGATGATACTGAGTCAGTGACATGCCGATTGTTCAGGCAAATCAAAGTGAGTTAAGTTGAGTTAAGTCAAGTTTTTACTGTGAAAAAATATAACCCTACTATAAAACACCAGCTTTTGGAATGGAGTTTGGTTTAACAGTCTGATCTCTTGAATGACTGCCTGGAGCAGGGGGTATTTTAACATTAATTATTCATGTAAATTGAGCTGACCTGTGTGCTAATAATGAACTTTGTAAAGAGCAAAAAGTAACGTAGGCGTGGGACTAAAACTGACCAGTTTTCTACTCCTCTCTACTCATAGTAAAAGTTCACATAATAAGCACAAACTGCAATCAAAGTAGAGACAGCAGCTAAATATTTAATGCCAAAGTAACATTAGTTATTACAGTATGATTTTAACCAATAGTGTTGCATATCTGACTCAAAATGGCAACCGCAAATTTATGTTTCAGTGCCTGGATTCCAGTCATTTCTTTTCTTTAAATGTTGTCAGTTTGTGTATACATATACTGTACACTGTACAGTCAGTCACACAACAGCTCTTTAACATTTTAGATGTGTTTTTTGTGTTTTAGTGGCATTCAAACTTAACGCAAATGCTACCACTGTGTAACCACAGTGACTCTGCCTACTGTGAAATCACATGCATACCCTCTGTTAAAATATAGGAATCGATAATTATCCATATAAACTGAAATGAAACATTTTATTGTGATAATATTTTAAGCTATATCGCCCAACTCTATATAGAAACCAAGCATTGAGTATGTCTTCAGAGCGTGTAATATCCCTTTTTATTTTTAACCAGCTCTTTCTCTATGTAGTCATACATTGCTGTTTTTATATGTATGAACTTCCTCCTAAAAAAAAAAAAAAAAACACCCAGACAAACATTTTCCCCATCCTTCATCTTGGTTTCAGAATGAAACGGTGAGGTGACTCTTCTTGGTGCTCAGGAGCCTTTTTGCTGCTGCTGTTGTGATCCGCTGCCACGATGTTGGATGACAGATTGGTGAAACGACCCACAAAAAGTTTTCAGCAACATCAGCTCTTTCAATCTCAGGTTAAGTTCATCACTTTCAACATAGTGTGGCACGATGACTGAGTTGATTTATTCATCCTACAGGCGATGGCTTAACGCTGTGTGCAGACTGCTGTGTCATTAGTTACCACTACTCTGTTTCACTGTATGAACTCTAAACCCAATTACCTGCATCCTAGTGGTATTCAATGCAGCCATGGTCAACTACTGAAGTTAATTTTGTCACCTGCGATCAGCTACAAAAGGTCGTCCCCCCCACCTCACTTTGTCTCTCCAGGTATGACCTCCCAAACTTGGATTTGTATTACATTTTTTTCATACCATCATCTCTTTTTTCCCTCATTTTCTGCATGCTCTTCTTGGCACTCAGCACTGTTCCTTGTCTCCCAGGTCTACAGACTGGTCACTTTAAATCTCTGTCAGACTTGACCTTGGACAAAGAGTTAAATTAGTCCACTGAAGTACATAATGAGTTCATTTAGGTAATTAAGCATTCAGGTGGAAAGAAAAAAATGCTCACTGAATATGCCTGAGGAGTTTTTCATGTTGGTGAGGCAAAATGATCAAGATACATAATGAATCTAATTAGATTTTTATCCTTCAGATAACAATATTTCTATATGTGGTGGTAAGTAAGTTTAGGTACATTTCTTGGACAGATGAACAAATCTTAATTTAATGAAACAATGCTCAGAAAAATTGCTTTAAAAGAATTAATTTGCAAAGGAAGAACTCATGCTTTAGCTTCCTATAATGATGCTAAAACAGGATCTGAATGTGATGTGAGCAATAGAAAGTTTGTTTGTTTGTTTCCTCATTTGTTTGGGGTTTTTTTTTTTGTCTTTTTTGCATGTCAGTTACATTTTAGCATTTTTAGCAGAAACTAAATTGCTGGGGTGGAACTGTTGGATTTTAGGAATGTTAAAAGTTAATAGGTAAAGATGCCTGCTTCAGCTCCACCAACACCACTATCTTTCTTCAGTCTTAACCAAATGCTGTGAATGCCTAAAAATAATCATTAAAAGGTCTCATTACACTTTGGTTGCCTTATATTTCAAGGGTGGATATTGTAAGCAAAATAGGTTAAATCTATCAGTAAAGATTTTTCAGATGCAGTATCATGAACATTTTGCAACTTGGCAGACATGTTTCCTCATTATGTTAATAATAAATGCAAATACAAAACTTTGTGTTTCTCTTAAAATCTACTTCCTGTTACAAATTAGTAGTAAATAAATGTAAGGATGGGGTAGGTTGGTCCAAGTACAGATTTCCAAAGAATCAGAGGTACCTGTATATTTGAATGTGCACTGCAGTCATAAATACAATGTGCCTACAGTGGCTTTATAACATGTTATATCAGATCTGTATGCAGAGGCGATGTCCAGCTCAGTTAGAGAGGGGAATATTGAAAATATTACTGATGTTGCATCGTTGAGGTGTGGTCAGTTCCAGAGGTGGGACCAAGGCATTTTTTTGGAAGTCACAAATAAATATCAAACCTTTGCACTCAAGTCCTAAGCGAAGTTCTGGTTCAAGACAGGTCCGTCCCAAGTCAAGACTGACGTTAAAAAGTAAGAGTCACTGGTGGTGGCAAAGTCTAAGTTCAGTTGCAAGTCTATTTGGTTTTGTCAAGTTGAATCTGAAGTCATTATATTTGTGACTTAGGTCTGACTCAGGTCCAAGTCATGTGACTCGAGTTCATACCTCAGACAGGTGCAAATTATGTAACTAAATATGTATATATACTTCCAAGGAGTGCAGTGGAATAATTCTAACATCTTTTTACAGTATTATTGCAATACAGGGGCATCTACAGGGGTACAGGGGGTACTACCTCTGCTGCCCGTGGGTGTTGTGCATGAAGATGGAGGCACCATGGCCAGAAATTGAACAAGTTTGTGAATAAACATGTTTTTACACATGTTTTTTGATACCATTTTAATAATTTTCTTAGTGTCGATCCAGTAATCTTTTAAACTGAACTTCTAAATTAACTTTTGGACCTTGTTCTGTCATGTCAGCACATTGCAGCACAAGTATTCACTTCAACAATCACTGACTCAACACTTAAACAGTTGCCCTAGGTTTATCCTCACATGAAAGCATCTTTTTGACAAGAGGAGTGACACATGAATTGTGAACCTTGAAGCACTGCTAATGCTAAATGAATAGGAGCAGGAGCGCCTGTGACAGGTTTTATGTTAAATTATCTAAAATTAACCAGCCCGTGTTTTATGTAAAATAAGGGTGTCTGTGCCCAACATTACCGACATTATCGCACACATAATATTCTGGAATTAATCTTTAATTACACTAACAATGTGCCAGTGTTTTTTTTCTCTCTCACCTCTCCTCTTATGTTTAATTAAAACAAATGAACAAAGCCAGGGGTTCTCATAACCTGATTTGGCAAAGATCAACCTCATTTGGAGTGTATTAAAATATAATGCAGTGGAATTCATTATCTTATTTCCATTGTGTATTCTAGCCAGGATACAGTAATTGTGAAACGCGGAGCAGAAAAGGAATTTTAACATTCTGAAAAAGAAAGTCACAGTGTTAAAAAATGTGTGACAAGCAGAGATTGACAGAATATTCTGGATAATTGAGCGCACTGAACAGTGTAATTCTCCAAACAAAACGTGTGAAGACGGCATCCTGTAAAGCTTTTGAAACTGTAAAATACCCACTTTTAGGAAGGAGTTGCCACTTTCATTTGTCACAGCTCTAATTTGTTACAACTGGAGTGAATTTCAACCTTTCAATTACTTAATTATTTGAAAAGTAATTTAGTCTTGAGACTACAGACAGTGGTGGAGAATGTGAGAGAACAATCTTCTACTTAAAGTGGTTAGTAGAACAAAGCTTCCTCTTGTGTTGTTAATAATGGATAACTACTGCTCCTGCTGCTGTTACTACCAGTAGCTTAACAAAGTGATCAGATTTGTGGGCTCTTTGGCTTTCTGCTGCCGTTGGTGTGTGAGTGTGAGGTAAATAAGAGACAAAGCACTTTGTCCATTAATGTAGAGAATGTTTCTAAAAATGCAGTCCATTTACCACCTGGTCATTTTAAAATGCGCTTGGTAACTGTAGTATTGGCGGTTAGACAGTTCCAGTCTGGGTCAGCCCAGTATCCCGAGAAATTACATCCATACTGGACAATTCTGAAACTGACAATTTATGTCCAATGCAAATATTCAGTGTCAATGTAGGATGTAATGTACCATATATGTAGTGAGGTGGAGTGTGACTGGCTGATTCCACAAAGCACAGCACGTCTGCGCCACGGTTCTGATCCATCATCTGAACGGCTGCGAGCCCCACCATCAGCGTTTCAGAAGCATTTCAGCGTTTTTGCCCACCTGGTTATGTTTACTTGTTCAGATTTTGTTGATTATTTCCTCTTTCTTTGCTCTTTGTGCTTCTACCGTGGATAAGCAGGCTACGTGGTTAAATAGTTTCTGTCTGCGTGGGAGCTTTTATTTTGAAATTAATTTTCAAACTTCTCCCTGCCTTCTCTGTGTCTAACTTCCTGCCCGTTTGATCTGCTCTGTGCTAACTGACGTTGACACTGTGTTGAATTACTGCGATCAGCTCTGGTTGATGTGGCGCAGCCATGATATATAATACGCGCCTGGTGGAATTTAGCCGTGAGGTTGGGATAATAGATTGTCATGTAGCATGTGTGACTTTTATGCAGTCAGAGTCGAGTTTGCAGTCATTCCTGCAGACTCTGTTTTACAATAATTACTGTTACAACTCCAAGATAATGAATTGTTCAGTTAAGTCCAAACAACTAATGTAAGTTAATTGAGTTGTAGACATTCATACATTGCATAATGGTATGTCTGCAAAATAGAAATTAGCTTCCCATAAATAAACCCATAAATTTAGATTTAAGTTAGAGGACACATTAAACAATGATTAGGTATATCATAGGTACACACAGATACAACACACATGATACCCACATTGCTAATCGTCCATATGGGCACATAGAATAGAGATGTATCTTTGCTGTTTTGAAATAAATTTCCTGTCTTACAGAAGAGAGTATTGAGAATATTAACAGTCATATTATCTTTATATGTAGAAAGGAAAATATTGTTTGGCTTTACCCATCTGGTTTAGCTTTCCTTAATTGCAGTAAAACCAAAGCAATCTGAATACACTGTAGTAAGTTTTGAAAGCAAAGAGTGTGGATGTAGAACTTTGTTAGTTGTTGAGTGTAAAGAAACAGTTCCTTATGTGTCGATTAGTTTAAAAAAAATCTTACCCCACCTTCAACTTTATGCTCTGCTCTGAACCCCAACCCCCTCTCTCTTCTCCACTGCTCTCAGTGAGCAAAACAAATGCATTCGATAGGAAAGTAACAAGCCGACACCAACAGAAACCACACCTGTAAATTAGCAAACAATGCCAACTCCTAAAATAAGATACACCTCTGCTGTATTTTTAGCAAAGGAGTTGTAAGTTAGTTCACACAGGTAGTGTATAATGATGCAGACAGGGAGTTCACAAGGGCTCCTTTTGGCATCAGCTAGCTAGTGTTACCAATCTGGCTAATTACAAAATGTCAGTTCAAGAGGAGTCAGGTGTGAGTCAAGTCTTTTGGGGCGGCAATGCATTATGGGTAAGGGAGGGCCTTCAAATAACATCTTGGTCTCACCATTTTATTTGTATCATGATCATATACTGTGTTTTCCTCTCTACCCTTACTGATAAACTGCCTCACAATGGAAACATAACATTGTCCTTCATAGTATATTACTCAGAACACAGTATGCACTCATAATATAAATAAAACTATACAGTAAACACAGAAATAAATAAGTTAATGCATAAATGTATAAGTAAATAAATACATAAGTAAATGAACAACCCTCAACACCCAGGGTCACTGTTGTCATATTTTGCATTTCATAATACAACGCACATTTTCAGTAGGACACAGGTCTTTCAGTAGGACATAGGTCTGGACTAACAGTGTAGTTCCTCTTCTGTACTTCCTCTTTTGCTACATGACCATGCATATATATATATATATATATGTGTCTTGACATATTTTTGCTGAAATAAGCAGGGACATCTCTGAAGAACATGTCGTCTGGATGGCTGCATGTGTTGCTCCAAAACAAGGTTTTGGTGATGGGACAAATGTATGTCTTGTCAATGATGGGCTGAATCCATCGCTGGTTGTTTTGGTCTGCGGAGTTACAGCAACTGCTCCGCAACATGCTGTCACTCAGCAGCACAGTACACACCCACTTAGCTGAGCTGGGTGAGGAGTGAGAGGTAAACAGCCGGCAGAGCCCGAGTTGGTTATTGTTGGATGAGTGGATGGACTAAAAAAGACGGTTTTGATGACTTTTACGTTTTTCTGTTGAGTTTGAATGAAGTGTGTTAAGCTCCCCGTAATTCGGTAAAAGATAGAAACTTGTATTCAGAAGTTTTACAGTTGTATTTTTCTGTTTAATAAGGAAAATATGTGTGAAAACATTTAATTTCTTGACACTTTGTGAATTTATTTTTTTTTATTGGATGTAGTGGATGTACATAATGTAGTGAATTTGCCACTTGCAGCTGAGACTCAAGAGGATGGGAGGAGTCGGGGTGCGGTGAAAAAAATACCACCAATCCTGATTGATGGGCTGATGATGGGCAGAAAATTTTAACATATTTCTTAACTATCAAAAACCTGTATATGCCTTTCAGCATTAATGGGACCTTTACAGATGTGACAGTTAGCCATGTTGCCATGGGCACTAACACACCACCATACCATCACAGATGCTGGCTTTTGAAGTTAGTGCTGTTAACTATCTGGATGATCCCTTTCCTCTTTATCCTGGAGGACACAATGCTTCCAGAAAGCAGTCTGAAATGTGAACTTGTCAGGTCACAGCACACTTTTCCACTTTGCATCAGTCCATCTCAGATGAACTCGGGGCCCCAGAGAAGTCAGCAGCGTTCCTGGATGTTATGTTGATATGTGGCTTCCTCTACAGTCTTCAGTTGCATTTGTAGATGCAGCGATAAACTGTGCTTACTGACAACACTTTATACAGCTAAGTGTATATTTACAAAACATAAAATAGCTTAAACATTGAATATCAAGTCAGAGTAAATAATCAAAATAAATAAAATTTGGGAATTGGAGTTATATTTAATTGTTTGTTTCTGTTTTTATTCATTTATTTTTGAACTTATTTATTTACTTGTGTATGCATCTGTCATTTTTTGTCCTTCATAATATACTTGTTCACAAAGAATGGATAACGCTGTCTTTAATAATATATCAGCAGGAGTAGTGAGCAGAACACAATCGTGATACAAATAAAACTACACAGGAAATACAGGAGCACAAATAAAATTAAGTTAATGTAGAAATACATAAATGCAGAAATAAACATAAATGTAGAAATGCAGGAATAAATAAATACAATGGCCTTTTTCATTGGAATTTCTCATTTATGTATGTGATTGTCTATTTCTGTATTTATTTATTTATTTACTTGCTTGCTTACTTATGCTTATGTCTTTTTTTTGTCGCTACTGCTTCACAAAAGGAAACATAACATACACAAAACCTTTAATCTTGCACGTCAGTACACTGCTTTGGTAAATGCAATATTCTTATAGAATAATAATGTTATTAAAGCGTAGTAATGTGCAGAGCTTTGCCACATCTACACTTAATTCAATGAATTAACAACAAAAGCCAGTCATTACAGATACATTACAGTTTTAAGGTAAGCATTCCCCCCTGTCCCTCACCTCTTTATTCATTCTTTATCAGGCACCAGTGATACCAGGGCACAAAGAGAATGGAAAATGTTTTCCTTTTTGTGAGTCAAAGGGATGTGGTGTAACCCTCTTGTTCACTGTAGCTCATTATTAGGAAGCGTTAACAAGTCTGTGTTCAGGCAGAGGGAGAATAAGTACACAGTAATTGACTCCTGGCCTCTCTCGTCGCATTAGAGGCCCAATAAAACGCTCTCTGCTTTCACAGGCGTGCAAGATGACTGAGGGAACATGCTTGTCTCATTTGTCATCAGATCCGCCTGAAATAAGCATAAGGCCTCCGCAGATGAACCATGAACTTGAACTTGCATTTCATAATAGACTCACTGTGTCTCTGCATCTTTATCCCCTCACTCTATCATCTGCCTGTGTGGATGAAATAGCGTGTGTGTGACAGTGTTTCACAGCATAAAACAGCATTTTAACATTCAATTGCACACACACACACACACATATATATGCGCACACGTTGGGGGTGTCGGTGCAGAGCACAGCGGCGGTCTGGTAGCAGCTGAGGCTGGCGTGTGTCTGAGCAGGCTCCTTAGAAGCAGGCGAGGGTGAGGGTGACAGCGTCAGCTTGGCTCTCCTAATGAATGTCTCACTTCCCCCGGCACACTCCCTTCACTCTCCCCTCGAAGGCACCTAGCACCCCTCCGCCTACGGGCCCCACATCTCACCGGTCGACAGCTAGTGCCATCATTGGTATGACCTCATGGCCTCCCAACCTCGCCTGCGGAGCCAGTGTCACTTTGGTTTTGGCAAAGGCTGGGGTTCTGGGGGTGGTGTCAGGGCACTGTGAAGGGTAAACAGATTAATAGAAGCTAATGAGAGACAGAGGAGCAGTACAGTTGATACACACAAATTAGTGTTTGTCTTTATCTTTACTGCTTCACTGCTGTAAGACGTTACACGAAGACAGCATGGCAACGCACACATACTCACACACAGGGCTTGTTCTTAGGGAGCTCCCGTCATATTTAAATATTTTTAATTAGGTGAAACCACATATATTCTAGTATTTCTGCTTCCATAAAAGAGTTATCTTCCCTCAGGGGTGTAGCACAAAATTCTGTACTCTGTACATAAATTTAGATGTGTAGAACAATTTTAATTTTTTTCTCAACTTTATTAGTCTTCAGTTGAAAAAGAAACATTATGTACAAAATACTGGAAAAAACAAGGCACCTTTTTCACTCTAGATTAGACATAACCTAGAGTAGTTTGTCTCTCCTAAGATACTATAAAATAATAACTTTTTCTGTGCTTATAAACATAACCAGTGAATGGGCTAATTAGCGACTAACAAAATGATGATCTTCTAATAAAAATGTAAACACCCTTAAGCTTAGAATGTTAGCAGGTTATTCAAATAAATGGTACATTTTTCATGTTTATAAATGATAAAAAGGTTGTTAAAAGGCTGGGTTTGGGGCACAAGCCGCCGAGTGAACAAACCTTGTCTAGTATCTATCTTTCCTCACCTAAGGGCCCTGTAATCTCAGTCCCAACCCCCTAAATCTTTATGTGACAAGTCAGGTGGACGAGGTCCCAGAGAAGAAAGTTGAATAAAAGTTCAAGGCAATTTGTTATCAGAAAACTGATGTTCATGTAAACTGATGATTAACATTAACATTAAAAAACATATGATAGAACTTAACAATGCATAAATGAGAGATGTAATGTTGCAGTTACCTCCTTAGCTGTCGGCACAAGTGTGCTTATGAATGCAGTATGTTTCAGTACGTATCGGTAATATATGTTCAAGGTATTCCTTATTTTGCACCCAGTGCATGGGTGCATATGCTCCAGCCTCCTGTATCCCTGAACAGGGTGAGTGGAGACAGAGAATGGATGTACTGGTAGATAATATCTGTTTTACATGTATTTTTTTAAATTAAATTCATATGATCAACTTATTAATTTATTACTTAAGGGACTAATTACTTCCTCTAAGAAGGTTATGTTTTCAATTTGGCTTGTTTGTTTGTTTGCCAGCGGGATTATGGACCAGTTTTCATGAAACCTGGTGGAAGGGTGTAGCATGGGCCAAGGAAGAATAAAGAATACATTTTATATCTATATCTATAAAATATCTATTTGATATCTATGGCAAAATTACCTGAATTTGTGGTGATTGTTCAACAGCCACCTCAGCCATCACTAATACAGTAAGTATGTAAAAACTAAGCAATGTTGACATTATCCTTACTGATTTTTCCAGGTTGATAAATCACATATATGCCTATTTAAAGGATATTGCGGGCTAGGATCATTTTCATGTCATATACTGTACTCAAATGTAAAATCTGAGCAACAAAATATAATTAAATTAATTCTAAACTACACTATGCGTAGCCGGGCTTTTTCTTATTATGGCACACGCATAAAGTTAAACTTTAGATTTTGTCTTTAAAAGTTCAAAGAAAACAAATACATGTCACATCTGCACTCTGTAACAATATGCATGGATGCTTACAGCATATATTAAAGACCACAGGATTTTACGCAGTCAGAAAAAACCCACTCATTTACATACAGCTCAAGTACAGCGTTTAGTTACATACGTGGCTTAATGAGGTGTGTTGGAACTTACCCTGAACATGTCGGGCTGTTTTTTCAGTGACAAAGTAGAGACACTACCAGTGTTGTTGGTCACTCAGGCACTAATAATGTAATGACTGTGATCACTGGACGAGCATTGATTGTCCCTCACTCCAGTTGTTTCTGTCCTACAAGTAAACATTCACACACGGATGTGGTTGACTGCACACCACACACAAGCTGACATGTAGCACACCAGCAGAACATTTGTTTCAGTTGGTCACTGAGATGTCCACCACATACAGTAATTTCTCTTCTGCTGAGGTCCACTGTTTTTCCACGTCTTGTTGCATACGTCTCCACCTTTCCTTTTTCTTTGATTGCGGGTTTTCAGCGCGGTTATCCAACGCGTATCTCTCCCCTCTCCCCTACTTGAGCAAGGTGACAATTACAGGGTTTCCAAGCTTAGAGGAGATGCTCATCAACATCTATAATCTGTGGGGACCCCTGTCACACTCACGCACACACACACACACACACACACACACACACACACACAAGACCATCCACATACGAAGGCAATACAGAACACACACACACATGCACACACACAAACACACACACTTTACCACCCCCACATGTCCCCTGCTGTTCCTCACTCACGAGAGCAGAGCAAGCAAATCCAGAGACATGACAGACAGACAGACTCACAGACGTATCATTATCCGAGCCTCTCCATCAGGGTGGGTTGTCTGACGATAGCAGGGCTGAGGACCACAGCTTTCAGTCCCATGATGCTCTCTGCATACTAACAAATGCCCAGACACCCACACATTCTGTCAACCCCATCTGTGCCTTTCATCTCACCCTTTACTGTACTACCTGTAATATGGGTCTGTAATGTGCCGAGTTTATCATGTAGTCCAAAGTTAGAATCTTCTTGTCGAGTAAGGCAAGAAATAACAGCAGTGTGTTATTTTCTTCAAGGAGAGGTTTGCAGCTCGGGTAAATTAAAGTTCCCATGATGTCAAAATGGATGTTTAAGAGGTTTTTATCACATAGGTTTTGAATTATACATCACATATATGCCAGTATCTGGCCCAACAATTACAACAAGAAGTCATTTTGAAAGTAATCTTACACAGCCTATTCTTAATGGCAATTCAAACTTTGTCTTTTCCTGGAAAATAATTAAAAACTGTTGATGACTCATCCCACACTTGGGGGCGTGCACTAAATTTGCATCCAGTGAAACGCTTTCTTTCTTATGATGCAGCAGAGCATGGAAGGAAAGCACATCTGTTCACCGGAGCAGACTGGAGAGTTTCTTGGTTTCAGTGTGCAAAAGCACAACTTTAGAATTTTATTCAATGATTTTGCTGAAACTGTATCATATTGCGTGAAGAAAACATTTTCTGGTTTCCCCTTTGATGTCCTCTGGCTCTGTGATTTAATTAAAGCGTTTCCTGATGGATTGACAGTGCTAGTTTTAGCAGCTTACTTGTTGCTAAAGTAGCTAACTGTGAGTTTTAGCTGCTGTCAGCAGGCAACAAAATCAGGCTCAGCAGCCTTTCAGTGAATATGACTGGTCACTGGGATGAATACAGCCTGCAAGACTGACAGGGAATACAGTGCCAGGGTTGTCACTAAAGTAGCCAGCTGTGACTATTAGCTGCTGTTAGTGGGCAACAGAACTGGGCTCAGCAGCCTTCCAGTGAACACAGATGTTCAATGGAATAAAAACAGTCTCTACGACCAACAGGGAATACAGTACTGAGGTTATTTGCCTATTTTCATGATGGAAGGACACCTTGATTTGTTGTTAAAGTAGCTAATTGTGACTGTTAACAGGCAATGGAAGCAGGCTTAGCAGCCTCCCCATGAACACAGCTGGTCACTGGGACTAACACACCCTCTGACATGACAGGGTATACAGTACCAAGGTCATTTGTGGAGTTTCTTCATGCAAAGATAGCTGCTAAAGTAGCTAACTGTGACTATTAGCTGCCATTAGAGAGCAACAGAACCAACTGCCAGACCAACACAGCCTCTGAGCCTTATTAGGTGGTACAGTACCAAGGCTGTTTATGTAGTTTCCTGATGGAAAGATAGTTTTATTTGTTGCTAAAGTAACTTATCTAACCCTTATCTGAGTTTGGTTGGCTGTGAATCAGCCCCTGGGTGCTGCGAGCCAAACCCAGCCTACCCAGCCAACCCTCCTTATAGCTGCCTGTTTTTCAGCTGATTGAAGAAGTTATTGCTTTACTTTTATGACAACAGGTGAGATGAAAAACTCAAGCAATAATTGGAGGCAAAGTAAGCTCTTTTAGCATTACAGCAACTACCATGTTAGTTTTTCCCAAATCTCTCTCAACCATTCTCCACATCTCAACAAGTCCAGATCACTTTCCTACTCTCTGTCTCCCCTACCCCTGTTCCTCTCCTCCTCTCCTGGCGTATAGACCCTGTCTGGACCTAAACAGGAAGGGTGTGGCGCTGAGGTGGCACACCAGGGTCGCGACCTGGCCTCCCTCCCGTCATTAGAGCCTCCAGCTGGGCCAGGACTTCCGTTGATGTGGTCCACCGAGGAGGGGAGGCAGGGGAGGGACATCCCCTTAATTGTACCCTAGGTCATAGCGAAAGGAATGTCTGAGGTCTGAGGCCTTGTTACACGCACACACACACACACACACACATCCAGAAACGCTCATATACACGCTCCCTCTCTTGCTCTTTCTCCTCTGTCTCTCGTTCCTCTGTGTTCTCCACCTCCCATACACCCACCCCTGCGGAGAAGGCCACTAATTGGCACATTGGCTGCCAGTGTGGGTGTGGAGGGAATGTCAGAGCGCCACGCCATAGCAAGGAACCCACAGACATCTCCAGAGCAATATGGGGACCCTGGGGAGAAAGAGAGAGATGAAGAGCACCCTACTTCACAGCTTCCTTTGACCACTACATAATAAAAAAGAAGGTAAAGAAATAAGATGCATTACAGGAGGTCAGCATGTTTTGGTTTTCAAGAGGCACGTACAGCCATTAAAGTGTATTAGCTCAGAGGTATTTTAGCCACATAAAAAGGTCTACCTAAAAGAATCAATATCAGTTTAGGTGTACACTATATTTAGAATATTTTCACAGTTTTTCTTTGCCGTCAGACAGTTTTTTCAAGCCAGATATCGCTCTGTCCAAACCAACCAAACTCCACAGATGAAATCAGTAATTTTACCTCGCAGAACATGGGAGCTGCTGGTGTTCTCCTGCATCAATCTGTTATTTTGTGACTTCGGTGTATCTGAACTATCCTTTTAAAATGCCAAAGTCACACAACAGTACTAACAAACTAACAGACCGAGGCAGTGGCAGATGAGCAATGCTCATGTTCTGCAAGGTAAAATTGCTGATTTTGCTTATGGCTGGTTTGGAGAGAGTGGTATTGTAAAATGGTGTTCTTCAATTAGAAAAAACAGCAAGGTAAAGTGATGAAAATATTCTAAATATAGCATGCACTTTAAGGGATATTGGTTTTAGGTGGGCCTTTTTTAGGTGGCTAAAATAGCTTTTGTTGCTACCCTGTGCACAGCAATACATTGAACATGAATAAGTACCTCATACAACCCTACATCAAATACTCCTTACTATCCCTTTAATGTGAGTAGTCATGGTACATCATGCTGTGAGAAAATTCATAATTCCCTCATTACCTTTGCTGCACAGGCAACAATAAAATATGAGTTTATTTTGAAATATGAGTAATGCAAAGACATTTATATTAAGGAAAAAATCCAGATCCAAAACTAAGTCTCCATCCTCCAGTAACATTATATGGAGGAAGAGCAAATTTGATCCAGAACATATAAAACACTCTGCATTTATTGCCAGGCAGATAAATAAAAGTCCTGTTACAGTTGGGCATTTTTAAAGTTTTTTATGGGCCCTCATCCTCCCTTTTATTGACTTCTCATGCCATCTGGAATGCTCCAGCTGTGAAAAAATTTGTCTACTGTAGTTTGAGGGTTTTCTTTTCCCCCATACATAGCAACATACAGTATTCATAAAAGTACACACATTTTCCTTGACTGGATCAACATGATTTAAACATCAATTTTCAATTATTACATGTATAATATAAATACAATTTTTGTGCAGTTCACTTATTTCTCCTCTGAGAACAGTAACTCCTATGTATTATAATAGCTGATGACTACACCAAGAATTGTAAGAGCTCTCAATGGTGCCCTATTCCTGACATTTAATGGGTATTTTATTGGATTAAAAAGAGGATTTTTTTCTCTGTGAAATTGATTGAGTGAATTCTTAATTTCAAGGACTGCCAGGATACCACAGATATATATGGCTGCGCATGTATTTTAAGAATGTATAGGCATATTTAAGGAGTGTGTGCTTTGTTTTTAGCCACTGAAGCAAAACAGGCTTGTATATGTGCAGAGAGGAATTTTAAAATTTTAGGGTGAGTCTTTGCCATTGCTAGGTCTCACCCTCTCACAGTCCACATACCCAGAATTCAAGACTGAACTATAAACTTTTTTAAGGAATGAGTACTTCTCATGGTCCTTTTTTAAAACTGTACTTTTACCCATTAATTGAGTATATTTTTGAGTTAGTAATCTGCTTCTTGCTTTGCTACATTTGCCATTTATGTTTAAGTTTTCAAGGTTGGAAAAGTGCTTGAATCTTTGATAACATGCTTGAAAGTCCTTGAAATTGTTATTACATTACTTACTTACAATAATAAATTGCTCTTAGACTAAATAGTTTGCTAAAGAGTTATAAAAAGTGAGGCTAACAGTCAACCAAATGCTGAGAGGTTGCCATTTAAATTAGTATTGGCTTGATTTTTTTTTTTTTTTTAATGAAAAGGACTGTATTGAAACTGAAAGCACAATGAGGATCTGATTTAATGTGATGAAAAAATAAAAATGTCCTGAGTATTTTCTTAAATATTTTAAATATGTACTATATAGTATGTATAAACATAAATATATCATTAACCACAGCTGTGAGATCCTGGAAAAGCTTTAAAGTGCTTGAAAAGTGCTTGAATTTGTCTTTAGAAAAGTATGAACTCTGCATCTAGTCTGCTTCAAATGGAGGGATTGAGCATAGTGGGGAGGATCACCTCTACAAGTTGCTAGCTGCCTGGAAGAAAAATAAGCACCTCCTGTCTTTTGACCACGATGGGATGATGACGGAGCAAAATCCAGAACAAGAGGCGGCTGCCAGTGACAGTCCCTGAGTACATCAGGCCACACTTTTTAATACCAAAATCTGCAAAAGACAAATTTAGCCTACATTGTGAATTGTTTGCTTTATCTCCACAAGCACATTGAAGTTTCATTTACAGCACTACAGGTGCAAATGTAGTTAACTAGTTAATATTAGCTGCTTTATTTTATTCTCTCACATATAACAATAATCTTTGTTGTTACTGACATTAATTTTCTTTGTAGCTAGTGGTCTGTTGGGCTTTTAAATTGGTGTGCTTTAGAAAGCAGTTTAAAGTAATGCCAACTTCAACATTCATATTATTTTCATGAGTGCAGTACAACCTAAAAAATATTAAAATGGAAATGAACTTAACTGATTTATTATTTAATAACAAGGTACTTTTAACTTTTACTTGAGTAGGTTTCTCAATTTTTTTTTTCCATTTTTACTTGAGTTATTTTTTCATGGGAGTATTTCTTCTTTTGTTCTCTTGAGTACAGTTTTTCTTTTTTGTAATGCTTAATTTTGTCAATACATATAATTCATGCATCAACATTTCAACACTTTTTTTTTGGACATTTTGTGTTATCCTTCACACTTATACAAAATACAATGCTTACAGATATGATGAATACAGTAATGCAAAAAATAAATATGTAGATAAAGATGTTTGTATGTCAATATATATTCACATGTACACTGCATTCATATCTCCATGTTATACACAATGTAAATCTAAAAAAAGGAAAAGAAAGAAAAGAATAAGTAGTAGAGTAAAGTAGAGTCTAGATTTTCAGTGTTCTACCCACCACTGATGGCAGCGCATAAGGCCGACTCAGCGTCTGCACACTGTCTGCTCTCTCTGTCTGTCTCTTTGTCTCTTGACTTTGTATATTCTCAGGAAAAAAAAAGGTCCCTGAACAGAACATGTGACACATGCCCATCATAAAAGCACCCCAGATGATCAGATGAAGGTCACCGTGAAACAATGGCAATTCTTTAATCTGAGACTAAGAGCAGGCTGGTAGGTGGCAGGGCTGACATAAAGACAAAAATAGAGTGGAGACGAGGGCTGGTTGGAGTGGGTGGGAGGTTGGGAGTGGGTGGCTATTGGTGCATTTGAACTCGTGGTGGGCTGAGGTGCAGGGGGCCCAAAAGGAGGGAGCACAGGTCAGGGACTGATAGCCCACAGGGCTGGTGGAGCCTCGGCCCGTAGAGCGCGCAGCCAACTTTCCAGTCAACACATGAGTCAGTCAGCAGAGATGCGCCCAAAATAAATGGCTTCCCTGTTCCAGGCGGAACCACACCCTCTCGTGGTTTCTTAGAGGGCAGCGTGGGCAGGCTGGGCGACCGCCCCTCTGGGGTTTCTGGGGCCGGGGATGGATCTGAACGGGGGAGGTGGCAGAGTTGAGAGGGGGAGAGAGGGGGTGGGTGGTGAGTGGGTGCTGTGAGGAGCATGGGGGCGTGTTTGAGTTCCCAAAATGGCAACATTAGGGTGAGGAGCTGGCAACCCCTCAGTCTTTTCATTGTTTATTGTTTACCCGCACCGCGGACAGTAAACAATGGCACGCCCTCTCTTTGGGCACTCTGTGGCTGAGGCTGGAGCTGAAGCTGACCCTGGAGATCAGGCAGTGGGCAGGGCTTCCTCCAACTCCCAACCTTCCCCGTTCCAACACACCACCAGGCCTCCATGGACACACTTAAAATCAGAGTCGCTGTCTTTTCTCTGCTTTGTTTTTCATTCACTGCTTCATAATACACACTGTTAATCAACAGTTTTCCTCTTTTTGCTTTTCATTTTCACTTTTTATTGTTCAAAGTCCTCTATGAGGGACATTCGTCTGTTTACGTTCTAAGTGCCCTCTAAGTAAATTGGAATAAGTATTGTATGTTATACTTACAGATGCTTAACACTTGAGTTTGAGAGCCTAAAAATAACTGTAGAGAGTACTTGCAAAGTTATTTTAGATGTACTCTTGGTATAGAATACTCAGAATTATTATGTCAAACAACTACATATTTTCAAGCAAATATGTGTTTTCTACACAACTTTAATTTAAGTTGGGCTAACTAATGTGACATTCCTTATAAATTAGAATTTCATAGTTGTATTTACTTGAACAACAATCGCATTTACTACCATTAAAACATTAACATAAGTAAAGATTAATGACGTGTCTCCACATCCTCCCACTGTACAAAAATGAAGCAAAAATATCCCAGATACGTGCGCTCAGGGTTGGAGCCGCAGTATCGAGTTCCTGCCCACACAGTCGGCGGACTCAGTCAGAGCAGGGCTCAGCTGTCAATCACGATGGGAAACCCAGTTTTTATAGCATCAGATTAATTAAAACCAAACTGATCAGGAAAATGAACACTTGAGCAAATATCAGTGTGAGAAGAACTAACTAAAATGACAGATGTATACTTTGATGTTTTAGTTTATCCTATCCACTAAACTGGAGAGGGCAGGGTTTATGACTTGTACTGCAGCCAGCCACCAGGAGGCGATCAAGATGTTCTAGCTTCACTTTTGGGGAACTCTTATGTCATTCGTCTTTATATCTGTCGGTGATTAAAACTACATGGACGCTGCTCATTAATCAGGGGCCTTGAACTTTTCTGGTCCCCGTTTCCAGCTCCCTCTGGCCAGTAACATGGTGTCAAAAATATTATATAACCCAGCCAGCAAAATTATTTTATTTAATATTTTTTTTATAGTTGTTTCATACCAACTTAAACTATCCTTTTAACTGAATTCAACTAAAATAAAAACATAATTCTATTTCAAAAATGTGTTGTACAGTATATGTATTTCTGAAGGATTGCGTGTTGCAATTTGCTGATATTATACATTATTACACAAAAGAACAGAATAAGGGAAATACGAGTGTGTGTCCAGTTAGTGTACAAACTATTTATAGAAACTACTGTTTGCATTTTTTTACAGTATGACAAAAGAATGTAAAGAAATATTGTGCTCTCTCACAGTATTTGCACGTTGATCTTGAGTTGGTCCCCCATGACAATAACGTTAGTTATTAGTTATTTTTATTTCTTCTACAACAACTGATGTCTGCACCAATACAGAACTCTATCATTTTTTAACAAAGCAAAAATGGATTCTTCTGATTTTGGGGAAGCAGTTTTTGGTAACAAAGTTTGGAGAAGAGGCACAAAGAGCTGAAAACAGAGTTGGGCTGCACGAGGTGTCACTGGCTTATATCATTCCGTCTCAAGTCATGAAGCAGCTTGCTGAATGCTGAAGCTGATCTCCACTTGTCTCCTGACAGGACAAGGACACAGGTTGTTTGACCAGAAACCGGAGGTTAGATGCCCTTATGACACTTCGCCCTCCTCTTATATGTTGTTCTCACTCTATCTTCCTCTTCCTCTTATTCTCTTCTCCTTCTTCTTCTTCCTCTGTGTATGTGTGCATGTTCCTGCCCGTGATGGGTCTCGTTAGCTGTCAAGTGTCATCTTTATTAGCGCTCTCGGTGAGTCAGAGGAGTGACGAGAGAGAGAGCCGGGAGTCGGTCTTTCATTACCCCTGGCGACGGAAGTGTCATTCTCTCCATCTATTATTCATATTCTCTTTAATTTAACCAGGTAGAAGTGGCCTCGCAGCACACAGCGCTCACAGATACAGTGAGTCACCCTGGCAAGACAAACATGGACAGGGAGTTTTTTTATTTGAAGCCGTTCCCAGTGAGGCAATCTGCTTGCTGGCTGTCAGGAGACAGAGCAATTATATGTTCGACTCAAGATTCAAGACTTCAAAAATGTAATGATATGAGTGCCATCTGTTAAAAATATTGTGTATCATTGGCACAAAGTTATCAAAATATTACTGTATCAGATTCAGTCCAAACTTTGAATCCATGAAAGGCTTGATGTGATTGTTTATATTAATACAAAAGCACTAAAGCCTCTCTGCGTTTCATGCTTGAAAAGAGAAAATGCTAATCATTGCACAATTAATTACATGAATATGATAAAATTGTTGTTTTTCCTTTGTTTGTTATTGTGTTTTTTCTCTTTGCAGACATTTCTTAAATTTGCTCAGGGAAAAAAAATGAAATCTTCAGGGAGTACCACCTTGCCTGCATTAGATAAAAAAGATCAAACTGTAAGCATACACCCTTTAATCCAAAACACACACACACACATAAACACACACTCAAAAATCCACTCAAAACCAGCCCAAAACACACACACACACACTCACACACACACACATTCACTAAAGCCTTTAGGAGCTCCAACTTCTCAAAGTTGGAATGATAAGAAGTACAAGGAGAGCAGAAAAGAGTGAGACAAAGGAAGAGGGAGATAGAGAGGGAGAAAAAAAAAACATTACATCTGCTAGCCTAGAATTAGAGCGTGAATGTATTGTCACTCAACTGAATGTTGCAAACTCCAGGTTCCCTCAAAAACAGGGACGTCTCCCTCACCGCCTTTTCCCCCCGAGGACTGGGTGCGTTTGGGGAGATAATTGACGAGTCCCCTGGCATGCAGCACCACACTCAGCGACTCACAAAGCCTGGCTCACTCTGTGTGTGTACGTCAGTGTGTACGTCAAAACAACAGACTGGAAGAGAAGAGAGTGTGTGTGTGTGTGTGTGTGTGTGTGTGTGTGTGTGTGTGTATGTGCGTGGATGTGTCCGCGTGCGCTCCAGCGTGTGTTTATCAGAGGAGGGAGGAGAATAGGGTGATTATTCCTTTCTTTGTGTAGCATAATCCATTTCCGCTAAGCTTGAGAGAGCACCCAGGAGTAATGAGAGATGAACCTGAAAGAGCCAGACTCCATGAATACAGTTCTGAGGAAGGCCTGCGCTCTTTCTTTTTTCTTTTCATCCCTCCCTCTTTCTCTTTCCTCTCCTCTCCTTCCTGCCTCTCCATCCCTGCGCCTGCCTGTGGAACATTTCTGTGTTTGACTAACAACTGTTGTGTCTGAGCTTCAACTTCTTCTTCTTCGTGTTCTCAAACTATAAGATGGCTATGCCAGATCCAACGTGATGGATTCAATTCCATCTTTTCTTTTCTTTCTTCCCTTCCTTTTTTTCAAATAAAAGAGCCAACTGCCTGCCAGAGTAGAGGAATTGTGGGTATCACAGCCATTTACAAGAGGAAAGTTTAGAGGGAAAGTTCTGTTGCAAAGTAAACTTGTATTTGGAATCAGAGTGTTCTATTCCGAAATGTGTGGGCATCTTTATCAGTAATTCTGTAATTATGATGTTACATGTTATCAAATATCACAACATCTTTACAATATTTTCCATGTCCTTTACTTTTTAACAGTGCAGTGTTCATTTTCAGCCAATGATTTCAAAGAATATAATGCAGGAATTTAGTGGAATTAACTAATCTTTTCTCATTAAATTAACATAAAAAGCAAGTTTTACTTATTCAAGTTAATTAAAATTTTAAATATTATTATTAGTATAGTCTTTATTTTCAGAACTTAGAAACATGAGTTCTTCTAACTTGAAGTCTTTTCACTTGAAATGATAAGTTGAATGAATGTACAGTATAAAGTTCAATCAACTCATTAGATTAAAGCTACTGCAAGGACCTTTCACATTTTGTTGATTTTGGAGGCCTCTGTGGACAAAATAACCACGAAATGCAGCATCAAAAATGTAAAATGCAAACACAGTCTTGTTTCATTTGACTTCACGGAGAATCCGGCACAGTGGCACGCATTAAGAACAGCTACACAGAAAAAGCCAATCCTTTAGCAGATGGTCTCATTAACTTACGCAGGTCATAATGAGGCATTAATAAGGCAGTAATAAAGTGACACTGTTTCATAATCAGATGAAAACTCCTTGTCATTGCTTTAACATAAATACATAAGTTTATTAATTTAAGTTAATTAAATTTAAGTTATTTAGTATTTATTTTCAGAACACCTCAGAACTTATAAACATGATTTGTTCTCACCTGAAGCCTTTTGATTTGAAATGTTGAGTTGAATGAATGTACTGTACAGTTTAATCAACTCATTAAATTAAGTAAAAAAAAAACATGATCAGTATATTAGCAGACTTCCCAGCATGCATTGTTTGAGGGTTATAACTCTCCTGAGACCCTTCTTTTTGAAGAAAATGTATATGATGAAAACTTGCTTTGTCTCTAATACACTTTAAAATAAGTCATAGCTGCTTGTTTTCACAATAATGGAAACACTGCAAACCAAGATGAAGGTTAGTACTGAATTCAGTCCACCAATATACATGTAAAATTTAATAAATTTAGTGGAAGCAGTGTCACATGTTGTCTCTGTTACCTCAACTTGTCTTTTCAAATGAAGTCAACTTAAAATTTTAAGGCAGTCTGTTCTTTTGTGAAGTTAAAACAAATAATTTCTTCTTTTTTTTTTTTTTTTTACAGTGAAGAAGAGCTTTAGAAGAAAACTAAATGACATAAATCCATACCATAATTAATATGTATTGGTAAAATGTTCTAAAATTTGCAGCACAAACATTTTGCATTTACATTGTTGCTCTTTTCACTATCAATGATAATAATAATGATAATAATAATCAAAAAAACTGCTAACAACTAATTTATCCAGGCCTGCCCTGCCTTTTAAGCAAATATGTTTTCACACATTCTAAATCAGTGTACACAAATGAATGCAGCTGACTTTATTTCATTTTTTAACATTACAGCTAATTAATGTAAATATCGCAGTGATCAGTTGCATTAAAAAAAGATGTTTGAGTCACAAAGTGACACTAAACCAAAAATGGCTAAAAAGTGCATCTTGGAGCGTCGCTGGAGTGTCGCTCCAGACTATAGAAACATTTCAATTAAAAGCTCTGAGCTTCCTGTAAGAGCTGCCAAACTGAAGCTATAAATACTCACAACGGGCCGGTCTACTTGTCTGCTTGTTTACTTGGTCAACATGTCGCACAGCTCGCATTTATTCATTTAGTTTGTTTATTAATTTTGCAGAAGTTGTGGCATGGAGCTTAATTTAATACAGTCTCTTAAAGTATAATTTCCACAAGTTTCTTTCTATCAATCAAACTCTAAAACAGCTCTAGTCTTCTTTATGTCAGGTGAAACAGACTTTCTGTGCTCATATGTAAAGTAATGCAGAAATATGAGACATGGTGTTTATTCTGCTGTGGTTTTATAAAATCCGTCTCCCCTATACTCATCAGAGGAAAAAGGGAGAATCCAGTCAGACACAAAAAATGATGACACAGGGCCAAGTTCCCTAATATTCTGACTGGAACCATAAATACTTCCCCTCTTAACAGATTGAGGAAGCTGTCATATCCACATTTGCCCGGGGACAAATTCATTCATAGGAAAATAAGAAGAACAGGCCTGCACACATAAGACGACGTCTCTCAACGTCAAACATACATATTAGAGAGACGCTGTGTGAGTCACTGAACAATCATCACTTCATCAAACTGACAACAATAAGATACATGTTAACATGGACACTTTTATTTCCTTCATTTTCCCCACATGAAGCCTATAGATGAGGCCAAATTTACAGGGAACAGGCGCAAATGTTTGTGTGATATTGGCCGTTTCTGTGTGAATGTGTGTGCGTGTGTATGTGCACTCCAGCATATGTGTGTGTGTGTGTGTTAGAGAGGGAGTGCATGCCAGCAGAAGACTCGGCTGTGAGTGCAGTAGGCTCTCGCGCTCAGTCGGTTTGTCCCTGCTGTGTGCGCTCCCACCCAACGCCTCCATTCCCGACCCCCTGCAGAGGCCTCTGATTGCCGTGGAAACCGCACTTAAGGAGAAAATTAGGATTGCCTCCTCCCTAATTTAAAAGTACGGCTTAATTGGTTTCATTTATTACAGATGGAAATGCAAACTGAATGTTGTGCTATCTGATTTCATAGGTGTGCTTATTTGCTTAGAGAGACGAGATGAAAATAAATTAATCAAAAATCGTAACAGCAATTTAGATGAAGGGAAGCTGCTGCTGCACCGCTAGAAGACAAATAAAGAGGAAGCGACGCAAAAACACACAAAAGCAGACAAGCAGAAATGTGTACAAACCTGCAACACATGCAGGCAGAGATGGACACAAATAAATCAAAAAGTATCTCATTACAAACTACAAATATTTGCTCATCAAATGTCTAAAATATTAAATACTGGCATGGAAAGTAATTTGCATTTTGAAAATATAAAAATAAATTCTATACAAACTGATATCGCATTTTAGATATGGGTCAGACCTGATCACCCCTACACTGAAAAATGAGCTCTGCTAAGATTTGAAGTAGCCAATCAGGATCAGAGATGAAATGGTATAAAAATTTCACATATTTCATATCACGATTATAGTGACGAAAATTATCAGAGTTATTATTATTATCACAGTATTGTTAATATGTGCTGAAAATCTTCCAAAAGTACTGATACACAAAAATTTTTTTTTGAAAGTTTTATTTTGAAAACCTCACAACCATTTGAAATGGCATTATGTTTTCACTTGATGCAAAACAAACCCATGTTCCTGCTGTTTCTGCATCTCAGAGACTGTTGCTAACTTCGGGTGATGCAAGACTATATTTAGCATGAGTCTCTAAGTCCAGTAATAAAAAAAGATATCATGCTAATTACAATTTGAAAAAGTAATACTACAGGAAGTTTCACAGTTTATCATGAAACCAATTATCACTGAATCCCTGCTCAGGACGTCTTGGAGGTGGGAGGCTGTGACTTCAGGGGTTTCAGTCCGTCCTCACCAGAAAAACAGCCATGTAGGTTTTCTGTGCAAGCATCTTTTTTTTACATTTATTATTAAGTGGTTATTTCTAGTGGTCATAATAATTATGAAGGGAGCAATATAAAGTATACAGTATACAGAATTAGTCAAAAAGACATCAGTAATATACTGAAACCGTTTCATAACCAGTTAAAAACTCCTTGTAGCTTTAAATGGGGCTTTAACATATTTAATTTACTGTTTATGGCTCCAACTTGCCTTTTTGGACTGCAGTACTTATTTCTGAACATCAGGGTGTTACATACTTCTCTTCTCTTTAAAGCTTTAAGTTATTTAAGTTATCTTTCATGAGTGGTGTCACTTAAAAGACATAACCCAAACCATGATTTTTTTCCTTAACCCGACCAAGTAGCTTTGGTTTCTGAATCTAACCAAACTGTGACTGTTTTCACAACATTAACCCATGTTTTTAACATGACGTGACTTATGTCTTGTGGCTTACATCACGTACTTAAGGTCCAGTGTTGCCTGTCGCGGGGAGTCTCCAGTTGTCACATATGTCATTTTGGGAGTCACAGGCAATTAACTTATTCTGTCATTTAGATATGAGGACGTGTTGGCGGGTTCTATCTGGTACATGTGTTTGTTATTTGCACTTTTATTTTGTTGTATTTTAGTGTCATCCAGTAATAAGTAAGTAATTTTCATTCTTATTATTATCTACAATGTACATTATCTTATACAAAATAACTTTATTACTTCTTAATATCACTGGCATTTCAATGGCATTGCCAACACTCCTTTTTTTTAGTTAACTTTTTAATTAACTTATCTTACTTGTTAATCAATTGTGAATCTATTTGACAGTGTTTCTTTGCATTTACTCTTTACACACTTTAATTTCATATATATTTCACTTTGTAGTTAATATTGTTTAATTCTATATTGCTGTGATTTTGGAACAATAATTTCTTTTGTGATTAATAAAGTTTTATCTTATCTTATCTTATCTTAGCTTATCTTAGCTTATCTTATCTTATTTTAACTTACCTGCAATATCTGATCATATTTTGATAACACCAAACACCAAAGCAGCTTTCTTCAAGCTACTGGTCAAGAACATAAATGAAATATGTGACGATACAAGTGACGATAATGTATTTCAAATATTTTAAGTACACAAATACGAGCCCTTAAAATGTTTTGCAACAAATTGCATCTTAATACTTCTGCACAGCAAAATACAAATGACAAAATACTCAAACGTAATCAAATAGGTATTTTAAAGGCATTTAATTAAATACTGCCCATCTGTGCATACAGTGCACACACACAAAGACACACACAGACCCATACAGCACTTATCCTCATAGAAATGCCCTTCAAGGTACACTCAAGTGGGTTGAGTGTAGATGTGGAAAATTACTGCTCTGATGCGACTACCCCTTTCACAATCAAGACTGCAGCCTGTGGGCTCTCTGCAGGTATATTTATCTCTTGTGGCAACCAACCTTACATACATCCAGACATGCAGACAGAATTGAATACTAAAAAAAAAAAAAAAAAAGCATTTTCATATACAAACATGTTCAGTACCTCTGCATGTGCCCATGAGCATGCACATCTGACATAAACATGAACACAAGTACACATAAACAATTTTAAAGTAGACAAAAACACCACTCTACTGCTCTGGTCATCTCCCCCGACATTCCCTGGACCCCGGGGTGTGTACGGTCCCACCCGAGGGTGACAGCGGTCAGTGGTCACCTCTCTCTTACTGACTGGTTCTGTGTTGAACCATGACCACACCATCACCACACGACGTCCTGGGGCCAGGTGAGCGTGCCACTATCCAGGGCACAACACAAACATCGCTCCAGTCTCGTCTCTGTACATATACGCACGGGGGGCAAGCAGCGGGGCATGAGCGGTTAAAGTTTATTTCTGGATGTATTCATTACACAGTGAAAGGGTTGCAGTTGGGGCTAAGCAATTGTGGCGCCAGCGTGTGATTGTGGCAAGACAGCCTGACCGCCCAAAAATGGCTGAGCTAACAGGGACAGGAGAGCAGGCGAGGTTTACACTTGCACTCGCTAGCCTTTGGCAAGTTGTCTCTACAGCGTCCCCGCCTACCAACACACCTTATGATGATTATTCGCCTCACTGAAATGCTGCACGCTGCAACAGTTTGTTGATGGATCACAAAAAAAGAGCCAGAGAGCGAAAGGGCAGAGAGAGGAGAGACGCAGAGAGATCAAAAGCACAGAATCTGAGTCTCCGAGCCTTTTCTGTTGAAACAAATAACTTCATAAGAGACAGACACCAAGCCATCACATACTCCTGCACACTCTGAGAAATAAAGCTGCTAACTAGAACCATAAAGGGTTCTTAAGCTTATCCCCATAGATCTTATCCCATTTTGGTTCCTGGTAAAACCTTTAATAAAGGTTCCGCTTGGAATCCTTTCAGCGAGTTCTACCTAAAACCCAACATCCAGGCTTATACCTAGAACTGTTTGTAAAAGGTTTCACCCAGACCTCCTTATGAGAGGTTCTACAGAGAACCATTCTATAGTGTAATAGGTTCAGAAACTACTGGTTTGGGATAGAACTTCAGCCTATCAGAAAGAACCTTTTTAGAATCCTTTTTTTCCATCTGGAACCTTTGTGTGTGCTGATAAGAACCCATCCAAGGGCTTCCACCAAGAACCTATTTATATCCCAAAGGTTTCATCTAGAACCCACCCAGGGGATTCTAATGCCAACCCTTTTCATAAACCTTCCAAAAAAAAAAAAACGTTCTTTGCATTAAAATTGTTCCGAATGAAACCCTTAGTCTCACATAGAACTCTTGACAAACCCTTTCTTACAAAAAGGCTTCTTCAGAAGCAAATCCTTCTGGGTAGAACCTCAGCCTATTAGGAAGAAGCTGGTTCTACCAAGAACAGTTTTATATTTGAAGGGTTTTATCTAGAACCCACGCACGGGGGTTCTACCACCAACCACCTTATATTCCAAGGGTTTCATCTAGAACCCACCCAGGGGTTCTTTTAAGAACTCTTTTATGTTCCAAGGGTTTTAACTAGAATCTTCAAAGGGGGTTCTACCAAGAACCCTTTTATGTGTATGGTAAAAAGTACCCTTGATGAAAGAGTTGTCCTTATCCTAGAGGAATTCTTTCAAAAAGGTTCTTTGGATAAAAAGGGTTCTTAATGAAACCGTCAATCTTACAAAGAACCTCTGATGAACACTTTCTTCAAAAAGAGGGTCTTCATAAGAAATGATTCTAGGTGGAACCTCAGCCCAAGAAGAACCATCTTGGAACCCCTTTTTTTCTAAGAGTGCACAAAGAAATAATAAGCCACAGTGACTGGAGACAGACAGCGAGGCAGAAATTGCGAGAGAAAGAATGACGGAAGGGTAAAAAGTGAGAAACGGATAGAGGAGAGTTAAGAGAAACTACTTCTTAGGAGAAGTAACTGTGCTCAACCTCCGAATGCTGAGAGACAGAGAGAGCAGTTTATTTGATGGCTCTGTATGTTTGAAACGGTGAAAAACTTGCTCCCATCACCTTTGCCTTTCTATGGCCTGTGTTGCTGAGGGTGTTTCACTCTGAGATGTTGTGTAGCTGTTTTGTGATGAGAACACCCTGAGGGAGACACAGCGGGACACGGGGTGTTAGGGTTCAGCTGTGTTTGCTTGCTTACAACCCGAGGAGGAGAAAAAAAAACACAGAGACATAAAATCAATGATGAGACTGTTAGTGGAGGTTTAAAAGGGAGCGTTTAGAGAGGATCCCTGGGTGGAAGGTGATGTAGTTGCAGTTTGTAAAAAGCATGTGATCCAACTCCACGCTGCAAGAGCGCGAGGGGCAAGACCGCTTCTATGTGAAATTGCGGTTTTCGTGTGAAAGCATATAGGAGTGATTGAGCCAGAAGATGAGTGAGCTTGAGAACATGTGTTGATCTGTGTTTTTTTTTTTTTTTTTTTGGGTATTTATGTGAACGGGTGGGGAGTTGTGTGTGTATACGTGCGTACAAATGCTAGTGCTCTGGTTATCAGTCTTGTGTGTGGTTCAGGATGATAAATCGCATCCCATTCTTTAGCGGTGACAGCTCTTCGTGGCAGCAAATCTGATTCTGGCCTCTTAAATCAAGACATGTGGTTGAACGGAGGCTGTGAGATCTGAGGTTTGCGATGCCTCTCAAAGAGAATGTCTGAATGGGCCTTTTGATAAGAAAACAGCTTGAAGCCATCCCACACAGGCATGAAAACAGCATGCACCTCCCGTGTGAGAGCCAAACAGATTGGAGGGGATGCGATGCTGGATCTGTTCCTATTACCCAACGAGCCAAGTGCGCAGAGTGATTGACAATGATTAAGTGTAAGAGGGTATGCTAGTGTCATTCCCTGAAACATATTTCCTACTTGTCAGTGTGTAGGAGGGTTGGGCAGAGCCTGTCCATCAAAAAAGACAGGATGAATACATGCTCTCTATCATTTGCAGATCTTATCGCTCTGGATCAAATTACTGTCTAACAGGATACCTGAAGTCTCCTCTGATGTTCTCCCTCCTGCATTGGTTAAAGTGTATTTTATTATTTTTTTTAAAGTGAAGGTCAGAATAACAATAAAAGGGTATATCACAGATAAAAAAAACTCCTCCAGCTTTGGAATGTGATCATCCAAGTCTCAACTTGGAATCTGTTGTGGAGTCCCTGCCAAGTTTCAGGAAAACAGCGCTTGTTGACAAGTTGGTTGAATCGTGATCAAGGCACCTGCCACATTGAGAACCTGAAACAGGCACCATTTGGCGGTTCACGGGGTCACTCGTTCTGTGTTGCGGAGAGGAAGCGCGTGCCAAATTCTCCTTTCAATCATATAGTGCATGTAGAGAATACCACCCACTTTTACACTCTTGGTTTTGGATCAGATGGAACAAACAAACTTAGATGTGCTTATTAGTGGCACCCTTTTCTCTATACTGCACACAGTTTTCATTAAGAGTTCAGCACCTTGTGTTTGAGCTGTGTCATTAAGGACCCACTGTTCAGTATTAGCAGCCTGCTGGCTCAAGTTTGTGTTATATGTTTTTCTTCACTGCGACTACATTGTAAAATATAAATACTAAATTGAAGTGATTATGGCAATTTGAAACTAATCACAACAGTATACTTTCAAACATGTGGGAAACAGAACCAAGTCAATTATTCTTTATTTATTTCAAAACCACCTGTTCAGCAATTTGCAAGAAATCATCAGTAGAGTGGCTTTGATGGTGGCTATCATCTCTCTGTTTTGTTGGGCATTTGTCAAAATTTGAAATTCTGTCTTTTACCGCATGTGAACCTCTCCCTGATGTTTCTTGGATTAAATCAAATGAAATAAAACTAAATTCATTCAAACTTCCTCACCAGTCAGCGCAGAAGTGATGTAAAGGTATTGTTTTTACAGGTTTTTCTAAAATATATATTCTGAAAAATAATGCTTTAGCCATTATGTGCGGCAGATAAAAACACAGCCATCTGGATACAGTATTACTCCACACCTGATGGTTGTCAAATCCTGCTGATCTCTGAGCTCATTAGCAAATGTTCCTTTGCAACTAAACTCAGTGTCGTAGTGACAGTGCAAAAGAGAACACTGCATTTATTTAAAACTGAGAAAACTCATAATTTCAAGGACACTGTTTTGTTTGAAGTTTTGAAATAAACGAAACAACGTTTTGCTGACCAATGGTCTTTTGTTGAGATCATTTACTCCTCTTTTTTAGATAAATTTGAACCTTCAGAAACCAACCCAGTTTTTCGAAAAAATTGATCTTTGAACCTGACGTGTCATTGCTGTTTTTTTAGACAAACTGAAAACAACCACGTGATGCATCTATCATAGTGGTTATAATGGATGCTAATTTGCAACACTCATCCCTACAGGGGCTTTTGTCAAAAACACAGCAAATTAAGCACACCTTTAAATTTGTTAAATTACTAAAACTAAACATGAGTACATGTTTGTTGTTGAATTAACCAGGATTTGATAGCTTTCTTTAAAGTGGTGAAGTTTGCAGCGGATTTCAAGTGTGCAGGTAGTGAATACAAAGACTTGTGTCCTTTCACAGAAAAAAAAAGGTGTCTGAGCAAAAGATGTTTTGCAGAATGTAACTTTACAGCTGCCACTTGAAGCTGCTCTGGTAGATCTGCTTTGTAGTTTCTGAATATATTCACAGAGTGGCTGAGGGACAAGTCCATTTAAAGATTTATACAAAAGCTTTGCATGTTGAAAATCAGTACATTTTGCAAAACTAATAGATTTTCAAGACATGCTTGTAAAGACACTCTTTACAAAGGCTGGTTGGACTGAGCGTATGAGTCAAACCATAGGACAAACGTGAGAATACCATTGAGTTTAGAAACAGCAAGGCACAGTCAAATGTCAAACAATTTCATATCATCTTAGAACAGTTCAGGTTATTTGGGAGTTCACTCAACAATTTTTGAAATACAGTTTTTTTGGTGGTGGTGGGAGGGTCTAAAACTCAAAGATCCAAGTTTATCTAAAGAAGAAAAGTAAATTATCTCAACAAAAGATTAGTAGTTGGTAAAACGTTTTTTCAAAACTGAAGAAACTGAGTTTGGCGGAAACCTCAAACCTCTCTTAGAATAAGTTGCTTTGGGATTTTGAGTTTCATACTTTAAGATAAGTTGTGGTTGCTTGTTTTCACATGAAGTAAATTAATGAATGAAGAAAAAATAATAACTGTGTCAGTTAACTGCTTTGTTACCTGAGACAATGGAAAAAAGTTGTTGGTTCAACTCAATATCTTCAGCTTATTGAGCATATTTTGAGAAGTATGACTGAATCAATCATTACAAAATCACTTCAGCTTGTCTTTTCAAATTAAGATAAGACAAGACAAGACAAGACAAGACAAGACAAGACAAGACAAGATAAGATAGACTTCATTGTCCTGAAGGGAATTTGTCTTGGATACATGCAGTACCCGCTGTTAAAAGATACAAAAAGTTTATACATACAGTTCCTACAATCCATACACAGAGCTGTCGCTATTCACAGTCTCACACACTCAGTACCTGCAGTACATGTACAGACTGCCATCAGCCAACAAATGACACACTGCCCACTGCACAACACATCTGTTTTATAAAGTCATCAAAAAAATGACATAGTTATGTTAAAAAAAAATGTCACCTTATGATTTTAAGCCAGCCTAGACACTGACTTTCTAACTCTTTTAAGTTAAAACAGTTTTGTTGATTTTGTTTGTTTGTTTGCTTGTTTGTTCAAAAATCTCTTGAAGAAAGCTGCCTGGAAATTTAGCATTGTCTTTTTTTTCTTTACAGATGATGTGCTCATCTGTAATGTAAAATAAAAACTACACCAAAAAATATAACTTTAAAACAAGCATAAAAAAATCATAGAGTATCTTTTAAAAATCCATTAATGGTTGCATTTTGATTTTCATGCCACACCTGACTGCGTGACTATGACACGAATTTCTTACAGACATGACAAGACATATTAAAATATAATTAATAATGCAGTCACAATTAATCCAAAATAAATCAAAGAACGATATAAAGAAATATGAAAACTTTTTTGTCTCATAATTTACTTCAAAGAATGAATAGCTGTCAATAACAACAAATGGCCACAAAACACCACCTGAGGCTGATTTTTACTGCTGAATCTCTGCATAACAAAGACTTCTATATGTGTGCTATTTAATTAGTAAAAACAGAGCTTAGCTCTGCCATCCAGGCAGCGTTGAGAGAAAGCGAGGAGAGTACTGAAGGGGGTAACAACAGTTGCAGACTTTGCTCAATGTTCTTTTTTTTTTTTTTCTAGGAGCTTCCTCTCAGGTACGCTGAGAAACGGCATGCAGCAGCAGCAGCCGCAGCAGCAACAGCAGCAGCCGCCGCAGCAGCAGCAGCGGCGTGTCTTTGGCTGACCTATTTAGGTAATTGCACTCTTCATTAAAAAAACTCCATCTGCAAGAGAAATTACACTTCCCCAATGGAATCTAGGTAACATAATCTCCCTCCGGCGGACTAATTGCATGGCATGATAACCTCATAGGCTCGGCCTGTTTAATTTTTCATCTCTTTTCAAATAATTATGGATCAGTAGAGAGAGGTATTGATTTGATTCATTAACTTCCTACACTGAGCCAAGGTTAACGATTACACAGATCCCCAATTACACAGTAAAGATCCACTGGTCTATTTGCTTTGATTGGCTTCCACTTTATTATTGGCAAAGGTTGTGTTGAAACAATACACAGATTTGGTAGCGGGGGAGCGGAGGAGCAGGTGTACAGTAAATGCACCGTGCCTCACAGCTATAAGCACATTATTGACATGTAAAATGAAAGTGTGCAGCTGAATAATCTGCTTTAGAACAGACTGCAGCAATATTTTCTGTAACACAGGGTTGCATTCCCACCAGTGAGATGTGTCTCTCCACCGCTGGCATCTTTTTTGCTGCACGCTTAATGGGAAGGACACACTGTTGCACATCCAAGCCTGAAAGCGAAGCGTGTTTTGTTGAGAAATTGAGAGCATTTCAATAAATGAGTCTCACAGCAGCAATGGGAGCCACATTTCCACCTTGCACTTTGCTCAAACACCTGCTGTGCTCTAGTTGTGAACAAACAGGTCTTTAGAAGACAGGGCCTCAGGCAGGGTGAACAGGCAGAGGAAGCGGTTCAGGCTTTGACTCCGGGGTGTCTTACTTAACGCGCAAAAGAAAGGTTTGAGGGCATGTGTGAACGCTACTGTAAAGAACTGATCCCACATCATATATTTTCTTTTTACAGTAAATAGTTTTGTAACACAATACAGTGATGTAATGTTTTACATGTACGAAACTATGGAACCAATTGCTTTGACTTTATATTCCCACAGCTCTATTTCAAACCATAGCTCACTTCCCACACTGCGCTGAGTCTCCTGCATTGTCTGTTTGATGCTGTTCATTAGTTTTCTATTCAGAAAAATACTATGTTAAAGGGATAGTTTGGATTATTTAAAGTGGGGTTGCATGAAGCACTCATCAATAGTCAGTGTATTACCTACAGTAGATGGCATTATTTTTTTCATATTAGCCACTTAAAAAAGAAAAATAATCTATATCGGTTTAGGAGTATGCTAAATTTAGAATATTTTCACTGCATTACTTTGCCATCAGACAGCTTGGCATTCAGTCCCAGGTCAAATGACTCTGCAGTAGTCATGGGTATATTTTAGCTCCAGCTCCAACTGGCAGTGAGTAAACATGACACCCAGATGAACACGCAATTTTTATCTCTTTTGTTTCTTTTTCATACATGTGCTGCTTGGATTGACTTGGTTTGACTTGGTGCATCCCAGAATTTGCATGTTTGTATTTACTGGTGAAGTGCTTGTCTGTAGTGAAGCGTCTCAACAGTGGATAAACATTTTTTCTATAAATTCTTCACAGTAAAAGCCTCCTTTGGTTTTGCCATCTAAAAGCTGTCATTTTGATTCAACAAAATCAGGAAATGCTGGGTTTTCATCAGCAGCAATTTAACACGACTCCTGTCCAGCTGAAAGTGAACATGAACCTGAAAGTACAAACAGAAACAGGAAAAAAACTAAACTTGAAACAACAGAGATTTGGTTAGAAGCTACCAAAGTACTGAGAACTGAGCACAGAGAGTTAAAAATGTCTTTCTCTCTTCTCTCTTGCATACACAACTTCAGTTTGTGCTTCATGACGACACATCAAAAAAACAAAAAACACAATGACTATCTAATGACAATTGAAAAGAACTCACTTGTCTATTTATAGTAGGTTTAGCCATGGTTAATAAACTGTCTTATACATGCTGAGTTTGGTGTGAAAACAGTATTATAGTGTGACTTCCATCAATCAAATTATAATTTTAACACACCAAAGTCACACAATAACTCAAACAAACTATCTAATCAAGGCAGTGGTAGACCAGAAACTCTTGTGTTAAGTAAAGGTGTGAAAATATTTTAAATATATCTTACAATTTAACTGATATTGATTTTCTTAGGTGGACCTTTTTTAGTGACTAAAATACCTTTTGTTGCTGACCCTGTCCACAGCAGTACACCGCTTAGCTTCCATACTGTTAGTCCTCTCTGCTCCTCCAAACTGGAGGTGTGCAGACCTACATTTTACGGTAGCTAATGCACTGACTATCAATAACTACCACATAAAACCCTACTTCAAATAACCCAAACTATCCCTTTAAAACACATACCAGTCTTTGTGCTGACCAAGTTTGCTATAAAGTAAAATCCTTCCTTATGTTAGACAAGAGTGTCCAACTCCTCCAGGATGATTTGAAACAGACATGAGGACATTAAAATGACTGTAACGTCTAAATGATTTCCTCCCATTAAGTTTCCTCTCTGCTCTCTCCTTCCATAATCATTTCTCTTATTTCCGCCACCTTATGCCGGCAAAGGAGAGGAAGCTTGTCTTCACCCATCCACAGATGAATTACATTTCAAATTCATCACATCAAGGATAGAAGAAAAAGAAAACATTAATAAGTAGGAAAGGAGTTACAGAAAGTACGAGATTTCATACATGTGTATATAAGTGGTGGCCATTTCTAGCTGCCTGGAATTGCAGCTGGCTGTAGGGGCAATTTTGAATCTGCTCTATTAGGTCCACAATAAATGTTTTTTTTTCCTTGGTGATCACGCTATGGGGTATGTGCTAATCTACCCCCTGCCATTGCTTCTCCTCAGTCTCCAACTGAGGACCCCCTTGTGTACATGACCAGTGCCTAAAAACACACACAAACTGTCCAATGATCTCACCTGCTCTGTATCTGGCTGTCTGCTGCAAGCCCTTCGAACCTTGTTATGTATGAAAGACAATAGCCAGCTGAGTGTGTGGGTACATTATGTGTGCAGAAATGCGTGTGTGTCTGTGTTTGGTATTGTGCTCTAGTTGCTATGATGCAATGGAATAGCATTACTAGGTGGCTTAGCACTTGTCTAGCTCTATCTTTCTGCCTCGCCATAACCACCAAAGTTGTCACAGTAAGAGGGAATTATCCTCTGGATGAGATCTGGGTAGCATCTGAGCAGGACCTCACCCAGAGGTTACAGTGCAGACTTCACTGTTAAAAAAAAGAAGAAGAAGAAAGAAAAGAAAGATAACTTTTCCTCTTAACTTAAAAAAGTTGGCGTGAGGGCTGCTTTAAAATTTTAAGTTGATTGAATCTGAGAGTACAAGTTGAGATAATTTTGTTATGATTCAAAACTTTTTTTTCAGTCAAATACTTGATATTAATTCAATTGTTCTTGAGAAAACATGTTCAATATGCTTAAGATATTAAGTTGAACCAACAACTCTTCAGTCACACTGACTAACATTAACAACATTAATAAATTTGATTGATTTAATTAATGTGAAAACAAGCAACCATGGCTTTAAGTCTTTAAGTAAACTTGCTTTGACTTTAATAACAAAAACATATGCATTTCAAAAACTGTTGAGTAAATGTGAAATAAAAGTGAAAATAAATAATGGTTAATAATTTAGGTTCACAGGTCACTGTGAACAATTTTTGAAACAATTTTTTGGGGTTCTCAAACTCAAAGATTCACGTTTTTCTAAAAAAAAAAAAAGCAAGTGAAGGTTGTAGCCTTGAAATTATGAGATTTCTCAACTATAGTTTTATTCTATATTTAGTAGAATTTTGTTTTCATAAAGTATAAAAAGGAGGGCCTTCTGCTGAATTCCTATGATTTTTTTTACAGTGTCGAGACTCTCCTCATCCCTTATTTTTCTAATCAAAAAGTATCTCATGGTAGCCTTTCTTTCTTTCTTTTTGTTTCTGTCTTTCTTTTTTTGTTCTCACATCCTCTTTCTCACTCTTTTCTCACCTTCCTCCTCTGTCAGTCCCCGTTTTTCTTTCTGACCAAGCCTGTCTTACTGGGCGGACAATGGAAACTCCTCAGACAGGCTAGAGTTTCCATGGGGTATACTAAACTAGACCCTGGGACCTATAGAGGCCCAGAAGGGAAACCCGCCAACTATTCCTCCAGTCATAGAGGCTCATGTTGCCTTTCACCATCCATCTGTGGGCATAGAGAGAGTGCAGACAGGCCAGCCTGCTTTTATTTGCCCAGCATTTCCATTCAGGGTGATGAGGCCTGCCAAGGTTTCACAGGTACTGGTAATGTAAGCCCTGCTCTTGGGGTCTCAGTAGTCTAATTTAGGGGGTTTAGAAAGCAGCTCTGGGGCGTAGGAGCGGTCCGGTTGAATGGCTCTGAGTTGGGTTGGTCTGTTTCTCAATCAGACCCTTCATGAAGCAGACAGGGGGAGGAGGAGAGCGGGGGCGCTACTTCTACTGTTATTCCTCCCTCCATTGCGTTCCTCTTTCACTCTTTCTCCCTCTCCTTCTGTTTCTCCCCTTTTCTTCTCTGCATCGAGGTGCCACAGTGCGTATAGTGCAGTAGCATTCCCAGAGGGGTCGTTCTCGGGCTGTTGACATTGCAAAAAAGTGTAAGTTTTAACAAGTGTTTAAAGAGCATGGCTGGGGACACGGGTCTGTGACTCTGAATGTTTGGAGTGTTAACAGGGCGCTGGGTCCGGCTCAGCCGAGCTCACGAAGGGGATTCAGAATGACATGTTTGGAGAAGTCTGGTCATTGTGGCTTACTGGTTTTCCCGCAGCAGACCCACCCCACGCCAACACAATTTGGACAGGGCTGGGGTCAGGGCAGCGGTGTTAATTTGGGTGACTAATATTTTTTTGGTCATAGTTTTCTTTAACGTTTTTTCACTGATGAAAATGAGAATAACTAAAAATGACTTATGATGACAAAAACTAGGACAAAATCTACTGACACTTGAGTAAGCAAATATAAACAAGACAACAATGTTAGGGAGGCATAAGTAGGGAAGAGATCCAATCAGAACTAATCTCCTCGTGTGAGATGGAGGTTGTACATGATTGATCCTAAGTCCCTCCCCTTTTTGCTTCATGCTATAATAACAGTTTAGCAAATTAATGAAGAAACAGTAGGGAGTGCTGCACTCAGTCAAAAAGTAAGTGTTGGTGGTGGTGTAAAAAAAACAAACAAACAAACAAACAAAAAAAAACAATCAGATGCTCTTCAAGGATAGGGCCAATAATTAGATGAAAATAAAACAATCACTGTTCTGCTTGTTGAAAATGAAATTACAAAGTAATAGATGGCGGTCTGGAAAGATCTGAGGCAATCGGATGATGAATTAAAAATCCTTTATTAATTCACGGATACCCCCATGCGTTTAGATTCCAATGAGTCTTCATCAGGGCAGAGATAAACAACGAGAACAGCTGTTATATTTAAAAACTAATCAGCAAGACAGTCATTGTTTTATTTTCAACAACTGAGCAAACCTGGTACCTTGGTCGACAATTTCCTGTATAAGCGACATACAGGGTGACATTTTAAGTTAGCTAATGTTAGCAAAACACTAGCTGTTTAGTTAAATAATGATTGTTGTATATTAGCCAACAAATTAGTTAGCACTTTGCTAACAAAAGCTAAAGAGCAAAAAGTATCTTACAAATCTTAAGTAGTAAATGAAAAGATTGACTGACATGCTAAAGTTACTACATGTATAGTTTCATTGTCCTCAAACTGAGACATATACGCAACAAAAAGAAACATGCACGCTTGAAGAAACGTTGATGTAAAAGCAGGTCAATAAAAGTGTCCTCCAGGAGTATTGACCTTGAAAATCCTAGAGAAACGTTTAAATAAATAATGGATTTATTTTGACATTCTGCACATACAGAATGTATACAGGTTTGAAAAATATTGCTTACGTGCACAAAAAAAAAGTCTTGTGGAAAAGTCTTTAAAACTAAAACAATTCAGATATCATTGAAACTAAATGGCATTTTAGTCAAAAGACTATGAATAAAACCAAATCAGAACTTGCTGTGAAAATTAACACTGAGTTCTGACCCTAGACATTACTAAATGGGATAGAAAAGTTTGTTGTAATTAGCTATTGCTCTCTGATTGAAGCCTCTAAAATTATGAGAAATAAAAGCAGAGTTGCTCTACCTGAGGTGGTGGCTGTTAGGGGGGAAATTGGGTAATTTTGCAAATCACCCCTGTAGGTACCTTTGCCAATTTCATCAGTGTGGGGGACAATAAAAACAACAGAGGGAAAAGCAGAGTAGAAATAATTCCTGTTTTAAGTAACAACCCAATTACACCACAGCTATACAAGAGACCCAGAGAGACACTTGGACGGGGTTAATTTGAATAATGAGTGTAAATACTCTCCGTGGACTACTCAGCAACAACCCTCTTCATTGCCCACTTCATAGGTTTTTATTTAAGTAATTACATAAGTTTCTCAACTGCATGAGTGTACGTTTATGGTTTTATTGTCAAATACTGTTCGTTGCCCTCATTATTTCTGAATTAAGATGCTTATGCTTAATTAGCTCTGACTGTGTAAGTCAATTCTCATCCACTGAGGTAATGTCAAAGTACAGCAAATGGGCTAAGTATATATTTTTACAATAAATACAAACAATACAATACAACCACCAAAACTAGGAACAATCTTAACAACACAGATGATACCTACAGTCTATTTTTGTCCATATTGTAGGCCTCAAGTTACTCATTGATCCGATTTTGAGTTCTCTTGGTTCAGAACTGCTGCAGTTATGTCCCTCTCAAGATCTGTAAGAATCTGTCTAGGTTACTCACTGCACCCCTAAAACCAACCTCTAAATCATATCTATGACATCTCTCCATCATTGGTTTGTTGCCAATTTACCTCATGGCAAAATCCCATCTGAGTTATACCCCACCTATCCCCCTTCATAGCTCCCAATTCAAACATTTGACAGCCTCTGGAAAGGTGCAGTTCAAGTTGTTTTCGCTCCGACGTCTCTCAAATGCAGCGTTAACAGACAGTATGAAAAATACCCCGAAGACACATATCAGTTTGGCTAAAAACAGGGTGTTAGGAGGAAAACATTCAGAAAACCCCTTGTGAACCAATATGTTTGAAACTCTCCAGAGAAGTGGTGCTGCTGCTTTCTATCTGTTTTTTTGAGACCAGCAATTAGCTTATCCTGAGTTTTATCCCAGAAGAAAGTTTACTGTCAGTACGATATTGTGAAAGTCAGATTTTACGCATTAATGTAAAAAAAACCAAAAACTTTTCAACTTGAAAAAGTTAGTGTTCAGGCTGCCTTAAAAGTTTAAGTTGACTAAATCTGAAAATATAAGTTGAGGTTTTGTAATGATTCAAAACAAATAAACTTTTCTAGTCAAATAAACATGATAATAATTCTGTTCCACTTGAGAAAACATGTTCAATAAGCTTAAAGATATTTAGTTGACAGTCACACTGATGAACATTACAAACAAATTTGATTTCCTTTTACGTTTTCTTAGTTTGAGAAGTCGGTTCTTGTCAATATTAACCTTTATCATGGTTTGCAATTTTTTGATTATTGTGAAAACAAGCAAGCATTACTTATCTTAAAGTCTTTGTGAAGAAAAGGGGAGTTTTTCTTCTAAACACATTATACCTGTTAGAACATAATTTCTGAAAACATGTTAAAACTCTGAATTACTGAATTCTGGAATTAGACCAGTAGACTTTTGTTTATGATTTCTGTGTTCAGGATTGTTTTTTTTTTTGGCAGATCTGAAACATGGTTCGGTGACGTGCAGTCACTTACGAACGTACCTTAAACTACTCTTTTAGTCCAAATCAGCCCGACACTTCACTTCAGTTCACTTCAGTTCCAACAACCTGACACAGAAGAAAAAAATGAGGTCACTGTCCTCGGGCTCTGGTGGCACAAACATGTCTGGACATGTCCAATATACTGCTAGGTGGGTTTCTTGTTGTTTTCAGGTCATCGTGCTGTTTGACACTGAGACGGCGTACCGAACACACCCAGAGATTTTTGAGATGATTTTGGCTGGGTGGTTAATAACACATGTTTCTGTGGTGTGAAAAACTCAGAAGATACATTTATTGTTGCTTTACAGTTTCTTTAAGGATATTAGAGACACACATCAGGTTTTCATCACATGAAGGCCATGGCTCCTGTGTCCCCTCAGTTTGGCTTTATGTCACTCTAAAAAATATCTGCTCTGAGGCCACAGTGGTCTTGATGCCCTGCCCCACTGCACCAGCTGATGTTGCTGTTGTCTCCACTGCCTCTTTCTTGTCAATACAGTTTTTTGATACACCAATGTCTTTCGTTGAGATCCTGAATTCTTATTGGGTAACATGAAATGAAACATTGTGCAAATAGACAGTAGTGGGTTTGATTTCTAGCCTGTAGTGAACCACTGGCAAACTGGGAAATATAGGACTACAGTTTGATGAATTTGCAAATGGATTAGACAAAAAAACTCAACGTATAATGTGAAGCATTGCTTGTATATCACCATGTGACCAGTATAAGTGCTTTGAGTCTAACAAATGTTGTAGCTCAATGTTCATTACACACATTTTAACAAAATTAACATTAGTCTCCCAACCCTCCATCCCCATCTTCAAACAAAATAAGAATACATTATTTTGTGAAATAAACTTTTTTTTTCTTTATTGGGGCATAATTTAAATAAAATCCATTGCATTCATTCATTCCAAATAAAATGATTGCATTAAATCATTTTTTCTATGGACTTAAAATCATTGTTTTATTTGATGGCCTTGCTACCCTGGCAATTGACCTTCATGCCCTCAAAAATTGTCAAGACCAAATTTCAAGCAGCCTTGCCCTTAAAATTATTACATTTTAGGCTTGATTACAAATAGTTTCTTCAAACCATAAAAAAAGAAGCATTTTGGGAGAGTTTTAACTCTTAACAAACAATGCATGCTGGGAAGTCTGCTATAATTTGATGTGTTGATTGATTTTTGTACAGTACAGTAATTCAAATTGTCACATTCTGGTGTTCTGACAAAACAATAGAAATTTTAAGTTTAATTAACTTGTATAAATAAAACTTGTATATTTATGTTGCGCTATTTAAAAACAATAAGTTGATTCCACTTAATTCCAGTATGATTTTTTTTTACAGTAAAGACAAGGGGAGAAAGTTTTTACTTGCACTTTAATTCACTTGCAGGTCATTTTCCATTTCCCTTCAGTGGCCGTGTCTAAGCTTAACAAAAATCACCATTTCTCATTGTAGTCCTCTGTGGGGCATCTGTCAGAATGACAACTTACTTCAAGGTCCACTGAACTCTTGAATTTTTGATTCTGCCCATAATCCACAGCTTCAGATTTTTTACTTCAACAAAAACATAGTTGGATACGGCACATACCTATCTCTCAACAGAATTTTAACCCCAAACCTGCACACCAATGATCCACTGTATGTGGTGAACATTTATCAAGTTTCGTTTTACATATGGTTGCACAAAGAGCCGAGTGTTCTGGGAACCTAGTGTAGGGGACAAACCTCAGAGCCCACATGATCTGCATATGTGTGCCTTAAATCTCACTATACTTGTGAGGGAATATTTCTTGTTCTTCTTTATATTTCAGATACATTTCTGTGGTCAGGATATTTTGCATAGGGTTGAGCTGCAGTGGTGGTTATAAAAAGGGGGAAAACAGGAACCTGTTAAAGATTTTTTTAACCATTGGTAAAAAAAAAACTTTGCAAAGTTGAATTAAAGGAAATGAAATCACTCAAATTCCAAAATCTGTTATTTTTAGTCGTTCTGGGGAGTTAACAGTAAAGCAAAGGCCACTCTGATTAAAAGAAAAAGGGAAACACTTTTTTACCACCTCACCATAAACCCTGTATGGCACCTCACTTCTGCCCTGCAAACTCACAAAGACACGTACATGCACACACAAACTCGTACACAGTAAGAGGGAGACCCTTTTCCCTCAAATGGGATACGACAATCCAATCAGGCATGCAATCATGATAAAACAGAGTAAACATGGCCAATTACAGAGCATTTTGCTGGATGCTGATTAGTGCGTGTTGCCCCCGGGCTATGGCGAGGTAAACAGAGGCAGTGACCGACGGCGTGTTGACGTTCTCCCTTCACTTCACTTGCCCAACCGGATGAGGAATGACAAGTCAGTGTGCGTAATCTGTTAAAGGTAGAATAACAAATACCAAAGTGCCACTTCGGTTCCTCCGTCCCCCGGCAGCCGTTTCCACCCCTGGAGGGCAATTTGGACCAAGATTTATTAGACATAATTAACTGACTGTGCTGCTCCTGTCTTAGCCCTGATATTTAATTTACTCACTTAAACAAAAGACAGTCAAATGGAATGTGTGTATTCGCTGTGAATGCCTTTTGTTAGACTTACTGCTCTGTTTTTGACCGTATGAGACCTAATGAAGTTTGCATAGTTGCTAACATGATATGAATGTATACAAATGCTACCAGAAAATGACAGTGATTGCATTGTCAGCATAGTAGTATAATGGTCACATCACAAACAGGAAATAACCACAAAAATGTTTATATGAAGTTATAGTAGGTTAATTGATAATAATGATCATTATTTTTCAACCTAAGAACAAACTTAAAATGTACTTGATGCAATATTAACCAAATAAAAGTAGTATGTAGCAACCCCAACGAGCTATGTGTAATTATAATGTGTAGATCCAAATAAAAATTTAGATTATGTGAGTTTATTCCTTTTCTTTGAAATTGGCTTGAAAAAATATTGGAAAATTACCATTTAAGCCTTACTTTCGTTTTTGTGGTAGTCTCATAGTGCAGGACCATGGTTAATTAGAACAAGCAAGATAACTGGAGGAAATAGTTTTAGAATAGTTCCTTTCTTAAATCCTCTATCTCCATTGATTACAGTCTATACAGGTAATGCAATCTCTATTTTAGCATTTCTATAATTTTTCTCAGAGCAATATCGTTAAGCCTGTTTACACCAACAAATTTCAGCTTCTGCTGAACACCAGAAAGCTGCTTTCTGGCAGAAAGCCTTGGAGGAAAACTTTTCCTTACTTATTCTTTTTCTTTACTTACTTATCTTGCAAAAAGCTATACTAGCAGCTTGTGCTGACTATCTTTATTAGTACTTTACATGCTTTCTTCATGAACAACCCCAAAGTTACAAACATACGTACATAACCATCAGTAGTTGAGCTATGTTTCTATGTTCTATGTTTCGTGTAATGTTTGCTGCAACTTTCTCCTTCATCAACATCCCCAAGCCTCACAAAATGTCCTGTCAGCATTTGATATGACTCATCATGCAACTTGGCAGGCCGGTGTTGGCTAATACTGTCCAGCAAAGTGCAGATTTGTTGCTACATACATTATGATAAAACATAAGAAAAATAAACTTAGCAGTTGACCAACATATTGCCGTGTACAGCTCGCTGTGTCCCCAGGATAAAATGGATGGAACAACATTGGGCCTCACCCATCTGTTTTGGGGTGTAATCTTCAAAGCAGTTTTTTGATAAAAGAGTACTACAAACATGATTTTTTTTTTCCAAATGAAAGGCAGCATTTTTTTTCTAGGATTTTCAGATAAGTTGGTAGTACACATGAATGTGCAGCTTTGCAGGCTTTGCAAGCTTTGCAACTTTGGACCATAATTTTTAAAATAGTGAAATTTATCTTGCAAAATACCAATACACAGCTACACCGTGTTTGTCTTTTGATAGCTCTCGTTTTGCCATAACAGATATGGAAAGCTCCACCCTGCAAGTTGACTTCAATGGTTCATTAAGTATGTTATGTATTATACCCTGACTGTCTGAATCAGTGTTTCTGAGACTGTCACTGTTGCCCTGCTGTTCCATGGTGGAAATGCTCAGCTATGGCTTTGACTTAGGGGAAATTTAAAATCTATCATCATAATCACATTGAGTAACAGCAGATATAGTTATTTAATGCATGTATTTTATTCAGTGGGTGGTATTGGTGGCTTATCTGTGAGGCTTGGCGGCGGTGTATTGGGCATTAGCGGCACCAAAAGCTGCACAGAAAGCGGAAGTGTGCTCTTCGTAATGCTGGAGATTGTGGTTGGGAGGGAGGATAGTGTGTGAATGTCTGTTTGTTTGTCTGTCTGAGCGGTTTTCAATCTGAACCTATGAGTGTTGGGAGGGTTTGAGTGTGTTGGAAACCCCCTCTCAGTCCTGACTGTCTGTCCAGCTGCTCCACAAGACAGAAGTGTTGAAACACTTCACTTCCTGAGATGCAGCAAACATGAGGGCCGGCCCTGTTCTTAAGTGTGTTCAGTGGTGTTCAGTGTTTTGTGTATTGTATGTTAGAGGTGGGGAGTAGCAGCATACTTTTATTTAATTTATTTTTCTGGTAAATTTTTACATTTACTCCCTACATTTTAACAAAAATATCTGTACTTTCTACTGCTTACTATTTTTCTTTTCAAAACAGTTTGTTACTTAAGTTTTAATGCATTTCAGGGGAATTATTGATTATTTTTATTTTGTATTATTATGCGCCACCTTCCCAACACCAGGACTGATTTCTTCCTAAATGAATGGGACAACACATAGAAAAGACCTTTCCTTGGTGTATCCATCACTGAGTGTCATTTACAACAGACATAACAAGACAAAATTAATGTCAAAGATTTCACTAGATGAAAATCCCATAAAAGACAATACAAGACGGAAAAAGATATAAACAATGTAACAAGATGAAAACAAAGAAAAGACATGAGAACATGAAAACAATGTAAAAGATCTAATGATATGAAAATGCCATGAAAGGCGCAACAAGATGAAAATGAAGTAACAAACCAAAAACAGCAAAAAAGATGTAAAAAGTGAGTGAGTGAGGTAAAATACGTAATAAGATGAAAACAATGTAAAAGATGTTAAAAGATGAAATTAGAGAAAAAATGAAAACAACCTAAAATATGTAACTAGATAAAAACGTCAAGTGACAGAGACTCGACTGGAGAAAAGGTGAGGTTCAGTTAGCTTTGTGCAGAAGCAGCCAGTAGAAATGTCCCTCAGAGGATGAATTTTCACTTTTATACTTTGCACACATTTTTACTTGAGTAAAGAAGTTGAATCAGTACTTCTACTTTTTCTTTTTTTCTTTTTTTTACACAAGTATCTGTGCTTCTACTTGAGTAAAAGATGTACTTTTGTACTTCTGCCTTCTGTTGTATGTTCAAGTATGAATTGATGGAGAGGGAAACCACAGTCACTGAAAATATATTCATTTTTCTATATTTTATGTATTAATATTGTCATGTTTTTACTTATTATACCAACTATAGTCATACAGTCATACAGCGTTTTGCGACTCTTAGTTACTACACAGGAAAGGCAGGCGTACTGGTCATCATAGCACTTCCTCTTAAACAGAGACAGGCCTTTCAGTCTTTTATCAGTTATTGTCATTATTGTCTGGTGTACTACAATGTGTGTGGTGGTGACAAATGAGAAAACAGTAAACCCCCGTAACAAAGCACTTCTGTAAACATTAACTTGTCATGGAAGAGGGATCTGAAATGACACTTTAAAATATGTGCAGTTTGTGGTTTCCTATTATTTTTAGTAAGTTTGTGGTGGTGTGTGCAGTGATTATTTAGGCATTATTTCTTTAGCATATTTGACACGCAAATTTTCCTTGTTTTTCATGAATTTCTTGTTGTATGTATATGGAAAAAAAAAATATATGGAAAACAGTATGAGTAATGCACATTCCTCTGTAGATGTGTCTGCAGAGCGAGAGTAAAAGCAAATGCATGCAAAATGTGAGTACACATTTGTGTGTGTGTGTCAATGGCTGTGCAGCTGCACACATACATGAACGCACGTGTGCAATGACAAGACCGAGACAAGGGATGCCCTGCAGCTGCTTGTTCCATCTGATGAGGCAGAGTCAAGCTCTGATAGATTCCATCTACCTTGCCTTAACCTTAATTTGCCAGGATGCGGCACGTCAAACAGCCTCAGGACCAATGGAATCTGTCAGCCAACTTCAAAATGTTTTTCATTTTCTTTCTCTGCCGTAACAAAGGGGTTCAAACGTGCATCCACTCAAGCAGCAAAAGATCTCCTATCCTCTCTCGTTTGCATGTCTCCTTCGTGAGGCTTTTTCCGCTAAGAGTGCTCGACTGTTTTGCTCCGAGGTAGTCGATGTTGACACTTGATTTTGAAAAGTGGTTCAAGGTCTTTTCTTTTAAAGTGTGTTTTGTATTTTTTTGTTTTGGGGGGGGGGGGGTACCAACCTGTTGGTCAGTTGACAAATGGCAAATTTGATGCAACTAGAGAGTGTTATCTGTGCTTACAAAATAATAAAAGATCTAAACCTGATTATTATGATTAAATATATAAATAAATAAATCATTTCTAGTTATTGTATTATTCTAACAAACATTTAGGTAGCCAGCATGATGGTATTAATGTCCACTCACAGTTCTGCTTAATATGGCACATATGGTATGTACTCTCTGTATACTGCGCTTTGTTAAATGCAAAATATGTGAATTCTGCCGCTATGGGGTTATCTCTCACATTTATTCATGTTGTGTTTAGCAATATACATCATTTTAACATCTTGGTTATGCTTTAGTTTGTGTTAGCCATCTCTAGCTAAAATGGTCTTGAAATTGCTTAAATTTTGCTTTTGCTCAAGCAGCTTGCAAAATGTTTGATATTCCATCATGTAAGCAAAGTCAACTATGGAAACAAACTGAGAAGGCCTGGATTAGATCGTAAATTCAGGCAACTGTGGTTTGGGTCCTGTGCATGGCAATTTTTGTTTGTCTTTTAACTGAGAAATTTCAATGTAGTTTCTTAATGAGGGTCCAAAGTGACAATAGGCTTATTAGGTTATTAACACATATAGTCATTCAGTAGCCATCTAATTGATGGTTAGGCTGCACTTGGGTTACTTGGGTTGGCTCTGGTACTAAATTTTCACTGACAGCCCAAACTGAGCCATGTTTTAGTCTGCAGTTCAGGTATAAAACTATTAGATGTCTTTTAAACATAAAATTACTTGCTCTGTAGTAACACTCACTGATTTCCTTCCTCACTCTCTGACGTATCCCTTGTTTTCCTATATGCTATAGCAAATTAACAGCTGGTCGGAAATGCACCACTACCTTGAATAAATTATGGTTGGAAACATTTTAGTTAATGTAAGTACACAACTCAATAAAATATACAACAAATGTCTAATGTTTTTAGACATTTTAACGCAGAAATGTTATATATCATAGCTTTAAAACACTACACTTTTTTCACTACACTACTACTGATTATGAGAATTTCTGTATTTGATGTTTCCAGGGTGTTGATCTTGCTTTAAAAGTTTTAGTCTCCTAACACTGAGTTTTCATCCAGTACAGACAGAGACAGACATTCTCAGTTCCCTAATTCAGCACATGTAATTGCTTTTTACTGGCAGCACACTGTTACTCACCCTGATAATGTAACTGCTCAGTCAAAGAGTCCATACAATAGCTAAAGTTTAATTTCTTATTTCTCACAGTTCTCTTATTTAGTTCAGTTGGTTGTTTAAGTTGCAGCAGAACTCGCTTGCATGTGTGTCTTTGTGTCTGTGTGTGTGTGCGTGTGCATGCATGTACCGTACGTGCCAGTGTGCATGTTTGTGTGTCTGAGTACAGCTGTTTGCTTCTTTCCACAGAGTGCCTCTGTGGCTGCCTTCTTGGCCCTCTACGCCGGAAGTCCCCCACCAGTCGCATGTGACATTGGTTCCTGACACCCTCGTGTTTACAGTGAGCGCAGACGGACGCGGTCCCCTCCAGAAACGTTTGTCCTTAGTAAAAAGAGGAGGTGTTTGTCCTTCCAAGCCTCTTGGGAAATTGTCCACGACTCTCGTTAAGCGGCTCCAGACCACACTGAAAACACAGCCCTGTCCACAACAGATGTTTGTTTTGCGTCGACTTTGCTCTGTTGCGCTTGGAGCATAAGAATAGAATCCTTATGGAGGCTGTTGTCCACATGAGCCACTTTGCTGTGGAGACTGTGGTTGGTGGATTATATCAACAGCAGAAATTATCCCCAGACCCCTTGTTTAAAGTCATTTTATTGTACATAAAGATTTCACACTTAAGATCCAGAAAATAGCCAAACACCCGAATAGATAATGAAAAAGAAGGAAGAGAAAGAAGAAAGGGAAATATGGCCCAGAACATTACCACCAGCCAGGTCATTAATGAGCATTGCTCATGCTGTCATGGCAACTATTATCACAGTGATGTCGCTAATGGCATCTGAGACAGAGCAAGAGAAATATGTGAAAATTATTGTCAGATTCAATTAGGATCCTTTCGTCTGAACTCAGCTGGTCCTCCTCCGGGCCCCTCATTGATTAGCTATCAAATTGAAAGAAGAATAGGAATGCTGGAACTCAGACACCCTGATGTGAGAGTCATCACAGGATCCTGGCGCTTACTGATAGAAGAAGGCTGACCCTATCCAGCAACCTTAATCAGCATCATTGCTGACATATTTCTATTAGTTGTAGTGCAAACTATCATCTGCACTCACAATGTAATTGTTCTGACAATGCCTGAGACGGCTGCAGAACATTTCATTACATTGTTCAGAACAAAAGCTAAATCGGTGTACAGTCAAGGAAAGAAAAGTTTAAGTTGATTTATGTATCATTACTGATCAAATCTGACATAATTAAGTGAAAAACAAATTACTCTTACTCTCTGGATTTGGAGTTTGTTTTGTATTTTTGTTTATACCCCAAATTATAGGCCTATCACTCGGAACATTTACTGGAAAATAATGAAGCATGGCTTAAGGAAAGGCGGCGTTGAGAATGATGTCAGCTTAATGAGAACCAGATTGGCCTGATGGGCAGGTGGTTTGGTGAAAGGGAACAAGTGAAAAACAGTGTGGATGTTTAAGAGCTGGGTGCTGGAATGATCTGGATTGATGAGTCCCGTTTGGTCAACATGTTTGTGCGCTCTGGAATGCATGAGGTTGTGGTGGCGGGCCACATTAGAGAAGCCGGCCTGGATGGCCTGATTCCTGTGGTCAGACAACGACAGAGCTAAGCTTGCCCCCGTTTCAGCAAAAAAAAAAAAAAAAAAAAAGCAAAACCTCACTCGTGTTTGCTGGCCTGCTGTCGACAATAAACTCTCAACTCAAAGCACACTTAGCCAGCCTTCAAATTTCCTGACTATTTTAACATAGAGGTATACTGCATATGTTCCACTATAGCAAGCTGGGGTCTCATTATGTTGCTCAAACAGAAAGTCTACCATAAAAACGACAAGCTTTTGAAATGGACACATGTTATTAAGAAAGAATAAGGACGTTTTCTTCTCTCTGAATGGACACCACTATGGCTTGGATCAAGTGTATATTTAGATTAATAACCCACCATGTCTGCAACCTGACTGTGAACCACAAACTACAACACAACCATGCCAAAACTAACCTTTAAGCTTGTTGGGATTGTATCATTGTCTCAATCCCTTTCAAGATCATGTGACGGCAATAATTGCAGGTTATCATGTATATGTCTTCAGGAAGTCTGAAGCCAAGTGGACAATGTGGCCTGTGTTTCTATATGTTCTTGACTTTGACACTGAAGTCGGTTGCCTGTAAAGGTTTATATGTGATGAAACGGGGAGAATTTTGCAGAATCACTCTCCATCTGTGCTGAAATGTGATCCATCTCAGAGTCACCAGTCATTGTGGTCACAGAGGGGACGTTGTGGATCAGCGTCTTTGGATCCTGGGCTTCGCAGAGAGCGTTTCCAGTCCAGACTGGATCCATGATCACCTCAGCCCCAAGGGGTCAGTCCACAGCCCTTACCCAGGGACAGTTAGCTTCCCCCGGGACTTGCGTGCTTCATTCTTTGGCTCAGTCATCCAGCCAGCTCTCATGGGATTGTCTAGTTTGTCTGGGTGGGGGCAGCGGTCAGTGCTGCGGCGGCTGGGGACAGAGTGGTCTGCCGTCTTCGTTCTGTGGCAAAGATCATGATCAGGGTCAAAGGAAGAGATGTAACAATACAGTTGCCTTTCTTCAGATGTAAACAGTGAGCCTTTGATGTTTGGTATGTTTTTCAATGTGGGTTTGACATGATGGAGGAACGCCTTCTTGTTTGGAACATACAGAGACCACTGGGTCTTACCTTCCTTTGTTTCTCCTTTTCCATGCCTGTCTCTTATTCACATCACACGACTTTATGGTGCAGTATATTAGAATCTGAAGCAATTTACATGTATTTTATATTGAATGGAATGGAATGGAAGGAAAATCCAAGCGAAAAAAAACCATGTTAAAAGACTGAAAAGACTGAAAAAACACATTAAAAGACTGAAAGTTTATTGTGATATATTGTGGTTTTAACTATTGTTAGAAAACATTATCTCGCTTGCTAATGTGGATAATTTGCTAGCTAGCTAACATAGCAAAACACTGCCTTGAGTGGATAATAAGGCTTCTGGGCCTGATCTGGCTGGTAGATTGGCTGGCTTGCTATTTGCAGGCTGCTTCATCAGCTGGATCCAAGCAGTGTAGCTGGGTTGGATAACCTTAACTTGCTTGCTTGCAAACATTATCACTAGCAAAATACTATCTGAGTAGATATGTGAGTTGGCTAGCTTGTCAAAATACTTCACTAGCTAATGTGATCCATGATCCATGCAGTATGGATGATGGAGCAAGTTAGTTGCTATCATGGAGGAAATAAAATATGGGAACATTACAGAGAGTTATATTATTTTAAATATGATTGTTATTTATTTCCCAGAATTCCGTGTTCATTTCAGCATTCAGTCTTGTGTATGTTTTGGCTGATGATGCTCACTTGTGCCTATGGAGTGCAAGAATGAGCAACATGACTGCAGTTCACTTAATGGCCACTGGTGTCATTAATAACAAGGATTTAATGAAAGTTCCATATTGAACCTTTAAGTTCATTCAATGAAAATCAGCAGCCTTATGGTAAATTCCTTTTACTCTGAACAATAAATTTGCCTGCAAGCAGTTTAAATCAGCCACAGATGCTGCAGACATTTTAGTAGCAGACATCTTATTAAGTTGTTTTTTGTTCATATCTTACAATAACGCATGACGTTGAATAGCTGGGCCTTCAAATGATGCAGACCAAATAACTGCTATTACTTCATACAACCATGCGAATGGCATGGCATGCGCAAGAGAAGGCTTTTTATTTGAAATTGGACCTTGCAAATTATTTACAGGCCAAAATCCAAAATTATACAAGGTGAAGAGAAACCTACTGCTTTCTTGCAAATGGGAAATTCTTTTGATTCTTTTGGATGCTTTAGATGGTTTCCCCTCGCCTATTTAGACTGTATCAGCTTAATGCAAGTGGTGATTTCAGAGTGGATGGATAAGGTGATTGAGATATAATAAACAACACATGCCCCTACCTCATTGGAGTCATTGCTAAATGCTCCCATTCTTCTCAGTCTGGCAGGGCATCAAAAGCTGAATCACCACAATCTCTGTGCTCAGTCGTGTGTTTCTCATATTGAAACAAACCAAACATTTCCCCACTGACAAACCATAAAATGTTGCAAGCTGCCACTCATTATGAGTGACACGTCTTAGCTGAGGCTAATATTATTACAGATAAATAAAGAGGATGTGTAATAATCCATACATGTTATTATCCCATTATGAAATTCTAGCCTGTGGCACAGCCCGTTGGAAACTTTTAGACTTGACTGTGTTTGCTCAGGGCCTATTAATAAACTCCCCTTTGAATGATGGAGTGTGTCCCGAGCAGACAGCACATGTCACTGATGAGAGAGAGACAGACAGAGAGGGAGAGGAAAGTTGACTGGACCAGAGAAGCAGGCTACCACAGCTCTATGACTATTTACAGAGGGAGTACACCCAGCCTGCTTGTTCAGAGACTCCCCCTCTCTTTCTGGCTGGATGGTGCCACCACATCACACCATCTTACTGCCCCCAGTACAGTGCCGCCTCCACCTCTGTTCTTTCTTCTCATACCAGCTTCCACCCCACTGCAACCTCATCTACTCCAGCAGTGTCGACTTCCTCGTCCACACAACCCACTCTCCTGACCTGGTTCACTGGCCGTTACCACAGTACACCCAGTGGCTCTAATGGCTTATGAACAAAGCATACCTTTCACATTGAATAAAGAGAAGGAAACACTCATTTTAAAATACAAACCAGTGTATTTGTGTAATAGCATGGTATTGCAGGGTAATTGCACAGAAAAAAAGGCCAACGGAATTTGAATGTGGAAGGTTTATGCAGTGACATGAAACAGACGCGTCAGTATTGCGTGTTTGTTTGATGGTAATGTCCATGTGTGGACACATTTCCTTAAACAAACAAGAGAAAGGGTGAATTATTTTACAAACCACTATTCTAAAAAGGTGGGATTCTGTGTAAAATGTGAAAAAAAGATAATAAAAATTATGCAAATATTTACAAATCCTTTTTGACCCCTACTCAGTTGAATACAGTACAAAGATAATAATTGGTTAACTTAATTTTTTGCACTTATACACTAATTCTGAATTTGACACCAGCAACATGAAAGAAGTTGGGGCAAGGGCATGTTTACCACAGTGATATATCACATTTTCTTTATACAACACACTTTTGAAATTGAACTTCTTTTCCATTCTTGCTTGATATATGACTTCAGTTCTTTATCCGTCTGGGGCCTCTATTGTATATTGTGCTCCACACAATTTCAGTAGGGAACGGATCTGCACTGCTGGCAGGCCAGTCTACTACCTGGACTTTTTTTTACTACGAAGCCACAATGTTGTAACACGGGCAGAATGTGTCTTGGCATTGTGTTACTGAAATAAGCAGAGATGTCTTTGAAAAAGACGTCGTCTGCATGGCAGCATACAGTATGCTGGTCCAAAACTTGTATGTGCCTTTCAGCATTAATGGGGCCTTCACAGATGTGAAAGCTACCCATGATGCCATGGGCACTAATGCAGCCTTATACCATCACAGATGTTGGCTTTTGAACTTTGCGCTGGTAAAAATCTGGATGGTCCTAACCCTTCACCCTAGAGGGCACGATGTTCATAATTTCCAAAGTCAGTCTGAAATGTGGACACATCAGTCCACATCACACTTTTCAACTTTGCATCAGATCATCTCAGATTAGTTAAAGCCTCAGAGAAGTGTTGGAGGTTGTTGATATATGGCTTTTGCTTTGCATGGTAGTCTTAACGTGCATTTGTAGATGCTGTGACGAACCATGCTAACAGACTAAGGTTTACCAAAGTGTTCCCAAGCCCAAATAGTAATATCTCATATACATTCGTGGGTTTTAGTGCAGTGACTCATGAGGGGTCACAGGCATTCAGTGTTGGTTTTCGGGCTTGGTATTTGCCCACATAGCTTTTCACAAAGTGAACCTTGCCCTATCCATGCTTGTTAAATATGGAGCCTTTTGAGGATGCCTTAACAGGATGGCAAAGGATATCCAAACATGATACAATCACCTGTTACCAATTAACATTAAGCTGTTTTTTGAGTATTCCACAATTTCCCAAGTCTTTTCTTGCCCCTATACCAACTTTTTTGAGACATGTTGCAGGCATCAAATTCAGAATGGATGTATATTTACAAAAAACAATAAATTTTTATCATTTGGAATATTAGATATCTTATCTTTGTACTGCATTCAATTGAATACAAGTCAAAAGGAAATTATTACATTCTGTTTATATTTGAATTTTACACAGCATCCCAAATCTTGTGCAATTTGGGTTTGTACATTAAATGACTGAGTAAGAATGGATTCTTCCTCTGTGCATGGGTAGATCTGCACACCCGCTTGCATTCCAGCATGCCCTACAAACAGTTTGACCTCTATGACAGATGCCGCCATCAGACTGGTCTGGTTGTACGCAAGTCTGGGCGGAGGAATTCAAAGCCTGCCACCAGGAATGCTTTTCCCCATACCTCCACATTTCAAAGGCTGATGATACACATTCCCAAAAGTCTTACCCCAGTGACTTCTTGAGGGCTTGTATCTGTCATAACCACCCCTCACATGGTGTCCAAAGCTAAACCTTTTAATCAAAGGCCACACTTTGGCAGGGAAAAGCATTTAGTTCTGGTTAAGCATCTTTTGATCCCAGGGCAGGGATGAGTAAGAGGCCCAAAGAGCAGCAGACATGGCGTCTGCTTTGCGTGCAGTGATCACACGCCTTTGATGAGAAGAAGTAGAAGTAGAGGAGAAAAGTGGTGGAGGATGTGATTTTGGCAAGAGTGTGCTTGCTCACTAATTTGCACAAATGCTTGTGGCCGTGTATGGTTGCGCACTCTTCTCCCGTCAATGCAGTACACTGCAGACACTAACAATAGATCACACCTGTTGGTCATTACTGCAGAGACACCAGACACCAGACACCATGTAGACACACCAGGCTCAATCCCAGAATCCCCACTGGGGGGCCTGCATGGCTGCTGTTGACACATAGGGCAGCTTTTGGAGAGAGACACTTTCTGGACAGATGTACACACATGTAGAAGCACATACACTTATGCATGCACACTGATGTCGACACAGGAACACAATGGGAATACAAATCACCAATAGACTTGTTTGTGTTTGGAAATCATTCAGGTATTTAGTCTTTAGTCTGTCCGTCCATCCGCACATCCCTCCAATCCCATAAAAGGCATCATAACTCCATGTCCCCTGTGTATGTGTGTGATTGTGGGGGTGGGCAGGCCCACACAGACGGTGCCAGAGACTGATACAAACCTTAGAGTGAAGAGTAGAAAAGTAAAAGTTTTATATGAATGACAAACAAAAGGTCATGAGGTCAAAATTACGATACAGAACAAATAGGGACACAAGGGCAGACTCTTGCAGCAACATCCCTGTAAAAAACCCTCCTCTGGTAATTCAGAGCTTCATACTTGGACATTTCCACTGTCCTCTTGGAAAGACCTCCAACATTCCCCATGTTCCCATGTTTACTTGTCCTCCAATACCATGTACCCCTGCCAGCGCCACCCATGGTCAGAATGCAAACTGTTGAGAAGTGGACGGGGAAATTCCCATGTTGGACCATATTAGTAATATCAAACCAATCTCTGGGGTATATCCAGCTAAAAAAAGAAGAGGAGGGAAAAAAAAACTTGAATATCCTAATGTTGAACCTGTGAGAAGTGTGGTGCCAACAGTATCATAATTTTAAAAGGAACAGTTCACCTAAAAATTAAAAAGATGTAAGTAATTTGAAAGAATATTAAAGTTCCCCTCCAGACATGTTTTAAAGTAAAAATAGTCAGCTATGATTAATATTTTGTTTAACATGGTGTTCTTGCAAAAAAAAAGAGGGCTGGAAGCACATCTACTCCTTCTCCCTCATTGGGAAATTCTGCATCTGGCCTTGTATGCTGCACAGCTGGCTGCTTGCACTACGTTGACTGGTGAAAGAGTGGTGCACGTCAAGATGGGTAGTGTTAGGAACAGTCAGTCAGACCCAGACTCAGATGAGGAGTCTGTTGTGCACCAAAACTGGCTGACAAATAAGAATAGCAAGTGTAGTTAGCGTCACAGACCAGTGCTTGACCTCTATGTACTGACTGTACTGACAGTCCACAACATTACTGCAAAGTAATGCAAAATATTTTGCGATATTATGTTGTTTGCAGGTTGCTTTGTTGGCTGGTGTTGCAGGGTGGCTGAGTTTAATTTGACAAATTTTATTCTTAACAAAATACTATCTGTGGGTATATGTTAGTTGGCTAGCTTGCCAAATTCCGTATCACTAATGTGACACAAGATTTTGTATTATGACAAACTCTTATTTTATTTTATTTGTTTATGTTGTTTATTAGCTTGTTAGCTTGTAACAGGTGATGGCTGACACAGCTAATGCTAAATCTTGCTCTCTGCACTAAAACGTCTGCTCTGCACTGGAGGTCTCAGGGTTCTTTTCCTTTCTTTTTACCTATGCATATTAGTGTTTTCTAGCTAGTTTGCTTCTGTCAACAAAAAACAGCACCCAAGTTCAAAGTCCAACACAGTTTCCAGAGCTTGCATTTATGCAAAAATAATGCAAAATGTATTGTATTATAGTTTCTGGGGCTAAAATTAGTTAACATTAGCTCCATTTCAAATGTAGATGAATTGGTGGCTGGATAACATACTGAAACACTGTGTTGGGTGGATAATGTCAGGCTCCCTGGACTGATTGGGTTGGAAGATTGGCTGGTTTGCCATTTGCATGTTGTTGTGGGCTGGAGGCCTCAGATCCATGCAGGCTGAGTTTAACTTACTTGCTCACAAATCTTATTGCTGGCAAAATACTATCTGCAGATACTTGTTAGTTGGCTAGCTTGCCAAATTGCTTAAGTTGCTAATGTGATACATGATTCAGTATTATGATAAACTTTTATTTTATTTTATTTGCTCATGTTGTTTGTTAGCTTGTAACTGGCAGTGGCTGATACAGCTAATGCTAAATGTGCTACTGCTGCCTGCATTTGCTTATTAGCAACTGGCTTTCAGATTTGTTAAGTACCAAGTTTAGCTGCACGGGGTACATTTGAATTTCAGATTTTAAGTGCTGCCCCTTCAGTAAAACACCTCTCTAGTGACTTTGCACAGATACGAGTCAGCATAGTCAAGGTCAGACATTTTAGGGGGACATAAACGTATGAAAACCATGTTTGAGTGGAGATGATCTGTAAGGTTTTATTACATTTCTTAACCTCAGCAGTAAGAGCTTGAATAAGTCGTACATAGGCAGCAGGATATCTTAATTAAAATGCTCAGAGCTTTGTGAGTGAGCAAAAAGATACTGGATTTTTGAACCTATGTGGATTTACACTGCAAAGATAAGGTGCAAAACACTTGAAGTTACTTGAAAGTGGATTTTTGCCATTTTTGGAACTCTCAAGAAACAAATCTACTTCAGCTGTTGTTGAGAAAACCTGCTGCATGTTTACAGAGAAAATGTAGCAGTCCGCTAAGCCTGAATTTTGTAGACATTAACTTTATCGGTGTGTTTGGACTCAACATTTCATTCTTGGCTAAAGTATTTGTTAACTGCTGCATGTTGGCTACTGTGCACTTTGAAGTAAATAAAAGCTTGGCCACCATCTTTTTATGTTATAAACAACAAGATAACGGCTGCCTGCCTCTATAACAACTAGAGCTTTCAACTCTCCTTGTATATTTTGGATGCTATTCTTCCAACCATCTTGTATCCCAAATTCTGGCAAGAATAAAGGAACATTTTATGAACAGACTGGGAATGTGAGTAGCTAACCCAAATCAGAGAAATGTGAAAATATTGCTTGATTGTCTATGAACATTTGTCAGCTTAGTGCTCACAATTAATTTACAGTCCATCCACTTACAAAACCCAAACCCCATCCTCTTTTGTCATCCACAGAAATCAATTTAGGAACCAGAGAATGGCCTCTCTGGCCCACTCATTATCCGAGCATACGATGTTGCATTTGTAATTCTCATGTAATCAAAATTGTCATTGATGTGTGCTCTCGTCCCTCTGGCAAGGCAATTCATGAAACATAGAGGTAATCACAATAACTGTGTAGTGACAGAATATGCTGATTATGTGATTAAGTGTGCATGTAATTGGCATTATTGTTATTTTTAGCTAGAAGTTAATTGCTAATGGAGATCCTAGTAATTGGATCACCGAATGGCAACACTGCAAATCTATTAGCTCCTAATAATTGCTGCAAAGTGAGAACAGAAAGAGTGGGTGGAAGGTGTTTATGGGGGATAAGTAGCTGTCTCTGTGCTGTAGAGGGGATACAGATAGCATATTTGTCAAATTTTAGATTTACAGCATTACACTTAAAATGGGAAAAGTGTAATGGTGAATAACACAGTAAGATGGGGATCATTTTAAGTTCGTATTGTTGTTTTTCGCACTGAATACCTGAATAACTGTGTGTTGAATTACAGAAAATTAAAAAGGTCCTGCTGTGAATATAATGTGTGTTCCATGAAATATTGCTTAACATAAACTTGAGTGAAGAATAAATTAGTGGTGTTAATCAAATGTTGTAACACGATTCAATATGATATTATATTGGTTCTATACTGGATAGGATTTTTGTTGATATGATAAAGTCTGCCACAGTACAATTTGTATTCAATATGATGCAGGGGCCTGTGATCAGTATGAGACCATATTCCCATTTCAATTACAGAAGGAAAAAAAGCAACTCATAAATAAATGTATAATTGCAACTTGTTAAATGCAGGAAACGTGTACTTTAAATTTACTCCACTAACACAAATATATGTGCAGATTTGTTGTATTTATATGTTCATGTTTTTCCTTTTTTTCTTTTTGTTTTACTCCTTAATACATGTTGAATGAAAGAATCAATGCTTGAAAAAATTCAACAAGCAATCCGAGGGTCAGTAATGGTTTATGCTGAAGGATGGTTCAATACCATATGCTTGTGACTGGACTTAAAATGTGTAATTTTTTCCATGTTTTATGTTGTTTTGCTGTTTATTGTGTTGTTTGTCCTGTTGATCTCAGCGGTAGCATGTTAAGCAGCAATTGTGGCTCCTCCCACAGGCTGGGGTGATGTTGGACTAATGTTGTAATACTGAGGGACAGTCAAAAGAAAGAAAAAAAAACCTGTGCAAAGCAGTAGGTTGGATGCTGGTTGTTGATTTTTGTTGAAGTTTATACTGCATCACAAATTGTTAACTTAGTTGTACGGGAGCCAGCAGGTTCTGCTCTGTGATCTTCTCACCAGTGTTTGCGTTGTGTTGCTGTGCATATAAATTGACATTCCCTGAAGGTATCTATATAGTTATCTGTGAAAAAGAAATAGTCAGACTGCGGAAATTCATTTGTAACGTTGTCATTCTACGACCAGCACCCAGGAGCTAGTTTGCTCAGACCATAAAGTTGCCCATTAGGCAGATAGAACACTACAAGCTACAATTTGCAAAAATAATATTTCTACACTGCCGATTTATTCCAGACAGCTAGGAGAGTAAACATCCTGATAGTTTTTTTCTTGACTGCTTGACATTAATCTCCTGTTGCTGGCACTGTTTGAATGTTTAGGAAGGAGGTACGCTGGGATAGAAACCATTAACATATATAAAGATGGACCACTTTTTCTCACTGTGCAAAAATTAAGCCAAAATATCCTGGACAGCAGCGCTGCTGTCTTGCACTGGTGACTTCATTTGGAGCCCGTGTCCGTGTGGTATTGATTAAGATTGCAGCCTCAGTATCGAGGTCCCATATACACACAAGGCCGACTCAATCACAAGCAGAGATCAGCTGTCGTTCGTCCAAACTCATCAGAAAAATGAACACTTGAACATACATCAGTGAGATAACAACTACCTAAGATGACAGACATCATGTTAGAGAAAAATTTAGTTGATGTGTCCTTTGATGTTTTAATTTGATCCATGTCCTATCTAGTAAATTGTAGGGGGCATAGTTTCCATCTATACTGCAGTTATTAGGGGCGATCAAGATGTTCTGACTTCACTTATGGTGAGCTGTCATATTGTCTGTTTCTAATATACATCAATGATAGAACAGGTGACACAGATGTAGCATGGGAATTTCAAAATAAAAGTGCATTGTAAAGACGACGATATGGATCAATGTTTTCACTTTGCATCAGTGCTATTGAATCAGTCCAGATAAATGGATCGTTACACCCCTAGAATGATGAAGAAAGGCAAGCGGTCATCAGCAAGCGCATGAGAATGAACATGCACATTTAAAGATGGCAAATATATCGTCTGAAAAGAAGAAAGAACTGAATAGAAAGAGAAACCGAGAGGGAAAGAGAAAGACAGGAGCCTGTGCTGTATCATTTGACAGGGGACCTCTCCAGTGCTATCAGATGGAGGCGTCAGAATGATCAGTCTCACACACACACATACACACACACTCTTTCTCTCTCTTTCCTTCTCTGTCTGCCTCTCTTTCCCCTTGTCTCTTTCCAGAGCGGGGACCAGCCGCTCGCTGATAGAACAGGCCCATTAGGATCCTGCTATCGCCCTCCACAGCGGAGAGATTGAAAGGCCCTGATAGCTGCTCTGAGATCCCCACAGTCCCGGGAAAATCACTCCGTATCAGTCATTGGATCCCTTACTTGAGACAGAGGGAAGAGAGGGAAGGAGGGAGCAGACAGAAAAGGGAGAATGAAAGGCAGGTTAGACACCTAGTGAGAGTTAAAGAGGGAAAACACGACGAGGAGAATGCTGACAGTGACTGTCAAAGAGGGGGGAAATTTCAGAGGGAGACAAAAGGAAGGAGAAGTGTGTGAGTCTTTGTCTTACTGTGTTTACCAGAGGAGACAGTAGCAGATATCAGGAACGGCACATGAGCCTTTCTAAAGTCAAAGCTTATAGCGTCTGACAGTAAAGAATCCCATCCTCCAACACAAAGTGTCAGGATTCTGCGTCTCACCGTGTCACAAACTAAAGATTTCAGATAGAGGCAACAGTGTGCTCTCCTGTAGTGCAGTTATCCTTCTACTTTGTTCACTGGCCGTCATCTCCTCCTCGCTGCCTCTACAGGGAGAACCAGTCATTTAGGCGGCAGGGCAGAGGGTCGGCAGGTCAGGCCGGAGCAGGGTGGAGGACAGGACAGGATGGGGGGATGGGGTACAAAGGCATGTCCTTGTATGGGCAGACACTTGACTGGCGTGGCAGAGGCCAGCTCAGTGGTGCTAAGCTCATGTACGGCCTCCTATCAGTGGGGACACGGGAGCAGCCAGATCCAGGGCACTTAGTGGATGACTTCCAGAGAACACACCAGGATAAACTTGATGCATGTGTGTGTGATGGTGTGGTGTGTAAAAACTGTCATGCACGTTCATGTGTACTTGTGTGAGTATTGAGACCGTGCAGATTAGGGATGGGCAATAGCAATTTTTTTACATTCAGTGTGACACTGATACTTTTGGTGTCTAGTGTCTAACATACAGTACAATCTACTGGCAGAAATGAGATACAATATCCATGTTGATGTTTTCATTCATATATAATCACCTGAAAATAAGAATTACCTTAGAATGAGCCATTTTTATCTGCATACACCAAAGGTCCATAGTTTTTCCTACAATTGCAGATAGCAGATAAATTGATTGAAATCTGTTATTTCATCACTATATGTTATCTATTTCTACACACTGATCCTTCTAAAGCTATAATATGTAATATTTCCATATTAAAGTGTCTAAAATGCTAGACATATGTGATATATTTTGTTCATCTATGTACTTACATTTTCCCAAAGGTTTCCAAAAATGTTAAAACACAAAGAAATCTTTAATCCATTCAAAGTAACAATGCGTTTCCTGCTAGCGGGTGCCAGCTAGTTGCTATAACTTGCCAAAAAACACTGCATACATCATCTATGTCAGAAAGCGAGGAAGAAATTTGGCAAACATGACTAAACATAACCTGAATAAAACTTTAATATATAGGAGTCATGTCAGATAGATTTTCATCAGCTGTAGTGGTTATAGTGGTAATTGACTTATTGTGCATTTATATATTAATGATGAAATAAAAATGTTTGTGCTAGTGTAAAAATAGTCTATTCTCCAGAAATAATGATAAATGATTATCTTCTTGTTTTTGTTCAACCAGTTGTTTTTAAATCTTCAAAGAGGTTACTTGGTGGCACTTTCTTTTTACAAATACTGCATCTTTGTGAATTTTTATCTATGAGTGAAAAGTATCACCACACCACACTATGTTTCCTTTATGTGCCCATGGATGTATTGTTCTACATCTGTGTTTCTGTCTCTCTTTCACAAGTTTGATGTAGAAGTGAGTGACTGTGCACGGCAGTCATGTGATATGGGCCGACTTAAATTAAACCTCAGGGCTCTTTATTAGCTCAAACATTATACAAAATTACTGGAGGTGATGCAGCCACCCATGTTTTGTATTTACTTAATGTTATTATCAATACTTTTCTAAAGGAATTGATACCAAATGAGTAGCTTGTCAGATCGATGTGTCGATCCTGCAGAGCTGATCTGCCCATAGTGGATATGTAATGTTAGTGTGTATTTTTGTGCTTTTCCTGCATGTAAACAGCACCTGTGTGTGCGTAAGTTGTAAAAGGAGGGACCGAGGTTCATCTGACTAACATTTATGTCGTCAAGAAGTTGGACTGGGAACAAATGACTGATTGACTCATACTAGGTGGAAACCACAGAGGTCTGGAGGAGCTGCCTATCTGCATTCTGATTGAGTGAATGAGTCATGTAGATTGAAATAGGCAGTCTGACTGTGAGCTGGAGCTGCCTTCACTTGAGCTGAGTGACTCTGGATGTAAGAGCAAAGTTTTAAATTGCTCTGTGTGTGTGTGTGTGTGTGTGTGTGTGTGTGTGTGTGTGTGTGTGTGTGTGTGTGTGTGTGTGTGTGTGTGTTGCTGTCCTCTGTGTGGTACACTCTTAATAGGAGTTCCAAAAGGGTTCTTACTGAAAGGCTAAGGTTCTGCCCAGAACCATTTGCTTCTAAGGAAACTTTTTTTGAAGCAACTGTTTGTTAAGGGTTTTTTGTAGGACTAAGAGTTCCATTTCAGAACCCCTTTCATCCAAAAAAGGAAAAAAATGAATTTTTGAAATTCTTGAGTAACTCTTTCTTCCAAAAAGAGTTCTTTGCACCATGTTATAAAATGGTTCTTGGTAGAACCCTGTAGATGGGTTCTAGATAAAACCCTTGGAATATAAAAAGGTTCTAGGTATGACTATGTTATAGGTAAAACCCTTGGCATTTAATGGGTTCTCAGTAGAGTCTCTTGCTAGCACCCCAACAAGATGGAAATGTTCTGGAAATGTTCTGGATGGAACCAATACACCATAAAAGTGTCCTCAATGAAATATAATATGGTTCCTGAAATATAACATGGTTCATGGCAGAACTTCCTGGGTGGGTTCTAGGTAAAAACTTAAGAATATAAAAGAGTTCTCAATAGTATCTCCTTACAGGGTTCTAGATAGAATCTGATGGGTTCCGGATAAAACCCTTGGACTATAAAAACTCCTCAATGGATTCTCTGTGAAAGAGGAGGAAAAGGCTCTGGACAGAACCTCACCAGAGGATTTTGGGTGGAACCATTACACCATAAAGGTGTTCTCTGTGGAATAAAACATGGTTCTTGGAATATAACATGGTTCTTGGTAGAACCCAGGGGTGGGTTCTGCCAAGGAAATTATGGGTGAAACCTTTCACAGAGGGTTGTGGTTGTAACCCTTTATGTTGGGTTCAAGCAGAAGAACCCTTTATGGTTCTAGTTAGCACCCTTATTTTTGAGAGTGTAGGGTAAAAGGCAAAAACAGTGTCTCTGGGATTTTGGCTGCTCTAATAACACCTTGCCATTGAGAGACTAATGAAGCATGTCTGCTTTCTTCATCCTGACAGAGAATGAGAGGGCGGACACACACACACACACACACACACACACACGCACAGAATGATGCAGAAAAAGAGCTCTCTGGAGGTCACTATCATGAGTGTGACTTCAAATATCTTTTGTACGTCTGCAATAGAAAGAACGAGTGAGGGAGGAATCAAGCAGAAATGACAGCAGTATCCCAGCGGTTTGTCGTGCGTCTGCTGTAAGGGTCGGTGGGTTTGTGGTGCTTAGACCTCAGGATGCCTCCTATACTGCCCAGGGGGCCTGTTTGAAGAGCACGAGCTGATGAGGCTTCACTATGAAGCCGCATAGTGGTTTAACGGTGCAACTAATGTGCCCAAGTCCCAGAGTCGGCCCAGCCAAAGTAGCAATTCCACGGAACGGTAGATTTCTATTAATTAAATCATAATTGGGTTTTATATATTTATTTGGTGGAGACATTGGCAGGGAGAGAAGTAAGATTAGGCAGAGATTTGCATGTAAAATGTACGAGCTTCATTACACTACCTTGGCAAAGACGGAATAATTCGCCTGCCTGCGGGGCACACAGATGGCTCTGTATGTTTGCTAATTTGCTCTCCTTTCAAGGTCATTAGTTCTGTTTGGGGAACTATCGAAAAGTTTATTTGAGGTGGGTAAGTTCCTGAAATGTTTGCGGTGTGACAGCTCCTTTGTTGTACGGCTGAAGATTAAAAGGAAACTTCAACATCATCAAGTCTGAGGACAATGCAAGGCTCAGCTAAAATACTTTAATTAGACTTAAGGACCAAACTGTTAGAAAATTAAAAACGAAAATCAAATAAAAACAAATATAGCCGCTCTAAATCCAAACAGGGCTGTCACAAAAGCAGATTTTTACTATACAATTATCATAAAAAAAACACAATATTATTGCAATATCTATTAAAATTTTAAAAGAAAAAATAACGCTGTTAATCAAATTCATCTTTAACTTTGTTTATTGTGTTTTTTTCTCTTTTACTCTTATTTTTACTTATGAGAAAATGAATTGCATTCGAAATATGAGTAGGGACGTGGAGAGAGTATGTAACCATAACTGTGTAAAAGCGTGCAAAAATTGCAAATACCCTTGATGGATAGTGAAAAAGTGTGTGTGAGGTGTGTTAAAGGAGGGAGACAAAGCAAGTACAGAAAAAAATGAAAATGATTTAGTAGCACAAGATATTATGATCATTACATTAGTATTTCATTTTCTAAATATTACGGTTAGGGCTGGGCTAATAATGCTAATGACTGGTTTTCTAACATTAACTTTAACTCAGTTGTCATTAACAGTATTTCTTTCTCTTAGTATTCTCCATTTCTCTCTCTGTCTCACTCACTGTGGAGGACGAGGCATCAGCATGAATGTATTAAGGTGAATGGGATACAGCGGGCGCAAGCAGCTGTCTTCTGCGTCACTTAACAATATTTGGTGTAGCTGTATTGTTGTCTGGGGGGAAACAGTGCTTATACACACTAACCAGGGCCAGGAACAGATTGTGATGATGAAAAGATGTGAAAATTTGCCATGAATCTTGAGAAATACAGAAGAATTGTCACCCTGGGAGGAAACTGGTAGAGGTGGGAAGTATCAAGGTACAAATACTTCATAATAAGTAGATTTTTCAGGCATCTGCACTTTGAGTATTTATTTTTATGGCAACTTTTTACCTTTACTCCCTGTTATAACAAAAATATCTGTAATTTCAACTCCTTACAGTCATTTTCAAAACAGGCTCGTTACTTTAGTTTTAATGCATTTGAAGGGAATTGAAGACTGATTTCAACCTAAGTGACTGAACAACAACACAGAGAAAAGACGATTCCTTGGTTTATCCATCAGTGCATGTCACACACGATATATGTAATGACAAAAAAAGTAAGAAGACGAAAATCAAGGTAAAAGATGTAACAAGACAAAAAAGATGTAACAAGACAAAGACTTAACAAGATGTTAAAGACATAATAAACTGTAAAGACCTAACAACATGCAAGATGCAACAAGATGTAATCTGTAAAGTAAAGATCTAACAAGATATATATGTATAAAAGGTAACAAGACAAATAAAAGACGTAAGAAGACATTATAGATGTAACAAGAAATAACAAGAATGCATCCTGTAAAAGATGTAACAAGATGAAAAACAACATAAAAGATGTAACAAGATACAAACAAAATATATAAGTATGTAACAAGATGTAAAAGACGAAAAAGATGTCACAACACGTAAAAGACGTAACAAGATGAAAACAAAAAACACGAGACGTAACATAAAAAGATGGATACTTTTTACCTTTATACTCTGAATACATTTCAATGCCTATACTGAATGAAAGAATGAGTATCTTTTTTTTTAATACTCACCGTTATCATCAGTATTTAGTGACATCCCTAAACCCAATAAAAGGAAAAAAGTTGTTTTTGCATCACTGTCTCCAGCTAACTCAGTGGTCATATGTAATATTTTGTTTTCTCCACATTTTGTTCTCACCAACACTAATTAGTACTGTACAGACATAGTGTACTACCTGTACGTTATCTAAACATCATCCAGCCATGTCTCTCTCGAGCTCATTACTCAGCGGAGGTCTGGGGAATCAATTTTTCAAAGTGCAATATTCACCATTTTCTCCTCCCTCTTTAGACAGGTCCTGTTTAGTTTTCTTGTGCAGGAAATGAGTTTTGACATAATGGATTTTTGCCCAGCATTACATAAACACAGACAGCACTGGCACAGTGTGAGGTGCAGGGTGCTAAGGCTTTGTTTGCCCAAAGACCTACCGGTGCTGTCACTCATGTCTGGTTGTAAATAATCTAGATACAGTACATGTTTTATTACAAACAAAATATTTGCCTGTCAGGGAGCTGGACAACTTTTTGGCAATTACAGTTTTGGGTGTGATGATTTAAATGAGCCGCACTGTAAATCCATTCACCGCCATTTGTTTCTACAATGTGCATTAAAAACATATGAGCAGAGTTGTCTCAGAGTGAATTATGAGCTGCGAGCCACCCAGCTTGTTGTTCAGTTTCCTTTTCTTTGTAGTTTGAGTCTGAATCATTGATGAGCAAGGTCTGATGACAGCTATCATTTCCAATACTGTCTGTGACATTTGACTGACTATTTTAAACAAAGACCAGAGATGAAACACCGTAAAAATGTCTGAATCCACGAAAATCAAAGCCGTGTCAGCATATTGTGCAGTTTGAAAGGAAATATATACGTATGAGGCTCTAGATTGGTCACGTCTTGTCAGTGGAATTGATTTAAAAACCCAAGAACACAATAGGATTTGTTAACTAGAGAATAAGAGAGATAGTTGTGGGCATGTATCTTTGAGTATATGGCGCTACTGTAAGTGTGATAATTCAAAATTAGCATGTCGAATTCTCTGCCTTCTGAGATAGTGTGTCTTATAGGGCTATGTTTCATTTAATAATGAAATATACGGGGGAAAAAGTTTAATCAGCCCGGGTATTATTGAGGATATAGTGCAGACAGTCTTACATAGTAGACATAGAATAAAAAGAATCACTTTTATTACTATCTAACTGCAATTAGTTTAACCCTTTTATCTCTCGCCATTTGTAACGCTATTTGGACCATTTCACAGAGCCTGGAAATTTGGGCAGTAACAGTGAAATTGATATAGTGAGGGAGATACCATCAGCCCAGAGGGAAGGGTCGGGTGGGGAGTGGGGGGCCCTGCTTATTTCACAGTCTGTCCTCATGGCTTACATCCAGCTAGCTGTAGCTGCCATGGAGGAGTCTCTATTATGCCCTATCACTTTCACTTGTAAACCAAAGCACAATGATCTATCTATCTATCTATCTATCTATCTATCTATCTATCTATCTATCTATCTATCTATCTATCTATACCCTGAAAAATAAGTGTTCATCAAGTTTCTTAAGAGGACAAAGGGTTCCATTTAAGAATCATTTTCAGAGGACAGAGTTCTTCAAGGATTGTTGAAATCCTTGAAGAACTCTTTTGTTAAGAGTTCTTTGTAGCATAATATAAAAGGGTTCTCTGTATGACTCCCTTGGGTGGGTGGAATATAAAAATCTATCTATCTATCTATCTATCTATCTATCTATCTATCTATCTATCTATCTATCTATCTATCTATCTATCCAGACATACATGGTCATTTAGGGCACATACATGCATCGGGGTCACTTCAGTATAAATTTTGTCACGTGTACTACAATATAGCTATATAACCAACACAGTCTTGACCTTAAAGATGGTCTCTGGTTGACAGACCTTAGTTTAAAATACCTCCTTCTCTTCCTCTTCATACAGTTCAGGAGATGGAAATTAAAATATATTCTTTCCAAATAATAATATGACTAAGACATCTCATTAGCATACAGTGCAGGGAAGAAGTCTTTAATGAAGGTATCAGAAGGATCTTATTGTCTGGGGATTAACACTTTCTTTTTCTTAAAAGCCATTATTCAACATTGACTAATGAACGTATTGTATTTATTTGTGTTATTTTTGGTCTTTTCTTCATGTTAATTGGCTGTTTTCATATTTCTGCGTTTTGTTTTTTTTCAAAATAGGGCATTGCAATTACTTCAATTTTTTGCAGCATAATTAGAGGTTAGATTTATTTGTTTATTTCAGTGCAACTTTAAACTTGAGATTGACAACAACCGAAAAATTATATTGGTGGTGTAGTGTTGTAGTAGTGTTGATATGACATGTCATACCCTTGTAAAAAAAGAACAATCAGCTTTATGTGTGAATGTAAATAATGGATTCCTGTTACACTTGAACCATAAATATAGTGTAAACTATTTAAAACATTGGCATAATAGGGTGAATATTTTTTTTGCGAGACATTAATCCAAAATACAACATTACAACTTCACAATTATAACTGGTGGTTGATGGTAGATGGTACACATGCAGAATATGCAAGTAACTTAAAGGGAGAGTTCAGATTATTTGAAGTGGGGTTGTCTGAGGTACTTATCCATAGTCAGTGTATTACCAGCAGTAGAAAGAGGTTTAAGCAATTAACTGCTGTGGACAAGGTCAGAAGCAAAAAATATTTTAGCCACTTAAAGAGGCCCACCAAAAAATTAATATCAGCCTAACTGTACAGTAGATTTAGAATATTTTTTGACCACTTTACTTTGCCAACAGACAGCCTTTTTCTTGCTGAAACCACTATTATATAAGCCAAATATTGCTCACTCCAAACCAACCAAACTCCATTGGCAAAATCAGTCATTTTAGCACCACCGTCACACAGAGGATGCTGGTCTGTGAAAATATTAAATATAACATACAAATGAACTGATATTGATTTTTTTAGATGGGCTTAATTTGGTGACTAAAATACATTGTGCTGCTGACACAGTCCACATGAGTTCATTGCTTAGCTTCCATGCTCCTGTCTGTGTGTTCAAACTGGGGATTTGTTGACCACCATCAACTGTTGTTAATAGACTGATTACCGATAAGTGCGTCATACAACCTCACTTCAAAATTCACTTCAAACGATCCAAACTGTACCTTTAAAAATTAGCTATTTCCCTCCTATTAATTAATGACGAGTCATATCATGACCAAGGAAAATGTTTTCCTTTATTTGGCTGACATTAATCCATCAAAAATCTCAAAACTCAACCAGTTTAACCTCAGTTCTAAACTTTTACACAGTACAACTATACAAAACGTGTTATCTCTTAACTCATTAGTGAAACTAAAGTAACCATGACTAAAATCTATAAAAGAAAAAACTGACAAAGGTTATAATTTTAACATATCCTGCCTGTTGAAATTCTGTACATGGTACAGTATAAGCACGATAATGCACATCAAGGTGCCTTGATATCGAAAAAGATCTTGGCAGAGGAAAGGTACTGTGACTGTCTACACTAGGGATTAATCAACACAAAAGTTTTAACTCTGAGGCTAAAATAGCTCAAAGTTATTTTGTCTTGTTTGCTTCTAACTGCAGAAACAGGAAGTTCAGCAAGATGCTAACGCTGCCCTGGCAATTTTTGACCAGTCTAAATTTCTCCAGACCTCTGCTGTTCAAGCTGAAGGTGTGAGATTAGATGTTCGGGAGTGTAACACAAATGACAAGATTTGCAACTCTTTCACCAAGTGAGGAGAACGTGTCTTGATCATTGGCAGAGAAAATGAGCAAGGCTCGGTGCCACATGGCCAAAGACTGTGAGCCCACTGTTGGCAGCCTCGGAGGAGATGGCTACCTTCCAGTCGACACTCAGGGCTGAGTGGCTCAGAAAGCCTACCGCAGTATGAATTAAGAAATGTGAATTTGAATACGGAAACCTGATCTTGAAATTGCGCTTCAAAGTTAAAATGAATTATAACATTAAATTTCACAGCATTTAATTTTATGTAGCGCCATTATAATTTAGTGTCTGAAACAATCAACAAATCATGTGTTTAATGGTCCTGATTGTTCAGCAGTGCATTACACATTTTAATTGACACAATTCATATGCAATTTCTGCTGGCACTAATTTCTATCAGCCTCATAGAAGCCAACTGAAATATGGTCTTTTGATATTTGATATCAGTCGTGAAATTATCTACTGCTCAAAGTGGAAGCTAATTCAATCAACAAACTATAAGGAATAGATTTAAAGGGAAAAGCTGGCACTCTTCATGCGGATGTCCAGTCATTGTTGATGGTAAATGTAGTGAATTAAACCAATTAAATCCTCAATGTGTGCTATATTATTATTGACAAAGAAAGCCCTCCTGCTCGCACAGCCCTTCCAGCAGTGTCTACATGTAGAATTCATTGTGTGCAAGCTTCTGACGCCTACACCGATGTTGCCATGTATCACCATAGACAAGTAGAATAATAACTTCCATGTCTGAAAGTGAAGCTAATGCCAAAGTGCCTTAAACCTGCATTCTTTCTAATAGCCAGCAGGGGGTGACTCCACTGGCTGCAAGAAGAAGTCCAACTGTATGGAAGCTAATGAAAGAATTACCTTACTTATCACTTGATTTTTGACCTCAGTAAAGGTTTCTTAAATACAACATGATGTTTATTTTGTAAATTATGGTCCCATTTAGAGTAAAATAAACAATAAATCAGAGTATGCTTTGGGGCGGGGCTGCTATGTGACCACGCTTATGTGAAGATTAGAAATCTAAGTTGAATCCAAGCTGAAGTTCTTAGGCAATAGATAGATTTTGCAGCAGGAGAACCCAGCTGTATCAGTCAATACAGCACACAATGACAACTCTGTTGCTTCAATTGACTACACTTTCTATCAACACTGGCTGGACTTCCACAGAACCAAGTTAAAAGTTGTGTTGAGAATCTGCCTCTGACCAAATACAAATGGATGCAAGAAATTTTGTTTAATGACCTCTGACAATGATTTAAGCAAATGCTTTTTCCTCTGCTTTGCCAGACCATGTGGTAAACCACAGCTGATATTAAGAATGATCCCATCTCGTAATAGAGTTGTCAATGCTCAGATATTACTGTGCAGTACGAAATGACAAAGCACATAATGACCCAGTCATATTTGCTCAGAACTAGGAGTTGTGTTATCCTTGTGCTTCCTAAATATTTGAATTTTCCATTTGGGAAACTCCCTTGTCTCGCTGTCACTGGGTCAGATATAGTACATAGTGATTTATTCTCATCTGGGGTCAGATGTTAAAGACTGCACAAACTTCCTGGTTTGTGAGTGAACCAGAAAAGCAGCTCTCACAAACTTGTTTCCTCAATAACCTTAAGTGTGAATAAATGAGAAGACAATCCTGATTACTAAAAAGTTAATTAGGTATTACAGTATATAAGGTACACTGTATGGTGATAAGCTGAGGTGGCAAAAATACACACTTTAATTCTTTTGTTTTGTCTTTTTACTAAAGTAGAAGTACAGATAGTTGAGTAAAAAAAGTAGAAGTACTGGTTTAACTTCTTTACTCAAGCAAAAATGAGAAAGTACAAGTTCCGAAATGTACTTAAAGTATAAAAGTAAAAAGGAGTCCTCTGAGAGACATTTCTACTGGCTGTTTCTGTGCAAAGTTAACTGAACCTCACCTTTTTTTTTCACGGTACAGTCTCCCTTGCTCCATAAATCTCCATTTTTGTCTTGTCATGTTGTCTTTGTTGTTTTCATCTTTTTTTTGTTTTTGTCTTCTTACATCCTTTACATTGTTTTTCACCTCGGTATATCTTTTATCTGATTGTTGTCTTGTTACATCTTTTACATCGTTTACATCTTGTTACATTTTTATGCCATTTTTGCCTTGTTACGTCCTTTTCACTGTTTTTGTATTGTTATCTCTTTCACATAATTTTTTATCTTGTCACATCTTTCATGTGGTTTTCATCTTGTTACATTTTTTACATTGTTATCATCTTGTTGCATCTTTTGTGCGTGATATGCAGTGATTGATTCACCAAAGAATTGACCTTTTGATTTGTTATTGTCCTGTCCGTTTAGGCTTAAATCGGTCTTGATGTTGGTAAGGTGCCGCAGAATGACACGAAAGAAAAATAATCAATAATTCTCCTGAAATGGATTAAAACTAAAATACTGAGTCTGTTTTGAAAAAGTAAGGAGTGGAAAGAACAGATAATTTTGGTGAAACATAGGCAGTAAAAGTAAAAAGCTGTCAGAAAAATAAATCCTCAAGCAAAGTACAGACCCCTGAGAAATCTGCTGAAGTACAATAATGAAGTGTTTGTGTGTTACTTCCTACCTCTGCTGATAATCGATACTGATATATCAATTATGTTACTGCTTTCAGTGCAAATGGGTTTTTGCGTTCTGTGTATATGAGTGTTTTTGCATGAAGTGTGTGTGTAAGCTTGTGTGTGTGTGTGACCAGTTGAGCTCTAATGGCTTTGTGTGTGAGATAGGCCAGACTGTACTGCTCTGACAGTGAAAAGAGGATAACAGGGAGATGAGGAGCAGAGAAAGTAAGAAAGAGAGAGGGAGAGAGAAAGAGGGAGAGGCACTCAGATACTCATTAGCCACCAGACGCTATCTGGAGTGTGTCAATAGAGTCATGTTAGTGGGGTGTTAAAGCATTGACCAAGATACGCTGAGAGAGGCAGAGAAAGACAGAGAGAGGGGGGGCAGAAAGGGAAGGATAGCGTGAGCTCCCCCACCATCGTAGCACCTGTCACACCTTGAGATAATCATCCATCATGCCTCGCCAGTGACTGGAGAGTGTGTGGTCCTTTTTAATGGCCGCCATTGACACGATTCGTCTTCCCCGCCACCCACAGCCTGTCACCAAATTGCTACTCTTGCAGCGGGAATACATTTTATTGCACCTGTGCTAAGATGAGATGTGTGCAGTCTTGCCTCTAAGAAGTTTTGCCTAGAAAGGCGTGATTCCTTTGTGTTGATAGAAGGTAAAGAAAGTGGTAGTTTCATGAGAGCTTTTCAACTGATCTTGAGTCTTTGAATTTCCGGTATTCACTCTGCAAGGTAAAGCCTGATAGCAATGTTTTATGCAGTAAACAGTTCCTTCTCACACTCAGTGTGTTTAATATGGCAGCTTGGTCAATGCTGTACCCCTCGTGCATCATTTCTGGTGCTCCTTTAACATAATGTTTTGATGTGCCTGTAGATCAAAGTGAATCAGAAAAGAAGCTTAGGGATGGTGTAACAAAAGTTTTTCACTGTGAAAAAAAGTGTCCATACCATAAAACACCAGCTTTTAGAATGGAGTTTGGTTTAACAGTCTGCACACTTGAGCAGACTATATATGCAGAAGGTATTTTAATTTGAATAAATGACATAAATTGAACTGACCCACCTTCTAATACTAACCTTGTACAGCATAAATCAGCAGCATAAAATAACTTATGAAGTGGAGCGAAAACCGACCAGTTTCCTACTTCTCTCGGCTCGTAATAAAAGTAAGAGGACATGAATTAAGCACAAAGCGCAATCAAAATAGAGATAGTGGCTCGGTTCTGCTCCTCTCCTTGGTCTCATGTGAAACAAATACTCAACACTGAATTCATGTAACTTAAGTTACGTTCCGTAACTAACACAGGCTATTTATTTTAACCAAAACCGTGATCTTTTCTTAAACCTAGCCAAGTTTTCCTAAACCTAACCAAGTAGTTTTGTTTCCTAAACCTCCCTATGTGTCCTTGATATCCTTAATATTGCTAACTTGACTGTGAAGCCTTAAACGTTAAGAAATGGCTGTGTAGAGCGTTATAGTTCGGACCATAAGCCACTGATCAAGCTGCCGCAGTTGATGAGCTGGGAGTGAAAATATGGTGGAATAAATGGCTCTATAGCTTTTTTGCTTTTACAGACCACTGACAGTAAACTACCTTGTGCTTTTCATCTGAATTATTACTTCCCAAACAAAAAGAGCTCTCAAGCTAAGGGCTGAACTTCTATGATTGCTGGAATAAATCTGACTGTGATGAACGAAAGAAGCTGTGCAGGCAGGTGGGAAAGCCATGAGAGCACATGAATGAATAGGCACAATGTCCTTCACTCACTGTAGATACCCGGCCTTCACACAAAGACAATGTTGTTCCTTATAGAACCGCATATGACTTAACACAGGTCTATTCCACAACATGACAGACATGCATATTATGACACATGTAAAAGCGTGAGCGGCTAAATGTGAGATTTCTTCTGTGAGGATGTGTTAAGTGCATATGGAGTGTCAAGAAGTTCACATGTGATCTTATAGGCACATTACTGTAAATCTGTACACTCTTAGAAATAAGGGTTCCAAAAGGGGTTTTCTTTAACCAGTACCATTTGCTTCTGAAGAACCCTTTTTTAAAGAAAATGCTTTCTGCAGAAACCCCTTGGTGTGTTGTAGATAAAAGCCTTCCAATATTAAAGGGATCTCATAAAACCCTTGAAATATATAAGAGTTCTTGGTAGAACCCCCTGGGTGGGTTTACATTAACACCATAAGAGGGTGGAACGGTTCTGGATAGAACCCCAAGAGAAGGTTTTGGGTGGAACAGTTACACTATAGAAGGGCTCTCTCTAGACTTTCTCACTGGGGGTTCTGGATGAAACCCTTCACAGCTGGTTCTAGGTATAACACTTTAATTTAGGTTCTAGCTCTCTGAAAAGGTTCCAAGTGCAACCTTTATAAAAGGTTCTACCAGGAACCAAGAAGGGTTATTTTCTGGGGACAAGCCGAAGAACCCTTTATGGTTCCAGTTAGCACTTTTATTTCTAAATCTGTTGCATGAATGTGATGATATGTATGTCTTCTACTCTGCTCGATGGCTCTTCCTGGGAAAGCTGCGGTATGGTGAGCTCAGACGTTGGAACAGGCGTTAATAGCGCATCTAACACGACTAGATGTCCCATGGTGCAGCTGGGCACGCGAACGGAAGAGGCCTAGCTAATGGGAGGACCCCGGTGGGAGGGTGGCACGCACCCAGAGCCTCTGGCGGCCCTTTAATAGAGGAGCACGGAGATGCCTGCCTGCTGTGGTTTCTGGGTTTCAGATGATTCTAGTTTCAGGTGACATGCCTCATGCTCTATTAGCAGACTCTTCCGACCACAGTTTTCTTTGGCAGCCACACAGGTTCAGACTGCAGCAGCTCTGAGTAGGACCAGTTTTCCACACGCCACCTTTCTCCTCCTCCATCATATACACACATACACACAAATAAACGTATGCAGCGTGGGCATACCAGCACATACAGTGCAAAATCTCTATTTCATTAATATATACACATCCAGACACATAATCAAACATAATCATGCACAGACACTGACAGACGAGCCGAGCCGTTAGTCTCACTGGTAAATAGAGGTCTGTTGATGTACACACTTAGAAATACAGGTGAAAACTAGAACCATAAAGGGTTATTCGGCTTTTCCCCATCAGAGAACCCTTTTTGGCTCCTGATAGAACATTTTATGAGAGTTCCATTTGGAACCCTTTCTACCTAGATCCCAACATAAAGGGCTATGCCTAGAACTGTCTGTGAAAGGTGTCACCTAGAACCGTCTTTAGTGGTTCTATCCTGAAACCCTTTCAGAGAGTTCTACCCAGACCCCAACATAAAGGGTTATACCTAGAACTGTCTGTGAAAGGTTTCACCCTGAACCCACTTTGGGGGTTCTATTCAGACCCTTTTCACCTTCTTTGAGTGCTAACAAGAACCCAGCCACAGAGTTTTACCAGTAATCTTTTTATATTTTCAGAGATTTCTTGAGAACCCACTTTGAGGGAGAAATAGAAATTAATGTGCTAACTAGAACCACAAAGGGTTCTTCAACTTGGCCCCATATGAGAACTCCTTTTGGTTTCTGGTAGGTCATTTTAAAAAGGTTCCACCTGGAGCCCTTTCAGAGAGTTCTACCTGGATCCCAACATAACGGGTTGTACCTAGAACCATCTGTGAAAGGTTTCACCCAGAACCAACCATGAGAGCTTCTGCAGTGTAATGGTTCCACCTGGAGCCCTTTCTGAGGGTTCTATCAGTTTATCAGTTTAATCTATAACCCACCCATGGGGTTCTAATGAGACCCCTTCTATATTGTGATATTCTGTACAAAAAACACTTGGTCTTACAAAGAATCCTTGATGAACCTTTTGTTCAAAAAAATACTCCTTTAGAAGCAAATAGTTATGGTAGAACCTCAGCCCCTCAGGAAGAACCCTTTTGGAACCCTTATTTCTCAGAGTGTACATATATAAGTAGGGAGTCTAGCACACAGACATCCATATATTTTGTCTGGGCCAATCCTGTAGGTCAACCTTGACATGTTAGCAGCGGAGGATTTAGACTCCAGCAGTGTTTGTGAAGTACAGAGCTGTGTCCAAACATCCTGCTCCTTCCTGTGAAGTGGTCGGATGCTGGTCCCTCTCGCTCTGCCCTCTTTCAGTACGCTGGCATGTGTTTCTGGGTGGCATCAGGTCTCAGGCCTCAGTCAAAGGGCTGTCTCCTCGACTCCTGCTACGCTTCATTCTCTCCTTTCACCTCCTCTGACCATCTCCCTGTCTGCCTCTCAGCGGAGTCGTGCAGACTGTATAATTTAGTTCTCCACTTCAGAGGGATCCTGTGAGAGTCGATAATGCTAAAATGAAGCAAATGTGTCATCGTCTGCAGTTTGCATTGGAAATCAACAGAGAAATGTGAAATTGAGTTTTCCCATCTGTTAGAGCGTGTGAAGACTTTTGTCTTTTGTCATCCTGACAAGTGTATTATAGCACCATATTTTAATTACACAAAGGCACTCTTTGTACTGTTCAAATCGCAGTTCCTAAAGTTATTGTTCAATGATATTGTTTAGTGATATGTAAGAGATTTCCACTAGTGACGTCTCGGTTATCATCTCAGTTGGATATAAATGTATTGTGAATCATTCAATCCATTCTGAATATTCTTCCATGTATTCCATTTCTAAAAGGCGTATTATGCCTGGCAGGGATCATGTGATGTTTTGCATGTGTGTGTGTGAGTAAGTGTGTGACCTAGCATTGTCCATCAGCCTAATATTTTTTGTGCAGATTCATGACTGTGCTCAAGGACCTCCTGTGGGGGCAGAGAGTCACAATTCTTAAAAAAGCCTTGAAAAACACATTTTATTGACTGCTGCGTGTCATTCCAATTGCTGACCCCTCACTCCTCTCAACCAGCTGGTAAGAGTCACAAGTTATAACAACTGCTATGATAAAAACAAGGCTTACCTAATCTGTTGCAGGCCACATTTTGGCCTTTCTCATGACTCAAAAACTTACAAAAGTTTTGTGTCATCTTAAATTGGAGCATCTGAAAATTAATTCCATGCACGCTTTCCACAAAAGTAAGGGAAAGTACAAGGTTAATAAATCTCTGGTTTGTTACCTTTACCGCCATCTTGACTGTAAGCCCTTGTCTAGACCGCAAATATCATGTCAGCATCATGCTTGTGTTCACACCACACTGAAGCGTCTGTCTATATAGGCTCCATATTGTCTGCACATTTCAAAGCAACCAGCAGCAAATGAGCAGCCAAACTTCCTGTGCAGTCTGTAGTTTTCCTTTGTTATGTGTTTATATTCTTTATCTATTTTAAATGTACAATTCCCCCCCGAAAAAAGAACTGCAGAAAAAGTTTAAGAAGTTCTTGTGTCATACTTACCAGTTGTTGGGAAATTGAAGGGAGAGTCTGTAGGATTACACCAGAGGTGAGTGAGCTGATCTTGAGCTGTGGAGCGCACTCTGCCCTGTGTCTCTAACAAAATGTGAATGAAATCCATTTTCAGTGCCTTTTCACTGGGTGCCAGCTTCACGTTTGTGTGCATATTGTCGAAAAATAGATTGAAGTCTCAATAAGCACTCCAACTCTGGTTTACACCCGGCAGATGTATCTGGGATACAAAACCAACAGAGCTGCACTGATAAGTCAAGACAAAGAGTAAGGGAAGTGCTATGTGTCTGAGCAGTCGCCATATTGAAGCATTGTAGATCTGCTAGTAAACAAATAGAATATGTGTTGAGAGATGCATACAGTAACTCCCTTAATTCTGAACAGATTTTCATGAAATGTTGTTTGTTTGTTGAAACAGAACATGACGGTGGTTGAATTCAGTTACTGAGGGCAATGTTATCAGCTCTATGACAAAGTATTTACCTTGTTATTAACCATAACTTCCACTGAGACATGCAGGCTCTGACCTATGAATAAGCAACATTTCTGCATCTATATTGTCATCTATAAATCTGCCTGGTTACTTGTAATGTTCTAAATCAGGGTTGTTAAACTCAGTTTCATCCCAAGCCACATCAGCATTATGGTTGTAAATGAAAGGCTACAAATTTATCTACCATCATATTACATAATTGCCTCTGCATTCGATTAAAACTGGCTTTAATAATAGCTTAATAATTAATAACTAGGTCTGGAAGCATAAGTCTATGAAGAGTAATTGCAAGCAGACATCCAAGTGTACAGCTATTATGCTATGATATATTTAAAAAAAGAAAAAAATACAAAGTAGTATAATTAGTAAAGTTGCAATTGTTTCCAGTTTCCAACATGTACTTCACTATAGAGACACAGAAAAGATTTGTACTGATCAAATTATATTCTTTGCAAGCTCTCGCAGACCTAATAAAATTAAGTGTTGGGTGGGTTTTGGCTCATACATGTGCTCTAAATAAATAACAAAAACATTATTTGAACAGAGAAATTTGGACTTATCGTCCAGTTTATACCGTTAGGTGAACCAAAGATGCATGATTACAAGTGCATGCATCTTAAAGAAACTGATACCATACTATACAAAAACTTTATTGGAAACTTTGCAATCTCCGCTGAATGCATCTGGTAGTTGTGGTGGCATTGAAGTAGGTGCTTCACCATCTGTTGGTTGGCAGAGATCTGCACTGAGTAGAGTGCACCCTTCTACTTACTATATTAATTAAATCACTTGCACCCTGTGTGACAGTTGCATAGTGTTTGCTTTCTTGCGTGTGTGTCTGGACCTCAAGAGGTTTGGCTGATACACCAAATTACACCGACAGGACAACTGCCATGACTGAAAACTCCTCTTGGCTTTTAAAGTGACTGCGACAAGTTTTGTTAGGGGGAGCACACAGAGTGTCTGTTTACACATGTCAAATCCTGTGCTTGTGTGTTCCTCACTGAACACTTTGGAGGCAGTAGGTAAGACAAACAGAGACAATTCAAGACCAAATGGCTGAATGAAGAAGGCATTTGGTCAATATATGGTAAAAGCTCCTTTGCGACTATTCCTGAAGGTAAATGAAAGTGAATTTTATGTTCTGGCAAGTGCTCAATACACATATAGCCGGAGACTATTTTATTTCTTTAAGTATAAAAATAATTTAGTTGTGGTTTACACATTTTTTCCAAACCTTTTAACTGATGTTACGTTCTTTTAATGTGACCTGTGCTTTGAATGCATGTCAGTCACTGGTAAAAGGCATTCATAATGGATTCTGGCACGCTGTGTATTGAAACCATTTATCTCAAAAGCTGACGTTAGAGACACCAGTGGAGGTTTTTTTTGATGTAAAGAGAGATCATTTTGACAACGATGAGGGTATTCATGAATCAATGCACTGATATGTGTCTGTTTATGTCTGCATGTTGTATATTTGCTGTATAATCCGCATGGAATCGAGATTTTCAACAGAGGATATTTTCATCTGGGATGATCTGATTTTAATGAAAGCTTCTGTCACTCACAGGGCTAACCTGTATAATTTGTTGTATATACTGTGGCTTGAGGGAAAATGGCAGGCGAACAGGCCTATAATGTTCAGGTGAGACCGAGCACTGAGAAGAGGGAAAACACACATGCACACACGCACACACACACACACACACACACACACAGTCATTTTTAAGGTAGTCTGACTCACTCTGACTTTAGGTATAAAGCTGCCTAACTCACAGTATTAACGTAAACCAGCCAGCAGTTGTTACCAGGATTTAGCTATTTTAATTCCAGGGCTCGTCTCCCATGTGCTGCTGCCCCCCCCCCCCCCCCCCCCCGACACTATTTTACTGGGGCATCCTGGGCTTTGTGTTGCCCAAGGCAATTCACCCATCCTATGTCCCACCCCCTTTGGTGTGTGCTCCAATGATAGATGAGTTACCTTGGTACCTGGTGGAACCTTGGTCAGATTTCTCCTTTCCCATTTTCAGTACTTCTATGTAGATTCTATGTACTAGGCTAACTCGCTAATTAGCTACCATTTCTCTAACATTAGCTTATGTATGATATAACTTTATTGCTTTTACAAGTCCCCCTGCAACATATTTTAATTGTCTTCAAAATTTGTTTGTCCTGCTATGAGCCTAGCACACAGCACATCTTTGAAAGAGGAAAGGAGAACGGGATTGCCGGATCTGTCTGACAAAACCAGCCAAATGTCAGGTCAAAAACCAGCCCAAAACCAGCCCAGTGGCTATAAAACTGGTGCCAGTGGGCAAAGAGCATAGGCACGTCGTATGTGATACTTTTAAAGATACTATTACATCATTGATGTAATTTGCATACAAAGTTTATACAAAAAACATGCAAAATTTTGCACACAAAAGTGTACCTGCAGCAAGTAGCTCGATTCTGTGGGAGAACCATAGACCTGGCAAATCTGAAGGAGGAAGTTGACCAAGGTCCCAAAACTGGCGGGACTTAGAAAGGGTCAACTGTGGTGGCTTAAAAGAAATAGAAACCAGTGAGAGTGCTTTTTTTCCTCTCTATAGCAGAATGTGTTTCCTTCCTCCAGTGCTGACACAGCACAGTGGAGATGGGTCTGGTTATGCAAGATTATTTTTAGGATTGTTCCGATCCCAGTATCGCAAAATGCGCCCAATACTGCCTAAAATGCTGGATCGGGCATGGCCAGGTCCACAAAGTCTATGTGCTGGTACTACACCATGCAATTTATTAGCCCAAAATCAGGACCCTGTTACTCCCCAGCAGCATCCTAGATGCCTTTTTTGTAACCTGAGCCACATCAATATCACATCAATACAGAGTTAGTTTATGTACTTTGGTATTTTAATCTCACTGGTATTGGATTGGTAATTGGTACATGCTGATAGGCAAGTTCAGGTACTGAAATCTGTATTGGGAAGGAAAAAAAATGGTATCGAAACATCTCAAGTCATTCTTCATCATTGTGCTCATGACATATTTCTTATACTGTATTCACAGATGCCTTCCCTACATACAAGCAATGTGCCTGAAATGCAAAGTTTCCCTCATGATATGCAATTCAAATAACATGTCACCAACCACATCACATAAATAGCCCAAAGTTTGCTCACAAAATCAGTTTACCACTTCAACTACAACCAAGCGTGTTTCCTTTGAACGAGGCCAGTGTGACGGCTCAGCTGACCAGAGTGGAGCCCGACCAGCTGGCTCACGTGACCGTCGCTGACCATGTTATTTACATTCAGCTCATGGCGAGCTGTTTGCTGAGAGGGATAATTTGACAGTCAGATAAACAGACAGACAGACAGACGGATAAACAGAGTGTTGGCTACTGACAGAGATCTCACTGTCAGTCTCACTGCCACTCTGTTCCTCTCTCAAGCCCAACAGCCATGGGGCAATATTTGAGCAGACAGTCAGCAAGTCTTCCAAATATTGAACAACATGCAGTAGCTGTTTTTTTTCCAAGTGATTTTTGGACTCGACTGTCTTCTTCTTCTTCTTCTTGTGGTGCTATACTGGCAGCACATGGATGGCTCGAATGAGTCTTTGCCTGTCATTTCTTTCTCTCTGTCCTTTCTATTTCTAGCTTAATTTCTCTTTTTAACAAACTGTTAGAATAAAAAATAAACCAAAAAGTATTTTTTATTGTGTACTATGTACTTAAAAATATTTACCTGTTTCTTTATTATACTATTATTACTATAAGCTATGCCAACAGGGCAGTATTTCCCAAACTTAGGGTCAGGACCCAAAAATGGCTCACAGCCCCCCTCCCATTTATTTACATAGTTCTACATGGAAAATTTACAGCAACAAGATAGTTGTCACAATCGGTGTGATTAGGAAAATGCAAAATAAACATGGAAGTAACATGATAATAATACTTATATGCAATATAACAAAGGACAAAAACGGAGCAACGTCAATCCTTTAAAACTCCTACAAGGAGTTGGCTGTGAAACAGTCTCAGTTTAATACCGATACCTCTATATGACATGCATACGTTAACAAGACCATCAGTGAGAAGACTGGATATTTCTGTTTTGTTGTTCTGAATGTCTGCCACCTGGTCGGATTCTCCATGAAATCAGATAAAGCGAGCGCAGGTGAAGTTACAGTGAGCTGTACGTTAGCCAGTTTTTTTTTTAAAAAGCAGGAAGACATTTTTCTACAGATGGTTTTGTTTTCAGCGTTATATGTGATGCTTATGACGGTGGAAACACTACCCCCTTTGTCTCTAAAATCAACAAAATATAAAAGTTCCTATAAAAGCTTTAATAATGAAACATAGAACAACTTTACAGTATATAATAAAGCTGCCGTCAAGAAATGTAACAGCCACCTAAATAATGGTTAAAACTTTAAACCAGTAGAAAAAAGACAATTAGGCTACAAACTTAAACCAAGCACTAGCAAAAAGTAGTTTTGGAACATAAAACAGCAAACTTAACAGACTACTCAGTTCAGACATGGTGGGAAATACAGTTTATATATAGTAGGATTGGGTGATGCCATCATCCATCACAATGGCTGACAGTCATTGACCACTGAGCCCACTACCATCATCAAATTGTGATTTACATACCTTCTGTATTTGAGATAGTGTGTCTCTTTAGAATTGCAGTAAAGTTGTGCCTAAGTTCCATTGTGTGAGAGAGAATATAAAAAGAAGCTGTTGCTGCTGGTTGCTTTTTAACCCAGCATCGATATCATCATCCATCATGTTGTGTCACTGTGGACATCGTCCTATGTCAGTTTGGTAAACATTGCTCAACCCTAATGTGTGCAATATTTTAGTATGAAGCCTCATTTTGATCTGCCTTCATTCGCCCTGTTTGAGTTACTGTATTACACTGTTAACACAAACTAAACACTTCCTGTGTCCATTTCAACTTAAAAGCCCTCCAGCGCTTCAGTGTACAGTGCAAATTAGTTATCGAGTCGGTGTGAAATTTAACATTACACTCAGCAAATGCTTTTCAGAATACAACTGAACTGAAATTAACTTGTGCAAATTGTTTTTATTAATGATTAACAAAAAGACTATATTTGATATTCATGTTAAATCTAAAATTGCAACATCTATTAAAAAAGTGTAAGGTAATGTCTTTAAATATCTCATTTTATCTTTTTAACTAAGATATTCAGTTTAATATGATAATAAACAAAGAGAAACCTCCGTATTTGAGAGACTGAAAACAGCATTGTGTGCCATTTTGCATGAAAAATTACTTTAATGAATTATCGATTATAAAAATAGTTAATTAGTTGAATTCTTTTTTACCACTTGCTCGGTCGGACAATTGAGTTGCCAGATTTAGCAGGCAATCCTTATTTATTTAGCCCTGTATGCATTTTAAATTCATGGCTTGTATTCTTTACCAGTTTGTTAATGTAAATGTTCTCGGTTTTCAGTTTTTGTTTTTTTTTTGTAAGTTTGGGATCTTGGGAGACACCAGATTTCTCTTTTGGGTCTTGAAAAAGTTTGGGAACCCCTGCAACAGGGGTTTACCTGCTGTCAAAACATGAGGAAACAGGATTTAACAATATGTTTCAGCTTTTATATGCTGTAAAGTATTGTTTTTCAAGTAACTTTAATTAATGCTCATATATGATATGGCATCACAGATATCTGTCTTACAGTGTCGCTAGCGTCTGTTTTGCGTAGGCGTGACAGTTTTGCAATATCAGATGGTGTAAGTGCTTGTCTTTGTGTCTCTATGTGCGCATGAAAATGCGTGTCCATTGTGTGGTCATGTGTATACTGTATGTGTGTGTGTGTGTGTGTGTGTGTGTGTGAGAGTGTGCACATGTGTGTTCAGTGTTCTGCGCCTGCTGCATCCAGTGACGTTGTCACACCTCTCTCGGTGTCCTGCTGTGTTTCCCGCGGCGTCCTGAGGTCCTGGATGCTGTCTCAGTATCGCTGCTGAGGATGGTGGGCGTCTGGCACAGATAACACTCTGATAGCTCAGTGATGGACAGCCGGGAAACTTTTTTTCCTTTGCCCCCTCCCCCCCATCCCCCACCGAACACTATGACAACCTGCTGTAAATGTAGCTCAGAGGTGTGTGTGTGTCTGTGTGTGTGTGTGTGTGCACTCATGATTGCAGGATGGAGTGGGGGTTGGTCTTTGTTTAAAAGTACATTATGAATTGAAATCTCGCCTTGATGAATCCTGGAAATGAAGAAAATAGTCTCCCTGAAATTCAAAGCAGCAGGATAAAAAAGAAAAAAAACACACGGCCACACATAAAACAAAGAACTTTTAATAAGAAATGCGACTTAATTTTCCTTTTTATTCCTCTTTCTTTTTCCTTTGTATTCGCAATTTTCTTCCGTCCTCAATTATATCACAACTTCTAATGCTGCTACATAACTTGCTCCTAAGTTTTCAGTGGCTGTTTGGTTATTCACAAATGTCATTGGCATTCTTTTATTCTCCCCTTGTGGTGGCCTGTGGGGGAAAGGCTAATATCTTGTGTGTCAATTCACAGCATGAAACTTTTAGATCTATATAAGGTTACTCATTGCAGAACTTCTTTTCTAAGAGAGAAAAGAAATCCATTATTTATGAACATATTCCCAGTCCATGGCTAATTGTTTATTTTCTTCACAATTGCTTTGATGTAACCAGCAAGACACTTATAGAAGTCTGTCGAAAGCTGAATATTTTCCATTACACTCTTTTAATATATAATTATTGTGTGTCATTCCACTAAAGTTTATTTTAGTTCAGTGTTTCCCACATGTGGATTTGAGTAAATTCAATAGATATCATCTATGTCCTGCTCCAAAGTGTACCGCCATGATTTCTTAAGCATATTCCAATTTTTTTTGTCCCCTGACAAATATTTCTACTTTTCTTCCCCGGCACTGCTGGGCACTGTTACCTTTTATCTTTATTGCAGTAAGCAGCCATTTACTTCCTTTGGTTGGGCTTGTAAAACAAAATAGAGAAATCACTCGTCTGGCACCGAGTGAAATAACAGAAAGTGCTTTTTGAGCGAGCCGGGCGGAAGGCGCTGTGTTCTTCACGGGGCTTTCTGTAATTAAGCAGGCTGCACATTCCTCAGTTAACATTACGTCTCAAGCTGCCTGATCAGCACTCCGCAGCATTTAGAGAAGTTTGGGCGGCGAGCGGACGCCCAAGCCACAGAAGAAATCAAACGGTCATAAAATCAGTTTAAACTACAACAAAGAAAATGGCCCCCCTATAATTAGATTAAAGAGACATAAAACATAAAAAGAAAGCAGGGTTGTGTATACACACCCGGCCAATCTCCAGCGTTGTTTGTACAATGCCCTGGAGCTGGGCTATTGGATAGTTAGATGAGCAGCAGTAGTGATCCCAGTGTGGTTTTTCTATACTTTGTTGTTGTTTTGAATCTCTCTAAACAGCTACTGGATAACTTGCAATGAGGGTAATTATATATCACCCAGTTGTCTGTTAAATAGTTTCCCATGCTGGTGATGCTATTGTTTGCTAAATATACAGCATGTCTTTTATTTCAGGGTAAGTGCATGTAGATTCATTGTTACAGTTTGTCATGATAAGGAACTTCACGTTTAGACTTTAAAAGTAATTAGACATTAACACATAATCTTTTCTTTCTATATTTTTTTGGATGTTTTCATATTTTTTAACATTTTTATGCAATGTTCTTTAATTAGTTTTTTTTTTTTTTTTCAAAATAATAAGTTAACATTTTTGAACAGTTAGATTGCCATCACAATAGATTTGAGTTTTTCAGTCATTCAAGCAGATTACACGTGTTTTGGAGTGAGAACAGAGTACAATTACTCTGTAAGAACACAGTACAGAGTGTAAGATTAAGTGCCATTGTCTAGAGTTTGCACAAAAACCCCTGGCACAAGGCTTGCAGATCAAAACTGTGAAACTGTCAGACTCTTCACAAATTCTAAATGTTTTTTCATCTATTTTTTGAGCCATCATGTGCAAAATGATCAATTCAATTATTAAAAACTGTCAGACATAAATGTATATTCCTTAAATATGACATGAAATGTTCTGCCAGGTGACAGTAATGAACTAGCTATCACATTTCATTTCACATGCAAATGTTCTGCTCATTTTACATGAAAGATCAAAGGTAAATTTTCTGTTTATAGTACATGTAACACATTAGCTACACAAATAGATTAATTGTATACTTACAAAAATGCACATCTCCTGTACAGTGCACTACAGTAATAACTTTTTGGCATAAAATGATACCTATTGTGGAAATATGAAAGTAAAAAGCTCAGTCTGATACACAGTAGCATTCAGCTGGAATAAACTAACATTCTTGTATGATACAGCAAACAGTAAAAACAGTAAAAAAAAATACAAGTGTCAACTAAAAACGCTGAACAAAACAGAGGCTTGTATGTAAGAAACATTTGTTATACTGGGGTTAGGGAGTAACTGAACACATGTATTGGCATTACATATTTAAAATACAAACTTCGAGTAACTGTATTCTGGTACTCTTACAGTTTAAATTGGTGGTACTCTGAATACAGTTACTATCTTCAAAAATAGATTACTTGAAGGGATTACTTTACTTATTTTTGTTTTATTTGCCTTAGAATTCATATGAGACAGATTTCTCATAAAAAGATTTGCAAATGCAGTGCATCTGTCACACATCAGACTAGAGGAGATGCACAGCCAAGGCACTATCAAGAATCCATTATCGGCATAAAAATATAAAGAACATTTTACGTCCACACATGGTCAAGAAGGTCACAATATTCTATCCCTTTCTATTCTATCTATTCAAGCTCTGCTTGCCATCAACCAAGCCACTTTCAGTATCAAAAGACTCCACATCTAGTCTGAAGAAGCACCTTGAGGTGTAAAGTTCTTTTCTGTTATGCTAGCGTACTTTGTCATACCAAAGAGGGTCTGATACTAAGGACACAGGGTGTCAAGCACTGTACAGATTGTGAAGTCCCCTGGGGAAAATTGTGATTTGTGATTTTGGGCTACATATAAGTAACACTTGATTTGGCTTGTTTGTTAGTTTGGCTAACCTGCTGGCTAATTAGCTTTGCTGAATTACTGCTATGTATTGCTAATTAGCTGCAAATCCGATCTGATTATTTAACACATGATTCACGTTATATACTTTGGACGTATGTGATGTGCCATGAGCTCCTCCACTGTTTGTAGCAGCACCTGCCTTTATTTAGTAAAGTCGGTGCTCCATGTGACCCTGTTAGGACAGTAAAGGGATCTTTGCAGTGAGGTCATTCCCAAAATCAAGTGTAAATACATTCAGTGTGACCCAGACCAAATGAGTTCATTTTGAAGTATTCCAAAAGTAATCAAAAGTATTTAGTATGCATTACTGAACTTGAGTAATCTAATGGAACATGTTACATATTACATTTCAGGGCATGTGTTCTCTATCTGTAGTGGAATACGTTAAAAAAAAAACCTCTGAGTTGCACTTGCAGTTTAGAGAATGTTTTTAAAATGAGCCAAAGCTACTGAGAAAAATTGTACTTGCATGGCATCATAGACTGATATCAACAGAATCCTGTAAAAGGAAATTCGTTGACACCAATTAATTGCTTGTTGTCCAGGTTACCGTGTTGCGTTCTCCATTCAACCTCTGAGGCGTGATCGGCTCTCTACCAGCCAGTTCCACCTGTCTAGACTTAACGTTCCCAGCTGGCAGGCTACAGAGGAACGGCCCTCTCACCGAGGCTTTACACAGAGCCATGTCGTTCAAATGCCAGGGTGCCCAGTGGCGGGATGTGCAGCTCTGTTCTGGATATCAGCTTTCATAGGATCAAAGCACTGGCAGCGATATCCTCCCCCTCATCAGCCGAGCAGCAGTGCACAGACCCAAGGGATATGATCGGCGGGAGGAGGGGGGGAGCGAAAAGAGGGAGAGACGGATAGACAGAGAAGGGAGAGAGATGGAGGAGGGGAAGAGAGGGGGGAGGGTTTAAGGGATAGGGAGATGAGAGCGAGGTTAAGGGCCTGCAGGGCTTGGTGAGGACGGGAGAGGGTAGGAGGATGGAGAAGAGGGTTGTTAGGGATGTTTGAAGACAGCGGGGGGAAGTGCTGATGGGAGAGGGTGGAGGGATACGAGGGGCCGGGCGATGCGAGTGTAAACAAGACGGATACGCCGGTCTCATCAACATATAGGGCCTGGGTCTCTAGATGGAGCCCTAACAGCTGAGTTTCCCCCAGCACAACAGCATCTGTGCATCCCTCCCCCTCTTTGCCTCACCTACCTTCACCACCCCTTACGCCCATGAGTCTATTTACTCACCCGCTTGTTTGCCGAGAGCGACAGCATACCACCACCCCTCCTCCACCACCACCAGCAGACACCCCCTCCTCATCCTATCCCCTCTATCATCTTCCTTAGAGATATGAGGAGCGAGGTGCAACACTTTCCTCTTCCTGCTCTCCTCCCTCTCTCCAGGCGCTTTTTGATTTCTCCTCTCACCTCCTCTTTTTCTCTTCCTCTTTCATATCCCAGAGTGCTTCTTTTCTTCTGTTCGTCTCTTCCGATCGCGAGTTCTCCTCAAGGTATCAGTGTGTGGTATAGAGTTGTGGCGGAGTCTTTTCTTAAAAGTGCTAGCTCATTAAGGAGTGAGAGTGTTTGGATATGCGTAGTTTGTATTTTTAGTGTGTTTGTTTGTGCCGCTGTGCCGGGGCTGTGTTCTCAGTTCATCGCGTGTGTGTGTGTGTGTGTGTGTGTGTGGCATGTATGCATGTCGGGTGTAAAGCAGAGGTAGGAACAGTGCTGAGTCTGATTCTTTCTGTTCCACTGTGGCGTTTGGGAAGCACAAACTTTATTCCTGTATAGCGATAACATCTGTTTACAGTGTTGAACATACCGAACACCAGGCGAGGTGAAACAACAAGATGTTTAAAAAATCTTACTGCATAATGTAAGGATGTGGCGCTACAGTAGATGGTGCCGATTCAAACTTTGTTGCAAACCCACTTTCTTATTATAGTTGTAGGTAGAGGTGATAGTCTAGACAAACATGTATTCGTGATGTTGTTTTTAAGATTCAACAATGAGGGGTGACCTAATTGTAATTAAAAATAAAACCCTCACAATAATCAAATAATTTTTTTTCAGTCTGTAAAAGTCAGAGTGTAAAATTCACTGGGATTTATTGGCAGAGTATGGCAAAAATGAAATACAATATTCATTAGGAGGTTTTCATTAGTGTAAAATCACCTGAAAATAAGAATTGTTGTGTTTTCTTAGCCGTAGAATGAGCCATTTATATCTAGTGGGCATGGGTCCTCTTCCACACAGGTTGCAGTGCTGCTTCGCCATGTTTCTACAGTAGCCTAGAGCGGACAAACCAAACACTGGCTCTGGATCCGGCCTTTCGCATTCTTTGCGAGTGTCACGGCCACTGTGGGTTTTCAGACATCAGAAGCCTGCAACCTTTACGCTCAAAAGAGCCATTTTTGTCCAAAAAAAGAAAAAGAAAATCTGTCTGGAGCTGCAACGGTTAAAATATCTTATTTCTCAGAGACTTTTCTTTATTTGGATTTGGCATTCATAGCTAGCCTAGGGAGACTTAAGACTAGCCACTGAAAAAATGTAGAGGGAAAGGCGCTGAGCCATAAAGACATCTAGTCTATTTTAGTTGAAAGATTAAACTTTTTTTTTTAAATTACTTTTACAACTGGAGAATGTAGGAGTCATTTAAGTTTACTGCAATGATGAATTCAAGTGATACAAAATGAATTGAAATAATGATGATTTATTTCCATATAACACAGGGAGCCACTGAAGCAAGGCAGAAGAGCTGCATGTGGCTCCAGAGTCCTAGGCTGCTGACCCCTGTCCCACATGGCTGAAAGGGGAAGGTGATGCGAGGTATATTCAATCTGCAAGCACAGTGCTAGAGCCACTAAATCCTGCACACTGGTCCTTTACATCACGTCATGTCATGCCATATTATAATATTAAAATAAAGTGCTTGTGTACAAAATGTAATTAGATAAAAGACAAAAGTAGCACTCAAGTGCATTGTAGTTCGCTAATTATTTTTTCCACAAAAACAACAAGTAACTTTAGGTAAAGGTAAAAAGTGAAAGAAAGGCAGATGAAATATCTGTTTCTATCACATTATTTGTGCTTTCGTATTCGGATTTGGGTACATCCCTGTTCTCATGTACCCATGTAAATCTCTGTTTCCGCTTTTCACCGTCAATCAGAGCCAGTGCCATCCTGTTTTTTATACACATGTTTAAGTAGCTAACTTTTACTGACCAGAAAGAAAACTTCTTTTTAGCTAACAAAATTTAAAAAAAGTAGAAATTATTTTACTTCACAGTGAAATCATGATTAGGCTAAGGACAGGTTATTTTGTGGTTGCCTGGCAACAATTTAAAAATAAACTGCAATGCTCTTTTTCACAGCTTCAACAGAAAAGGCGGTGTGGTGATCAGGCTCCTAAACTGTGACTAAATTGACCTCTGCACCCCTCATTTGTTGGTGCCCTTCATATCCATGAAGTTGGGAGAAAACTGCCATTAAATTGTGCTTATATTTTCTGTATATTGTGATAGGAAGAGTTTACATGGTAGGTATCTCCACATAAATGCAATTTAATTGCAACTGATTGACATATTGTCAGGCATTTGTCGAGAGGCCATGAAATGCGTGGGAGAAACAACTGTAGTCTCATTAAAATGTGTTACCACTCGCCTTAAGATACTTGATAAAATAGAAGTTTTACAGTCTTTTGGTATCACAATCCATATTTTCTTCTTTGTCTGTCTACATAAAACCTTTTTAACCTTGTCATATTTAACCATTTGCCCATTCACTCCATCCTGGGAATTGCTTTTAAATTGCACGGTATACTGTCTCTGTCTTTGACAAAATACCACACAGTGACGATGGGAAGTATTTCTGTGACATGGCGTCATCCACACAGGCGGGAACACTGGAACAGCAACAGCAGCCTACGTGCATGATGTGAAGGGTTCTCCTTTTAAAGAGCCATCTTTGTTCCCGGCTAAAGGGATAGTTCGGATTATCTGAAGTGGGGTTGCATGATGTACTTATCAATGGATGGCACACTCCTAGTTAGGAGAAGCAGAGAGAGGCACCGCTGCTGTGGACAGGGTCAGCAAAAAATGTATTTTAAACAAAACTTCACCTGTAAAATCCACATCAGTGCCATTTTGTGACTTCAGTGAATCTGAACTAAAACACAGAAGTCACACAACAACACTATGAGTAAAAATGAGTGGGTTTGCCTATGGAGTATGGTTGCTTTGAAGAGAGCGATATTTAGCTTCTATTACTGTGGTGTCCTGTCAGCTGTCTGACCACAAAATAAAGTGGTAAAAATATTCTAAATATAGTGTACACTTTTTTAGGTGAACCTTTTTCAAGTGGCTAAAAATAGGAAAGTGACTGTCAAAGAAAGTATGTTTGCAAAGTAAGAGAAAAACTAGTTTCAGGAAGGAAGGGAATCAGCGCTGGTGAACGGTATGGAAGTTATTAATGGTGGAAGTCAGTATTGAAGGTAATGTTTCACAAAAACTTCCACAATGTTATTAATATTTTGACATGTATTACCTTCCCCTCTAATATTTCAAAACAGTAAAACCACAGTGGTGTTTAATATAGTAGTAACATTTGATGTTTAATAATAATATTTATATCCGAGGCTCAAACCTGACCCAAACCCTCGCTATGCATGCCGGAGACGGGCCTGAACTGGCACAGACGTGTAAATAACCCCGGGGCTCTGGCGGGTTTGGGCCAAGTTGACGACCATACATTAGCGAGCAGACTCAAAATGGATATGTCTGTGTACCCAGTTGCTGTCACCTTATCTGCTGACAACAGATCACATTACACACACACACACACACACACACACAGGAGGAAGCTTCACTGCCCCAGCTCAGCTCTGCACCCCAGCAACAGGCTGGCAGCTCCCAGTCCTGAGGTCTGTCCCAGTGTGCAGTGCAGTGTGTATGTGTGATTGTGTGTGTGTGTGTGTATGAGTGTGCGAGTCTACACCATGAATATTTCAGCCTTGACCCAGTTCCACCATGCTAGGGATGTCCTGTCTTCACCAGAGGAGACGTGGTGTCATATATTCCAGGTGGTTAACTGAGTCACTGTGTGCACTGTGACATTTCAACCCATTTCCACTTAATCCATATGCAATCAGGATTATACTGTGTGTCAACTAATACTGTGCAGGCCTGTTCACTGATGGATATTCATTATGGACAAAAAAACTCAAGAGTGGGGCTGTCCCAGACTAAAGATTTTCCTAGTCAACTAGTAGTTGTCAGCTTAAGCCTTAGTTGACTAGTTGCTGCATGTTTGTGATATATATAATTTAATTATTAAAAGATATATTTTTGCAGCACAAAGTCAGCCTCCTGTTAAATACTGAGGCAAACTGGTGATGATTCTGACTGCGTCGGACAACCAGCAAGGAGATTGAACATTTTGCTAATTTATTTCAATGCAGTATAACCTCACTGTTTAAAACATAGGGATAAATAACTTCACAACAAAGAGCCAACGCTCATTCCCAACTCATCAGGTACGATGTTTTGTCTCCACCCCTTGGCGACTCATACAGACGCTCTGAAAGAATTGTATTGCGTTCCAGTGACTTGAATGTAAATCTATCTGCAACTGTATAAAACGCCTCAGACAGTCAACAACAATTAAAGATGGAGAAAGTCTGCGTCAGGAAGAGATGGGAGGGAGGGATCGCTCAAACAGCATGTGAAACCAAGGTACGTGGTGTTACGTGTGATACATAATGTATTGTCATGTGACTTTCGTCTTGTGAGTTACTTTAGTCATGTCACATCATGCATGACTTTTCAAACCGGGGGCAGGGCCCTCGGGGGGGAATCACAGAGCCACTGCAGGGCAGACATGGATGACCAGGGGTCAAATATAGGATGAATATGATTCATGTAGGAGAAATAAAGAAAACAGTAGTTTGCTGATGTTGACCTTTATTTAACCAAAATTCAGCTTCATTCCTTTTTAATGCTGGAGAAGAGTTTGGGAACCACTGAACATGGTGTTATCCTAAACCTATCCAAGTAGTTTTGTTGTCTAAACATAGCCAAACTAGTCAAACTGTGTTTACCACTTAAAAAGGCTTTCTGGCAGTGTCTCATACAGCTGCTAAAGGGCATTTTGTAGGGGCATCACAATTTCAGCATTAAATGGAAAAATAAATCAAAATGTGCTTTCACTTTCAAGAATCAAACTGAAAGGCAGACTCAAAAGGCAAAACAAATCAAAACAATACAAAAGAAGAAAGGAGAGGAATTTGCTAATGTAAATGACAGTCATCAGGACATACAACCAATAATCTGTTGATCCTGACAAATCAAGACTCGATAGTCTAACAAAGGCATAAATGTCAGCAGTGTTGTGTAGTTGTGTAGTAACTTTTTAGTTACTATGAAAAAAAGGTCTCCCATTAATGCCCTTATAGCCTTCATTTCAGTACTGTTTTTGCATTGGAGATTAATACAATAGAAATTGGCTGCATGTCTTCAACAACATACCTTGCAATGGCTTTATCAACTTTTTCCTGGTTAGCAGGAGCAGTCAGTCCCTCGGTTCAAATCCAGCCGCTGTTGCTGAGGTGGTGGAGGTGAAGTGGCATCAAAGTCTGTGTCTGTACTCTTAGCTACTAGCTTCGTCGCAGCATGTTGTTTCTGTAGGTGTTTCAACAGGTTTGAATTGCTATTTTGGGCAGTAGATAAGATCTTTGATCCAAGACACAACTTACATTTAACTAAAACGTTCTTGTCTTTGTGCTCGACAAAGGTAAAGTAGTGAGAATATCTCCATGTAAAGAAACTTGACTTGGGCTCCGCCGCTGACGCCATGATGATACCAGTCTTGTAAACAGACACGCCCACACAGTGTGTCTTCTCCCGTCTCCCCGCTGACACACACATACACACACACACACGACACACACACAGGAAGATTCAGGACTACATGGCTCTGGCCGCAGCTCAGTCTCCAGCCGATACTACACAAAAAATAACGTAAAATAAGTAACGCATCATGTAGTAACATTAACTGAGTTACTGAATTTAAAAAATAATGTGTTAGATTATTAGTTACTGCAAAAAGTATGAATGTTAGAATGTCAGTGCAAAAAAATTTTAATTTCAATCTAAAATTTGTGACCTTTGAACAATACAATAGGAAAGGTATAAATACATTTTGAAATATCAGAAGAAGACTTTATGTATGCCTTTCCTATCATATCATGTAACACTACCAAACAGGAATGTTTGCTGTCGTGGTTGAATCCTAACATTAGCTATTGTTGGTAGCTAATCAGTTTTCAAATATGTTGTTTGAACTTGTAATATGCCTCTTTTCCCTACCCTTTGTCTTTCCATTTGGAGATCAATTGGGAGTCAGTGACATGACAACAATTTGTCAGATTTCGTACGTTTTTTACGGCTTGCAACCTCAAACACCGCAGTACGAATATGGTAAATACTGCCATATGGCTTGTCTTAATCAGAAAATGCTACATTCAGGATAAGACCTAATTCAGAATATTTGGAATAATAGTGGGAAATTAGTGCACATGTAATCACTGACTCTTGAACTGAGGGCAAGATATGCACACATTCTTTAACTTGTGTATATACACACGCACAATCACACACCACACACATACACACACTCACACAAACAAACAGGGTACACTGAGATGCCTTAAGGTCTATCCTGTATGTGCAGAGTCTTCCTGGAAAGAGGAAGGTAGCAGTAGCTGGCAGGCTCGCTGCTTCAGATCGATACAGGTCTGCTTTTACTGCTGTTTGTGGACGCCTCCTCTCTACTGTGTTATTTTATCCTTCACTGAGCTCTGTTCATTTGTTGTTCATTTGCTCTGCTGTGTTGGTTCAATAAATCTTATATCATCTTTGTTTTCCCCCCATTACAAATATCCAGCTCTCCTTTGCCAGGTCCTGCACAGTATGTCGGCTCGTCCTCAGCAGTTATTGTCTTTCCAACGTTATCCGGCATGCAGGCCCATCTGTGAGCTGGGAGAACAGATTTGATGGGAGCATGTGATGTACAAAGAAAATCAAATTTACATACACACATTACACATGCAGCACGCTTTCAAACAATAGAAGACCGCACAGATGCACTCTGAGAAATAATGGTGCTACTATAATCATAAAGGCTTCTTCAGCTTGTCCCCATAGGAGAACCTTTTTTGGTTCCTGGTAGAACCTTTTAAAAAGGGTTCCACTTGGAGCCCTATCAGAGAATTCTACCTAGAAACCAACAAAAAGGATTACACCTAAAACTATCTGTGAGTGATTTCACCCAGAACCCTCCTACGAGAGATTCTACCAAGAACCATTCTGTTGTGTAATGGTTACCACCCAGAACCATGTCTGGAGGTTCTATCCAGAACCCTTGCACCGTCTAAAGGTGCTAACAAGAACCCACCGAGTGAGTTCTATGGAGAACCCTTTAATATTCCAAGACTTTTATTTAGAACCCATCCGGGAGCGTCAAGAACTTTTTTTTTTTATAATAAAAGGATTTTAGCTATGATTCACCCAAGGGGTTCTACTAAGAACCCTTTTACCTTACAGTACAAATAGGATAATCTTTGATAAAAGCTCTTCCTCATGGGTGTCAGTTATCCTTGAGGGACTCCTTCAAACAAGGGTTCTTGTTGGAACCTTCAGTCTCCTTGACAAATGTTTTTCAAAAAAGCTTTTTTCACAAGCGAACGGTTATGAGTAGAACCTCAGCCCTTCAGGAGGAACCCTTTTGGAGCCCTTATTTCTCAGAGTGCACACACATCACACCCCTCCCCCTGGACATGGTATAGCTGACCTGCCATAAGCTCCATTTAGGTCACAGTCTGCCGGGCCACAGGTGGTCTTCCTGTCACAACCAGTGAACCATGACAATGAAGGATTAGTTAGGAAAGGTACAGCACCACAGAACACAGTTTCTATTAGACAGCAGACTGAGAGGCTTAAGTTTCAATGAAAACAACAGAGATGATGTAGGACTGTATTGTAGAGGAGACGAGTGGAGTCTGAGTTCCTCCGTCCACCAGACTTGTACAACACACAGGGTGCCAGGCATGCCAAGGAAGCTGTCACTGCTCTCACTGCTGACAACGGCGGTGCCACCCGCCTCTGTTTGTTTTTTATTCCCCTGCTTCCTCGTCATGGCAACCTGCTATGTTTCCTCTCCTCCTCACCATCCTTCTTCTCCCTGGTCTCCTCCTCTCCACCTCGTCGCCTCTTTTTTTTTCTCCGTGTAAAGTGATTCTCCAGGTGGAGGTTGGCCATTTGGAAGCTTGTGGACTGGCAGTTGACTGGTGCGTGGTTTTCTCCCTGAACCCGTGCTCACCCCATGGGACTGAGGCCCAGGGGGCTCTCGGAGCTCGGCGTGGCCGACGTCCAGCGTCTCCTCATCGAGTAAGACCGCCTGGCCATGCTTGGCGCTCGCAGCTCCAGACAAAGGCTGCCATGTCTTGTAAATACTGTCAGAAGCAGTTAGGAGTTACACTGATGGCTGATTAATTTGTGCGGGTCATTTCCTGCAAAATTTGGGCGCCAACCAGATTTGCCTATGGAAAGAAATTATATGACCTTATTTGCCATCATTCAGCAAATTTGCACTGTCTGTGTTTGGATGTGTGTGGTGTATGTGCGGTATGTGTGGGCGTAAATGAGCAGGACATGACAGTTAGATTTACCTCCAAGACATCAATATAACAGGGACATTTCAATCTGAATCAAATCTTTATCAAGAGCTGAAGTCATGCCCCTTCCAGTGTGCCCCATGGGACCTAACTTTGGAAAACATATGAACGGTAGTCTATGGCAAGAGACAAATAATTTTTTGATTCAGTGTGAACTGTGCCACTAATTACACATATGTTAATTGTCAATTTAAACATGATCTAACCTGGTCCTTTTATCAGCTGTGAAGAGAAGGAACAAGTAAGACCCCCTGCTTTGTGACGACATCCCAGTATGAAAACACACAGGCATTGTAGCTTCAGAGGCTAATGTTAGCTTTTGGAGGGAGGAAGTCGTGACATTACATCGAGACTTCTGGGTGTGTTGTTTAGAGTTTGCCATTTTTTCTTGATTCCTGTGAAATTTCTGTGGGATGGGAGTCAATTTCAAATTCAAAGAGGCTCTATTGGCATTTCAGTGCTCATCACAAGACTGGGACTGGTCAAAAACAAAAAACAAATGGGAGTTGGCAAGAGCAGGAATCATAATAGCCATACATAAGTTTTTTATCTATAAAAATGCGGGAGTGGGATGGGACAGGAGTGAACATCCACTCCCATGTCACCTTCTTGTGTAGTTTATTTCGAACTGCATATTGTTCTAATTTCCTTCGCAGTCTTATACTTAATTAGTTTTACAACAAACTGTGACTTGCTTGACTTGAAAATTTATCTTTTTACTTGAGAAACATTATATGTGTAATTTGTGGCACAGTTGGTGGATCAAAAAATAATTTGTCTCTTGCCATTGGCTACAGTCCATATTTTTTTAATGTTAGGTCTCATGGTGGTCCAGCGGCATGGATGTGGCTTTGGCTCTCTATTATGTTGTAATATTTCTGCCAAACTAATTGAATGGTACTTAGTCAAAGTTAGTAGCTCTAGCAATAGTTAAATATTTGTAAAACCTACAAAAAGACATAAAGGGTGACCAATAGCATGGATTTATGAAAGAAAAAAGAAAATGGAGGTACGAGGTTTGTGTCCGACAGCGACTAATGTCAGTAGCTCACTAATTTACATAGATTGTTAGCTAGGTAGTTAATTGAGTTTTGCTTCGTTGCGAAATGTTATTTAACTAGGTAGCCAAACTACATCAATTGTTAGCTAGCTCATTAGCGTTTTGCTAACATTACCTAACTTGAAATGCAACTATGCGTCACTTTTACAGGTCCCCCAGCAACATATTCTAACTGCCTTCAAAATTTTCTGTTCTTTTCAACATAGATGAGTCTAGCATGTAATGTTGAAGTACAGGAAACAGGAAAGGAGAAATTTGACCGAAGCTCTGATGGCTACCAAGCTTTCTCAAATGTTATTGGAGCACAGAGCAAAAAGGGGCGGGACTGAAGAAGGCTCACTTGCATTGTGTGAGCATATGCGCGTGTGTGTGTGTGTGTGTGTGTGTGTGTGTGTGTGTGTGTGTGTGTGTGTGTACCTGTGGAGGTGTGCGTTGTAGAACAGAAGATCACCTTGACTGTGGCCAGTCAGAGAGAGCCGTGGGCACTGAAACTGAGAAGGCGGGGTTGAACCGGCTCCCAGAAGGCCATTCTGTTCAGCACAGCCGTCTGCATCCCCCCTTTAGACTTCCTCACTCTCTCTCTTTCACACACAGACACACAGACACACACACACACCCCTCCAGCTGGGAGGTCCCGGGAGGTAGTGAGGCTCACTGACTGATTAGGTCCCAGGTAAAGCACTGCCCGGGAGCCTGCTACAAAGCCAAAGTCAATGACGACACTCACACACACTCACACACATGCACAACTACTGTACATCTCTCCCCACGCTTTTTTATAGCACATGCACACACACACAGAGAGACACGCAGACGTGCGCACGCCTACTGTCTCTATCAGACAGCTGCTCATGCAGTCTGCTCACCACTGGGATTTCCCTGTATTGTATATGATATAATGATATTATTCCCTCTATTTGCTGGGTAGTTAGGCACCATGCCAGGCGGCTCACTTATGAAATTGGGGTAAAAGCATGATGTTATTTCAGGATATGAAATGGCTATGGAGTGGGCCTGATAAAAAATCTTATGTGGACTCTACATTTTTGTTTCTGCTCCTGGTTTAATTGTCTCCTGTTCAGTGCTCTTTTATCTTATTTACTTTTCCCTTCTTAATGTTCCCTCCTCTAAACAGTCTTGACAATAGTCTCTAAATTTATGTTTCCTAAAAACTCAAGACTACACTGTACGATGTCCCTATAGTTTCTCTACTGTATTTACTTTTACTGTTTATTGCTGTAATTCTCTTTACACAATAATCCCATAGAATGTGAGGTTTACAGTGTAATAATGTAGCTATCATGTCAGCAATATACTGTATTTCTACAGTTTTGCTGATGTAATCTACATCAGCAGTTTTCAACTGTTTTACATTAAACTACTTTAGGTTTTCTTCATATCAGTAAAAACAACAATTAAAAATGCATAACATCTAAAAGAAAAAAAGATGATGAGACAAACAGCAGCTTTATGGAACTGAACATTTATTCAAAGGCAGTATTGTATGGCTTTTTTTTAAACTTGGAAACCAAAGAAAATATGATATGAAAATATTATTTAAGTGCATGCAACTGTCTCAGTCAACCTATTAAAATCCTGAGCTGCCTCTCAAACTTGAGCCTTGATACATATAACTGATTTACGTAAGTAAGTATGTTCAAAAACTTCAGTGAAACAAACTCAATATAAGAGCACAGCAGCAACAAATTGAAACATCCTTGCAGAAACCTAGCAACAGCTTAGAAACAGTTTGAGCCAACAGATCTTACCAACCAAAGTAAGTTTCAGGTTTCTCAGTCGGTTTTAGATGCTTAAAAGTTAACAGACTGTCATGCTGTTGCATCGCTCTGTGCACAATGACATTGCTAAAGTAAAAAAAAAAAAAGAAAAGAAAGAGCTCGAACCACTCGATTCACCCTCTCTCATCAGTTAACCACCAGTACAGGTTGTCACAAGGACTTTTCTTTAAAATAAGTGAACAAGCTAATGTAAAAATAAGATTCCCCATATTTATAATTATTATATAAGTTATTTATATTGGTGAGTTATGTACTCACATTATCAAACACAGAGAAATACATACACACATATATACATAGTGCATTTCCTGCTAGCCTTTGCTAGCTAATTGCTATAACCTTCAGGGATATGTTGGATACATCACAGAGGGCGGAAGTAAGTCAAATGTGACTCTCCCAGAATTTCACAGCCTGTTTTGGTTGATTGTCGCAGCCTAAACTGCCTGGTTCCATGGCAACTTTTTTAAAAACCTGTGATCCATATTGAAATGTTTTTAAGCTTTTTGCAATGACATTGGGAGAACAAGTAGAAATCGCATGAAAAAGGTACAATTTAAAAAAAAAAAGAAAATACATATTATTAATTAAAAATCACAGCCAAGTTGTTCCATGGAGAATAAACTGCACTCTGCTCTGAGTGTGCCAAGATTTCATGGCAGATTTCTAAAAAACGGTGATGCATGTTGCAATGTTTTTAGGCAATTTTGTAGTGAAATTGTGAGAGCATGTTAAAATAGCAAGCAAAGGTGTGTGTGTGTGTGTGCATGCGTACATGTGCGTGTATGTATGTGTGTGTGTTTGTTTAATTGTTCATCAAAAATCAAAAGTAAATTGTTCCAGGGACAATAAAACTGCACTTTGTTTTGAGTGTGTTGTGTAGCTTTATCAAAAAGGCTCAGGATTGGAAAAAAAAAACAAAAAAACAAAAAAACATTGAGTCAGTTCCCTGAGACGTACATGTGTGACGTTTGCACGGGGAACCGCTATGATTGGTGGAACACACACGAAGACGACGATAAAAAGTTGAGGAGATTGGACAAAATTGCAATGTCATGCAGAATTCACAGAGATTGGTTGAATTTGCATGAATTATTGCTGTCATAACATTCCAACTTCTCAGAGGGACTGCTTTAATATAACCTCGCCCATGATCATCAGCTGTGGTTTGAAGATAACATCTCCCATGATGCCACGCCACCTCACAACCATCATCAAACGTCATCTTTTGTTATTGTTTTAATATGAGAGAGATTTATAGCAGCAGAACTTACGTATTGTGCATTTAACTGTCTCCTTTTCAGTCCTCTTTTATCTTATTTACTTTTCTTTCTTTTCCTTTCTCGTGTCCTCGCCTCTAAACGTTCTTTACAGTAGTCTCTACATTTTGTTTCGGTTCCAGGCTTAATTGTCTCCTCTCCAGTGCTCTTTTATCTTATTTACTTTTCTCTCTTTCCCTTCCTGATGTCCTCGCCTCTAAACGTTCTTTACAATAGTCTCGCCTTTAACAATAGCTTTCATAGCACTGTACCCACATTTATAAACCGTGCACCACAGTGCAAATCAGGAAGTCGCTGGACAATGGCGGCGGCCCCCTCCAATCCACAGGCAGTAAAACGATAGCAGTCTCTGATTCTATTCTCTGCTCTCTGCCATTTTACAGTCTGTCAGCCTGTTAGTAGCTCTGTAGTTCGAAGCTCAGACCGGAACCCTCCAATGCTATTTCCAGCCCTTTTCTGAAAACCCGCTATTGTGGAGGTATAATTACAGGCCTATACGCTGTGCTTAATTCTCAAACAATAGGGTATACTTTTATACAAGGACATGAAATTACTCTCCATTCAGAACAAGCTTGACTAGACAACAGAGCTCTTCATGTTCGGAGGACATTTATGCTGCTGTAACGATGCTGTGCAAAAGCCAGACTGCAAGTCTTTTCCTGTTGTTCCCTCTCATTACCTCAATGTTTCCCTAACACCACAGTTGATGGCAATGATGATTCAGGTAGTAGGTTTCTTTATCTACAACTATATCTATCTATCTATCTATCTATCTATCTATCTATCTGTCTGTCTGTCTGTCTGTCTGTCTGTCTGTCTGTCTGTCTATCTATCTATCTATCTATCTATCTATCTATCTATCTATCTATCTAAATTATCGTTTAACTTTAAATTATGATGCACCAAACTTTTAAACTATAGCTCAAAATACTGAAGTCCAATAATCTGAATTTCAAGCCTTAAAATGTCTCAAAGAATTGAGCATTAAGTTAACCTTACTTCTATAAAGCTGCATTTCCTCCTGCATCTCCTAAGACATACGTGAGCTGTTTCATGTTCAGACATCCCTATAACATTAGTACTTTTTTTCTAATTTTATTTATTTATTTATTTTGCCAGAAATTAGGTGAAATAGGTCTTTAATTGCATTCATGGTCTTAAAAACATCTTAAGATGGCTGAAATTGTTGAAAATTCTTGTTGGAAATTATTGAAACCTGCAGAAACCCTGCTTACTGTGGCTATTATTAGGCCATATTGCTCATGAAATCAGCCAACAAGCCTTTTTCAAAGGACAAGGAACTAGAGCTTTGGCTGAGCAATGTAAAGTTTTATTAACTTTTTAGCTAGCTAGCAAACAATGTAATGTAATCCTAACTTTTAGTTACCGAGCAGCTGAAAGTTTTCCCCCTCTTTTATACTAACTAGGTCCCAGAATCACTCAGATTTATTTTTCATTTATTTTAACTTGGAGATGCAAGCATATCCATATTAATCTAGTCTATTTAATTTTGGTTTGCATCAATAAACTTAACCAAACTTAAATTATTTTTTTATTATGCAACAGAGCTCTGCTTATTTTTTATCTTTTTTTTTTACTCACGTTGAACTCAGTTTTGCTAAATTCTAATCAGAACTAAATTAATTAAATTAATCTTTGTGCAAAACAGTCTTAATCTAGTATCAGATTTTGATGAAAAGAGGACAGATTGTCTGACAAAGTTCGGTGTGTTTAAGGAAAACAAATGCAAATTGCAAACATCAGTATGCCTATGTGGCAGATTTGGCTTTTTCTTTCTAATTTCTTCCCCGTTTTTCACTTTCATTCATGGAACAACTTAATGAAGTTCCCTAATTAATTAGTAACCACGGGCAACCGTCACTGGAATCGTTTTCTCTTTCACGTTTCTCTTTCTTGCCTCTGTTTTTTCTTCTACCACAGCTCTGTTGTTCCTCACTGGTCGTAGCCCTGTGTCTGACAGTGATGGTGTTGTTCCTCCGTCCTCTCTTGGCCTCCTCCTCCTCCGACAGGCACCCGGCTCCTGACTCCTAATTGGTGGAAATGCTAGCAGCATCTGGTTCTGGTGAGCGTCTTTGTCGACGACGGCGGTTATCCAGCCGTTTGACAGCTGGTTGCCATAACGTCATCACCTTGGCGACAGACTGGACTCTGGCGCTGCTCTGGAGTACCTGCCACTCAGCATTACCAGCCACCCTCACAGAAGAGACAGGGCATTTCATGCATCCAAGAAATGAGGCAGTTTCGGAGTCAAATTTGATAATAAGCTTATTTCAGCCCCACCACAACAAACCACAGCAAACAGGCATTCCAGCTCTCCATGACTAACCCCAGCCTGTGGGAAAGGGACTAATATTTTAGTGGATGAATTATATGGCCTGTTAACTTTAAAAGATTCTGTCGACAGTGCATGGTGTCAGAATGCCATTTTATATAATGCCATTTCTTTTCGCCGCTGTTTGCTGTAGGATTCCAGCTTTTCTAACGATAGGGAAAACAGAAACCTTGTTGGCCTTGAAGAGAGGATGGAGGAGAATTAAGTCTTTGGGAATTCTCTCTTTTTCCCTCGTCTCTGTTTCAAACCCCTACACTCTAGTCCTCTCCTCTTGTCTCCGCTCTCTTCGTTCCCCTGTGGCCACATCCGTGGTATTCCAGGAATACTCAGGCTCGATGCTCGTTTGTGTCAGCCTCTAGTGCAAGATACTGGTGCAACTTCTGCAGCTGATATAGTTGTTGTTATCTGGCAACAATTACTGCATTTGATGCTTTTTTGTGCACTGATACAACAGAGTTGTTCAAATTAAACTACTGGATTATTTGTTAAAACAGTGGAATTACAAGAAAGCTTTATGTTTCTGAGGAAAATATGCCAGCTGTCTTGTGTAGTGACAGTAAACATTTTGGGGAAACTAGACATATTGCTGCCACCTTGGAATTATAAGGTTCTATCTGCTTTCTGAGCAGTTCTGAGATATTGAGCTTCAAAGTTTTTGCATTCCAAATAGCAAAAATGATCAGTTATATGTAGAACAAGTCTCTTTTATACATGAAAATGACACCCTAAATGTGTTCTAAAATAAAAAATCTTATCAAATTGAAACAGGTCAAATGCAGAAAGAACTTTATCATCTTAAGAAGTGACTTTATATTTGGAAAAAGTGCATACAACTTAAAAAAAACACCTCACATAACAGTCCCTGCTCAAAGGTTAGTACAGGAATCTTGGGGGTGGAGCTTACAGTGCTGAGCATTTCTGATTGGTTGAGTAGCAGCATTTTATTTTATGTTTATTTTATTTATTCAGAAGAAAGTACACAAAATGACATGTAAGAACAGCTGTGGCTTTTTCATACCTCAGCAGATCCAAAAAGATTAATTTGCTTAATCTTTGTGGGTCTTAAGACTGTGGTGGAAATGACAACAATGGGCTGAAGGAACCTTTTAGGAACCTTTTAGTAGTTCCTGGGACTAAAAGGTCTGGGTAATGTGAGTGGAAACATGGTATAAATAAATAATCCAAAAATGCATGCAACTTTTTTTTTTTTAAAGCGCCTCACATAATAATCTTCACTTTTAAACAACCGCCATAAGTGATGAAGATCTATTTGACATGAATCAGGAAAAAATCATGTTAATGGAAAAGGAAGACATTATTGGAGTTTTATTCACATTACGTTTAGTTATGCTGGTCAGCTTCCCTCCTCACTCTGTGACATATCCAATGTGTCCCGTGTTTTTCTGAATGTTATAGCAACTAACAACTTGGAAACACAATGTTACCTTAAAGAAAGTATGGATTTCTTTGCCATTGAACATTTGTGATAATGTTAGAATACAACTCAACTAAATATATAATATAACTCTTGCGTTTTTAGACTTTTTAATGCATAAATGTTACACATTATAGCTTTAATTCTAATATTATTTATTTGCACATTAGATTTCACTTCGATTCATTTTGGCCAATTAGTTTAATTTCATTACATGTGAATCTGCAAAATAAGTGAAAGTAACAGCCTGATTATATGTGACACCACTTGGCTCAAGGCATACAGCCAGACTGTCTAGACACTATACACAGGATATGAGTTGAAAATTCATCAAAATCAAATTAAACTAGATATTACCACTCAACTTTGTATGATTAATCATTGATGGACACACACAGCTTTACTCATATTTTTTTTGACCAGGATTGTCAGGAGTCAGGCAAACATACACACATAAGAAAAGCTTCATAAGATAAAATAAACATCTCGGTTCCTGCGAGGTGGCACTCAGTTCCACACATCACATCATATTTGCTGCTATTTCATATCCACGCATGAGCAAACACAGCGGTGGCCATACAGGAGAGGAGGCGGCAGAGGAGCAAACAGCATGAGGGCACCGTGTTCAAACTGTGGTGACCAGTGGCTCCTGCCTGTCCGTGGCCTCACAGCATCGCCTCGGCCCCGGTGGCTCAATGCAGGTATTCACAAACTGGATTCCAGCGGCCACCAAAATATCTAGCCCAAACGGACACAGTGACTCTTCTAGGTAAACAGCGGCCTGTGCCAAAGTCTCATTTTCTGCTGCTCTCTGGCTTTGTTTCTCTCTGTAGCGCTCACCAGCCTAAAAATGAAAATGAGCGTGCTGTTTAACAGACCTCAAAACTCACATCCTGGAATTAAATGCTCCTAGTCAGTAATAAATGTAAATGCTGCGTTGGCACTATTTTCTTCCTAGAAACGGAGCTAATGATGATTTGGGGGGAGGTTTACTTCAAGTCTACGTTTCTAAAAAGATTAATCGAATGACATTACATTGTGAAAAAGAGCAAACATGTTGAGCAATAGAGAGTAATTTCCCATCCTTTATTGTTAAATTGTGTAATTATTGTTCTACATTTAGTATCTCACCTGGAAGCCGGTGGAGATTTGATGATTCGGCATACTTTTGGCAGAAACAAAAGGCAAACATGGGGCTACGGAAGAGGCAGACAGCTCATGAGAGAACAAACCACACCACAGAGGGAGAAATCAAACCCAAGCACAGCCCTCTGAAACCAGACAGCACTATCTCCCTGCATGCCTCGGCTCAGGTTGTTTCTACTTATTGTTTACTTGGCTGGTTGACTGATTGGTCCATTGGTTACGATCCAGATGTGGAGTGTGATGATCTGAAGTGACGTGTTTTATGATCTCAAGGAGTTGTTATCAGTATTAATGTTGTTTTAATGCAGCTCTGGCATGTATTTATGTATTTATTAACATATAATGAATTCATATACAGTAAGTCAGCCTGTCAACTCTTGCACATTGAAACACCTTTATTTACATTACAGCCTTGTGTCTTTATCAACTGTGAGGTGCATGACATTTCTAGTTCACATATCTTTACCTACTCTAATTATCAGACATGACTTCCCGTTCACTGATGTGTGATTGTGAATCAATCAATCACAACAACAACAACAACAACAACAGTATTGTTGGACTTTATTGAAATCTGCTCCCTCATTGTGTGGGGATAGAGCTAAAACTCAATTAATTAATTATGCAATGGGCAGAAAAATAATTGGCAACTAATCTCACGTTCCACTGATTGTTTAAGTCAGTTTGTTTTATGGAGGAGGGATGAATACAGACTGGTACTGGAGAGGTACAGACCATTGTTGTTGCTGTTGGTGACAATAGTTGCACATTCATACCCATGATGTTGAAACGTTGATAAAATATTAGTTTTTGCATCATGGCTACAATTGTGTGATTATTTTCTCCCACCATGACTCAATTTGTTTGCCACTTATTCAAGTGAAAATGCCATTCAACTTTTTATTTGTAACTATTTTTACATGAATTTGGACTTTTTCACTATTTTCTGATGTTTTTTTAGACTAAATGATTAAGCAAGAAAATAATCACAGTTGTTACTTTCAGCTCTTTTTGGGGGCCCACAGACGGCTATCATACATAGTGACATATGGTCAGTTAGCTCACAACTTCCCAATAGACCTAAATGTTATAGAACTCCACTAATATCAATCCAAACAGAGTTATCTGGGATTCTGGAAGTGCATATAAAATACTGCCAACACCAGTTACAGATACAGAGTAAATCCCAATGCTGTCATTTTCATAATTACTTTGTGGTGAATTTCTGCCTGGATTATGTTCACACACAACACTTCTCTGAGTGAATGAAACACTACCTTGGATGTGGATGTGGTTGGGATGCAAAGTGCAGAACTGTGACTCTAGTGTACAGGGTTCACATCCTCCTGCAACAAAAGAAACTTGGTTAAGGTAAGGAAATCTAATATCTCAAGTCACTACTGACTCAAATATCTTGTAGTCTCTACGAGTGTAAATACGTTGTCAGTGAATATTTTACTGATACGTTTAGTTTCAAAATTTGCGACATGCGTTAATTAAGATTTCGTCATCGTGTTTGTAGAAAACATCGTCTGTTCTGCATTATATTTCCCTCAAAACATATTTGCTGTTGCAAGTTCTTTGTAGTATTTCTAAGACAGGGCTGAAAATATCCATTGTAATTTACCATGTTTTACAGGTAAGGTTTTTGAGACCAAAACAGTAGCAGAGAAGTTTGAGAAAGGTGAGAAAAGTCATCAAAACAACATATGAACACAATGTATGGCAAAACAGTGTGTGATTTTTGGACTGTTAAAGTTGTCCCAGGGTCTCCAGGACCCCAAACACAACTTGAGGGTCAAGGATAACACTCATTCAAATTCAGAATTTGAAAAGGTGTTAATGGTATTACAAACAAATCATCTACGAATTATGAACAAATACATTTATAGACCTTACATAAACTTAAAGACCTTTTCTGTAGGTTTTCTGATGTACCTGTTATTCAATCAAACTCATTAACCTTTCTTTCATGATGTATTGGCTATGACATAAGTAGCGACTGGTGTATTTTTGCAGGAACCTCTGCATCGTCTGGCTACGGCAGGCAGTGGTCTACAGGCTTTCCACATTTATCGAGCATAATTGCCGCTTAAAGTCTTAAATTATTTATTATTGTGAGATCTGACAGTGCTGCTCAGAAGCAAATTGGGATCATCTTCCATGACCACCAAGGATTTGCAGATTGGAGGCAGAACTAAGTTTATTTCCTCCGCTCTGCTTTTATCCCTGCAAACGAAGCGTTTAAAAGGATCACCCGCGACAGATAACCACGTTACTGTACAGACGAATAACGCCGCTGCTCTTAAGATCCTGATTTTGTCTGGATTTTTTTTCCCCTCTCTCTTCCCTTCACCCCAGTCTAATTGTGCTGATGCTCTCCCTGTGGGTTTTAATGTTTGACACGGCGAAACGCTCTTAAATCCTCCACACTGCTCCCTCCCTTATGAGGCCCCAGTATCTTAAAAGCAAAAAGGATGTATGTCTAATTCATAAATTTATCACTTCGCAAAATGATGCATTAAATGAGAGGGGACACGCTCTGATTTGAAATGCTGACTTTAGAAAAGAAGTTCTGATTTTCAAAATGAGTTTAGATAATGCTCCCCTTCACCCCTCACCCACCCGCTCGCCTCCCACATCCTCCTGCTTTCTCAGTTGTATCACTCTCCCTTCGTGCGATGGGAGGCCGTGCAGCTCTCTTTGTCTGCTGCTTCTCTCTTTCACTCTCACTTTCACAAACAAATAACTCACATTTTATTGCTCAGTTAAGCTGGATGCCAAGTTTGCGTTTACATGTATGTGTTCTGCATTTTATGGCTGCATGCACATTCTTGCCCTTTATATACATTTCTTTCTTTTTTAAGATTACGCTCACATGATCGCTTCCATGTAATTATCTTTGCTTTTGAGGACAAGGCGATGGAGATACTCCCTCTTTCACAAACCATGACTGATTTTCTTTTCTCTTAGCCTTGAGAGTCTGCGCATTTACATCAGTATCTGCTTAAAGCCACTTTAACATATCAGACTTGTTGCAGCAGACTTTTATTGCTCATCAAGGACTTCCTCAGATGTGCTTCACGTTAGACCTCACTCAGTTTTTGTTCTTGTTCAGTATTTTTTATTATTTTAATTAGTATTTCATAGTAAGTGTACATTAAATAAAAGCAGCTACTGTAAACAGAAAAATACATATATGTAGACCATTTTTCCTGAAATCCATTTATGAGTGTATACAGTATCCCAGCCCCCACCCACACACCCCTAACCTGAGGGAAGCACACACATATGGAGGACACGACAAATGACTAATGTAAGAAACATCACAGTAAACATAGAACATACAACAAGTCTTTAAGATGTGCACATGAGCCTACATACACTGAATAAATCATACATGTTGTCACCGTTCAATAGAGACCACCAAATTCCAAAACATAGAGGTTGATTTTTGTTCATAGAAAGTATAGAGCTCAGTTCTGTGTGGCCAACGTCACATGGTCTCATTATAACCAGTATGGAAAGCTTGGTGATATAATCAACAAGCTAACTAATCTGGGTCACACTTTATTTTACAATACAATACACAATTTACACAATCAGTCAAAAACTAGAGATGATATGTTCTTTATTGGACAGTATTCAACCCTTTATTATACCCTTATTAGACTTTCTTAGAGTGTAATTAGGGACACATTACACTAGAACTGTACTGTAAACTCAAGTGTATTGTTTCCCACCTATTAGACTTTCTTAGAACATAATTAGGGCCTGTTAGACTGTTATTAGACTTTATTAGATGCTAATTAGGGACACATTACAACATAACTGTACTGTAAACTAAAGTATGTTATTTTCCACAGTTAGACCCTATTAGACTAACTTCATGGTAACTGGGGACACATTACAACAGAATTTTACAGTAAACTAAAGTAAAATCACATATCTGCTACTTGAGACACACCGTCTTTGGCTGATCCAACATAATTAGTCAAGAATAGCCGAGACAGGTGCCTACCTCTTTAATAAAATCACATTAGTTTGCTGTACAGTTTTGTTGTAATGTGTCCCTAATTACCCCCTAATAAAGTCTAATAAAGGTATAATCCAATTGTCTAAGACGGAATATATAATTTCCATTTTTTTCTGATTTGATACAAAGTATGGCTTGTTATGTCTAATTACTGTACTTTAAATAAAGTGCAATCCTAATTGGTAATAAAAGTAATAATTACTTCTTTGGCCATGTTTTACTGTTGAAGAGTCATGATTTTATTGACTTTTTAAAACTTTTTTATTTTTTTATTATTATACTCTCAAGTTTGTCTTAGACAGAAACGCTGCTCTCCAGAGTATTCTGAGCTCCCCAGAGGCTGAAACCAGAGGAGGCATTTTTGAACACAGTTCTAACAGCTTTTTAACGCAGCTGAACTGGCTGTGAGACACCGTGGGCTTCCTCTCGACAGGTCAACCTGCCAAGAAACAAGTTTAAAGCGGAAAAAAAAATATCTGTGTAAAAAGAGTAAATGTAAATGTCTGCTCAAGAAGCAGTGATCCCTGGAGATGTGTTAAAACAAGGGCGAGGACTAAACTGATGACAACTCCATCCGCACGGCCTACACCGTGGAGGGAAAAAGCAAGACACGCTCGGTTTTAAGAGCTGCTCTCTTGACAGTGTTAATGACAGTGTTAGGCTACTGGTGAAATCATGAGGGAGAAGAGTCCAAGCAGCACGTTCTCTTCTTTGAGTGGGAGTTGTGTTTGGGTAAAAAAAAAAAATTTAGACATATTTTCTTTCATTTATTCTTTTTTTAACAAAAATTACAAAAATTAAAACAAAAAGTTTTCCATCCTGTTTAAATTCATAAACAATTCTGTTGGTGTTACAAAAGGTCGAACATGAAAACTTTGAAATTAAAACAACACATCTGTATTTTCCTTTTTTTTTTTTTTTTTTTTATCAAATTCAATTTTAATTACTAGTAACACTAAGATTCAACTTCTGATTTTGATATAATATTGAAAGCAGTGGTTTAAAGTGTCCAGTGGCTTTAGAGTGAGACGCTGACAGCGTAATCACCATGTTTTCTGTATGAGTCCAGTGAGGGACCTTTACTGCTCTTCTCTAATATGGCTCATTGGTAGAAAATTGGAGCCCATGTATTATGCAGTGTCAGTGTACCCAGTTTCCTTCTTATTAATACATGACAGAATGACAACAAAATATATACATCTGTAGAGGATATTAAGGTAATGAGTATAACTCTTTTACACCACAAACGCATTTTAGGCAAGTATTAATCTGTACTATTGTTGCTATGAACTTTGTTTGGAGAGATTGTTCAAAAGCATGATTCCTGTAGTTATTTAGGTTTTTGCTAGGCCCTGGACATAAAAACAAATATAGAAAAACACTATATTTCACTGTATTTCATCATAAATAACTTAAAGGTAACATGTGAAATTTCCAGAATCCAGTGGCTGCATTCTGAAGTGAGCAGCCAAGCCAAAACAGTGACGTCACATACACGAGACTGAACCTAACATCAAGTTGATGAGCTGAATAAATTTAGGCTTGTGTTGTGCTCGGCGGGAGTTGTTTGTTGACCTTAGCAAATTCTTTCTCAGTGAACGTCAGCTAAGGTTGAGTGCTGTTGGAGCTGCAGGGGAGCTGAAGTCAGGCAAGGCGCAAAAATGTCACATTCTTATCCAGGAAAATCCAGGAAAAAAACTGTCACGTCTTTTAAGTAGAACTCTTTCCACTGTTATAGGCAACCAACAAAGTCAGAGATGTTCTAATTTTTAAAGTTAGATTACAATCCCAGTAAAATATTGGCAAGGCATTAATGCATGTAAAATGCTTTGCATAGTAACCTTAAGAAGACTTGTTGGAGTCACATTTTGCAGTGCTAGTAAGTTGGATTGACTCTGATTATGAGCTCACTTAACCTTGGTAACATGAGTAAATGGGGGTCGGGGCTACTTATTGCAGTGCTAGCTAGCCAGGCTCAATCTATGTGCTAATACTAAACCTTCTCTCAAACTCAAACTTCTTTCTCACTTCATCTCATTTAGTCTGCATTCAGTTTTGTGAAAGACATGGTTATCAGGAAGTTCTTTTTAAATGCCTGCATAAGCATGAGCACAATAATCATTTTTTGGGACAAATTACTTGTGTCCGACCAATGACATACATAAAGGTAGACAACATAACAGTTTGGTAGCTGGCTGCACAGGTCATAAATCCTGCCCTGTCCATGTATATGGGACCTGGACCAAACTAAAAATTCAAAACACTCGTCAAATAAATGCTTGCCAAATACGTTTTTTTTTTTTTTTTTTTTTGTCATTTTAGGTTGTCATTATCACACTGTTGTTTGTTCAAGTGTTATTTTTGGTTTCACACCGTGATTGGCAGATAAGCCTTGCTGGAGGGATGGGATGGGTGGATAGGATCTCAATATTGCGATCCTGATCACCACTGCACAGACTCTGGCTCCAAATTTATTCACCAGTGCAAGATGGCAGTGCTGGTATCACGGATATTTTTTCATTTTTGTACAGTGTGAGGAGGCATAGGACGCATCTTCCCTCTTTACTCAGTCAATGGAGTCGACTAACTAATATAATATATAATATATAGAATTGTCTGCCAAATTCTCCAACAAAAAAATTACATGTAAAATCAAACATAATTTCTCAGGGGCCTTCCCATGTTTGAGCCCTGCAAATTAATTAAAAATCCCTTGAAAAGATACTAGAAAGCATTGAAACAAAAGTATCCAAGAAAACACTGCATTGTGTATACTTTACCATACTTTAAGTGTATACTTTAAGTATGAAAGTGTTTCTCAGTGTTGCTGTCATCTAAATCACACCTTCACAGAGGTAGTCTTTGAGTCAGAAAACTAAGCCCTGACACACACAAGTTGTTTGCTGCCCTTCTTTTGGTATGGTATACACTGTAGGTGAGTGGGTGTAATAAATGTTGTACAGTGTCAAGTTACCAGGCAGCCAGAGTTCTTTGGCTACTCACCAGACATAAAGCTGTAAATCAGAGAGAGTCAGCAGATTACTGAAGCATGGCGCGTGGTTAGAGGCTGGCTGCAGGTGTGTGTTCTCAAACACGAGACACAGAGGGAGGGAGAAATGGAAGAAAAGCCAGAGCAGAACTGAGAGTGTGCTCAGTAGATATGGTCACTTCCCTCAACTCTCCAGGTGCGGGATCGTATGGTTGGGAGAAAACAAGGTCACGTTATCTTTTTTTCCACCCCATCTCTTTTTTTTTTAACCATGCAAGTATTATACATAAGAGAAAGAAGAATGCATATATGTGCAAACATATGCATTGTTTCAAATGATCAGAACAAGGGCCTCTTCAAAACATGGCCGCTCTTTGGTTTGTGTTGTTTTTCCCAATTGATTAGGATGCTGGGGTGCACAGTCTATATGTGTATTTTTCTTTGTGTGTGTGTATGTGTGTGTGTCTGAACAAGTCCCAGAGGATACATCATGCTCTATGTTGCACACTGTTTCATCCCTCATTGTATATGACTCAAACACTGCTGTTCCCATCCGTGTTTATGCACCCCTCCCTCTTGATAGAAACAAGCACAGCCTCATTAGACGCAGACACACACTCACACACAAACACATGCATACATGCATAGAAACATACAAGCAGTATACATAATGAACACAGCAGAGCCTCAGAGTAGGACGACACCCTCCTCTCTCTGAGTTTAGAAGGTGAGGTTTGACAACAGCAGTTACAAACCTCTTTTCCCAGCGAGAATCAAAGGCCACAGAGAGTAATTAAATACTCAGTGCACAAAAAAGCAAATGGACAATCTGAGAGTATATCTGTATTGCAATAGAGAGTGCTTATGGCCACATTGAATATTAATTTCACTGTAAAAAACCATACAGATATTTAGTGGAATCAACTCTTTTTTTTTCTCATTAATCTGATGAAATCATACAAATTATATTTGTTGAATTAATCTTAAAATTTCTAGTGTTTATTTTCACACACTTCAGAACTTTTAGGCATGAGTTCTCTCAGCTTAAATCTTTTGACTTGAAAGGAGTGAATGTGCAGTGAGTTCAATCAACACATTAAGTTCAATTTCTAAATAAACAGACTAGCAGATCTCCCAGCATGCATTGTTTGAGAATTGTTTCTCCTGAGAATCTTCTTTTTTATATATTTTGAAGAGAGTATACACACTTTAAGAAAATTGCTGCTTGTTAAATACACTGACATACTGTGTTTGTGCCAGCTCTGGAGCACAGCTGGTTCATTGTGTGAAGTGGAGAACTGACTTTTTAAACTTAGAAAATGAAGAAGGAAATCAAATGTGTTTGTAATGTTTATCAGTTAGGCCTTTTCCACAAACATAGAACCGGCCTCATTCCGGTTCCTGTGCTTCTGGTTCTGATTATCTCTGGTGCTTTCTGGCAAACCACCCCACATTTCTACCAGTTTTGTGCAGAACTATTCTGCTCTATCCTACTAATCAAGTTTAAGTTAAGAATATGACACACACACGCCTTTTCCATGGAACCAGGAACTGGCCCCGTTCCTATTCAAGCACTTAATTTTGAACCTTTCTGAGCATTTCCAACAAATATAAACTGGTTCTTAACCTAAAAAAGTTGGTTCCCGGCTAGAATTTAATTTAGCAAGTTTTCCTTGTGAACCAATGCACCAAGGTCCCAAGACTTTTGAGCTGAGCCGGTTCAAGAACCATAGGTAATTTGGTGGAATATGGCTCTGAGTTTCCCAAGGAAAACCTGAAATTTGTTGTTCTCAGCTGGGAACCAGCTTTTTGGGTTCTGAATCAGTTTGTTCAATAAGGTTCCATAGAAAAGGCCTAAAAATGTGTGTGTGTCATATTCTGCAGGTTGTTGCATATTGTGTCACAGATAATTTGGTGGAAAAGGGCATCGTGATTTGAGGGTTGTTGGTTCAACTTTTCAATTTTTGGTGAACTATCACCAAAAATTGAAAATTCAGTCATTATTAACTCGTGCCAACTGAAGGTCGGGATGAGTTTTTCAGTCCACAAAACACTGCTGGAGTTTGCTTGTCTGGTGTATTCCAAGTCTCTTAAAGCCCCAACATGGCAAGTTGGGTGGATGGGTGGGCGTGTACACCATCTGAACTGGGTGTGTGGTGTGACCGTGTGCTTGTGCAACTGAATGGCATGTTGAACTAAGAACTCTGTTTTCCTGTGAAACTCCAGCAGTGTTTTGTGGGCTAAAAAAATAAACCGGGCCTCAAGTGGGATGAGGGTCAGTAGATAATGACTGAATTTTCAGTTTTAGGTAAATTATCCCTTTAATATCTTAAGCTTATTGAACATGTTTTCTTAAGTACAACTTAATTGTATGTTGTCCTAGTGTTTCTACAATGTTTTGTTTTCAATTTAGCAATGTTGCAGCAACATCATTATATAAAGTGCAAGAAAAGTCATGCAGACGATGCTGAGCAGACTTTGCAAAAATAAGATAGAATACCTGTTACCAGTAATACTGTTACAACATCACAAATGATACTTCAAAATTGTGATGCTGCAGGCACATACTGTGTTTGTTGAGATATCAAGTTTATTTTACCAGAAAAGTTAGTTTTGAATCCTTGTAAAATTACCTCAACTTGTCTTTTCAAATTCAGTTTTTAAAGACACTTCTTAAAGTTAGAACAGTCTTTTTTTTTTTTTTTTACAGTGCATGTTCGCATCCATGGGAATTTCACCTGTACAAGAGATTAGCACATCTGCTCGTATCTTATAGATTTGCAAGTATACAGGCAGCTGGTGTTTTCTCAACTTTATCTGAGACAAGGAGAAGTGAAAGAAAAAAAAATCTACACCAGCAGTCTCCATGAACCCACTGGGTATAAGGAACGGGTGGGGGAGAGTTTGAAGAGACTGTAAAGGTGAACAGGTGAAAGAGAAAAGCAGACGAGTGTAGCTTTGCCTGCCACCTTCGTGCCCTTCGTTGCTCCCCCCATCCCTGCATCACCTCGCCTCGGGGGGTTGAACAACTGCTCTTGATGGGGGGGCAAGTGTTCTCTCTGTTCTTTCTCAGTGCCTCTGGGTGTACTACCGACTCTCACTACCCTGGCGATCTCCTGCCGCCTCACACTCTCAGACTTTCACACACACACACGCACGGAAACACAAACACACCAGCGCTGTGCAGCATCTGAACCCTCTTCACTCTGTGCTCCCTCTCATCTTCCTATGTGGGGCTCTTTGTAGCCGCTGTGCCTGAGCTTGGTGAGGAGAACAGGGAGAACAAAGCAAGGGAAAAAAAAAAAAAACAAGAAGGATGGAGAAAAGAGGACTGAGGTGGTGGTGGAGGAAGTGGAGAAGGGAGGGGATGAATGAGAGAGAGATAGAGAGGGAAGGAGCTAATGTTCACATCGCACTGAGAGTGTCGCCTGTTGTTGCTTGCCGACCGATGTTCTGTGAGCGTTTGTGTGCCACAGCTTGATTTGGAGGTTGTCCCCAGCTGCGCGTGGAGACAGCAGTAGAGAGACGTGGCAGAGACTCTAATTAGACGGGCCTAAGTGTGCTGAACTGAGGGAGAACCCTGGAGCGCGAGCAAACGCTGCTCAGCCCCCCTACAAACAGAGCGGGAGGAGACCCCCAGCAGTAATTACAACGTTTCACAAACCAAGCAAGACACCTCCAGGAAGTTTTCAATCAGAAAAATCCTCTTGCACTCACTGGGGAGCTGGAGAGGAGTTGCATTTCATTAGCCCTCACCATAGGGTCCTTTTAAAGAAGGGGGGATTAAGCCTTGACTGGGGGAGGTCATCTTGTTGCGTCTGCTGTAATGGCATGCTGTCAACTGTGATTCAGCATTGTTGGTGAAAATACGTTCAACGCAGCATCTCCAGGGAAAACTGTAACGTCTTAATAAGGATTATATATAAAATAGTTTCAGTACTCATAATGGAGATACATATGAAACACACTCTACTTCACAAATACACACTCAGATCTCACCAATAATACTGGAGTGTTGAGAACATTAAAAAGCTGTTTAAAAAGGTGTAAAAGCTGCATTAAAGTGTCAACTTCACTGCCTGCCCACAAATTAATGACAGCCCAGTGAGCAAAATTAAACTGAACAGTGTTTTGATGAAATGGGAGTTGCACCAGAATATTTTTTTTATGACTGTGATGAATTTATTGTAGGAGTTAAGATTGCCATTCATTTAAATTTTTGAGCGAAAATATGCAGTCACAATACGTGAAAGCAAGCCAAGGGCCGAACGAAACATTTAGTACGATTGTAGTAGAACTTGCAAGGTGTGTGGTTCATTTTTCATTACCAACATTCAAACAAAGTGTGAACATTTGTTGGAAAAACCAACGAGTATAAAAAGTAGGTCACATCTCCACTGAAACGCAAAGTTCAAGGTGGAACAGAGATTAAAAATTAGGCCTAATTTGTGAAACCATTAATCTCCTAACAATTACCACTTCAGCACATATGCAGACAAATAATTGTAATGTGCTTGGTAACATTTTGAGTTTTACAAGCGGCATCTCTATTAATTCAAAATCTGCTGACAATTTGCGGAAATAGCGGAATTCTGTGGCCATGTCTGCCTGTGAATCACATTACTAGAAATCTATCGGTGCCAAATTTTGGTACTTTATTAAAGGGAGAGTAAAGCGGCTTGTTCAAGTCACACTGAGTGAATATAGTGAGTCAAAACCAGTCACTAGTGTGGTTAAACTTTTCAAAACATGGTGCAGCCAACTCTGGCTGCAATATTTGTTATGCAAAATGCAAAGCTCGCCAAGGTCTGACCACAAAACACTGCTTTAGAGTGTACTGTGTTTGATAGCAATAGAGACAGAAACCTACACGGAAAATGTAACTTCAAGTGAGGCGTCAACAACTCTATTGACATCTTCAGGTGATTAATAAGCTTTTTGGATAAGGTGTTGCTGGAGATGACTGGATTGTTTTCACTTTCTTGGTTGATGTTGGCTTAGCTTATGTTAGCTATTAGCTTGTTTACGTTTGTACTGTTAGCATCACAGGCACTTATTTGCTGTTTTCATCATGTACGTTGCAGCTCAGTGGTTGCTCTTGTTTCCTGGGGACTTTGAAAACGTAGATAGCTGACGCTGCGATAGCGCTTCAAACAAGCGACCAGTGGCAGACACACAGTTGGCATCTGGTGAGTCAGACTACCTCAGCTGCTTTAAACACACAAGTAGTTTCCCTGTCCAAATTTCCAACTTGGGAAGCCAAAAGCTCTCAAGAATCATACTTTCAGGAAAATCTTGACCATCAGTTGTTGTGACTGATGGATGATTTAAATAGTTTTTGCCCCCCAAAAATGCTTCAGCTAAAAAACTCCACAAAAACACTGAAGATACCACATCTGTCCATCCAGGCTTGACTGCAAAAAAGTTTAGCTGTGTGTTCAGTGTGCACAACCATGTTGTGATTACCAGCAAATGACTATGATATGTGATTAGAAGAGCAGTGGAGTGCAGATCTTTTCTAAGCAATGTGAAAAGAATATTTCACCAACATTTTCTAATCACCAACATTTTGAATGATTTTGTTATTATTAGTGTATGAATTCTTGAGTTATGTCCAAAATGTCTTTTGTGAGGTCACAATGGCCTTTGACCACCAAAATCTAGTTTGTCCTGGAGTCCAAGTGGACATTTGTACCAACTCCCTCATTTGCATAAGAATGGTGAACATAAGTCCTCTGGCCACTACTGTCGCTGGTGTGGAGCCATGAAAAAGGTTTGTCAAGGTTTTTCAAAAAGGTCATTCTGGGTTCAGTTATGAAAGTGCACAAAATTAGGCTGAGGACAAGCTCCAGTTCTGATAGAACTGCACATGCAAATGATTGAATGACCCCCCCCCCAGGCCTGGTGGAGCTAATTCTTTAGGTTCGGTTGTTGTTTATGAGAAGTTACAGTGGGCTATGTATAAATTAAACTTGAAATAAAACATCTGCTATTGTAAGGGTTAAATGTGATTACAAATGCTGTTCTCAGATTGCAGAGTTCAAACTTAAGTGTAAGTTCCACAATATATGGGATGTCCACTATGTTCATAAACACAATGGAGGTGGAATGATGTTTCTTAAAGCGTGTGTGTGTGTGTGTGTGTGTGTGTGTGTGTGTGTGTGTGTGTGTGTGTGTGTGTGTGTGTGTGTGTGTGTGTGTGTGTGTGAGTATATGTGTGACAGCAAAGGTGTGAAGGCACTCTCACCTGTCTCAAGCCAGAAGCATGCCAAACACTCACACACACACACACACACACATGTATATACACAGTGTGCCATGCATCATGGAAAACAGATGTGTGAGGAACAACGCTGCATCAATTATCCTCCCAACTTCACTTGGTAAATTAGAAAGGGATAATTATGTCGTACTTATTTTTCTACCGTGTCTATCTTTTTCACTTTTGCGTTTTTTGGCATGAGTAGTGGCAGTTGTCATGGAGTGCATGTAAAATCATCTGTGCAGGTACAAAATGTCTAATCTGTGCGGTTCCTGTTGGGATTAGCCAAGGATGCTGTGGTACGGCTGTCAAAAAGTATTAGAGAGGCAGAAAGAAGAACAGTAGCAATATGGGACACCTGCAACTTTACTGCCAGACCAAATTCAGTATATATATTTTAAAAAGTTTAAAAAAACACCTAACAGCGCCTCAAATACTTGTGTGCAGTTTGAGTGCACAGCAGTGGAATTATTAAACAAAACACATCCTGCAATGTTGCATTGATAATTCTTATTATATAAATTGAAATTATGCACTTCAGTGATAAATGCACACAAGTAAACCTCTTTTCACATACATTTTGCTGTATATTCTTTGCTAACATCTGAAACATGAATTTGTATTAGCTTTATCTGCTCTTCCTCACTAAACCCACATGCTTTTACTTCACCGCAGAGATGGTAATTACAATCACACTAAACAGGCTTGAACCGTATCAAAAATTAATTAATATCAAATTTATTTGGGTTATCCATTGCTAAAACACATGGTTTTTGCATGCTAATGCCACATATTTTGAAGCATTCCTGCAATTCAATTACTTGGGAATATCATTAAAGGCAACAAATTTACAGTTTAATTTGTGTGGACTATTTAAGTCGCTCCCGAGCTACAGAATCCCCTTCCTCTGTAAGTGGATTAATTAATTTGAATCAATAAAGTCTCTTAGTCGGGTTGCACCACTCCCTCAAAAAATAACTAACTCCACACAAAGCCTTATCAGCTGCAGCGGAGGTCCAAGCCCTCGCTTTTCAGCTCAAGAAGGAAGTTTTGCTGAGACAATTACTGGCAGATGATTTCTGCCCTGTCTTTTGCTCTTTCAGCTCTTTAAATTTGTGCAGAGTGTTAATTTGTTTGTGTGCTTTTTTTGCAGGAGGTTTTGTTTTGTGATATTGCTTTTATATAAGCTGTACATGCAGAGCTTTGCTTTTATTTACTCTGTAGTTGACATTTTTCAGCATATTCAGTATGAAAATACTGTAAAAATAGAGTTTTGTAAATCTTATTCAGAACGTTGGTAAGAAATGCATTCCCACATTAGTTTAAAAATGATCAAAATATCCAAGAAGACAGGTGGAGCTTTAATGCTTTGTGGTTTTAAAAAACAAACAGGTTGGTGTCAATAGGAGAATATGAATGATTTGATGTTGAATTATAATTACATGTGGACAGTGCATCACATTAAAATGATCATATGGTAATGAGTTAGAGTATATCCCATGTGTTCAGTGCATGTTTTGCATGTGCATTTCTTATTAGCCTCTTAGTTTTAGTCAGCACTGACTGAGTACACTCAAGAATCACTGTGCTCCATCAGCCGTCATATGGAGAAATTGTGTACACAGCAGCTCACTGTGGCTCCTTTTGTGATCTCTTCTCTCTTCTAATGTAAGAGCCAAGGACCAGTAGATCAATAACAGTGGGTGCAGGTTGCAAAGAGTAATTCACTTCTTTCCTCCCCATATTTCATGATATTGTGCATATTGTGATGTAACTATGTAATAATTTTCAGTCCAGCTGGGATTTTGCATCTTTTTTGGGGGGATTGTTGTGGCCTGAAAGGCCAAATTTTACAGCACTTTTTCTAAAAAATTGTGATTTGTGATGATGCATTGCAGTAAAATCACAAGAGTAAGTAAAAGTTGCCAACAAAAAGTTGCCAAAAATGCCTTTTATTGTTGTTGTATTATGCACTACAAATCAAAGGCAGAATAAAGCTGCACTCTGAGTGTTTGAACATTTCCAAAAAGCTTCAGGATGACCAAAATCCTAACAAAATATACTTTATTTTTAAATGAAGAGGTGAACCTGAGGGGTGTTAAACGAAGATGCAAAATATTTTTGGCGTCAAAACAGCAAGCACAAAATTATAAAATATTAAAGTGCCCAGAGCATTGATGAATATCAATAACAAAGAGAAAACCTTGTGTTCTTTTCAGTACCAGTGACAAATAAAAAAATGAATAATAAATACAAATAAATTATAAAACACTGAGTTGATTAATTGAGATGCACATGTGTGACTTTTGCACGGGGGACTGCTGTGATTGGTGGAACTGCCAGAACTGTGATGATTGGTCAAATTTGTGGAAAAGTTGTGGTATTTGGAGAAAACTGCAAGGTTGTGAAGAGTGTATGAACTTGCTTTTCTGAAGGGACCAAATTTTGTGAAAAATATTTATAAGTCAGATTATTTATTTATTGTGCTATTCATCTGGGCACTGGCCACCTTAGTCAGCACATTCTTTTAATACTTTTACTGTTTGTTGTGTTTTTATTGTTTGCTTCCTTGTCTTGTGATTATTTTTTTAAACTCCTGCCTACATGAGATCTGAGTACTTCATTTCGTTCATGTTTAAATGCTCTCAAATGAAAAATAAAGCATCCTTATTCTCATCATGATTCAAGATGCAAATTTAAACACTTATTAACACCTATCTTACCCATTCTCACAAATAAATATGCATATATTACAGTCTTTATTAAGGTAGTGTTTGTGGCGCATCTATTGTATTTGTTTTGTGTCGTCACTTCTATATAAGCAATATCAAGTCTGTAGATGTAAAGCTCTTTGTTTACTTTGGTAAACATTTGTTTTGCGCATTTCATATCAAAGTATAGTACCTACTTAAATTTCTACCCATAGCTGTTCTATGAAATGTACCCCCACTTTATTTGAAATGTAACTCATTGTCCAAAACTTCATAAAATATCTAAGGTATCCAATAAATAAATAAATAAATAAATTTAGCTTTACAATTTTACAGGCCATGTTTGGTGATTTGTGGCAGATGATTTGATTGTTAATTTTATTACACAGAATGCAACACATCAAAATAATCATGCAATAATGTCTGACAATATACTTTAATCATACTTCTGGTTTCCTAATGATGCCGTGGTGTTCAGTGCATCACATTCACAGACATTACACTTTTGCCACTTATTTTTCAGGCAGCACTGAGTACGGTCAAGAATCACTGCTGTGTATCTGTGCTCCATCCACTACCATGTAGAGAAATTGTGTACACAGTAGTACAAAAAAGATGTATTATAATGTTTATTAAGGTAATATTTGAGGCAGAGATATTGTATTTGGTTATATTATATTGGACAGGTGTCTATGATGTGTCAACCACCACAAAATTATATGCTGTAACATTAACATTATATTTCTCTAATAGTTTAAGCATTTTTATAATGAAATGGATATAATCCATGTTATAGTAGATAGCGTATTTTAACAGTGATTATAGAATATTTATTTTGTTTGAATTAAACAGCATGAGTCTTTCCCACAGATGCACTATTGAAACTTGTGTGATTGTTTCCGATTTTCATTTGTTCGCCCATATACAAAAGATACAACTTAATATATACATAGACATCATAAAGTATGATGCAGATGTGCACAAAACCCTCAGAGGGGCTTACAAATGGATGAATATGTTGAATGAATTTGAAAAAGGATGTTACACTGAGAAGAGAAAGCTAGCGATGCACAGGTTAAAACAGAAGAGAGGCATGTAACAGTTTAGATGTCACAGAGGTACGTGCATGGAGGTCTGTGGGCGCAACTGTCTCACGAGTTCCTCAAAAACAAACAAACAAACAAAAACACATGACTCATCCTGAAACTCAAACATAAAAAGAGGCCCTTAGCCAACCAAATGCTGCGCTTCCCCATGGTTGCAACACTAAACTAGATTTCACCTGGAAAAAAAATATCAAATAATCTCCTTTCTGGTGCACTCATTATGTTCATCCTCAATAGACAGATGATATTTTAAATATTTTTTTCAACTTCTCAAAATCTGAATGAAGAAGTGTGATTGGGCAGAGCAACTGCCTGCGACACACCAACAGCTATGTTAAACAAAAATCATTAAACTTCATTGACTGTGTGGGAAATAGAACATTATTTTGCCACCGAGTTGAATTGCAGTTTAAGTTTAGGAAAATATGGATTAAAAACCCTCACTTGACAGGTTTTGTGCTGAACAGCAGGAGAGCGAGTTGCTCGATGAGTCACTGTGACTACCCTGCGATATAAAATTCATGTAAAGAACAATATTCAGCCTCCACATGTCAGTGTTAAACATTGGTTTTGCTGTTTTAGTGTCATTTTGCATTATTGGAAAAGCATAAAAGTGCCTTGCTACGCCTTAACACATAAAACAGCTCCACTGGATTACTTCACACATCTCTGTGCGCTCGTGTTCATGGTGCATTTGATTCCGACTTTCAATTAAGGATTTAGAACAGCTGTCTTTAAACATAAAGATTATATTGTGTGATCTGTGTCGACTTTCTCTCCTGGTTTGTGAGAGGAAAGCCCAGTTTAGTTTTGATACTCGCCGGAGAGTGAGTCTGAAAATAGTGTTGACAGATGACTCTTATTCAGAGCCAGTCAGAGGCTGTTCTGAACACTGTGAGAACAGAATGTTCATCAGTGCACTGACTCTGTGCACTGAATAGACAGGTAGCAACATTATCTTATATTAGTTTATATATATAAATGTACACATATGTATTAGTACACACACTATGTCTGTTTTCCTTCTCTCTGCCTCCCTCTTTCACTCCCTCCTTCAGCCGTGGTGAGGAATCTGATGCAGAGGTGTTGCATTTCTGTTTGTTTAAGTGTCTGTCAGAAGTCCAGTTGGGAAAATCTGAGCAGCTACACTTGTCTTCAAACAGAAAGCTGTTCAACACGGAAGCCTCATGACGAAGATGTATTGTTTATCAGATACCCCAAGACAGCAGGCAATGAAGAAGGAGGACTCACAAGTGAATTAAGTTTTTTAACAATTTATATAAACAAAATGGATGATCTTAATGCTTTCAAATCAACAGTTTGCATCAATGCAACCTAAACTTAAGGCAGGTCAACTTAAAAGTTTCCAATTTTCGTGAAATTCTGCTCCTTAACAACCTAGCACTCTTAGAAAAAAGGGTTCCAAAAGGGTTCTTCCAAAAGGGCTGAGGTTTTAAAGGGTTCTTTATATGACAAAGGGTTCCATTAAGAACACTTTTCATCCAAACAACCCTTTTTGGAAGAAAGAGTTCATCATGGATTTCAAAAATCCTCTGGGATCTTTGTACTATTACTGTAAAGGGTTCTCAGTAGAACCACCTGGGTGGGTTTGAGATAAAGTCCTTGGAATATAAAAGAATTCTCTGTAGAGCCACCTGTGTGGGTTCTTGACAAAACCCTTGGAATATTAAAGGGTTCTTGCTAGAACTCCCTGGGTGGGTTGGAAATAAAACCCTTGGAACATAAAAAGGTTCTCAGTAGAACCCACTAGATGGAGAGGAATCTGGGTGCAACCATTACGCCACTGAAGTGTTCTCTGTAGAACCTCTTGTAGGGGGTTCTGAGTGAAACCTTTCACTGATGGTTCTAGATATGACCATTTATGATTTGTTCTAGGTAAAACACTGTGAAAGGGGTCCATGTGGAACTTTTAGAAGAAGGTTCTACCAGGAACCTAAAAGAGTTTTCTTGTCAGGACAAGCTGAGGAACCCTTTAGTTAACACCTTTACTTCTAAGAGTGAATTGTATGATTTCAGAAAAAGTAGTTTTTATATCAACCAATTTTTTTTATATAATGAATATAATTGCTAATGTTAGCATGACTTAACAATAGCCGTTTCATTCCGTGAGTTTACAAAAAGTGGAACAGCACAATTTAACCAATTTAAGCGGACCATTTCACATCTAGCATAACACATTACCTGAACACAAAGTATAATTTTGTCTTGCAATTAGACTTGACCTTCTGTCCGAGTCACCAAGAGGAAATGGCAGCTCACCTGCAGGGGAAACAATCTGGCAAAGACGTGGACATTATAGCATCAGATGTACAATAAGAGAAACCCTGCTGGTGCTGAAAAGAGAACAGCAGGTTAAAGGCACGGGGTATAATTTCAAGTTGTTATAATCAACAAAAATGGACTACCAGAAATCTGAATGGGACTCATTCAGAACATTACATTAATTTAACTACAAATTAAATACACTTTTTTACAGCGTCTGTGTACAGGATCTGAGGACAGGCAGCACTGTGAGAAAAAATTCAAGTTTTGATGAGGATGAGATCAATGACGCTCTGCGAAAAATGGCCTCAGGCAGTGTTTGTCTCGCTGTCTGTCTTTTGTAGGCCATAGCTGCATCTTTATGTTGCTGTTGAGAATTTGTATTGTTAACAAATTACTATTTCCATTTATTCGTTCCTATTCTGCCTTTTATTCTGAGCCAAAGGTAAAGATGCCCGCCGTTGTTTTGTTTACTTTTTAACCAAAACACAGACCTTGGCGAAATTACACTTGTCACTCAGCAATATCAAAACTGCCTGTGAGAAATGAAGAATGGCACTAAATATAACATAGAGCATTGGTTTAAAGTCCTCTAAACAGATGGTTACAAAAGAGGGGCTGTTTTCTGATGGGGGAGACCACGCATTTGCCTTTTTAAATTGTCACATCTGTGTTGTAAAGCTGCAGCCAAAGCCTGTTCCAGAGGAAGGAAATGAAAGACATGAGAATATCAGTGGATGTCCTCCACTTTCAGAAGGATACACTGAATAAAAGAAGAAAAAAAACATGTTTACAAGAGGCAGATATTAAGTGTAAGTCGTAAATTGCTGTAGCTGCAGTCGCTCTCTGATGTTTACTATGGAGGGCACATCAGCCAAATGGTGAGTGTTATGAAAAATGACACCCTGTCTCAAAAGCTGATTAATCACTCAAAATGAATTTCAAATCATAGAAATTAATTCAAATTTTATGTGTATGTTACAGAAAATATTGACTTTTCCCCATTGGAATAAAATCTTTTGTATATTTCTCTATTTGCACTTTTCGAGCAGATGAATGTGTCTTGATGAGCAGGCCTTGGCTCCGACTCGCTCCGAGAGCTGATGGATTGGATCAGGTATTTGAGTCAAAACCAAGGACACATGTTCCATTTTAACAGATCTCTTAGATCTATTCTAATGAGTCTGAAACCGCAAGCCAAAGCTGTTTGATTTGCCAGCAGAACTGAAGCATCACATTTGTTCATAACAAAGCTGCATTAACTAATCAGTCTGTGCGTGTGTATGTGTGTGTGAGTGTGTGTGATTGTGTGCGTGTTTGACCAATCTTTGAAAATTACTGTGGCAGTGATTGCCACTGATCTCTTATTTTTGTCCTTGGAGAAGCATTTAAAATGTTATTTACATTGTCATTGCCAGGCAATCACACTGATTACATTTTCATTCCTCTTAATGATGCGTCTGAAAGTTTGACTTTTTGCAGGTGAATATTAAAGAGACTAGCTGCTGTGAATATTTAATAATTTGGTAGCACTTTACAATAAGACATTAATTATTAATGAATGGTTTATGATAATTAATTAGGGTGTAAATACTTTATAAATCATGAATGATTAATGAATTATACAGATGTTATAACAGTTTTCATACACCTATGTGGACTCACTATTTGGCAAGATCCAATTATTGCTTACTACTAATTAATCTCACTAATGAGTTACTAACATTTATTACTGGCAAAAGGGAGCTTTATTGTTTCATGTAAAATGGTGCATGCTGAAAATGTAAAGGTCAACAATATTGTCAAAGTCAAACATAAATACAGACGTTTTATTTATGCAGGTTAATTAAAATTAAAATTTCTAGTACTTGTTTTCAGAACTTATGAAGATGAGTTCTTCTACCTTGAAGCCTTTTAACTTGAAATGAGAAGTTGAATGAATGGTGCGACCATTTACTTTGCTTCTTTAGAAAAACTTGAATCTTTGAGTTTAAGCAACCCCCCCAATTTTTTTTTTTTTTTTTTTGCTGTTGTTGTTGAATAAACTCATTGAAGTGATAGTGAATAATGGTTAATAATTCAGTATTTTCAGCTGTATTCATTTAATTCCAACACAGTGAATGAACAAAAGGTTATGGGTCTGCCAAACTTTGATTTGATTATTTCAAAACTTAAGAGTTTGAGTTTGATTGAATACTTGGAAATCTAGTGCCCTGAAATTTTCTCAAATTCAGTGAACTTAAAGTTGTAAGACTAACCTGACAGTAACTTTTTAAGTTAAATTTTGACTGTATTGATGTGTTTTGATTTGTCAAATTAAACTTTTTGACCATTAAAATCTGCATATGATGCTTAAATGCTAATAACTGAAATATGTGATGAAGCTGATGGGTATAAATGTTACTGATGAGGAGTAAAAGTAAGCTAAGAAATGAGATTGAAGGCTTAAAAGGACAGTTCACACCAAAATCAAAACTACATATTTTGCTTCTTAACTTTAGTGCTTTGTCTCTATATTGTTTTTGGTTCTCTTGATGACAATGGGACTGAGCTGCAGTCAGCGGCACTCGTGGTGCTAAAAGGGTCAAAAAACACACATATTTGAAAAACTCAACAGCAATATTCAGCAAGATAACCAGAATTACTTTCTTTATACTAGAAAGAAAATAGTTCCCATATGAAACTGCTCAGAGCAATGTCTGAGGATTATCTTGAATGACTTGGTCATGATTTTTGATTTTTTCACTTTTTTGATTTTGATTTTTTAATTTGTTTACTTTGGCACTCTGAGCACCACAATTCATTTAGTCCCATTATACTGGCAACTCACAACAAAACTATCTGGATGGATTAAAAGCAGCACTGGTAAGACGGAAAAAAATGGTATACAAATAACTGTGGGCTCACTATGCGGCAAGCAAAAGGCCATGATTGCCCGTTTTATCTTGTGTGTTGCAAAAGCATATTAATGTTTTTTTAACCTAATTATAATCATTTTTATTATAATTTCTAGGTCATTTTTAAAGGCAATTTTATTTTTAAAGTGGTAAGAATAATTTAAATAGCAGGGAAAAGGGAAAATATCCCTTATTACAGTTTATTTTTAAATTAAGTTTAATTCCAGAAATAAAGGAGGAAAAAGAGAGAACACAGGCTGTGCCCTCCACCACTGTCCTTTCACTATAGGTGCTTTTTTTTCAGTTACCAGAGTGGTGGTGGGCAGTTGGGCACTTTAACCTAAAACACAGTAATGGGTGACGACTCAGGGTTATACTGGCACTCCACATCCATCTACTCAGAACAGCACTACCAGAAACTAAACTCAACCAAGAGCTGCCCTTTCAAAATGCTTTTACCCCGTAGTGCCTCCACACAAAGGTAGTAAGTTCTGGACCTGTGAAATGACAGAAAATCAATACTGAGTAGAATCAGAGGGACTGCAGGCACAAGTTATCACTCTGTAGTTCTTAAAGTGGAATAACTAGTCAATGTGTGTGATGTTAAACAACGATAAACTTAGTCAGAGATGAACATTTTCCGTTCTGTCACGTTTTATGAAGGCACTATTTTTCATCTTCAGCAATATTCCTTATGTTTCTGCATAAAGGGTTATACCAGGACCATCTGTGAAAGGTTTCACCCAGAGGTTCTACAGGGAACCATTCTATGGTGTAATGGTTCTACCCAGAACCCTGTCTACAGGTTCTATCCAAAACCAACCCATCTTCTATGGGTACTACTGGGAACCCAGCGGGCTCTAATAAGAAACTTTTTATGTACCATGTCAGGAGATTCTACAGGCACCTTCTTAGATTACAAGGGTTTACCCACCAAGGGGTTGCACCCAGAATCCTGTCTGGGGGTTCCATCCAGGGGGTTCTACTGAGAATTGTTTTTATATTTCAAGAGTTTCATTTAGAACCCAACCAGGGCATTCTAGCAAGAACCCCTTTATCTTCCAAGGGTTTTGTCTAGAACCCACAGACGGGGCTCTACAGAGAATTATTTTACATTCCAAGGATTTTATCTAGAACAAAAAAAAAACTTGACAAAAAAGAGTTCTTCAAGGATTTCAACAATCTTTTAAGGACTCTTTTTTTCCAAAATGGGTTCAATGGATTAAAAGGGTTCTTAAGGCAACCTTAAGTTTTACAAAAAAAAAACTTTGGACCCTGTTGGGACCCTTATTTCAAAGAGTGAGCTTTGCATTTATTGTATAAAGAAATACGTGGTTATCAGGAGACAGAAAACAACCATTAGTACTTTCAGTAATGACAGTGAAAATCCAGCCGGATGTGACCATAATCCACCAGCAGTGCCAGGGCATATGGAAGATCCAGAGACATGCCTCTCCATCTTGGTAGATCCATCTGTCAGTCTTTGGCGGCGCTTTGCTGCTTTCTCTGGCACATTTGACAGCTCCACGCCTCGGCTAGATTAGAAAATTATACAAATGTAAGGGTGGAAAGGTGTAATTGAAGATGGCAAAAGGGCTGATTGGGAGACATTTAAATGATTATTCTCCGGTGTTCAACATGGAGGGCGTGTGGCACAGGCCACCGAGAGAAACACTTTGAAATGATTACTGCTCCTGACAGGTGGATGACAAGCCTCGCTCCCTCTTTCTCTCTGTGAACATATGCATACAGTGTAAGTGTATGTATGTATATGTGTGCTCGGTGTGTATGGGTTTGTGTGCTGTCTATGCCCGCCTGCGTGTGCGTGTGTGCATCAGGATGTGTGAGTGTGTGCAGGATATGGCTGGCAGGCATGCGTATAAGCCCTGCGGAGTTCCTTACTCAGAGCCACAAAGCAGAGAGGATTTACATCAGACAGATTACAGCACCACCACCATGACAGCATCTAATGGAAGAAACAAGACACCTTTTAATGAAGACGCTAATTTAAGAAATATCACACTGTGCTCTGAAATATATAATCAAAAATATAAATACAAATCAGACTGAGACACAACAGTGAAGGGAAGACATGGCCTGACACTGGGATGTCCCACCTTATTTAGTTGTATTCATTGCTAGATTGTATCTAATGATGCCCTTCAAATAAAGTAATTTCCTTCAAGTTGTTACGTTTTTGTAAAACAAAGATGGCAAGTCTTATAGATATATGTGTAATCGTGCTGAATTGAAAAGTTCTGCATTGAAAATGGCACTTAAATAACGTACCAAAAATAAAAGTATTCATTATGCAGAATGGCCAAAATACCGTTATCTCTGGCAGCACATAGGCAAGAGAAGTAATTTATTAACCCTGAACACCTAATAAATTCATTGAAATTTTTGTTCATTTAATATATATGTCTGCAATGGTGGAACTTTATAACTTTTGGTACAGTTTCCAACTTTATACCTCTACTCCCCTACATCTCAGGGGAAAATATTGTACCTTTTACTCCACTACATTTTATGATACTATTATACCAATAAGACCTTATTGGTCCCCAGTGGGAAAATTACTTGTTATATATGACTATATATGACTTAATTTGTTAAGAAACAACTAATAAAATAATACAGTCAGATAATTTATATTATTCTAAAATTCTAAAAGGCTAATGTTGCACATTATGCCTTTAAGTGAAAGATCAAAGTATTTCTTCCACAACTGTGTGTGTGTGTGTGTGTCTCTCTCTCTGTGTGTGTGTGTGTGTGTGTGTGTGTGTGTGTGTGTGTGTGTGTGTGTGTGTGTGTGTGTGTGTGCGTATGAACGCAGATAAAAGTCTTTAGGAGACAGAGAAAATTGCAGTGTGCACTTTTCAGCATATGTGCACAGATGAAATCAAGATGGCTCACCACAACAGTAAACATTTTGTTTCTTGTACTCTTCTTATCCCATTCTAGTGAAAGTCCATATATACTGTTCATAAACATAATACATACAATATATTCTCTTATTTTTGTCATGTAGGTGGTGTTGTTTTGTTAAGAACATTTCAACAATGACTTTCTTGAAATTCTTTCTGTATTTTTTTTTAAACAACTTATATGGCTTTTCCTCCTTTGTATGCGTGGCAGTCATACAGAATATGCCACAATGAAACAACTGACATATCACTTTTTCCCCTGACATAGTCAGAAGGTTTCTATCTATGTGGTCTGAGTCAGAGTTGTGTTCTGTCATGTTAAATGCAGTTGACAGAGGAGCCAGGCAACACCCTAAATCCTGGCCTGAGACTTTGTTTTCCCTGGGCACCAGAACACTGTACTCCCTCCGGGTTTGGTCTGCTGTGAGCTGCTGGCTGTGGCTGGTTCACTGTACTCTCTCATGACATGCAGTCGACATAAGCAAGTGTTACACTCGTTTGTCATCATAATCTCAAAGGGTGGAGCAAAGTGTGGGTACACCTCAGCCATCATACAGTTTTACCCAGATATCACTGCACGCACCACAAGTACTGACAATCGCTTCTTGAGCCTTACGGGAATGTTGGGAATGCTGCAAGGTGTGTGCAAGAATGGAAATGTTATTATATTTCATTCTGACTTATTCACAATGCCCAGTGGAACATTAGGAAAGTACATCTGAAAATTACTCTTACAAAAAAAAAGTCAAGCTGTACCCGCCAGACCGACACAATTCATCAACTCACATCAACATTTTCATTTAGCTCAAATGGACCTACAGTATATGGCCAGTTAAAATTTCTCAGACGACATAAAACTAAATCTGAAGGAAAACCACAAAACCTCTGAAATTTGTGCTGTGAGATAGAAGCGTCAATATATCCAAATAAATAGACCTTAGCTGTTGACGGTGATAAGTGAATGTGATGTTGGCGGTTTACTAACTGAGCCTATACTTAAAGGAGAATGAAAATGAGCTATCAAAGTGATACAACACAAAGATAACAGGTTGGAAATCTTGAAAGACTGAATTTTCTGCTAAGTGAGTAACAAGGAGGAATGAAGAGAGCAAATAATTTCCCCTTAGAGTGTGTCGATATCCCATGAAATAAGGTGGTGTGACACACACACGGACATCATAATGGTTTCTGTTTGCTTCGGCACACATATGTTGATGTAGACATTAACAGTATATTTCAACACAATGTCAATAACTTTCCTTGAAATGTGAATTTAGCTGTAGACACAAACTTTTGGACCAAAAGCGGTTTTGCATATTTATATGAGCAAAATAAAGACACCAGATGTTGTGCTCTTAGAAGCAGTGTCTGTCAGTAAGTACTGTAATTTCTCAATGCATGTGACTCCCCATGCAAAATGATCAAATCTAGATTCATTAAAGAAAATAAGATTTTCCATTTATTTTATGGTTCATCATGTGGTTTGCAGAGAGGTTCGATATATGACAACAACCATGAGGTGCAAAAGTACTGGGCAGACATAAGAGCAATATAATGTTACACAAATGGACTTACACATAAACACAAAGTAAATATACCACTGATGATTTCTTAAACAATGCTACGTTATCTTAGATTTCAATCATCTACAGAGGGTGTTTACATAGAAATTTAATGATTTGTAGATGTAGCATTACAACAATGAGTTTGGATGACTCTATGGACATTTTCAGTGTTGTAAATAATACAAAAGCTTTCTTTTTCTCTGCTAGTTTTTTGTAAAAAGTCAACATAGAGCCTCAGCAACAGTGACGCTCAGGATGACTGTGACTGACGGGGTCACAAACTTATTTGCTAGCAGTTAATTGTAGGAGACGAGTGACAGTCATGTCTCGGCCCTCTAAAGACCAAAAACCAAAAGAAAGAAAAGAAAGACAGGAGAGACAGAAAAGAAAGGGTGACTAGTTTTTTTCACAAAGAAAGGTGGGTGTAGTCTGTGAGGTTTGGATATTAACCTTGAGCTAGGTTAATCCACAGTGGAATAGGCTAGCATTACTTTTGCTCACCTAACAGTTAGCTATAGCTTAATACTTAATATCTTCACAGAAGTTTCTGAGTGTTAACATTTTACTCCTTTAGTCAACACTGACTTAATACAGGCAGCCTATTCATACTAAATGACTTGCTCTTGTCTTGTCAACAGGTGCAGTTTCTACTCTTACCTGGAGAAGAAGGTGAGCAGCACTGTGTTGAATGACATGTCAGTTGGAATAATTGCAGAAATTTCTTTTTTTTAATTATAATTTAAAAAAAGAAAAAATATTAAATCATTTTCTATGATAAGAATTAAAACACTGTACTTATTTTTTCACTTAGGCATCAAGATTTGAAACAAAAACAGATTATAGTCTGTATGCTGGACAGTTTAAAGCGTTGAGTGAATCACTCTGTATTTAAGTTAGGTGATAATGGTTAAGTTAAATTAGTCTTGCATTTGTTTGTGTTGGTACCAGTAGCATCCCAGGTGCTAATTTGCCATTTTCAGAGTGTAGGTTGCAGCTTGGGGGTTGTTCTGGTTTCCCCAGGACGTTAAAAATGTAGGTAGGGGATTTAAAGCAAGTGACAATTGGCAGGACTTGTATCTGTGCATCTGGTGAGTCAGACTAATGTTCAATTGTAGAGGTTAATATATATTTTAGTTTAAAGACTTCAAGAATTTTACCGTTAAAATGACATTAAGACTGTGAAAGACAACCTTTAATACATTTTTAGGTATCAGTCTTGCATCAAATAGGGCAGTGGCAGTCCAGCAACTTCTGTGTTCTGTGAGGTAAAGTTACTGTTTTTACAAAAGGAGTCTGGTTGAGTGAGAGAGAGTGCGATATTTGACTTAGCTATATAATGACAGCTTGCTGTTGGAAATTTTATAAATATAGTGTACACTTAAACTGATACTTATTTTTAATACACAGACTATGGATAAGTACCTCATACAACCCCGCCTCAGATAATCTGAACCAATCCTTCAAAGCTTTGAATGGGTCCATCGGGTTCTGGAGGTGTGGTCAGAGTTAGCGTGGCTTGTGGTTGTGGGGCCCAATGTCATATCTATTCAAAATCCCTGGCAGCGCCCCTGGTTGTAGTACAGTTTGTAATTCTCTGATTCAACAAGCTAAGGATCAGCTCCTTATGTGCTGATGCTAAATATAGCCTCACTTTGAAAAAATACACTAATAGGCAAATGCCTGGCATGCTTTCAAAGGAAGTCGGGATCATATAGAGTTAATATGACATTACTGAATACAGCAGTAGTTAAGTCAGGTTCAAATGGCATCACAAGTTCATCACTGTCTCACTTCCTATTGGCTTTCAAGTCAAAACATTTGCCATGGAGGTTTACTCAGGGGTGAAAACACTCAAAGAGCAATATGAGGAGAAAATGGGAGTTAAAGCACTGAGATTTAATTGAATGATCCAACGTCAATGATTAAAACTTAAAGCATGAATATTAATCAAACGCTCATTTTTGATATTGTGAGTTTGGTCCGATCTACTTATGAAAGCTTTGTGGCTAATCAAGAAGTCACCCTATTTTTGCCCTTTCTTTCTCTTTTGTTAATATCTTTGACGTTTCCCCTAAATTGCAGATATGGGACTGACGTTTCAATTGGACCGCCCGTCACTTTAAAGATGGTGCCTGGGGCCATATTTTGAATCACACTATGGTAAGAAAGGAGGAGGAGAGCTCATGCTGTCACTCACAATCCTCTTGCGAGTTAAAAAAGTACCATATTATGTATATTTCATTATATTATCCAGTATGTTGCCTGCATTTATTTAACAGTCATTCAATTACAAATTATGCAAAATTCAAATCAGAACCAGAACTAAATGGTAATTTATTTAAAAAATTATTTCCACTAATTTAATTACATATCACAATTGCAATTTCAGTCAAAATAAGCACAATATGAGTTTTTTACCATATCATGCAGCCCTGTTTTTACTCTTTGATGCCATTTTCATAAATGAACCCTTCCTGATATAGGAGGCAGGAAGCATAGCCTTATATGGTCTTATTGGGGTGTCTCGTGCACATACACTTAGATATACATAGGCAGGTCATTTACATTTTTCTGAAATTCTAAGCATTTGTTACATCTGACATGGCATGTTCAGAGCCCTTTGAAAAAAAAAACTAAGAGAAATTTAAGTTAAGCACACAAAAATGTTCTTGCATGAAGCCCAGTGTGTGTGATTTATATCCTGGTTGCTTGATAGTCGTCACAGGACTCACATGTATTTCCTGTACAACTGTCCTTTAGGAAAAATGTCAGAGTGGACTTACAGAAGGAACAGTGTGGGATAAAGAGTTAGCCATGGCACCAGTCATAATCCACCCTTCAAAAGAGCCAGATGGGGAGGGTAAGGTTTCAGTCAAAATATTGTTTTTGGATTGAGGTGTGTAGTCGCTCTCTCACTCTTGTGCTCCCTCAATCTCTCTATATCCTTGTCTCTCTCAATCTCTTTCTCTCTTGTACTCTCCAGCTCTCTTTCAAACCCTCCTCCTGCTGTGTTTTATCAGATCCTGTCACAGGGGGCCTCTTATAAAACCAACAGAGCTCATCAGGATCGAGCTCTAGAGGACCGGTTCGGTCAAACCTCGTTAATCTGCTGCGGTCCACGTTGGGTTAAGGCTTCGCCTGGTATTTATCAAGCATATCAGATTTTGAGTGCTGACTTTAAAGTCAGCGCTTCCAATCCTTTTCATTGAGAGTGATTCGTGATGAAAACGATGGTTAAAGGGGACCTGAGCAGTGGTCCTAAATCAGCAGTCTTACCCTGAGACGCTTGATAAACATACAGCCCCTGGGTTTGTGTCTGGGCTGGTGGGGCTGTGGGGCAGAAAGGTATGTGCTTAGTGGTGATTGTGCGCCGCGGCCTCCCCTCATTCTCCGAGGCCGAACACACACAGAGCGACCTTGTGTGGAGCGGAGGGCTGGGCAGACACGCTGAAGTCAGCTCACGCCATGCAGTGCACTGTTGGCAAAAAAAAAAAAAAAAAAAAAAAAAAGATCCTTCTGGATTACACACTCAAATATTCTTCTGCATTATTATGATTTTAAAACAGAGGTCACAAAAGTAAACGTCTTACTCAAGTAAAGGTTAAGAAGTTCAGGTTCTGAAATCTATTAAAGTAACATTTTGTAGCATTTTGAAGGACTTTTCTACTGGGTGTTTCTGTGCAAAGCTAATTGAACCTCAGCTTTTCTTTTGTTGATCCTCCTTTTGTTTGTTTCATCTTGTCTTGCACTGTTTTCATCTTGTTATATCTTTTTTGTCTTGTTACATCTTTTATGTTGTTTTCCATCTCATTGCCTCTTTTTTTTTGTCTTGTTGTCTCTTTTACGTCATTTTCATCTCTTTCGTGTTTAGTCTTTTACAGTGTTTTTTGACTTGTTACAGGTTTTTTGTCTTAATATGTTATTACGTTGTTTTTTGTCTTGTTATAGATTTGATCTTGTCTTGAACATTGTTTTTCATCTTGTTACATCCTTTTAATCTTGTTATATCTTTTGTTGTCTTGCAACTACTTTTTATTTTACGTTGTTTTTTGTTTTTTGTTTTTCATTTTGTTACTTATTTTTTGTCTTGTTACATATTTTTGGGTTGTTTTTCATCTTTTATCGTTCTATCTTATGTCATTTTCATCTTCTTACTTGTACGTCATTTGTTATGCAGTTTTGTCTTACATCTTGTTATGTGTTTTACATCATTCTTTGTCTTGTTATGTCTTTTTGGTCTTGTTACATCATTTTCATCTTGTTACATCTGTCATGCTTAAATTACACTGATGCATACACCAAGAAATAGAAAGAAGAAATTGTTTTTTTTTTCTGTGTGCTAATATCCAATACGGTTGAAATCGGTCCTGATGATAGGAAGGTGGTATACCATGATGCAAAATAAAAGTAATCAATAATTCCCCTCAAACTAAAGTACCAAGCCTGATTTGAAAATGTAAGGAGTAGAAAGTACAGATATTTGTGTCAAAATGTAGGGAGTGAAAGTAAAAAGTTGCTAGAAAAATAAATACTCAAATAAGTACAGATACCTGAAAACACTACTTAAATACAGCAACAAAGCATTTGTTATCAGTTACTTCTCACCTATGTTTAAGAAGAAAACTAACTTACACATGCATGCATTCTTATACCAGTGATCCTCATAATAATCAGCTCCGAGCCAGACTGTAGGGTTGCCTGAGTCTACTGTAGAGTTGTTTTAAAAGCGCTCATAAATCCACCCAGAGTTACATAAACCTGTCAGTGGGTTCATTACAATAATTACTTTAATTTTCTGTTGATGATTTAATGATAAAGCAACAGAAACAGAGAGAGAAAATAAAACGGAGTGAAAGGAGTTTTCAGAGGAGACGCCATGCCACGTTTCCTGTTGAGCGCCTGTCACCTCTCAGCTGACAGAACACTTTGTGTTTCACCACTGGCATAGCCCACAGTGGTGTGAGCCACAGCACGGACACACAGCCTCACCCCCACTAATATGCACAAGAAAACACGTACGTATGTGCAATAATGAGTGAATTTCATACTTGCATGCAGGTGTGGATAATAATGAGTTACAAGTAATAAACAAGAGCAAAAAGTATGTTTTTCATAGACTGGACTTTTACTCCCACTTGAATATGTTTTTGAGCCAAGTGTGTGGATTAAGTGCACCTTTATAAGTTGCTAGCCACCTGAAAGAAAAATAAGCACCACCTGTCTTTTTGACCATGATGCAGTGATAACAGAACAAGGGTCAGCTTTCACTAACAATCCCTGTCCACATCTGTCCAAAGTTTTGCACCAGAACTTCTAAAGATAACAGTTACACGATAAAGTGCTTCCTGTGCCTCTAACCTTCGCAGGTACATTGACATAAGTTGCACATACTGTAGGTGAAAATGTGCTTAGCCCAGCTAACATTAGCTATGTTCATTTTTCATGTGTAATGTTAATCTTTGAACATTAACGTTACTTTCATGCAAGTTCAGTACAGCATAAAAATATTAAATGCACAATATGTAAATTCTGCTGCTAAGGGAAATTATAACAATAACAGAAGACATAGTTTGGCGATGGTGTGAATAGGGCTGAGTATTGGTACTCAATACCTTTAAGATATCAATTCAAATAACCCACTACCAAGTAGTATTGAAACTTCTCCTCTCGAATGATACCTGCATTCAACCCTTTTCATACCCAGCTCTAGAAATAAAAAACTATTTGTATACAATGTAAGATTGGATCATTACCACATCTACAGGTAGCAGCCAAAAGCTACATACACTCTATGGTGTGGTGAAGTCTAGTGTGGTGTGTTTGACAGAGTTGGTAGTTCAGTGTACCGAGGTGCCACCAAAACAGAAGAGAAGGTATTGAACGAAACACTCTTGGTATTGGTACCATTTTAAGATTACTGGTATTGCCACTAGTATAATTTATTAACCTGTTACTTCTACTTGTGTATGTTTCTGAAATGGTAATGTTCACTTTCACTTGAGTCTTTAATTGTGGGTGTAATTGTACTTTTACTGGAGTATAAGTTGTCAGCACTCTACTACCACTGCTTACATGAACACACACATAGGCAATGCAAAATCCTTCCACCCAAACCAGACAGAATGTATGTGGACCAGCTAGTTCTCATTTGATTAGGACAGGATTTCTCTTAAAGTTTACTGACTGTACTGCAGCCGTGCATTGGTCTTCTTGTGGTCAGTAGTGTGCCACGGACTGCCATGCTGCTCTCTGTTTTTCCCCCTCTTGACCCTGCCACACTCATAAAAAGACAGCAAGGCTTTAGTCCTGTGTCCCTCGACTTAGTCCCTTCACAACCCCATTAAAAGGGAGACAGAGCTAAAATGCCCTCTTACCAGGCCCTTACTGGGACGGCAGTGTTTTGAGAGGAAGTCTTTATCCAAAATACACAAGCCAGTAAATGAAGGCAGTGCAGTGTGCAAATGGTTGTGTATTGTTCTGGCTCTGTGGCATCAAAAGCAGTAAGTTGGCTTTGTGGGTACTGCACAGATCATGTCGCAGTGTTAAAGGGCAGCTTTGGTATTTATTTTGCTTGGAGCCTTTTTTCTCATGTTTTTGTATCTGAATGGGGACAACGATTTTTAAAATTGGTCTCGTATTGAGAGTGCTGCAGCTGGCGGAAGCGAAACTAAACTACAAGATAATCCCTCAGGGCAACGGTGCACTGTCAGATATGTCCACGAAAAGTGCACGTGTTTGACTCTGACAGGCTCAGATGGAACACTATGGAGGAGGAGCCAGGACGCTTTTGGTTGGAGTTTTATTTTGTTTCTGCTGAGTTTGAATAAAGATGACAATGTTAAAAGTACAGTTTTGCAAAAGGAGTTTGGTTAGTTTGTCATGAGCAATAAAACAGGGACAATCTGCAGGGATAGTTTCCATATTGTTGTCAGACACTTAAAATAACAATCTGAGCCTGTCAGTGGCAAAAACAAGCACTTTTAGAGGACTTAATTTGATGGTGATGATGATGATGGTGCACAGTTGCCAGGAGCGATTACATTGTGGCTTAGTTTCACTTCTGCAGATGCAGCATTCTCCCTAAATACTGGACCAATTCAAAAAATTGTTGTCCCCACTGATCAGTTACACACGAAAACATGGAAAAAATACAAAGTTACCCTCTAAAGTTACTTTGATCAAGACACCAGATCCCTCCTTCATCTAGGGATGTTATAATTAAATAAACTCCCACTAGCATCCATCAACCATCCCCTATCTCCACCCAAACAGATCGCTGAATTCCTGTCTGTGAGGTCATCACAAGCACCAGACTGTGCTGAGACACTAATCATCCAGATGTATAGGAGTACAGGTAGTCATGGTGACAGAAATCTTCAAAAATAAACAGATTAGTTGATTATCTGTGCCCAGAAACATGTAAACAATACAAGCAGATCAATACAAAATATATTTCACTGTCAGAAGAGTGTGAATACATCACCATCAATCATCAAGGGAACACCACTGTTTTATCTCCTCTTGCGGTGGATTTCCTCTTTTGGATGTATTCTGGGAAAATACCAATCTATATCCTACTCATCTTTCCTTTACACCATCAATCTCTACATTAGCAAATTGGCTGATTTAAGAGGGATATATAAAACATTAATTTGGGTGTATGATTCCGTGTCATTATCTGCATTAGATTTTGGCATCAGGTATAAGATCCTGACTGGAAAGTACTTGATAAAAAATACAATTATGCCTGTGCCACCCCCACAAAACTCTGCTAATGTGAAAACAGTCACAGAGGATATTACGATTTAAGCTTGTTGATACTTACATTCTACTGAATGTATCATTTAGAAGGAGAAATGGCTTACAGTCAGGATGCCAGCGGCTTAGGGAAACTCAAAACTTTTCTCTGGGATGTGGATGTATGATTTTTATCAGGTATTAATGAAAAAATTACATTTCCTGAGCCCTGTGGTTCTTTGAAAAAAAGCAAAACTGTAGGCGGATTTTAGTCATAGATATACTTAGTTAAATGAGTTTATAATTACCAAATTATAGGTGTATACCAGTGCACCTGGTATTTTGACTTTTGACAAGATGCTATCAATGCTGGCTAATCTCTTCCATTGGATAATTTATTTATGATTCACATAGATTACACTGATGCTGGTTATGAAAGGGGTAACAGTATTTGTTTCAGCAAAATTTATTTAATGTTTTGTAGCTGTGATAACCTAGGTCATCAAATTTATGAAGTAATAACATTTTCAGAAATACTTTATGATCTTATTTAAATTAGTTTTTAATTTGGGATCATTTGTAACATAGGTCTAACAGATCTGGTTCAGTTAAAGGGATTGTTTGGATTTTTTGAAGAGGGTTTATATGAGGTACTTATCCGTACTCACTTTGGAGAAGCAGCAGGATTAGCGGAGTAGGAACCTAAGAAATGTAATGCTGTGGACAGGGGCAGCAGCAAAACATATTTTAGCCACCTAAAAAGGCCCACATAAAACCATTAATACTAGTTTAAGTGTACACTATATTTAGAATATTTTCACTACTTTACCAAAGGTAAACCAAAGTCATATGAGTCAAATATTGCTTTCTCCAAACCAACCAAACTCCATAGGCAAAATCAGTATTTTTACCTCACAGACCAGTGGATCTCCTTGTTTACTACTTCCTGAACTGGTTAGTTTGTTGTGTTAATGTTTAGAAGGTTAGTTCAGATTCACCAAAGTCACACAATAACAAAAACAAACTAACAAATCAACTCTGGTGTTCTGTGTGTTAAAATGACTGTTTTTGCAAATAGAGTCTGGGGGCTTTGTTAAGAGCAGTATTTGGATTGTATAACGGTGGTTTCCTGTCAGAAAAGGTTAAATAATTTAAAATGTGTATTGCTGCTGATCCTGTCCTCAGCAGTACATTGCTTAGCTTCACAATCCGGTACTCCTGCTGCTTCTCCACACTTGGAGTGTGCTGACCACCATCCACTGTAGGTGTCTATGGATATGTACCTCATACAAACCCACTTCAAAAAATCCAAGCTATCCCTTTAATATGTAAAGCCATGTAATTAATTAAAGTAGGTTAGAGATATCTGAGGACGTCGTTTTGGGATTTGGGAAACACTGATCAACATTTTTCACCATTTTCTGACATTTTATAGGCAAACAACTATTAATCAATTAATCAACTATGAAAAAAAATGTTAGTTGCAGCCCTAAAGTAGGGTATCTTTTATGTGATACGTTTATGGAAAGTGTGTAAAGTTTGGATATTTAACAGTTCTGTTTAAAACGATCACAACTAATGAGAAGAATGTTGTCTCTACAGTTTCGAGTTGTGAATGTGTGAAGGGGAAAGGGGGGTGGCGGTCTTTTTTTGCCACTGTGAAGATGGCAGCATTCTTGGGGGGGCAATAATCCAGGGCATATATGCCAGTGCTGACAAAGGTCTGGGATGTGTGTGTGTGTGTGTGCGTGAAAGGGGGGACTCACTGATCCCTCAAAGGCTAAATTTACCCAGGAGTGATGGGAACAGGTGGATTCAGCTGGGACAGAGGGGCAGGGGTGGGGGGGTGGTTGGAAAGAACCAAACCTGGTTTCAGTTCAGACAGAGATCGGGGACAAACACACAACCCAAATCGGGGGTTTCTATTCAAAGCCAGCTGGTCTGGCTTTATCACATGCAGGACATTTATTTTAGGCAGTTTGTCGGTATTTTTTGTTTTCTTTTTGTCAGCTGTCTCATTTGTTTTCCTTTCTTCTTCTTTTTTTTTTTTTAATTTTTGAACTGTTTGATTGAGCCGGGCCTGAGCTGGTGCTGCAGGGTGTTAACTTCCTGGGGAAGCAGAGAAACGGCACGGGTGAGTTTTCACAGTACACCTATTCCCTTCCTTTTTTCCTCTAGATCTCATTCTGTCAGTGGAAAACCTGTCTCTGTCAGGATTTCAAACCATACGCAATGGGTCATGACATGTTTAACACATTAAGCCATAATTTTGATATTTGAGCTGCTTAATTTGAACCGTTCTCAAATTTATTTTGAAGTGCTCTCGTCTAATTATTTGATTATACCTTTGCTTGATTTATGAATGATGTCTTTGTCATTTAGCCAAATACAGAAATGACTTTATCAGTATGAACCAGACCAAAAGATACACCTAACTCGTGTTTACTTTGAGTTTTTCCTGCTCTTGACAAAGTAGAAAGACACCAGAGAAGCTCTAACACAGCTGAAGGAGGAGTCAGGTCCCAGCTGTTGCCAATCACCTCTGTGGAACACTTGCGGAATAGCTGATTGAGTGAGCGTGTTTAAGTTTTAAAAGTCTACATTTTTATTTCTCCAAGGCAAGACAAATGATTCAAGCCACTAAAGTGGAACTTTATATTGTGTAGTTTCTCTGCTTCTAATTCTTCACAGTCAGTTTAGGTTACTGGTACTTTTAAGGGTAATTGCTTAGAACATCTCATTGCACAATCTGGAATTATCAGTGAGAGAAAAGAGCATGGCCTTAACATGCTGTTTGCTTTAGAAATGACTCATTCCCTCGAGGTAGCTACCTAAGTGGCAAATACACACTTCAGTAGTAATATGTGTCACACAGTTCGGTGTTAAAGTAAGACATATTGAGTAAACTTTTGAAACAAATGAGAAACTTTTGTCATACTAAATGAACAGAGAGGGGTTTATTCCGAACCAAAGGGGTTTGCAGGAGGCATAAGAATAGGTCTCTACTGTAGGGCACTTGTCCCAAAACAACCAAATGGAATTTCATACTAAAGCAAGGCTTTGTTTCATTGTAATGAGTGGTGAACGACTGTTGGATATTTTCCTTCAACATTTGATTTAACTGTTGCTCTTGGATGAAATAAGAGAAAAAGTAATATTATTCCTGAATTTGATAGTCTTGTATATCGAGTAAATTTTATTTCAGATTGTACATTTCATACTATATCGTTATTGTACATTTGCTACCACAAATACAATTAATAATAATAATAATAATAATAATAATAATAATAATAATAATGATGATGACAATCAAGAGCCCTGAATTTCTGCCTTCCTGAGCAAAGCTTAAAGGAGAAATCTGTAATATATTTACTGTAATAAATCATAAAATGACTATGACATGTTATCAGAAATTCTACATACAAAATATAGATATAAGTTGAAATACTCACTACTCAGCAGCAACACAGCAGCCGCAGTACCCTCCTTTAAAGTTTTTATTTCCAGCTAGAATAACTTTTTGTATGCCTGTTTTACATGAGTTAGAGTTCAAATTGATGCAGAATGTTCGCAGAATGACTTAGTGTCTGTTTATGAGTTAAAAAAAATCTTTAATAATCTTTTAGAAGGAGCAGATGTTTATAAAGGTTCAGTTGGGCAATATGTTTGTATGGAGTCTGGCAGGCAGTGAGACAAGCAGGGACTGAACTCAAACTCCAGAGTGTGTATTTTCAGATCAGTGTGCTTTTGTTTTTCAGGAGCTTAGCTTTACATTGACAGACAATTGACAGTTATAAACAATTCAACCATTAACTGTGTATTAAATAGGATTTCAACCTACTCCAACTCCCAACAATGTTACATATTGCTCCTTCAAACTGAACTATAACAAACTAAAATTAACATATTTAAATATATATATATATATATATATATATATATATATATATATATATATATATATATATATATGTAGAGAGAGAGAGAGGGGTATGATTAGACAAGCCAACATGAATTTGTGTCCCTAATTTCATACCTGGGAAGAGATACTGTCCACTTGGTTTTAACCAGAAGAGGCAGGACCTGAGAAACTTTGACCCAGTTTACAGGAACCGCTCGGTCCTCACTTATTAGCTTTCCTGCCCCTGAATTCCACGGCTTTGATGGTCAGCGCAGTTGAGGAAGCGCGTTGTTTTCTTTCTCTGTAGGGCGGTGAGCGCTCTTACGCAGTTGCCTCTCTGCCTTTGAAACTCTCTTCATCCTGTCATTTCACCTTCACACTCTGCTATTAGTTTCATTGTTGCTGTTCTCTATGCAGTATGAATAGTGAGGGAAGTTTGTTTATCTTCTCTGGTGATGTATGCAACGTGAATGTAGATGAAATGCAACTTTAGTCGCAGTTTTACTGCCATTCGTTTAAGAAAAGCTGAAACTTGCTGAATCAAAGACAAAGAGATTTGTGGTTGCTGCTTGTTTAAGTGGAATGTAATTGAATGCAGATATGCTGTCTGAGGTTTCCACTGGTGTTTTTGTCTAAATTAATACAAAGGTTAAGACACAGCATAGAAGTAATTTGCTGGTGCTGTAGTTAGTTTCCATGGTTATTTAGTGGGCACAACTGTTCCAGATGCTCTTGAGTTACCTAAGACATGTTACTGTAGAAAGTGCATTTCATTTTTAAAACAAATTATCACTGAACCAAGACCAATTACACATATGGAAGCAGTTTCGATTGCGATGGCTTGGAAACTACAAGTATCTTTGTTCCACTGTAATGGCTTACAGTAACGGCATAGTAATTTTGCTCTTATTTTTCCTTTTCATTTCCTTCTATTGTCTTTTATTATTTAATTTTGGAAGATTTCCAGCAGCCGTCCAGCCTCCTGTATGAAAACTCTCTTTCCATCTACCCCCCTGAGCACTGTCGAGGCCAGAAAACAGTATGACGCTCCGCCGTCACTATACAATGCCTGTGCGCCGGGGCCGCCTAAATCTACAAAACACGAGTGCTGGCGCGAGGCAGCTCCTTTGATCTGCAGCTAATCTCAGTTTCCTGCCTCCCCTCTGATCATGTCTGAATAAGAATGAGTCGGGGTGATCCTGGAGGCACAAAGAGCTTTAGACGCTGCCGCTCGTCTGCCGAGCTCCACCGTGTAACGCGGGCCCGCACCAATGGTCGCTAGGCCTCGCTATCACACATCAGAGCTGGGGATCCCTCATTTAGACACACATTATATTCCGCTCCACTTGCTTTTCTTCACAGCGAGATGCTATCAGCTGCTTGTTGAGAGTGTGGGAGAAGTTGCATAGCCATGCTGAGTGATCTTTAATTGTCAAGGGAGTTGGCTGAGGTCAACAGCTGCAGGAGGGACTTCTGCTGTGTAATGGTTACTATGGGAATTAGAAACAGTGATGACTGTATGTTTTTGCGCTACAGCTGAATGTATTAAAGCATACAGGTTAGACACTGTCTGCCAAACACATTATCAGAGAAGTGATCAAAAGAATAAAAGAGTGAATGATAAAATGATCTTGTGTTGGACTTCTCAACAGGTCTTTGTGTTATCTAGCACTGAATCACTGAGATCACACTGGACTAAAATAATATTTTACACAGACATTAAAATTTTTCTTACAGCTTTAGTCTGTTACGGCCTGATATTCTCTTTTTCCTCTTACCTTCACAGAGAATCGAGACACCTGAAGTGACAGTATTCATGATATGATTAATTTGGTTAATGATCCCTCTGAACAGCTGCAGGATGATATCTACATATCTATCATTATTTACTTAAGCTCCAGAAAATGGCTTACTTAAAAGAAGGATACACTATAGAGGTGGAAAAACAATTGTGACAAGTATCATGATTGTTTTTGCTATTTCTGTGTTGATATTTTAATTCCTGAATCTGTTTTTATATATGCAAAATAACCAGTTCTTACTCTGATAGCTCGATGCTAAATGATGATAGGAATTACCATTAATGCACCAACAGAAATTACTGTTATCATCGCCATGATGGATCCATTTTACTTCACATGCTTCAGCATAAAACTTTGTGAAAATGAACTATAGCTGCTGACTTCAAATTCCCACTAGGTTTTAAAATACTAGGTGGGGACATTCATTCCATTCATACACATATACAGTGTATATTTATATTTTGTATTTTATTTCTTATTCGTATAGCATTAGTTTGGTGAGCAGGAACAGCTAGCAGTGATGCTGCTGACATAAAACTCAGAAAGACTGACTAACTAGAATGGAAATATTACTCAACTCAACTTTTTCACATGCTCTAGTGTGAAAAAAGCAAACAAAAAATGAAATAAATCATAATATAGAATGAATGATAAGTGCTAAATGACCAAACGTGTTACCATTGCCTTCCAAAACAAACCCACAGTAGCGTTTGTTGATCTGGTTCCACGGCAGGACACTGTTTGTCAGTTCTTTTCTAAATGCACATTACAAAGCACATTCATAGGACCGTTTTTTGAACTGACACCACTCTGATTTCTTTAGGTTTAGTCACAAAACCTACTTGGTTAAGGTTAGGGAAAGATGGTTTGAATTTAAAAAGAACTGTTACTCAAGTTTAGGGAACTATCGTGGTCATGGTTAAAACAAACCAATGTTGACAGCTGGAAAAAAAATGGGAAACAAACAGCGGTGTCCCATGTCAAAGTCACACACTCCATCACGTCACGTTAATTCAACCTCTGCTCCTAAACCAATAAGGCTCTTAATTTCCTCGGTCACAGAGACATTGGACCAGTTCAGGCATTTAAACAAAAAACCAATCCTGGCACTTTGTGGTGTGGATTATAAATATGTAACTGTGAAGCAAACTTAAACTGAAAATTTGGCTAATTGAAGTTTATAACAGCTCTTATTTCACATAATTTATACTTTCACATGTTGATCATGGAACTTGCTCAAGCTTGGGATCTATTCCATTTCTGCACAGTTAGCACTAATAATGTTTCAGACACAGCTTTTGCACCACTTCAGGAAACACCGGTGGGTAGCCCTCGAACAGAGACAAAAAAAAAAAAAAAAAAAAAACTGTAACACTGGCATCTCTCCTTTATGGGCACAATTAGAGAAAGGGCAGTGAGAACAATGAAATAACTGTGCCTGTGTTGGAGCAGTTCATAGGAATTACTTTCCAGCCATTCAAAAGGAGGAAAAATCATTAGCTGAAAGTGAGTTTCTTTTTTTTTCCCCTCACATGAAGCAATCTAGTGGAGACAAAGAGAACTTTGAGTCACTGATATACAGACAGAAAGTCTGGCAATTACACAGAAGACACGGGAAGAGAGGAGAGAGAAGTGCCAATGTCAGGGATTAGAATTAAAAAGGATGCAAATTAAAATAAAAATAATTAAAATGTTTGCATGTGGGACAATGGTTACTGACATTTAATTTATTTCAACATAAAATGACTGCTTAAATGTTCAGATGATTCTTCTCAATGAAAATGGCTATCCACTAAATTAAAATAATACAGGGTTAAAAAACAGGTTAAAGTGTTTGGGGGAGACCATCAGTTAACCCATGCAGTTTATGCCAAGAAGGATGCAGAGCTCCCCTGCAGGCAGCACGTTTAATTACACAGCAGTGTCTAAATGCACCACTTTAGGGCAAAATGTGCTTTTAATATGTAGCAGGTGGCACACTGATGGCACCTGTCACATATACATTTATTACAAACATGACATTAAAGCATTTAAAATCAGTAAGCAGTCTTGGCAGTTTCATCAAATGAATTAATCTGCAGATATCAAGCCTGAATAATCAAATAATGAATGTAGTCAACAGCTGCTCTTTGGATTCTGAATATCTAAATTATTTATTTATGTACTATCATTCATTAAATTCAAGAGGTGGCATAGTATTGTCTTTGACTTTAACTCATATAGATTAAGAAAATTAAATAACTTCTTTCGATTTATTTCACAAATTTGTTAAAATCTGTGTTTGTGTGTATTTCTCCTTTGTCAAGATAATCCATCCACTTGACAGGTGTGGCATATAGAGCTGCTGATTAAACTTTATGATTATTACAAAGGTGTGTTTTAGACTGGTCACAATAAAAGGTCATTCTGAAATGATCAGTTTTAGGGCTCAGTAACACATATGCAAATTAAGCGGAGAGGACGTGAATTTGCGTCTGTTATTTGCGTTCAGTTCAACTTTGCTGAATCTTGAGGAGACGCAGTCACAGCGTTGACCAATAGCAAACATTTTTGTCCTGGTAGGTGATGGCCACTCCCCCACATTCACATATGTATGACCAGGCCTTTTTCTTGAAAAAACAACATTTTAATGCTTTTGATTGGCTTACCCTGACATTCTTCAACACCAGCCAATGTGAATGGTGGGGAGTGGCTACTGCCTGCCAGGGCAAACAACACACGTCTTTGCTAATGTTTGAGGCTGTGGAATTGGAACTTGATGTGAAGAAAAGTCGCACATTCATGGTCGCTCCCCTCAATTTGCACGGGTGACTGGCAGGGTTGCCAGATCCATGATTTTCCTACCGAATAGGGCTACTTTTGAAATGTTGCAGGGTTTGTTGGCTGGTAGGGTGGACCTATTTTGCATGCAAATTACATTAATAACACCTTTAAATACACATTTGAATTTGAAATGAAATAATTTATTTATACCTAAATCTTACCAAACTGACCCCAGATAAGCGCATACACACACAGACCTGGGTACACATCACACACACGACTGCATAAATACACACTCTCTCTCGCCGTCCTCCTGCTAGCACTGGTTTAATTGGCTGTTGGGCTGGTTTTAATCTGCCATTGGGCTGGTTTTGTCACACAGACCTGGCAGCCCTGTTGACCGGGCCTTAAACCTAACCAACCCAACCAACAAAGGCAGTGAGGACTAGCCAATCAGTGACAGAGAAGGGTGAGTCATGACTTTGCCCTACAAAAAAAAAAAAAAAAAGTGGTATCTCTAGCCCTATATAAAATAGTTCGCACCTCATAAACAAAATCAGCCTTTCTATATGCCACTCATGTCAGGTAGATGGACTGTCTTGGCAAAGGCGCCTCACTGACATGAATTTTAAAAAATGTATGAAAATTTGAGACAACTAAGCCTTTCGTGAGCACAAAAGAAGTCTTAGATTTTTCTACTAAAACACATGAAAAATGGGAGTAATATCAAAAGCGTGTATATTTTTATTAAGTGTAGATCAATAACTGGGTGTAAGTGTGTGTGGAGCTGTGCCGGTGTCTCCATGTAAACATACATACACATGATAGTATAACAAAGTGAAGAATCAACAGGTCTGATCAACAGCTCCCCAACGGCTCTGTGTCTCAGTCAGTCAGCGCAGTCACAGGACCATGGGGCTTTTCCTATGATGTAACTGGAGCATCAGGCAGAACAAAGGGAGAGCTTGTTGTTCAGCTTGTGCCTCATCCATAATGCATAAAAGGTGTACAGACAGAAAACTGTTGGTTAAACACGACACATGCAAATCACCAGCGCTGTCTCTCGTTTGACACTGCTCAGCAAGGGGTCGTTATGTGGCGATTACAGTCACAGAGGCCTTCTGACTTTGTTATTATTGCGTTCAAGTCTGTTTTGTGTGGTTTGGTCCGTCAGGGCGCTGCTCTCAAACTGAACTGTAAGGACAAGGAAATGTATGAAATGGTACACTGAATTTCATGCTGGCCAGACACAGTTAATGGCCAAACCACACAGAAAAATTGTGTTATTGAAAATAAAGCTCTGTATGGTTTCACTGAAAAATGACTCATGCCATTATGGAACACAGCAGCTAATGATAAGTAGACAGAACTTTTTTTTATTATTATTATTTTATTTTTGCCTAGCTTTTTTTCCCTCCAGGAATTACGGCTGACCAAAGCTGTAAATTACTGAGGTGGCTTTAAGTTTATGAGATTTGTGGGATCATTTAATGTCAAAATCTTTATATTGTAGAGGGATTTCTTTAGTTTTTCAAAGTGATACAGATGAGAAGAAATGAAATGGCTGTATTTAATAAGCTGTCGTTCAAGAACAAGGCTTGACAGCAATGTCGGTACTATTTCAGGGCTCAGTGTTTTCACTTGAGCGGTTGGGCAAGTGGGTCAGAAATCTACTTGCCCAAAGTCAATGTTGACTTGCCTGCACAAATTGTGTTACTGGTGGCTCTTAAATATCAACAAAAACTATTGTATGAATGTATGACTACTTTCATACATTCATGTAGAATCAGTATTTGGCAAGATCCAGGTAGTGCTTACTACTCATTAATCTTATGAATGAGTTAATAACATTTATAACTGGGAAAAGGGGGACATTTTGTAAAGTGTAAAACCGTTCATACTGAAAATATAAAGGTAAAGTAAACAATATTGCCAAAGCCTTAGTGTGTGACTCTAATAATGTCATCATTATGTGATGTGATTAATTTGGTATGGCAAATGAATGACAATTAAGTTATGCACATGGTGTTTAAATGCAAATAAATTATTAACAAATATCTGATCGAGCTGACAGGTATAAATGCTGCTGACGGAGAAGACAAAGTAAGGTATAAGTGAGCAGTGAGATCTGAGGCTTAACAGTACAGATAGATGTGGGCTCATTGTTTGGTAAGGAGCAGGTCAGTATTGCCCTTTTTATCTAATGTGTTGTAACATCTTATTAATGACTTAGAACCTAAGTAATAATCTAGAAATCATTTATAATGGTAGTCTTATTGTAAAGTAGCATCCCAATGCTGTTGTCACGAAACCAGAATTTTAAGCTTTGATACAATAATAGTGAAAAAAAAGATACTTGATACCTCTTTTGATACCATGGCAAAAAGAAAAAAGCCCTAGGCACACAAAATAGGATCATTTTTTTTATTTTTTAAAGCTAACAACCTGCACACAGTGCGAGAACAGAAAAAAAATCACTGAAGACTTGTCTGGTTTTGCTATGCTGCAAGCCAAGTTTCAGGCCAGAAAATAAAGACTCAACTGAAATGAGATGTTGAATAAGCACTTTGATGATGCTTTGGTACTTTTAATGCTATGAAACGTATTGTATTGCATTGTAACTTTCTCATGAAAAAGTATTGAAGTATTGATACTTTTGACAACCTTACCGCAATGTCCACAGTAACATGTTTACATACAGTGTAATATATGTATGCATTTCAAAATATACATAGTCATAGTTTTGCAAACGCAGTTACCACAAAGCATTGGTTTACACAGTTCTGACTCAAAAAAGTCTGAACATACTCCCTTACTTCTTTCTTTCAATGGTAGAATCATCAAGATAATATTGCCTTCAATCTAAAATTACGAAGGGGAATGTCAGCTTTATATTAGAAAAACTCATTTGAGTGCACAAATAAATACTTCTTCAGACTCATGAATTTCTTTGTTTTATATATTTTGTAATATGAGGATATATGATTTCAGTTAATTAAAAGTGATTTTCTCACCTTTGCTCCCCTAATTATACTGTACAGTGGTACAATTCCTGCGACTGTAATTACTGATGATATTGCCCTCTGAGTTTCATTATAAACCTTATTAATAAGGAGCTCTGAATCAAGTGTAATATAACGCTTTGGATGACTTAGACAAAGACCAGGCGCAGATCGGCAGGGAAATGTCTCTCATCTCTCCTACAAAGTATGAGTCGACTTCTAAAGTAGACATGTTTTCCCTGAGAACAGAACCCAGATGTTCAGGCTGATCAAGTCCTGTGTAATACAGATGTCATCTGTTAACATTAACGAAGACTGAATGTAAGACAGCGTGGTTTAAATGTGTTATATTTCTTTAAGCAATGTGTAAATTATGTGTTGTATAAACACTCTGACATGGACAGAGATGATTACATACATTTTACTCTCAAACACACAGCATGTAGCAAACACTGAACCAAACGCATAATAGCTTTTTCACGTAATGTAATAAGTTATTATATTATTGACTGATTATTGTATTATTTGGTTTAAAAATATCAAATGCAACAACCGGAGGCAATAATGTACTAGAATTTATATCAATACATTTATGTGTCTCTTTAAGTTTGATAATGTTAGTTGTCATGACAAAGAGATCTCAAACAATCTCAACTTTGCATTAAAAATAATATAACTGACCAAGTGACATTCAATGTCTGTACACTGTAATTTTAGAGTAATCTTGCATAGTATGCCTTTAAAGAAAATTATATCAATGTATTTTTACATTATCAGCTTTGGTTAATATATTTTGTATGTTTTTTCCTAAACCCATACAGTACTGTAATAACCAGTCAATATTATCTACAAAATGTTATTAGGTTATTGATTCCAAATTTTTATTACAATATTGAATCTTATTAAATTAAGAATGAGAAAATCTTTACATTATTGTCAGTTATTAAATGGGACTTGCAATTTTATCAGGCTGATACTAGCCTTTACAAATATGGATACGGACATGTTAGTTTCATATATGACTTCTTATAAGTGCAATAATTGCTATTTTTGTATTCCTATATTTTACTTCTTAGTTTATTTTCTCAGGCTTACGTAATTTTTCTCAGTTTTTCGTACAGCTAAATGGAACAGACTTTAATATGTGGTGGTGTAAATGCTTTTTCAGAGGCTTTTCCATCCTGTCAAAAATAACATTTCAGAGGAAAAGTTTATATATTTATTCATAATATTCCAAGTATGTATCAGCAGGATGTATTAATGCTTCACTCTAAAAATATTAGTACTGGGAAGAGTCCCTCAAACATTCATAATGTTCTACCCTTAAGACACAGACACACACACACACACACACACACACACACGCACACACACAAACACCTACACACGTGCAGGAGTAAGATCTATAGATCCCCAGCTGAGCCTATGAGTTAAATTGGCCTGCAGGTCTTTCTGTACCCCCTGTGAAGAGTTTGGTCGTCACATCATGTAGCATCAATCTAGTGTCAAAACTGCAAATGTCTCTCAAATTCATTAGGGACCGAGCGCGGGAAGAATGACTGAAAGCAGTAAATACCAAATAAAGCTGGGAGCATCCTCAGACATATCTGACATACAACAAATGTGTCTCGTAGTGCTTCCGCAATCGCTGGGCTAATTCTCAGGAGCAGCGAGGCAGAGTGCTTGACAACATCATCTACTGTGACAGGCAGATTGTGTTTTCACGTGAGCATGATCGACAACAGATTGCACTGAGCCCAGGCTGTTCTTGTTTGCCCTGGAAATGTGTTTGTGTTTATCTTTTTGCTTGAGAGAGAGAGGCATTCCTTTCTTTCTTTCTCCCTCCGTTACAAAAAAACACACATTTTCAGGCGAGCTGTTCCGCATGTGTGTATGTGCGTGTGTGTGTGTGTGACACATGCTGTGAAGTGACTGCCAGGAGAGGCTTAAGAAACAATCCAAGCAAGATCAATATCAGCAAACCGCACTTATGTGTTTGACTTAACATGCAGTCGCAGTTTCCCCTCCTCTCTTTTTATGCGCGGCTGATGCCAAACCTCACGAAAATTGCATTTACCCAAAAGCCTAAAGTGTGTGTACACACACTGTGACATATTCGAAATTACATAATTGTTTTGGCAAACTGTTGATTTTTCTCCACCAGGCTTTGATGAGACTGTCAACCCACACTTGACACACACACACACACGTCCAAACCGAAGTTTAGGATTGCATGTTCTAAGAGTAGGAGGGAGGGACAATGGCTAATGAGTTGAGCAGGGAAAGTTTCAGATAGCAAGAAACTAAAAATAAAGTTTGTTTTAATTAAGGGGAAAATACTTTGGCTGAAGATAACACAAATGCCACAACCTACTTGTGGTTGAAAGAGTAATGAAAATCTTTTCTCAAGCAGAAGTACTGTTACATTACTGAAATATTGCCTAACTGCAAGTAAAACTGCTGGTGTTAAAAATACTAAAGTAAAAGTACAAAGTATTCTTCTCAAAAACTACTCGGAATATTAGTTTCTTTTTAATCACTGCTGTTTGGAATCAGTGAATTATGATTTTCAAAGTATCTAAATGGACAGGGTCAGCAACAAAAGGTATTTAGCTACTTAAAAAAGGTCCATCAATACAATAAGTGTACACTTTATTTAGAATATTTTCATCACTTTATTTTGCCATCAGACAGCTTTTTGTGATGGGAAACTGCTGTTATATAAGCTGTTGAATTGCTCCGTCCAAACCAACCAAACTCCATAGACGAAATCAGTCATTTTACCTTGCAAAACTTGGGAATTGTTGGTCTACTGCTGCCTTGATCAGTTAGTTTGTTTATGTTTTTGTGGGACTTCGATGAATCTGAACCATCCTTCTAAATCATTAAAGTCACACACAAAAACTAACAGAATGAGACAGTGGTGGTCCAGTAGCTCATGTGTCCTACAAGTTAAAATGACTGATTTTGCCTATGGAGTTTGGTTGGTTTGGAGAGAGAAATAATTGCTTGGTTTCCCGTCAGAAAAGGCTATATACTGTACACTATACTGTACACTGACATTGATATTTTTAACATGGACCTTTTTTAAGTGGCTGAAATACATTTTGTTGGCGATCCTGTCCACAGCAATTCATTGCTTACCTTCCGTGCCGGTGTTCCCCCCGGTTCTCCAAACTGGGCGTGCCGGCTGCCATCCTATTAGGTAAAACACTGACTATTCAGAAATGCCTCATACAACCCCATATCAAAAAATCCAAACTATCCCTTTAAATAAGAGAAAAATTACAGACTTGACAATAAAAACTGACTTAATTACGGTAATTTGAGTAGTTGTAATTCATTATTTCCATCCATGCAATCTACAGGATTTAACCTAAAACACGCTCAGCATGTTTGCACACCCTTATTGCGTACCTGCCTAAATTTACCATCTGTCAAAGGCATAATGTGACAAACTCCAAACGACATAACACGTAACAATAATCTGGCTATAATGCTTTTAGCTGTTTCTACCATATTCAGATTTAGCCGTAGACTCTCGCTCGGTAATCTCAGGGGCAAAATATACAGTGGGTCTTTCCTATTTTGCATTAAATGTATGAGCCGTAGAATGAGGCTGTTAGTATGCCTTCACTATAAGTTTACCCCTGTAGACAAGTCAGACAGTCATTTATGAATATGCATGAGCCAGTGTTTTCCTCGTTTAATGATTTTTCACCATTCAAATATATTCAATCCACCTCCCCCCATTTATTTCTCTCTATTTCATATGGCCATTAAACGCACAAACACACATGTACACACACGCACATGCACACACACACACGGATGTTAGCATGGATCCTGCTCACTAGTATGTGCACGGTGCATGCAAACAATTACCATTTCACAGGCAGGTTCACCCTCTCTTCTTCCCCTCATGCTTCCCTATGTTGCCTCTCCTCCTCAGGTGCCAACCAAAGACAACCTCAAGCATTGTGAGCACTGAAAGGACCTCTCCGATGAATCGCTGACAGGCAGCATAGAAAGCTACGAGACTGAGGGCACGAAAGACGGCAGACGAAGGAGCATTGAACGTGGTATGTACGATCATGCAGGCACCTATAGGTGCCCAAATGTCAGTGACACATTTAATGCAATTTCCTCTTAAAGGTCTAAAAGAAAAAGAGGGAAACTGTGTCTGTTAAAGGTGTCAAATCTGTGTCTTTCATTTCATATACACAGATATGTGATGCCATAGATATCTGCCATGTTGCATTTATGAACCCACTGTGTCTAACAGACTACACCTTATTGATTATCATGGAGGTCTGGGGGCCAGAGGAAATGCTATTAAAGATTAAAGGGTCAGGTGATGTGAAGGTGGTATCCCGAGTCATAAGACACCCGCGGCTTCAGTTACAGGCTGTAATGTCCGCCCGTCAAGCAGATTAGCCAGCTTGATTTATTTATTAACTGATTTCATGTCCCGCCATTTCCTACCCTGACTGACTGGTTGGTTGGCTGGCTGGTTGCATACATGCCTTATGCTTCACAGGTGAACTTCAAAGGAAGGGAAAGATTAGGGTGCTGCTTGGTGTCCACTTACACTTCACGCAACTGGTAGTGACATGGCATGTACCACAAAGTTAAGCTTGTGAGGGAAATGCTTTGCTGTATGTCTGCATTCAGACCAAAAAGTTTGTCAATCTGAGTTAAATTTTCAGTGAAAAAAAGGATTTCAAGGAAAATAAAGTCAACTGTACCTATCCTGACAGTTGGGTTGTGTAGTAGCAATACGGTAGATATCATGATACTGGGGTTACCATTCAATATATTGCAATATATATTGTGATATTGTAAGTAAGGTGATATATTGATTGAAGTTTTAAAAGTGTAGTTTTGCCTTTACTACTATCTAACACAGTTGGGGTTTAAAAACAAAACAAAAAGAACCACTGCCACAAATCTTTGCATGTATCATGACATCACTAAAGCTGCAATGATTAGTCGATTAATCAGTTATCGCTAACTAATTTTCATTCAGTCTACTAATTAATAATAATTGTTTCAGTCATTTTTTTTGCACAAAATATTCAGTGCTGCTGCTTCCATCCAGCATCTTAAATCCAAGGAATTGCTTAGATTGCTTTTCTTTGTCATTTACTATAGTAAATGAAAAGTCTTTGGGTTTTGGATTGTTGGTTGGACAAAAAAAAAGCAATTTAAAGATGTCACTTAGGGCTTTGGGAAATTTTGAAGAGCATTTTTCAGTTATTTGACATGTTATGGACTAAACAATTAAGTGTGAAAATAATTGACAGATTAAAAGATAATGAAATATTTGTTAGCTGCAGCCCTAGATGTCACAATACAGTGTTTTTGAGAATCAATACATTAACACAAAAACATCCTCTATACTTTGTTATACCTCTGCCTGACAGATCATGTGATTACAACATAGTAAACTAAAAAACAAGGAAAAAGAAATGCATAAAATGGTAAACAGAGTGAATAGTACATTAGATATAGGCTAATGGATCTTGTAAGTATAATTCATATGTGTAATATATTCCAAACCACCTATATATACTGTAAGAAAATCATCAGGTAGAAAATCATCATATACTATTGTAGAATATTGAAAGAAGAAAAACCTACTCAGCACATTTGTAATGTTCATGGGAGCATCATCGTGCAGACTTTCTCTTATAAAAACATCACTTTAATAGATACAAACAACAGTTGTACAAGCAGGGCACTTAAAATCCACAACTAACCCCATACATTGCATAACACACAAAATAAAATTAGAACATTACAACAGGGTACACCAATTAAAATCATCAAATCGGCATCCAGAGGCAGGTAACCCCCATTATATACAATGAAATATATCATTATTAATATTTCTGTTGTCTCACATACATTACCGCAAGATATTTTATTTTTTAAAACTATTCACAGACATTTCCCCTGTGGTGTCAGGTAGTTTATTACACCTTTGACAAGCCTGACAGGAGAACGCTCTTTTACTAAGCTCTAATTTTGGTTTTGGCAAAGACATAATTTGTGCCTGTGGTTGTTCTCGTATTGATCGAGTGTCTATCTCTTAGCAAATGGAGTCAATGATAAATAGCTCTTGGTTTCTTTTTATGATGTACATTATAACACAAACTCAAAAGGCTTTTGTCACCAGTGTCGTTCACAGTCAGCCACCCTAAAGTACTATGTAATTCCGTCACTGGGTGTGGATGTGCATGCTTTAGTGAACTTTCTGGAGGAAAATTCAAAGGACTTTGATTTGTTTAGTATGGAAATGGTTAAGATTATCAACTGTATGTATGATGTTAATCACAACCTATAGAATTATGTATTTTCTTTTTCTGAGAATGGATTAATGAAAACTCAAGAGTGAGACCTGATGCTGCCTCTAAGGGTATAACAGCCTTCATTCAAGACTACCATTAAAAGTCTTTAAACTGATACGGCACCCGTATAATGTGAGAATAATAGAGCCACAGTATTACAAGGCCTATCTGAGATACATCTTTGTAGAGAAAGCCATCGTGCTGCCTGTCTGCGTCTTATCTGAAGTGGCAAACTTGCTGTTCTAATTGTTATCTTCACACTAATAGAGTGGATGTTTTGAAATCATTTGGTTGGACGGATAAAGGCTTGGTAATTCCCCCATGCTTACTGTCTGTGTCAGGGCTTATCTGCAGGAGATAGTGGGGTCCTGGAGAATGATTGGCAGCGTGCAGGAGGTGGAAAGTTTGTAGTGACTCAGAGTGGAAGCAGCGTTCATGTAGCACATGCAGACATGGAAGAAAACCATGTTGTTTGGGTCTTATTGAACAAGAAATATGAGTTGAAGCTACTTTTTTATTGTTATCATATTGCAAGAGGCATATCATATCATCAGAGGTGGCTAAAGCACACACATTCTTTACTGAAGTAAAAGTACATATATTTCTAAAAGTAATTTCTTTACTCAATTAAAAGTGAAAAGTACTAAAAGTATAAAAGTAAAAAGTCACCTTTTGAGGGACATTTCTACTGGCTGTTTCTGTGCAAAGCTAACTGAAACTCTCCTTTTCTCTGTTGTCGAGTCGAGTTTCGGTTTGTTACATTATTTTTGTCTTTTTACGTCTGTCGTGTGTGATATGCATTGATGGATACACCGAGGAATCCTTTTCTCTGTTTTATTCTCATCCATTTTGGTTGAAATCGATCTTGATGTTGGGAAGGCGGTGTGCAATAATTCTGCTCACATACATTATAACTTCAGGAACAAGCATGCTGAAAATATAAGGACCTATTAATCTATTTTCTGTATTTCTCTGTTTTCGTGATTAATCAATTAATTATTTAGTCTACAAGATGTCTGAAAATGGTGAAAAATGTTAATCACTGTCAGCCCGAAACCCAAGATCATGTCTGCAAATGTCTTGTTTTGTCCACAACCCAAAGATATTCAGTTTACTTTCATAGAGGACTAAAAAACATAGCGTGATCACATTTGAGAAGCTGAAATCAGAGAATCTGGACATTTTTGTTTTTTTAAAAAAACAACCCAAATCAATCGATTATTAAAATAGTTCCTGAATCATATAATAGTTGACAACAAAATGATTAATCAGCTTATTACTGCAGATCTAATCTTGTATTGAGAATGTAGAAAGTAAAAGCAAAAAGCCATCTGAAAATAAATACTCAAGTAAAGTACAAATACCTTAAAACTCTGCTTAAGTACAGTAACTAAGTATCTGTGCTTTGTTACTCTGCTTATCATTAAATGTAATGTAATAATGTGTCTTAAAATATTCTTCTTAAAATAACTCACCATGTTTTTTCTGCCATTTAATTTTCTTGAGTGGAGAGACTTGTTTTTTTCTGTCTTGACAAAAGTATTTAGTGTTTCTAAACTGTTTCAGAAAATTTTCTTTGTATCATGTTGATGTGTTTTTTTGTATGAGTCTGACTTAAGTGTTAGCTTTCTTCCCTTTTGATGTGACATGAATGAAACAACAGGAGAGTCTGCCCAACCCTAACATCAACTTTAAGCAGCTCGAGTCTCAAAATCTTAAATGTGAACTTTTTTTTTTTTTTGATTCCTTTAATCCTTTATGACAGTGAACTACATATCTTTAGGTTGTGGACAAAACAAGACATTTGAGGACATCATCTTGGGGCTTTTGGACACACTGACCGACATTTTTCATCACTTTCTGACATTTTATTGACCAAACAACAATGAAAATAATTGTTAGCTGCAGCTCAAATTGCATTATTTTGGGTTGACTGACTGTACGAGAGTTGTACAGTTGTCGCTTTACCAGAATTTTAAACTTTGATATAAACGATACTCAATTCCTCTTGTGGTATTAACAACCTGCACACAGTGCTGGTACAGAAAAAGTCACAGAACCCTGTCTGGTTTTGCTGCAAGGCAAATTTCAGGCAGGACAATAAAGACTGAACTGAGGTCTGGAATGAGCATGCAGCTCATTTTTTATAGCTTCAGTGCATTCAACAATCTTTGTTTTCAGCTGTGTGGTATTGAAAAAGTATTGATACTTTGATAGATACTTTCTGTTGCCATCATATTGCAAGAAGCATATCATATTTAATATCGTAGGTAATGCAACGCAACAATGAGTCTTCAATCTCATTTTTCTTATTATAAGAGATAATTCATCTTGTCTTCACAGCAAAGAGGTGCCTTTTCTGTCTTTTTCTGAAGTATTTAGTGTTTCTAGAGTAAAAACAAGTGAAACAGCTTCAGGAGATTTGCTATATAACATGTAGATGTCTTTTTTGGGGCTCACGTTTTAACATTCTTCCCATTTGGAGTGACATCCATGAAACAACAGGCGAGAACTGTGTCTGCCCCAACAACAACAACAACTTTGAGCGGCTCGGATTGAGCAGGCTAAAGTCGGCTGCAGTCAGACGTTTAACGTGCTCTCCGTTGGTTCATTAGTTAAAGCACACATTACCCCTCATGTTCCTCCAGTGGTCCTCTCTCTGAGCACTTAATTGCGCGTCCACTCTACCGGGGCTGGCGCGATAATAAAGCATTAAGAGCCGTGCCTCTTTCATTAAAGTAGAGTTGGGAAATGTGAGCCCGCCCCCTTTCAGGAGTCAAAAAAAAAAAAAAAAAGAAGAGAGAAAAAAAATCGATTATTTCTCCTCGCACTGGGAGAGGAGAGGGTTTGGGGAAAGACTCGGTCAGGATTGTGGGAAGGAACAAGAAACAGCCTCTCCAACATCACCATCAAGCTCCAGACGTCCAGCAGCAGTTACACCAGCAGCACCACCTCCACCATCCATCGCCGCTCCACCGGGTCCCTCTCCGCTCACCGGCACCTCGCAGAGAGACCAGGCGCAGCGCAGCGCAGCGCACTCACACCGCCTCCCGAGCTCAGCAGACACTGTCCGACCACAGAAGAAGAAGAAGAGAGACACAGAGTAGTTTTCTCTCACATTATAGAGACTCTTTTCACCTACTGCACGTTACTTTTTTTCCCCTCGCGGCGACGAAGTTGCGCTCCTGGATTTTAAGTGCGTCTTGGCGAAGTCTGTCACCATCACGCAGCGGCTTCAACCCTCCTGTCAACCGGCCGGCTGGAGCAAACAACCGACGGACCGCTTCTTCTTCCTCTATCTTTCACTACTTACACCCGGACAAGATTTCATGCGAAATAAAGTAAGTACCCACGGCGCTCGCACTCGCAAACATCCACTAGACACGTCGCATCAGATGATCTTTATTTCTAGTCTTCCAGAGGGAAACTTGCGGCTCTATTTTACCTCCTCAACAAAGTACAGTAACTGCGCGTATTGATCTGTTGTGACCCTGATCGACTCACGCCGGTGACAAGTGTCATATAATTACAGGCTGACATCAAATAGCTGTTTATGGTCTATTAGGAGAGTCAAGGTCTGGCTCGTGTTTTAGGCAGTGTGTCGACCTTGTGGAGCTTTCTCGTGTCCACATGCAGGCGCAAAGCCCCCAAAGCCACAGCTACTGAACAGGCTGCCCTCCTTAATATAACAGAATACAGAGTGTTCATACTGTTCTGCGCTGTGGAACAGGAAAAGTTACACTAGAAGGTTTAAAAAAATGTAGTGTTTAATCTATGTAGCCTGTACAATTTTACTAGATATTATGAGAAGAAACTTACAAAAACTCAAAGAAAATGTGAAAAAAATGTATGCAGTTCAGAAGTTTTTAAATTTCAGATAATTTGCTTCATTAAAGCTACAAAATGTAGGAAAACTAACGCATAACATGGCTCTACTTTGCAGATACATAATTATTTGCTAGCTGTTTAAACAAACTAAACACTTGTACACTTATGATCACAAATACCCTGTGTTATTATTCATCAAATCAGGATAACTTGCGCATTGGCAACTTTAATAAATATTTTAAAGAAGACCAACTGATGTAATCTTCAGTATTTTCTAAAGTGCAAAACAGGAGAGCACAGTTTGTGAAACTTCTTTGAATGGTAATTCCTGCAGACGTGGTAGTAACAGTACATTAAATCAGTGTTTTTGAGAAGGTTTGGTGTCTCGAGGCTCAGTTATAATTTGTTTTCTGTGACTTATTGATAGACTTTTCTCACTGCAGCGAGAATCATATATTTACTGTATGAGGTGAGTTTAGTTCAGTCTCATGTGGCTCAGTTGAACCTGTTGCAGTGAGAGGATTAATAATGACACTGTAATTAACCTGTGACAACTTTCACAGGTTGCAGCTTTATAAATAAAATCAGATTTATTCGTTTTTAAAGCGTGGCCATGAGGCCCACTGATGAAATGTGCATATGAACTGAGCACGGTTACAAAATTTAAAACGACTCCACCATACTTCATTTTAATTTAGACCAATTGTGGAACTGACTGGGCTGTGTGCATTTAACTCAAGCTCATTAATATAATCATAAAAGTAAATCTCTAAAACCCATATTCTGATGAAATTGTTATAAAGCCAAACAGCAATTTTAATCAGTTAAATAAATACTGTCCATTTTTAAAGTTTTAAAAAATGCTCTTAATGTAGAGATAGCTGCAGTTTCTCAAAATTAATATAACTAATACAATATTCACAGCACATTTTTAGACCTATAAGAGCTATTAAATTTGAAATGCAGTTTATTAGTGAGCACTCTGGAAAAGTAGACATTTTTAAGTGATAAAAGTGTTGCTGTCTGCTACAGCATATCAACCTAATTTGTGATTGTGTGAAAAGCGTACTGCATACACTCACTCATTTACTGCTTGATTGCTTTTCACAGTTTGTTTAATTAGAAAAAAAAGACACAGCTTATATAAACTATATGCAACATTTAAGACACATTTTTAAATTTTAAGGAGAGGTAGTGTCCTGTGCGTTGTCCCGTTACTTTTTACAGTCCTCGAGGCTGTTTTATATGAGTTGTTTACTCACGATAAAACATATAAAAGAGTAATAATCTATAAAAAAGATTTTACACATGGCCTCCCCTCTTCTTCCCATCGTCAATGAAGTTGTTCTGTGTGGCCTGTCTGGCCTGTTGCTCTCTTGGGATTTAGCGTTAGGTTAATCCGCTCAGAGGAAGGTGAGCGCTCGCATGTGGACCCACGATTACACACAGAGGACTCTGTCAGCCAAGCTCTGTAATCTCGGAGACCCTGTACAAACACACACACACACACGCTCGCACATACACATGCACTCAAACACACACCAATGCATAGACAAAAGCATGGTCTGCCTCCTCTCTCTGTCTGTCTTTCTGTTGCACACACACATGCACACACTGACACCCACACTATCTGGCCTGCGCTGCTTTTGTTTCTCTTATTCTCTTAAGACCCCTCCCTCTTGACAAATCATTTGGGATTTTGGGCGCTGATTCACAAAACCAACAGTGACAACACACTCTTACCCTTCTCACAGAGAGGGATTAGAAGGTCACGTGTCTCTGTGATTGGCCAGGGCATTGAGCCGATTGTCAGGGCACTTTGCTGTACACCAGGGGCTCAGTAAAGCTTTAGTTAAGTGAAGGGAAGGGACACATTGTGTGCCATGCAGGGTCTGACATGTCGTAAAAGTCCTCAGACAAAATCAGCATCCTTATATCTTTACTCATAATAATATAATGTCTGATAATGTGTAAATATTAACCTAAATATGTGTCATCAGGCTTGCATCTTTTTTTAAAAAGTAGTAAAGTATACCACTGTGCTGTAATACTGTACAGAAGGCACATTTCAAGATTTCCCTCCTCATGGAAAACCAGATCTGTGAAAACATTATTCTTATTGGAAACATCAGAAGCATTTATGTTTAAGTAAATAATTTAATAGCCCCTTTTGCTATGCTTTAAAGTTTTTTTTCACTAATGGTTTCAAATATTTTGGAAGGGGTTTGCAGAGTTTGCTCAGTAAAACGCTCATTTGCAGATTGCAGGTTGGCAAGATCTGCAGGTAGATATTGAAGTACTGTAATTGGACTTCGTGCCCTTTGGCTCAAACGAGAAGGTAATATAAGAGTCAATTGTAGGGAATCGTATTTACCTCGTATATAAGGAGTGTATAAAATCTTAAACCATCAAGAGACACCGCTGTATATCCTGTAAATAATGCAGTATATTTTGGTTTATAAATGCTACAGTGAACAGCTAAAATCCAGATGTGAATGAATAAAGATAAGGTCTCTTTTTAGTGCGTTTATCTGACACAAATAATGTGGAAATGTTAAACTGTTTGCTCTGAATAACTCTTTTCTTGCCTGCTTATAAGCAGATGAAAACACTTAACTTTTATAATAACTCAAGGGCTTGTTGTATTCTTGTTTATTGCACCAGGCAGGTGTTCCCTCTTTTTTTTGCTACATGGCAGGAAAAGCCTCTTTTTCGTTTTCATACATTTTTATTGTACTAATGAAAAGCGCAGGGCTCGCCCTCACCATGTGTTTATTTACTCATTTCATACAGATCTCCCTTTCATTGTCCTAACTGTTGTGCATGTTAGAAATGTTTACCCGAATGTTTCTTTGCCTTAGGAGCTCTGTCTGTATATCTTCATAAGAGCTGCAATTACTCCTAAAACTTAAAAAATAATAATCTAAAGTAAATAACACAGTCCTTGAATGGTTTATGGTGGATTGAATGCATATATTTGAATATGTCCTGGTTTTTGCATAATGATGCAAAGTCTTCTTCTGTCTCTATCTAGTAATTAGCGGTGACGTTCAGCAACTTTCTCTGTATGCTGTAAGTGGATGGGGGTGTATGGGGTTTGTTCACTGGGGTGTTAAAGATCACAGAGGAATATATCAGCCTTTGATGTTTAATTGTATTGTAAAACACACTTTAGAATATTTCTGCATAAAGTAGACTTCTGGCTGTGCTGTGCTTTGTGTTTGCTGTTTCTTTGTGTGTTTGTCTGTCAGTATGTGCTGTGTGTCTGGGAGGTGCGTGTGTGCGCGTGTGTGTGTGCGTTCAAGTTTGTGCCCTGTCTGCGTCTGTTTTGCGCGTCGGAATGTTTGTGCTTTTGTGTTTTTTTGTCTGAGTTTTTGTGAGGTTGTTGCTGGTGTATATTCAAATGAAAATGCGTGTATTTCTTTTTCTGCCTTTCTTCTTGCACTGAAGAGGGTAGGATTTTGATGTGTTGGATGATGGAGCAGTCTGGAAAACAGTGTCAGTGTGAGTGCTGAAAAGGCAAACTGAGAAGACAGATGCGTAGAAAAGACAGGGAAAGACACACACGGAGAGAAAACGAAAATTTATTTGAGCGGCGTGACAGAATATTTGGCCTCTGATCAGGTATTCTTCATTAAAAAGTGATGCTTTCGTGATGTCATGCTCAACACACTGATCTAGATGAACAGGATGTCCTGCCTTCTTCTTCCTGTTTCCTGTTTCCTGCCCGGCCTGTAGGTCATTATGGCAGCAGCTGCCAGCTGGGTGGTCTGCGCTCAGCACTGCTGACCACACAATCATATCATCAGCTGCAGCCCACCTAAAGAGACACCCAAAACACCTCGCCATACTTGAGGCCTGCTCCCTGAAATATTTGGACAGGGAGAGACTCCGGGGAGGCGAGAAGGCTGGAGGAGTACAGGGAACAGAGGACTCTGAATGATAAGACAAAGAGAAACATTTAGAGTAGAACAGAGTTTTGGATTTCTTTGTCTAAACATTAGATGGTTCAGATCAGGCCGAATGCCTCAAGACTTAAAGGTTAAAGTGAAAGTTAACACATTCATAAATGATATCATTAACTTCTCCACCAGACACTTGCTTTAGCTTCCTTCCTGTGTGATTTTTAATTTTTATTCCGGATACAGGCAGCCTAGTTTGAAACAACACATTCAGGGTATATCTGTAATACCTGCTCTAAACGTGTTGTGTGGTAAATCCAGAATTAACTGGATTTTGGGGTTAGTTTGAGGGAGAAGTGTGCATAAATCTAGCGACAGAAGGCATGCTCCATCATAAAACACACTACCTGACCTGTGAACATTAAGGGGGCAACTTTTTACGCCCTAATATATTTTCAGAGACACCCCCCCTCCTCTTCATCATCTCTCTTCAGTGTGGCACACATTTGGACTACACCCAATGGCAAAAAAAAAAGAAAAGAGGTGTGGAGAAGGAGAGAGAAAAAAAAATGTAGAAATGTTTTCCAGTGGCTGTAATTTATCTTTGTCACGACTGCAACATAGCCGAGTCATTCTGCAACATAGTCCGGTGAGACGCACAGAGGTAGCTCTGTGCCTTGGCCCTCACACAAGCTCACATCCATCTGAAACCCTCTGCTCACTCGGCTGCCACAATCTGCGCCGCTTGCCGCCACTGCTCCTCATCCACACTGCTGCTGCTGAGCTTCACTTTGCTATTGCGTATTTTTAGCAGATCACGCTGGATTCAGAGGAATAAGGTCTCGAATTTTACCCAGTCAGGCTTTTGTGTGATGAAACAGTGTCACACTAAATTGCCAATAATAGGCAGCGCGATTGATAAATCCATCTCTTCTTCTCCTGCTCTAAGGAAGAATATTACAGTCTTAAATCGGATGCTTATTTTTCACCGTAGAGTCTCAGATATCTGGGCAAAGTCTGTAACATCAGGAGGTTCGCTGCTCAACTCCGAGGGGACCGGGCTGTTGAAATTGCTGTTAACACCATCTAAGTCGAGAAACAGCTATATAAGAATCCACGCTCAGTGCTCTCCCTCTTCCGCAGGAGCACACAGCTTAACCAGGCGGTGTCCTGCCAAAGTCCACACCAGTGTTCCTTTCCACTGTCATCTGTGCCATTCCCACACCAAAGGCCAGCCTGTAAAAGAATGCGCAGCACAGGACTGTTTTGGATGCTTACATTACTCCGCTGACCAAAAAAAGTCACAGAGAAAGCAGGACAAAGAAATGCAGAAAAAGAAGTGAGGGTGTTGCAGCTACAGGGCTCAACAATAAGGATTGCCCACTGGCCCGGGGCAAGTAAAATGTCTTTTCAGGCAAGTAAATCTGACAAGAATTAAACCGTTAAATGCTTTTGATAATCAGTTAATCGTTAAAGTAATTTTTCATGCGAAAATGGCAAATGAAATAATCAAATATGGACATTTTCCCACTTTTTTTTGTTTATTATCATAGATATCATAAACTGAATATGTTTGGATTTAAGTCTCATAAAACGATATTATTAGAGACACCTTGGACTTTGGGCATTTTATAGACATTGCTTCCCCAGGTTAAATTAACTTTAGACTTTGTTTTTGTTTGATAACCACTAATAAATTAAAGTAATTAATTATTAAGGCATTTTTAATGCAAAAAATTGTAGAAAATGCTGTTTTCAGCCTAGCAAATATAGACATTTCCTTACTTTCTCCATTTATTATCATATTAAACTGAATATCTTTGGATTTGAGTCACGAAATGAGACAATTAGAGACACCATGGACTCTGAAAAACATTTTATAGACATTGCAGCCCTAGAATAAAGATGACAAATAACTTTAGTCTTAACTTTTAGAGGTGATTTGATAACCTCTAATAAATAAAATAGTTTGTCAGTAAAAATTGACTTTGTGCAAGTAAACTGACCCACTTGCCTGGCCAGGCAAGTCTAAAAAAGCACTGTAACATTGAACCCTGTGCTACAGGAATACACTTGAAAAGAATAAAATTAACATTTCAACCTAAGTGCATCTGAAATCAAACTTAATAACACACAATAACATCAGCACTATGAAATGCCCCGAGGGTGGAGACGGGTGAAGTAACGCCCCCCTCCACATGCATAACCCTTTTCTCTCACTCTGTCAATTTTTTCTACATCTCTTTCGTCCTGGCTCCTTCTGCCCCGTGATGTATGGCTTTTTCCTGCAGTGGCTCTTCCAAAGTGCAGCTCGTGATGTCATTAATTTTATTCATACTTTATGGATGCTCTGTCTGGAAAAAACGAGAGAAAAAAGGGGGGAGAGGGACGATGTGAGGAGAGAGGGAGGAAGAGAAAGAGGGAGAGGAGAAGAGATGGTGTTGCGGAAGGAGATTTTCAGTGCAGTTGCATGTATAATGAATGAGGGGGCACTTTGTTTGAAACTCCAGCCCGGCGCTTCACTTCAAGGTTTGCTGGGCAGAGTGGGGCCTTGTGATCTCACACCAGCCACTCTCTTTATCCTGCCAATAGATGCTTTCACCTGGCACTGTGGTTCGACCCAGTGGAAAAACAAATAACCTTGTGTGTGTGTGTGTGTGTGTGTGTGTGTGTGTGTGTGTAGAAGAGAAACAGAGGGAGAGATAGAGAGATGGAGAGGGAAAGAAAGCACTGACAATGGAACAAGGGGTTGGGTGGAAAGGGTGAGGAGAGGGTGAGGGAGAGGAAAGAGGTGAGTTTGTATAACAGCAGCAGTGCAATGACGCCCAGACGATACTGAGGAGAATACTGGCACCCAGCCCACACTTCCTAAATAGTGCTCTCTACAGAAATAGCTCAGCCTTGATATTGACTTTTGTCTGCTGTGCGTGTGTGTGTGTGGATGTGCACGTTTGAGCATGCTCAATAGGAGGACAGAGACGGTTTCATTGTCTAGTGAGGAGTTTTTCACTTTGTTGGTATCTGTTGTTAATTTTTGTGTGGGGTGGATGGATATTTTTAGAGCTGCAACAATTTGTTGATTAGCTGTCGAGTACCAGCTATTTTGATTGTCGATTATTCGGTTTGAGTTAGTTTTTAAGAAAAGCGTGTCTAAATTTTCTGATTTCAGTTTCTCCAGTGTAAATATGTTTTGGTTTCTCGACTCCTCTGTGACAGCAAACTGAATTATCTTTGGGTTGTGGCACAGAACAGGACATTCGAGGACGTCAGCTTGGCCTGGGATATTTTCTGGACCAAACAAGTAGGGCTGCAACTAAGAATTATTTTCATTGTTAATTAATCTGTTGATCTTTTTTTTGATTAATTGATTAGTTGTTTGGTCTATAAAATGTCAGAAAATGATGAGAAATACCAAGATGACGTCCTCAATTCTCTTGTTTTGCCCCCAACCCTAAGGTCATTCAATTTACTGTCACAGAGGACCAAAGAAACCAGAAAATATTCACATTTGAGAAGCTGAAATCAGAGAATTTTATTTTCTTGTAAAACAATAACGAAAGATAAATGTTTTTTTTTCTTTACTCCTCAGTGATAGTAAACTGTATTGTCTTTGGATTGTGGGCAAAACAAGGCATTTGAGGACATCATTGTCACTATGGGAAACACTGATCGACATTTTTTCGAACCCTAACCCTGTTTCATTAATCTATTTCATTAATTTTCTTTAAAAAAGAAATGACTGAAGTGATCGATTATTGAAATAGTTGGTGATTAATTTAATAGTTCAATGACTAATCATTGCAGCTCTAGTATGGATGGATATTTTTCTGCTCCTGGTGTGTGTGTGTGTGAGAGAGAGAGAGAGAGAGAGCGAGAGAGAGAGCAGTAAAGTCTGCGAGTAAAAGGAGTGAGCCGCCTTTATTATTTGGGATAAAAATGGCCTCCGTCTTATTTTTGGCCCTGTGCTGGACTCATGGTTTTATAAATAGCCGAGGAAGTGCGGGGGATACCTGTCGTGGCTCCAGCCTCCCTCCAGCAGAGTCCCAGTGCCTACACGTCACATCCATCCACCGCCGGCCCACTCCAGGCCACAGCGGAGCAGCCCCCTTGGGGATGCGAGCAAAACGGGATGGGACTCAAATTGAGGGTGTGAGAAAATCAGTCTCTGGAGTAAAACACAACACGGGCTCGCTGTCCAGTACGAGCAGCCTGGCTGACACTGTCAGATGTTGCAAAGTACGGATTAGTTAATATGTTTTTATAAAGAGAATAAGGCTTCAGGAGGAGTGTCTGTCAAGATGGCAATACAATAGAATGTCTTCAAAATGAGAAGTGTGTTTTTTAGACACTTAGTCTGTGAGTGTAAGGTCATAGGGTGGTTTTCTCTCCTCTCTGCCATCTGTACGCCGAGGTGTCTTGTTAATTTCATTTCTGCATCTCAGGCATATGCCATGTGAACAGCACTGAGAGTGTTAACTTTCTCTCTTTGCCTCACTGCCATACTCTGTTTCCCTCACATTCTGCTCTCACTTTCTTACACGATGATATGGCTTCACATTTCTGAGGGTAATGAGAGTTTTGGAATGAGGGAGCCCTAAATAAAAAAAAAACAAAAAAACGTGTGAACAAACTGAAGGATTACTGATGAATAATGTTAGGTTTGAGAGATGAATTGATTTATTATAGCCTTATTTAAACTTCTACATCTTTTTAGGCTTCAATGGCAGTGTTTTTTTTTTTTCTTTCGAAAGTCTGTTTTAAGTTGTCTTTGTGTCTCATCTTGTGTCTGTGACTTTTTGCATGAAAAATGACCAATAATCAAAATAGTTTAATTCTTTATGCCGCTTTTCTTTATTTCTTTTTTTTTTTCCAGTTTCCAGGTTTACTTGCTCGATATAGCATTTTACTTACAAGTGGGCAGTCTCTATTGTTGAGCCATGTTTATTTCAGCAAAGATTCAGAATATCCAGGGTCAAACTATTGTTTAATATCTCAATTATGTTATCCCTTACTCTGGCATTATATTCCTCTATCAAACCATCTAATTATTTGGTCTTGGATCCACGTTGTCCCCCTGAGATTCTCTTTTATCTGTTTAACTGTCATCCAGCACAAGTGGTTGAGTCTATGTAGTAGAAAGTGGAAAAACAGTGTATGTTAAGCCTGTAATTCTATTTAACATGAGCATCATCCCTGCTCTAAATGAGTGGCACTTTAAATCTTGGCCCCTCGTAATAGGGGCACTGTAATCATATTGGGAGTGGGACAGAAAGAGAGAAATATATAGAGAGAAATCTTTGAAAAGCTTTACTGCCCTTGGTGGACTGTCTCTTTACATGGTGAAAGAGAAATCATTCTCTTTTTTTCCTCCAATGTGTTTTTTTTCTCCCTCTCTCTGTGAAGGAAATTGTGCTGCCTGTTATTAATGTGCTTTTGACAGCTTAATTTGATAAGCGGGCTACTTGTTAAAGAAGCCTCGGATTGTTCTCATAGAAAGAACATGCTTTTTTTTTTTTTTTCCTCCCTCCCATGTTCTTCAAAATGCTGCCGCACAGTCTGTCGATGACCCAGTTCTGAGAGATGGTCGAAAACAAGGAAGAGCAGAGCAAAAATCCACAGGGAAAAGGAAGGAGAGAAGGCAAGAGGGTAGCGGGAGAGAAAGACAGAGTGAGGAGGGATACTATAAGTAAGAAAGGCACTTGTGGGAAGTTGACTCAAATGCTGTTCTTTCTTCTCTCTCTCGCCTCCTCCTCCTCACTCCTCCAGCCTACCTTCTTGGGCTCCTCTTCTTCTTCCCTGTAGCCTAATCGGAAGAGAAACGCTGGGAACGATAACAGGGATTAGCTTCCACTGCTCGCCAGCTCCCCTTGGTTAAGTACACGTGTAATGAGTTGTTTATTTGGGATAATGCACAGTAGGCGCAGCAGCAGCCCAGAGCTGCCCTCAACCCCCCCCCCCTTCCTCCGCTTACACATACACACAATAGAAATATGTACACAAGTAAATGTATAACACATGCAGTTACGCAGCAATGTAGTCGCAGCATACGTGGTGTGAGCGTTGACGTGAGCAGGTATGTGCAAATACATGCATTCACACACTCCTACAAAAACACACACCCGAACAAATTCCCACACACAGCTGTGATGCAGGTCACTTGCTGTGCAGAAGGGAGAAAGCCGGGGAGTTTGGAGTTGGAGGGGTGGGTTTACAGTGTGTATGTCTGTGTATGTGGGTGGGGGTGGAGGGGGGTGACGTTCTCAGGCCTTCCTTGGGTCATAAGGGTAGGGGATTTTTCTCAGGGTGAAGAGAAGGGGAAGAAATTGAACGATATGAGAAAAAATGAAGGGAAGGGAGATATGTTGTGCCCACTGGCCCGTGCGCGTGTGTCCAATGCTCTCGAAGTTTGTGTGTACGTACATGAAGTGGAAAAAGCTGTTGCCTTGTGGAGGGGACGTGCTCTGCTATCATTAGCTGGGGGTGGGGGGGAGGTGGGGGTGGGGGGGAGTAGGAGGGGGCAGGCGAGGTTATGTGAACGGTGCAGCTGTGCGCGCAGCAGAGGGATTTGAGTGGAGGGGGGGAACTCCAGGCAGCCAGGTCCTTCACTGAACCACCAGCTCAGCTCGCAACACAGAGAGGAGAAGAGAAGAAGAGAAAAATTCAACCGAGCAAGCAAGCAAGCAGCGAGCAAGCCTTGTGAACCAAACACGACTCGCCGCCGCCCCCTCTGTCCGCCGTCCCTCCCTCCCTCCATCCCCCACTCCTTCACTCCTCCGCTCCTCCACTCTAGCCCTTTACTTCCCAAATAGGAAAAATAAATAAATAACGATTGATGCTTGATGGCAAGGATAAGAGTGCAAGAGAGAGGAAGAGGAGGAAAAAAGAAACAGTCATGATTTATATATAGTGTAGGGTATGCTTTTTGGACGGCCATTTGTGGTTTTACCGTCCATTTTCATCTCTGATTTCAGTCAAAATAACTTTTATTCAGTAATAATAATTAGAGCTGAAACGAAAACTGATCACCAACTATTTCGATAATCAATTAATCGCTTTGAGTGATTTTTTTAAGAAAAGAAAAATGTCAAAATTCTCAGATTTCAGCTTCTTAAATGTGAATATTTTCTGTTTGTTTCTCCTCTCTGACAGTAAACTCGATATCACTGGGTTGATTACACGACTAGACATTGGAGGACGTCATCTTGGACATTTTCTGCCATTTTACAGAACAAATGACTTATCAATTAGTGGACAAAACGATCAACCGATTGATTGACAATGAAAATTATCGTTACAGGAAAGACAAATAGGTGCTCCAAATGTTTGAACCCATTTTTCAACTGACAAGATTGTGACAGACATAATTAATCGATTAATTGAGAAAATAGTCACCAGTTTAATCAACAATGAAAATAATCACTAGTTGCAGCCCTATAATTATAATAACAATAACAAAAATAACAATGTTTTCATATAACTGTATTAAGACTACAGAATTGTTGTTCAAGTTTGCTGCCTTTTTGTTCGTTGGGATTTCCCCAAGACTTGACGTACAATTCCAAAAATCACTCAAATTTGTTTAAAGCTTCCTCCCCACCTCTCTTATTCTGCTCGCTGAAAAGAGTCAGAGCCCACGTAGCGAACGATGGCGCGGCAGACGACGAAGACCCAAACTTGCTTGTCAGCCTGTGTGATCAGTCGCTGTAAGAGAGACAAGGCAGAGGTGGCTGAGAGACAACAGAACACAGAATGGCACCGGCGTGCACGGCTAATGCATTCAGCCTGCCACCGTATCCAACAACAAGGCAAAATATCACACAACTCACTTCACAAGATGTTCCTACAACAACAACATCAACAATAACAGACATATAAATGCACACACGCGCGCATGCAGTCGCACACAGGCGTGCACACATGCATAAATAACCACACGCAGCATGTTAAAAACCAACCATGAGGAACAAGAATTTGAAAGCAAACAAACAAGTCAGAATGTAAGCAACTTGTCTGAGACTTTGTGACAGAAAAATAAATGAAAAATGAAAAAAACACATTTTGTTTTATGAGAAAGGGAGCTAAATTGTTGTGGTGTACCAGGCATTCAATTTTTTTTTTCTTCCAAAAACGTGTAAAAAAACAAAGAAATTCCTGGCAGATTTTAGCTCAACTGTGAACTATGTTAAGCACAATGGTGAGCGCTGAGCTAAAAATAGAGCGTGGTCAAACAGCAGTAGTGCTTTGGCAAGAGGGGTCATCTCCATGTGATACAGTGGCCTTCACTGTAGCCACATATTGAGAGCAGAGGCACTCTGCCAAAGCTTGTAGCTTCACAGCAGTAATTTAATATTTGTTTGTCTCTATTATTTCATTCTCCCCCTCTCTGCTTCTCCCGTTCTGTCTTGCTTATGGGGGTTAAGTAACAGTAAGCTTTATCAGATTACTGGGTCTGAGGTCTCTTTCAAACCTCTCTTTGCCATCTTGATTTTGTGCAGCTGTGCAGACTCTTTAATCATACGCTATCTTTTTTCACTCGCCCTCCCCTCCTCTCCACCCTTCTTCTCGTCGTCCCTCCTCCCTTAACATATGTTAATTGGCTGCTTTCTGTGACAAATTACGAGCGCTCGCTTTGATGAGGTCGGGTTGTGATGGTGCTGGGAGTGGAGTACAGTGGAACTGCCAGACCCTCGCCGGTTCCCCCTTAACCACTCCAAAAAGAAACGCGGCACCCAGCCGATGACTAATGAGAGGCTTGGACTCGGTCTGGCCCGGCTCTGGCCTTGGTGGGGCCACTCCCCTAAACAGAGGCTGATCTGTAGGTACTCGTATGCCGCAACACACCCTCCACAATCCATACAACCTTTCGCCTCATGCACCCCACCACCAGCTCTCCTCTGGGAACTGTAAAGCACTGTGAGAGTAGTTCAGGCTATGTGAAAAAGACTCATTTCTAAGACGTGTGTATATGTTATGCCAATTTTTTCATTATAACTTCACTATAACTTTTCATTGGAAAAGTTTTTAATACAGATTTCTTCTTGATTTAATTTGCTTTCTTTATGTTTGAAGGACTCGAAACAAAGCACAGGAGTAATGTATAGAGGCATATATAGGCATATAACTTGTGTCTCGAGTTTGCATTGTGTGTGTGGGTGTGTATGTGTGTGTCTGTGGTGAAGAGAAAGTGCCTGGAAACATTATACCAGCCTTGCTTAAACAAACACTAACAGTGGAACAATCTCTGTTTAATGATGCGCAGCGTCAACAGGGAAACAATGCTCACCAATAATCAGCACAATCAGCTTGCGGTAACCAGAAAAAAGAGGAGCGAACCTGACATCATCCTGTTTTTTTTTTTTTTTTTCATCTTTGTGTCGGGTGGGGTGGTGGGGTGTCAAATTCTGACTCCGTCTCCCTTCAATCTGTCCTACTGCTTCTCTGCCTCTGTCTCTCCTCTCTTTCTCTGTCACAGTCCCTCTCTCCCTACTCTACGATCTAGGTTACTCGGTTTCCTAGCAGAGCACAGGGACCGGAGGAAGAAAAAAAAAAAAAAATAGAAGGTCGAATCTATGAAGGACATCCTTGTTGAAGTGTGCAACCTTCTACTTCTCTGCAAATTACCCACACGCTGTGCATAGACTCAAAGCAGTGCTGTGGCTCTCACTTCAGCTCAGCAAGGCTGTGACCATGACACGTAATGCGGTTGGAGTGTCACAACGACAGGGAGAGACAGTGTTCTTCAGAGTGTTAACTGTTTATAATTTGTAGTTTATTTGCTTTTTAAGTGCTAGTTTTGTGTCTTTAAGGCATGTGCATGTGCCCAGTGCAATACAGAGTGATGCTAATTATGACAAGTGTCTGTTTTATTAATAATTATGTATGTAAGTTAAAGTCTGTGTAAAGGAAATTCAGTGATGTGTTTCTAAACACATTATACGTGTGACAAAATAATTGCTGAAAACATGTGAAAAGACTGTGAACTATGTAGTACTTAATTGTGCCATTAAACTGTTTTTCACCATTTCAGTACCCAGGATTTTTTGGTTCGGCAAGAAATCATGGCTCAATCATGGCCCTAATGCTACATAAACTAAAGCACCTTAGCATTTTGCAAGTGATGAGAAGACAGATTGAACTGAACTGCAGTCCAAGTAGGGGGTTGAAGTCATACACAGTATATTAAATAGGTTGAATCCCTATTTAATATATGATCTATGATTGAAGCAAGTTGTTTCTGCCCCCGCCTCAGCCTCTCCAGACTCGAAACTCAGGCAGTTTCCCTGTAAGTTGAGCGCAACATTACAATTGGACAAGCAAGTGATGGCGAGTGCTACACTGTAAGTTGATCAGCTGTTTATAACTGTCAGTTGTCTGTCAATGTAAAGCTCAGCCTGTTATCCTGAAAACAAAAGCCCACCGTGTTCAGTGACTGCCTGCCTCACTGCCTGCCAGACTCCGTTAACATTATGCTCAATTTAACCGTTTGAAACATCTATTCCTTTTGAAAGATTAGTAATGATATCTTACAACTCATTAACAGACACTTGTCATTCCATGAACTTCAACCCTTAACCCGAGTAATCAGTTAACAGGCGAACAAAAACAATAATTCCAGCCTGGAATGGCAATTTCAAAGGGGGGCAATGTGGCTGTACCCTACGCTTTACCCTGCCCTACCCTATACTACTCTATCCTAGTCTACCATACCACACCCTAACCCTACCCTACCACTACCCTACCCTATACAACTAGGGCTGGGTAAGGTACCCCTATCCTACCCTTTCATTGCCCAACCCTAACCCTACCCTTCCCCAACCTTTTACTACCCTGCCCTACCTTAACCCTACCATACTCTATCCTGCCCTTTACCCAACCCTATAGCAAACTAAATGAGATCACCAGTGTTCAGCAGCTTCATTACTTGCTTGTTATGGCCACAACTTCAAAAATAATCACTTGACATCATAGTATCATTGTGGACTGAAATGTGCTGATTAGGCGAGACAAGAGAAAATAGTAAATTCCACAACTTCCCTGTAGATCTGCCCATCGCCGCATGCTGACTTAGTTACAACAAACAGCCAAAAAAGGAAATCATTTCATTTGTCTCTTCCCATCAGCAAGTATGCAAAACAGATAATGACCCATGAGCAAGCAGGCATTTCCATTTCCATACCCACCAAGCTGACAGACATGCACAGATGCACCCGCGCACACACATACTTGCTGTGAAGGATGACAAAAATGAAGCTGGTGAAGAAAAAGGAAGTGCGCCGGCATCTCGTGGTTGCATGAGGGTTAGCCATGTTAGCATTAGCCTGCGGGCCTTAATTGAGGCCAGGAGGGAGCATTTAATAATTGCTGTCAGAAGATCAAATTTAATTCTCCTCTCTTCACAGCCACCACTGCTGTAGGGTAGAGTGAAACAAATTGTCATCAGAGATTTCTAAATGAACAAAGCTTTTAATTAGGGTGATTAGAATGCTGTGGCAAAGAGAAAGAGTAAGGGGTGTGTGTGTGGGGTGGTGGTGGTGGTGGTGGTGGTGGTGGTGATGAAATCATCAGTGGATCGTCTTAACCATGATTTTTGGTGTTAATACAGTGTAATGTGGGGGAAGGGGGGTGGGAGCATGAGAGTCAAGGCACAGATGACTACTGGGAAGTTTGCTGTGAACATAAGTAAGCGTGGACCATGCTGCAGCCTCAGTTTCAAAACACACACACATACACACACTCTCTGCCCTTCTCCCCCCACTGGAGAACATTGCTAACATCCTGAGACATTGTCATACTCGGCAGGGAACATAATTGGGTGAATATGTCAGTGCTTTGTGTTCTTAGTGACATGACTCCCGGCTGTTCCTGTGGGGGCTGGGTACACTCATTGAACGGTTTATACTGCAATTCCACCACATTGGTTCATTGTTCATTGCGTGTTTTTTTTTCTTTGTGCTTGTTTTATGAACATAATAGACAAGCAGGGAATTAGTTATCTGTGCACCTTTGTGAATGTGTGATCGTTGCTGTACATATGTGTGTTCATTTTCTGTTCCCGTGTTAGCTGTTGGTTACACCTGGGTCCTGCGGCGTGGCGGTTTGCACTGGAAAACATGACCTGCGGCACTGCTTTGTGAATGACTTTACAATGACTGGAAAGAGAGAAAGAGACTGAGAGGGAGACAGAGATAGGAAGAAGTGAAAGCAACTGTGGCAGCGTTGATAAAATGAAACTTAAGTGAAGCTATTTGTGTTAAAACATCAGATCTGCATATTACCACAATGTGCACCACTTCCATATTCAAAACCATTTCAATACCTTTCTTATTTTATCCCCTTCTGGCCAGCTTCACTCTGTTTCCACCTTGCACTGTGTCACCTCTATTAGGTTGATTCTTTTTTTCTTTATATCATCTTTTCTATCTCTTCTTTATACTTGAGCGCGTCCATTGCCCCTCCTTATGCTCATGCCATGGAAAGACTGAATGCACTAAATGGTGATTCATTCCAGCCTTTCCGGGGCCTCTCCAAATTGTGGCTCGCCTGTGCTTCTGCTTTTTCTTCTCTTCTCCTTTTTTTTCTGATACCATTTTTTCCAGCTTGGCACAAGGGTATGTGTGTGGTGAGTTTGTCATTGCGGTCCTCTAAGTTTATTTGTTTATCGCTCATGGCTATAAGCCACTGTCACAACACCAAGCTGCTGACAATCGACAGGGAATGCCTTTTTAACCACGACAGCTCCTCTTCCTCCCCGTCCCTGTCTGTGTAGCTTCGCCACGCTTTCATGTGTGCCCTCTTGCTCGTCTGCCGTTGGCCTAGCAGCTGTGGCTTTATAGCCCTTGGCCTCCATTCAAAGAGGGGGGTTGACGCATTGTGTCAAGTCATTTTGTCCTTGGGGAAGTCAGCAATGGGATATGGAAAGACGGCTCTCACCTGTCTCCATACTGGCTCTGACGGATGGCTACCTGTCTCCGTTGCAGCTCTGATGGCCCAAGGCCCCTGTTTGCTGGTGCTGAGTGAGACGCAGCAGCTGCCCAAACGAAGGGCAGGGCTCCGTATGCGTCTACCGTCACTTCTACCCACCTGTTATTACCTGATACTGTCACACTACAGTTGGCAAAACTCTTCATAAACATTAAAATGTCTAATCTAAATATACAAGCCTCAATGAATCATATTAAATGTGACAAGAAAATAAAATCAGCAATACTTGCTTGATTTAGACAGATAGAATAACTCTAAATTTAATGTTGTAAGCATTTTGTATAATTTTACTTTGCATTTTACATGAAAAGCTGACACATCATAAGTAATTTTAGACAAATCACCTTTTATTTCTTTAGAGCTTGATTTTCATCAGAAATATTAAGACAGGTGATTTTTTTCTTCATTGGAAGCGACTGACTGTTTCAGTTTGATTGCCGTTGTAAAGGAAAGTTTTTGCAGCTCATGTGCTGAATAGAATTGGCAATAAAAAGTTTTTAAAAAGTACTTATATTAATGCCAATTAATGCTCTTATATTGTGCTCCTCTAATCACAGGGATTTTCCCAAAATAACTTTCATGCAGTTTTTTAAAGTTTAAAATCTTACATTTATTTAAAAGTTGGTAGAATTTATGTAGGCAGAAACAAATGCTTTGCACAGTGAAGATTTATTTTGAACAATTATTTTTTCAACCCAGTTTCCCAGTCAGCTGTTTTCACAATATGTATGTTACCCTATTGTTTAAGACTCTTTGTTTTTTGATTAATAATTCTCTTATAAATACACAAGTATGTGGGCCATATAAAGCAAAAGCGGCATTTTAGGAAACTCAACATAGTATGTCATTTTCAGAAAACATTTCTTTTTTTTTGGCATATCTATTGACAATTGCATTTTGATTCCCCTTTTCAGTGAACAGAGTGATTTAGGGAAGGAAGCACCTTTGGCACCTTTGATTGTCTGTGCCTGCTGATGTCACATCCTTCCTCCAAGCTGTGTGTGTGTGTGTGTGTGTGTGTGTGTGTGTGTGTGTGTTTCCTGTCTTTCTGTCCTCCAAGACCCCGGGGCAGAGCTGTTGGATAGAAGGATGAGAGGGGAAACAGCGCTGGGTCCCATTAATATGAAAATCAATTAAGTTTAAAGTTGAAGTATGAAGTTTTTAAGTTGAGAAATTGGTTGAACTGGGGTTTGGGGAGAGCTTGTCTAATAGCGCTCGAGCTGCTACTTATAACAATATACTTTGTTCCATAATGTCAATCACACTTACGAGTGCTTGACAGAGTGTGTAAAACTTGTGCCAACCAGCGGCTATTGGCTCACTTTCCTCCTCATCAATAGACAGGTGTCTCAGTTCAAAGGCACATGGAGATTGAAAATAGAATACATGTGAAACTGTCTCTGTCTCACTAATGATCCGACTAAATCATGAGCTAATAGAGAGAGACAGGTGAAGACATATCCTCCAACACACACATAAGAACACACACACACACACACACACACACACACACACACACACACACACACACACACACACACACTGCAGCCTCTCAAATTCAAGTTTAGCTAGAACGCTCACTGGGAGAAAAAAGAAAAAAAAGGAATGAACACATTATAAGATGATCCACCGCTATCACTCTAATCCCCAGATGTACATGTTGCTAATCTCTTTAGCCGCTAACATGTTAAATTAGCCCTAATATCTGCTGAGATTCAGAGCCATAGAGGCCCACCTACGCGTGGGCTACCGCCCAGGTTTAGGTCACTCTTCTCCCCCAGCACTTGAAAAAGATACAGACATTAGAGTGTGGGGGGGGTGGGGGTGGTGGGGGTTGAGGGAAGTAGCAGTGATAGCCATTCGTCACCCTGCCTATCTCGCTCTGACAGATGGGTAGTGCAGCGTGCCACATAGAGGAGTCACTGCCTGTAATGACATTAGAGGCACAATGAGACCTGATACACATTTTTTTCTGTTCCCATCCTGCCTGGCCATCGACTCGCTCCTTTGCCTGATCCTTCCCCTCCTCTCATTTCTGCTGCTATATCTCCATCCATCCTGACAGGAGATAAAGTGCTGTGTACCACTATTTCCAAATAAAGCACAAACACACATAAACGCACCCACAAACACACGTTTATGCCGGCACGCGCAAATATAGCAGCATCAAAAACACCAAAAATCTACACGTGGAAAAAAAACTTCAATGTTCTCGAGGAAAAAAAAAAATCTTCTTCATGACAGAAATGCGCAAGTAAAAAATGGAGCACTGCGAGTGTGTACTGACATTCAGATTGTATTTGGAAAACCATATTAAAGCGCCTTTTTTTTCGTCCTCCTCTTCAAGGAAATGGGAGTTTATTTAAAAAGAGAGAGCGTTTATTTAATGTACCATACACCTCCTAAAAGGTTTACTTACTGCAGTGTAATATGTTATTTCAAATCCTCACAACCACATTTCCTAGGAGGATAGGGGATACTGGCGTTATATACAGTATTTTTTCTTCTTCTTCAGGACACATGCTATTACCAAATGTGTTGCAGATGTACCATGAGCGGAGGCTACGCTGCCGAGGTGGGGTTTCTTGGAAAAACATCACCAATCCTGTCATGATAAATCACCTTCCCCAATTTGCTATAACATGTGTAGAATTAGGATTCGAGAACATCGGCATCAGCAGAAATTTGCGCACACTGCATTCATAGGCACACCAGTTTCATTTTACGACACAATTCTCTGAATGCAGAAATAATCTGATAGCAACTTTTGTTCTTGGAACTCGGATTAATGCCTTCTCCCTTCTCCTCACTCGCAAACAAAACTCTGCAGCTGTCTTTCAAAGTGACGAATTAGTCCCAAGCATGAGTCAAGGTAAAGTTCCTCTTTCTGTCAGCCTCGTCTTCGGTGTCTGTCCTCAATAACAAAGCCACATTAACAAGCACCCTGCAGACCGTCTATTAGAATGTGAAAAAGCGCCATGTGCTGTATATTAGTTTTTAGTGACTAAACACTTGGGAGAGAGGCGACCTAGAATCAAGCCTTGTGGTGCACTGAGTGTATATGTTCTCATCGTCCTCTCAGCTCCACTTCTGAGACACACAGAGAGGGAGAATGCTCATTAGATCTATGTGCTGAATCGCTGCTCCCTCTTCATCTCTCCCTCTCCATCCTCCCCCCAACCTTCATCCCTCCCTCCCTCTCTCTCTCCGTCCGTCTGCTTAACAGATGGGAGGGTCGTGGATACAGCTCTTCCCCTCCCCCTGGAGAGGCCTGGTGCCTGTTCAAAAAGATCCCTCTTTATGCTTCACTCCATTTCCCTTCTCTTCTCTCTGTTTTCCTCTCTCTTCCACCCTTCCTTCTCTTTTCATTGTCACCTCTCCAACTCAAAGCACAGAGAGTTGGGACCCAGGATATAAAACAAGCAGAGGAGCAACCCTTCTTTCTGCTGGGTGCCAGTGCGCTCTCTGACCTAAGCGGGCTCCAGCTCCGGCCTCCTTCCAGCCTGGTGTGAACGCAGACATACCATTAGTCAGACTCCACGGAGAAGATAAAGAAACGCTTTTGTGTATTCTTCCTTCTCCGCAGCTCATTCCCTCTTCCCCTACGCCTTACTTTGGGATTAGTAAATTGGCTTAATGTGCACAAGCTTGTTAGTTCTTTCTTCTGTCTCGCTCTGTGTGTCTTCATCTTCCCTCTTGTTTCTTTCTCACCTCATTTGCCCTCTCAAGGTCAGGTGTCAGTGACGGTCCCCTGCGAAAAATTCCCGCTGAGGATTACTGTCCTGAGCCACTTGACCACGCTCACTAAGCAGTGCTTGTTTCCTGCATTTCCCTCCGTTTCACTGTCTTGGCGTCATGAGGCTAAATTGGATTGAGTGATTCAGTGGTAATCTGTTAAGTTAAGTGATGCTCCATCCACCACGAGGGAGGAAGGAGACAGAAAGGGAGAGGGAAGGGAGCCCGATGAGGAGGTGGGTGCTCAGTTCTTATCCAGGAGCTGCCTTGGCACTCATATGGGACGGGGGCGGGTGTGAGGAGAAGTGGAGGGGGTGGTGGCGAGGAGAAGATGGGGATGGAGGGAAGGGAACTTGTGTGTAGGAGGAGGAAGAGGAGGCAATAGTGAGAAGGGATAGCGAAGGGGGGTGGGCTGAGGCGGGGAGGCACCGACACGGGGCTAAGCGGCAGCAGAGCCTCACCTCAGGGAGCGTTGGCTGGCGCTGGGAGCCAAAAGCAGGGATTAAATGTTCAGGACACGGGCTTAGTCTTAGCGTTAATGTTACGTAAGGCCTAAGGTGTTGCCCCAGCGGTTGTTGACATTGAGAGGTTCAGCTCTGCTCAGCGGGCTGTGGGAGGAACGAGGAGGAGGTGGAGGCCAGGAGGCAGGGATCACAGAGGTAACGCCTCCTTGTTTGGAGCGATGCCTGGGCTGGGTAGTGTTGAGTACAAAGACTGGGAGGGGATGATGCTGTCAGCCTGTGATTGAGGTACGCCGGCTTGATTGATATCCTTGTCTGGCTGTCTTGTGCCAAGCGCCTTGGTGTTGGCTTGTAATCCTAGTTTGTCTGACAACATCCTCCTTTGTTTTCTTCCAGAGGGCAGCTCTTTGTTTTTCTGTCTATGGATGGGTGTGTTTGCGCAGAGCAATGCTAAAATGTTTTGGATAGCCTCTTCAGAGCTGCCACAAAGTTATTTTAGATCTTGTTATTATTATGATGGTGCAGTCCGGCTGTTGTCCTAACTGCCAAATGATGCATTTATGTTTGTATCTCATTTCTCCCATAAGTGGGCGTATTCCAAGCCATCAACTCAGGAAGTTTTTTGTCATGCATTTCATCATTGTTCATATTGTATTGTCTCACTTTGTTTTCCATCTTTGTGTGATGGAAGTTTTTGGCAGAGAATAATATACATAATAATCGATGTGATGTTATGCCTTAAAAATTGAATATATTTTCTCAGTTAGTGTTATGCATATGGCCTCAGCAAGCCCACATTAGATTTGATTAGATAAGATTGGATTTTATTTAGAATGTGTTATAAAAAGAAAGATAAAATATGCAAGTAAGGAGAAAACTCACAGAAAAACAAGAGTAACAAATGAACTTAACAGCAAACATTCAGCAGAAATAAACTGTACATGTCTGAAAAGGAGTGAGTACTTATCAAGTCCTACCCACACTCTATACACTACCCTACATCATCATACTAGCCCTATCTAAACTAAAACAGTCACGCATAGGACTGGTACCCTTAAAGTGATACCATTGCCAATAGAGAACTTAATTTCACACCTATTTTCCTACTTTATTCGAGTTACTTCTCAACATTTTGATGACATTGAACTGCCATATCTGTCAAATACACCGAGGATTCAATGTTAATGTGTGTTTTTTTTTTTACTTGCCTGATCGGTCAAGTGGGTCAGAAATCTACTTCCCTGAAGTCAGTGTTTACTTGCCTGGTACAAACCGGCTTATTTATTAGTGGTTAATAAATAACAACAAAGACTAAAGTTTATTTTCATGTATAATCTGGGGCTGCAGTTTTTATAAAATGTCAGAAAATAGTGGAAAATATCCATCCCTGTTTTTCAAACTACAACTTTATTATGACAGTAAATGGGAAAAAAAAAAGTGGAAAATCTCCAAATTTGAGAGGCTAAACACAGTATTTTCTGCCATTTTTGCATGAAAAAATGCTTTAATGATGAATAGTTGATCCAAACAGTTAAATAATTACATTTTTAATTATTATTATTATTTATTTATTTTTTACAAAATGAGCAATCCTTATTGTTGAGCTCTGTGTCAGATCTAGACACAAATAGGATTGAATGCATGTATCATTGGAATGGAGAGAATATCTTTGTGTTGTGGACAAACCAAGACTTTTGAGAGCGTCATCTTTGGCTTTGGGAAACACTGATCAACATTTTTCACTATTTTATGACATTTTATGGACAAAACAACGTATAGAGAAAATGATTGCCAAATTAATTGATAGTAAAATAATCGTTAGTTGCATCCCTACAGTCGATACTTTAAAAATACAGTATTAAAAAAATAAGTAAAAAATCAGTATTAGGATACTGATGCAGGTCATACACAGCCTGTGTTTTCTGTTACAAATGAAAAGATCCACAGTTATGCACTACCACTACAGGCCTTGGTCTGTCACTAAGAGCCACAGTATCCCTGGATGTCCCTATTACGCGCTTTCATTATCAGTGTCCTACTCTCTCGCACAAAGAGGTCAAGTGCATAGCAATGTGCTGCGCTCACCTCAGGGGTTTGGAGCTTTCTTGTGCTTTCTCATGCATGTTACTCAATAAATACATGGATTCAGGTTAGGGGGAAGATAAGAAAAAAAAGGAAAGAAGAGGGAAAGGAAGTGCATTACAATGTGCATGTATGTGTGCGGGAGAGAATATGAGAGAGTGAGGAAGAGAGCAAGGGTGTGTGAGAGAAGAGAGAGGGAGAGAGTGATAGAGAGAGAGACTGAGACTGACATGTCTTTTGGTGAAGCGGTGTCGTCTTCCACATCAATGTCTGATGCTTGTGCTGCCAGGTGCCGGAAATCTGGTTCAGAAAGGAGAGAAGAGAGAAGAAGGGGAAAGTAGAGAAAAAAAGGCAGGGTAGATGGAGGATTTTTTTTTTTTTTTTTTTATGTGACGGCGCTGACAGCTCCCCTGCATTGCACTGAGCTTAAATAATGGGATGCTCATTTGCATAACGAGGGACGTTATCACCTCTACTGTCAAAAGAAAACACAACAACAGTTCTTCTGCTCCTCCCTGAGATAGATTGGGTTGGCCTACTTTAGCACTCTGGAGAGATGCACTGGAGCTCTGGCTTAGCCAAACTAACACAAGAACACACACATGTGTGCACTCGTACACACGCACATGTGCACGTTCACACGGACACACAGTCACTCACTCACGCAAACTTTTTGGAGCGCGGCTTTCTTCTTCGCACATGCAGTCCAGCTCATCAGCTGCTGGCCTCAACACGGGCGCACACACACTGGTCTGCACACACACACACACTCATCTGCACACACACAAGTGCATTGATTCAGATGCTCCTCAGATGCACCCATTGACATGCAATGTCTCCAGCTGGATTAAGTTCATTTTGGAATTTTGTTTGATTTCTGTCTCTAAGAAACGGTCTTTTACCATGTTTCAAAAGATCACTCTTGGCACCTTTTTTTCTTTTCTTCTTCTTTTGTGTTTTTGGCTTTGTTTTACCAGAACATGGCAAGACTGTGCTCGCTTTTACATCTGTATTCCATCCTGCGACTCTCATCTGCCATTTTGGAGATGAGCTGCAGATAGAGTAGAAAAATCTGTGTCTGGCAGTTCCACTGTCAATACAGTGCAGTTCGTGGGAAGAAACAAAATGTATTTCTCAGTCTGGAGGTAATGTTACAGTGTTGGTGATTAGAGCGTTTAAGTTAGCGGCACTTCCAAAACACTGTCAAACTCTCTGTGAACGAAGCGAGATCCTGACAGCGCTGTCTCCTCTCATAGTCGGTGCCTGGGAAAAAAATGCAAAAACTGATTTGCATGATATCGACAGTGAAAAACACAGCGGTTCTCACAACATTGTTGACAGATTCTTTGTCTTTCTTCACCCTCCCTTGTGGCTGCCATGATGCCACTTTTATTATTTTTTCTCTCAGTATTTTGCCATATTTCATTTCATTTAATGCTCATCCTCTCCCTCTCTCCCTCTCTCCCCCTCCCCATTTCTTTCTTGCAGGTACGGATGCTGGAATCTTTGAGTTGATTGGAACAAATAGAAAGCAGAAAAAAAGATAAAGAAAGAGCAGAAGAGTGAAGAGAAAGAAGAAGAAGAAAGAGGAGAGTGAAGAAAGCATAAAGTTCTTTAGAAAGAGGAGAAAAAGAAAGAGACGGGGACGATGGGGAGGAAAAAGATTCAGATCACGCGGATTATGGATGAACGCAACAGACAGGTAAGTCCCTGGGGGATGGGAGGATGGATGAGTATGAGGGTGGGGAAGAGGAGGGGTGGAAGGGGGAGGAAGGAGAAACACCCTACACCCCACACAGCCCTCAACAATGAAGGTCTACTGGGAGTCTGGGCAATATGTGAACTGGGCGACAGAGAAGTGTACGCGGGGATATTGCTTTGGGTGGAAGAGTTCCATTGGCTTATAATGGCAGGTTTGTTTCCCCTCAGCCCAACAAACCAGCGTGAGGGCACCGGGAGGATGTTTCCAAAAAGGGATTTGCATGAGAACATTTGTAATTCTCCAAAACCCATTCTGCATATCATCGCCCGCTCTGAGGGCCGCAGCCTACACACAACTGTAGCACCCTTCACACACCCAACCTCTCACACCATGCCACCCAGCTGAGCTCACTGGCAGTGGAATATTACCGGGCAGAGGGTGGAAGCACCAGAGAGGCAGGGTGGGAGAAAACATAAACAAACCAACAAACAGAGATGGGATGGTCTGAAGTGACACAGGGCGGAGATGAAGGAGACAAACACTGAATCAGTATTTTTCTTGAGCTAAATCAGTAACAGTGGGACTGCTGTAGATTTCCTCTGCGAAGCATAAGAGATACATTTTTTTAAAGGACCATTGTGTAGGATTTAGTGGCATCTAGCAATGAGCTCTCAGATTGTATCTTTCCATCCCCTTCCAAGCATGTATGAAAATCTACAGTGCCCCTAAAATTCACAAAAAAAAGGAAAAGGTTGATTCTAGGTTATCTTTGTTTGTTCGTTATAAAGAAAAATGGCGGTGCAACATGGTGGCATCGATAGAAGAGGTAGATGTATAATGAACTAGATTCCTTTAGTGGTACACGGAGGAATGTCAGAATTTTTTTCTTAAATGAAATAAATTAATTTAAAAACATATTCTACTGTCAAATACAACAAAATTTTGACTGAAATTAAATAAAATATGAAATCGCCAAAATGGATTTTAAAATCAGTTTTTCTATGTAATCATTATGCATACAGAGAAATGCAGATCATGAGAATATTTCGAGCAGCCGCTTTGAAAATGAAGTGAACGTAAGTAGAGAACTCAGTTTTTTCTGATATGCAGTGTAAAAAGTTTGAGAAACTCTGAGATCGTCCAGTTTTTTCAAAGTGGACACTTGCGATATTGCAGTGAAAAAGCATTTTCCCCATAAGCCACCATTATAAAAGAGACTGTTGGCAGGATATCTCGAACTGTCTTTGTAATATAAATTTTTTGATACATGGATGTTTTGTCTGCAAAACCTTCCTAGAGCTGAGCAAAGTGATTTAAACATCTCTGATGTCATCACAGTTTGAAGTGTATGGGCCGAGCGGGAGCAGGGCCAGCAGGAGAAGCACTACTGCACATATTTATTGGGCTGCCTACTGCGAGAGTAAACCTGAAAGAATTGTTGTGTTTTCATTTTAAGGTAATGAAAACACAACAGTTCTTACATTCAGGTCATTACACACTAATGAAAACATACTTATGAATATTATATTCCATTTCAGGCACATTCTGCTAATAAATCCCCATAAATTTAACACACTAGACCTTTAAATCAGAGATACTGTACATAGTAATGGTCTAATAACAAACCTAACAAAGTAACAATGGAATTCCTGCAAGACACTTTTTAACAACAGCTGGCATTACTTGAGCAAGACATAATAAATTGTGGACAGCATGATTCAGGCAGACACCACCGTCTGTGGCAGGAACTAGATAGAGACAGAGCTCTCTCACTGCCCTCGAGGCCCACAATTGATCACTTCCTGTGGCACGACTGACCACTGACACTTTGTCAGCTTCCTGGCAGCCCAATTGGATCCATACGCTGCTAACGTGGCCCCTGGATCACAGGTCAAACACGCACGTACACACCCACACCTTGTCTGAACACAGCCCCGCTTCATTGCTTTTTCCACGTCTTCATCGTCCGACATCCATAATGATAGTCCACGACCATTTCTCACAGCACGCTTTATCAAACACAGTCATTTGCGGCTGGAGTAAAGTGACACAAGGAGGCTCAGGGAATCGATTGGTCAATACTGGAGGAGTAATTGAAGCAGATTGTGACCCCTTTTGAGACTCATCTCAATAAGTGTAATTGTAAGTAACAAGAGGAGAGTGAGAAGGGAGTCAGAAAGTGAGTGGACCTGAGATAATTCCAGGAATCACGATGTTACTGTTTGTGATACGCAACGTTCTCATCTCAAAACCAGGGTGCTTATAGAGCAGGTTAAAAAAAGTGAAAGTGCCAAGGGAGCTGAACATTTACATTTTTCATGTTTAGAATTTAAATGTGTAAAACAATACTCCTTTTTATTTTTTCTCCAATTTAGTAGTTTTCACATTTGGAAAAAGAAACATTTTGTATAAAAGTACAGGGAAAAACAATGTACCTATTTAATCCCAGATATGAAGCTTGTTTTAATAAACGTAATGTTGCATTTAAGCTGCCAATTATTTTCTTGATTAATCGATAATGTTTCAGTCTATAGAATGTAAAAAAATTATGAATTTCCCAGAGCTCACATTGCTTCTTTTGTCCAACCAAAAGTTTCTTTTCTGTCATAAATAATGAAAAAAGTAGCAAATCCTCACATTTAAGAAGATGGAACCAGCAAATGTTTGACATTTTTTGCTTGAAAAATGCCTGAAACAATGAATCACTTATCAAAATAGCTGACAACTAGGTTCTTTTAGTTCAACTAATCCAAAAAAATGATCAATTGTTGCAGCTGAAATTGCATTTAACATCTTTTTGCAGTAAGTATGATGCTTCTAAATTCCCTCTGCTTAAACAACCAAAGTTGAAACTTTTCAAAATAATTTATTTCTCTGTGTTTACATACAGACACAACCAATGAATGGGCTAATTATCATACTAATAAAAAGAAAAGATCTTCTAATAAACAATATAAATACAAATTAACTTAGAATTTTAACAGCTTATATAATGAAATCACAGTACTCTACTTTTTTCATATTTATAAATGATCAAAGGGCTGGTTTAAGGTTGGTAAAGGGCTGGATTTGGACCATGTGTGGCCAGTTGAATAAGTCTGATTTGGAGTCACACCAGAAGAATAAACAGTAGAAAATGAGAAAGCTACATCAATTCAAAAAGGCCATGGAGGATATGTGACAGTATGCATCTGCTCTCTATTCTGATTTATGTATTTGTTATTGAAAGAGAGACAGGCCGACAGAAAGACCAGAGGAAGAGCAAGGAGGAGGTCACAGAGTTTTAGATGAGGACTGAAGCTATCGTGTTGCAGCAGCACCCACACTTCCTCCTTACTGTTATCTCAGCCCTTCTCTCTCATCCCACCTTAGACTGGGCCCGCCACTTGCACCAGGCACTCCGGCTCCTGCGGATAAGGAGGGAAAGAGGGAGACAGGAAGGACACCTGAGGGGAATCGATGCCTGAGATATCCGGGCTTTACTTACAGAGAGAGGAGGAGGGAGGAGAGAAGAGGAGAGGAGAGAGAAAGGGTTCAGGGAAAAGAAAATCAATATATCACTGGATTTTGTTGTTTTGATCTCTAAAATGATAGATTACTCAGTTTGTTGTTTGTTTAAGTCCAAATCGCGGTTCCTTCTGATATGATGTCATGGAGTCATGTGGAAAACACCACATGCATCCAGAGCTCACGGTATTCAGTGTCATTCAAACTATGGCCTAGATAAATGACATCACCATATTTTGTAGAGGCGGACATCACAAGACAGGGATGGAGACAGACAGAAACTTAAATTTTCTTCTTAAAAGGAAAAAAAAAAGAAAAAACGGAAGCGTTGGATTTGCATATTTTCACTTCCTTTTTGAGGAAATGTTCCAGAGCCCAAACCAAATAAACACCAGAGGAATTTGTATAGTGTTGCTTTCAACCTCACATTCTTCACATACTTTTACTGTTTCATGTCTAAAAAGTTTTTCTGACTTCTTGATGCTTTTCTGTGGTTAACAGATTAGTACTGTTTTTATGACTGTACAAAATAAATAGTATAAAGCTGAGTGTCAAGATACCAGATTTTTAAACTTTGGTACTATAGTAGTACATAAAAATGATATTTGATACCTCTTTCAATACATAACAAAAAGAAAAATATCCTAGGTACATAAAATAAGATTTTTTTTTAATTAACAACGTGAACACAGTACAGAAAAAGTCACTGAACACTGTCTGATTTAGCTGCAAACCAAATGTCAGGCAGGCCAATAAAGACTGAACTGAAATCTTGAGTAAGTACTTAAGTTTTTTTTTTTTCTTTTTCATTTTTCACATTAGACCACAGACACCGAAATTGAGGATTTTATCTTAAGGAATCTAGAGCTGCACAAATTAATTGAATAATCAAAACTATTAAATTAATCTGCAACTGTTTTGGTAATTGCTTAATTACTTGGATTTTTTTTTTTTTTTTTTAGAAAACACAGATGAACATTTTTCACCATTTTCATTTTCCTATAGACCAAAAAACTAATCTGTTAATTGAGAAAATAATTAATTGATTAATCAGTATTGAAAATAATAGTTAGTTAGGGCCCTAATGGAATCCCGTCTGAATATATGTTTTTTTATTTTTAGGTTTGAGGATAATAGTTTTCATAGTCAGTCAGTGATCACTCTAGGATTACTGCAGATTACAGTCAATCAAATGAGCCAAGCCTATTTCGTTCCTTGTTGATCCAACTTCTAAAAAGTGTGATTAAAGTTACAACATTGTATTTCTCCTTTTGCTGGCAACTCCCTAGAAACCAATCAAGGTCCCCTGTTGGTCCCTGGACCCTAGTTTGAAAACTACTGCCATGATGAATGGATATTGTACCATTTTTAAACATGTGGTATTGAAAAACTATCAAAGTATTGATACCTTTTACAACAATATTCAAAAGTTCATTAATGTGTACAAAACAGAAAATGGGTCAGTTGACCCTTCCTAAGTCCCGCCCCTTTTGCTCTGTGCTTCAGTAACAGTTGAGGAAACTTGGTCATGTTTGCAAAATGCTAGATAATGTTAGCAAAACATGAGCTAGTTCGCTAGCGTCAGATGAGAATATATGTTACTTGTACAAGTCCCCCAACAATGTCTTTTAACCAACTTCAAAAGGAATCCAAGTAAAGGAATTAGGAAAGGAGAAAGTTGACTGAGGTACCAAGCTTGCTTAACTGTTATTGGAGCACAGAGTATTAAGGGGCAGGATTTACGAAGGTTCAATCCCAGTTTCAGTCCAAAATAGCGATATAAAGTCAGTGTAAAATTCCCCCTGATTCTTAGATGTCTGCATATACACTTCACAGAGGAGTCCTCTTTGGAGTGGCACCACTCTGTGTGGCTGTCAACGCTACCTTGCCACCTACAGGGCTGCTCTGCCCCCCCAACCCCACCCCTGCCCTCCCTGCAGCAGTGGTATCACAGTGGGCACAGGGCCTAGCTCTCTCTGGGCGGCCACTTTGGGCTGCCACCCCCAGGCCCCGAAACACTTCCCCAGAGCAGGGGCAGAAGGACCAGGCCTCCCTGGCGTTGACTGGCTGCCCGGAGCTCTGGACAGTGGGCAGCAGTGTGTGAGCCCTGGCTCCAAGCCCCCCGACCACTCAGACCCTCTCCCAGCCTCGGGCACATGAAAGAGCCCCCTGTGCCATAAACTCATGGGCGGCACACAGAGAGCAGACTCTCTTGCAACTGCTAAGCACACACACAGATAGGCACACACCTACAGTACAAGATACATGCACAGGTGTGTGTGTGGCATAGAGACACAGCACTTTATGGTGTGTTTAATGTCTTGTTTGCAGCGTAGACAAATGCATGCTTGTAAATACATGTACACATCTAAAACACATGTATCTCTCTGGAGTCAGTCTTGGGGATCGACTAATTTGCTGCAATTGGCTCTAATTAGTGTTACCTCTCCAGCCAGTGCACTCAGTGGGCTTAATTTAGGATGACTTGTCTGTGCAAATCTGTGTGTATGCGTGTGTGTGTGTTTGTGTGGAACATGTGGTTTCCAAGGGGGAAGGGACCCAGGGCCAAAGGTTAAACATGGATCAGGTCATCAGCGACAGGAAGTAAAACAACAGGATCTCCCAACTCCCACAAACAACACTCAAACCAACACATACCAGAAGATAAAAGAATACACGTTTTTATGTCTTCATGCATACGCTGCGTCTCTTCCCTCGCCATGCAGAGCTTCAGCTGAAATAAGGGCTCTTTTTGTTTCTACGACAAAGCATTCTTCTCTCCAATCAACAGCACTGGGGTGAGAAAATGTGCAAGTGAAATTAACAGCAGGAAAATAATGAGGCCCACAGGGTAGCTAGTCACCCCTGCACCCCTCCTCTAATTCCCTGTTTCCCACCTTCTACCATTTCCTTCTTTTACCACAGCGAGTGGCACTCCTCGTTGTCATATGTTCAGCACTGCAAGACCTCACCTGAAAAGGGCTCACTAAGCTCTCACCTTCTCCCCTTCCGTATTTTTATTCTCTTTTGCCTCCTCAACTTATTTCTTGTTTCGTGTTTCTCATTCGCATGTTCTTCACATGGTTCGTTTTGCTCTCTCACCTCTCTCTCGTAATTTTCACTTGCTAGAAAAGTTTTGATGGTGTGTCTAGCTTTTTCTCTTTTGTTTCCTTTGTCGGCTATAGTGCTCGTTATGTCAGGCTTTTAATTTTCAAATAAAAATCTGTTTATTTATCAGGGCTTATTTTGAACATTAAAAAAAATAGTGAAATTGGATGAAAAATTGTCAAAATAGGCTGCACAATTAATGGCAAAACTGACGGGATCAAATATATGGACAAGTGCAATATCCAAATCGCAGAAGCTGCAATTTCTTGATCAAGGTAAAATGTATGTACAATGAAGTACTGTAGTACTGCAGTGGTGCTGTGGCTTACAAATCCTGTTCACTCTTATGATATGTAAAATATGTATATAAATATGTTAATGTACAAATGTTACATCATCATGAAAAAATAAAATCATTCCCACTTAACGTAAATCATATCCAAATATTTTATCATATTGTGCATTATATTAGTTCAAAGTTATATGTAAAAATCAGACTATACTTAAAACATATTCTTGCTGTGTGTTTGTTGTGTGGTGATAAACAATGTTTTGCTTTTTTAAAAATTACTTTGAGGGACTGGCTCATAATCTCATTTACATCTTTCCATATTTCTTATCACTTTTCACTGCTAGAATCAAATTCTGAGCTGTGCTTGTAATAAGAAGACTCCATTTAGTGAAAAGTGGAGTTAATATCATCTTAGTGTTGTAGCAGAAATGCCTAAAACAATTACAAAGTGCTGAAAATTATTACATTACTGAAATATTACTCAACTACAGGTAAAACTACTGGTGTTAAAAAATACTGAAAAGTAAAAAAAATCTCAAAAACTACTCAAAGTATTAGTTACTTTTAAACAGTTGATCTTTGATACATTATCAGTAGCAGGCAATTAATTGAAAGAAGTTTCTGTTTCTCCAAATCTTCGGGTCTTAAGTCTAAACGAGCTGCTCTCATCAATGGTCATGATCACCTTCCCAGTCCTTTGCCTGCAGCATTGTTTTTTTTTTCCATCTGTGTGTCACAGCTTTCACTGGCAAATTTAACCTTACTGGCTACAAAAATGCAAATGAAAGATTTGGGTATTAATGCAAATTGTAGGCATACTCACTAGTGTACTATGTAGATGACATAATGTAACAAATAATTCAGTTTAAACCAGTGGTTGTTATTATTATCATTATTAGTATTATTTTCATCGTAATACATTTCATAAAAGGCCTCAACAAACAATATTTTAGTTTTTAAATCTAAAGTAGGTCATAGGCTACTAAATCAAACGATCTATAATCTTAATGAATATGTATGTATATATAATCTTCCTCCTGGCAGTCAAGCGTGCGTCACCCATTAAAGATCTCCCTCCACATTTCTCTTTCGACAAAATTGAGAACCCTTGTCCTTGGTTTAAACCAATTGGCTACTTTTTTCCCCCTAAAAAATGGTGAAAAGTGAAACAATGTGCCTTACAGTAAGTATACAAAGTCAGCCTTAGTGCCACAGCACAAGTTAATCCACCTCAAGTGAATGACAACAAAGTTATTTTTGTCATTCCGGCCACTAACTTCGGCCTTGTACTGTAACATCCACTTTTTTTTTTTCAGTCAGTGGGTATATCCTTTTCCAGTTGCGGTTTTTCAGCATAAACAGGAGCACAGAGAGAAGGAGCCCAGCCAGCTATTACAGTGCTGTCCTGAAATGTAATTACAAGCTCTGGTAAGACGAACAATCCAAACTGACGTGTATTTTAAGACACCTATAACTAAAATTGGCATAATTAAGACACCGTTCAATCAGTTCTACAGGTTTTTACTGCTCAAAGTGGACACTTTCGCTTCAGACGCTGAATGAAGAAATGTTTGGAGTCTGCTGCCTCCTGTTCCTACTGTATAATGAAGGCGCCCTGAAAAAGGATGATAAGTGGCGTTTTGAGGAGATAGAAGAGCATAGCATATATTAGAGGTGGGACAAAGCCTCTTTTGTCGTAATGCCCCTCTTAACAGCTTCTTTGGCTGCTAGGCAGAGTTCAGGCCCAGGTCTTGGGCTCCTCTTATTCCTTTTGCGTAAGCCCGTGTCTTCCTGCTTGGCCTCTGACAATGGGATAAGTGTTTGTCTCAAGACCAATCGTGCTGCTCCATAGCTGACTGACATTTATGTGTGTGCGTGCTTGCGTGTTGTGTGTCCCCGCATGGCCATGTTTGGTTTGCTAACCAGCAGTTTTTGGTGCCTGTCTCTCCACTCCTCCTCTTCCTCCACCTCCTCCTCCCCCAGGGAAGCAGGCAGGAGGTGGGAAGCAGAAGCGAAGCCATTGTGAAGGGGAAGCCACTGGCCTCTTCCTGTTATGAGAGGAAATGCATACAAATGTGCTTCCTGTGCGTCCGCCCCCTCTCTTCTCCCTCCTCCTCCTCCTCCCTCCCTCCCTCCCCTCTTTCTCTCTCCCCTCTCACCCATGTGGCGGAGAATCAGCCACTGTCCCTCCTTTATATTCATCCCCTCTGTTTATCCTGGGCGTTTTTCTACTTTTTTTGCCAGAGGAAATGTAACTAATAATTTTATTTCATTATTTTTTTTTTAATTGGTCATTTTCCAGTGATAGCATACATATAATTACATAGAACACACAAACAGACACGTGCAGAAGAAGAAAAAAGAAAGAAAAGCAGAAATGAATTAAAAAGGGTTGAAACAAAAATTACAAAAGAGAGGCATAAGCTTTGGAAATGTGGTGATATATTCAGGTGTTTTACAAGGGGGTGTGTCTGAATGCATTTGTGTGTGCATGTGACTGAATCTCTCTTGGGATGGGGTTGTGGAGGTGGATAGGGGTGAATGAATAGGGTGGGTGTAAGACTGAACGATTAATGGAAATATTATTGAACTTCCAATATGGCCAAGTGCAATATCCAAATCACAGGAGCTGTAGGTTTTTTGGTAAATGCAGAATGTGTCACAACTTACCATTAGCCCATAAATGAAGCATTGTGGTGCTGCAGAGATCTCCCGGCCTTGAAATTTTATTCTCAAGACGTAACCAAACATGTTTATTTGTCAGTGTTTGGTTGTACATTCAGTACATTCAGTTAAATTACTAGTTTAACTACAATTTGCAGTAGTTGGGTGGTAGTTTACCTACATTTAAATCTCAGTAACTTTTTCAGCAGTTAAGTACTTTAGGTCATGTTGCTTAGGTACTTAATTACAAACTGCAACTACAATTTTCAAATCGTAGGTGGAGGTGCAATATTTGTTAAAAGCAAAATATGTGTTAAAATGGCATTATAAATTAAGTCCTGACCTACACATCATGTTCTACGGATTTAAGAAAACATCTTCATTTGGTGCAGATCCTCATAAAAATCATATTATAGTCATTTAAAAATTATCATATCCCAAGTCATATTGTGAGTGCAGTCAAAATAATTGCAATTAAATTTTTTTGATATTGTTCAGCCCTACATTATGGTACAGTGCCACAGCTCATTGGTCATGGCTGTCATTTAATGTCAACCATGACTAGTGACAGCGATTTTAATCAAACTGGAGGCTGTTTGATTGAACCTGTGGTTGTGCAACCAAGATGTCTGCAACTGGATACTATGAAGTTCCACAGAAACTTTAAATTTTTCCAGTTATACCTCAACAATTGCTCCCTATCCTCTCCTTCAAACACACCTGCACTTCATTCAGTGTCAGTTCAGTTGTACCTTTGTGTAATAACATGAGAGTCCAGACACAGACTGTGATAATTTCCCATCATACATACATACATCCTGAGAGTAGTTTTAGTTTAACAAGCTACATTTTTTAAGAGTGGTTAAGATGTACTACTAGATGTACTACTACTACTGTCATTGTGAAGTAGCTAGTAGTTGAGGAAATTATTATTAAAAAACAGTTTCCCAGCAAAAATCACATCAGTGGAAATGAATGCAAACTTTGTGTTCACACTTAAATCGTGACTCATATTGCAATCTCATTATCTGTCAAAATAATTTCAATATGATGTTTTTGCATATGGTTCAGCTCTAAAGTACCATTTTTTTTTCACTATGCTCACACCTATGAGTGAGTGCCCATTCTGTGTAATTGAAAGTATTACTAGAAAACAGCATGGACAGAGGCATTTGTGTGCATACAGTTAGTTAATGTAGGATGATTGGAGGGTTTGGGTGTTTTGGTCTCTTTCACAAAGTTAAAGAAAGGAGCCAAAATTGTGTGTGTTGTATTTTATTGTCTTCATGAGCTTTCCTATGACTGGATAATCTTCGAGAAGGTTAAACTAATAATGTGAAATTTGGTTGGTGTTGATAGTTTACAGTGTTTTCAAACACAAATACTCAAAGTGACTTTGAGACAGAGAGCCCAGCATTACAACAGTTTGTGAAATAGTCACAAAATGTAATCTACAGATTTGTGTACATTGACGCGAATAGTCAAAACTTTTCATAACAATCAGTACAACTTTCAAAGCAATGAGGACTAACACAGCTTAAATATCCAAGAAAGTCTGTGTCGTGAGTCGTGGGTTGGGTCAAACACAGGACTTTCATATAGGAGAATCGGTTTGGGCCCCTGTGTGAAACCAGTAGTTAATATCGATTATTTTAAGGGAGAAGTTATTTTAACCAAAGTACTTTTGTTGCCTAAACCTTCCCAAGACCCAAGTGTAACCTGACAACAAAGTGACAATGATGGATAACACATTAATTTGAAAGTTTTGCTGTGTGTCACAAAAAAGGGAAAATTCGTATACACAGATCTCTCAGATTAAGTTTTTTGACTTTTTTATGAACTGTTGTGAGATTGTGTAGGATGTTCAGGCCAGACATTCTTGAAGATTCATTGTTGCATATGCAGAACTACAATTCATATGTGTTGCTTGAGTTTTTTGAGAGCTGTCCTCATAAACACATCTTGCATCTTTATTTTTTTTTTTACGAGAAATGTGTGTGTTGGGTTGAGAATTTTAGCCTCCAACCACTTCACAGAGACTGTCTTAGAAGCACACAATGACAGCTTGAAACTTAAGTGTCTCATTATGCCATGATGGTCCCCAAAATTTCCCTGTGTGTGCATGTTTATGTGTGTGAAGATAGGTTTCACACCATGGTGACCAATTTACTGTGAAAAGACACAGTCGGGTTCACACTCACACACTTACACTGGTCCCTTTCACCAGCACGCACAGTTGCAAATGTGCTGTAACGTCATGCTCTCTGTTATTAACATAGTGGTGTGTCTAACAGCTGCCACTGACCAAGGAAACAAAAATTACACCCACACTGACATACGGGTGGTTTTTACAATGAGTCTTTTGGTTTAACAACAAAGATAGAGGCTTCATTCAGTGATAGAAATAGATATTGTTACTCAACTGGCGATATAGACATCATATTGCAGTATAAATAACTGTGATTTCTGCACAGTAATAATTAGCTCCCTCGTATGCAAAATCTTTAAATAATGGCATATATTAAAACTTTTAATGGTCATAAGTTCATTATTATAATATTTAGTTATTTTATCAAGATAGACTATAACCTTTTCACTAATGTACAACTATCTGTACATGTTTATAGATCAGTTGTGCCATTCACATCGTCTGCGAGTGCAGAGCAATGGGCCCTCAAAGACAAGTCTAGCGCACTAGTTTACAGCTGCTGTGTGGGCCGGGAGAGCTGTTTTTGAGCTTGCACAGGAAAGGCAAGTGGTGACATCACCAGCTTGAATGTTGATGGGCCAACAGGGTCACATGATGGCATCATGTGAAGCCATGAAGTCACGACAGAGTCACCTCAAGCAGTGAAACTGAATACTGAACATAAAAATTGCATAGCTGAAATACAAATTAGCACATCCCACATGATGTTTGCACCGGTATTTACCATCAAGACGGCCTTCATGTGCAAGCCAACTGTCTTTTAAAATGTGTGTGTGTGTGCTTGCTCTGCTCTGTATAGATATGCGGGTGTATTTATGGGTGTATGTGCATAGTGTTGGTAATTTATGTGATTTGGAGGTAGCAGGTTGTACGTGTCAGATTGAGATGTGGGGGTGCGGTGTGATATTTATGTAAGTGTTATTGTTTGGTCAGTTAAGGCTTTTCATAATCACACTCATTCTCTTCCTGTGGTGTTGTTAAAGTCAGTCAATGTGTGAATCTTAATATGTGGGAAACGGCACGCACAGTTCCTCATTTAAAGTGTGAGGCTCAAGACAACTTTGATTGGATTCTGCTTTTCTTCTCTACATGTTGAAATGAGAAGCAGCGAATGAGTATCTTCCAAGTTTCTCGTTACCTTATACTCAGAATGAGGGGTTCCAAAGAGGTTCCTCTTGACGGCAGAGGTTTTACATAGAACCATTTGCTTCTGAAGAATCCCTTTTTGAGAAATGGTTTGTCAGGGGTTCTTTGTAAGACTGAGGGTTCCATTAAGAACCCCTTTCAAGACATTGTTCTTCAATGATTGTTGAAATCCTTGAAGAACTCTTTCATCAAGGGTTCCTGTACAATAATTTAAAAGAGTTTTTGAGAGAACCCTCTGCGTTCTAGAGAAAACCCTTGGATTATGAAAAGGTTCTCAGTAGAAGTGAGTGTGTTCTCGATAAAATCCTTGGAATATAAAAAGTTCCTCTGTAGCCACCCCCTGGTTGAGTCCTAGATAAAACTCTTGGATTATAAAAAGATTCTCTGTAAAAACCCTGGGTGGGTTCTTGTTAGCACTTTTAGAATGTTCAAGAACCTAACTTCGAATCATTCTGAGCATTTCCACCAGCAGTGAACTGGCCCTGCTGGAACCAAACAATAGCAGGCTTTCCTTGGGGACCCTTGATTACAGTGGATGCACTGAAAACCGGTTCCCAGAATCTTGAACAAAGCCAGTTCAAGAACCAGAACTTATTTGGTTGAAAATGGGCCAGAGAGGATTCTGGGTAGAGCATGACACTATGGACTGTTCTCTGTACAACCTCTCTCAGGAGCTTTTGAATTTCACTGATGGTTCTCGTTATAACTCTTTATGTTGGGTTCTAGGTAGAACTCTCTTAAAAGGATCCAAGTGGAACTTTTAGAAAAGGCTCTTCCAGGAAACAAAAAGGGTTCTCCTGTGAGGACAAGCCGAAGAACCCTTCATGGTTCTAGTTATCACTTTTATTTCCAAGAGTGTGCACTGCCGAGTGGTCCAGTGATATGTTACCCAGCTTGTCAAACGTCCCCCTTTGAGACTAGCAGCTGTGGACCTCTGGGACTCCCACCCAGTCCACTGCGTGTGCCACGTGCCACCTTTTGAAACATTAATGGCCCCAGCAGAGTGTGTGACTGAGTGAGTGGGTGATAACGGAGCTGGGCCGGCAGCTAGCTGTGTCCTGCGTTTGCCCCTGGTGCCCCTTGCATCGAAACACCAGGGGAAGACAACACTCTACATGTCCTGTTCCTGAACAGTCTGCTTTGACCTCGTGTCCTACAGTCCTGTCATCGTATTTACTCGCTCATGTGCGATTTGTACTGTAGCTCGGCTGTTGTAAGGCTGACAGACTACTTTAGCGTGCGTACATTTCAGTTTTGGGTGCTAGAGCTCAGAGTGGATAGGATATGACAATTAATCTTATTGTCACAAGATACCTTTGATCTTACAGCGTTAAAAATGAGGCTTGTTTTTTCCACGTTTCCGTATGACTGTGTAAATGTCAGCATGGTATTTAGAGCCCAGGGGAGCTTTTTTTGCCTCATGCCATTGGTGAATCAGATGAGTGTTTGTGCCGAGGCACAGAACCTGACATCGCACACACCAGTTTGTACGGAGTTTGAACGCCTTGTCTCTGGTTTCAGTTGTCTGACACACAGCTCGGCGTGACGCAGTGACATCACTGGAAAACTTTTAGGTGGGGAAGCTGGTCCAAGATACAGCGGTTCATGTAAGGTTTTCAGTCGAGAGGGAGACAGAGAGAAAGACGGGGTGGATGTGAGAGATAGTTTGATATTCGGTTTCCCTGGTTCATCCTGGGAGATATGATTTCAGGAAATCCAAACCTATCTATCAATATCCATTGAACCCTATCTCCTCTTTCAGACCTCAGAGTTGTAAAGTGAAAATGTGAAGGGCAATGCATGATAGATTTATGCCACAAATCTATTCATGTATTTCCCTGATCAACCACACACAGAGATCCCAACTTTAATGTACCAGTGTGGAAGATTGGATCCATCGGGAGAATATGACAGTAATGAAATATAATATTCATAACTATGTTTTCATCAGTGTATAATCACATGGAAATAAAAATGGTTTTGTTTTCATCACTTTGGAACGAGGCCTTTATATCTGCAGAAGGAGCAGGCCGTCTTTCAGGGAGGCCACCATGTCGAACCCCCATTTTTCTACTGAAACTACAAAGATTATTCATCTAATCAGTTAGTTCTCAACTATTAAATTGATCGACAACCGTTGCCCAACTGATACTGGACTTTTGGAGCTGATAATGATAAGTTTAAAAATACAATAAATAAATAAGATATCGATATTTATTTTGCAGTGATCCCTCAAATGCCTGCAACATTTGTAACAAAGATATGTAATAGAGGCAGGATGATTTTTTACAGTTTGATAATAAACTTTATTATCCAAAGTTACATCAGGTCACTGAAACAGTAAACCTAAACTGGTATTTTTAGTAATTATAAATAATAAAAAAAACTCTAAAACTATAAATAATTTTGAATTATGTTCACTCAAAAAATGTTTTCATATTGGCACATTTCAGACAACATATACACTGATACTTATATAGACCGATATAACAAATAGATTAATTGATAAAATAATCAACAGATTATTTGACAGTGAAAATAATCATTATTTGCAGCCCAAGTTTCCACATCAGCCCAGAATGGACAAACCAAACACTGACTCGAGATACAGACTTTTTGCATTTTCAAGGCCACCGTAGGTTCTTCTACATGCTTGGAAGGGGAGGGTGAAGTGAGCAGCATTCAGTTGGTTGCAGTCTACAAGCTCACCACTAGATGTGTGATGCCTCCTCACTGTCTTGGAGGTTGCCCTGGCCAACCTCATCGGGAAATTGGCTGACAAGGGAGGGCCATTTGCTGATGGAGCTCACTTAGACCTTTGAGCTTAAAAGCTGGGCCCTTTGTTCACTATGCCTCTTCCTTCCTACAGCTAGCATCCAGCCTGCATAACTGTCTTATTGTTTGCCTTATGATTTGTATTAACCTTGTTTTTAAGGAAAACTCTTGCGTGGACTCCCTTCTTGTCACGTTCGTTGAGCCTGTTTGTGATAAACATGGTCTCATCCGGAGTGCCACTAATCCCACACACTGGTCCTTTAAAGGGGTTGTAAGAGTTTACATAGCCTGCAGTTATAGTCTTAATTCTTGTATTCAGAGCATGTTTAACTGAGTGTTGGGAGGTTTTCATTCTGTATTTTTTGGCCCACTTAAGTGTCAGAAGAGAATAGACAAACATGCAGTTAATCAACAAACTGAGATCATTAGCTACCAGCTGGGCACAGTCCTGGCAGTATTTCCTCTCTGTAAAAAGCTTTGTCGATACAGATCTCCAATGTAAATAATACACACAGTCACAGAAGAAGAAAATAAAAGAAAGTTCAAGACAAAAAAAAAGCAGTGTTATTCAGAGAAGGAAGCTGGCAGTGGCACATTTTTCTCTTTTTTCCCCATACAGCCAAAGAGCTTACACACACATGGCTTGGAAAAGAAACCAGGTGCAGCTCACTGGAATTAACTCACTTTCACTGCTCTAGTTTTGATCCAAACAATAGAGGAATAGAGGCTGTTCTATTTTGACAATGTGGGCACTTGTATGCGCGTGTTATTAAAGGTACCAGTCTTGGGCCTCATACACACACATGTGCACACGCTCGCACATACCCACAAACAGAGGGAGAGAAAAAAGGCCCCATTAGAGAAGACAATTTTTGTGGTTTAAGTTGAGTGCATTGTCACTATTTGAGCACACACAAACAGCTTCAAGCACAGGCAGGGAACCCATCCGTTATTTATATCAATAGCTTGTTATTCACTATGAGAGGCGGTTAATTGGGCAACACAACTGAACAACGTGTGTTAATGTCACTGTGAGAAAATAGTATGCCTCAGCTTTTTTTGGGAGATTAAAATAGTTATATGTATGTGCATTTCTTTTCTGTAAATGCGGGAGTGAGAGCGCAACCGCACTCAGGCATTATGAAAGGGACGATTTAACGTGACATATGTTCCATGATGAACCTCTGCTCACTTTGATGTACAAGCAATAACTGATCTTCTTTACCGTTATCTGTCTGAGACAGAGTGTTTTCAGTTCCTTAAATGTACACCCAGCTTCTTTTTTTTTTTCTTTTTTCCTGGTATAGTGGATGGACTGTTACAGTCAGGCGATGGTGAAGCTTCAGTAAATTCACTTTCCTTTAATTCTGTTTCTCTGAGAAACGCTCCTTTTAAAAAGGAAAAGTTAATATGCCAGATTCCTGTTCACTCCCTCATTACAAACTGAATGTGTCGAAGGTGGGGATCTTTTTTGCTATAATTAAATAATTACTGCAAAAAGAAGATGGTTGATTTGATTATGCGGGTGCCAGATAGGGCTGCAACTAACGCTTATTTTCATTTAGAGCGGCAATGATTAATCACTTATACCATTATTAATCAACTATTAAATTAATCAGAAACTATTTTGACAACTGATTAATCCATTGAGTCATTTTTGATAAAATAAATTCTCTGATTTCAGCTTCTCAAATGTGAATATTTTCTGTTTCCTTTACTTCAGTGTCACAGGATACTGTTCATCTTTGGGCTGTCTCGCATCTTGCACCTTAAGAAATAATGATCAACATTTTTCACCATTTTCTGACATTTTACAAACCAAACAGCTAATGGAGAAAATCATCAGATAAATCAATTATGAAAATGGTTGTTAGTCACAGCACTATTTTCATTGTTGATTAATTTGTCTAATTTTCTCAATTAATCAATTTGTTGTTTTGTCTATAAAATGTCAAAAATGGTCACAATTGTCTCCCAAAGCCCACAATGAAATCCTCAAATCCTCAAATGCAAAGATATTCAGCTTACTGACACAAAAGTGTAAAGAAGCCAGAAAATATTCACATTTAAGAAACTGAAATCAGAGATTTTTTTACTTTTTTTCTTAAAACATTACTCAAATCATTTTATCAATTATCAAAATACTTGCAGATTCATTTTCATAATCTATTAATAATGGATTAATTGATTAATTGCTGCAGCTGTTGTGCCGATTTAGTTCAGCTGCACTGTATGCGTGCACACAAATCTGCAGTTCCTCACTGTGGATAGAAATTATTTATACATTGTTCTCGCCTCTTCTAGTCATCATCCTAATTTCTTCTCCTCCTGTTATTTTTTTTTTTACCTAGGTGACATTTACAAAGCGAAAGTTTGGCCTGATGAAGAAGGCGTATGAGCTGAGTGTGCTGTGTGACTGTGAGATTGCCCTGATCATCTTCAACAGCACCAACAAGCTGTTCCAGTACGCCAGCACAGACATGGACAAGGTCCTGCTTAAATACACCGAGTACAACGAGCCCCACGAGAGCAGGACCAACTCTGATATTGTGGAGGTAAGTTACAAGGAAACACAGACGGCACATATGCATGTGCGCACAGATGCGCGGGAGCATGCACAGACGCACGCACACTCATGCAAACACACAGAAACGCACAAGCAGACAGATGGTTACAGCATTTGTGACTCATTCAGCAACCCTTACTTCTCTCTTTTGGTCTTCACACCTAACATAGTGTAAGAAATAATTGCTCCCATAGTTTGTCAGTCTGCTCAGTCTCAATATCAATCACTTTTAAAAATGGTATTTTAAGACTCACTCACTCACTCACTCATTAATTAAAGAAAATATGTTTATTTTAATTGCTTCCTTGAGTTGTGTGTACTTTGTAACAATAAAGTGGCATCCTATCATTGATCTGGACCTTTCAGACTGTCCCCTGTGGTGTGTAATCACCAGCCCCTGCCCCTCTGGTGTCTTGTCACCATTGATGTGCCTCTTAGACGAGGATGTTGATCTGACTTGCTTTGGACACATGTCGCTCGTGTGGCTCAAGGCGATGTTAAACAGCGCTGTCAGGCCAGCCAGTAGGCAGGTAGATAAAGCAGGAAATGACGCCAGCACCCTCCAGGATCCTTAAGCTCTCAACATGAACCTGTTATGCAACCTTCACACTGGAGCTCTCACAAACGTGGTGGGCCAAACACGTAGACATGCATGCATTCATGCAGAGTTTATCCCTTTCTCTTGCGCACACGCTTTTACACTCACACCATGCTTGCTGATTAAAGTAATGTTGAATAAATTTTCTTTTCAGATGTAAGAAAATGTCACATACAGTATATTCAGTTCTTTGTGTGCTTGTTACATGGATCCTTTAGAGCAATAGGATGCATATATGGTGTTAAATATGCAAATCCAGATGGCATTTTTCATTCCTGCATCATTACATGAAATATACAATTCTTGATGTCAAATACATTTCATACATGTTCGTCAGTAATTCAACATTAAAATATTGTTTGTTTTTCATGGTTCATACTCTGCAGACATATCACAATTCAAACACAAGTGGAACAATTATTAGAGATATGGCCTAGTTTTTGAAGTATTTTAGATGAAGTCTGTATTTTCATTTATTCTGTATGTAGACTATGGTAGATACAGCATCTATAATATTTGGATAGTAGATATTAGAGATAATTTGTATTGTTTATGCTCAGTTTGTAATTCAACAGCCACTTGCTGGCAGCATAATGTTAACTTGTTAGATCATCTTAGTCACAAGTCATGCACAACACTGGAGCTGCAGCGGGTAGTCGAATAATCAATAAAGACAATAAATTGACAGCTATTTTGATAATTGGTGAATTATTTAAGTCATTTTTCAAGCAAATATCTCAAACATTTGCTGGTTTCAGCTTCTTAAATGTAATGATTTGCTGCTTTTCTTTGTCATTTATGATAGTACATGAAGAGTCTTTGGGTTTTTGACTGTTGGTTGGACAAAAACAGCAATTTGAAGATCACTTTGGGCTCTAGGAAACTGTGATTTTTCATAATTTTTCTGACATTTCATAGACTTAATGTATTAATCGTGAAAATAATCTGCAGATTAATTGATAATGAAAAGAATCATTAGTTGCAGCCCTGCACAACGCAGCAAGTCTGTCGTGTGCTCAGGGTTTAAAAAAGACCATAAGGAAAAGTGGGGAGCAGCGAGATGCAATACCTTTAGCACTCGTGCACCTATAAAGCTGGCTGGCCAGTCTAACACTGAATCAAACAGCATGGGACGTGTTTTTATCTTTTCATATGGGTGTTGCTGGGCTTGTTGCCCGGATGGTCAGGCCCACCGGGAACACTCCTGCTATTCCAGATGGCACTATGCACCTGGCTACAAACCTTTTGAATTTACAGACATTGATATCAATTGTCTTCTGCTTTGGAAGATATTTTGCCTTACATTACCCCCATCTTTTATACGATTACCTCTTCAGTCATATCATGTTGAAGGTAAAGAAAGCAAAACAACATAAATAAATGCATCACCATTTCCTTTTGGTGCCGTCAAATATGTAGTGTGTTAATGTAGCCCATACATCAAGGGATACAACAGCACTCAACATATGGCTGACCTTAATGATGAAAACAAAGAGAATGGACTGGGTGCATTAACATGGGCAGTGTTTAGAGGCACAGATAAATCCACTAGACACAGAAATAACAGCTTATTCTTTTTTGCAATATGTATGTGCTCTTATTCCCTTCCTATAATTCATATTATTGAGCCTTCTTTAAATTATTAATGTGACTGAGGTTTTAACTTTCTTTTTAAAAACACATCACTTTTGTCATGGTTATATTATGTTGTGCAACTCTTAAACATTAAATAATCAGTAAAGCTGTTTACATATAGGCTGTGTCTTCAAAGCTTAGTTTAAGTCTTATTAGAAATAAATATGAATTGCCACCGTTTGTGTGAAATTAATCGTATCCAAGTATATCAGAAGGGATAAAAAATAATCCTCTGTGCATTATATCATTTACATTAACCCATTTAGCATCCACTCATATCCTTAGTGTGCCTACAAGCACTGATATCTTTTATGCACCAAGCCCTTCAGCCACTGTACAGTCAGTGTATTACCCGGCCCAAGCTCAACCCATGAAGAGAGCTGTCACATGTTTCAGCAAGTGCCTGTGACGAGAGCTCCCTGCTTTGAAGCTCTCTCTTTAACTGTGTCTCCATTAGAGAGCAGAGGATGGCTAACGTGTAAACAGCCGTGTCAGGGGAAGACGCTAAAGAGCCTAGTGGGGGAGAGTGCTGCGGAGTACTACCTACACTGTGATCCCTGGAGGACTCTGAGCGACTCGCAGCGGGAGAAATCGATCTGAAGAGGCCTTCAGCCTTAGCTGCGGCGTGCTAACGGGATTGGCCACAGGGCTGACACTAGCACGTTTAGCATGGGCGAGAGGGGGAGGAGGGAGCAAGGGGGAACTGGGGGCTGGATCTCTCCCGCCGAGCCTTGTGTGCCGCTGCTAGGCTACGTCACAGGTGCAGGAACGTGGGTGGGTCCTTGAGTTTTAGGGGGGGTGAAGTGGACTTCCTGTTGATATGGCAGGATGATGAGTAGGAGGTCAAGAACAAGATGAATGGCTGGATTTAGGGGTGTAAACTAAATCCTCAATAGTTCCCCCTCAGAGGAACAGTACGACCTCAAATATGACATCTGATACGTGACATATTTAATCTCAAATTTGTAGAGAGCTTTCGTCTTTAGAAGTATACAAAATGCGTGCATCTCTCTCCCTCTGTTGCTGCTTTGCCTGAAGGTGTAGTGGGAGGAGAGACAGAGGTAGGGGAGCGGAGCTCAGAGTGTGGGCGGCTGGCATAGAGGCCTGCTACATTAGCAATAAAGCTCTATGTAATTAGCATGTCTTTGGTTGATAATTAGCGTTGTTGAGAGAGTGGCACTGAGAGTGTTGCACAGCCTCTCTAGCTACAGCATGTTTACAAGAGGCTGGAGGGCTTTTTTCTCTCTCTCTCACTCTTTTTTTCTTTTTTTATCCATTTTTTTCATTGAACATACATACTTAAAAAAGATTTTTTTGCGTTATGTTGAAGCTATGTATGGGTCAATCGGTATATGTATGTGAGAGACAGAAATAGGGAGATAGAAAGAGAGGGAGAAAGAGAGATGGAGAGGAGTGGTAAAGAAGGTCTTGATGACTCACTTGAAAACAGTCTCAGCTGGGAATGACACTTCCACAAATATCTGCGAAAGCAAAAGACCAAGAAACCAAAGCTAACCCTCCTCTGAGCACAAGTTGTAAAACAAAAGAAGCATTGCTAATCAAAATGGCTACAAGTTATTATTGTAACATTCACAATGCGTGACACGCAGAAACCTATAATAATCACATAAATACACTGGTAATTTGAAACAAACTGAGCACATTTGATCCCAAACCACATGTGCTGCCATACAGGATACAGTGTAGGATTGCACAATATGATAAAAAAAAAATATTCCAATTATTTTTGACAGATATTGCGATTGTAGTAATTCACCATTAATGGGAATGATCATTTTGATCTCTAATTTCCACATTAAAAAAATTAAATCATGTTGATCAGACATTTTTGGGGCTTGTACCAAAAAAACATGTTTTCTTACATCTGGAAAGCAAGATTTGAAGGCCAGGACATTCTGCACCACAGCCCTAATACAGTGGTATCTAAACTTGCAGACACTCCCCCCAGGAGACTGTAATAAAACATGTACAGTGCTATCAGCTGCTACCTAAACAAGTGGGGAGGTCTACTTAATTAATGCTAATTGTTCAAAGAGACATCTAAGCACATCTCGGCTCTCGTAGCTTGATGAAAGCAAACACGGAGGCAGATCCTCCATCACTGGATGTCCAAGTGTGTCGTCCTGGCAGGTCTACAGTACACTCCGAGTCTGGCTCCAGATAAAACAGTCAAACATGCAGATAGATTTCCTATACTCGCTGTCTGCCAGGACGGTTTCCTGGACATGTGAACGGCATTAGAGGAGAAACGGGAAGACGCGTTGGGAAATGACAAGAGCATAGATCCATCTCTCCTTTTTTCCTTTCTTTTTTTAAAATTCCTGCTTAAGAATAATCACTTTGAGCTCTTATTGGTGATTTATTATGCCGGTATGGGGGTTGTTAATTGCAATAGCACATGAAAGAATCCTTTCTTTCCCCTCCCGATGATTGCAGCCTAAACCTAAGCAGCGCTGGCTGGTTCTTGCTGTGATTGAATGGCCCCAAATCCAACAACACACTTGGGCAGTGCCAAATCCCTCTTCCACAATGTGTTTGTTTTCCCCTCTGTTGAAACAAAGAACACAGGTTTGTGAAACAACTAAAGGGTTAGCAAGTAAGCTGTGATAGGGAGCTTTATCCCCTCAATACCTCTGAATAAACTTGAGTGGAAGGAGGTAAGGAAGCTATGATAATTGTTAGAGATGAGACTGATCTGATCCAATATTAGGACCCGATATTGACATAAAGCATTCATCAGGTATCAGACTTGCGAAACCTGTTCACATTGCGATCTAAATTCGGCAGCGTGTTTGCCATGTGTTTGCCACATCTCTGTCATGGGTTTTGTTTATTTGAATATTGCTTTTCAACATGAGCCACCATAAACCACCATGTTCTGAACAAACACATTACAAACAGTAACATTTGCATTTTGAAACATAAAATTGCAAATTTAAACTCTCAGCAATGCATCCTAGGAAATTATGCAAATCGGGGCCATCTCTCAGTTAATCAGCTGTACACGTGAATGTCACATGCCAGAATCCTACAGTGCCCGACAATGGTTGAAGGATGCCATTACACAAGTTACATTACACAAACCACACAAGCTTTCCAGACTGAGGCTCAATTTCAGCCTCATGTGATCTTACTACTACAACTAGTGCTACCACTAATAATAATAATCATAATATAAATATCAAGGGAAAAAGGCAGATCAGATTAATCCACAATGAAAATAATTGTTAGTTGCAGCTATTGTGGTCGTATGAACAGACATAAAAGTATGTTTTGCCTGTGCTCGCAATGGCTGCACTGCATGTGTGTGTACATACACGGTGACAATTGGCTCGAACCCTGCAGAGCTGACGGCATTGTGATGACCTCAGCCAGCACAGCACACTCTGATGGCACTGGCTCAAGTATCACATGGAATAGCACATGGCTCCTGGTACTGAGCTGACCTGCCTGCCTGCCTGCCTGCTTCACTACCTGCCAGAGGAAAGACCATTGGCCAATCCCATTTCCAGCAGATTAACCTAATCTGAAAGTTCAGCTCACCCTGTAATCTTAAACAGCAGCAGCAGCAGGGATCTGCCTCCCCACCTATCCTCGACTCATTTCTCTCCCTTCTTTTTCCCCTTTTCTCTCCCTCCGTCCTCACCTAGAAGTAACTATTGAATGGGGGGGGGGGGGGAGAGGGAGGGACAGAGGGATGGATGAGTGCGAGAAGAGAAGGAGGGAGGGAAAGAGGGATGGAGGGAGGAAGGCTGGTAATTATTTCCAAAGGTCATTCTGTTAATGACTACCCGCTTGGCTAATGAGATTCAGCAAAGCTCCCTCACCATGTTTCACCCTGCGTATGTTTCACCCGTGTGCCGAGATGTGTGAGAAGCACAGGTGTGATTTCAGCCCAGTGACAGTCCACTGGAGGGAGGGAGGGAGGGAGGGAAAGTGGGGGGTGGGGGGTGTAAATGAAGAAACATAAAGAGAAAGTAAATCAAGCAAGTATGTCTGGAAGATGGCAAAAAGAGTAATGTAACACATGCACACAGTTCCCTACATGCCTTGCACAATGTTTCAATTGGCAATTTCCACACATTCTAACTACTTCAGAGACTAATTTACCTCAAAAATGTCCATCTTCATTAATTTAAACGCCTTTTTCTCTGCTTTCTCGTAACGTTCTTGCAAGTCAACAAGACATGTGATTTCTCTTCTCTGAAGTGCCTGTGTGCTCATGTTCTGCCTCACTCCTGTGAAAATATTTTCCAGCATGTGTGCTATTCTATGTGCTTATTTGGTTTCTAAACAGCATGGAGAACATTAGCCTTAAGGAGTTTTTCTGTGTTGATCAGCTCACTGAATGGCTTCTTCTCATGGCTCTCAAATATACTGTATAATTACTCCGGCTTGAATGCATTCGCTCATTTATCCCCCAACGACTTTGACATGTGTCAGCATCCAAAAGAAATAAAGGAGTCATATCGTATCTCCTGTCTTACACTTGTCCAGAGTAATTTTGCATGGAGTCATGTTGAGGTTTTAGGAGAGGACACATGTGATTTAACATGATGTGGAGGTAAAGGGGTGGGGTTGTCACAGCGATCACAGTGCCTCAGTGTTTACTAGTGATGAACACATCAGCAACATGGCTTGTTTTTCCTGGGGAGCTGAGGATTAAGGTCTGAAGCTGCTTTGACTGACTAAGTAAATTAACCTTGTGACATTGGCGAGCGAACAGTATAGCAGTTTGTTAAAACAAAGATTCTGATGACAGTGTGTACGCTAGAAAAGAGAAATAAAGGACGCGAGTTAGCATATGAGGTTGATTATTACATGTTGAAGAGTGGGTGAGAGAAGTAAGTAAAAGTCCGTAACTTTTCACACACCTCCACTTTCAGTTCATAATTTATATTTACAGTGTTACCAACAGTGGTAAAGTTGGCTTTGGAAGTCTTTCACAGAGTTACAAACAAGCTAAGAGGTTTGTGGAAAAAATAAACACACTATAGAGGGTATGCACTGATGTCACTTTTGCACAGGGACACCCCCCATCAGTCAGACTGAGTGGCAACATCCTGCAACATGGCCGTCTTTAACAGGGGAAACCGGGGAGTTAAACAATTGAGTTTATGTGTAAAAAGCAGTTGGACTCAGCAGTGATCTTTAATATGTACCTGATTTAGAAAGTGACGTGAACAACAAAGGATATTCTGTCCATACAGATATTTTTATTTTATGACATTATTAGAGAGACACATTTGTGTTGAGGGTGTTGCATGGAATATAAATTAATGATACTAAATATTAGTAACATTAGTCAATACAGTATAACCTAAGGTTTGATTTATGGGAGAAAAAAAAAATCTTAGTTCTCAGTTTACTTCAATAAGTATTTTATTTACCACTTTATATGCAGTATAGCAATGATGCTGCTGAAATAAAGCTCACAAAGACTGACTGACATGTGATATGCATTGATTTTGGAAATATGAATCATGATATACAGTCTCTAGAGGTGCATGATTCATCTTTATTCCCATGGGCTAGTGCTAAAAAAAGTTAACAAAAATCACAATTAATTCGCAAATGACAGTACTTGATAATACATACATATTGAATTGGTACCGAAGTATTACAGTAATATAGAATCTTCCCAGGCCTAATATCCAACGTATCTGACACAAAATGGCAACTGTAAATCCACGATTCAGTGCCTTGATTCCAGTTGTTCCTGTGAATTGCAGCGACCCATCTGCCTCTCTTTTCTTTAGCTTTTGGCAGTTTGTAAAAAGATCTTTTTGAATCTATTTGTTCAGTCAATCACACAACAGCTTTTTCACATTTTAGATGTGTCTTTTGTGTTTTCGTGGCATGCAGGCTGAATGCTAACTCTGGCACTTAGTCTTTTTGCCACTCAGTGGGTGTAACTGTACCTTCTGTGGCATCACATGAACACCTTCTATATACCGTACACGTGAAACATCTTTCTGGTGTCCGACGTGTCGTGAATTACACAAACAGAGACATGCCTTTGTCCTCCTTTTCCTGTCCACACCCGTCTCTGTCCTCTTCTGTTTGGATTTCTATCTTCAGATAGAAAATTGTATGTTCTAATGCATAGTAAAGTTTAAATCAGACAGCAGAAACATGAGAAGTAGTTGTCCATGTTATCCTTTAAATGTGTCTCATTTTAGCCAGTCATACTCCAACGTGATTGGCAAATGTACAGAACTCACCGCATAAAAACCAGTTTGTTAGAGGGTCAAAATAAAACACCGCCCCCAAAACAACCACCACCATCACTCTCTTTTATTTGATGTACTCTTTTTCTAATAAATGCCTCAAAAAGTGGTAGCGGTCTAAAAATAGTGTGTGGTGAGGCTAAAAATAGTTGCCTAGCTGGCGGTCCTTGCTGGGAGAGAGGGTAGAAGAATAGGCATGGAATCTCTCTCTCTCTCTCTCTTTCACTCCCCCCGCCATGTGTTTGCAACAGGGTGGGTGGGGGTTGTTTTTGAAACAGAGGAGTGAGTAAGCGAAGTGTCAGGCTATTCATTCAGCCTCCAAGTGTCTCTCTCTCTCTCTTTCTGTGGCTCGACCATGAAGCGTTGCCCTCGGCGACCACATGCATAAGATCATCGGTCTAAGACCCTGCGGTGCCCATAAACATTTGATCCCTTTGATAAAGACGTCTGTTATTTAATTCACTTGTTTTTCTCCACCCACACTTTACCAAACAGAGGCTTCCTGTCTGGTTGTTTTCAAAAACTTTTTATTTGAGAAAATACTGGACAGTTATATTATTTATGTCAACAGAAGTTAGTGCATTTTAATTAGTAGGTTTACCCATAAAACATCCCTTAGAGATGTCATTCTCGCATAACCAAGCTAGTGTCCTCTCACAGCCTCTCATTGTCTTCTCTAAATTCAGTTTTGTAAAAAGTACCTGAAAGTCATACTTGAAGATATCATGCTAAAATATTACTTGACTAAAAATGAAAGTCATACAAATTGCACTTGTGTGAAAGTCTTAAAGGGATAATGTAATGTATTACCTATTGTAGATGGCAGTCAGCACACCCCCAGTTTAGATAAGCAGAGAGGGGCACCAGCAGACACTAAGCAATGTCAGACAGCCTTTTCTGATGGGATTATACAAGCCAAATATTACTACATCCACATCCCTACCTCATACGACCCCACATCAACTCCAAACTATCCCTTTAAAGTATCTGTATGTACTCTTATCTGAAATTTAATTAATAGCTAAAGCTGCCAGACAAATGCAGTGGAGTACTATATTAGCCGCATTCCACCCCTGTCTAAGTTTTAGGCTGGCACACTAGAACACATCTGTGTGCGGCGCCAGCCTCAGACATAAAGAGAGCAAGTTTACTGAGTTCCTATTTTATAGACTATATGCTTCCACTTTTTAAGAGAGGCTAAAAGCAAGATGACAGATAATGTACATGATCTAAAGGCTGAGCGTTTTATTCCACATCAGACGCCCGCTGCCCAGAAAAGCAGAACCTCAGACAAGAAACTAAGTAGCACTTGGATCTCTGTCAGAGGTGTTTTTTAAGGTCAATATACTGAAGCGGAAGTCTGAGGTAGTCACACAACAACAAAAAGAGGTTTTAAAAATAGACTGTTTGAAATGTGCCAATATGTGGTCCCTGTGGTGTGGAGCGGTGAAAAAGGCAGGCCACTTCTGAGGACACGCTGCCAAAAGGCAAGGCTTTTCCACTACACAGCCCAAAACAATTCACGCCAGCCATTAAGATGAAATGATGCCTTGTTCTTTGAAACTATTTGTGGAAAATTCAGAATAATGAAGATCTATTTTTATAGATGGCATTCCCTGCCCTGCCTGGAGCTTCCCCCCTGGCCGCAGCCCCTCCCCGGCCATGATTGCCGTTTTGGACAGGGTGTGGAAACTCAAGGTCACAGTATAGAGGTCAACCGGCTGGTCATTGTTACTCAAGGCCTCCCTCAGGCTGCCTTTTCCTGCTGTGGCACCGCACGATAAGAGACAGAGAGACAAAAGACTATAAGTGACGATTGGTGGGGAGACAAAGAAGGAATAGATGATGGCTGAAGGGTGACTTGAAGTTTTACTTACACCCTTAGAGAACCAGTCATTTTGCTGAGGCTGTTCACTGTTGCTATCTGATGAACTAAAATATGTAACTGAAGGCTTTATAGATAATGTCACAGTGCAGTGACATGAGTGGTAGTACATCAACTGCCCATACAGTGTGTAGCATGTATGGGAATGTTTTCCAGACACAATTTAGCCTTGACAAATTGATTTCTATGTTGAATGAGAAATACATATAGACATATTCTCATTTTTCTCATTTGAATAGAGCCGTATTACGCAACTGAAGTGTAGATGGGATAAAAGATGGGTAGGTTGAGGGTGCAGACATAAGTGCCCTCTTTATTCAGTTTCACTGAGCTGGCATTGTGTCTCATAATGTCTATCTGGGTAATTATACAGTGTAGTGACTAGTTTGAATGACCACTTTGTTCCCAGGGCCGGCATGCTGCTGTAGCAAACAGTGTTGGATTCTGACATGTGCTTAGTGTTTGTCTATTCCATATGGGAAACACTGCACCATCTGGTATTGTGCTGTGTCCTGGCTAGCTAAGACTGTCTGTCTGTGAGTGGGCTCTCGTCTGCAGCGGGCTCTTCTTAATGGCGATTTTAGCACATGCACCATCAAACGCCACAGTTTGGAGAAATGTGGAGGAACCTTATTGTGCATAGTACCCTTTCTGTCTTTCTCACTTATTCTTAACACTTTTCTCTATTTTTTGCTCCACTTCTCACTCCCTTTTTAAATGTTTAGCCAATCTAGTAATCCCTAGACAGCTAGTAATTACACAGTTAGCCGGCGTTATTACTGAACACACGACCACTTTGCCCAGGGATGATGGATTCCAGGCGCCAGCCTTTGATTCCTGATTATAGTCCAGCAGGGCAGCAGGAGTAAGGGGCTTCAAAGCCACCAAATCACTGAAAAGTCATTGATGCGTCGTCTCAACCAGTGCAAAGTGATGCACAGATGATGACTGAAAAAAAAAAAACAGGCAGGGACAGGCTGTGATTTGGGGTCCCATTCCTCAGATTGGTAACCTACAAAATCAACCATCTCCCACAAATGCTCACTAACACACACATATACTCACTCACACACACCGTGTAGCCATCATCCATGGGCATGCCCCTCGACATGGTCCTGGCATGTTCAAACCACGCTTCATGAAACTGTGGCCTTCTTGCCTTTGGTCTGCCATCTGCTTCCAATAAGCTAAGCCAGCCTGATCCCTCTGATGTTCCCTCCACTCTGAAAAGCAGAGAGACAGAGAGAGTGAGGGGGAGAGACAAAAAAACGAGAGCAACGAAGAATGAGCCAGACAGACAGAAAAAAGAAATAGAAATAAGGAGAATGAGAGCACATCTCAAACATACTATTACCCCATTCCTGCTGCCAGCAAGGCCACCCTGAGTGTGCTCATTGTGTAGTGGTGTTGGGGGGTCTTAATCCACAGCGGGTCCACTTCATGACCACCTCCATCTTGTTATGTCTGATGGGAAGGGACAACGTTTCTCCCCACTGCCTCACCCCTGCTGACACTGAGCCACATTGCTCCTCACCAATCTGCTCCAACGAAATTGAGTTTGTCAATTGGTAAAAGTGAGGGAGCTCCCTGTTGTCCTGTGGTTTTACAAACTTTTCCTCTTTTTTCACTTTCCCCCCAAAACAATCACGATCTAAATCTTACGATTGCACGTTAGAGTGAAAACAAGTCAAAGAAAATGGGTTGCACTTTATTTTACAGTACATTAATAAGACATAACAAGCTGTGATTTCATGCGTGTACTGTTAAATAAAGTGCAAGCGACTTCTGTACATTCTGTGAATTAAAAAAGCCTGTTTAATTATTGTAGCCCTCAGCTTTAGATGACATTTTCTTGCAGATTATTTTGGAGCCCTTTAATATTCCATTGTGATTCACTTTTGGGTCCTAAACTAGTCAGTGAAAAAAACTGTACAGCATACTGTAGGTGCACCCTATGGTCACACTCAACCTACACAAATCCTCACACATTCTGAAGGCAGGTCTGTATAATTTGCATATTGTCATGTCTTCAAGGAATATCTCTTGATAGTCAGAGTGAATCAATCTGTTCTCTACCATTTTTAACATTGTGACAAACAGAGGCTGAGACCCTGCCAGGCAAAGCTGTTTATTCCAGCACAGTTTTATTATATTTTAACAGCACAGCAAACATGATTAACCATAAGTGGCACAGATATTAATGCTTTTATATTGTGCTCGACTGTCAGCGACTTGTTTTCCATCGACTGCTGAAATATACTGCAAAACCATAAACTGCTGCTTTTATTGGGGAAAACTCTTTGTTCCCCAGTGCTATACTATCCTCTTTCATAAGTCTTGGTTTTGCTTACAATAGTGTGTGTATTCTGAAGACCATACAGTGTTGGCAAACATATAAAAGGCCTATTATAAACTGGCTGTTTTTGCAGAGGGTTTTTGCACTGATGCTGTCAGCCATTGGGTTGAAGACATTGAGAAACATTCACTGGCCTGGCTGTCGCCAATAGCCATAAACACAATATTGAATGTGTCGTACCCTCCAGCCACTGCCAAGATAACTGCAGAGGGGGAATGGTCAGCAATGAAACTCTTTCCAAACACAACCCATCAACTAGCCTGAGTCTATCAGAAATAAAGCTGTACCCATCAAGCCAACAATGTTTTGACTCAGCTTCTGTTGAGACTTGGTAGTATTGCAGAAAATTAGAGGAAGAGGACAGGGGTAGGGAGAAAGAGACAGACTGAGCAGCAGACTGAGACAGAAAGATGGGGGCAGAGAGACGGATAGAGGGATAGAGAGGGTGAGCAGGGTGGCAGAATGCCGAGCAGACGGATCCTGGTATGGCAGGAGCTCTGGGCAGGCGTCAGCTGTCCCTAGCAGACCCCCTGGGGCCACCCAGAATTCACACCCAAATACCCTCCACAGTTTTTCTCAAAAGCTACATGAAGTTATCACCCACACCCCAAACTACGAAATGAGTATAAAGCTGGACTTTTTCCAGAGAATGCAGATCTTTGAATCAGTTCCCTTGTTGCCCATGCCTGCTTCACTTAGCCTCTAATTATCTCAATCCAGCCCAGGCTGCCTCTCTTAGGGTGGATTCACACCCAAAGGTCTGCTTACTGAATCAAACCAATGCGAGGATGATACGTTTTCCAGCGTTTGGGTTTGTGTCGAAGACAAAACTCAAATGTGCATTTCACGTTTCAACTGTAAACAAAGAGTCATGTGGTGGAAATATCACTGAATTCTTGGTCTTACACTGGTCTTCTTCATGTTGGTGTTGATCTGGAGCGCATATCAGCAGAGTATTAAATGATTTAATAATGCAGGCATTTGTCACTTTGTGGTGAGTCCAGGTTCTTCCCCTGCCAGTCCACATTTCGATAGCCATTGCACTACTTGATCACCAGTCACCAAAACAGGAAGAGAAAACCAAAATGTTTAGGTAGGAGCACTTCCTGGACTCACAAAACATTTGTTTGAGGTGCTCTTTGGATAGAACATGTGTTCTCAAAAATCACAAAAAACACCAAGGCTCTCTCTTTTAAAACAATTAAAAAGCTTATATTGTTACAGCACGTTCATGTTAGACCTTAAAACAATGTAATGCCACAACACATTAGATTGTGTTTGTTTTAAGGTCTAGCATAACCATGCTGTGACAATAAAGGCATTTTAATTGCTTTAAAAGAGAGTACCTTGGAGTTTATTGTGACTTTTGAGGAAGAGAAAACTTCTTTTAATCAGTGAAATGACACATACAATTGTACGCTTCTGTGATTGGTTCTAATGGTGTTCACACCAGAACTGAACCGCTCCAGAGTTCACTTGACAGCAGCCAAAGACCACCCCTTTGAGGAGGAACAGAAAGTGTTTGGCTGGTTTGAGTCTGGCGTTCACACGGTTCGGTTAACCGGACTAAACAAGGCTGGTGTGGATGCGCCCTTAGACTTGTTCAGTATAGTCCTCCAGCCCAGTCTAGTCTAGGCTAGCCTAGTTGAAGGTGCAGTGCTGAAGGGTACCAATGAGACGGGTGTCTAAATATGTAGGACGCCGTGTCTATGCTGTGCCTGCTTCACACAGGCCCTGTGACAAGTCGAGTCATGAGGGAGCATCATGAAGAAGGAGTTTAATTAGGAGCAAGCCTCCAAAGGGGCCACAGAGAAAGACACAGAGCCAAGCAAGCATACACAGCTTTTTTGCAGTCTTTCCTCTCTGTCATACTTTTTCTGCTTCTTCTCTCTCACATTTACTGTACTCACACTCCATAACATGCCCAGTGACTGCTCACACTGTAGTAGTTTATAGCTTTGTGGCTTTCTTTTTCTCTCATTCAGGGCTGCATCTGCTTATTACTTTCATTATCAATTAATCTGTTGATAGCTATTGGTGAAAAATATTTCCCAAAGCCCAAGGTGACATCTTCAAATGTCTTATTTTGTCCATAGCCCAAAGATATTCCATTCATTGTCATAGGGGACATTTTTCTTTTTTCCCAAAAAAAAAAATACTCAAAACAATATATCAAAAAATAGTTAATATGATGTTGAGAAATATCTGTCTCATCTATCCTATCTAACTCCATCTGTCTGTCTCTCTTATGAACTGGTTTCTCACTTCACTGTAATGGAATTTTTTTCTGTTGTGTAAACTGTAGCGGGAGTATGTAAGATTTTCTTTTTTTCTCAGTCTTTTTTTTTATTTCAAAAACTGTTTGACTTTTGGATAAGTACAAAAAATCATAAATTAATGGTTAAGATGTCACTTTCGTAAACAGAGGCAATAAAATGGCTATGAATTTAAATAATAACAATGCTTTGTAAAAAGTCTTCCTTTTATGTCAGCAGTCATTTTGTAAGAATTAAATAATGAGCATTTCTCTATGAAACTGAAAATCCTAGTTACTTGATAAATTGAATAATTTCAATATGAGAATGATAATTTGGGTGAATATTTTGTGCATAAAATTCTTGGCACAAGTGAACTGCACCAAAGTGTTTTTGTTTAATCCTCATCCTATTAGCATATTCCCCAAAGACTCTATTTTCATGCCAGCTCTTCATATCCGTACTTCTTTTTCCTTCAATACAAGGGTGGCAAGCTTTTTTCCAGTGATCATTATTCTCCCAGTCATTTTGAAATATACATCTTTTATGTGTCTTATATAGTGATGATGTCACTGAAACAGACCGAAGCCTTGTTTGGAGCAGCACTCGGCGACTCTGTGGAGCAGAGCCATGAAATACGTAACAAACTCAGGGCACAGATAAAGCAATGGGCTATTAGAGAAGGGGAAAATATATAGGATGACGAGAGAGGGGCGTCAGGGCGGTGAGCGCAAGAGTGAAAGGCCCTTCTATGGCTATAAGAGCACTCTAACAGATCTGATTGGCTGTTGGGTTGTATGTCACCCTTTGGCAACAGGTGTGATGTCTTTAAACAGGTGGGCATAACTAGGATGAGTGCCATACCGCCCTTGTACTGCACCCTCAATGTGCTGAGCCCTGCTTGAAAGCTAAGCCTGAGCCACATGCTTCAAAGTCATATAACACTCATGCCCTGTCTGCCTGCACCCCATCAACACCCAACACAACCATTGCCCAACCCCCTGCCAGACCACCATCTCACTTGCCCCATATGGGTGTCACCTTTACCCCAGCTCTCATTCTCCTCTCCTAGCTACTCTTCCGAGAATGGAAGTGAATCTCTCATGGAAATCTGTGCAACTAGGAAGGAAAAGTTGTTTTTTCTTGCATGCATTCTCCTGTGAACGGAAAAAGGCCAGTGGTTCAGCTCTTGTCAGTTCGATATGATGCATCGCCAAGGCCAGAACGAAACTACACAAAAGAAACAGCAAAAGTTTTACATCTCACGCCTTTGCCAAAAAAGACAGCATGCTAAACCTCTGCAACCCCTTTGTTCTTTTGACTCATCCACCTCAGATAGAGCAAGAAGTGCCTGATTCACTGTGGGTCTGTTAGAAGTCAGATCTCCTGCATCGCCTTGGTTGATTTGTTTGGTGTGATTTCCTGAAGACTGTCAAAGATGTAAGAGACGCTTTCAAATTCAGAATTCCAGATTTCCACTCTGGGGGCCAAGTGAGGATTCAGAGAGAGAAGAGGAGAGCCAGCGAATGTTGACACGCTTACAGTAGCTGCCTCGCCACGAGACGCCTCAGGAATCAAACAGTTATCGCGCACACAAAAGAAGCCCTCTAAGTTCACTAAAACCACACTCAAAACAGGCCTTTGTTGTGCTGACATGAGAGATGACTGGATTGTTATTTGTTTTCTAAAGTAGGCAGATCGCTCCCTGTCACTCCTGCCGCTGGTTGTGATGGAGTAGCTAGCGCTCGTATCTCTTCCGTGAGTGAGTACTGACGGAGACAAACAAATGAGAGGAAGAAGTTCACTGAGATTAACTTATCTTAGCATCTATCTTCCTTCCCTTCTCCTGCTCGAGACTCTTCTCTTTCTTTTTTCTTGACGCTAACACCCACTCTCACACACCCACACATGCATGCACAAACACAGACTCATTCCCCTCTTTCCCCTCCCACACACATGCACACGCTCACACCAGTAGACACACACTACAACATATACAGAGAGAGAGACGCACACACTTGATCAGCATCAAATACAGGGTGTGCTAAAGTAAATTTAATTACGTCTGTCTGATATGGAGCTTCAGATGAAAGTAGGAGAGCGCAGTGTGAAGCGACGACTGCACAGACAGGAGCAGGCCCGTGATATTCCTCCTGTAGACTAATCTCCCTTTATTAAAGCCAGGAGGAGAGAGGGAAGGAGGGGTGGAGGGGAAGATGGTGGTGAGAGTGAAAGGGGGATGGAGAGGAGAGGAGGAGGGGGGGTGCCTTTGATGAGATCTCTAACTGTCAGCTACTGTACTTTTCTTCTCTTCTGCTCTGTCTTTGTCTCGCACTTTACGAGGCAAATGAACACAGCACCTATCGGTACACGCCTGCTTGCTCAAGCAAACATACCCTCGTGCTATCACACACAGTAATGTGCTCTGAAACTTATCCCTGTTGTTATGGTTGTCAACAATATCTAAAAAAGGACCGAGGCAGCTTTCTCTCTTTGTCTGTGTCTCTCCTCCACTCAGAGGGAGTGGTGAGCAAGTGTGCGTTTCTGCCTGTCTGCTGTTTTCCGGCCACTCTAATGGGGGCAGGTGGCCATCAGGTGGCCAAAACAGAAACTGCCACTTTTAATAGTACACACACACCACAGTCATGACATGAACTCACGCACCTCTACTGTGTTTTAATCCTATTTCATGACCCACTGATGATTATGGTTTTTAAAAATTGTTTTACTTTTATGAGTTTTCCCTTTCCTGTGTAATTATGAGGTTTTCAAGGTCCCATGATTTGTCATTTTGGTCAAAAGTTTGTTCATTTGTTATGTCTTGTTACTGGATACGATAAAAATCCTTTGTGCCATCTTGAATGTTTAGCTGCATGTTTACTTGTTCACAAAGCAGCCAGTGTATCCTCATGTCACCCCGCACTGATGGAGGTTAGAATGGAGCCTGCCAAAATGATCATCGGAAAGGTTGAAGCTCTTTTGTAGGACAGTTTTTTTCTAGAAAAAAAAAAGTACTTTGGACATTTTTATTTGAAATATATCAAGATCAGGACTGCATGATATGGTAAAAAAAAATCATATTGGGTTTATTTTGACACATACTATAACTGTGATTCCTGATTAGTGGGAATTATCACTTTTGCTTCACAATTTCATTGTCACTGAAAGAAACTATTAAAATCATGACGATGTGACATTTGTTGGGGTTTGTTCTTAACAAACATTTTTTACATCCGGAGGATGGAAGATTTGTAGGCCATGGCATCTCTTTAGCACTTGCAGTGCTTCATTAAAATGCTGTTTTGTCAGACATTTCTTTAATCAAAAAATAGCAGCTTTTGGATATGCTCTTGGCATTATTGCAATTTTGATAATATTTTTACTAATTGTGCAGCCCTAATCAAGATATGCCAGGGTTTAACTTTAATGGTTTTTGGTTTGGCAAGTCTTACTTACCCTTGTATGAATTGTTTTATTTGTTAGCGCTTATCAAATAACAATTAAGACTAAATTGTCATGTTTAATCTAGAGCTGTACTATGTTTAAAACGTAAAAAAAAAAGTCCAACGGGATGTCTTTAGATGTCTCATTTTGTTAGTCTAAACCCAAAGATATTCAGTTTAATATAATAATAAATGAAGGAAAATTAAAAATGTCCTTAGTTGAGAGGTTGAAACCAGCATTTTCTGACATTTGTGCATGAAAGATCATTGGATTAATGACGGTTAATCGATTATCAAAATAGTTTAATTGTTAAATTCTTTTTTTTTTTTTTTTTACCTCTTGCCTGGTTTAGAAAGTCAGTTGCCAGATCTACTTGCCTGACATGGCATTTTACTTGCCCGGAGCAAGCAGGCAGTCCTTATTGTTGAACCCTGTATACTTTTGTGAAAGAAATCTTCCAGATTGCCTCTATTTGGACTTGTCTTTTGTCAGGATCAATTCTAAAAGGTGCCTCCTCACAGCTCATCACCATTTGTCCCTCCCAAACTGTTCACCTGAGTTTCTGTTCCCTACCCCGAAAGCCCTTCAACTATGTTGTACAACTGCTCTGTTTGCAGACATTGAGAAAGAAGGGCCTAAATGGCTGTGACAGCCCAGACCCCGACGCAGATGACTCGGTCGGCCACAGCCCCGAGTCCGAGGACAAGTACAGGAAAATAAACGAGGACATTGATCTGATGATCAGCAGACAGAGACTGTGTGTAAGTACCTCTCGTTGAACCCCGAACCTTCCTCTCACCTTTCTTTCCTTTCTTTCCCCTTTTTCCCCTCCTTGTGCTTTCTGCCACCTCGTCCTCGTCTCCTTGTTTTCGTCATCTGTTCCTACCACCCCTTCATCTGTGTCTCCCCCTCCGTCCGGCCGTCTCTCTGGTTGTGGGACCTGGCAGGCATTGAGCAAGAAGGAGAACAAAGGCGGCGAGAGCCCGGAGCTCGAGTCTGCTCTGATCCTCACCCCACGCACTGAGGAGAAATACAAACAGATTAACGAGGAGTTTGATCACATGATTAAAACTCATAAGATACCTGTAAGTACTGGGTTGACACCGTGCCGCACCCTCAGCAAGCTAACAAAATGCTGACTGGCCAGTAACTGTTGAGCTAACCCAGCTAACCACCATTGTTTGCCACTAGACTAAATACACAAAGTGAGAGTGAGAGTAGGATTATATTGTATACTTACAGTGAAAGAAATGACAGTTCTTTGATTTCACTTGATTACAGTTGAGGAACGGTCCTCTAATTTGACATAACTGTAACCATAACTAGCAGACATCATCGCTAGAGTAATTGCAGACTTTCTCTCATGACAAATTTTAACCTTACTGGGCTCCCTCCTTGAACCCGTTACCCATAATGCCTTGCCTGGCTCTCAGGGGAGGTGCGGTCTGCATGTGCTTTTCCTTTTTCCTGCACCAAAACACAGCGCTCAGTCACCCGCAACAGCAAGGACAGACACTGTGGCAATAACAGCAGAGCAGACATTCAAACACTCTTAAGCACATCTCTGAACTTCACAAAACTCAAATTATCTCTTGTCCTCGCTGAAATAATTAATGGAAAAGTTTTGTTTAGCCCAATATCATCTTTTTAAAAACCATCTTTGCTCATGGATGAAGATATGTAGTAGATATATTTGACACATGAGATGCTGAATTCTCTCTAATTCTCTCTTGTCCTCACTGAAATAATTAAAGGCAAAGTTTTGTGTAGCTTTGTATCATCTTTAAAACAAATATCTTTATTAATGCACGTATATATATATGTAGGTATATCAGACATGTGAGATGTTGAATTTTTGTTACATCGTGTTAATTTTACAGAAGAATATAATCTATCACCAGCTGCCAGAAACCACAAAATAAAAGCGGCTTTCTATGTAAACTGAGCCTGCCCTTCATTCAGAATCCACCATATTGGAATGGTTAGTGCAGAGAAAGAGATAATTCCATGGTAGATAATTCAGAGAAGAACAGTAGTGTCTAAGCTGTGTGGAGCAGGGGGACATGTGGTTAGAAGCAAGGCAGGGGTTGGTGAGCTGGGGCTGGTGTGGCGGGGTGGAGTGGGTTTGGGATCGGAGCTGGGTGGGGATGGTGGGGGGGGTGGAACAGCAGGGGGTGGTGGTGTTGGAGGAGGTGGGGGGGGGACTCTGCACACAACAAGTGGCAGTTCAGTGTGTGGTCAGGGTGGCTGCCAAGCACTGGGCCTCTGGATTGCAGGGGACTGTTGAGGGGACTGTGGGGAGAGGCGGAGGAGGAAGATGAGTGAAAACAGGAAGGATGGCACCAGTGTAAGGACAGCTTAGCTTACAGACGGGGCCCTGGCACCCAGCAATGGGGTGTGTATGTGTGTATACCACAGTTACTATAGTTTTGTATAGTATAGATTTGTATTTTTCTTTAGTTTTTATCTTGTTTTAAATGTTTTTTTTCAGTTTAGCTTCAGTTTCTTATAGTTTAGTTTTTATATTTAATAAATTAGGTATGTTAAATAGGTTAAACCCCAATTTATAATCTATGGTGGAAGCTAGTTGTTTTGAGCGTGTTGTAGTTCAGTGACTGCCTGCCAAACTCCATTAACAAATTGCTCACTTTAGGCTGTATAAAAATTTACTCCTTCTAAAGGATTCGTATTGATTTCTTACAACTCGTAAACATACACTTACTCACTTGCCGAACATTCTGCATAAATTTTAACTATAGTAAACATAAAATGGGTAAACAATTACACAAGTTATTGCAGGAATAGAAATTTCAAAGGAGGACACTGCAGCTGTTAGCATTGTTGTCAGAGAAGTGAGTATTTTTCCTTTATTGGTGATGACATATATATGGTCATTTTATGATTTATTACAATAAATATATTACAAGCAACAATGCCTCCTCATGCTTACTGTGTTCTCTAAACAGACTAAAAATAAAGTCATTTCCTTTATATTTATTTTAGTTAAATTTGTAAGTACACAATATTGTTTCAGTTAGATTTGTTTCTAAAGTCTGTTTTTTATTTTTAATTAACTTGACTAAAATGTTTTTTCACACTTGGATTTAGTTTAGTTTTAGTTTACTTTTTAGTTATCTCCAATAACCATAGTGTTCATGCAAATGTGCACACAGACACAGCTTCCCCCACTCGTCTCCACCGCACAGAGAAGTCATGAGGTATAAAAACTCCAACAAGGAATCCGAGATGGAAGAAATTACTGAAAGTCCTCAGAAAATAAAACCAGAGGCAGCCCCTCACTGGTTATAAAAGAAAGCATCCATAGCTCTTGGCTAACCCACTCGTGCGTAAAGTTGCAGTAAAAGCGAAACGTGCAGAGGCCCGCAACGAAATATGGTTAAGGTAATCGTCTTTGTGCTTTGAAATAATATTTGGCCTGCGAAAAGAACGTTAGCAAGAGGGAGAAAATTGAAGAAGACGAAGCAGCGCTAAGGCACACGTCCCACTTCCACGTATAAGCTGGGCTGATGATCCCCCTGATGCGCTCCCTCCGTGGCTCTGAGACACATGGCAGTAATTTAGGGCCCTATTTTCTACTTCCTAAAGCTAACATGCAGGATCAACCACTTCCAGGGCACTCCCAAGGTTAAGCCCTTCTGCCAAGTGACACAATAAACATGACAAACTAGACGCCCGGGGCCAGCAGGCTACCTCTCCTCATGTTCCTGATGAGACTGCTGACTGATCCGAGTCTACCACTTAAAAACACTTTGCATTAGCTCCGTGTGACAGAAAAATAAATTATTCCTAATTACATTCAGTTCTCCAAGTCTTGAAGCTGCTCTTGCAAGAAATACTGCAGCCTTTTTTTAGTGAGGTGAAGACAGACTGAATTATCTTTAGCTCTTTTAGAACAGTGGGATGCCATTGGCTTTATTCCCAGTAAACCATAGCCGTCTTATTTCGTAAATGTAATAAACCAGGAATGCATCTCAGGATATATAAATGCAGTGACCACATCGCAGTATTTCCTCAGGTCAAACTTTTCCCCTTCAAAATGACAAATGTAACAAGATGTGAGTGACGGGAAGATGCTAGTAGCCTCCAAAGTAACCTACCTATGCCGGATCAAGCTGGAATGATGAAGTGTTGCCAAACCATATATCATCTTGAGGGCAATTTGAGTAACTCTGAGAGGAGTTTTCTAGGCGCTTACCCTGTCATTTCTGTGCTGTGCTCCCTTTCACCATCCATACTGTCTTGTATTTTTGCCTTTGTTCTCTGTATCATTCATCTATGCATGGCTGTCTATTGTTAGATGTCCACTTGTCCTTTTGAACTTGGCTGTCTTCTGTGTTTTTCCCTTTGTGTTTGACTGCTACTGTTTTGGGATTTTAAATTCCTTTGTGTTCCTGGAGTGTTTCTGAACTGTCACATCTCTTTCTCTCTTTCTGGGTCCATGTTTCAGCTTGTTCACTTGCTGAAATTGTGTCTAATCAAACTTTGTGTGTCTGTCTCTCTTTTCCCCCTCTTTTTCTCAGCAGGCCGTGCCCCCATCAAACTACGACATGCCTGTGTCCATTCCCGTTAGCAACCAGAACAATCTCATTTACAGCCATCCTGGTGGTTCCCTAGGCAACCACAACCTGTTGCCCCTGGCGCACCATGGCCTACAGAGAAACAGCATGTCCCCCGGCGTTACTCACAGACCCCCCAGTGCAGGTAATACAGGTAGGGCCTTACCTGCACTCATGCACCCATGTACATGCTGTTTTCCCATCTGTCTATTTTACTAGCTGTGTGAGTACCGGTCTGCCATGCTGACAGACAGACACACACACATCCAATGAGCAAAATTTATGACAGCTAGTCGCAGTATTTGACCTAAAGACAGCGCTCAAAATTGAGGATGTCCTGTTGACCCTGAAACTTGTTACAGAAACAGTGGAGCAGATTTTTCAATAGGCATTCACAAAAATTATAAAAAAAACTCCAAGGCACTTTCTTTTAAAATAACTAAAATGCTTTTATTGTCACAGCGTGGTCATGTTAGACCTTACACCTTTAAGGTATAATGTTGCACTCTTAAAAAGACAGGAGTCTGCTGTATATTTTTTTACTGTTTTTTTTCCAGGCAGCAGCCACCAGCACTCATGTATCGTACACTTGCACAGCGACAACAAAGATGACATCATAGCCGTAAAGCAGACTGATGTTGCACAGTGTAGCTCAAAACAGCAATAGAGATTTCTTTTCCATATAAGCAACAGAAGGAAAAAAAACTACTGATATAATTAAATATAAAAATGACAAAAATACTCAACATGCCTCCTGACTACCCAGAGGTGGAGACTAGAAATCCAAGCAGAAATAACCTGTAGTCCAGTGACATCACTGGATGTAAAAAGAATCACAGATTTTGCAGCAGTGGAAGTCAGGTTTCATGGTCAGAGGAATTTATTGCTTCAACAGACTAGATTTAACATCAACACTGACTGGAAACCAGATGAAAAGTTTCCCTTTACGGGTGCTTTGCCATAATATCTGGGCCAGAAAAGTTGCACGTGCTAATTGAGCTGCACCATACTGGCCATCTTACAAAATGAAAGCTTCAAAATAATAATTGCGCTGTTAAAAAATGTATAATTGCGTACTTGTCTTCGGGAATCTTTAATGAGCAGAATGAAAAAAATAACTTTGGTTTGGGACAATGGTTGTAATGTCTGGGGCAGCTGAAAATAGAATTTTGGACATTTACAGGACACTGAGAAAAAAGGTTCATTTCAAGCCCCGTCTGAAGGGAATGAATGAATCTAAAGTCATCCCCCTCTGCTATATATTCACGTATTGCCTGCTCAGTATTTTGTTTAAAATAAGTTGATGATTTAATATCATATTAAACCCCAACCCGCAGTCTCGTTGATTTAGTGTGAGGTTCTACACATGGGATGTCTGGTCCTATGTATAGGCATTGAGTTGCTGGTGACATAAGCAAATCAGGCCTGTTGGTTTGTTATTGTTGTCCAAAGTCCTTTTTCTGTCCCTCTGGTCTGAAGGCTGCTGCCCACACCCTCACCCTGTCATTACAACTGGATGCTAGGAGCGCCAGCACAAACTAAATATGAGTTTTGGCGCTCGCAGCATCCACACCAAACCGCACACGCTCTGGACCCTCCCACTCTTCCACCTCACATGGCTTAAAAATAATAATGTGTCATTTTTCTTGGATGGCGGCTTAATGTATCCACTCACAGTGTCCAGTCGCTCAGAGTGTTCAGAGTGTTCGGGCCTGAGTGGGAACAAGTATTACTGCTGGTATCAGTGCACACATGATATACACGCCTTTTTGGTTCCTGATAGAATGTTTTTTAAGGTTCAACTTGGAAATCTTTCGGAGAGTTCTACCAAGAACCCGTCATAAAGGGTTATACCTAGAACCATCTGTGAAAGGTTTCACCTAGAACCCCCTATGAGAGGTTCTACAGGGAATCCTCTTGGGATATATTGAATTTGTTTATATTCTAAGAGTTTAATCTAGAATAAATTAAGGGGGTTCTGTTGTTATCAAGAACCATTTTATATTCCAAGGATTGTATCTACAACGCACCAATGGAATTTTATTAATAACCGTTTTATATTCCAAGGGTTTTATCTAGAACCCATCTCAGGGTTCTACTCTATTATGGTACAAAGAATCCTTGACAAAAGATTTTTTTGAGGGATTTCAACAGTCCCTGAACATGTCTTCCAAAAAAAGCTTCTTTGGCTGGAGCGGGTTCTTAATGCAACTTACAAAGAACCCATGACAAACAAAAAAAGGTTTTTTGGAAAAAAAATGTTTTAGATAGACCCTCAACCCTTTTGGGATTCTTATTTTTGAGAGTGTACTGACACATACACAGACACACACACACACACACACACACACATACACACACACACACACACACACACACAGGGTGGATTGTGATTAAATGGAGTTAGCTTGTGAGAGGCCAGCGAGGTAAGAGACAGGAGCCACTGTGGATGTTACGTGGGTGTCTATCCTCTAATGGTTTTCTCTCTTCTGCTCTCTTCTCTCTTTCATCTTTCAGGTGGCCTCATGGGTGCTGACCTCACCACTGGCGCAGGCACCAGTGCTGGTAAGAATGGCCTCCTCTTCTTACACACAGTTGTCTGCAAACACACACACATACACCCACACACATACACACACACACATACATGGCACCCACTCACCCTCTCGGGGCCATAAAATGCATGACTAATAGTAACCCAAACCCAAGTGGAGATTTTGTCCATGATGTGTTGATGTTAGTGGTCGTGGAGTTCATCTGGGAATGTTTGCCTAGTGCTGGGGCTGTGACACATCCTGCCTGCATTCAGCAATAAAACTCTAGAACAAGTGGGGGAAAAGAGAAATAAAATTGCACTGAATACTGGAGCTGCAGATTGACTGACAGGCAGTCAGGGGAGGTGCTGGACTTTTGAATGTGCAGTTGAATTTCTTGTTTCTCTGTATTAGGAATCTACTTAGGGCTGGATATCACTTCAAAAATTTTAATACAGTATTGGTAGCGATACCTTGACTTTGATACCGGACCCTAAATTATACTTTTTTCTATACCAAATTTATAAACTCAATTTTAACAAGATAAAAAATGACATTACACATTATTGTACAAATCCTTACTTTCAGTTTTCAGCTTCTTTCTACACACTCAAAGCAGTTTCATAACACAAAAATATATATCTATTTCCCACAATGTGGTTCAACTTAAGTTGTCCTTTTGAACTTTTACTTGTATGTTTCAGCACTTTGGCATTTTTCCATTCAAAGCATTTTTACCAATAAAAAATAAACCACAAATTGGAGAATTAGCCCTAAGGTATCAACAACTGGTATCAAATGACATGTCATTTTTCAACACTAGATAGTAATGCAGCAATGTGGTCAGTTCCATTAAAGTACTGAAGTTAGATACCCAGCCCTAGATGCACCCAAATCTGAATACATTATTTGGGAAAGCACAAATAATGTAAAATATTTTTTCAATCCAAAGATGTTCATTATTATTTTGGGGAAAAAAAAATCTGTGTCAGTTTCTTCAAACTGATTCATATCATTGCAGATGGCCACGTGATAAAAGTGGTCATTTTGTTTGCAATTTAGTTCAAGTTGAAGTCGTTTATTTGTCATTTCCACATACAGGGTATACAGGAACAAAATGTTTCTCACAGTCCAAGGTGCTAACAAAGAAATACACAAAATACAATGTATATAAAGACAACATACACATGGTAAAAGTACTGGCATTTAAAGTGCAGTATGCACACCTATGTAAACATCTGCAAATCTGCAGTGGAATGAGAGCAGTGAACAGAATAAAAATATATATAGCAAAGGTCTTAACTGTCAACAGTATGGGCCTTGTAACAGTTATTTGACATTATGGGAAAGTAGATAAAGAAACTATAAATAATGCTGTACATTGAATTATAAAGCACTATAGGAATACAAGCCATGTAACAGTTATTTGAATATTATGATATGTAGATAAATATATATATATGTATATGCATATATTTATGTTCAAATAATGCCATGCAGATGTATTTTAGACCCAAAAGATTCTGTGCAGTGTAACAGTAACAGTTTGGACTGTCTTCACACACTAGTCATTTCATTTACTCCACATTATTGAAAAGTGATCTCTATATTCTGTAGCCGCCCTCACAGAGTCAGTGCACAGCAGGCAGTGGTCTGAGAGCTGATCGTTTCCGGCTATCACTCAGGGAAACTCTCGCATCGAGGAGGAGTCTTCTTGTAAACCCCCGCAACCTATCCTACACCAAAATTAAAGGCATAATATGCAGTGTTTTCCTTTTAAAACAATGTATAGACTCATATAAAGTGATCACTTTCGGTCATCACTTTTGAACCACGAGAAGTGTGTGCCGGTGGCTCTATTAACAGAGACTCTGCCGTCTGCCTATATTTTTGTCTGTATTATTCATATTAATGTAGAAACTATAACATCGGTCCAATTGAATGTGACTTCTTGTGTAAGCCACACCCACTTCCAGTCTTCTATCTGAATACAGGTACAGATAATTTTGTTTGTTGGATAGATACAGATACAGATAATGGTGCCTCTGTGCACCTCTACTGTGTATGATGAGCCATTTCATGGATTTGGATGTAAATTCAAAATGACAGCGCCCATAGCTCCCCCATTTGGAACTACTTGTTTTGCCACACAACCTCACTGCACAGTAACTGCTATCATATGTCTGCAACTAAATTAATTCAATGTTTGGAGTGGCTCACCATGCCATAATGATCCCGTGGAGAGTGGAGCAGCCCATGTTTGAGGAACATGTGTAAGGAATCTTATGTGTTAGCTTCTGTGTGTCAATGGGTTTGTCCCTGAGGACACGTCAGGGCCAGTTTATAGCAATGACTCCCCTTTTAAAGGGTTAAATTTTACAGCTTCGACGTACAGTGCAGAGTGTAAAAATGGAGAGTGGGGAGGGGGGGGTTCAGTGGGGCACAGCTGGGCAGCCTTGTCTGGCCCCTAGGGCTCCATCACAAGGGGTCAATGCCTGGTTTCTCTGTCTGGTCACTCATCACACACACAACAGGACCATTTGTTGTGGCGTGTGTTCCGTCGACGGCGTGCTGCAGAGCATGCTTCAAATGTAGCCTTTGTGTCACCGCGCTGAAGGAACAGAGGCGCTCTGTGAGGAGCTGTGTGTCGCTCAGCAGCAGCGAAAAACACGACGTGGAGCGAGAGTCATGTGGGAGCTAAAAGATTCCATTCAAAGCTCTCTTAAATCTCATCGAGGGGGAGAGAGAAAGAGCGTGTGGGGGGGAAACCCCAGTGATGAATATCCACTGATGGTGGAAGCATGTGTGCAAAGTAGAAATAGTGGGGGAACACAGATGGAAGTGTTCTGTGAACTTGGTCAGCCATTTTAATGATGTTCCTCTAAGTGACTCAGTGTGAGGTGGCCCGGCCACTGTGGCACCACAAAGCCTGTTTTAATGTTCCTCTCCTCCTCACCGTAAGTTTTGATAAGCTAATCGTACAAGTAGCTGTCTGGCCCGTGGGCGAGTGTCTTAAGTGGCGTGGCCTAAGTGACATAGGAGGGGCCTTGTGTGTGTGTGTGTGTGTGTGTGTGTGTATGTGTGTGTGTGTGTGTGTGTGTGTGTGTGTGTGTGTGTGGATGTGTGTGTGTGTGTGTGGATGTGTGTATCTGTGTGTGGTTCAGACATGCACATAAACGCCTCCTTTGTGCCTCAGATGTCATGTTTCCACTGTCTGTAAAGCAAGAAAATGACAGCTTTTAAAGCCCAGTTCACATGGGATTAACATTACCTGGGATTGCAGCAGTTGTTTGTGTCTTAAAGGGATAGTTCGGATTTTTTGAAGTGGGGTTGTATGAGGTACTTACTCTACAATAGATGGCGGTCGGTACACTCTTATTCAGGAGAAGCAGAGGGGCATCAGCATGAGAGCTAAGCAATGAACTGATGTGGACAGAGTCAGTAACAAAAGTAATTTTAAAAAGCTCCAAATAAAAGAAGTTTTTTTTTCACCACTTTTTCATCAGGCAGTCTTTTCTGACTCTTAAGTGCTGTAATATAAGCCAAACAGCCAGTATAAGCCAAAAATTATAATCTCCAAATCGACTAAACTCCATAGGTGAAATCAGGTGTTGCTTGTCCATGGCAGCAATAGACCAACAACACCCATTAAACAAAACTTAAACTTGATTTTTTTAAGGTGCTGACCCCATCCACAGCTGTTCACTGCTTAGTTTCCATGCAAAGGTGTCCTTCTCTACTACAGATAATTCCCTCATACAGCTCTGCATCAAATAAACCAAAGTATCTCTTCAATCCTATAAGAGTCCACCATGTCCTGAATTTGTAAAGTTAGAATTCCACCCTTAGATATGTATGATTGTCATCTCAGTAAATTATCTTACTCTCATATTTTTTTCCCCATTTTCTTTTCTATTTTCTTCACAATGTCATAACCTGGGAGATACTCTTTTATACTATCAATAATTATGAAGTTAAGCACAAAATCATTGGCCATTTTTATAAAGGAACAAGGTAAAGTCATTTTTGTTGTTAGTTGCTTAGCAACAGTGGTTTCATGACTTAAACCTGAACCCCGAGCATGTCATGTACTCGATTTCTCGTTTAGAAAATACAGACTTGAGAGTTCCCTGCTATTGCATGAAGATGTACTGTATTTCAATCATCATATGTGGAGATAATTCTTGGGATTTTGGTAGCAAATTTAATTGCAACACACTTTGTTTATTCTGTGCAAATATGCTGTGTGAAACTCAGACAGGGGGATAAGGTCTAAATCACACGAGCTCCCCAGGTAATTCTAGTCCAGTGCAAATAGGGCATGTAACTGAAAGGCTGAGTCATCATGTCTCGGTCTATGGAAATATTGTGGGAAGTGTGTGCGTGTGTGTGTATGTTCGCTCATTTATATACAGTATGTGTTCAATCTGTCAACTCTTTTTCTGGCTGGGAGAGGGCGCAAGTTGAGGAAAGAGTCAAAACATGAGTGAAAGAGAGAAAGAAAGCTGACGAAGGGAGCTCTGGACCCAGGCCTCAGCTTGTGAAAACCTCCCACCTCCATTTGTGCAATTATGTAGCTGTCATCTATGCTCCGATCAGCACCCCGCTCACCAAAGCACCGCAAGGAATTAACAAGAAACCTGTGTCACCTCTCACCTTGATCACACACCAATTACTCCCTTAAATGAGTTACATACAAGGTACATCTTGAAGGCATCGCTGGTCAAAATCACACAGAATTACAGGCTAAAAAGCATTCATACAAGAAGCGAAAGCAAGTCAGGTTCAGCAGATCAAACAATGTGTCTCAATCTTGGCAGCAACTGTACAAGCTGTAAGCACGAGTGTGACACCTTAGTTCAGTTGGAGAATTCAGAGTTGAATGCACATTTGGCCAAACCGCAACGGAAGAGTGTGTGTATGGGGAATAGAATGGAGTGCGCCTGTTAGACCACAACAGGACATCAGAAATTTGTTCAGTAACAGTAAAATGTACATGAGTTTAACCACACCTCTCCTTTGTGTGTGTGTGTGTGTGTGTGTGTGTGTGTGAGACAGAGAACAAACACTCCTAGGGGGGCTTTGTCAAACACATGCATCTCGAAGTGCGCTAAGTTGTAACCATGGCACCTATAGAGAAACAGATTGCAGTCCTTCAGCTTTGACCTCAGTTGTCCCCACACACCTCAGAAATAGCAGAAAGCTGTTTATCTGAATCTCAGATCAGATGTGTGAGTTTGATACAGCAGCAGACTCCTGGCTGAGCTCTGTTTCATTTTGGTACTTCCTCTAAACGGTCGACGGCAGCCTGCGCCGCAGCTCGACCGTGCAGAGTTGCATTAGAAGAGGAGAATGGAAGTGAACTCTGGATATTGTAGTTAGGATTGGGTATCATTTTCGGTTTTTCTGAGACCAATGTCAAAACGATACTTTCAAAACTGTGCCGGTGCCAAAATGGTGTCTGAACCAATACTTTAAAAAGAAGCACAAAATGATGCTTAATGACATTAAAGAACTGCTTTATTCATTGTTTTCATTGCCTGCATTGCTTTTCATTGAACAGTACATTAGCTCAACTGTTAACAGTGTAAAGAATACTTAAATATATAAATAAAAATAAATACAAAACACTTAACTAATTTATATAAGAAATTCACATAACAAATAAAGCCTAACTGAACTACACTGTTTTAACACAACAGTTGCAGTGCTAATAACATAACTTGGCAATTCTTTTGTAGAAATATTATCATATTTTTTAGCCTGAGGAAAGGCTGCTGTCGTCATCATCAGTGGTCTCACCTTCATAAAAAGGAATGTCAACTCATCATGCCACGTCACATCTAGTGTTTTATATCTTCCATCGCCGGGGTCAGGGACACCCGTTCTGCCGGCTGATGTGCTTGGCACGGAGTCACAAGCAAGCACAGGGCATCCCTCTGCTTCCAAGTGTAGCCGGAGCGTCACCAGATGCTTATCCCCTTTACACACAAGGGATGACAGTAACCCATCCGGGTACTTTGCTTCTGTGTCATGCCGCTGCTCCTTTTGTCACGCACTGTATTGCTGTTTAGCTATTACTTAATGAATTTCAGACATCTATGTCCCACCCGCTTTTGGAATCCTTTCGAGTGAAATACAGCCGGACCTAAAAACATTTAGCTTGGCATTTTAACTGTGTTTCAGGTTACTATTAGCTAGACAGTAGGCTTGCGTTACCTGCTGCCAGAGCCATGCAGAGATAGTGTTGTCTGAACATAACTAGAGATGGCACATGCTGTGATGCTTCTGTTGTCTGTAGTGTCTGCACCAGAGGGCAACTATGTCAACAGACAGCTCAAGTGGCAACAAAACGAAACACCGAAATCAGCGTTGTGGGTCTGTTCGGTGGGCACCAGATGTATAGTTTCAATACACGACTGTAATGGAGTCATTGTGTCACTACTAAATGCAACTGTCCTAAAATCAGGGTGATCAGGCTACAGAATAGAAAGATTTGAGTCACAGTTCTTCCTTCATTAGCTTAATTAGCTAATGATTTTACTTTTGAAGTGCTTAAGGACTGGCCTATGCCACTCATGATCATAGTCATCCAGCAGATAATTGACTGGACTGCCGCCATCTCGACAGGGTGGCAATACCCAGATGTCTGATTAACTGTCAGCAAGATGAAGTCCGTGTCATCTTGACCAAAGTGTGTATTAATGTCTCTCTATAGCTCAATCTCTTTTTTTATTCATCTGTACAGAAACACTTATGTACTTCCTGCTGGGTTATTTACTAAAGTGTGTGTATGTGTAGCGTGTGTGTGTGTTTTATGTGTGTGTGAGGTCTCATTCATCTATCTCCACATGCACCCACTCAATCTCACAAAGGGCGAGCCATGAGAATGAGAGAGCGGGAAAACTGAAGAGGCAGCTGCCTCTTTGCTAATGTGAGATTGACACTGGAACTAAGAGGGTCCAATACAAAACACACACGTGCATCCATATGCATGGCTCGTGCATAAGCAGTCAAACAGCATGTCTCATAAAATCAAGTCATACAGTGCTCGTGTATGTTGCGTTTGACAGGAAAATTGTGCTTATATACTGTAGATTCATGCACATGCAAAAATTGTAGACGACAAAACATAGAAAAACACACAAAGTCTATGTTAACATCAACTTATACACGCTCACACATGACAGCAGAGGCACAAACACATACACATAGCAGCAGTCGCACACACTGTTTTTCTCATTTTCTGTCACACGGCCTCATTTTCTCTCACCGCTAGCGGTCGTTTACTCTTCAGATTGTTCAAATTGAGCTTTTGAGACTTTTCATTTCCAAACAACAAAAACCTCGCTCTCAAATTAAACAAAGATCAGCGAGGGAAATTGCCCAGGAAGACATCTGCGACTCATTTTCCCCTGGAGTATATGATTAGGAAATTCATTTATGTCTAACGTATAATTCCTGCCCGTCTTTCAAGTGGGAACGTCCACACAGTGCCCTGTGTTCTACCCCTTGGAAGAAGGAAGGAGAAGTAAGGGGAAAAACAGCCTGCGGGATTGGGTTAGAAACAAAGACTATGTTGCTTGCAAGAATGCTCCACTCTCAGTTTTTTTTTAATGATGTTGCTGGGATTTCGCCCCTTTGGCTTTTTGAGGAGGAAATGGGTGCTGCACTTGGCCCTCCATACTTAAGGGTAATGCAGATCTGGTGGCAACCCCAAGGCAGGGTCTTTGTCTGGAAGAACCGCACATGTGTTTAGCTCTGATGGCCAAATGACGGGCCCCATCCCTCTGTGGTCTCACTACCCGTAATTAGATGTTTTTACACGATTCGCTGGCTGTTGCAGGGCACATGTAGCCTTAACTGACAGTGACAGAGGTGGAGGGCGAGGTCCTCTCGAGTGGAGGCCTTCATAGTATGATTACTAAGCAAACAGTGGTGTGTGTCTACCATTTTCTTTAAAGTCAGTCTACAAGTCCATTCAAATTGTTGCGCTAATAAACTTTCTAGTAATAAATAATAATAATAGCAAATTTTATGGCACTTTCTTGTAATATATTTGCTGTACTAAATTATAAAATGATCATGATATGTCACCAGAGATCAATTGAAATACTTGAGTTAAAATTAATGCAGAATTTTTGCTGAATGAGTTAGTGTCTGTTTATGAATCATAAGAAATCATGAATAATGTTTTAGAAGCAGTACATGTTTAAACTGAGCAATATGTTAATGAAGTCTGGAAGGTAGAAGGCAGACAGTCACTTAACTCCATCTCCAGAGTGTGTATTTCCTATTAAAATCCTATTAGATAGAACTGTAATCCTATTAAATAGGATTTCAACCTATTTAATATATCGTTTATGGCTCCAACTCATCGTGCAATTGCTACATATTGCTCCTTTAACGCTGTTACAAAGTGCTTTACAAAGAAATAAAAACACAATAAAACAAGATAAAATAAAACTGTTATTACAATGAAAAGAAAATAAATATACAGAGAGATAAAAGCTTTTTTTTAAAGAAGAGAATTAAGTAATTCCACTGTTTGGAGGCCCAGACTGCAAACTCCTGATTGCCTTAAGTAACCAGTCGGGCTCTGGAAATGACCAAAAAGCCACCATCAGCTGATTTTAGACAATGCCTAGGCTCACAGGGGGTCAGACGTGATCTGATATAATTAGGGGCCTGGTCATGTGAAGTCTGAAGGTGAACAATAACATTTTAAAATCAATTCAAAAACTGAACTGGAAGCCAATGCATAGAAGAATGGGTCTTATATAATCTTGTTTTCTTAACCTGGTGAGAATCTTAACAGCAGTATTTTTAACTAATTAAAGGCCTGAGTAATTCCTGTGTAGGGGTCATTGCAGTCATCTAAACGGGGAAAACAAAATGAAGGAATGAATAACCCTGTGTAAATCCTCAAAGGATAAAAATGATCTAATTTTTTAAATAAACTTAAGTTGAAAAAACTTGACTGAACAACCTTCTTTACTTGGCCAACAAAACAATGGCAAGAATCTAAATTCATTGCAGATGGCTTAACATAATGTGATAAGGCTGCAAGATTGCAGACTTTTGGGTGCAGCAAAGACAATAATTTCATTTTTGTCATTGTTAAGTTTGTCTTTAAGTCCACCTCAAAACGGTGGGGTGTAAGTTTGGCTGGGCTGCTATTATACAGAAATGTAAAGACACATAAAAGTGTGTATCATCAGCATAGAAAGAATACTGTATGTTGTGTTTAGTAATGACCTGACCCAATAACAGAAAATCTCCAAAATGCATTAAACTTTTGAAACAGATTCAATAACATGCGGCTGTATTTTTGGTTCAAATACCATAAAAATGATGGTATATTTAATGTTTTTCTGACTCTTTCTCACAAACATTTCTGTCCTCTCTCAGGAAATGGATATGGGAACCACCGCAACTCGCCAGGTCTGCTGGTCTCTCCAGGTGGCATGAACAAGAACATGCAGGCCAAGTCTCCCCCACCCATGAACTTAGGCATGAACAACCGCAAACCTGACCTACGTGTGCTCATCCCCCCTGGTGCCAAGAACAACATGCCCTCCATCGTGAGTAATCATTCTGTTCTTCTTTTCATGTCATAATTCCTCCTTCCCCCACCGCTCCATTCCCTACTGTATATCCTCCTATCTATGAGGGGGGGTCTTTCGGGTTTGTTTGCAATTGTTTATTTCCTTTTATGTTCTCTCTGCGGCTTTCATCTCTTCATATCAGGCTTGGGTTGATGAGGTTATGTTTGTGATAAGCTTGACTTTAGGTTCATGGCATTTTTGTTGTTTTATCATGTGCTTTGGCAGCTTCTTAAAGGGATAGTTCAGATTATTTGACGTGGGGTTGTATGCGGTACTTATTGAAAGAATTTTATGAGGTACAGTGGAGTAGTGTGCACTTAGAATAATTCCTTTGCTTTAATATAAGCCAAATATTGCTCTTTCCAAAACAACCAAACTCCATAGGTGAAATTGGTAAGTTTACCTCTTTAACACGGGAGTCACTGGTCTTTCACTGCCTCAATCTTTTAGTTTGTTTGTGTTATTGTGTGACTTTGGTGAATCTGAACTATCACCTTAAAACACTTAAGTCACACAATAACTCAAACAAACTAATAGATCAAGGCAGAAGTAGACCAGCAACTCCATTTATCTGCAACGTTAAATTACATTGGAGTTTGGTTGGTTTGGACAGAGCAATATTTGGCTTGTATAATACTGGCTTTCCGTCTAAATAAGGCTGTCTGATCCAGTACCTCATACAAGCCTATATCAAATCACCAACACTTTTCTTTAAAACTTTCTTAAAAACTCTTATTTTTTGGCTTTTTTTTTTTTTTTTACCCAAGTCTGATATACTGTCAGATATGTTTCCTCTGCTGTGTCTGTGTGCGTATGTTGATACTTATAGTCCCTGATATTTTGTTCTCCTGTCTTTCTTATAAGGTGCGTTAAGTAAGTGTAGTTTTAGTAGCTCTCAGCATTCTCTTTTCACATTAGTTCTGTTTTGGTTGGGCAGTTCCTACAGCAGCCTCATCCCTAGTTCCACCCTTAGCCACCGCTACTAGCCTATATTCTTACTCACACTCACTAATTTGAATTTATTACCCTCCCCTTTTAATGCCGTCAGTCTGAGGATGTCGATCTGCTATTGGTAAGTCAGACTGCCACTCAAATTTAGAATTTAAACAACCCTAACAGGGTCTTAAGAATTTGAAACTTTAGAGGTTTTCTCATCAGAAAACGGTTTTTCGAGAGCAGCCTGGTAGGACTGAGAGCGTTGCAGTCACCTGAGTCTAACCTCTTAATTTGCTGCTATCACTACTGAGATTATTACACCAGATACAGAGTTTTTCGAGAAAAGCGGCCCCGACTCCAGAGAAACTTTCACCTTTATTGTTGCTGACTCTGCTGAAGGCTCCAATGTCACCTCACATGACATTTTGCGAGGGCACATATTGCCATCCAGTGGTGCGTTGGAGTAAAAGCAGCCTGGCCTCTTTTCTGCCTCAGCCCCTCTGTATCTACTCCTCCCTTCCTTCCTTTTTATCTTCTCGCCTGCGTGTTGTCTGCGCTGCACACATTCAGCTCACAGCTTTTATTACTCAGAATGTAGAAGTGGAGGACAACAAAAGACTACACTTTAATTTTTGCATCAAACCTCCATTCTTTTCTGCCAAACCCTCCCCTGTGCTGGAGTAAAGTGCCTCTCCCTCGCTGTCGCTACCCTGCGTTGCTGTGGAGACCGATGGTGTTACTATAGCGACAGTGGGCCCTCGGAAAGGGTGGTAAATGATAGGGTTGGCAGGGTTCAGCCGTGCCGCATGTCAAGTGATTAATTTCCCCAGAAGTTGGCATCACATTCATTCTCTCAGCATCTGTTGAGTGAAAGAACGAAATGAAAGAAAATCAAAAAAAAACTTTCATGGTTTATTGCAGTTTTTTTGTTTGTTTTGTCTGGGAGTTGATTGCATGTTCTCAAGCCTCTCCCCTCTCTCTCTTGCTCTCTGTCTGTGTCCTCTTCCTTTACTCTGTCACAGAACCAGAGAATAAACAACTCTCAGTCTGCTCAGTCATTGGCCACCCCAGTGGTATCAGTAGCAACTCCCACCCTACCAGGACAGGGCATGGGTGGTTACCCATCTGCCATCTCTACTTCTTATGGTACCGGTATGTACCACATACATACACATACATGTGTCCATTAACACAGGCTCATTCTCTGTGATTACCTTGTACAGGTTTTAGATTTAGATTTAGACTTCTTTATGTATGTATTTATCATGAAAATATATGGAATTTGATTTAAGTAATTTCCAAGACTGGAAAAAAGATAGAAAAATATTTGTGTTTCCAGACTACTGCCACCATTCTCTTTCCTAAAATATAAAATTCATAACTTGTGAAAACACTTTTCATACATACAGAATGTTTTTCATGGCATTTCAAGCAAACGGTTTACATTACATCAGAAATTACATTGTCCAGCTTTCACAGTTGGATTTTTAAAATCATTTATTTACATAACAAATATTACAATACAACTATATGTATTCAGATGTCAGAATATACTGAGAAGTCTGTAAATTAGAATCTGGAAAAATATGGAATTTTGAAAAGTAAAATACGTACAAATCCTGTGTGTAGCAACTTTCAAAACGTAGTTACAAAGTGTTTCACAACAGCAAAATAAAACGATTTACTGAAATGACAATAAAATAATATAACAATAAAATAATAAGAAGAATATCGCCAATATAATGATAACAATTTTGGATGTTTTTTTTTTTTACCTCCTAATATCGTCATCAGCCCCGAAAATCTAGTATCAGTCAGGCTCTAATTTCAAGTAGTACTGCACAATCAACTGAAATATTATTAAATCGCAATATGGTCAAGTACTGTAGAGCTGCAGAGGTCACAGCCTACAAATCTTATTCTCCAGATGTAAGAAAACATGTTTGTTTGGTACAGACCCCAACAAATGTCAATTTTTTTTTTTCAGTAAAAATTTAAATTGTAACGCAAAACCCCCTAAACATGATTCATATCCAAAATGCAACATCTGTCAAAATAATCACAATTTGATTGCTTTTTTTTTTTTTTAACCATGCCTACTACCCTTATTTCAAGCATGCAGTGAGCATTGCTTTTGAAACCTCCTTCCCAAATTCAGATGTTAGACAGCATTCTACCAGCAGGGGGTGCTATTGTCACACTGAACACATTGATGTAACATCCCAGCAGCTTGTATCAGAGCTGCACTCTCTTTGCAACTTCGTTTGAACTCCTCTGAACAACCTATAATCTAAATCTCTTCTTGTGTGTTTGTGCACAGAGTATTCCCTGAACAGTGCAGACTTGTCCTCCCTGTCTGGCTTCAACAGCGGCAGCTCACTTCACCTCGGCTCGATGAGCGGGTGGCAACAGCAACACCTTCAGAACATGCAGCACTCAGCCCTTGGACAGCTAGGGTGAGTGCACTGAACTGAATCTGAGGTGTTGTGTGGATGCATGATGTAACACGTAAATTATCACCAGAGATTTTATTTTGAGACACAGAGAGTCCTTCACTGTTTTCAACCTTCGTTTGCAAGGTCCAACACAAATATGACACCTCTGTTTTAATGAGTATGAGTGTGTTTGTGTGTGTGTCACTTTGATTCTTGCTCTGTAACTCTGTAACTCCTTGCGTTTCCTTTCCTTCCTACAGAAATTGCTCTAGCTCTCACTTATGTCAGGGTTCAAATCTCTCCCTGCCCTCTGCTCAAAGCCTGCACATCAAGTCCGAACCTGTTTCTCCTCCTAGAGATCGCACCAGCAGCACACCAGGGGGCTACGGTGGCGGCGTACCACCTCCCCAGAACCCCTCGTCCCGCCAGGACTCGGGACGCTCACCCGTCGATAGCCTGAGCAGTTGTAGCAGCTCCCACGAGGGCAGCGACCGCGACGAGCACAGGAATGAGTTCCACTCACCTCTGGGACTGGCCCGGCCCGCCCTGGACGAGCGCGAGAGCCCCTCCATCAAACGGGTGCGTCTGTCAGAAGGATGGGCCACATGATAGCTGCGTCCTCTCCCCGGCAGTGCCCCAAGTTGCCCTGAGCCCGCCACCCCCCCCCCCGACAACAACGCAGCGTTACGATGCCCCCCAAGTCAACTCCCTCCTCCTCCTCTCACTCGATATCACGAGTCACTCACCGCCACCCAACCCCATGGCCTCCTCCTTTTATCTCTTTAACGCTGAAGGAAAGAAAAGGGACAGCCCCTTTTTATCAAAAATATGTTTGTAATTTCTTTTCCTTTTTTATTTTCTTTTTGCTGAGTGTGTGTGTGCTATACATATTGACATTATATAAACCAGTGGGGTGTTGTAATGGGGGTTTTGGGAGTGGGTGGGTGTTGGTTGGGGGTATTTTTGTTGGGGAACTATGCATAAATTGTATCGTGTGTGGATAAAAAGACTCACGTATGCATATATCTTTACACGTGTGTGTATGTGTACATATATGCATATCAACAAATAAACAAAAAAAATAGTCAGGTACTCTGTTTCATAAAAACGTACGTACACTTTGCCTCAGCAATTATATCAGTGACTAGAGATGAAAAAAAAAACAAAAAAAAAACAAAAAAACATTAACATGAGAGTGAGTGTGTCCAGTGGAAAAACACCTTAGCACTTGAGTTGGACAGACGATAACATGTGTACAGTGTCGGTTTCATTGCTATATACCTTCTCTGCAGTTCTCCCTTGCAAAAATGTGTGTTAACATTAGATGATGTCATGTTGCAGGTTCAACGTATTTATGTAAATATGAGGGTCAAGGGGGGAAAAGGGGCAGGCAGGGGTCAAAAAGATGCCAGACATTACAAGATTTATTTACTCACTAAATGAAAAAGCTATTATGCAACATTTGAAGGATTGTACAGGTAAACAGGCAGACCCAATGCGAGAACGTGTGGAACCTTTGATTTTAGCGCTCCCCCTTAAAGAACGGAGCCAAGCGAGGACCACCCTTTGATCTAAGAGCTACATTAGTGTAATCAAGAAAACTCTGGATCTAGTATTAATATTCAGTGTTAATAAATGAAAAAAAGGAAAAATAAAAAACAATTGTACGATACACTTGCTTATATTTTCATATGAAAGGAATACAATGCAAAGCATTTTTGTGGCTTTTTGTAGTTTCTATAAGCCAGAATGTGTTTTTTGATAGCTTTGCTAATAAGAGATGGATAGTTCACCCAGAGGGGGAAATGACAGGGCTCTGAAGCCCTAAGCCATGAAAAACAGACTGAGATCCAATGCTTTGCTGAACTGTTTTATCTTTGTAGAGGTTTGTTTTTAAACGTGTATTTCTAATTATATATAATAATGGTAATATTAAGAATCTTTAAAAAAAAATCTGTGAAATTAACATGCTTGTGTATAGCTTTCTAATATATAAATATATATACTAATGATTTTTGTTGGTTTCTTAGTGGAGTTTCTATGTGCAGTTGCACATGTTGTCTGGTTTGTTTCATTTGAGCCCTGAACAGTGCTGTTCAGGCGTGTATTTAGTCTAACCTTAAAAACCAGCTGGAAAGCATTGCCAGGGTTTGTGTGACTGACAGATGGACGGATGGAGGACAGACAGACAGACAGACCTGAATGCTGAAAAAAAAAACAACCTGTGAGTGGAAAATGTCACGAGACTGGAACTGGGGATGACACAGAAATAAATGTTGACACATGATGGACATGATTGTCACACTAATGAGGAAATATGACTGACCCTCAGCTCATCTAGGTGCATTTTAATGCATCATTCTTAAGCTTAATTATCTAATTTAATACAGTTAATATCATCTGCTCCATCTTAATTCTTAGCTGGTGCGCAAGCCCAGAAACAATCTGTACAATTTTACTTTGAATCATATTTATTTGACATAATTTTGCAAGTGCGTTGTGAGTAATTATCCCTGATCCTGTGTCGTCCTGTGACTCCTCACGTTCCACTCCTCAGAACAGGTTCCACATCATTTTACCACATGTCAGTGACGCCGCAGCGTCAGACACACAAGGACAAAATTGATCATGCTGGTATGGAAGAAGCACAATTGTTTATTTTAAATAAATAAATAGCTGTTTTGATTTTTTCTCATTTTTAAAAACAATGAAACTAGCCACATATCTCTCTGCCTCCCACTTCCCGTATCTGCTGTCACTTAAGTGTTATGATATTTCTATGTGCATATTTCATGCAGGTTCACTATGTTGTTACTGTATACAGTCTGTGTAGTCAAACAGGGGCAGAGCCTCTATAATGGTGTTCTTCTTCTTTTTTTTAAAATTCAATACAAAAAGGTTGAGAAAAAAAAAATAAACGTGATGTTTCAGGCAGCATAAAGTGTGGAGAAACCAAAGCCAGTGGCATTTTCTGTGTTGTAAAACTCAACTTTTATTTTCACATTCATTTATGGTTTTTTGCAAGCATTGAAACAAGACAATAAAAAGAATTTGCTCAAATGTACAATTGGTTTCACATTTCAATTTCAGTCAGTCAGATGTGGCTTTAGAATCGAGCTGCATTGTCAGTACAAACCATAATAATTTACCTGTTTGTCGCACATTTGTCCCCCTGTGCATTGCATTGAAAAGGCAAAAAACAACTTTGTATTTACAATTTGTTCTTCACTCAGCATAATCATTTAGGCTTGAGCACATTACACACTTTTTATCTGATTGAAATAATGCCAGCGTGTCCTGATGGTTAATTAGAGTGCTTACAATAATTTTAACCAAAGACATGGAGAAAACTTGTCTTTATATCTTTGTTTTTCTTTTTTCTTTTTGTGTTTGTTAAATTTGAAGCCATTCTTTTTCATCACCTGTTGATCAGTTGTTCTTTGTCATTATTATTATTATAATAGACTAAATGTTGGTACCTCAAAATCTGACCCAAGCAGTACCTCAGCTGATGTTTTGATAAAGTCACTCGCAGTGGAAAAAAAAGGGGGGAGACCATACAACTGTACAGCCATGTGTAATAGCCATGTAATACCATTGCTTACGGTCCCTACATTCACATGGGATTCTGTGTTGCTCCACCGTGTTTGTGGTTTTATTTAAGTTGTTATTCAAAAATCTGAAAAAGGAATTTTTAAAAAAAAAGAGTTAATATGTTACAATGCTTAAAAAAAAGTCAGTCTGTAGTATCAAATGTAGCTTGTATAAACCTGAAAAATGGGGGGAGGTTTGGAACTAATGTTTTCTGGAACGCGAGAGCGGCTTTCAGCGGCATAAGCTGGCCTTTGTCGCCACTTGAGACTAAGATGGTATTAAATTAAATCCACATCTCTGTAACTCAAGGGACTTGATTCAGCTGTATGTAGTGAAAACGTATGGGGATGAAATAAAAAAGTCTCCTCTGCTGGAGGGAAAGGCTATTTGTATTTTGCAGAGATTTCAGTAAAGTTACTGGCTTTCTTAGTTATCCTGATGTGACTTGGTGTGATTTCATTGTGTTTGACTTGTTTCTGCATGCATCTGCAAAAGTTCCTGCCATAAAATAACCATATATCAACATGAAAATCTTCCATAGCAGCTTCACTTTAAGACAATATTAATTATATGACAATGAAATAATGACAAAAGCATAATTTTCACATTTCTGTCCATTTACATTACAAGTATTCATTCTGGAGACATGTATTTGGCATTTAAAGCCAAAGTTTATCTCACTTAGCATTACAGTGGCATCATCTCCCACAGTGATACATTATGCTATAATACACAATACACATTAACCTTATATTCACAGGCAAAAACATATGTTTATAAAGATCCAAACACAGTGGTCTGCTCCTATAAATCAGAGAGATGTAAAAAATATCCCCCAATACACACACATACACATGCAAATGGTCAAGGCCTACTCCAAAACTGTCTCATTCATTCCTGAATAAAAGAAGAAAAAGAAAAAGGAGAGAAAAGAGGAAAGAAGAGCTCATTCAGTATATCCATGAATTTATTTTATTATTATTTTTTTTCGTGGTTTCCTCCAAGGAAAAAAAAAGTTTTCAGTTTCCTTGGTTTCCTTGTAACAATCAGGTGTGAATGTCTGACGAAAAGAAATGGAGCTGCGAATTAAATTAAACTGGCGCTGGATGACGCATTTTCAGGCTTGTGAAAATACAGCAGTCAGAAAGATCAGTTATATATTTTATTGAGAGTTTATATGCATGTTGACAGCATGTTGTCAACTTGGAAATTATAAAAAATTAGGCACATTTGATCCAAGCTGGGCGAATTTCTGCAGGCCTCTTCTCCTGCTAAATGTGAATTTCTTTTCTACCCACAGAATGGCTCGCATTCTGATGATTTTAATTTACCTTAAAAAATCATCAGTTGTTTCTCTTGAATATACTTCTTATCATCTATAGTGGATTAAAAAAAATAAAAAAGCAAAAGCAAAAGTAAAAATGTTTTCAATATAAATCTCTAGTATCTTTGAAATTCGATAGGTTTAGGCGAGATTTTCGAACCTTTTCTGATTTCCCAAACTGTCATTATTGTAATTTATTGTTATATAACATAATGTCTGTGGTTTTTTTTATTATTAGATTTTGTTTTTCGTGTCGTCAGAATCTGGTTTACATAAGCATGTTTGACAGGTTAGACACATGTCACTAAAAGTCACATTTCTTCCGTCTCGACTGTGAAAATGAACCGAGCTCGAAGGAAAGAAACTTCTTCTTTTGACTCACTTCAGGTTCAGGACACATATTTAGAATCACATTTCACCTTTTAATCAACCAGCAGCGTCAATTAGCTTGATTGGAGTTTTTTAAGGGAAGATTAAAAAAAAGTTACCTTATTAAAAGTAGGCTTACCTAAATGTAGGTCTACCTGTACAAGTAGGCTAAATTTCGTTTGTTCGTCGTGATACATTTAATTCCCTGATTCATTTCAAAATCTTAATTTTAAAAGAATTTAAATATAGTAATTCAATTCTTTAAAAATGTCACAATTAAACCAGTTTTATTGCGATTCTTTCCATTAAATTATTGATTTGAGAGTAAGTCTGAAAAGTAATTGTCTTTATTATTTATTATTAATAATCCTATTATAAAGATATGTCTTTAAAAAAAAACACGCAAAATAATAATAATAATTAAAAAAATGCAATCCCCTCAATCAAATCCAAGTGTTATAACGTGTTATTACGTTGTGTTCTCACGTTCCCTCAAAAAAGTGAGCTCGACACGTTTTGGACAGTGTTTTAATCTCACGAGTAACGTAAGTAGTAGAGTGGGTAAAATGTTATTTACGTAGCAGATTACAAAGTGTTTCATTAAAGGGTTGCAAGAAAAAAAAACGAAAAAAACGTAATGTATTGTGACGCACCATCGTCATCAAATGTTTTAGTGAAAGTGCACAAAATCGAAAATAACGAAATTTCTCAACATTTTGTACTTTGCCTCTTGAAACACTCTCTAATATGAATCACAGTGGCCTACTCAAGAGACCATTTATATGACATTGCTGTGTGTTACTGCAATATTCTGTCTCTGCTGCTCAAAAGCGACCTTTGTGCTGTTTTTGTAGCTTATATTTTTATCTTGACAATTTTCCGGCCGCACATGAATTCCTCTGCACCGTCTTGTGGGTTGGCTGCTCGAAAGCATTTTCGCAGGTTTTAATTAGGCCGCGCTGCACGAAGTCCCTCTGCTGCCTCATTAATTTAACCCTACAGTGGATTTTGAGGGGTTAATTCTGCGAGCCTGTGGTGAATACGGCTGACTGTAGTCTGCACAATATAATTTACTGTCTGTCAGAAATCATCTTTAGCGACAACAGTTATTCTCACAATTTCTCAAAAGGTCAAACTGACGCACGACATGTCACCGTTTGAACCGGTGCCTTAAATCTGATCCAGCTCTGGTTAACCTCTACAGAAACGAAGGAAATAAAAAAATATATACATATATATGAGTCAGAAAATATGAGAAAACATGAAAGAATGAGCACAATAAAGCCTTAGTCTAAATCAAAATATACATATATAAAAACATCATTTTAAATGTATTAATAACCCCAAAATGCCTAAAAACTAACAGAAGTGCGTTTTCATAGGCTCAGATTTAGGCTACAACTGACGCATTTTCTAGGTCAAGTGTAACATCCTATCAAACTTGTCAGTGGCAGTTTAGCCTCAATAAATATATATATTTTTTCAAGTTAATTATACACGTCTATTAAATCTCACACGCAGTAATTTGTATGATTAGGGGTGGGTGGGGTGGTGCATGTGCTCCAGTGGCAGTGGAGGATGCATGGCCACGTTTTCACCATCGACATTCTACAAAACCACCACTAGATGTCACCGTTTAGTCGTCTAGTCGAGTCCCCCTCTAACCTTCACCCTCCTCATCCTCATCCTCATCTTCGGTCTCTCCAGAGCTGTTCATGTAGATCGAACAGACACAAATAAGCCTGTGTACTCATCGACCTGCTGCACGAACATTTTCTCATGGTCAGCGTCAGACTGAGACAGAAAATTCCTCTCTTTATCATTTAAATATGAACATTATTGTTTAAAATCAGATTATAAAAAGAGGGATACTTTGTAATGTAAAGAAAAATACATCAGTGGAATAATAATAATAATAATAATAATAATAATAATAATAATAATAATAATGGAAACTTTCACACATACTGTATAAAGAAGTACATGGACTTCTGTTTGTCCTCTAAAAGGACAAAACCTGTTCATTCACATCTTAACAACTAAAGGTACTGTTTAAAAAAAAAAAAAGCCTGTCTGCTTCTTTAACGTGAAGGTGTTTCATTACACCAATTTCAAAACACTGTTTCCAGTGTCAGACGAGGCTCGCCTTCTCCTATCACAAACTGCACCTCATAGGCTGATGCTGTCTGGTCTAAAAATGGAAAGAAATATCTATTTTAATATTTGATTTTTGCCTCAGTGAGGATTTCTGTAAAGAAAATGACGCCACACGCTTTATTTTGCTCGCCACATTTTAAATGAAATTGACTATTTTATTAAATCTGCAGCTGGTCGAATTATTGACTCACATTACATCTCCATAAGAGAGCATCTTGATAGTCTATAAGAATAAAAAAATATATATATAGCTAAATAAGAAATGTTGTCTTATTTTATTTGTCCCCGTTTCAAGGCAAGTTTTGAGTCTGTAAAACGTGTCTTTCTTGGACTCGAGGACGCGGCCTGATGGCTCCTTTATTATCACAAAAACGCCGTTAAATTAAAAACAACCAACCCCAAGTCAGTTAGTCAGCAGGAGCTGAGAGAATACACGGAGTCCATAAATTGTCTCTCCCATATGTGTATTCAAATGAGGCTGCTCTCCTCTCCAAACCCATCACAAACTCTGCTCCTGTACAGTCTATGTTCAACACCACAAACATGCGTTTTAAAGGATAAACTAAAAGACCTGATGTGTGTTTTAACCTGCTAAATGTTGAAGTTCTGCTTTCCCAAGAAAGGAGTGGTGTTCACGAATTATTCAACCTAAAAAAATCAACCCCATGGCAAAGAATAAGAGGTTACATTAGTTTTGTTATATCAGCTACAAATCACCTCCTTTTGCGACTCTTTCCTATATAAAACTCCTGTAACACCATTAAAAACAAAACAAAAAACGACTTCTTATTAGAGGAAACAGATTTTGTTTTTCTTTTAAAGCAAAAAACGTGAAACAAAACATACTATTAACTCTTATCTAATCGTTTACGAGCTTGCTTTTTTTTTTTTTAAGCTAAGCCAAGGAGTGTGTATTCTTATCCTTATGTATATGTTAGGAGGTGGCAGTGTGATGGAAATGTTGGCAACACAAGAGAGGATGATGAACGGATTATTTAAGCTCCCAGGGAGCAGCCTGAGTAACGTAATGTTCCAATATTTAAAGGTAGGATTTGTCGAGCTGCTCATAAACGCACCAGAAAGATACCAGGACGTCAAATGTCGACGTTTTGGGTTGATAAACGTCCCAAGCACAGCAAAAAATAATGAGAAAATAAGTTAATACATGCAGAGGGCAGCGTCTCTGCAGATACGTACACCACCACACACATTTAGTGCAGATGATGATTGAAAAGGATTCTGTTTATATGAGTCTATACCTTATGTTTTTAAGGAAAATGTTTTATCTTGTGCCTTCAAGAAAAAAGTATCCTAATGAGTGGCCTTAATGTGACTTTTCAGAGTGAGGAGTCCTGCCATCATAGGTGGGGTAACGGACTCCTGTGGCTTTGAATATCTTTACGTGAGCCAACCTGACCAGTGGTGTTGAGCCACGAGCAGTTTAAGAGCAGGGTTCAATGACGAGGGGAGTAGCCTGTAGGGGACTGGATGGATCTGCTGTCTGTGGCTGATAGCAGAAAGTTTGTCCTCTTAGAAAAACGTCCCAACAACTCAACCAAGATACACTGAGACACAGCAGCAGCGGCGGCACAAGTGGATTTTTGTTAATTGGAGGTAAGTTAAAACGTTTGATTTAGGTTGTGAAGATGCATTAAGTGCAATTTGGAAAAAGAGAGGAAATGACAAAGATAATAGAGATGCTTAAATGGAAATATCTGACTTCTACTTTATATTGTGAGGTAATTGTGGATATTTTTCTCTTAAGCGCACTGCACTTGCAGGCGCGTCCCTGGCACCGCTGTGTGCGCGCACGGACGCACCGAGGAGACAGCCTGAGCGATTGTAGCCTAAATGTCAGCGCTGCGTCACTGGATTTCTTACAAACTGGGCAGGAGACTTTTTGGTTATTAGTTTCCACACAAGTCTGTGTGTCATTTCTCTTGATCTGAGGCAGCCGCTCTCCATCTTTAAGTCTCACCTCTGAATCTGCTCTATTGTTTGCCCACCAGACAGCTCTTTGTTCATGCATGCTGGATTTGAGTATTCAAAGGCTTTCGGCGATTTACATTTAAAAAATCATAACTGTTAAGACCAAAATATCGCAGATTTCATGTCATTGCAATCAAAATCACATTAAAGTATAATTTTCATATAAAATGTGCCATTTTATGCAATATATATCATCGCTATAATAGGCTAAACACGGGGTTTACATCTATCTAAGCGCACAAACATGTAAAATAAAGACTGAGCTGTAAGTATGTAATGCAAATCTACCCACTGAATATGCATCAATATTAAAAATAATACGCACACCAGAGCCAACGGCGTCGGAGAATGTGAGAATGGCGGAGCGGGGTCGTCTCATTACGCATGGGCGGCTTTTCCACGCATGCAGGAGCCGCCGCGGTTCCCCTTCTCCTCTTCTTCATGTCTCCCCGTCTGTCCCGTCTGTCTCACATTAGCGAAGCCTCTTTTGGAAAAAACAAACAAGGGCTGTGTCGGCAATCAAACACCCAAAAGAACCTGGCTGCATGGCTGGGGGGGAATTACTCCGACTGCGGCCAGGCAGGACTATGTAGTAAGCGGGATTTGCATATTTTGATGCGCTAATTGCCTTGATGTATTTAAATATGGCTGCACGTAGCTGATATGCTTGTCTACGTCATTGAACGTGCCCTCGCTGTTAAACTAAAACGTGAATCCGGTTGAATCTAATGGATACGCCTGCAATTAGGCAAAGAAGGAGGAGGAGGGGGAGTAATATGAGAAAGGATGCTGTTTGCTGTCTTTTCAGTCACATGATGATTTTATGCCATTTTTGCAAAGAGATTCAGAAAAATAATTTGTGATCGGTGAAAATGAAAGAGAAGGTTTAGTCTGATGTTTTTGAACCAAACGCATAGAGGACTGGTGTTTTTGCAGAGCAAAGACGTTCTAACTCGTTTTTTTTTCTTGCAGAAAAAGTCGAGCTTTATAATAAATTCACAAAAACAAAAAAGTGTGTCATCACCAAGAGAATTAGCTGAGGCTACTGACAAGTAGGTCACCTCATTCTAACTTTTTTTTAGTGTGTGTGACAGATTTCTCTTATCTTTCTCCTCTTTCTCAAGGCTGTGTGTGTGTGTGTGTGTGTGTGTGTGTGTGTGTGTGTCCACTTTTAGGGGGGGCGGGAGTCTTATAAGATTATTAGGCTTCTGGGAGCTAGGTGAATTCATAAGTCCAGTGCAGGCCCGTACTGTACACACACAGATCCAATCAAAGCCTTTTGAGTGAAGTTTAAACTGCTGAGTGTTTTTTCCTCTTTTCTTTTTATTATGGAGCTGATTCCAGACTTAGTTTGGGAATTGCATGTAGCAAATCATTTCCCCCCTCTGTCTGCAAACCGGTAAATGCGTTCCGTTTGTCAAAGCGTGTTAGTGACGCGCCTGCAGCAAATTCATTACCACCCAACTGCGAGGCTCACTTCGTAACCTGGTCAGGGGAGAAGAAGAAGAAGAAGGAGGGGAGGAGAGGAGGAGAGGAGAGGGTCCAGCACGCCAAACCCCGCGAACAATGCTGCCTCAGTTCGTGCGTGCAACAAAAGAACCGAGGGAACTTGTTTGAATTTCAGAGCACGTCCTCTCCTCACACAGAAGGATGGACTTTACATTCCCTCCTCTCCCCCCATCGCATCCCACCTCCCCCCCTCCTCCTGATCATCATCATCACCCCCTCCCTTCTCACCACCACCAACAGGGGGAGAGAAGAAGAAAAAAAAACTTGCACACTCTGAGAGCTCAACTGTGCATGCACTTTTCTATTTGGTGCTTGTAGACGTTATGGGAAAGTTGTCTCTCTCCCTCTTCCCCCCATCCCTCCCCTCCCCTCCATCCCTCCCCTCCTTCTCCCTCTTCTCTTCGTCTATCATGTGCTCGGGATATGCTCATGCCTTGCACAGAGCAGCTGAAGCACGCCTAATGCAGGCTACTGAGTGTTAGCGGCAATTTTAAAGTGATGCTGCTGCCCCCCCACCAAATAATACGGGCTGGGATATTTGAGGGGAACGTATACCACATCACGGTACACACGGACCCAACTGAACGCCGCTCTTCTTCTGCTGCTGGCTGTTTGGGACGCTTTCTGATCGGCTGCAGTGATTTGACTCACCTTTAGGAAGTAAGTGCAACTTTTGTAGCTGCTTTAATAGGCTGCGTGGAGGCAATCGTGTGCGTAAAGGTTCCCCCTTGTGCGCAAAAGTTAAATATGACGATATTGACAAGAAATATGTAATATCTGTGGTTGTTTTGTTAAGGACTGATAATTTGTGGCAAGATTCCAAGTATTTAGGAGGAAATGTGGGGTTTGGAAGTGTGAATATTTCCTCACACACTTTGAAATCAGGGCGCACTGATTAGACTTTTGTGGCACCTTTAATAAGCAGCTCCAACTGACCGCTAACTTAGTAAAGTCTGCCTCAGCTTTATGATATATATTAATGCTGATTACTTTAATATCGTGCACTTTATGGCCTACCTCTCTCTAAATTTCTGCCTCCTTCAATTAAGTTCACTCGCTCGAGTTTATTCGGCAGCAGATGCGTCTCTAGTTATCTGCGTCTAGACCTCTACTTTTAGGGGGAAAAAAAGATCTTGTTAAAACTGGCGTTGCTTAATTTTTCATTATTATCAGGCCAACATACAAGGCATATTTCAATATAAGTGAAGACTTTAGTGTGATCTCGATAGGAAATGTGATTTCGTGAGCGAGGTGTTTCAGCTTGTTTCAGAAAAAAATTGACTAATTTACGCACAAAAGACACCAGCAAATCATAAGAAACTGCAAGATTATCATCCTGTTTTGCTTCAGAAATTTAGTTGTAATGTTGTGCTGAATTAAAAGTCAATAAGTTCGTTTTTACATTGAATGAAAAACGTCACCAAAATCGTCACACAAAGTATTGTAAACAAAGCGTTCATTGTGTTGTTTCTCCATGCGTTATTACGCACGAAAGCCTCAGTTTGTTCTTATAATAACAACTGATAATACGAATATTATTGCGCCCTTGTAATATATTTTTTGGCTTCTCAGCACTGTATCATTAACCTTCACGGAAATCCAGCTTATTATAATTTCAAGAGGATCAGCAGGTTGTAAGTTTAAAAAATGGTGTGCTGTGATTAAAGCGTGGCCTCTGTGTGGGAGGCCTATTCTGAAGCCTCCTTTACCCTAATGAGGTGCGCTTTATAATGTTGATCTTAATGATATCAAGTTGGCCTTGCAGTTTACTATTCATCAGAGGGACAGAATGGTTGTGGATGTGTTAAAATTGGCAAAGCAGAGAACTAAAGAGATGGACAATGTGTGCGTAAATTTGTGAATTTTGAATATTTTCCATAGACACATTTGGACAAATTGAGCCTGCTTGCATCATATACTGCAGATGGAGAGTATTATTTTAGAAGGGATGATAGAAGAAGATAGAAGATAGAAACAAGAATGCAGGAGCTTTGGCTGAACATTTAAGGGAACATTTAAAGTGCTGTTTATAGTAAGTAATCCCTCACTGAAATGCACACAGGCCCTGTGACTCATATTTGCTCATTAAAACACCTCTGCTTCGCCCCTCCCACCCACGAAGCGAGGAGAGTAAACTTGAGAGCAGATCTAAAACTGTAGCAAGTGAATGGGACACCTGAAGAAAAAAAAAAGCTGGTGATGCCACTGACAAATAATACGGCGTTAATTTAATCACCTGATAGTTCATCTCTCCTGCACACACACATATTCTAACTTTTCCCCCTTCGAACATGGGAGTGTTTTAAAATCAAACTTGTGCACATGAAGGTACTGACTCGGTCTAACCTGCAGTCGCATGCTCCTGCGCATGATCCATCACATGTTCCCCAGCCTGTTATTGTTGACTCACTTACAAAGATCCTATATATTGACCCATTTGTGCTGAGCTATCGGTTAACTACTTACATTTCTGTGGGGAAGAAAAGTGAGCGGGGTTAACGCGCGGACAGGGTACGGTGAAGCGCCTGGGCTTCATATATCTACCGCGGGAGGCGACTTCTTCTGCCTTCGCCAGCTTGAATCTCATCATTGTAGTGAAGTCGAGCCTTCGGATGCGACGATGACAAAAACACACGAGGCTGGTGTGGATTTCGACGCAAAAATCGAGACCGTGGGAGCAAATCTTACTCCTCCAGTGGAAATGAGAAGGAGAGCAGTGAGCAAGCAGCGAGCAGCGTGTTATTATTGCGAATAGAAAATATAGAGCCTTCATTGGAGAGACAAGAAGACGCTCAGGCAGCTCCAGGATGCTCTCTGGTTCATTTTTATTGTTTTATCTGCTCGCATCCTCTATTAAAAGCAGCTCTCAGTCTGTGTAAAACAAACATATGGTTTCCCTGTCATCCATTTTCATCCCTGAAGGCTGCTGCGATGCAAGGCGGACTTATTCCAGCGCGCTCTGTGTAATGGATGGAGATGCATGGATAGGAGGGGTGCATATGCGATTTTTTTCATGACATCATCGCAGTTACATTGTCGTGGTCCGAGGCCTTTGACCTCACCGGGGTTGGTCCATATTTTGGCCACCCCCAGCCCCCCTATCGGTTTGGGGATGGCCCTTATGATTCCCCCCACCACACACACACTCTTTTCTCAGACCGAGCGACCATGCAACCTGCAGAACGGACCCTTTTTGGCTCATCGGCTTTATCTCTTCCTTTCTTGGATGTTGAACTTGACACTCTCTTGCCCCCCTCCCTAAAAAAAACCAAAGCAAGCTCCTGTCTTTATAATCCGAAACATTTGCGTCGTAATTCCCTGCGCCGTTATTGCACTTCTTTCCACAGGAAACCGGATTTCCCCCCTCTTCTCTGCCGTGTTTCTTCTTCTCCGCCGGCCCTCACAGGATATCTATTGCTACTGCCACAACGACTTAATAGAGGCGAAAGAGCCTTTTGTGGGATTGGAGCTATTTGCATTGCAAATTAGGGCCCCTGTGCAAGGATGACTGCACCTTACCCGCGATTTTCAAGGCCTGTACTTCAACTCAGTAATATTGGTTAATGTCAAGTGAATATGACATTAACATTGGGATAATATATCATTTTTTTCTCCAAGAATTGCCGCCTTTTTACACCGGGTGTGTAACAGCTCGGGCTGTGCAATAGTGGCCCCTCAATGGCTAAAAGGGAATATATGAGGAATATTGTGACTTTAAAAAGGATCCTGATGACTTTTTGCTCAATAATTGTGACAAACGGAAACTTGGAGATCTCAGAAGAGGAAATGTTCATGTGGATTATTGCTGAAGATTTGGGAAGTGGGTTGTTATCTTTGGTTATCTAGCTGTATGAGTGTTCTGCTCGTCATAAAGCTAGATAACCGAAAGTAAAAACTACTTCCAGACTCGTCGAGGACTTCAGAATTTTCCCATGGACCACAGATTACAGATGCTGCTCATATAACTGACTTTATTTTGAAATTATTTGATTTATTTTGTCATTTGAAGTTTGACGGGGCAGCTTTTATTGTGCACTTAATTTAATTGAACTTTTTTCAGAGCTCATAATGTATGTTATTGTTGTACACACACACTCTCACACACACCAGACTGCTCACACACTCTGAACTTCCCTTCCAGGACAGGACATTGCATGTTAGTATTTATAGCCTTTAACATGAGGTGTGATTTTTACATTTATTTAATTTCAAAGAAATGTAAGATTGGACATTTCTTGGGATTGTGTGAGAGTGACATTTAGGGGACCCACGTGTGCGCCTCCATGCTTTTTTATTTCAGCATGATCGAGTCTGGCCAGGAAACGGCGCTGGCATCCCAAACAGTAATAATTAGGACGTATAGTGAAGTGACAAAAATGGAGAGAGAAGGAGGGAGAGGGAGAGAGGTGGGGGTTAGGAGGAGAAGGAGGGAGGTGGCAGAAGAGGGAGGAGAGGAGGGGATTGTGGGGATGTGTGTGTATGTGTGGGGGGGTCGGGCCTGCTTAATTGATTCCGTTAACCGCAGTGCAGGAGATGTGAACGACTGGACGATCCCATTCCCACGCTCGGTGGGGCAAGTGGCAATGCCATGCCCCGGCCCAATATGACAGACAGCGCCGTGAGGGCCTGGATGGGTGGGGGGGATGGAGGGGGGATGGGGAGAAGGAGTTGGATGGGGGGGGGCGACAGGGGTCATGAAAAGACGTCAAGTGCACCAGACTCATCTGCATCCCCAAAGAAAGAGGCGACGTTTTCCCAGCCCCAGCAGCCGACGCGCCGGGCGCTCCTAAAAACTTGGAGTAGTAACGGTCCTGAATGCGTAATGTCTCACCAATTGTACTGATAATGAGGACTTTGGGTCAATTATCTTAAAACTATGCGGGGTTTATGAATTTGAAAGGGATGTGCTGCAAGTATGTAATCCTGCGTGGCCCCCACTTGAGCGCTGAGAATTAGTAACAGCGCAGATAATGTTGCACAAAGAAAGTCTGGGGCCGTTTGAATAGGTGACATCTAGGTGCATTGTTTGCATTTGAACTTGAACATGAACAGAGAGTAATTTGAGATTAAAGTTGCAGGGAAAAAAAACATTTAGGAGGACATTAATAGTGGGATACATGCAGCAGAAAACATAAAAGTAGAATATTGTTGGATCATTAGTTTAAGTGGGCATCTAAACTCAATTTTAATAGGTTAAATGATTCCGCTCTCAAATATAAAAAAATATATAGTGTAGTTACACATCACGTAGGTTATGCGAGTTATTAAGATGGATATTAGGGTTTAGAGACTCTTATTTGGGAAAATTTACTTTAAAAATAACGTTTTAATAAGAAGTTTTGCACTGTACTGTGCTTATTTTTAATCATAAATAAGTGACGTTGTTCCCCCTGCCCATACACACAGTTTGAGGTAGCTGTATCTGTCAGATGATAGGCTGTTTCAGGCTAGACCACGTGTTTAAAACAGGCCCTGATCGTTTTAATGATGTGCTCTGACAACGCGAGAATAAATTCTCATTACGTTTAATTTCCAGTTTAAAAAAATATCCGATTATTAAGTCACAGTTCAAAGTTCAGCATATGTTCAGATGGCTATTTTGCACCAGGAGGATTATTCAAGTGCAGTGTGTTAAACAGAGTCATGCACAGTGGCTGCTGGATTCAACACCACCAGCCTTTTTTTTTTTTTTTTTTTTGCTTGAAATAAAAAGGTCTCTCGCCGACTTTCTCACACCGTCAGACAAAACTAGTGTCTCTTGTTCCCCGACCCCTGTCAAAGACATGCACACAATACCGGGTCGTTTACCCGAAAGAAAATTTGAGAACACAATTTGGGGCAGAGCAGCGCTGAATAAAACAAGTCTTATTGTCCCCAGTTAAGTCGATTGAAATCGTCGTCTAGCTTTATGAAAGGGAACACTGTTTTCAAGTCTGGGGGGGCCACACTAAATGTCAAACCAAAGAGGAGGGAGGAAAACGTAGGATCTCATATAATTCACAAATGTTTCCGCAACAGCACATTCAGGATGTCTCTTACAAAAACTAAACATAACAGAGTATTTTCTCTACTTATTTTTTTATGACAACAGTGGCCTGTTTTATAAGTTCTTCACACAAGCAATAAATTGCAACAAAATGTGCTCTTTTATGTTGATATTCAGATTATATTTATCAGATAAAGTATATTTTTAGAGGTTAAACAGTTTATACACAATCATCCCTCCAGAATACTAACCTGTAGGTCCATCCTCTAAAGGTAGAATCAGCACAATTTATCCAACTGTTTGTAAACACACCAGAAAGATAGATTGTTGATTGCTGATGAAGTATATTGTTGAATTTTATTCCCAGAAAGTCAGATACTGATGTTTTGGGTTGGTAAAACGTCCAGGACAGAGCAACATAAAGAGAGAATAAGGAAATACAGGCAGAGGGCAGGGCAGATACACACACATTGTATTTATGTAAGCTACACATTGTTTTCTTGAGGAAACTGTTGCATAATATACCTTTAAAGTACAAGTAAAAAGCACCATGGAAGGGCTGGGCAATATGGACAAAATACAGCAATAATTTATGACATATACATTGATATGCAATCATATTGTAGGGATGACTTTTGGTGCTTTTACAAAATATTAAATAATCATCAGTAATGTGGATAAAGTGACTAAAAGGGTTATTGCAAATAACAGAACACCTAAAACAATCTTGTAAGTGAAGAAAATTGCACCACTTTACTGTAATGCAGCCTTTAAAACCAAGAACAGACAACACTTATGCCATATCACAATATAACAATATCCAAAATCTAAGACGATTCCAGAGTCCACCCAGTCAATAGGAAATGCAATGCAATGCTGAGATGTAGTTACTGTTAACAAGAGAGAGCATCATCACATGTCTCAAACAGCTGCAAATCACACTTCATGCATACCCCCCCCCCTCTCTCAGCCACTTTCAGCATCTCTGGGCTGCATGGAGGAGAGGTGCAGTATGGGTTGGCAGCGGTTTGCATGTTTTTTTACTGCCTGTCTCTGGAGATTGAGTCAATCTCACCAATTTGGTCCACATTAGTGCTTTTTATGAACACTGACAACCACAGCTTCCTCGGGTCTTTAAAAATAATGAACTGGAGTCTCTATTTGTGATGATGACGTGGCCTCGATGCCTAAATTTCAAATAGTGTAAAGGCGCATTGCTATTCGTTCCTGTCTCTGTAAGTGAGACTAAATTATTGTGTCCTCTAGTGTGTGAGACGCCCAAAATTATGCTTTTACAGTATATTATTTACAGCACATTCCTGACATACATGCATGCATGTTGCAGAAAAAGAAGGCCCTCCCTGCCATTCATTTCCCAGCGCCCCATTTCCATATATTTATAAATACAGGCGTGTGATTTGACTATGCGTGTAGAAATGGGTGGTGACGGTCCCCCTTTCCTGTTACCCTTAGTAAATGGGGGCTACGTGCTCGGCTGTGTGCCCTCCTTCCATGCTCACACACACATACAGTGTGCTGCAGCCATTGTTGTCACGTGACGTGTTGAGTAACAAAACCATGGCGACCACGGAAGGTGTTTTCATATTCATTGGACGGGCAATCAGCATATTTTATGTGAGCGTGCCCGGGGTTTTTATGTGCTTCCCCTGTGCCTGTGTGCTGCTGTGTATAGCAGGTGCAGCAGCAGGTTTATAATATGTATCGGCCCAGGGTAATTTCTGGGCCAGACAAAGGATATGAATATAGTCGTCATACGGGTGCCATTTGTTAATATATGTGTTGCATGGCTTTGTTTTTTGGCGGCCTTCTCACAGATTGTTCTGCAATAAGAAAGTGGTGGATATGTGGCGTATTTTTCAGCAAGGAAACTAAAAAACATGGAAAGGTGCCAGTTCTATTGAAGCTTATGGGAGATGCAATGTCAATCATCACATTTGGAGACCTACAGCAAATAAATGAATGTGCACATTCGGCAAAATCACTCAGTATGCCATTCTCTGAAGTGTGTTCTTTCATTTCTTAGAAGCATTTCTTCATCGAAGGTCATACAAGGTAGATATTTTGGGTTTTAGTGTCCTTCTCCATGCATCTCCCATAAGCAAACAAAGCATAGTATGTTTGTTAGTAATGTGATGACCCTTTTTTCTTTTTTAGTTTCCTTGTTTTTCAGTAGGAAGAGTTACTGTATTCAGAGCGTCATCTGCGCAATTAGCCAGCTACTGTCAAAATTAATTATTCCGGGTTATCTGAGCAGAAATGCAGGGTTATTTTCATCTTCCTCAGGCTTGCAATGGTGCAAGAGGCTCCATGTGCATCTCCGTATTTGCATGCATGTCTGTGTTTGCATGTTTCCTGTGCATTTGTCTCCACGATTAACTGACCCATGCAGGCGTTTCAGCCAGCTAGTGAGGCCACTACATCATGTTGATGAAGGGGGGGAACAATGGCTGTGTCTCAGTCAACAACAACGTCTGTCTGTCTGGCTTGGGCCATGTCTCTCTCTTTCTGTCTCCTGGACATGAACTTGAACTTGAGACAGGCAGCCAGACACCATCTGTGCACCAGGGGTAATGAATTCAGTGCATTCATGGCTGTGGAGCAAGCCAGGCCACCGCCACCCCATTGATGAGCAGATGACCCCTATAGTCTGAGTTAGCTCTTCATCACTAATAGAATTCAACAATACCAGCTGGTAGTAGGGGAGTTTATTTTGGATGTTTGCCTAAAAGAGAAATAAGAGTAGTGGTGGCGCTCACATGCATGTGTGCAGAATGCGTGTTTGCATGCTTTGTGTGCTTGTCAGTGTTTGAGCGTGTATGCATGAAGCCCGGAGCTGGGCGATAAGGACAGAATTAAAAATGACAGTATTTTTGATCAGGGTTGGGTTAGGTCAATTTGAAATGTAGTTAGTTACTAAACACAAATAATTTTTTGTCAACCAATGTAATCCAATGTGAATACTTTGGGAGTACTTTTGGATTACTTCAAATTCCAATATGGAAAATACTGCACCCAAACACACAGACTTCCTCAAACAAATCCTCCAAAAATATAGTATATTTACAAAGGATGTGGGCAAATTCTTCACATCATAGGTGTTTGGCAGCAGAGAGTCTTATTTTGAGATGATAAGATGTTTCAGGCTAGATCATATAGACAAAATAAAATATCACAATATTTTTAACGAGGTTTGGGTGTACTTTGAAATGTCATCTGTTTCGGAATACAAATGACAATTTTTGTAATTTGTAATGTAATATGTTGGATTACAAAAAATGCAATGTAATCTAAATATCATGGAATTACTTTTGGATTACTTCAAAATCAAACACTGAAAATATTGCACCTTATACTAAAAATGGATGCAACTACAAAAATTTTAGTCTCAAAAATAATAAATATCTCAAAATATTTTTTTTTTCGCAAACCGGAGCTCTAATAGAGTCAAGTCATAGCAGCTTTATCTATATAGCACATTTCATACAGCAGGTGTAAACTCAGTGTGCCTCAAAATAAATGCAAAGACACACGACAAAAACATATAAAATAGCATGTAAGATTAGAAGATATTACATATATAAAAACATATAGGATAAGATAAAACATACAGGATAAGAAGGTATTATTATCAAACACACACACACACACACACACACACACACACACACACACACACACACACACACACACACACTTTAATCCTGACTAAAAGCTTATGATAACAGGTATGTTTTTAGTGTGCTTTTAAAAGAAGACACTGTAGTGCATTGGTTATCATGAAGAAAATGTCATAAATTTTAAATTGTCATCTTATAAAGTTGTAATCAAAAGTGTAATCAAGTAATCCCTGACAATGTAACTTTAATCTAAGTGTACATTTTTCAAATGTAATCTGGGTTGATTGTAGATCATAATATATTATTTGTAATTTGATTACGTAATCCCACTTACATGTCATTTATTGCTACCCAACCCTGTTTTTGACCAAATACCTCATTATAGATATTGCAATACTATTGTAAGGATGTCTGTTGAGAAATTTACACCACTTTACTGTAATTCAGCCTTTAAAATCAGGAGAGGACAACACTTATGCCATGTCAAGATGTAACGATATACCAAAATCTAAGACTATACCTGATCTCATGCCCAGCCCTACATATCGCCCTGCATGTTTTCCCTCCTGTTTATCCTCTTCTCACCATATAACTTATGCAAATTAATCGACATCTACCCTTTCCCTTCCATATACTGTCCCCTTTCCCCATTAAAGCACTGGCCTGCTATTTTAACGACAGCGCCATGTTGAATTTATTGCCCCGATAATTGAAAGGGCCGGTTCAGTATTCCCCCTGATAAAGGGTAGTAAGTGAATGAGGCATAAACGTTAAACAAGCCAGGCACAATGTTGAATTCCTACAGGCCCTCCTTCTCCTCCTCCTCCTCCTCCTCCTCCTCCTCTCCTTCTCTTCCTCCAGCTCGAGCTTCTGTCACAATCACAAGCACACACACGCATGCGCACACACAATAAGGCTTTTCCCTCTGGTTGGTGTCGCCACGGCAACGGTAGGTGAGATCACCGTGCGCATGGCAGCATCAGCCCCTGCCAATGCAGGACAGATTCCTGGTTTCTGTGAGTGTATGACGGTGTGTGTGTGTGTGTGTGTGTGCATGTGTGTGTAGAGTGCTCAAGAAACTAGAATGCCACCCACTCCCTGTCTCCACGGCTCAATGTAGATACATATGATAGGGTTTCCTGTCAGGTAACCAACCGTATATGCATTGGTTAATTGAAGTTTCTCTACTTTCTTCCAAATATTGAGGTCATGATGTTAATTTACCTGCTGAGAGTCAGAGGTTGAGGTCTGCATGAGGCAAAACAAAATCTGAGGTTCTACATTGGTCCTTTCCTCACATACTGACTCGCAAACATTCAAGAGGTGTCACTGGCTTCGTTAATGGTGTCACTGGCGATTAACAGCGATCCGATCGACCTCCCTCCATAACAGAGCAGCCAGCCATAACTTGCCAATAATCCACTGAGGAATGTCATGGTTGGGCCCTTTTTAATGACATCATGCATGGCCACTTGAGCGTCTTGTGGGGACCAGCGGGCATGCTGTGCTCTGCCACGCTGTATGGCCCTCCCCTTCAGCTAACTGTGTGGATATGCATGGCAGACATGTTAGACAGGCACCTTGGGATCATTTACGCACCATCAAAGATCTGTTCTATATGTAATATAATGTGATTGTGATTGAAAGGGAGTGAGTTGTGCAGATTTGTTGTTATTTGGCATGATGAGAGTATTCAGCTACTGTAGTATTGAAATTACCTCTTTGATACATAGTTACATACAGAATACTATGCAGTTATTAGGTGGGTGGTCAAACTTTTACAGTTTTACTACCAAGTTAAACTTAAAACTAAAACTGAGTCCCAGAAAATGCGTCAGTGCATCACTACTTTCATGACACAGATGCTCCAGGACAATTGTATGATTATCTCTATTATGTAAGGCCAAAGTGAAACCAGAATTTTGTCGTCCCAAAATTTATACCACTAATTGATACCTTAGTCTATATTTTTCCCAAACCTTATTAATATAATCTCTACATCAGTTTGCATGCTGAGTACTGAGTGACCAGTATTTGTCAAACAGGCTTAATCTAAAAGGCAAGAAAGTTCAAATGCTCATACAGTTCTGTAACTATTTTGATTTAAGAAGAATAGCAATTTTATTTTGTAAATGAATATATTCATAATCATCTGTAGACATTATTAAGATAACACAGCGGTTATTTTGTCTCAGTGTTTTTCTAATGTATACACATGTAAAATTGTTATAATAATTTGTTTAATTGCAATGTGCAGTGAAAACATTGGTATGTGAGCTGATAATAATGTTTGTAGTACCCCAAATTTTAACATAACTTGGAGTCTGCTTAGAAGTAGGGTTGTAACTAACAATTATCTTCATCATCGATCATTAATCAATTAGTTGTTCGGTCCTTTAAATGTCAGAAAATGGTGAAAGCTTTTAATCAGTGGTAGGTGGTATCCAAAAATGTCTTGTTTTGTCGACAACCCAAAGATATTTAGTTTACTGTCATAGAGGACTAAAGAGAATTTGGGCATTTCTTATTAAAAAATGACTCCAAACCATTAATGAATTGTCTAAAATAGGTTAATTCTTGCAGCTCTTGCAGCAACAATGATGATTCTTGCAGTCAACATACTGTATATCTACTGTCCACATTTTGATACAAAATCAAACCATAAAAGTTACAGGGCTCTAGGTAGAATATGAAACAAACGCCACATTACACACTGTCTACCTATATTTCCAATGATAATAATGCTACAAACCAGTATGATGCTCTTTCAGCTATGTAGCTGCATGATTAGATATCCAGACTGTGGCAGCAGCACTGCACAACAAGGCTGTGTGCATAAGTGCTATTTTTTGCTCTACATGTCTAAAGCTGGCTGCAGCCTGTCTTCTAGGATATCTGTGCTCGGCTGGCTTTTGATTATGCAAATACTATGCACCATAAATAAATTAGTATAATTGCATCTGAAATATGCTTTGAATCTCCCTCGAAGATGAAAGGGTGTAAATAATATATTTCGTGTCACTGCATTATTCATCCTCTATTAATTACAAACTTCGGGGCGCTCAGTCCCAACATGCCATATGCTATACTCTATATTTAAGTGGTGCATGTTGTTTTTTTTATATACAGTACACTGTATGTATGCCCACTATCTGTCAATATCAGGGCACTTGTTTCTAAATTATAATGCTAATTATCTCTCGTTGTATTTCCATTCGTAAACTCTTTACACTATTAGCATAATGTAGTTTCTAAATCTTAACTGGCTTTTATTGTTGAAATAATAATTAATGTTTAAACAAGCTCCAACTCACACAGCATACCTGCATTCATAATCTGAACATCCTGATTTTTTTTCATATTATGCATACGCACAGCTGCATTATGTGCCGTTTCATAAGAGGAGGGGCTTCAGAAAACATTAAATAAGCATAAATACTGTAGACGTACTGCCACCACAATTAAAATATGCCCGTCTTTCCGCTCTTTGTAAAGCATATGGTATTGAGGCCTAGATGCAATTTGAATACGGGGGAACCATTTGAAAAATATATGCTGTTCGGCAATTAAATTATATGGGCTCTCGGACTGGGGAGCCAGTACCAGTGCATATAGAATAGTGAGCAGTAGTTGCTACGCTCGCATTAGCATCTGGCCCTTTTATGTAAATTTGATGAGAAAGGACTCATGCATATACACCAGGGCTGGGGTGTACTCGCCTAATATCCTTATTAGAGAGGGGTGAATTAAATATTTATTAGGGGGGCGAAGGGTTAGGAAGGGGGGCCTGTCCTGTGTTGTCGTGAGGACCCGAGGTGGAAGAAGAAGGGGGGAAAGGGAGGAGGAGGAGGTTCTCTACGAGTGTCTCTCTCTGCCTCAAGGTGCCACCATCTTAAGGCGTTTGGCAGTAGTGAGAGTGTGAGGAGGGTAGACCTAAAATGTCCGCTGGCATAGACACGCGCACGCATACACATTAACGCATACAAATTCTCCGTGTGCTACGTGGACAGGAGCGCACAGCTCCTGAAAGTCAATTATTCAATTACTGTCGTCAGCTGCTCTGCATGCTGAGTGTTTCATTTGCATGTATTAATTCCCTCGATTACTGTCACCCACGAGATCGGCCTGTGTTTAGCTTTCTGTTGCCCGCCGTTTATTGGGTACGAGCGCTAATATTAGCAGCATGGTCGTCAGAGCCAAACAGGTTTTAGCTAATATTTAAAGAATTCCAATTTCTCAGTATTTTCAGGCCAAGAAACAATTACTAGGTTTATTTTTATTGAGTTCAGTTGGACAAATCATTGCAATAGGACACAAAAAGCAATGCAATTTTAAAATATTTCAAGTTACATATATTTGTGTTCATTCACAGTGTTAAACTGTTAATTAAATTATGTGATTACCACTTTTAAGTTCCCTACTACATCATAGAAATAAAAGTCAACATATTGCACATATCACACATGTATCAGTGTACTTAGCTTAAAGGATAAAGGTGCAGCATTTTACCTTTTTAGAACAGTTAGTGATAAAACTTTCACTTTAGTAAGAGTATAGATTAGGATTCACTTTTTGTCAAACTGTTACACTAAAAAATGAGAATTCAAACACTACAGAACAGAGAAAAAGAAAGGAAGTCGGTGACAATATTACCAATTTATGTTAATCAGCACTATAACTGTTCCCCCCTATCATTTTCTGTCTCCTTCTCTTTGGCTCACTCTCACTGTCACACACACACTGTAGCTGACCTCTCCTATCTGTTAATTATCATAAATGTGCTTAGTGAGGCGGCGTACACACTCTCACATACACATATACACACACACGTATTGCAGCGCACAAACACACATTGCTCAGTGAGATACAGACACGGCATTAGCATTCCCTTTCATCCTGAAGTGCTCCTGAGGCATAGCATGAGGAAGAATGTGCAGGAAATTATTCAAGATGAATTATAACACACATCATCGCCATTTTTCTGGCATCGACACACACACACAGACGCAGGCACACACACATATATGCAGTTAAACAGGATAGTATGTTATCGGAGGTTTGATACAATTAGGGTTTTGGTTTAAATAGGTTGTGATGTGTAAATTTCACATCTTTATTGCTTAAGATTCATCTGTATGGCATCATGTTCAAATATTAGAAGTGTGTTATGTGTGTGTGTGAATAGTGTGTCCTTGCGTAGTCACCTTGTTGTCCCTTTTTTACATGCATTAAGTATACATAGAATATCAGCTGTTCTACTTCCCTTACCTCCCTGCTTCCTCTGATGAGTGGTATGCCCCGGCGTGCTGCCAAAGAAGTGAGAATAATTAAGCGGCTGCGTGTTTGAGCCTGGCGTTGGCTAATGGATTGTTACCGGGAGGAAATGAGACAGGCAGCATGGGGGAGCTGGGTGGCAAAGCAAGACCTCGACTTTGGATAATGAAACACTGAAAGCCACCAGGGTGGAGAGTAGACACACACCTCTCGTAAAGGAAATGCTTTTGTTCTATGACTACTTCTTTTTGTCATATAGGTAGGTGCTGTCGGTGGGGAGTCGCACAGTGTGAGAAAAGGCACAGTTATGCATCACTTAAATCAAGATATAGGTAGCTTTTTCCAATCTTCCTTTATTTTATACAGCGTTTTGAATCAGTGCAGCTCACTGAAACATAATATTTCCACTCAGTGGAAATAATCAACTGTGCTTTATTTTACAGTACACTCACCAGCCATACTCTGCATCAAACTGGACAAAAAATAAAATGTTCTTTATTATACAGTGTTAGACCTTTTATAAGACCCTTATTAGACTTTATTAGAGGGTAATTAGGGACATATTACAACAGAGTTGTACTGTAAACTAAAGTGAAATCACATATCTGCTACTTGAGACACCTCTTCTTCGGCTGGTACTGTACAATTGGCTGAGTAGCCAAGACTGATGCCAACTTCTTTGATCAAGTCACATTATCTGCCTACAGTACAATAAACAAAACCTCTAAACAAAATAGTCCTCCACTTCTGTCATTTTGGCCTTTACTTTGTAAATCTGGTTCACATTTTTTTTTTAAATAGGGAAGTAGCAGATATGTGATTTCACTTTAGTTTACACTACAGTTCTGTTTCAATAAGTCCCTAATTACACTATAACGAAGGATTTGATACAAAACCTTCTTGTACTGTAAAATAAAGTGCCACCAAATAATCCTTGTAGGTCTTGTATATATTCCTCTTATCTTACATTGCCTGTGTGTGTGTGTGTGTGTGTGTCTGTGTGTGTGTGTGATATGTATACATATGCAATTTGCATCAGATTTAGCATCATCTGCATCAGCCCCTGTTTTAGAGAAAGCAGGGGTTGATTCTTGGCACTGTCGTCACCAATGTAACACCCACCACCCCCAACCCCTCACCCACCCTACACACACACACACGTAGGCTAGAAGCAGAGTAATGGTGGGGAAAGGGGGGGGGGGGGGGGGGGGGGGGTGGTAGAGAAGCAGGAAGGAGATGGGATGAGACAAGCCACACAAGCCGCAAAGGGAACAGGGTGAAGGTGGAGGGGGGAGTGCTGTATAGTTACCCTAAACCCTGCCGTAGGGCTCGAAACACACACACACCCACGCATGCATACACACACACACACATTGGTTTGCCACACAACCGCAAAACACACTCAGAACAGTGTAGAACATTGCAATAGGGACTATGAGAATATGCTCTGTATAAAGATATCCTAATTGTTCTTATTGGCTCTTCTTGAAGTGTTAATTGAATTTAAAGGTTATGGTTGTCTGACATGTATGTTTTTTTTTTCAGGATCCTTGATTTGAATGCATTTCTTCCATTTGTATTTGATGAAATAACAACATCAATAAAATGGAGAACTAAATCAGATGACTCTTGTGTGCTTGTATTATTGATTATTGCCACGTAGAGCCCAGTAGCATCCTGACATCGTGCGTGTCAGTGCACATGCAAGTGTGTGCGGTGTGTGTGCACTTTGATACGGAGCTCTAATAAAATGTGGCATCTGTCAGTTTGATATTGACATGCCAAAAGAGCCTCACGATCACTTGGGAACACAGCAGGAAAGAAATCCAGAAGAAAGAAACCACATAGAGTTACATACTGTACACTGTATTACTGTATACATCCTCCTAATGAGTCATAACTGCCATATGAAAAAAAAAAATCCTTTTTCTTCAATTGTATGACAGAAAGTGATACTTAAATACTGGAAACTCACTTATCCTGCTCCACTGCTACACTGCAAAAAGAAATGTCTTATTATTTAAATGCTGACAAGAGAATTGACCATTGGAAAGAATGAATTAAGTCAATTTGAAATCATAGGGGGAGAAATATTTCAATCATAGAGTGCATTAAAAGCAGTTTTTGTACTTGAACCTTTTTATGATCAAGTTTTTGGTTTATTTGTTTTGTTTTTGTTGTTTGGTGGCACAGGAACATAGCTACTGAGTGTTCACAATTTAAAAGATCGTCTCCTTGTTGAAGGCATATGTGATAGGCATATTAAATAGGTTGAAATCATATTTAATATATGATCTGTCATTGAAGCAAATTGATTCCCCTGGTCTCCACCTCCTCAGACTTGAGGAAGCTCATGCAGGCTGCAGGAACACTGCAGGAGCGCAGGATGAGTGCAACATTATAATTTCACAATAGCATTGATCAGCTTGTGATAACTGCCCTTTGTCAATGTAAATGCAGTTATCCTGAAAACACAATTCCACTGCTCTGAAAACACACACTCCAGAGTTTAAGTTCAGTCACTGCCTGTCTTCTGCCCGTGAGACTCAATTAACACATTGCTTAATTTAAGCATTAAAAACATCTCCTTCTTCTAAAAGATTATTAATGATTTTTTACAACTCATAAATGGACATTACTCATGTGACAAACATTCAGCATTAATTTGAACTCTAATTAATGTGAAAGTGACAAATTAAAATAGTGATTCCAGCCCAGAATGGAGAGGAAGACACAGTGTAGCTTTCTGGGCGTTACATTATATATGATACCATACATTCGTTTTAAACAGTAATTTGAAAATGTAAAAGACAGTTGTCAAGACATTAAACCAAAGATTTGTTGGTCTTTACAAAACAAGATTTAATCATCTTACAATGACAGAGCTGTCAGTGAAAAAAAAAAGAAATATCTAATCAGATCATGACCTTAAAATTGAAAGTAAAACAAAATTGTGGATTTGGAGAATTGTGACACCCTTCTTTATATGTATTTAACATATTTCATTTAAGTTGTTCAAATAAGATGTTGAGCTTGTGAGCTTATGTGGAGTATATATGTGTTGTTTTGTGTCTTGTTTTGCCATTGAGATCGTGGGTCTATGTTTTGTTGATGTGGAAAGTGTGTATTGTATATAATGAGAATTACACAATGAACTCTTACAGTCTTTGGATAAAAAACATAGTAAAAATAAATCTTTCTAAAGTCAAAAGAGCATTTTTTGCAATTATTGTTCAACTAAAAGAGGATTTTTAACATATGACCAGTTTTTGACTCCAAGAGAGAGAATGTCAACAGTCACATCTGTACAGGGTTAAAGGACAAAATTGAAAACAAAAAACTGAAACAAAAAATCCCCAATTGTTTAAGGATGCGTTCAAGTTCATCGGCATGTCGCTGTCTGAGGTCAAAAATCTCAAACATTTCAAACGCACCATTGCCTGTCGCCATCTATTATAGTCACCTTTGACCTCAAATGGACTTGTCCTTTGGCCTTGACATTTGACTTTTGACCTCCTCACTCCAGCGAGACGAGGCAGAGGTCAAGAGTGGTCGGGTTCAACAACATGGCTGCTGACATAGTGTTAGCATGCAACAGAATTAGCCTGACTGATTAGACTTTGCCACTTATATCAAAATTATCTTACATATTTAAGTATCTATAAATCAATGATGCAACTTCAGACATCTACGATAACATTTAAACAAGGTTTCATGTTAATATTTTGAAGGATGAAAAAATATCCTCCCATGACCTTCAAATGATCTGCAAACCTGCTGCTGCTCATGTGCCATTAAGGTCCCGGGTTTGACTTGCTATTTGTGGCAAACTGCAAAGGTTGAGACGACATTTGCACAAAGTTATTGCCAATTTGAATTCCTGCTGCAAGTAAACTTAGCTATGGTAAATGCTACCTCTGTTTCCTTCTTCTGCCATATAACTGTGCATTTGCTTTCATCTCCTCTCTTTTTACTGGAAACATGTTAATTGTGATTTGCTCAAGAGAAGTTATTCAACATGTAAAGGTTACCTCTTGGTAAATGTATTTACTGTGTGTGTGTGTGTGTGTGTGTGTGTCATTGCTACAGTGATGGAGAAAAGGAGCTGTGGAGAACTACAGGCAGACGGAAGTGGAGGGCCACACAAGATCTCTGGGATTTTGCTCTCCACTGGACCCACATGAGGTGAGCTTAGGTTAATAAACCAAAGTGTGTGTGTGTGTGTGTGTGCAGTATTAGACTATGGGCTAAATTATTGTTTGTGTATTTGCCTGATTTACGTTTTCGTATCCAGCAGACAGCCTAAATTTAGCCTAATCACACAAAAAACTGGGAGACTGGGGACATTTTTACGTCTACTTTCATAAATCACAAAATAACTGAAATTCTCGTGTCATCCTTTATATATCTATCTATCTATATATATATACATATATATATGTATGTATATATGTATACATACATATATATATTTACTAATACGGACATAACTACAATGGTTGTTGTGGCAAGATTTTAATTATTGGAATTGAGTTAAAGGTAATTTTACATTTAAATTTAGTGAAAGATGTTTATTTTCTAACAGAAAAAAATGCACAAACACACAAACATAGTTCTTACATTGGGCCATATTGCTCACCTGATTTTGCAGCCATCATTAAATCTTGTATGCAAGCTATATTAGCAGTTAGTTTGTTAATGTTAAGGTTTTTTTTTTTTTTGTCAACTAACTAAACTAAAAAACAGGGTTCAACATTAATGTCCTTTTCTTCTCCATGTTTGAAAGTCTGAAAATAGCATTTCTACATTTTTTCCTTTAAAAATTACTTTAATGATTACTCAGTTATCAAATGGCTTTACCATTTGCCTGGTCAGGCAAGTGAGTTGCCAGATTTACTAGCCCAACACACTTTCTTGCTGTGGTCAAGCAGGGAATCCTTATTGTTGAGCCTGGCAGAGTTTTTTTTTTTTTTGTTGTTGAAAACTTCCTGAGTGAGAGAACCCTACTGAGCATGTGTAGAGTAAGCGTCATCACTCTAGCTTGTTTCTGATCGGAGGAATTGAGTATTTTATGATTGCCCCTTGTTACAATTGCCCCAGGTCTCCCCCATTATTCCAAAATGTGGGTTTGCTGTGACCTCTGGTAATTCAAGGACAAACTGAGTGTGTGTTTTAAATGAAACCAACTCTAGGAATTTATCAAATCCCCAGAACACTCAACAGATACAATTTGTTTCCTTAGATTTATCTGACAAATGGAAAAAACTTGATTTTAAATGCTGAAAATGCTGCTAAAACAGCCAAAATTCTTTGTTGGCAGGAGTGTTTTTCCCTTCTGTGCCGATTTCTCTGCTGATGTGTGAGTCTGTGTCCGTGTGTGTCTGTTTGCCTGCAGCAAAGTTAGTCCATGTGTGTGTTGGATGAAGGCATAGATGTTAGTAGTGGTCCAGAGGACACAGTAAACAGAATAACAGCGGTTTGAAGGGAGCTCAGGCGATGTGATCGTGGGCAATATCAAATCCCATGACCCATTCTTTGCCCTGTGGTCCATACCAAAGACAAGAAGCACAGGGGAAACAGAGGTTACTGTTCACTGTTCATCATCACAACAACACAACACACACAGATACACACATAAACACCCCCCCCCACACACACACACACACCAACAGTAGCTGCAACCAGGAAGTGATTTCAAAAATTTCCTCTAGCCATTGAAATCCATGCGGTTACAGTAATTGCCCTCCGCCCCGGCATTGTTTGCGTTGCGTGCAGGACATCTTGTTCTATCAATTAGACCTCCAGCCGTTATTGCATGTGACATTTTACGTTATTGAAGAGACAAACATTTTAATGAGCCGGGCTTGCTCTCATGACAAGGAAATATTTATTAAATTAGCGAGCAGCAGCAGCTGATTACCATCTGTGCTTTCTTTATGCCAATTTTGACCCCATTTTTCATCCAAAGAGTTGAAATTATTGACATCTGTCAGTAGAAAATATACAGTGGTACTTAGGATACGCTTATGCTCTTGATGGCGAGAAACAACAGTGGCACCTTTGGTTTGAGCAAATTAAACCAAAGGAAAACACCCCAGTGACTCTACTGTACATGTTCTGTGTTGGGAGTTCGCGGAGTTAGACGTTTATTTCTTGGTGATGCTAAAAAGAATAAGTGGCTGAAGAGAAGAGGTGGTATGTCAGCGCCCATGGGCCTCAGTGTGCGGCGGTGTTACTCATCCTAATTACTCCCAATACTCACACACATTTGGTGGACTGCTCAGAAGGGCCAATTAGAAGGGCAGGGCAAGTCACTGGGTAGGAAAAGTCAGCGCTCAAGTCTGACTATACCACAGAGAGATGGCGTTTTACAGTAAAATCTTATAGCAGTACATTTCCGCAAAAGCTTTTTGTATAGAATCAAGTCTTTTGCTCCAATAGCACTGCTTCAAATGGAAGATCTTGGGGTTTTGTTTATGTCAACTCAACATTTATATATATATACAGTTCTTTTGTATGTGGTCAGGATCATTGTTGCTAGTGTTAATCAAGTTGACCAGAGATGTTAAAGGGGGTAAAGTGAAAACCAGTGGCCCTTTGTGAAAGAGGAAGTTGTTACCTGAGACTTCAGATTTGTATCACTGCATAATAGAGGTGGGTCAACAGCTTGAAATATCCAACACTTTGCTGAAAAAGCTCGCTTTTCAATTAGAAAAAATCTTGTTCAGTTTCAGATTGGTATCAGTGGCCATTCTTTTGCTATAAAATCCAATGAGATGCAGTGAACACCATATCTGTAGAGCATCTTTGCAAACATTTTCTATATATGCAGAACTATCACCTCACAGGCCTCACTCTTGCTGGTAAAAGCCTGGCCCTTAAAGTGTGTCAGGGTCATTAGACTCCTATATCTGACTTTGCATTATTTAGATACATAGGTAGGCTGTTTTTATGCATAACATCAACCCCCCCCACCATCAACCGCTGCCTGGGTGCAGAATATGGCAGGGTCACAGGTTTGGGGTTAAAGCAGAAAAACAGGACAGCTTTTCATCCTTGCAGATACACATGTGCTTTGACAACATCAGGAAATGTTCCCACTTGAAATGAGAATAACAATTTTTGTTGAAGGTTCGTCTTTGCCTTGCTAAATATTAAGATAAGCACCCATGAAAACACAGAGTGTTTGCCATACAGTATAGTTTGTTTACATTGCATCGCCTCATTTCCTATGCTATACTCATAATCATCTATCAGACATGCATATTTGGAGTACAGCTGCTCACTGTTAGGGTGCCAGCGGGGGTGAGTATTTATAATGTGGCGCCCGCGTTCGTGAATATAAACCCTCCAGTGTTGTAGGCCGGCTTCTGTATCATCAGTGCTAGCCCACAGCGATTAATGAAGTCGTCTGCATGTGCTTGCATGATTAAGGAGTGCTAGAGCGCCGGTGTATGAGTGTGTGTGCATGTTGTCTGCACAGATAAAACAACAACAGAGAACAAAAGATGTCAGCTTACAGGAATACTTTGCAATAAACATAAAAAATGATAAAAAAAAAAAAACAATTTTGCACAGTAAAGAAATCATAATAAATGCTTAATTCTTTATGATCAGGCAGGAAACAATTATAAATGATGACTAAAACCAGACAGGAATCCGAGAGAGAAAATTGTGCATTATTTATGAAAATATTGTAAAATATGTGAAAGGTGTTTTTTTCCTTTCAGTGATTTAGTTTCCATCTATAATTTTCCTATTTCCTATTTGTCAAGTAATTCCATATTTCATGCTTGGATGCAATCCTTCCCCCGTCCTATATATTGCAGATGCACATGCCTCTTAGCGATAGCACAATATGTCCTTTCCATGCTTGTTCAAAAATTCCACAAAACTAGAACATACTCATCTTTTTTCCCCCCTCATTCTGATGCACTACATTATCATCAGTGTAGCACGGAATGAGTCTGCCATTTGTGGAGATCTCCTCTTATCAATTTATAATTAAAACAGATCAAACTACAGTTTTTTTTATTTTTTTAAATTTAATATCCAAGTAGCTTTCAGCGGGCTGTGTAATCGCGCCGCGTAGTAGGGTGGGTTTTCTTCTGCATCATCATACAGTCAGAACAAAGGATATGCACATCGTAAAATCATGCAAATGAATGCAAATCGCTGGCAGCAAGCAATAGCGAGGTGGCAGGAGGGGAGTTTGTATAAGCAGAGGGATGCCAAGGACTTTGTATATACAACACTTGCTGGACAATCTTTCTCTAAGTTGTGGCAGATAACTAAAAATATATTGGTTTCAAATCTGATTCTCAATCTCTTCTGCACAGCAAGACTTTGTGGAGTTTCCTCTGCTTATAAATACTGGATAGATCTGTTTACCCACAATTCCTAAACAATATGTAGCTTTGTATTGTTTCCTTTTTGCTGCAAATTTATTTTTTATGATGCAACAAAATGCAGTTGTTCATTCAGGAGGCTGCTCTGAAACATAAATATGATACAATGTCTGCAAACAGCTTTGCAGTATGTGTGTGTTGGGATGATGCAATATTTTGACCGTAGCGCCTCAGAGAAATGCAGAGCAGCAGATTTTAGTAAAACCAGCACTAATGAATGCCTCCTCTCCACCTTGCCTCTCGCCCTTCCAGTAAAAACTTTATCAAACATGTGACATTTTCAAGTGTGTTCAGTAAATGGGGGGATTAGGTGATGACGAAGTAGGTCGGTCTCCATTTTACTTCTGCCATGAAAAGAAAATTATGTTCTCGCATTTATTTACCCGGATATTTGATTTGGTTCTCACCATTAATTACTGAAAAGACTTTGTTGTTGTTGTTCATGTGGTGTGTTAATGCTGTGAAATTCTTGTCATTGTCATTACTGAGGTCGGTTTATCATGAATATGTTCTGTCTTGCAATCGTGTTTTTATACTACTGTTAGTTTTTTCTTTTCTTTTCTTCCTTTTTTTCCTGTAGAGGTTTTTTTTTCTGCCCAGGGACTACAGATTAAAATTAGCTAATAGCTAACTCTGGTACAGCTGATGAGCTGTGCATTGTCCCTATCGAATAAACAACTAAAATAAAAAACTAGCAGGGTTACTGCATCAGGATAATATCACAAATGGATCAGTATAGAAAGTTCAAAAAGATTCATTTTTGTGCTTAAAAGTTAAAAATCAATTTTCTTTAGCCTAAATAACATCTTAATTAATGTAATACTATCACTGAAATGAATACCTTACTATAATCTATGGATGAATCATCTATTTTCATGCTCTGCATGGTTTTTCAGCACATTTGGAATTGTTTCATTGTATTGTTGTTATTTTTATGTTGTTAAATGTTTTGGCTTACTGTGTTTATATTACATTTCTGTTGTTAAGGACCCTATTGAAAATGAGACGTTTCATCTCGAGGGGTTACACCAATAAAGAATCTCAACCGAAAATTATATATCATCCTTTTTATAATTCATAATACAACTCAGTGTAGAGAGTGGAAGTGTGTGTGGGGTGTAAAGTATGCAAGTGTGTTTCACCACAATTAATTTGAATGTTTTATTCAATCCTAATTTTTACATAAATCCAAGAACTAAGTAACAAAATCACAACACAGAAATTTAAGCCATTTTAAAAGCAGGCATATTTTCCTCAAAAGTAATTCCTGCAGCATCAATTCCTTTGACAAAATGTTATTAACGTACACATGCTTTAACAATTTCACATTCAGAGGTTCTCATAGCCGTACAACAATCAGCAATTTGTTTCAACATGCATATGAAAAAAAAATCATATTTAAATAATTCTGTCTTTCAGACACACACACACACACACGTGGACGAACCCGCAGACACAATATGGTGGGGCACAAAAGGGGGAGGGCACAGACAGACATTCACAATTGTGCATAATGATGTTAACATTCCTGCATGTCTAATGCAGGGGATATTGAGACAGACACTAGCTGGTCGGCGGTCTTGCTGTGTGCTGTCTGTGTGTGTGTGTGTGTGTGTGTGTGTGTGTGTGTGTGTGTCTTCATGGGTGTAAACTCTAGCAGTAGCATAATGATGTATTAATTGTGGCCTGCTCTTGCTGGTGGTGTTTGGGCTCCTCGCCGAGGCTACTATGCGGCCTTTGATGCGATTGTTAATCTTATCAAGCATATGCAAGATCACACCGCACTTTATTTTCCAGTCTGCTAGCACAAAATCGTAGGTGAACTGTAATTTTTGTAGAAGGGACAATTCTTGTTTTTGCTTTGTGCAAAATTGCAACCAGTGGACATGTGTTTGTTATTTATTTTCTCAAATAATGGCTAATTTTTGAGTAATTAACCTAGATCTACACAGTACAAAGGGATATTAGTGTGTATCAGCAGGCAGGATTTTAGAAGATAAATGCTAAATTGGAAGAAATGGCATGGCAACAACAATTTAAGACCTCCTCAGTCTGAATTTTTGCATTCACGAGGAAAGGGTGTGCCTCAATTTCAAACGCATGCACCATCAAGCCATCCTCCAATACTGTTTTATGTTTTTTTTCAACTTCCTCCCAAATAAAGAGACACAAACTCGCAGGGAGGGGAAACGAATATGAAAATGGAGTGCCGGCATCATAAAAGATGGAAACAAAGAGGGACAGACAGCATACACTGAGAAGGACAGGCAAAAGATGAAGCTCATTTTTCCGTGGGCACCCAGTGGCGTCTGCATTGCAGATCGCTGAAATCCCCCTCGAATGCGTCCCTGGGCTTAAGGGGGGTGGGGTGGGGAAGGGTGAACAAGGGATGGGTTTATGCTATCTCTGCTTTAGTACACTTTGTTTTTTTTTTCTCCTCCTCCCCCCACCGAAATATATTTTTTCTGTCTGCATCAAATGTCAAGTTAATTTCCTGGGTGCTATGAGGGATGTGTCCTCCCCTTCGGTATGTGTGGCAGGGCGGTGGATTGTGGCAGGGTGGTGTGCGCGCTGGTGTGTGTGTGTGTGTGTGTGTGTGTGTGTGTGTGTGTGTGTGTGGGTGAATGGGGAAAGGGAAAGGGGCATGGCAAGGCAAAGAGAGAGGCGAGAGGTGGTGAGGGGGGTTCAGTACAGTATCTATAAATTGGCTCTCTCTGAAGAGCTAGAGAGGTGTGTTGAAAGTGCACACGCATATATATGTGTGTGTGTGTGTGTGTGTATGAGTGAGTGTGTGTGTGGTTGTGTAGGAATATGATCCAATTATTAATAGATGCTTTTGTCAGTGTACCTATGGCCATGTGCCTGTCCTTATTTGTCCACTCACATGTTCAGATCTTTTGAAAATGCATCCAGATTGAATACTAATGCAACAAAAGGGGGGGGGCACACCATATATTATAATACCTGCTCAGTAATTCAGCGTCGTCGTAAAAAAAAAGCAGAAAATCTACCTAGATTTCCGGGTATTTCTTGACACATAGTCGTTTCCTCATCGCTAACAACAACAAAGCTCATTACCAACTGATATACAGTCACATATTATATTAAAAATCCACGTGTATTAGTCCTCTTTTAACCTTGTTGCTTGGCAATAGCACTCGTTGTGTCCTTCTGCCTTCCAAGGCTGGACCATATTTTATTATTATTTTTTTTTTTATTCATTTCAGGTTTTCTCCATTATCATTGAGTAATTGTGTCCCTCTAATATCCTCATTTCTACTACTTTTAGAGAAAATCCAACCCCTTTCTCTTTTTCAGTGGTTAACACAAACGTAGTAAATGTTGTGGTGTTATTCGCAAACAGATCAAAAATCAAACAAACAAATTTTAAAGAGCACCTGTGATCTACTGTTTATATGTGAGTTCAAATGCACAGATGTCTTTTTGTGCCAGAAGCACAGTGCTTTTTCCAGGGTCTTTGTTGCATATGTTCCACTGTGTATGTCTATTACAGCTGCACAGAAACATAATTTGTATCTGTATCTGTTCAGCCAATAAAATTATCTGTATCTGTATTCAAATAGAAGAAACTAATACTATTGTTAGCATAATGCAAAAGTAAATAATGAAAAAAACAGAAACTTAACCTGCTGGGAATTGGAGGAATACACAGAGTGGAAACTAGGGCGAATGAAATTAGCGCAGATATCAATAAGCAGAATTGAAATTAAGTTGAAAAAAGAAGGAAAAAAAAAATCTGTATTCAGATAGGAGACCGGAAGTGGGCAAGACTTAGACCACACAGAGTCACAGTTAATAGTGTAAATGTTGTATTTTCTAACCTAATGTTCATTGGCAATGCAACTGTTGTGTCTACAAAGCATCAAAATGATTTAATATTGGCATATAATTAAATATTTTCACTTCTTCATACTTACTTTTCATGTACTTCTTTGTATTCTATTCTATTTCTCTCTTTTTATTTTGAACTAAACTAAGTTTTATGAATTGTCTGTAGACCACCACCACCTCCTCTTTAACTGAGGGATATTGAAAAATCAGATATACAAGTATATAAAAATGTTTTTCAGTTGATGGGAATAATCTTGGCGCTTTATATCAGTGATTGATTTAGGAAGATGCAATTTTTTTCTACTATGCTTACATAATCATGGAATGGACTTTTTCCAAATAATATTTAGCAGTATTCGGATAGATGAAATATCTGTTTCAATTGGATCATTTGTGCTTTCCTAATAAGTATGCAGATTCGGGTACATCCTAATGTCTATGCACGCTTACCTGAATGATTTTGTGCATTTTTTGCATATCGCCATTAAATGTGTGGATCCAAACTGTATATTCGGTGTTGCAAAGTGTAAAATGCCTTATTGCAGAGAAAGGGATTATGCATTTGTCAGTCGTGCTTACGCTGATGTATGCTCCTGCCCCACAAATGTCACATCCCATAACCCAGAAAAATTACACCAGTCCCACCTAATTACGCATATTCATGATGCTGCTTTGCATAGTGCTGGTAGCATACTTCTGTTACAAGCCACAGAGCTGAGGGATGTGGTTGAGTGAAAAGGCTTTCAATCCACTGATTCAGTGCGTCTCCGCCACAAGCATCAGCTTGATAACGCCAGCTCCATGCCAATTTTTTTTATGATCTGAGACCATTATGGGGAGAGAGTTTTCTCTCATTTCTTGCAGTCAGTCATATTGCCAGTTGCCTGCAGCATGTGCAAACCTAGTGGGAATTTTTAATAAAGAAATTAGCTTTGTCCTAGATTATGAAGGTCATTTTTGAAAATAGATCAGATTCGACTAATGGTTTTTGAAATACTTTGTCATTTACACACCATCTCTAGTCTGTTTCTCTTTTCTCTGTGTGTTTATTCCCCTCCTACTCTGGTGGTAAATGTGATTCTCCTGGTCAGTGGTGATGCACAATATGTAAATCAGAGGGTGTCAATGCAAGCAAGTGGAAGCAGGGACGGGCGGGAGAAAATCCAAATAAAGTTATGAAAGAAGAAAGACAGGAGGGAGAAGTGTTGGAGAAAAGACAGAGGAGAGTGGATGAGTCTGGCTCAGTGGCTTATTGTAGCACTTGCGGAACAGACTTAATCAGACTTGGCCCGGCTTTAATGAAGGAGAGGGTCCAGGCTGTGCCACTGCTTGGGTAAACAGCGATTGTTTCAGTCCAGGGTTCCCAAACACGGGCAACAATGGTACTATTGTCCCGCCAGCTCTTATTAAGAGGCAAACCAGAGATGGGGTGAAGAGCAGAAGCAGAGAAGGGGAGGTGGGTGAAAAGGGGGCAAGAGGGGAGAAAGGGGGGTAAAAAAAAAAAAAGAGGTGTGGGGGAGAGCAGGAGCGAGTGGGAACCTGACAGGAACAGAGGATGGAGTGGGAGGGGGGAGGAAGAGAGAGATGGAGGGAAGATGGCGAGAGGTGCTTCTCTGATCTTTTTATTTCCACTCTTGCATTATCGTCTTTTCCCACCATCTTCCTTTTGTTTCTTCTTCTATCTTCTCAGCCATCATCTCCCGTCCTTGTCTTTCCCTCTCGTGCTTTCATCCGTACTTCCTTTCTGCATCATCCTACCAGCCACCTACTCCATTCCTTCCATCTGTCCTTTGTTCCTCTTTGTTTTTTTTTTACATTTGGGATGGTGAGGGATGCTTTGCCTGTCATACCACCTTTGCATCACCTTTCCCATCCAGCGCGGGGGAGACGGAGAGAGGGGCAGAGAGAAGAGGACCGAGGAAAGAAAAAGAGGATTGGGTAGAGGGGGAGAGAAAAAGGGGGCCGGAGCGAGACAAAAAGAAAAGATCACGCTGCTTCCTGGCTTAATGAACATGGGCAAAGGATGATCACAATAGAATACATTATGCTCTTGTTAGTAGAGGCAATCAATTAGCAGAGAGCACACCACTGGCACACCATCGTTCCCCGCTTGGGCACTGACTCATTCACAGCCCAAACGAGTGGCCCGAGGAGCCCCCTCGCCTTGCTGTTTTTCCCACCCTCAATGCCCGGCAGCCACAAAAGCTTTGATTTAATTCCCCAATGTGAAAGGCGACAGCGTTGAATTTGCATTTCCGCCACATTCACTCCACGTTATTTGAAATATTGGTCAGGTTCCGCTGCAGTCAAAGGTCTTGGCTCAATGTAAAATGTTAGTGTGTGAGTGTTTGTACATGTAACAGCATTTATTAGCCAAAATGAATCCCCAAACCCTACATTCTTAGAAATAAGGGTTCCAAAGGGGCTCTTCCTGAAGGGCTCAGGTTCTACCCTGAACTATTTCCCTCTGAAGAACTTGGTTTTGGAGAAAGGGTTTGCCAAAGATTCTTTTTAAGACTAAGGGTTCTATTAAGAACCTTTTTTCATTCAAAGAACTGTTTGCGGAAGAAAAACTTTTTCAAGGATTGTTCACATCCTTGAAGAACTCTTTTGTCAAGGATTCATCAAGGGTTCTTATTTATATTATGCATAACCATAATATAAACATTTTGTGTGTTCTGAATACTTGAGTGTATTCTAGATAAAACCTCTGGAATATAAAAAGGTTCTTGGTAGAATCCCCTGAGTGTGTGCTAGATAAAACCCTTAGGGAGAGAAAGCTTCCTGGTGAAACTCCCTTGGTGAATTCTAAATAAAACTCTTGGAATTCACAAAGGCTCTTGCTAGAACCACTTAAGTGTGTTCTAGATAAAACCTTTGGAATATAAAAAGATTCTTGGTTGCACCTCCGTGGTGGGTTCTTGTTAGCATCCTTAGAAGATGGAAAGGTTCTGGATAGAACCCCCAGAGTTTTGGATGGAACAGGTACGCCATAGAAGGGTTCTCTGTAGACTCTTTCATAGGGGGCTTCTGGGTGAAACCTTTCTAGCTAGAACACTCTGAAAAGGCTCGGCGTGCACTACCAGGAACCAAAAAGGGTTCTCCTATATGGACAAAAACTGAAGAACCCTATATGGTTCTAGTTAGCACCTTTATTTTCAAGAGTATATTTAATCGCCATCAGCTGTACCAATAAGAGTGTTGTGATGCTGACTGGACTTCCTCGACGGGAAACAGTCCACTGACAGCACACTAGATCGGCTCCACAAGATGAAATCAGACATGACAACGTCTTTGTGACTGACACTGACAATTGCATACCAAATTGTCACTCAGGTCCCATCAGCAATTCATACAGCGGTTGGGTGAAATTCCTTCATCCTTTTCCCCCCGTGTTTTCTTCTTCTTTTTTGTGTCAGCTAGAGGAATAGCTCCAGATAATGGCAGCAATCTATATTGTGAAAGAGGCAAGGAGTAGTTCTGCCTTAACACAGGCACAAATCACCACTGTCTGGCTGAGGATCTGTAAAAGTGTCGGTGATGAGTAGAACACACTGCTTTCACTGAGGAACTTTGCTGTGATTCCAGGCAGAGGTTAGAAATGGAGGAAACAAAAGGAAATGAAGAAAAGGGGGAGAAAGGAGAAACTGTATTAAGAGTCAGGATGTAGGACTTGTTTTTTCTTTTCTTTTTTTCAGAAGAAGAAGATGGCCTTGGGTTTGGGTTCAGGGAATCTGTTGTTGCTGTGTTTGTCAGGGCATTTATACTCTATGGCCATCTGGAGTGTGTGTGTGTGTGTGTGAGTGTGTATTTCAATTACATTTCCCTTTATGCTGTGGAACATATTACTATAACATAACATAATTTGTTATTTCATCCGTTTCCTGCAAGAGTGATGTTAGATTTTTCATGATAATTCATAATTTAACTTTTTTCACCTAGAAGTTGAAATGCTGCATTTAAAACTGCAGTATGCAATATTATTTTATTATAATTTTGGTTGAAGTAAGTAATTTTGACAATTGCATGTCACTATTGTAACACACAAATACAGCTGCAAGACCATTCGCTACCTGGCCTGGCCCTTTAGGTGAATGGATACTGCAGCTGACTGTACTGGTAACGATAAGTCCCCAGTTCAATTCCCATTCTACAGTCTCTATCCCCTGACATTATGACCCTAACTATGCTCTGACATTACACGAACAATGTTTAATTAAAGGGTTGCTAAACAATGTGCATGTGTGAGCATCTGTCACTTAGTTTTGTTTTTTTCTTCTTTTAAATGTACCCGGTATGAATCAATTAGTCAATCAGGGTTAGTTAACACATAACCAGCCAATCGCAGCATCTTTGCATAAATCAAGATCATCAGAGTTACATGTATCTTGGTGTCTGTCTTACCCCCGAGTAAGACATAACTAGCCAGTTAGAACAGGCGTTAATTTTCTAGCTACTTACAACAGTTGACAATTTCGACATTCTGCTTTAAGCCCAGCAAATTGTGCATGCAGGTTTGGTGAGAGGGGCTTAGTAGGGTGATACGAGGCAGCAGGTTTTGGATGACGGTTTTGCATTGTGTATGTGCCTACCGAAGCTTTAAAGTCTCAAGTGATGTGTTCAGCTAAAGTAGCTGGTAATGTTGACAGTATATTTTCAAATGTAAAGGATATTGTGTTCGTTTTGGAGGACCCTGTGAACAAAAGTGGAAGTGTTTCCAAAACCATAACTACAAAATATAATCCAAAAAGTAAAATTATCTAAAGAGAGATCTCCACCTGCCTCTTTTTAACTGGTGACCTTAAATTAACCTAAGTTAACCTCCGGGTCTGTATGCCATAAAAAGTTTCATCTGCGCTCAAGAAGAATCCTACTTGGTGTGGTAGGCATTAAGAATAACTACACTGTATTAATAGCTGACCTTCTAGCTGATGGTTTCGTTTGCTTGGGTCATATAGAAGCATCAGTGTTAAACTGAGATAGTTAAAACTTCCTGGTAGTACATTTAAGCAAGCTGACAAAAAAGCAGCATGACTATAAGTAGTTTTGTAGCACTACATGTAGTTATGCTAATATTTTGTAGCACTGAAGTTATGCTAATATTTTGTAGCTCTTTCAGTGTAATGTAATGCTTTTGTATTTATCTTATCTTATTTTAACTTTAATATATTTTATTTATTGAAATGTCCGATTTTGCCCCTCTATTGTCCTCTGTGATCCAGACTTCTATTGTTACCTTTTTTGTCTGTTGGTCTGTGTGTAACCTTGTGACTGTGTTAGAGTTTGTGTGTCTTGTGCATGTGTGTTTGTATTTCCAGTTTTCAAATGAAATCCCACTACGCTTGTGTGGTTTGTACCTACACAAAAAACCCCACACGTGTTGATTACATTGTACATGAAATACAAGGCTCCTGCTTACAGTTCACACACACTGTCTATAAGAGCCTCTTCACTAATGCATGGATGAAAAGGAAATGCATCACAATGTACATACTTTCTGTTGTTACCTGAGGAGCTGTAAAGTGGATTTTATCTCTTTTAACATTGAGTGCATGTGTAGAAGTGTTTTGTTGGTCTTCAAAGTGCTTCAGAATAGTGCAGGATTGTGTTTTGACCTTTAAAAGAGAGAAAAAAACACCACATTGCATTTTCCTCAGAATCTCAGTGTATACTGTATGCGTGCTTGTTTGTTTGTATCTGCTGGAATATTAAAGTGCAAGTGCAAAATGCTTATAATGTATTCAGTGTTTTTAGGCTGCAGAGGGCATTGTGTTCGCTCTCCACTTTGAAAGTTGAAATGTTCAACATCTAATGGATGGGGAGCAGGAATGGTAACATAGGGCATGAGAGGGAGGGGTGCACACAGTATTGCATCTGTTTAAGTAATGCATCTGACTGAGATTTTGGAATAATACCTCATGTGCTGATGTTGCAAAGAGCGTTGCTTTAATTAGAAAACACATTAAAAAATAATGGGTTTAAATTTACCCAGTGTGAGTTCAATATATCATCGATGCAATACTGGGTTGATTTTACCCAGCACCAGTTGGTAGAAACTCACCAATCATAACCCAACCACAATAATAATAACACTGTAACATCTAGGTCACAGGTACAAGCAGCTTATTCTGTTTTGTGGGTATAAGTATAGTATATTTCCTACTAACCGTTGTTTGCTAGTTGCTATAACTTCTGGGAAAAAAACAGGATATGCTGGAGATGTCAGAGAGTGAGAAAGAAAGTTACTACATGCGAGTAAACATAATGTGAATAAAAACGTTAATACCTTGTCTATGAACACGAGTCCTGTCAGATAGATTTTCATCAGCTACGGTGGTTGTTTAACAGTTCCCATGGTCCCACATCACTTCACAACGTCATCAAACTATATCTTTTGTTGTCCTTTTAACGTGTGAGAGACCCCTTTACATATTGTACGTTTAAATCTGGAATCATTTAAGGTTTAAGGTAACATCACTTTCTTAAAACCTGGTCTTAGGGTTAGGTGAAGGCCTTAGGGTCTTCACATCGCTCTACTTTATGCACGTCCTTTGCTTCAGTATTAATGTCTGTTCCCCTCTGCTTTATCTGTTTCTTCTTGATTATCTGCTGTGCTCTCTCACCACTGGGATTCCATGTACAGGTAGTCATGCTGCTGACATTTGTGTCCAAGCTGGGCCCAGTGACATGGCCTTTACCACCCCTCGCTGGGTCTCCCTTCGCCATCTCTACCCCCTACCGCCATTCTTAACCCACCAAGTCCTCTTCATCAGCGTGCATGTGAATGTGTGTCTGTTTGTGTGTGTGTATTTGTGTGCTTTGGGACCATCCTGTGTGTACAGTGTCTGTGTGTTTAAGCCATGTCCAGATCAGCAGCGTTCATACTTGCCTGTAGCCTGTGTGCACAGTAGGGGACATGGTATGGAGCAGGCCTCTTTCTCTGCTGGAAGCAGGGCGAGCAAATACAGTCACTGTGGGCTGGGAGGATAGTGGCATGCACATGTGAAAGTGGTGTAATAATGCGATAAATATCTTAAAATGTCTTTAAAGGGACAGTCAGCCAAAAAATAAAAAAAGACTACATATTTTTTTCCTCTGGCCTGTAGTGCTGTTTATCCATCTAGTTTGTTCTGATGTGAATTGCAGAGGTTTTGAGATACTGACCATAGAGATGTCTGCCTTAATGGAAGTAAATGGCACTCCGCTTGTGGTGTTCAAAATGGCAAAAACATAGATTTGAAAAACTCAAAAGCAATTCACCATTTTCACACAGCCGCCATTTTCCTCTGACATCACACTCCCACAAGGTGGGAAACTCAAAAAGCATTTTACTGTTTCCTTATTGTCCAGCGACTGAAAAAAGCTAGTGTAAAGGAGGGACATCCAGCCATATTCCAAGCTAAAAAATATTTGATCATCCATTAGCTATAGATTAGCATTAAACCCATTCCTAGCTTATTGTAATCTTTGATACAATACAGAAAAGCTTAACATACTGCTTCATTTTCAAATGAAAAGACTGGAAAGGGAAAATCTGGAGGGACATTGGGCCATATTTTAGGCTAAAACAACATATATGATAACCAATTAGTTACTGTTGTTAGCACACAACCACTGCCTTGCTAATTACCATTTGATAGAATTACACAATATAATACAAAAAGCATCAATTCATTCTGAAATATCAACACAAATCTTGGACACATTTATTTAACGCCAAGTTTGAGAGTAAAATGCATGGGATGTAACCAAGCTTGCAAGCTAACATTAATGCTAACTCTTAAACAGTGTTTTCACTCAACCTCGGAAGTGACATTATGCACACTGGAACACATATTTTTGTGTAGTGAATACAGATTGAATCCAACACAAAAGTGTGAGACCAGAATTATTATTTTTTTTTTCAAATCTAATAGACCTCTAACCCTGTTTTAGCTGCTTTGCATACTTTGACAAGAGACAACAAAGTTTGATAACATCCAGTCTATTTTACTTGCCAGCTTAATTGAATGTGTCCAAGATAAGCATTGATATTTCAGAATTAATTTATGCTTTTCATGTCGTTGTCTTACAGCAGCTAATGGGTTATCAAATATGTTGTTTTATCTTAAAATATGGCCTAATGTCCCTCCAGATTTTCACCATCCATTGTCTTTTTATTTGATGATTAATTGGTAAGTGGTAATATAATGATTTGTCAGACTCTTCATTCTACACAATACGACATTTGAGCTTCCCACCCTGAGTGTGATGTCAGATGAAAATGGGCACCATATGAATATGGTAAAAGACCTGGTTATTTAAGTTTCATGTATGAATTACTTTATTTTTATATTATTCTTATATTTATTTTTACTGCTTATTATTTCTTTGGTATAAGGAAAGTGCCTACATGAAACTGCTCACAAGGCCTGTGGATTATTGTGAGTAACCAGGTCGTAACTTTTGGAAAGACTCCTTGCTGTTGAGTTTTTCAAATGTATTTTTTGGTGCTTTGAGCACCACAAGCCAAGTGCCAGACATCGCTTTGGCTGGCAACTCATCTCAAAACACACTCGATGGAGAAATAATAATATAATCCAAATGAAAAATATGTATTTTGGATTCGGAGGTGAAATATCCATTTGAAATGTTTAAAAATTCCACTTTTGTAGAGAGCAACACTAATTTCTTCATAGATTCAGTGGCCATAAAATCTCACCTCTATTATTCACTATAGTTTTTTTGTTTTTTTTTTAAATATTTTGACTCTGACCATCTATGTTATACAAAATTTTGGAAGAGCTATTATGTGCAGAGACAAAGTGCAAAGCCTCATTGTTCTTCTTCTTCTTCTACTACTCAAACACACACATGCACAAACATACAGACATGCTCACCGTCCCTGCAGCCATGGGAATGGAGAATGCTGAGGTTCAAGGTCATTTCAAGTATTCAGCAGCCTGGGGCTCTCCATTGTCAGTGCACCACATCCTTTTTGCTCACAAATGCACGCACAAACACACGCACACACAAGGCATTGTTGGTGGTAGGAGGTGTATGTCCTACACACTCACATCCCACCAACAATCGCATCTGAGACGGCAAAGTGCCTGTCAGGTGAGAACATGACACTTCGAAGGTCCATTCACGTACACACAAACAGTCGCAGGTGTGACTCTTGAGTAAAAACACAATCATACATTTTTGTTTCTGCTGAAACACAAAAAAATGAAATCTATGACTATTGGACAATTGCTATATTCTGTCATCATTGCCGTGATTGTTTATTTTTCATGCTCAATGCTCAAAAGATTGCGCTGTATTGTCTAAATTTTGGTTAACAGTTACCATTGTTTGGCACTGACTGATTACTTATATGTGGTTTCTATTCTGATTGAGACTGTGTAGAGATATGGAGTTTTTTGAAACGGAGCGGAGGTGATGGAGGGAGGGAGAGGGAGCAGCAGTGGGTGTGATTAGCTCCTTTGTTGGAGGTCTGTTGAGCTTCATTGGCTCCAGAGAATAGGTTCCTAATGAACCCAGCCAAGCTTGGACCAAACTTTGTGCTGAAGACAAACTAAGTTATGGTGGTCTGGCAGAGCGCTGAGGGCGAGCCGACTGATATACAACGCCTGGACATATGGTCCCCCCATCAGGGCCTCTCCCTGCCACTTTCTCATGTCCTGGCTTCTGTGTGTGTGTGTGTGTGTGTGTGTGTGTGTGTGTGTGGCTTTTGTGTGTTTCAGAGGGGATACACACACAAGAAGAATATTTATAGCGTGATTTTTTTTTTTATATTTGTTTGATAACTCATTGGAACAGAGATACAGAGAACAGGAAAAGAAACACAGGGAGTAAGGGGTGGGGGGCAGAGGCGCGAGGGGGGGAGAGAGAGGCTGGTTGATGCTTACTGAAAGCGACAGAGGAGAGAGGGCTGCAGGCTTTGTCTTTCCAGCTGACCCCAATACAGAATCCTTTCTGACACGTCCTACAAGACATGGAGTAACTGAGTAAATCAGGCCAACCTGGCTGTGTTGTAGCAGTGAGTGCACCACAACAGATGTGATATGCAAGAGAACCACAAGGTATTTTGATGAACTCATAACATAGATAGGAATATGGAAGAAAGCAGTTTAAGGTCCTCACACATGTTGCTACTTAAAAATATTATTTATTTGCTGAGAAGCAGCTGGTTACACGGGGTCAGACTAAATACCTCATATTCACCCCACCCGAGAATCAGCCCACAGTTGGTACAAATGTTCAGCCCACATTATCTGGTAAGAGGAGGGGTCCATAGATCCAGTCTTAAATCTGCTGAACTGCTCACGACATAAACAATTTCCAGGCATATTTAATATTTACAAGTAAAATCTTTTATGATTACACCAGTACTTTATGAGTTAAACTAAAATAGGATCTCAAGAATAGACACGCCGTGTTGACCGTGTCTCTCCAACATTTTCTTTACTCCATCTGCTTTTGTTTTTGTTCTCCAAATATAAGTTGTTGCACCATGTCAGTCTCCACTTTGTTTACATCTGTTTCTCTTTGAGATCACATGAGATTGTGCTCCCTCTGGCGTGATAATCTTAACAATATCTCGTAGTGTGTGATGCACCATTATTTTTAATTCTTGTGTGGATGTTTCTAATTAGACAGAAGTAAATCAGTGAAGTTTTCTTTTTATGTGTGTGATGCAACACGATTTCTCAACCTGATAAGTCTGAGCCCAGCATTTGTAAACAGGGGCCGTATTATCTTAGGGCTTAAAATAGGACAATATAGGATTTTTACCGATTTGGTATTACAGCAGCAAATCCTACCTAACTTCAGTAAATCTTATCTAATCTTACTTCATCTTATCTTATCTCAAGGTAAGACATCCTAAATATTAAATCCAACATCACTTATCAACTTGCATTTCTGTTACCTAGCAGCCAACACGACTTTTCTCATCTCACCAGCTGAACAACTGTGAAACTGTTGTTTTTTATAAATATGCTGGAACATACATTGAAACTAACAAAAAATGGAGCAAAAATGACAGACACTTAACTTTAAGACAGATATGTTGTTAACATCTGTGGGGAAATCCAAAGATGTTCTTTTGGGAACTTGGAGGATAAAAAAAAGAGAGTGGGTTAAGAAAGCAGTCTTTGCTGTGTCCAGTATCTATTGTGTAAAAGCAAAGCATATTTGGTTAATACTCACATTTCATATCCTAAGTTAGTGTAGAAACATTGACTTAGGAACTGTTCATCTGTTTTTTTTTCTTAGATGAGGTCCTAACCCTAATTACCATGGTTACCAAACAGTTAGGATAGGATCTGCAGCTTAGGAAGTTTCTGTAATACAGCCCTTTTGGGTATTTGTGTATGCATTTGTCCGTGCATGTGTGGCAGTATGTAAAGAGCAGGCGCAGGTGAGCCTAAGTGTGGTTTGAGGCTAATTGTTTGGGTCAGGGTGGGAGCGTGGGGACGGATGGCTTCCGTGTCCCACCAACAAGGCTCTCGGTAACTGAGCCGGCGAGGGGGAGAATGGGCCCACTACAGGGCCACACAGCAGGCTCAAACAACACTTATTCTACTGGCCAAACTGTCAGCCAGAACAACTTCATTGTGCCCAAAATTGGAGTTGAAAGCAAGGCAGAGATTTGGGAGGGGTGGGGATGAGGGGCAGTGGGAAGGTAGGGAGAAAGAAGGGGAGGATGCAAAGAGTGAGAGAGGGGGTCTGTGGGAAACCGGGGGACTGGAAAAGGGGGAGTCCCAGAGAAAGTGCCGTCTTGGGGATGAATAGGGTCAGACGGTGTGAGTTCATTTCAGTGAGGAGAATTCCCATAGATCCTGCACCAGGGGCAGACAGCCAGGAGCAAGGCAGTGGCTCGAATGGAAATTTATTAAAATGCATTCTGAGAAGAGGGGATGAACTGCAGTGTTTTTGTATACTAGTGTCTGTATCACATTTTGTTCACACTATTCAGCCATGATACACAGACAATGGTAACAAAACCAGCTGATAGTGCTACATACAGTCTTCAACTGATTTGTATCCAGCGTGTGCTCACACAACTGCTGACCTTAATATTTTAAAACTTGTTTTGTAGACCTGAGTACAATTGACCTTCTCTAAGTCCCACCCCTTTTCCTCTGTGTACCAATGACAGTTGAGTAAGCTTGGTACCTCGGTCAACATTTTTTGTACTTGCTATGTGTTAGGCTTGTCTATACTGAAAAGAAAACCAAACTTTGCAGATGCTTAAAAGACACTGACGGGGATCTGTAAAAACAACACATCTTCAATTAGCTAATGTTACCAAAAATCTAAATACTAGCTAGCTAACTTACATCAATCATTAGCTCCCTAGTTAGCTTGCATTTTGCTAACATTAGCTAACTGAAGATGTGACCCTGCATATAGCTTTTATAGCAAAAAGAGAAAGTTACTGTCTGCCATTACTTCATGCCAATATTGGATCTCATATATTTTCAAGCCTATGTAATAAATAACTGTGCCACACACGCAGGCTACCCACAAGTATTAGCCAGTTCCCTGCAGGATTTCCCTGCCTCAGACCCCAGGAGGGAACCCAGCCACAGGCTTTGAACTTGTGATTTGTATATAGTACAACAGAAAGCCCCTTTAGACTGACACTAAACCAGTCTAAATCAGTCCAACACTGATTTACGTCACCATTCACCTCTTTGTCTCTTCTCTCTTCTCCTGCTGGCTATTTCAAATTCATCTTCCTGCCCTCGGTAACTACTGCAAAAGGGTGAAGAAGTTTACTTAGTCACACTGAGTTTAGGGAGATGAGGAAAGTCTGTGATTCTGTGTGGGTGAAGGTGTGTGTGTGTTCGCCCTCGCGTGTCAGTGTGGTTTGCCCGTGTATATGTGTGTGTGTGCGCGCGTGTGTGAGATACAGAAATGTACACACACACACACCCCTGTTTGATCCAGAGCTAGCCCTGCAGCTCCCAGAGACTCAACAAAAGGCCTCCTCTATCCATTGTATGAGCTGTGTGTTTCCCAGGAGAGCTCGGGCTCAGTGAGAGAAGGGCCCCAGATCGCTTTCTCCTGACATGGATGTTTATTCGCTCTATGGTCCAGCAGAACACCCTCAAAAGGACTGGCCTTAGCATTTTGACGTGCATGACACATAGATTTTTGGAAAAAGAGACGAGGGGCTAGAGGGTGTGAGAAAGAAAAAGAAGAGAGTGAGCATCTTGACAGATGAACAGACACGCAAGACAGACAGACAGATGGAGAAAGGGCCTGTCTATGAAGGTGTTCTCAGTGCACTCATATGAAAAAGAATATTCATGGTGTTCTCCACCATTTTATTTGCTCCTTGTCTTTACACTAGTCAGCTTTCTTGTCAACCTTGTTCATGAATGTAGATCCGCCCGGTGGGTGGGTAGAGATTTCGCCCTGATCTTGACAAGCTCTCCCATCCCTGACTGCATACTAATTTCTCCAGAACTACTGAACCAGTGCAAAACAAATACAAATTGCCAGAGCTGCTCTTCATTGCTTGAGAAGCAGGGTCTTAGGAGGAGGTTAGCAGATAGTAGCTGTCTATTGAGGGTCGGTGATTAATCAGATTGTCTTCTGTGGACAGAGAAGCTTACAGGGTTGGCTGTTGTAGTTGGCTATATGATCATGTGGTTACACTTTATTTTACAGAACACTAATAAGGCAGAACAAGCTGTACTTTGTATTAAATTAGACAAAAAATAGAAATACTGTGTGCTTTATTAGACAGTAGTAGGCTCTTCATTTGAACCTTACTAGACTTTATTGGAGGTCAAGTAGGGGCACATTACAACAAAACTCAACCGTAAACTAAAGTTTATAGTTGGACAGGTTTCGATATGTGTCTGTCCTTTGATAGACAATGATTTGTCTTCAGCTGCTCTCTCCTCACCAGCTGTCTTTATCTAAGAGTCATGAATGCTATCTATCAGAGTATACTTCACTTTCTCAGACAATATCTAAAAGTTTCCTTGAGATTGAGAGTGCCTGCGGAGTTGACCATAGATCTCAGTAAAGCTTTAGAAGCCGACAGTTGAAAACAAACATGGTAGGCTGATACCATCTAATCTGTTGAACACCATTATCGTCTAAGATATCGCCATACTCCCCTCTGTATACCCGCACAACGCACCCACCCACCCCTCCAAACCAGACTTACTCTCTCCCTCTACACTCTTTGAGGTAAAAGCTTGTGTGTTGAGGCTGAGAGTGAATGTAAGCCATTGTTACGGTGTAACTGGACTCCACAGCAGGTTGTTTGATCCTGTTTTGGGCCTGAAAAGCCTTTTTTTTTTTTTTTTAAAGTTGAACGACCACATCAGCTGAGAGGGTCAGACAACAGACTCTATTTGTAGAGTCCTGTGTCTGTCTGCTTTTTTCCTCCTTTTTCATCCTCACTTTGTCTCTCTTTGTCAGTCTAAATCTCTCATCCAGATTTAGGTTTGAGTCCAGATCTTTAATTACCATAAAGAGGAACAGCGATGGCCAAAGTATTCTTTTCTGTTCATTCTGTCCTCAAGTAGAAGTACAGATACTTGTAAAAAAAAAAAAAAGACTGTTTACCAGTTCAGCTTCACTCAAGTAAAAGTACAGGCTCAGGAACAGGAAATGTACTTGAACGTCATTCTTAGTCTTGTTGTGCCTTTGATGTCGTTTTTCATCTTGTTACGTTTTTTACATAGTTTTTGTCTTATTACTTCTTCTTCGTTTTGTTATGCCCTTAATGTCGTTTTTCATCTTGCTACCTTTTTTACGTCATTTTCGTCTTGTAACATCTTCTTCGTCTTGTTATGTCTTTTATGACTTTTATAGTCTTATTATGTTTTTTTTAGGTCATGTTCCTCTTGTTATGTGTTTTTCATGTTGTTATGCCTTTAACATTGTTTTTCACCTTGTTACTTCTTGTCATGTCTTCTTCACCTTTTATGTCTCATGTCTTCTTCATCTTGTTATGTCTTTTGCATCATTTTTCATGTTACATTGTTACATTTAGACTGGTAAAAGTGGAAGTAGTGAATGACATCTTCTTGTTACACTTTGAGTGCTGTTTTTAGTCTTGTTACATTTTTTTTTACCTTGTTTTCATCTTATTACATTCTGTTGTTATGTCTTCTTCATCTTGTTATGTCTTTTATGCCGTTTTTTTTGTCTTGTTATATTGTGTTTCATGTTATGTCTTACACGCTGTTCTTTGTCATGTGAAATCTTTTTCATCTCGTTACGTCGTTTTTGTCTTATTGCATATTTTACGTTGTTTTCGTCTTGTTATGTCTTCTACATCATTTTCATTTTTAGTCTTGTTACATCTTTTTTTTTATCTTGTTATGTCTGTTGTAGTTTTGTTATATCCTGTCTAACATGCATGACATGCACTGATGGATGCACTGAGGAATCATCTTGTGTTAGTGTCCCATCTATTCTGTTGGGAAGGGGGTGCACAATGATGTAAAATAAAAATAAGCCACAATTTTCCTAAAACACATTAAGTGTCGAGCCTGTTTTGAAAAAGTAAGGAGGAGACAGTAGAGATAATTATGTTAAAAATGTAGGGAGTAAAGGTAAAATGTTGTCAGAAAAATATAGTACAGATACCTGAAAAATCTACTAAAGTACAATAACAAAGGATTTGTACTTAGTTACTTCCCACCTCTGAAGCGGAGTGTGCAGTCATTCAGATACTGTACTTTGACAGAAACGTATGCTTTTAGGCACAGTCTGTCACTCTCAATTTCTCCCTCGTTCTCTCTCCGTTTTCCTTTAAACAGGATCTTCTTGTACAACAGACTGGGATTATATTTCTTGCACCTCTGGTATGGCAATAGCAAAAAGGGGATGTTGCTGGGAAGTGTTTAAATGACAAAAGCTTTAGTAAATTGTTTTGTTCACCCACAATACTCCCCGTGATACATCCGAGCTATTGTTTTGTTCCTGTTTACCCAACATCTTTTCATTATTTAGATTACAACATAGAACCACGCCAGCGCATTGTCGAATGTTTTGGGTGCTGACTTGCACTTCTACGCCTTTGTTAGTGTTTTGGCATTGTATTCTCAATTTATGATCTGTTTGGCGTTCAGTGTGGACAATGTGCATGCAAATATCCTCCTCCCATTATGCCGGCTGTCTTTGTATGTCAGCTTTCTTCCCTAAGAGGTATAGATGAAAAGTTGGAAGGGGGGATGGAATAGTGCTGTATGTTTTTTTTTTTTTTTAGGAGGGAGATTTGTGCACACACACACACACACACACACACAAACGCGCCCATCTGTGCCCCCCAACCACATTTCAGACGTGAGAAACTGTACCTTCATTTGCATAAGAATAATTGACACTTCAAATTAGCCTTCCAATCAAAGAGGATTCTTTTTTCCAGCATATGTGCAGGCACTGAGCACTGCCATACTGGAGAATATGAAAGGGAGGGCAAAAGAGAGCACAGATGGGAGGGGACGCGTCATAAAAGATTAACCCTTTCATTTCCTCATCCGAGAGAGGAGGATTTGATGAGCCTTTTTTATAGGAAATATAACTTGATGTACAGTAAAACAGACTTTTGTAGGGGGATAATAAATGATTTCTTCTCTAAATCAAGGGATCCTATGACTGCATGGTTGGAAAAAATCTTATTTCTGATTGATAGGTATTTACCTTTGAAAGCTTTAGGTGCACTGACTGTGTTATGTGCACGTTTACACATCTATATTCACCTCAGTGGCATTGGGTGCAGGCCAAGAGAGTGAGTGCTATTAAGTAGAGTGAGTGCGTGCGTGTCATGTGGATGTGTGCGGTTTGAGGGTTTGCCCACATTAAACCATTAAAGCAAGTGCGATGTTGAATTATTGATAATGGCTAATGAAAAGGATCAGTTCAGGATAAACTACAGGCTTAACCACAGCCCTGAGGGCTAACACACACACACACACACACACACATGCACACACATAAAACGTCATTCATCTCCCCTGTTCAACATCTTTTTTAGGTTTTCTGAGACAAGATTTAAATTAGCACTAGATCTCTCTGTATCTCACTCTACATTGTTCTGTCCATGTTCCAGTTACATTACAACCCATTCAAGTTAAAGGACCAATATGTAACACTCTCATTCAAAACTGAGTACTGCAGTTCATACAGTATATTTAATAGGTTGAAGCCCTATTTAATGTATGGTTGGCCTATGGTTGGCTCGACTTGTCTCACCGTGCGCCCTCCTACCCAGGTTGCCTGCAGGCTCAGCCTTGTTTCCTAGAAATTATGTTCATATTCAACAAATTTGCAACATTTTGAGGGAAACCTAATGCCAACTGAATCAGTAAAAAGGTATTTAATTTGTTTTCAAAATCAGCAATGTTGCACAACACTATCCACTCATTGTAACTATAGAATTATTTAAAAGTCAGCAGTGTGTGACACGAGTTTTATATATATGTACATATATATATGTATATATATATACACACACATATATATATGTTGCAAAACCGAGGTGCTTCTGATGCCAAAAACTGCCCAAAGTTAAGATATTTTCTCAAAGTTACTACAATATTTTGCTGATTTTGGCACATTGGTAGTGTTTCCACTGTAATAACCACAAAATATAGCATCAAAAATCTATCTAAAATAAAACAAAAATCTTATTTTTAACTGGCTCACTCCAACATTTCCTGGGAAAAACACAGGCTCGTTTCATCTGAATCTGACCCATCAGCTGTTTATGACTGTCAATTGGCTGTCGATGTGAAGCTCTGGAGTTTGAGTTCAGTGACTGTCAGCCTCACTGCCTGCCAGACTCCATGAACATTTTGCTCAATTTAACCTTTAAACATCTATTCCTTTTAAAATATTAGTAATGATTTTTATGACTCATAAACAGACACTAATTCTGTGAACATTTAGTATTAATTTGAACTCTAATAAATGTGAAACAGATTAAAGAAAACAGTTGTTCTGTACTGGAATGGAAATTTAAAAGGCGAGCATGCTGGCTCTGGCCTTTATTAGCAGGCTTTCCTCACACCTCTGATCACATATCATGGTCATTTCATGATTTAATACAGTAAATATTTTAAACATTTCTCCTTTAAGAGCAGTGAAGGCCCCAACACTGGGACAAGATAGCTGTGTTTCCAGGCCTGCAGCTGACAAACAGCGAGCCTCTTTGAGGCTGAGCCGGTTTTCGGAGAGAATAAGGGACAGGGATTCAGTTTTTTTGGGGGGAAGGGGATAGAGAATGGGGGTTGTTGAGGGTTTGAGGGAGGAAGAGGGGGGGTGCTCGGCGCCAGCCCCTCTGAAGCGCTCAGCATCCCCCCGCTTATAGGATGGCGGATGTGTCTGGGGGTATCCATGACAACACTGCTGCATGCCAGGGACATACCACGGCAACATGGCCAAGTAGAGTAGTGGTGTCTGTGTGAGTGTGTGTGCAGATCCATTAAGGCCCACATATCTTGGTGACATTAATATTCACCCAGACAGACAGGAGAGCTGCTGCAGCCTCAGTCAGGTTGGTGTTAGACAGACACCTTTATTTCAGCCTTTGACTCACAGGTAACATCAATATACCAACTGTACACATGAATATAAGCCAGTTTCTGTAGTTTGACACAGTTGTCGAGGAAAACACCCTCTTGCTAATGGTTCAGCATGGTACAGTTTTATGCCTGTTCTATATATTCTATACTTTCACAGACACAGGGGTGTGCCCTCACATTCACACAGGTCATGAAGCACAGGTCAGGACTCACTTACTCCTCAACAAACACACACACACACTAACAGACTCACACAATCGCACATGTAGCTCTTGCACAGATCAAGCTGTGTTATAATAATCCCATCTGGGACAGCCTGGATTCTCACTCAGAAAGTACCCACATAATGATGCTCTGATGAGTTCCTGAGTGTGTGTGTGTGTGTGTGTGTGTGTGTGTGTGTGTGTGTGTGTGTGTGTGTGTGTGTGTGTGTGTGTGTGTGTATGTCTGTGTGTGTGGGAGTGTGTCTGTAACATAGAGAGACAGAGTGAGGAAGGTGCTTTATGTGTCATGGGTTATATACGGTTTTATATTTTAAACCCATATCCCAGCCCACACATGCACACGCTCACACACACACACACACACACATGCATGTAGAGTCAAACTCAGATCCAGTGGGAGTGTATTTTTAACCCCGACTGCCTGTGCATTTGCTGAGGGGTTAAAGGCCCAAATGGTGAATCAAGTAAATAATTCACAATAGTTGAAACTCTTTCGATGTAACCTCAGAATGAATGGGGGGAGGGAGACCAAAGAGACTTAGTTACGTAGTGGCACACAACAGTCCAGTCCAGTCCTACTTAGTGTGTTGACTGTGTACAAAGTATAGCGAAACAAGTAGGTCATATAGGACTCTCGTCATCTAATGAAGCCTGATTCCAAAATGTGTCCAGTGATATGAATAAAGCTGCAAAAATTTAGGGATGAATCGATTAGTTGATCGAAAGAAAATTTGTTGCCAACTATTCTGATGATTGTTTCAATCATTTTTCAAGCAAAAATGTCAAACATCTCCGTCTTAAATGAGCAATATGTGACAATTGTTCATCCAGCAAGAATGGACAGTTCAGAGGAAGACAGCTGTAGCACTGTAGCGAGTATTTAAACCCAGAGTAGCGAGTATTTCAAATTAGCATGTTTCGTTAATTTCTGATGACATATTGTGGTCATTTTATTATTTATTACAGTAAATATACTACAGATTTCTCCTTTAAATGTAAGATTTGCTACTGCGCACAGCAGAAGTGCAGATTTTATTTTATTTTTCCTATATGTGTATTTGATTTGTAGATATCGTGCACAATTTTATATTAGTCTTATGTTTTATCTGCATGATTTTGTCATGTTTAATGGTTTTTAGTGCTTATCATTAATGTATTGTTCCCACAATGCCACCAAAGGAAGAGCCAAGGACTCCTAATTTGGTTTGTTTTATGGGAATGAGCAGTTTTACCCAAAGAGGACACAGACTCTGAGAAATAGTTAAATAATTCATTACAAATAATTAAAATAATAACGCACAGTCAATATAGTTAGTCCTTGTTTTTATGGTAGTTTTAAGTAACAAAATTATTTGTAATAAATTATTTGACTTTTTGCCTCTTTGGGTAAAACCCCACTCCTCACCCCTGTAAAAAGAACCAAATTAGGAGTCCTAGACTCACTTTGTTGGAATTGTTGGAACAACGCATTAATTATAAACCTCCCCTGAACACAGTTCTTCTCGTGTATGATAGTAGATGGGAAGTCTTTGGGTTTTGGACTGCTAGTTGGACAAAAAAAGCATTTTGAAGACGCCACTTTAGGATGAGCATTTTACACAACTTTTTGACATTTTATAGACTAAATGATTGATCATGTTGCAGCCCTAGATATGAATAACTTGCCTGTTTATATTGTTTTATGTACTTCTACAGCACTAACCATTACATCTGTCCTGTGGTTTTAGGTTGCATGAAGACCTCAATGTACATCATGACCTAGAAACCAATGGCACAATGACTGGAGGCAAAAGACGTCAAGGATATCCAGCTGATTTCAGAGGTGACTACGCTCTCTCCTTTTTTCTGCTCTCTTGTTATATGGGTTATATTTTACCCCGCTCTGGATCAGCAGTCTGTCTCTGCATCCTTTTCTGTATGAAAGTGTCTGTAAGACATTTTGAGTGACATTGCTTCTGTCAAATGGCTGATTGAAGGAGACACGGAGAGAAATGCTGCGCTAATGAAATCGTCTGACCCACATCCTTTAGTGCTATCCATTTCTCCAAAGACACAGAAAGGGCATTTATACAGGTAAACCATGACTGGTCCCTGAAGTGAAAGAGGGGTTTTTCAGAAGGAAGAGGAGCATCCATTATTTACTATACTGGGGTTGCTAGACACTTAGGAGATAATGCAGTGCTTCAAGCATACAAAACATAGAGCCTCCTTGGTGCTGGGGAGGCCATTGTTGTGTGTTTTGAACATGTCTGTTTCCATCCATACTGACAGATGAAAAAGAATATGTCTCCCTAAGGTTCAGAAGCATGGACAGAGATAGATAGAGAAAGAAGGAGAGGGAGAGAATGGGAGGGTGGTGAGGTGTGTTTTTTTGTGTGTCAGTCATATCTTGCTGCATGTTTGGTATTCATGTCTGTGCATTTGAGTACATGTGTGACTATATATTCCCCCTAGTCTGGTTTTTGGCATCTGTATGTACAGTAGTGTGTGTCCAAACCCACTCCAGTCCTAGATTATGGCCTATATAATGTAAATGAAGTAGTCTTAGACATTGTAAGCACGTCTGTACTTGTATGCATGCCTATATGTGTATGCATCATGTTCCTCCTGCACTGAGTCTGTATAAGTAGTGTCTTCCAGCTCTGATAGGCTTCAGTCGAGTGTTATTCTCTGCAGATCAGCAGCAGCATCAGTTGCCTCCTCATGGAGAGTGGAGGCATCTGACTGCAGTCCACTGGGAGTAGTTAGCAGAAGGAGAGCACGGCATACAACTCCTCCACCCTGTTATCAGACTTGGGGCAACACCAGGCACTACTTTCTGCCTTTGTCAATTTCCCAAGAGACACTTTGACATGAAATCCTTTTTTGTGGATGAGGGGAGACCACTCCCAAAAATTCCTGTATTTTTCCGCATAAATGCGCATTGTGATGGAGAGCATGGCAGCTATCCATGTTTGCAGATCTGGTCTGGGGAAATCTGCGTCTACTGACATTAAAAATTAGAATGACAAAAGAATTATATATATATATATTTTTTTTTTTTTCTACATTACACATAAATGTTAGATGTCTTACTTAGTCACAAAAAAAACACAAAAATCCTTGTGCTTCATTTTACATGTCTTGGCTATTTCTCCAAGTGGCTAAGACATTAGCATGTATCTTCACCAGTTTCACTGCAAGGACATTGTTAGAGACAGTTTGAGGAGAAATGTAAAAATGGATGATCAGAGAGTGTTTATGGAAGTAAATTTATAACAAGTCTTTGCTTCATTTAATTTCTAAATAGTGTTTGGATCACTAAGGAGAAACACTCGATCAAACTGTTAGCTGTCTCAAATTTCTGTCTCTACAGTAGACGCATGATAGATAGATACAAATAACTGTACACATGCATTTGTTGTGATTAGACCTACATTACTTATGTTCAAAAACTAACAAGTCAATAACTTTGCTAAAACACCCAAACATCACGCAATTTCAACAACACAAGACACTGCAAGCGAGCTAAGGCCTAACAGTCCAACAGCAAGAAGACCAGCCAGGCACCTGTCTTGCAGCATTTCACAAAGCTCTCGCCAACAACTCAGTCTATTTTTCTTGACTTCCTCCATCAGCATCGTCTTTGGTCTCTTTGTCTGTGTCACAATGTCTGTAAAGGCTGCTGAGTCCAGTTATTTCGCCCACTCACCAAGCTCTGATGCTGGCATGACTCTGGCGCTGCTCCCTGCCAGCATTATGTGTGCTGCAGGCCTGAGAACCTCCTACTCCCAGTGGCCAAAAGCTCCTGCTGCTATGAACACTATGTCCCAGCAGTACAGCTAACTGAGCTAAAAGCTAATAGCTAACAAGCTGACAGCAACTAGATGTAGCAGCAGTTTACTTCACTGTCCATCATGAAACTCTGTAAAACTCTGAGAGTTGAGGCAGAGCAGTCTGAGGAAATAAAATCCAGTTTCATCAAAATAGTGACAAATTCGATGATGTGTGACTTTGTGCCGTAAAGCCGTAAAACTAATTTGTTGCGGCCCGGCCACCAAACTGAAAGTGGATAGTGAATAGTGAATAGTGCAAAACAGTGGGAATGATAGAGGCACCATTCACCCTTTTACAAGTCTGTGTAGCATTTAAAATGATTTTGAAACTGTTATTTTAAGGTAGAATAGTTTAAATATTTCTTTAACTTGATACCTATTACCCTGTTTTGTCATGTGTAAGGCATTTTGTTTATACCAACAATTCTTTGGAAGTTCTTTAAATTACTGTGTGCAAGTCAGAAGTAGTGAGTATGTTACATTTCCAGGCACAGCCCAATCATGGTGACAGCTGTTAAAAACAATCATGTTTACATGTAAACAGTGAATGTGGATATGTTTGAGTGTAGGAAGAATGTAGGATAATGTCATTTTACCCAGGCATGCAAAACATCTGTGCTGATAACACCGACTGATCAAACGCCACAAATGCCACACGTTTAAAAGCTGATCAACTCAACTAGCTCAATTTACCTTATAAAAAGCAAGCTCTTGTCTCTCTTGTCAGTTCATGTTTTGTTTGATGTAACCAAAGTATCAGAAATTCTGAGAACCATCAGCAAAGACACACACACACACACACACACACACTGCGGACATCATCCTTATATATAGGCATTAAACTGCAGTGTCAGCAGAGCAGATGAGGAGGATGCAGAGAGAGGCACATGTAGCTTTGACTAAGATCAGCTGCCACAGACAGACAGGCAGACCAGGCAGGCAGCGTGTGCCCTTGAGGTGCTGTGAGCAGGCAGAGTGGTGTGCTTGAGTTGTCTGAATCCACCTCCCTTCATCTTTTTTTGGAGTTGGGTTGAGTTTGGCTGTTGATGGCCCTGGGACCCTCTGCCAACCCCAAACTGTTCTGTACTGTCAAGCAAACATCAGAGAAATTTGTTGAAGGAGACAGCCTGGCCAAAAAAGTACTTTTGTACACTCTGAATCTTGGAAAAAACTGAGGGGAGTTGCTGACTTATAGCAACTTGCAGGGGACGCATCCACTTTCAAGAGATTTGAAGTATCTGACAAGATAAATCAGCAAATACATTTAGAGTAAACCTTTAGGAAACACCTCTGTTGAAGTCATGGGATCCTAAAATGACGTGTTACTCTGCCTTTGTTGTCTGAAAATGACACCATACAATGAAGATTTAACTGAGCCAGTCAGGCCTCCTTACTGCCTCAAATGACCCCAGCTGTTCTGTGTAGCCTATACATTCATATCGGGCTCCAGAATACCTCTCATGCTTGTCAACATGCTCTATAGTTTCGGGGAAATGTAATACCATAATGTCTTTCTAGAGGAAGGGAGTGTCAGGTATGGCAAGAGTAATTGAGGAAGGGCTGGAGGTGCAGGTAACCCAGGTTAGGCAGGGTGTAAAGGGGATCCGATAAGGCGTTCCCCAGACCCTACAGTCTCCCAGTCTCCTCTATGAGAGAATAATAAGCAGCTGTAACCCTGAGACACTCCCAGGCCTGTGTCCTCAGCTACAAAAACCTTCGCCGGGCGTCTTATCAGGTTCTAAGGATATCACGTAAGACAATACATGTGAGAAGTGCAGGGGGAACAATGGGAGGAAAGTGCAGTGTGATATGAGGGGGACTAATGTCAGCGGCTATTGTTGAGGCCTTTGTCACCGTCAAGTACACCGGGAACTCACAGCTCACTGAACTCCTTTCATTCAGGGATCTCGCTTTGGGATGTGATGAAACTCTACAGCAAGTGCTGTCCCTCATGCTTTAGCAATAGAAAAGTGTACTCACAGCAGTTATGTGTTTGTTACAGGTAAACTGTAACTATACAGGGTAAGATCCAGTCTGGCAGGGAATGAAAACTAGGTTTGAAATAAGTAAATCTAGATTTAAAATTAAGCTGAGCTCTGTTGCACAATTAAAAACTAATATGTCTAGTAAATCCAAGTTGATTGGTGTTAGCTGTAATTAAATAGTACTTGATAAAGATATGCTTGGCTACCAAAATTTAAATGAAAAAAAAAATGAATGATAAGCTTTCAGCTTTCAGCTTCTTTGTATTCCTACACACAACAATATACTGTTTGCTAGTTAGCTAAAAAGTTAGTTAGCCAGCTCTAATTTTTCCTGAGAAAAATTTCTTTTCCAGTTAATGGTGCAATATGGCCCAGTAATTGAATCCCACTGGAGTGAAAGAAATGATTTTTGTTGCTGTCTGTCACTTAACTTTGTTTAAGGAACTTGATTATTTTGTTCAGTCCATCTAAAAAGGGACCAATTTTAAAAGTAAATATCTTTAGATGTAAGATTTAAGATAAAAACTCAAATCAGAGTTAAATGTTTTGGTGCAACAGAATTATATTTAAGGCAGGTGCTATTAGCACCCAGGGGGCTGCAGCCAACAATACTATTTGCACCTGGAATGTTAATAGCTAATTTACTACTCCTGCATGGCAGCGACAAACCACAATCTTTCTCTAATCCTAACCAAGTAGTTTTGTTATCTAAACCTCACCAAACTGCAACTGAAAACTGAAAATAAAGTGAAAATAAGAAAGTCTAAAAATGGAAAAAACAACAACACTTATGTCTACTTTTGCATGGGAAGCTAGTCTCCAGAGTTGAGACTTCCAAGGGAGAGTCCTCCTTGTTCAATCCTTTCATTCACCACAGCCTCTTCTCTACAGAGACTTTGTTTTTGTTGTTCTTCATAGCTAAAATATGGGGCTGGGTGTAAAAAGCTAGTGTGTGAATATTCTTACCCGGGTGCAAGTAGACACACAGGATTTTGAATATAATCTTTCTCAACTTCAAGGTTGTTTTAAAGCTGTTGTAGCAATATGAAATAGATGGTAAATGACTAACTGAGATTTTAAACATGTCTTGAATTGTTTTAATCATTTTCATATTTATCTTTTTTTAGGTAAGGAGTCCTCTTGATCAAATGGAGAGGAGCCTGAATTTGGTCAAGACGGGAGCTTCAGGATGTTCACTCACATGGTCTCTGTGCTTCATGTTGCTCTCGACAACACTTGGACCTGTACTGTACTCTTTATTTCTGTATTTCTATCATTTCTGGTTTGTTGACAAAACTGACAAATACTGCAACTTTGCACTAATATACTGAGTTATTTATTTTTTTTAATTCATTTCTATGGGAGAACATTACGGGAGAAAAGAGGATGAAAATTTTCTACACATTCAAACTTGTATTTATTTCATGTAATTGATTGAGTCTAACAAGTATATTTTTGACAGATAAATAAAGGAGTTTTTTTCCTTTAAGTGATGTTTCAGTTGAGTTATTTCCTCCTTTCTGTGTAGTACTTTGGCACTCCAGGTAAAAGAACAATGTGCTTGACATAATTGGGTCCTATTTGGTTATGAAAAGAGCATGTGTGCTGATAAAAGCTGGCAGGGTGATCAAAGCGCCGTGCGGCCTGATCAAAATCGTACACCTGACACAGTTGTAGTTTATCCAGACAGACTTACGAAATGTGGGGAAACAGATCTCAGACAGTACCAAGAAGAAGCCTCCCTGTTTAAAATCAGCTCCATTCCAGATTGTGTGCTGTCAAACCAAATGTATGTGTGCAAAACATGGAACAACAATTAAAAACTAGAATGAAGTCTGTGCTTCTACATAACCCCAATTCCCAAAAAGTTGTAATGCTATGAAAAATGTAAATAGTAACAGAATGTAATGATTTGCAAAAAATTGGCACATATTCAATCAAATACAGCAAACAGACACAATATTTAATGTTCAAACTGATAAACCTTATTGTTTCTTGTAATTATACTCTAATTTTGAATTTGATGCCTGCAACATGTTCCAAAACATTACAGTCACAAGGACCTTTCTCAAGACACAGCAACTATAAAGTGACGTAGTGCTTTAATACAGCCCATAATTGCACGATAGTTTTTTGTTTTTTTTTTGTTTTTTTTGAAGGGTGCCACAAAGACATATTAGTAGGCTGGGGATTTAAATGGGTCAGGTGAATCAAAGTGATCTAAATATATAATACGTATATATATATATTTCCCTATTTTTTCATTTATTTAGGTCAGTCCAGTACCTGAAATCTTTTACAAAGAGGCCATGCTGTTGAACACATGCAGAATGTGTCCTGGCATTGTCTCACTGAAATACTGTACTGGATGTCTGGGTGGCAGTATATGATGCTCCAAAACCTGAATGTACCTTTCAGTATCAGTGTGGCTTTCATAGACATGACTATTACCCATGATGCCATGGGCACTAACACACCTCCATACCATCACAGATACTTCTGAAGTCAGTGCTGGTAACAATTTGGATGGTCATTCTCCTCTTTAGGTGTTTTTTGAAAATTCCACCACTTTCCCAGTCTGTTGTTGCCCCTGTCCCAACTTTTTTTCAAACATGTTGCAAGCATCGAATTCAGAATGGGTGCATATTTACAAAAAACACTCAAGTTAAACAGGTTTAACCTGAAACATTTTGTCTTTTTAATATGTGTATTCAACTGAATACAAGTCAAAAGGTTTTTGCAAATCATTGCATTCTGTTTTCATTCATGTCATACACAAGGTTCTAACTTTATTGGAATTGCGGTTGTACTTTTCCTCTTCATGCATGTCAGGTTTAAAGAAAAATAGAACAATCTGACTTTTGTCTCCCTGTCAAAGTTTCCCTAAAATTTTATTCACTCTACAACAAGAGGGCTCAAAAGTAGGATCCATAAAATCTCTGACAAATTGTTTCTTATGGGAAAGAAGCCCAATTTTTCTCCCTTTTCTATCTTTCATTACTCCACATTCATCTTTATGTGCCTTTCCATTTTCTCCTTTCTCCTTCCTAATCATATTAATTCTCTCTGTCCCTCCCTACTTAACATTCATCCTCACTATTTTTCTCACGCTTGCCCCATCTTCATTTCCTTTACCAGCATTACTCTTCCCCTCTTTCCTACGACCGTCTTTCAGTCCCGTCTGTCCCCCCTCGTCTTCCCCCGCCCTTACCCATTCTCTTGCTACCTCTCTCCCTTGTCTTTCTCTTCCTCTCAGATGTCAGATCACAGTCTAGTCTTCCGCTTGCCCTGTCATCACATTTTTCACACAACCCCATCCCTTAATTGGGCCTGTATCATCATATCATATCATGTAGAATATCTGATCACAGCAAGAGATGAAAGATGGCCTCCACCTATCCCCTCACAGACAGACAGACACACACGTACTGAAGACTCCACACCAACAACACGCAGCCACGCTCACACAGACACACATGTCAGTGGTCGTATGGGACAGGAATCTGAGCTGATGGCTGTGTCTGTGTACATTTTTACACCTCATGTTTGCACCGAGTTGTCGATGTGATTGTTACAGCCTGACAGGTGAGATGGTGTGTATTCCAAGAGTGTCCAATGATGTTTGTATCAACTGCTAGTGGCTTTTGTGATGAGACAAAGGATGCCCCGGAGCCAGCAGTGTCACATCTACAGGTAACTAGCAAAATAAAGGAAATATCAACGAAAAGTGTCTCAGGAGTGTTAAAATAGCTCCAACATGTCTTGGCGTCAGCTTGAAGGATGCAATACGAAATCGTGTGCAAGATATGCAGTCATTCCCTCTGCTGAGAGGAAATGGTTCACTTCAGAAATACACTGTAACAATTAGCTATATCATGAAATACACTGCAATGGGTTTCTGGTTTAGGATATAATGTGTTCATGTTTTTCAATGGCTATTTCCATCCAGAGAGGTAAAACTGGCAAGGACACAGATAAAGCCACACCTGCAAAACCCCCATTGACAAGCACATGGTGTGAGTATTTCCTGCAGGTCTTCATGACTGCCAAAGTTGCATAATCTTGATTTCTCCCTGGATGGTTTGTATAGAAACAGATAGACAGATAGATCTGTGACTTTGTTTGTGTTGTTGTGTGACTTCAGTGGGGGTGCAGTGAGGGGTGTGTGGATGACCAGGGGAGGAAAAATAGAGTGAAAAGAAATTAAATCAATATGCTATCATGCATATCTTTTTTCACTAAAATTCAACCTGAATTCTTTTTTAATCAGTTGCTTCCCCAAATATTGTTGAGAATTGATTATAATTGTGGGGTGGGGTGGCTGAACTTTGTTCAGCTTCTGAGGGGGCATGCCAAAAGAAGTTTGGGAACCACTGGCTTATCTGTGCTGGTGTCCCTATTTGATTCTCCAAACTGGAGGCGTGCTGACCAGCATCCACACTGACTATCCATAAGTACCTCACACAACCCTAAATCAGTTAATCTAAACTATTCCTTTCAAACAACATTATGTAAGATTTGTTTTTTGCATTTTCTCGTGATTTGGTGTCCCCCAGTTTTAAAGTGCAATTCACGGATACACCACTGCTGTGAATATGGAGAGCTGCACACATGCATTTGTTAGGATTACATTACTTTTGATCAAAAACTAGCAAGTCGACAACTTTCTTAACACAGCCAAACATCAAGCAAGTGCAACAACACAATATATATCAAGCCAGCTATTTCATAGTCTAACAGGAAAAAGGCCAACTCAGTGTCTGTCTTGCAGCCTTTTACACTTTACTAATTCACACTCCTGTGTGGGCAAAAGACTTAATATAGATGAAGGTGTTTTGTGATTGTGGAGACATGTCTGTGCTTCAAACAGGTTTTAGCCAGTCTAAGGCGCAAGAGGTTTTTACTCCAATGTGCCGAGCACAAGACAGCAACAATATGCCCAGCCATGCCTTCATTTTGTTGTCATTTTAGACCTCCCACCCATGGCCACACACAGACCAGGCACAAGTCCATTTGCTACAAATTATTATGTAAGCACATCCAGAAACTGTTCATATCCATCGGTTCTTGCACCACAGTTTGCAGGCCTGGCCTGAGGCACATGCATAATGGGTAAATTTTAGTTTCAGAGATGCTTCAGCAGATGCTTCTGTTGTAGTAGCGCAGTGGTTATCCAACCTGAGTTATGAGCAGTTTTACCAAAAACTGACTGGCTCCAGTGAATCCTGTTTGGAGGCCTAAAGATGTAAAAACATCTACTTTGTGATGTCTCAGATTTATCTTGCTACTCCTTGAGGGATCAGCCATACATTGGGAACCACATGGATTGTGACATAATTTTACATTGTTTATCCCATTATTGTTGTTCACACAATCTTGTTATATCAGTGGAACCTAAAATCTGTACACAGATGTATAGGGAGAAACACTTGTGTGCAAACTACATACACTCCTATGCAACCCAGTGCAATTCTGCCATGAAGTCGACTTTTATGATGCATTTACGTTCAGCTTTTTGTTCACACTGTCAGAAAGGTTTTAATTCAGTTATTTGTATGTGAATAGGAAGGACAAAAATTAAAAACACCCTTCAGTATGTTGTTGTCCAGTAAAACCTTTATCTATGACCTGAATAATAAACATTAATAAACACATAATTGAAAACATGTTTCCAACAATGTCACCAAAAACTAAACATTAGGAACTTTGTAAAGATGGATGTCATGGCAGGGCTGTTATTGCATTAGATTGCACAGTACTTAATGAAGTAGCCACTGAGTGTATCACTGTGTGCATGTGAAATCTTGAAAAAAAGACCTCAGCTGAGAAAACTGATCATAGTGTGTGCAGGTGCGCCATGATTTGTATGTTATTTCTATAAAGGTTGAATGGAGTTCTGAATAAACCTGTTTTCTCAAGTACTTCAATACTTCTTTTACTGTATATCCATAAGACTGAACTGGTGAAATGGTGACAAACAATCTTTCTATAAAAGCACAGTACACCATTGCAAAGCCATTGTTTTCATTGTGTCTCATATTTTCCCTGGAGTACAGTATTATATGTGCAACCAGGTGCATCACATGCTGGTTAACACAATGACCAAGATTTGAGGTTAACAGGCCTGTTGTGTCCATTGAAATAAATATCCACACATTTCAAGATATTAATAGAGATAATTAATTACATTAATTCATTTATATAATTAATGTAACTCAACATTTTTTTGCTATCTTCTAAGCAGCTAGAACTTGTTAAGATCATGGTTTGTTAAATTCTTAGAGAGACAGTTTACCCCCAAATCAAAATTGCATATTTTCCCTCTTTATCATATAGCGCTATCCATCTGGACTGTTTGGACTGTTTACAATGCTAGCTAGCTCAGTGGTGCTAATGATACAGCTCAACTGAGGAGGACACCATTAATGTTTACACACTACACTATCACGAGCATGAGCCTGTTGTCCATTTGTAGATGCATGCTTCTGTCTGCCCGCTGCAGGCCCTAAGAAAAACATGTTCTTTTGATTTGGGGGTGGATTGGCCCTCTAATCAGACCTTAAAATAAGTTGCAATCCCATTTCTGTTTTCTGAGAATAATAATAATAATATGTTTTAAACAGACTAGGTTCAAGCATTGGAATACTGTTCTCATTAAGATCCGGAGATGGAATACATACAAAACTGTTTATATGGTGTTCCCTATACTGAACAACATGATTTTGTACCTTGACGAATACTTCAACAATAAAGTGGCTTTATCCATGAAAGAAAATGTTCACCACAGATCATACTGTATTGTACTGGCTGGAGGATGAATGTGAAGTGAAATCCAATAGAGACAGATTCAAACATGTGAAGACATGGATCACAGTTTAAATAGGTCTTCCTGGAATCATAATGCAGCTGTCTACATCTTTCAGTACAATTGAATTGAGCCGAGAGCATTTGGGAACCACAAAGATCTCACATGGCACTTACTTAAGATTGATCCCCTGAAGGCAGTGAAAAATAAATGCAAAGATTCTACTATTGACGCAGAGCTTTGAAAAAAGAAAAAAATCTTTTTATATATGAACGTGTTGTTTTGGCCCGGGAACATGACCTTGGTAGCTGCTGGCGAGGAAAAGTAAAGAATAAAACTTCTAAACTCCATTATGTGATAGAACTTTTTTGCTCCTTCCTTTGTCTCCCTCCTCTTTTTTTCCACTAGACGGCACAGTATTTCACTTTTATCTACAGATAGCAGGACTTTGTGTTATCTTATTTTGTTTGGGAGAAGATTCACAAGTACTATCCGCCCCATGATCCCAACAGACGACAAGATACAGAACTCCAAGTCTGGAAACTTCACAGTGAGAAAAATGAGGTCTTACTGAAACTACCTTTGGTGTGTGTTTAACTCTCTGGTTATTCCCTTGGAATAGCTGGAGACCAAAGAGGCTGCTGGCTGCATAGTGTTACAGTACTATAAAATGTACCATATAAGATGTGTGTAGATGTTAAAAAGCAGCTTGTTTAAGATCACAGCTGAAATCTGCTGTGCTGGAAACTGGAGTTTGATTGGATTGTTCAAGGTTGGCGGGGGTTAAAGGGACCTTACTGGAAAAGCAGAAGTTTTCAAATGAAAATGTTGTCATAAATTAACTGGGTTTGATTGCCCTTTCAGTCCTTATCATATACAACAACCTTCAACTACAACCTTCAACCTGCATTCTTTGTAATTGCCGCCAGGAGACAACTCTACTACTGGCTACAAAAAGAAGTCAGATTGTATAGAAGTCTGCAGGAAAATGGCTCTAATTCTCACTTGATTTATCACCTCAGTAAACATAAAGTTTCTTTATGACTTCACAATCTCAATTGCTAGTTTCAAGTCTTGTTCAATACCGCATGATGTTCATTTTGTAAATTATTGTCGTATTTAAAGCAAAATAGACAATAAAGCAGGGTGGTTGCTACCACGATGACCTGTCAATCCGGATAGAGGCATATCAATGCATATCAATGGCACTATTTACTTTTAAATAACCATGAAATCATTTTTAGGTGGTGTCCCTGTTTTTGTCTCAGAACTTTGACCCTTTTGTAATGTCTTTTCAATTCATGATAGGTAATTTCATTGCCTAAAAACAGCTTGTGCAGCAGTTGTATGAAAAGACACTCTAAGTCAGTTCCTTTTTTACCAGGAAGTAGGCCTACTTTTTGTGGTAACCAAGCTAGCTAAGTAGCACTAAGGTTACCTGATAATTTTACTATGCCAATGGTACCTGGCCAGGCTGGCAGAGTGTGCTAACTCTAGACAACCCCTCACTACCCCCCCACCTCCACCCTCTCATTCAAATATGGTCCAATATGAGCCAAGATGGTGACAGTCAAAATGCATACCTTGCGTGTCCCCAAAACATTTGTCCACAAACCAGTGGGTGACATCACAGTGGCTAAGCCAACTTTTTAAAATAGAGTGTATGGCTGTACATCCACGGCCATCTTAGATGATCTCAAACACCTCTTCACTGACACCACCTGTCAAGTTCCAAAAATGCAAATTTAAATTTGCCTTCTAATAAATGTTCTTAAAAGCTATTATGGAAAAGTGGATATTGTTTAAATACTTCTTTCATACAATTGAGCTATAAAAGATTGGGTCAGTTTGGTCAAATTTGCTTTCATACTGCTACACTTGAAGTGGCAGAGACAGCAATTTTCAATCATTTATACGTGACTCTTAGCTTTTTTTTTTTTTTTACAATTCTTCCAACACTTTTAGCTATCTCTTTCAAATGTTTAACTATTAATTTTAGCTTTCTTTTTCAACAGTGCCTTAAATGGGCCAGAACTCATCAGTAATGAATATGGGAATGTCTGATATTTGTCCACTTGAGTACCATTACTTCTTAGTGGCTGACTGAATCTGCAAGGCAAATGATGGACTCATTGTGAAAGATAAGAAGCTTGGATGCTGGATTGCAGAGCTGTTAAATATTACAAAAAACAGTAAGGCATGTAGTATATATGCAATCAAATAGGAGTACAATTTGATTTGCGTCAATAGCTACATAAAAGCTTATTATACATATACACAAACTGTGGAAATGTATGTTGAATGTAATGAAATGCATACAAAATACATTTAAGCAGGATATATTACAAAAATATACATAGAAATATAAAAATATCAAAGACACATGCAATGATCATATCATGCAACTACTGAATTAGGGCACTGGCAGCTTTTTTAGTCCAACTCAGGCACTGTTTTTCAACCTTTCATCCAATATGTTTGCAATTTCAACAATTTATCCACCACTTTTAGCCTTTTCACCTTTTATCCAATACTATTTATTTCAACTGATTACCCATTACTTTTAGCAATCTAACTTAACTATTTCTCCATTACTTTTAGCTAACTGCCTTGACTTCTTTGCTCTGCTCAGCAATGTTCGGATATTAAAGGTGACACAATATGGGTATTTTTTCTCATAATCTTTACTTTTTCAAATCAATTGCTACTCCAACTCCACAAACTTTCCAAGTACCCAAAGAAATACCCCCTAGTACATGTACCCCTGATTGATGATCACATTGATGATCTCTGCATCTCATTGGAACATGTAACAGGTAATACAGCTCTGTGGCGTCTCTGCTTCTGGAGAATGCTGGCGATCTGATGTCCTCTCCTCTTGTCATGGAATCACAACGGCCCACTCTCACACACTGCCGTGACATGCTGAGGCCGCAACGTTGACGGTGGACAAGCACAGAAGACATTGCCTGCAACATGTTGTGTGAATGTATATTTGTTTGTGCATGTGAGGACGTGTGTGTGCACATGCGTGTGAAAGTGTGCGCCTTTCTCTTTGTGCTCAGCCCAGAGTGATTGATTTTGAAGTGTAGAATCTTGACAGAGTGTTCGGCTATCCCAGGAGGCACGAGACCACAGGGCCGAAACAGACAAGCAGCCTTCACTTTCTTCTTCTCTCTTTCTTTCTTCTTCTTCTTCTCCTTTTTGCTCGCCCACCTCTGTCCTCTCCCGTTCCCTGCATCCACCCCCCCTTCAATCTAACCCCTTTTCCTTCCTGCTATTTCTCCCCACCTCTCTGATGGGTTTATTGATATGTAACATTGATATTTATTGCTGGCTAAAATGAGCCGCCGTCTTGCAGGTGGTGGGTGGAAATTCCTGATGTGGGTCAATGAGAGAGAGACATGCCTGGTGATTTGCTTTGAGGGAATTCACAGCTGCTGTGGCTTACATTGCTGAGATATAGCCTGTGTCAAACTCTCATCTATAGGAAGAAAAAAACAACAGAGATGTGAAATGGAAAGGTCTCAGGGAACCTTGTAGATTTTCAATATTGCTTAAATAGAATAGTGTATAGGCAGTCTCTACAATCTATTCACTCACCTATCACTTACTGTCCACAGATGTGTATTTAGAGTATATATGAACTATACATGGAAGGGACCAAGGAAATAAAGAGGTTCTCTTACATGTGCAGTAGCAAATGAATCCACATGTGCTCCTTCTGACCTTATGTTATAAATTTGTGGCAGCAGGAAAGCAGGAAAACATTTCACAGGTGAAAATATGGAATTCAGTTTACACCAACCCTTATGAAGCCATCATGGCTACAAAATAAATTAATTCCACTCATGACTGGCAATTGATGGGAGCAGTGGCAGGGCCAGGCTGTCTGAGGGGCAGGGGCAAAGAAAATCAAATGGGCACCAGCATGCGGAAAGTTGTCATGCATTTACGGTGAAATACTTCCAATGTCTGGTTTCGATTACAACACCTACATTGCATTGCATTTTCTCCACTGGAAGGTGCACGTCATCATGTGTTGTCCCCTGGGAGGTCACCCTAGTGAGCGCTTTATTATGTTTTGTCCACTAGAAGAGCACCCTAGAGGGCCGTTTATCATGTTTTGTCTGCTGGAAGGGCACCCTATTGAGCACTGTATATCATGTTTTTTTCCCGCTGGAACGGCACCCTAGATGGTACTTTATCTTAGCAAAATATGCAAAATACAAATTAATTACATTGATGATTGACAATGGAGGGGAGTGAGGTAAATAAAGCCTTTCTTCATTACAGTAAAATACCTCAGGTTATATTGCATTCTGAGTCATTTTAAGCACACAGAACACTCCCAGCTTGATGTGGTCACCAGATATCATTACTGGAGAAGGAGAATCGATGCTACAGAGCGGGGTGCTAATTCCTCTGTCTCTATCAGGATCTTTTTCATAATGTTGTCAGACACTTCAAACAACAATCTGAGCCTGTCTGTAGCAAAAAAACAACACTTTTAGTGCCCATAAGAATGCCATGGCAAAAGTAAGTTAGTATGTATTCAGCAAGGTCAGGCATAAGCTCATGATTTTTACTACCCTAGATGTATTGTTAGAGTGTATGAAATACACAGCGGTGTATTAGCCTATACATTCTCAACAAGTAACACATCATTGAATCAATTTTAATTTGATTTATTACAGCTCTACGCTACAAGTGGCATCCATTTGTCTTTGCACCAAGAGGAGGGCATCCCTGCAGTTTATAGAATTTGCTATAAGTATCTGCCATATTAAAACAGGGATTTTAAACCTTAAATCTTGTATGTGTTTTGTTTTGTTATAGAGTTTTCTTTCACCATTTCTCTCTTACACTGTCTTGTTTATCTAATGCAGTTAAGAGTTTTTTTTTCCTGTGCTGTCTTTCTCACTGTGTGTGACTTGAGTTTCACCATCGCTGACCCGTTTTGATAATCACTGAGGGGTCCAATCTTCACCGGGTTCCCAGACAGACACTCCAGTCCATGTACCCACTGATGTTTTAACTGATGTCCCTGAACTTTCAGGAAATATGTTGTTTTAAATGTTTAAATTAATTGATTGAATAAAACTATTTTTGTCAAGAACATTGTTTGGACTGTTTTTTGATATTTTTTGTTATGCTGAAGTATAATAATATTGCAATATTAACTAAATGTGGAATATTATATAATTTCAATATTATCTAAAATTATTAGTAGTAGTTATTAACACTAATGTACCCTTATTAGATATTACAGTGCAAAATTGTACAATAGAATGCAACAGAAATAGACCAAATTACAAAATACAGTGAAAATAGAGTAAAATATTGTTTTGTGGCCATACCATATTGTTCTATATTATGAAAATTACATTAGTGTACAATTACAGTAGTTTATTGTATATCCAAATACAACTGCAACTTGCCGGCAACCATGCTGCCAGCAGCTTACTTCAAATAAACAAGGAAATCATTTACAATTATGTTACATGTGCAGCAGCAAATGAATCCATACATGGATGCACCAACACTTATGAAGCCATCATGGTGAAGAAAATCAATCAATTACGCTGATGATTGACAATATATTTTCATGAATAAAAAGAAAGCAACTCTAGAAGCAACACCCAGGAGAGCTTTGTTAGATCCTATTGAACCAACTCAGTGTAGCTGTGCAAACTTCAGATTTGGATTCTTGAATTGTTCTGTGGCGTATCTTCAACCTGCTGGTTGTCACAAGGACTAAGGGTAACAAAACAGAGGCACTGTTCCTCTCTGCTCCGCCATTAGTGATGTTGTGTCACCCACTCCTGGGGCTCCGGCTTTGTTTTCCCATCATGCCCTCGCTGCCTGCTGGTTGGTTTAAACAAGCAGTATTCTTCTTCAGCCTTTCAATTATACCATGCCCCGCAGCAGCACCCTGCACCCTCCACATACACCGAGACGGGAGCTAAGAGAGTAGGAGGGATTGATTTGAATTTGGCGTTTAATGGGTATTTTGGTGTTCCTGTGTATTGGTATTGTCATTGGTTGGTTTATGACTAGATATTTTCTGTATTAGGTTTTGCATAGAATGACACACCCCTGCAGAGGAACTGGGAAGAGTTCAAGTTAAAGGTCCGGTGTATATGATTTACAACGATTTATTGGAATTAAATCTAATATTAATTAGTATGTTTTCATCACTGTTTAAAATAAAAATGGTTGTGTTTTCATTGCCTTAGAATCTGCCATTTGTAACTACAGAGGGAGCGGGTCCTCTTGGGTGGAGCCATCTTGAACCAAGTAGCTTAGAAAATAAAAACCAAACACTGGCCACTGTAAGTTCTCCTTCACACTCACTGCTAGATGCCACTAAATCCTACACACTGCTCCTTTAAGCCTTGAAGGAAGACGAGAAGTCCATTTTGTGGTGAACCTCAGGCTATGAAAAGAAAACTTAAAGCTGAGGTGGGCAGTTTATTTTTGGTGGCATTGGGCAAAGGTTTCACAATAACCTTTTAGCATGATGCACTTCAAGTGTTCTGAGACAAGCTAGACATCTGCTCCTCCTCTTTGCTCTGTTTTCAGACAATACATGACACTCTGCATATTTACAGATGTTTACATTCAAGCTGCTCATCTACACATTTTGCACAGCATTCCTGAGACTTTTACATTTATACTGCTTTTACATTAAATTTATTATGCTGCTGCTTTCTGCACATTTTTTTTAAACTGGTTATCATATATTGGACAATGTACACAATGTGTACATTTCATGTATTGTATTGTACATATCATTGGTTACTTTATTCATGTTCTTTTCTCTTTATCTCTCTTCATATTTTTATTTATGTCTAATATTTTTATATTCATAGATTCATATCCTTTATGTTTTATATTTTTCTTTACTTTTTCTACATGTGTTTCATTGTTTAATGGTAATCAGAGTGGAAGGCAGAGGAAGAGTTTTATTGTACAGGGAAACTTGTTCTAATTATGCATATGACAATAAAAGCTTTGGTTTAACTTGATATCAGTCAACTAAATTAAGTATTATTATAAGTCAAAATAAACTCTATCCATACTTTATTTGTTCTGTCTGGTATGGTTTGGAGGGAAAAAAGAGTGGATGTGGGTTTATTTTAGACTCTTTTTTTTTTACCTTTATAATACTTAATTTGGTTGGTTGATATGGTATGTGTTGTTTGACATTTGTTTGTTTTATTAGGCTAGATTTCTGAGTTTATTCTTATGTTACTTGAGTGGGTGAAATGCCAGATTGTGGATGCCTTACTGAAGTAAAGTAAAAAATAACTTTACTTTTTATTATTATTATCAATATGTCCCTACCAATATCCAGGGACTACTGATCTGTCCCTAGTAATAATTTGGATAAAAAAATTAAAATATAACGACTGTTATCTGTCACTGTCTAATCAATGTCTAATGTAACTGTTTTCAGTATTATGACAAAGCACCTGTGTTAATTATAGACGTAAAATAACGCATTTTTGAAATATTGTGTCACCCCCTCATTATGTCTCACATTGGTTTGGTTCACTACCTACCTATAGCCAATCGTTTCTTTTTACTGCCAACATATTCAAAATCTAGTGAGCTATTCAGGCCACAAGGAGGAAAGTGAGAAATACACACAAATTTTATTTTGTTATTTATTCCTGTGCATGCTATAATCTCAGTCAGTACTCCTCTGGCAGCAGCAAAGCATCTCTCCATGTTTATTGTCCCGCACCAACTGTGGTATGAAATATCTGCCCTTACATCCACCAAACTGTTGGCCATTTAATCTGCCCTTGTCCACAATAAATTGTGAGAACAGCTTCCTGGATTCTGTGTTTAAATCTGCACCACATAAGATGTTCTGTGAGTCTATTTTACCACAAACAATGTAGGTTTTTGATTTAGAAACTCGAACCCATGACTGGAGCCAGTCACAGGTAAACATCTGTATTTGACGCCTTGTGAGTGAGACTCAACAATTAACTCTTTCTCCAGAAGCATTTACAGCATCTTTAACTTGAGAGGTCAAAAGTCAAAATATCTTTTTCACAGTATTAGTTATCACAAATAAATAATATTCACTTAAGTTTTATCACCCTAAATTTAAAAAGTCAGTTTAATTACCCAAAGTTAATCCTTCCATTGCTGTCCCACTGTCTCGTCGGACCATCTCTCCCTGTCTTCGAGTCCCACGGCAGCTCGACACGGGTCAAGTTCTCTTATTGAAAGGGTGAGATAGAGGCAGGGACCCTGCAACCACAAAAGCGGGCCGTCTAGACAAGGCCCCACAGTCCTGACCCCAGTTAGACCCTGTCCCCCCAGGGGCCTATAATACCTTTGTTTCCATGTTGATAAATTCTATTTCCTGTCGAACTCGCTGCACAACAAACACTGTGACATCCAAACTTCGAAAACTTGGACTACAGGCATGAACATAGCAGTGTGTGAATTAGTGACTTTCAGAGTAGTGAAAAAATGGAGGCTGTATTTTACAGATATGATGTCAAAAAGTAGTTTGAAAATATGTTTATTTGTTGAAACAAATGAATCAACAAAATAAACTAAACAGAAATGCTGCTAATTTGGTGCATTAAAAAAAACTGTGACCTTAAATGCTGGTATTTAAGAGTTTAGTTCAAACTAGTTCAAATATTTCCTCTGATTGTCTTTAGATTTGTCTTGATGACGTGAATATGTCTGGTGTTATGTTGACTGAGGGTCCCTGGTTCCCATAGACGCATGTCTGGATTTTGGTTGTGGTGGGGGTTCAGTCTGGTGATTTAGCCATGAATTATCACCTAGTCACACAGCGTAAATTAACATACAGCCTTTAGACAGAGTATACAAGAGCCGGCCACTTCTATTCAATGGCACACAAGGGAACATGCTCTGCTGGTCTGAGTCTCCTCATAGTGTCTGTGTTAGCACACGGCCTGCTCATGGCTAGGTGGTATGCTAATTAGCTAGTGTTTGCGCATACATATGTGCACTCTGACATCAAAATGTTGGATCGTCTACATGCCAACACTCATTATCGGCCGGCCAGGAATAAAGAGTTTAAAAAGGCAATGTTGTGATCGGGTATAGAAAAGGTGAGAAAAAGGGGAAATATTTTGATAATAATAGTGAATTAATAAATCACCCACAGCACAGAAAATAACACTTATATAGCACATTTCAGATAAACAGCATTTTGAAGGATGATACAGACAGATATTAGAATTTCCATGTAATTTGGCTCTGAACAGACGTTGTCCTCTGTTACATTTGACCCAGTCAGTCGGGACTGAACAGGTCAAAGCAACACAGCAGTTTAAACTTGAACAGTTCATATTATTCTTGTTTTTATTAAAAATGTATGATAATGTCCTTGTTAATATGTAAGTCCGAACATTTTATGTAATTTATATTATTTTTAAAATATATTCACATTTATTTTCAGGTTCAAGTTTAATTTCATCAGATGTTTTACACCAACAGTATCTTTTCTAACAGAAAATTTAACTGTATAACACTGTAAAAATAATGTATTACTTCATTTGATAATAGTTATCCTCTTTTATTTGTTTAATGATTTGTAAAAGTTGAAACACACTGTAGAAAATAATACCAGAATTTAGTGGAATCAACTAATCTTTCCTCTAAGTACACAATTTTTATTTATTCAAGGTAATTATCAAAGAACTAAATATTCAACAAACTCATTATGATGCACTATGTTCAAAAAGAATAGAAATGTATGTTGTAAATAGATTATAATAAATGTTTATCAGTGGTTCAAATTAACATCTTAAGCTTATTAAATATGGTTTCCTGTGTTCAACTGAATTGATAATTAAAAGTTTATTTGTTTTGAGTCATCATAAATTTACCTCAACTTGTCTTTTCGAGTTCAGTCAACTTCAGATTTTAAGGCTGGACACTAACTTTTTAGAGGTGAAGCAAATAGTTCATATTTACAGTGCAATGACAAAAAAGGACAACCAGACGTCTCTCTGTTGTTTTCACCCCGACTGTTGACATATTCTGTTGGTGAAATGTGACACACACATGCTGTAAAACACATCGTGACCACATTAGTGGTGGGGGGAAAGAGGGGCGAACTGTAGAGGGGCAAAAGAAAAAACTGTTGCGTCTGTCCCAACAATGACTCCTAACAATTAAACCTAAACTGCTTCTATACTGCAAAACTCTGACATGGCAAACGTCAGGAAGTGTCAAGTGTCTCTGCAACACTACGATGCATCGTCAAGATTTCTTGTGTTAGTGTTGTGTGCTGTATGTGTTGATGCAGTTTGTCATATCAGACTTGTAAGACTCAGCGATCCTCCGTGTTAATTTCATACTGCATCACTTTCGTACTTTGTTATTTTCATGCCAGCTCTTCCTTAGATTGTAAAAAATTTAGTCCCAAGCTGCCATGAAATTTTAAGTTGCTGAATTACAAAAGACAAGCTGATGATTCAGAACAAAAAACATATTAACATTTATAAGACATTAAGTTGAATCAACAACTCTTCAGCTATACTTGCAAACATTACAAAGAAATGTGATGTCCTTTTAAATTTTCACATTTAGAAAAGTCAGTTCTTCAATTCACACAAAGAACTGAAGCTTCAGTTGCTCCTGTTAGATCCATTTCACTCCAGAATTCACATAAACACAACATGTGAATCTTCTCCCAGTGAATTTATTCATTTTAAATGTAAGGCAGTAGGGATTAAATTCAAAACTGCCCTTCATCATACAGAGTTTTAATCAAAGATTGTGAAAACAAACAATCATGACTTATCTTAAAGTGTATTAGAGATACACACCAAGTTTCCAGTATTTATGTTTTCCTCAAAGTGTCTCAGGAGAGTTTTAACTCTCACACAATACATGCTTGGAAATCTGCTAATATGCTGATCAGGTTTCAACTTAATTTAATGAGTTGACTGAACTGTGTACAGTACATTCATTCAACACACAACATTTCAAGTTAAAAAAACTACAGGTTAGAAGAACTCATGTTTAGAAGTTCTCAAGTGCTCTGAAAATAAATACTTGAAATGTGTATATTTACATTAAATTCAGGAGAAAAGGATGAAGTGACTGAAAATGATGAGTTAAATTCCTGTATGATTTTTTTTACAGTGCATCAGAATAGTCTTTGGTTTCTTATAATAAACTGAATTAATGAAAACAAAGGAGCATAATATGAGTTGCAATAAATGGACAAATTGTCTTCAAATGCACCGATTTTTAGTGTTTTTATCCCAAAATATAAAATATAAAACCTAAAATCTAAATATAATGTGTGAATAATAACAGACTGTGGTTGCAATTTTTCATTCTTTATCAATAAGTTCCTCAAAAGTGTCACCCAGCATTTCAAGACAGTGCATGGGAAACCTGTTCTTTGTCCTCCATTTTCTGCCGCCATGCCAGCTCAACACTCAGAGCCAAAATGCACAGAGATAATAGCAACACATGGTCCTTCTAGCTTTCTTCCATTGTTCCTGCAGACTCCTTGTCCTCCCCTCTCCATCTTCTGCCTCCCCACAGAGAGCCATGAAGTGTCTGAGTCATTCTCGATTACAGTATGTATTTATAGACAGCAGAGTCAGGACCCGGGCCCCGTGTGCATGTGTGAGAGTGTACGTGCGTGTGTGGGTGGATGGGTGTTTCCAACTCACACTGCCTAAAACTAGGGCCCTGAGTCCGATGACTCACCTCCGCTACTGGACGCCGCGACCGGCCAGGAGAGGTGACGTCATCTGTCCTGAGACCAAGAGTTAGTGCTCGCGGTGACCTCACTCTGATCCAGGTTAGGGAAGAAAAGTGTCTGTCATGTCCAGAGCTTAAAGGCACTGCCTTAAGTCCTCATTTTCTGAGCGCAGGTCAAAGTAAATATGTGGCATTGCACTTTGTGGAAACGAATGTGGAGAAGCCGCAGGAATAGTGCAGTTGTTATCTCTCTCTTTGTCTTCCTTCTCACCCACAGACACACAGTCATTTACTTTGTGTATTTCTGCACGAAGGTAAGAGGTGCTAAGAGGTTGGCAAGGGGTGGCAAATATATATATATATATATATATATGCTGATTTAATTGCAAACAATCTCATACACACAGAGGTGGGAAGTAACTAAATAGAAATATTTTGTTCCTGTACTTCAGTAGATTTTTCTGTTCTTTACTTGAGTATTGCTTTTTTGGACTTTCTACTTTTACTTCGTACATTTTAACACAAATATCTGTACTTTCTATTCCAAACATTTTCAAAAACAATGTAACAAGACAAAAATGACATAAAAGACGTAACAGGATGAAAACGGTGTAACAGGACGTAGCAAGAGGAAAGCAACATAAAAACTGCAACAAGACAAAATCAACGTTACAAAATGAAAATGACGTAAAAGACATAAGACAAAAACGATGTAAAACGTCTAACAAGACAAATATGACACAACAATATGAAAATGACATAAGTTTTAGACAACATAACAATACACGAAGATGAAAATGACACAAATGATGTAAAAAGACACAACAAAATACAAAAAGATAAAAGATGTAACAAGACATCATTAGATAAAAATGACATAAAACACATAACATGAAAACGATGAAAAGAAAACAACAAAACAATACATAACAAGACAAAAATGATGTCACAAGGCTGTAACAAGAAAAAAACTACGTAGCAATATATAACAAAATGAAGATGAAGTAAAAGACGTGACAAAACAAAAACGCAACAGGACAAAAATTACTTAAAAGACGATACAAGATAAATATGACGTCACGAGATGCAACAAGACAAAAGCGAGATAAGACATGTAACAGGACATCACAAGATGAAAATGACATGGAAGACATGACAAAATGAAACAGACAGAGAGGGAGGCTCGACCGTGGAGTAAAGGTGAGGTTCAGTTAAGTTTGGAGAGAAACAGCCAGTAGAAATGTCCTTCAGAGGGTTACTTTTTATCTTCATACCTTGAGAGTCTGCACTTTTTCACTTTTACTTAAGTAAGGAAGTTAAATCAGTCTTCTACTTTTATCAGTCTGGCTTTTTTACACAAGTATCTGTACTTCTACTTGAGCACAGAATGTGTGTACTTTTGCCATCTCTGCATATACACAATATTTTCTTGTTAACACCTACAAATGAAGATATTTAAACTTGAAAATATTACATAATTATAGTACATGAGTAAATTATTGAAGTGAAATATCTAAAGTCGGCATTAGAAAGCAATAATGTTTTATTTTCAAATTTTCAAACATTATTTTAAATATCTTAGACCCAACACGCAGCCTAAACTGATCATTAAACTGTGCATTAGAGCATTATCTGTTGCTGCATTCACTCACACTCTGACTTTAGAGATTCACTTTGGTAAATTTTTATTCAGCTGAAACTTTTCATACATATACATAAATATCTATGGAATGCATTATGTTGGTTGGTAATTTGTAATTAATTAATTAATCTACTGTTATAAAATAGACCAAGTAAACATAATTTGAAGAGTTTATCAAGAAATATTTAGGGTGCATTACCTTAAAGCAATACCATACCATGCCATACCAATCAAATGTTGTAATACATACAATGTTACAATACAATGTTGTAATGGAAAATATTTTAATTATACTTATTGCCTCGGCAGTTTAAAATTTATGCCATTTGAAAGTGAAAAACATTAGATATTAACTCTTTTCATAAGTTTGTTTGTTTGGACGGTACCCTCAGGCAACACTGTACCATTGAGAACAGTCTATAGGAATGACTGTGTCCAAAAGAGTACAACCATTTCAGCTAATTTTATATCAACAATCTGTCAAACCAAACTTTCATAATCCTCAAAACAAAACAGTGAGTTACATTTCAATGTTTGAACATTTGTGTTACTTTTAAATGCTTGTTTTCAGTTTCCTGGCACACAGTATGTCGCCGTCATTTGCTGTGTTGCTGCTATCTTTGGCTAAATGCTTATGAGTTAATATAAAATAAAATAGCTATCAATGCATTTTACACCCTGCCTTATATTGATTGAACAGAATATAAACCAGGAACACAAAATACCAAAACTGGGAATCCATAATAGCGTGGTGTGGTGAGAAATGATGGGAGTTAAACCATGTGAATAAGGCCACAAAACAGGGATTCAACATGACCCCCCTGAGAACCATGTGAAAAAATACTGGTATTAGTTTCCATAGGTATTGCACCATAACTGAGGATGTATTGTGTGAGTGTAAAGGACCCAAAATGGGTATGTTAAGGACAATACCGTACCATTCAGGGACATTTTGAACGAGAACTGTCCAAAACTGGGGTGGCAAGGCATCTTTTAGCATGTCACCCCCCCCTCTAGATCCGTCACTGTTTGTGCATGTGTGTGTGTCCTGATTTACACACGCATGAATAGTCTTTCATGCTCAAGTTTGGAAGAAAGACAGAGGAGTGGCTCACACCGCTGCACATGCACACACATACAAACACATATGCATGCGCAAACACAGGGCTGAGGCCTTCGCGTTGTTGATGTCTGAACATTTCAATTGAGACGGCTATAAGACCCGCAGCTGCCCGGCTCGCCCGCTTCAATGGGGGGGCCTTTTTTTTTGGGCGGGAGGGCGGGAAGGCGAGAAGGCGGTGAATGCTTTCCCGATGAGAGATGAGGCATATTGAAAACTATATTAAATTACCCTGATTAACAATTTAGCCACGATCAGGCTAGCCGTGGGGGTGCTCTATGGGGAGGCCCGGAGACTATTCATCCCCACAGCGCCAGGGTCGAAAGGTGCCCCAAGTTCACAGGCTCAGGCCCTTTGTTATGCTAACACCCCATCCCAAATCAGCTGCCTGCTCCACGGCCAGACACAAGCACTTCCCTGAGAACTTTCAGGGATTCGTCATTCCACTTCATCTTAACCCCCCCCCCCCCCACGAATCCAACACACACACACACACACAAACAAAGACAATCCTCAATCCCAAATTCCATGCACAATCATTTTTTTTGCAAGTGGAATATGGGTGTGGGGTGTTGGGTCTGTGTGTCTTCAAGATGGACATGAAATAGGTCTTTTTTTATTTTGAATATTTTGTCTTATCATGCAAAAATACTCCAAGGTCAGAATTTGCATAGTTTATTTTGTTTTAAGACTTTTAAATTGCAAAGAAATGTGGATTTTTTTTTTAAATTCTATATTTCTGCAAGTCCATTTTAGCAAAAACAAACAAACAAACAAAAACACTAAACTAAAAATAATAAAACATGTTTTGGTCTTTCTGTCTTAAGGGACGGATGATCAATACACATTAACAGGCGAGTTGATAAGACATGTAGCAGAGGTCAAGAGTCAAATGCTGGACAAATACCCTTGACCTAAGGTCAAAGTCTTTAGTGTGAACATGCCGTTGGTGCACAATCACATATGTACCAAATCTGGACTCAGTAATGACAACAGTGCATTTGAATTTAACAAAAAGATGCACGAGGTGAGCCTTTTGTTGTGTTTTTTTAATGCATTTTATTATATGAGAATAATAAATCACAATATTTTTACAATATTTCTTAATCCAAAAACATTAGATTTTTATTTAAAATTGTTTTAATGTCTTTAAGATATTCTAATTTATCATGAACTTTTATTTTTAAAAATCCAGTTTTAGTGATAAAGCTTACATACATTTTTTCACACACACCCTCTCTGCTCTCTCACACACTGACATTAACACTGACATTAACAACATCAACAGCAGCACCAATGCACACACTATAGCACATGAAATTGAATAAAGTGTCTCAAAAAAAACATGCAATATAATTATATACCACTGTTTGGAAGATACTGATTGTGGTCCTGAGTTGTAGGCGTGTGTAACTGCCCTCGTCTCTCACTCACTACCGCTGAGCCAAAACCTCAACCAGGAGAGAAAGGAAGAAAAAAAAATCCTCATCAATGCAAATTAGAGCCCAGAACCTGCATGGGGAGCCTTGCTTGCTTGAATCACCGGTTCTCCAAAAAGCCAAAATCACAGGCTTTCACTTCCAAATCTTGTTGTCATACACGACTACAGATGCTCCATATTAACACAGGATAGTCAGTCATATCCATGGATTAGTCTGCAGTCACTTAAAAAACCGTCTCCACACTCAGGCTGCCACAAGAGAAAATAAGGACGCTTCTAATTCTGCCAGCATAATTGCCTGATTATAATGAGCTTCTCTCTCTCTCCCCTCTCTGCCTCTAGCTCTGCCTTTATTTCTCAGTGTCTGTTGCTGCATGCACACACACACACACACACACACATTCACACACTGTAGCCTAATTTTGATATAAATCAGTCTTCAATTGAATAGGAGGAGGAAAAAATCAGCATTAATATTTTCTGGTGCAGTGGCGCTCTGCAGTGTTTGGTGGAACCTGCAGGATTTTCCCGTGACTTCAGCAGACAATAGAGAATGAAATATATAGTAAAACAACAAAATACAGTAAAACAGGCCACTGAGACAGAGAAAAAGAGAGAGAAAAGGCTCACAATATTAACTGATTTTGTAACTTTCGGGGGGTGAGTCTGGCGGTAAGGGTAGGCTAATGTGATGCCAAGCAAATGCCACTGTGCCAATGACGCGTTGTTAGTTTGTTGACCTTCTTTGTGTGAGATACAGAAGAAGAAAACAGCTGAGGAACATGGTTAATTTGACGCAGATGACAACCACAGAAGCCAACTCAAGTCTGCAGCCTCTTACGAGCTACCTATCATACATCTTGTTAGTTAAATTTTCTTTTTAAATTGCACATTTTGGTACATTTTAAAATCAGAAAGTCAGTCCACTGTGCTAAGTACTTAAATCAAGAGTGTAACAGTTTCATCGTCATATCAAAAGTAAAATAAGCACGAGCAAAGACTCACTTTTAACTTGACAAGTTGCAGTGTATTTTGTCTTTTCTCTCTGTGTATTGTGCATTTGTACACTGTTATTTTCAATGTTTCTAAATGCACAGGGATGTAAATCTGCATTTTTGCTCAAATCCGGCATTTGTTTACATCTTTGTTTTTTTACACTGATGTTATAAATGTGTGCTGCCTACATCAAATAGAATTAATACATTTATATATTCTTTTATTATTATGCCTGGTTGTTTAGGATTCCTTGAGGATGAAATATACATTAAGGAGAGGCCTGAAAACAGATTTAATTCTTTAATATCAGAGTTTTTGGTCAAAAAGATTCATCTCATGGTTTGGAAAGAGAAAACCCAAGAAAATAATTATGATTTAATATAGAGATTGTATTCAGTATCACCTACACAGCATCAAATTAATTACATTTGCATAACTATTTTATATTCAAATGAGCACGGAATGGCATCGTTATATAAAATGGAATAGTAACTTATTATTTTGAGCCTTTTTTAAAGCAGATTTTAGAGAGATTTCACAAAAAGGACCAATGTCAGCAATTTTGTTTATTACTATTAAGTTATTATGCTGTTATTATCATCTCCAATTAATTGCTCCACCTGCCGTGAGCAAAAATTTATATTTTTAACCTCAATAATAACAATAATGTCAGCTTTCAGGCATGAAAGTATGCATTTGAAAGAGACTTGGATACTGTTTATACACAAGCAAAAAATCATTCAGAATAAAAGGATAATTAAATATTTTTACAAAAAAAAAACAAAAAACAAAGAATCTTACAACTCCACAGCCATGGCACATCAGTATATGCTCCCATCACAAAAAATCTGCCACAGTCTTTGCAAAGTAAAACACATCAGCAACTTCCCATGACAAAACACTCAAGTATTGCAGACCACACAATGAAAGTATATGTTGCTGACTACATAATGTCACTTAAAAAGATGCATACAAAGTTTTGGAGTAGTTGTTATTCTGTCTGCAATGTTTTCACTTTGGCTATAGCATACATTGCCTTGTTCCACCAGGATTTGTTCTTTCATCCCTCTAAAGCTGTCTAAGCCCAGACGCAGGCTAAATGAGCATGCCCACTCATGAATGCTGTTGGTTAATTACAATCCCTGATGGAAAAACTGCTGAGGGAGAAGCCTGAGCACAGCCACACACGTTAGGGTGGAATCAGAAGCTTTTTTTTATTATTATTAAAAACACAAAATGTATGTGTTCAAGTGTATATGAATGTCATTAATTGTAATAGGTGTAATTTTTCTCCCGGCCTCAACACAAAATACGGAGGCATTCTGCATGTGCTTCAATTTGAGTAACAGAAATTAGATTGATGTACTGGCCGAGGTCCTTGAAAGGCCTTGTTGCTGTGTTGGATGCAGGAGCACCATAGAAGGTATCTGAGAATTGGATCTAATGTCAACAGTGGTTTGGATTGACATTTACATACAGTGTGATGGAGGTATTCAACTATTAGCTGCACTGAATGTGAGAAATAAATGAATGCTGGAAAAAAAAAAATTGAACTCCTGTTGGCTATAACCTTGAGTAAGTTGCCGTCTTGTCAGGCCAGAGTGAGCCAAGCTACACATCGATGCCAAAGAGGAATCAAGGATGTAAAATTCAAGAGTAAGGTTGAGTTGCACCAACACCGATCCATTTTTTAAACCTGATTAAATAACGGTTTAGCTAACTTTAAATTATGTTGCATCAGACTAGCTTAAAATGAAGAAAGATTAAACTCAAACCTCTCTTTAAAACTTTTTGCTCTAGTTCAGCCTGATCAAATTAAGTTCGCGATCCGGTATTAACATTTGAGAAGGTTCAACTTTTAAAATGGCTGCATTTATTAGATTTATTTGGAAAAGTAATCAAGTTCATTGAAGAAAGTTAAGTGATAGACTCAACACAACTGAGTTTCATGACGTGTTCTCTCACACATTTCTCTCACTCCAGTTGCAGCCAATAAGTTTTTCTCAAAGGAGAAATTAGAGCCTCTCACAAACAACCTAGCTTTAAAAAAAAAATGAAAAAAAAAATAGCTAGTTAGCAAACAATTAATTATTGTGTTAACTTTATAGCTAGCAAACAATGTAACTTAAAAAAACTTTTTAGCTAGCTAGCAAACACAAATGCAACATTAAAGAATACAGAGCAGCTGAAAATGAACAGATTTCCCATCTCTTTTGACTTACTATGTCTGGACAGCACTCAAATTTATTTATTTTTTATAATTTATTTTAATTGGGGTGAGCAAGCATCTCTATATTGGTTAAGCTTGTGTTAAATCACTAAGCTTGGATTTACTAAAAAGTTTTTAATTGCACATCAAAACTCTGATTAATTTAAAATCTAATTTTAAACCTGGTTTTGCTAAACTCTGATTTGAACTACCTGAGACTACAACTAACAGTTATTTTCACTATCAATTAATTTGCTGACTATTTTCTGTTGATCAATTAGTTGTTTTGTCCACAAAATGGTGAAAATGTTGTTCAGTGTTTCCCAAAGCCCAAGGTGTCGTCCTCTAATGTCTAATGTCCACAATCCAAAGATATTTAGTTTACTCTCTAGAGAAACCAGAAAATATTCAAATTTGATGCTGAAATCAGAGAATTCTGCCATTTTTCAATTAAAAAATTATTCAAAATGATGAACTGATTATCAAAATAGCTGGCGATTAATTGTCGGTTGATAATCGATTAATCGTTGCATTTTTACACTAATCATAGATAAAATTAACTTTTGTTGGTGCAACGCAGTCTAAGACAAAGAAATGTCTGTTTGCTGTGTCCAGAGCATGATTTTCTCCAGCATCATTACACAGTGAATACACAGTAGAGTGCTGCATTTGAGGTAATACAATTCAGAAATGGAGATTGTGCGTTTTACATTTAATCCTGGTACCTGCAAAACCTCCACTAAATTGTTGAACTGAATTTCACACAATGAATTCTATGGTATATTTCTGTGGTTAACCAAATGTGTGCTCCGAGTGCCACATTACTCTATTTAAGCAAAAAAGCTCCCGCGTTCTGTAAAGGAACTCTATGCTACACATAAATTATTCAGTAGTATTTGCATTTGCATTGTAATTTGCATTCTTGTAGATTACAGGGAATGAAGAAGGAGGCTCTGCACCAAAGAGAATTACATTCTGAACCAATTTCAGTCGTACTGGTGAGGAGTTGACATGAATTTTTGTTCTATTTTCCTCCTCTGCTTCGAGGTATACTGCTGAGATCAGTGACACACATTTCAAACTGTTGTTTGATTAATAAAAGAAGGAAACGATGTATAATGCTCACCAGCACTCACACGCAAAAAGAACTGCCATTAAAAATGAATCGTGACATTGAACAATGAGTCTATTTGATTGACTAGGCTGAATTTTTTTTACTGTAATATTCTCATCATCTTTATTTATATTGCAAGGCTTGTGAGTCGGAACTCAAAGGAACCAGTAGGCACAGAGGAGATGTCATATGGATTAAACACTAGGAAAGGGTGTGAAACTCTCACAGTACACTGAAGATCCTGGCTATTATGTTTCATCTAAAAATAACAAGCCTGACTAAAAAGAACAGACAACACTGAATGTGAAAAGAGAGAAAAAAAACACAAGCTCCAGAGAGAATATAGTTCAAACAGCAGCAGTAATAGTGCTGAGTGTGATATGGAATACAACGAGGAGAATGTACAGTACGAGACTCCCTTCAATTATAAATGAAAAGGAAATCAGTGTGAAATGTATGGAATAACCCAGATACTGAAATAAAACATTGTCTGTCTCTCCAGAGCCACTTTTGTGAAACATCGCCCTGTTTTCAGAGTCGTGAAGATTTCATGTGTCTTGATGCAATTTTTATTTTCTCATGTGAATTACAGCATCGCTTTAACTTAATTGCATTCATTGCTGACATCATCATTATTAAACAGCAGTCTTTAGAGATATACCTGCAGGCCTTGGGGCAGAATGGTAATTAACAGGGGAAATGTAACAGAGTAGATTGAGACAGTGTGGAAGAGGAGCCATCCTGCAGTGTGTGTGCGTGTCGACATGCCATGAGGGGCTGGTACGATGCATCAAGGGGGTGGGGTAGGTATCCCTGCAATAAGAGAGGAGGGCCTAGCCAACGTATGCGCATGTGCAAATACAGCCTAGACCTTACATACCCACATGTTGATGTACATGCCACTCCGTGTCTATATATGCAAATACATGCAAAAACATCTGTATCCTGTGTTTGAGAGTGGAGCAAATGATTGTGTCTGAACCGTGTTGCATGCTATTCTTATATATTTTTAATCAATGTAATTAGGAGACTTGTTGCAACTCATTTTCTTCAAAATATGTAAAGAACAACAACTCTGAACTAGTATAAGGTACTGTAAGTTACAGCAGTGGCACTAAATTGTTGGTGAACTCTAAAGATAATTTCTCACTCAGGTTATTTTATTGAGATCTCCACTCATTTACCACCTCAATGTATTTGTACTGATGGAAAAATTAAAAACTCAATGGGAAGTATACTGTAAGAATTTCAGTATGAGCAGTAGCCTACAATGTCATCAAGTATCAAAAGAATTATTTCTAGAGAAACTGACCCTTTTAAGTATTGTAATCATTTAATATATGATTTAACTAATAATTCACTGTTTATGTATTTTAAAAGAGAAATTTGTAATATATTTACTGTAATTGATCATAAAATGACCATGATATGTTATCAGAGATAAAGGATGCATGCTAATTTGAAATACTTGTTTCTCTAACAACAACGTCACAGCCATGTTTTCCTCCTTTGAAATTTGTATTCCAGTCTGTAACTTGGGTTATTTTTTTCCCCATTCCACATTTATTAGAGTTCAAATTAATCCTGGATGTTCACTGCATCACTCTGTGGCTGTTTATGAGTGAGAAGAGATCATTAATAATCTTTCAGAGGGAGTAGATGTTTAAAACGGTTAAACTGGCCGACATGTTAATGGAGGCATAAGACAGGCAGTCACTGAACTCCAACTCCAGAGTGTGTATTTTCAAAACAGTGGGCTTTTTTGGGGGGGAATAACAGGCTTAATGTCACATTGACAGACAACTGACAATTGTTGCTCGTCTTGCACTCCAGCAGAGATCCTGCAGACTGTCTGAGCTTCCATGTATTTGGGGAGGAGGGGGCAGGGGAAAACAACTCACTTTATCCATAGACTGTATATTAAACAGGGACTCCACCTATTCAATTTACAGCCTATAGCTCCAACTCACTATTTGAACTGCAGTACTCATTTTTGGATATGCAAGTGCTACATATTTAATGCTGTGAGTGATCTAGATTTTAATATTGATACGAAATAGGTTAAACACAGGAGTTACCAATGATACAATTTAAGGTCTTGTTCCATTTAGTGTAGCAGAGCTTTTCCAGTGAGCCGACATGCACCATAGCAGCACCCTGACTCCGTTTGACCTGGAAGGAACAAACCTTAATTATCATCACTGGTAACACCTTTTTTTAAATGACTGTTTGATGTCAAAACATCTGCTGTGAAAAAGCTCTATTGTACTTTACAACACCTGCAGAATCTCATATCTTATCCTTTATTTTGCTTGCAAATGCAATAGATTGTAATCTGCAACACACATCTTCAGTTGTAGTAACCAACTAACTTTCAGGCAAACACAGAGCTCATGTAATGCACAGTAAAAATTCCTAAAATAGTGGTGGTAATCAATTAAGTTTGACAAAACAGCAGCATGCAAGAAAACTACCAGGACCTCAAAATGATATTTAGTATCTGAGCATCTTTGATACATAATCATATGAAACATTATCATTTGTCATCAAAATAGTGTAACCTATGTGCATTATTAGGATTGAAATGTGAATTGTGATCATGGATGTTAAAATAAAAACTCTTAATCATTCACTGTTGGTTTTCTGTGACCACTTGTTTTAAAGTTAAGCTATATATGATACATTTGGGTCTCTCTAATACTTAGTTAGACTTACATGTTTGAAACCTGTTTTTTAATTATTTCAGTTGCTTTTTTTGATATGCCATGCATTTAACTCTACATTATGTAATAATGTCACAGTAGCAAAAACTGTGTGGGTTGAGCATCACTTTGTCATGTTAAAGGAAGGATCGGTGGATTTGTCTGAGCTGTTCATAATCAATCAGGATGTCAAATACCAACATTTTGGGTTGGTGAAATGTCCCCAAGCAGGGCAAAATAATGACAAAAAAAATAAGGAAATACAGCCACAGACACCACCACACATTTCTACTGGGTCACAAATTATATGAAAAGAGATTATGTTTATATGAGTCTATTAAAAGAGATTATGTTTATATGAGTCTATACATTTTTTTTTGCTGGCTATACTTTTAATTAGACTCTGTCATAAACATGACACAATCCCTATCATGAACATGAAAGAATCACCATGAATGTTTATGACTGTTATCCCTAAGTGTCATTCAGTCAATTGTGTAATTTTAAATGCAAAGTTGATGCTGTGTGGGAACCCTAACTTTGCATTAAAAATGACATAATTGACTGAATAACACTCAATGGCAGCAGTCATATACTGTGTTCACAACAGATAAACATCTTACATGGCTGAACACTAAATGCACTTCATGTAATCCTGTGTAGTCTAGCCTCGTCTTGTCATTAGATATCTTAGTTCTGTGTAGTCTCTTTTGTAGTTTTATGTATCACACTGATCCCTCAGGCACGTTGTTTAGTTTCAGTATATACAAGATGTATAGCTGAAATGAAAAGTAAAGACACCGTATACAGTGTAATCTACAAGTGTCATGTCATAGTTATAAAGGTGTCGTGTCAGTCTTATGCATACCTCTTAAATTTAAGTGTTACTGTATAAAAAGAAACCTGGAGACTGTGTTACTTTCCTCTACTCGATGTTCCCTCTGTCCACTGCTAGACATCTAATGCAGGTACTGGTCTGTCATGTGTGGTGGTGACTCTTTGCTCTCTTCCGGTTGCGGTGGTCCTAATGCACACTTATCGTTGTCCTTATTTAAGCCTGCTAAAAATTACAAACTGTGTGTAATATTTAAGTCGAATTAAAAATAATACAGTATATATGTGTATTTGATATATTATATGGTCACAGTTTTGGTTTAATTCGTGACAGTGAGAATAATTAAATGCTCATATTTTATTCTATCTGTACAGGCATTTCTGAAGACACCTACTTTCCCAAAATTTCAGCGTGACCTCTACTGCAGTTGAAAATACTTGGGAGCGGAGGTTGGACCCATTGAATTTTGACGATATAAAGCCTCTCTGCAAGGATACGATGACAATTTGAATGAGAAACCCCTTCATTTTGTGCACAACCATCGCAAGAAGGGCTTATGTGCTCCTCGCCGCTTGATTTCCGACTCGGGGTGCTCAGTGTTGTCGGGGAAGAGTCCGTTTCTGCTGCACTGCATCAACATGGTGAGTGTGACTGACAGCGAGCACCTGAACGCAAAGCTTTCTCTGATTTGTGACACTTCAGTAATAGAGCATTAATTGCTAACATTCATTTTCATGTGTGTTATTTACTGCCACGTTGCTTAGCCATTGATGTGTTGAGCCAATTTATTGCAGGGTGCCGTTAGCTTAGCATGCTAGTTATGGCAGCTTCTAGTAGCCGGCTTGCCAGTGTAGCTGTTTAGCTTGCGTTAGCTAATACTGCACGTCTATAGTGTAGTGACATATATAATATATAACGGCTTTAAGTAATGTTCACTCACATAAAGTGTTTGAGAGTGCTGACATTAGCTAGAGTTGCAGGGGAGAGGTTTGAGATACGTTCAATATACCAGAATGAACCATACTAGCATACAGTTAGCATGTCATTCAGCTGGCAGCAGGATACCTGTGGGAGAAGACAAGGTGTGCTGACCTGCTCAGTTTGACCTCAGGGTGCCCTCAGAGGAACTGTATGTTTAATTTTGTGAAATAGCTTATTGAGGGTACCTAATTCGTAATTATTCAAGCATTTTTTGAACACCCTGATAGATAATTCTAGTTTGATCTTTAAGATTTTATGAAGCGTGACAGGAATATGTTGAACTTACTAAGAGACATTGATAAATGTTAACTGCAATCTTTTTCATTACATTTGTGTATACATAAATGTATGTTAGAAAATGAATTGGTATCCATGACAGTGTCATTTTGTTATAGCTCACAGTGATCTCAAATTTCCCTCCAAAACACAAACAAACAAATTTTGATTGATTTACTATCACAATGACAATATTGGAAGTAGGAAATCTATTTTAAAATGTTAACCAAGGTCTAGTTGAAGGACATTTCCTCAGCTCCAACTACCATATCAAGTCTTTTTATATTTACCAAAATTTATTTTAGATATACTAAAACAAAGAGTGCATAAATGTGTAGCACTGCTATTTCTTTTTTAGTTGTATAAAAGGCAGGTGAGACAAAAACTTAAACAAAAATGTCTGCTAGAACAGGGAGTTAATCTTTGTTTATTGGTATTATGAATATGGAGATATGTTGACTTGTACTATTCTTAAGATAATCAGAATATCCTAGTCTTTTAAATGACAGTATGATAGTGAAACAACTTAGAAAATAACATCAGTAATGTGCAAGTGATAAACAGGCCATTCCTTAAATCAAGCAGGTAGAACAAATAGATAAGGCATGAACATTTCCAGTTTACCACCAGGGTACTGTAATACTAGTGGAGGGAGGAATAAAAAAACTTATGGTAATGACAGATATTCAGGATGTCATCTAGTTTCTTACTACAGTATTGGTATTAGGCCCATTTTTGATATACAGTTTGGCCCGTCTCTAGCCACAGCTGAAATATTTCTATTAGAAAGTGTAGTGTAGTGTGGTGAGTGGGTTCACAGTTTAAGGTGTGGTTCAGGAATCGAACCAGTGCAAGGTTAATGCAGTGTTTTTCCACATCATGTGGTGGAACTGTTGCTTGATTATTGGTCTTACAGTAGGTGGGTAAACAGACAACAAACAAGCCAATTTCTGCCTGGATATCCTACATCATCATCATCATCAAGCACTGTCAGGCTCTGTTCATGTTGGTGTTGATCTGCAGCGGATATTAGCAGACTTAAGTCTGTTTATTTTAGTCTTTATCTGTTAACACAGACATTTCTCACTTCATTGTGAATCCAGGCTTGTCCCCTGCCAGTCCACATTTTGGTTGCAAACGTACTACAAGTTCACCAGTCACCAAAACAATAAGCAAAAACATTTTATAAGAAATGAAACGACGCATACAATGGTGCACTTCAGAAATCAACCACTCCAGAGTGCAATTGACATCAGCCTGGACCACCTCTTAGATATGGACTAGATAGTGGTTGATTGCTCTGCACCAGACTTTGAATTTGATAGTGACAATAACCCAAACAAACTGCATAGAGAAGGCAAACGCTGCAAGGTTTGGTTCTGCCGAACTAAACAAAGCTGGTATAAATCCAAATAGATAGTAGGTGGGGAAAAAATGGATTAAATATGCCAGAAGTAGTTAAAATGAATGAAAATGTGGACTCATGAGTCAATAAAGGGTTCACAGCTTCAAAGTTAGTTTCATGCGCAAAATAGTAGCGAGGCATTTTTAGGTCTTACGGATGGCAGTTATCACTGCAGCTCCCACTCCCCACCCCCTACAGATTTCATTTGGTTGTTGTGTGGAGGGGGTCAAGCGGCCTGGGCAAGATAAGAGAGTCCATGCTGGCTCAATTTCCCCCAGGCCTGGGATCCTTGCACGGCCCCCACAGAGACTGGTCAGCATCTACCAAGTGAAGGCTGTGTGCTTTTGACCTATATAGCATGACCATTACCCTCATGGAGAAATGTCTTGAGTCAGAGAGGTTGTGTTTGGTCACGCGTCACATCTTGAGTGAGTATGATTGCTAAATTAATAGCACCCACTCTCCCCTCTGTGACTCTAGAAGAGGTATTGACTTTAGCTTTTGGAGCTTACCCCATGCTGGGTGACACTGGGGATCCCCATGACCAATCCAGAATCTAGGTCTAGTGTACAGGTCTGGCCTCTCCTATTTAGGAGTCACTCTCTTCCTCCATCTGCAGTCTAACATAGGTTTAACCTACACAAAAATACATTTATCAGTATTATTTGCAAGGTGTTCATTATGATGAGTGTATGCTTGTCCAGCCTTACAATAGAAGCAGGATAATGTGGGAGCTTAGTTAACTTATGTTAGCATGTTCAGGTACCGGCAGTGCAGTTTAAAGTCCTCTCCTGAATTGATTTTTTTCTTCTCTTAGTCCATTAGCTCGATGCTAACACATAATGGGAAGATGCTAGTGTAAAGTAACATCACAGTCGCTGTAATATTATCTGAACAAACAAACCCATTTAATTTGCAGGCTTAACATAAACAGCATATTTGTTCACACTTTCAAGCATATTTTTCTTCTGCTTGTTGAGCAGAAACAACTAAATATAGCAGCTTACTTCAAAAAGTATTGTATTTACCACTTTTATATCCAGTGCACTGATGATGTTGCTGAAATAAAGACAGACTGACATGTGATGTGCAGTGTAGCTATATATAAGGGTTATCCAGGTTCTATGCATGTTACTTCCTCCCTTCCTCTCTGCTAGACTTACCAGCACACTTACATTAATTTGCACTGTTGTTTCTTACCTCTGAGTTAGACCTAAGTGGCTGAGTCGAGCAGACATTAGTTTGATTGTTTGTTACAACAGTTGACAACATTGACATTCCACTTCAAGCCCAAATGCAAAATGTGCAAACATATATGGTGCAAGGGGCTCAGAGGAGTGATTGGAGGGGGAAGGTTTTGCATTGCCTATGTTGAAAATTACCTTCTGCATTTGTAAGTGAAGATGCTGAAGGGTGGACTAATTAAAAAAAGAGGACTAATCAGTTAAAGTGGAAGATCTGCAGAAACCTGAGAATGGTGAGCTTTGGCATCATTTTAATCAGCATTTGTTACCATAAAGAGAGATGATTGTGCACAGAAACTATAAACATTATGCTGGCCAGGATAGGCCAAGCACCCGTTAGATCATAGACCGTCCCATATGATACATTTTCAGAATCTGCATGTCAGCAGAGTCAGTACTTTACTTTTTGAAAAGATTGAGTCCTGTGTAAATTTTCCACTTTGTGAAAAGCATATTTTATTAATGAATCAGCGATTCTCAAAATTGCTATCAAGTTGCACATTAGGTGAATTGAAATTAGCATTCTAAATTGCCCTTTTAGGTTGAATTTAGGCTCTGGTGTAGAATTGAATGAGGCTGGGGAGTTTTGTGTAGTCTAGTGTTATTGATGTGTAAACATCATGTTGAGAAAACACAGAAAGTTACAGGATTTATCTCTGTAGGTGACGAGTTTGTGTTGGTACATGCCCAGGTGCTAGGACAGATATAAGACTGTTGTTGTAGAGGGAAAAAAATACTTTATTTGGGGATTAGTTGGCTAATTGGGTCTCTTTGCTCAAATGTGTGTAGGCACAGATATCAATAATTCCTGCTGATTGTCAAAGAGATACGCCAACCCGCAGACCTTACCCTACAGTGAATGGATAAAAGCGCAGCATGATGGGAATGATTTTGGCCTCTTAAGCCTAAGTGAATATTGATCTAAGTGTGCAGGACTGATATCGAGCTCCTTATGCTGCTAAATCTGTTGGTACCTACCAGGAGAGCGCTGGCTGTTCATTCTCCAGGTCACATGGAGGCTGACATTGTGACAGATTTTGCAGTCATTGCTGAATTTATTGAAAATTGTATTTACACCACAACATTTACTCAAATTACAGAATGTGGTTAGTTAATAAATAAATCTCTTATAATTAAACTTGGAAAAGTTAATGTGTTTAAAAAAATCATTACATATGTTGTATTGAGGTAAATGTAGCAATTTATGATTTAATCTTCTGTCACGCTATAGGTAATTTCAAATTTCATCAACCATACCTATCACCATATTATATATTTTCTATAAATGGAATTGAGAAACAGTTAAATAACCAAATGTGAATGTCATTTTTTTTGGCTAATCTAGTGCCTGCCAATATAATGTAAATCCAGTACTGCTGTGAAACAGTCCTACTCATTGACTTTTTTAAGGCAACCAGAGATATTAAAGGCACATCTTCTGTGGTAGAAACAGTATATAACAAGGGTCTTTCATGCCATGGACCCCATAGTTGATAGAGAGATGGAGCAAGGACCCCTATTACATGTATTGCAATGAATATTTTCAGGTCTTCTCTCATTTACACTTACCCAGCTAAGTCAGCAGCACTAATAGGCCGATGGTAGGTGTGTTAGCTTCGGTCTCTGCATGTTTGCTAGTGGTTAAATAATACAACTAGTTAATTTTCACTCAAAATATGTTGGATTCATGTTAATATGTATTTTCAGACATTTTTGGGGATAAAAAAACCTTCAAAACTAACTCTGTAACTCTGAGAACCCCCAGGGGCCACAGACCCCCTATTTAAGACCCATACTATAGAAAAACAACTTCTGCTTGCCGAACGTCAATCAACTCAAGGTGTAGATCACCATGTCGGCCAACACTAGGTCATCATGTCGACCCCTAAGCTGCAAATTGTAGACCTGAAGTTTCACCAATCCAGCAAGAGGCGTCTTAAATTTTGCTTTGAGTAGTGGGAAGTCCCAGGCACTTGAACATACCGTGTAGTGACAAAAATGCCAGTATATTGGTTGAGGAGTGCTACTTCAGAAATGCAGGTATCAAAAAACAGGTGCTCTTTGGATCCAAGGACATACCTTGAGACCAAAAACAGAAGAGAGAGAGGTTAGCCTTGTACTTTACTTTGCGATCAATAACTACTAACCAAAAAATACTAAGGCCCACTCCTTTGGGAAAATCAGAAAGCCTAAATGTCCATAGCACCTATGCGTTCAAAATCACTGTCTATTTCTGAGTTTTCAGAGTGTTGTCATACAACCCATTTGTTAAAGGCTTTTTAGCTTTAGTTATCAATCACAAAGAGAAGTGCAAGTATAACCTTTCTCTCCCTCCTTTTTTATGTCTCATGTACCGTGCTGTATACCCTGATATCACATGAGAGTTGTTAGTGACGTATGGTAGTCATAGTCACATGAATCAAGGTGGGAGCAGATGTCAAGATGGTAGGCTAATATAATCATGTTGCTAGCCCAAAAGATTTTGCCACAGTGTCTGTACAACTCTGGCACATGGTATACACATAGATAGTGACTTCAAGTAAAATAGGAAAAGATTTGTTTTAGGAATTTAACATGGCCTGATTTATGTTTTTTGGTTTGACTGAATAAAACTGACGTGATCACCTCCTGGGTTGTACACAGTGTACTCCATCTAATCCAAGGTCATTCTGTGTTTGAACTCTGGATCGTAATCAAGGTTTTGAAGCCTAATCTCTCAACTTTCCCTTCTACAGTATTTACAGAGAAAACATGCTTTCCTGTGGTGTTTCATGTAGAGTGGTTGAAACCATCTACCTTTATGCTTTCTTGGCTCTAATATCAATCAAACCAGGGCTCCATCCTGAAAAACATTTTTAACCATCCCAACATGAATGTAAACCCTCCCAAAATCAAAATGTTGTTTATTTACTTTATCTTCTATGTAATTCTTTAGAAGCATAATAAATACACCGCTAAAATGTTGAGGAAATATTTACATTTATTATATTTATTTTGAGTTAACTGCTGTGTCTTCTTTTATATTTATTTCATGTAAAGCACTTTGATAACAAAAAGGGTATGTAGCTGTTGACTACAAAGTATAAATACCTCAGCTACTGTACGTAGAATAAATGACGAAATTTATCTGGTTACTTTCACCCCTGACAGAAATCTGGTGAAATACAAATACTAATGCAAATTCTCTGTTACACCAAACTCAAATTAACATTACTTTTACCTACAAAGTGTACTTGGCTGAAGTACTGGAGTATGTCCATTTACTGTAAACTTATTGTGTTGTTACATTAAACTGCAGTTCGTTGTTTACTGTTTCATTGGTTCCTCAAAACAGAAACCCCCTGTCCTCCCTGTTAGCTCCATTAGCTGTAAGGTTTATTAGCTCCATTGGCCAAACACACCACAGGACTCTGCTACCTACCGGGTCCTAGCAGCTAAGTATCTCTCCTGTTGCTGATTTCAGTACAGATGTGTTGTTCTCAATGTAGCATTATTAGGGAAAAAATAGGGTACATTCCCCTGCCTCCTTTTGGATTTTAACATCTGAACCAAAACATCATGGAATCAACCAATTATGTATGCTTTAGCTCAGTCATACACAGCCAGGGTAGTGCCTGGCGAAAGTTGGCAAGGTAGTATCAAGCAGCTGGCCAGACGGTCTTAAAAAATATATCCATTTAAATTTTGGGATGCATGAACCAGCACCATGGGAACATTTGAGAATCTTAGGTCTCACACTGAGTAACCAACCAAGGATAGTAACTATAGAGACAGCATGAGAATACGCACACCATTATAACCAAATCTTTTATCTCACCTCTGTCAATTAAGCCAACTCCCTCATTATACTGCAAAAGAGTTGTCCTCAGAAGAGTGTGTATTATAATACCGTCAACATATGCACAATTTATGTTGCTGGATAGTATCAGCAAAACATTCAAAATCTCTCATAACAAGTAATCACAAGCCTTTCTGCACTGCACGTTTGTTTGTTGGCCCAACATACTATATGCGGTCCCTATTAAAAATCATGTTATTTTGTGCATCAAGTATCAACAACTTTGTCTGTTGGTTTGTAGCAGGCATCTTTAAAAAAATATTGATGACAGGAGCACTTGCAATTAACATGTGATGCCAAGACTTTTCATCTTAGATTGGTAACAGAAGTTTGGACTTCAAATTACATTTGAAACACAGTTTATGACGCCATTATAAGATCTGCGTCAGCCTTTATCAGTCTACAGTATATAAACCTATACTTCTTGTGTGTAACTTCTTTATGGCATGTCTAATTACTATTTAAATATGGTTTTAAACTCCCTTCCTATTTCCACAGGGTGTGATCGGTGTGCAGCTGGTGGTTACCATGGTAATGGCCAGTGTAATTCAGAAAATCATACCTCATTATTCCTTCGCAAGATGGCTACTGTGCAGTGGCAGGTAATGTATTATCCTGTACATGCTGTTTCTGTAAATGCTACAGTTTCATTTCTTCAGTTAACTTGCCTTCTAAGAAGCTGATTTCAAAGAGTCCAGAACAATGGGGATCAAAATGTTTACTCCGACAACAGTGTGAGTGTTCAAAAGGGTTTGGATAAAAAAAGAGAAGAAGAAAAAAAGATCATTAAATCATCCTGCAAAGACCAAAGGGCGTCAAAATATTGGGGTGACCCGAGAGGACGGTACTTAAAAATAAAGTGCCTGCCTCATTTCCTCTTATTAGTGCCACGTATGTTTTTCAGCAGCTTCTTGGAACACATTTAATAATTAATTCATGTTCCTTTTCAGGGCACGGTTGAAACATTTTTTGAAAACTTTTACCCCAAGCAGACCTGGAGTCTCCCTCCAGAATATTTTGCAATTAATTTTCAATAATAAATAAATGTGCGTGAGGAAAAACAAGCTGTGCTCCTTCTCTCTGCCTCCGCCACACAGAGCTCCTCTCTGGATGCTCTGACAAGAGGGTTTCTAAACAAAGTTAAAGGAGGGTGTTTGTCTTCTAAAGGATGCTCTTAAATTAGCTCCCATTTCAAACTCGGTCCTTAAGGACAGATAACCTTCCTGTTGTGAAGCCTCTCACAAGTGCTTTTTAGATGTGTATCAAAGTCACTGATATAAAGTAAAGCTTTGAGAATTGTCTGTTTTGCGAGTGCGTTGTTTGCAAGTTAATCATAAAGCTGTGAGCTGTTAGAAATTTATGCTTTGAGTCATGTCCAGAGAATAAAAGAGCATTTTTCAGTGAGATTTTTGAAATTATCACTGTAAGGAGAGATGCAAAGGCATTTTAAGCTTTTAATAATAAGCAAATTCCCCTTATTCTCACAAGGAATGGAAGTGAACAAACAAGCGATTATCTTACCAGACTTCAGAATCAATGTGATGAATTATTTTATAATGTATGTCTTAATAATTGCAACAAATCTATCTATTTTTTTGTCTCTGGTCCACAACTTTAAAATATCTGCTTTACTGTGTCTTTTTTCTTGCTCTTTCCTCCTCCGTCCATTTCTGAGCCTGATTCCACATCTCTCTCCTCTTCTTTGTTCACAGTCTGCGGTGGTATCAGCACCCCACGGAAGATGAGTTGAGGAGCTTAGCTGGGAAACAAAAAGGACAGAAGAGGAAAGACAGGTAGGTAGGATGGGGGGGCTGGAATGAAGAAGGGCTATTGTTTGGGGGGTTGGGGAAATGCAGTGGCACAGAAGAGGTACGAAAGGCACCCCTTTCATCAGAGAGGAAAGAAAAGATGAGAAGCAGACATTTGAGATGGATGGAGACCACAGGCATGTCAGCAAACAGATGAAGCTGATGTGTTTATGTGGCTCATTTAAGGCCTGTTTGAAGTAAGGAGACAGAAGTCTGTTTTTGTTGTTTTGTTCCTTTATGGCTCTTCATCGAGGCTCAGTGCAACGCGGCTTAGAAGTGGCCCTGTCTAGCAGATGTGAGGAAAGTTGGTCCTGTTTTTTGGAGCCATTACTATTTAGGCTATTTTAGGGGATGACAGTTTAAAAGGATTGCATCCTCTCTGAAATCAAAGTTTCCCAAACAGCATTATGTCTTCAAAGTGGTCAGATGTCAAGCTTTGATTCTGGAAGATGATTTTCCTTCAAGACTACTTTGCAATTCAAAAAAACTGTTATTCAATTTTTGGGGCTGCAGGTGGAAGTTGAACCATATGTTGAACACGCAAATTTAGTGCCGTTTCCTTTGTACTCCCCGTTTAAATGTGAATTTAAATTGAAGTCACAACTCAGAGTTAATCCTCGCTGTTCCTCATGGTGTCCAGCTCCTAATTTAAGGCGGTTTTGTAGTGCAGTCCTTTCTCTGACCCCGTATGAGGCAGGTCAAGGCTCTCCAGCACCACATGTTCAGTAATCCCTCGAAGAAAAAGATGAACCCACTGTCCTTTTGCCTGCTCGTGCCATGCAGCTCCATTCCCTTTGTTAACAGTCTGACTCCCTCAGTCAGGGGTGAAGCTGAGCCCCTTTTTTTCCTGTCAGGTGCCTCAGAGATGAAATCTGTCCAGGGCATGTTTGGCCCTTGAGTCTTACAGTGGTATTGTCCTGTGAATCCAGCGCACACACAGCGCTGAACAAACAAAGCCCAGAGGCCCACCAGACAGTTCTTCGAGCCTGAAGGACAGCTCTCCCTTGGCCTGCTGTTGGCGATTTAGCACTGCATGCCTTTTGGTCATGGAAGAGTTCAGTAGTATTAGTTGTAATAAAAGTAACAAGACCTCTGCCAACTATTAAATTTGAATGCCAAAGCTTCATTTAACAACACAACAGAGAAGGATTTTTCCTGTGATGGATTTACTATCAAAATGACTATTTGGGAGGTAGAAAGTCAATTTAAAGTTCTAGTTGAAGGGCAGTTCAGACCACCATATCACTAATCCTTCGATAGTTACAAATATTTACTGGAGAAATTCCAAAGAAAAAGAAAGAAGGAAAAAGAGCCCAGAAATGTGTGGAAATGCTTTTTTTCAGTTGTATAATAGATAAGTTGAGACAAAAATCAAAACAAAAATGTCTACTTGAACAAACCCCACAGTTTTCTTTTCAGTATAATGGTGTCTTTTATACAACTCAGATTCCAAAAAAGCTGGGGAGCTTTGTAAAACATGAATTAAAAACAAAATGTAATGAGTTGCAAATCCCTTTTGATTATATGATATTCAATTTATACAAACAACTTTAATGTTCAAACTGATAAACTTTATTGTTTTTTTGTAAATATACAGTCATTTTGAATTTTATACCTGCAAAGTTAGGACACGTATACCGCTCTGATTCATTCCCTTATTGCTGAACAACACTGGGAACTGAGGATTTGAGTTGTTGAAGTTTTGAAAGTTAAATTCTTTCTTATTCTTGCTTGATATATGACTTCAGTAGCAGAGTCCAGGGTCTCTGTTGACGTATTTTGCTCTTCATAATATACTACACATTTTCAATAGGAGACAAGTCTGGACTGCAGGCAGGCTATTCTTGTAACCAAACTCTTTTGCAATGAAGCAACACTGTTATAACACATGCAGAATGTGGCTTGTCATTGTCTTGCTGAAATAAGCATGGACGTCCCTGAAAAAGATGTCAGCAACATATGCTGCTCCAAAGTCTGTATGTACCTTTTAGCATTAATGGGGCTTTCACAGTAGGGGTGTCATGATGTTTTTATTTTTTGATACTATGGCCTGCTTACCTGTGAAATGTTGGGAGTCTTTGGTTGGCCTTGTCCCAACTTTTTTGGAATGTGATGCAGGCATCAATTTCACAATGAGTATATTTGCAAAAACAAAAATGTTTGAACATATAATTTCTCATCTTTCTACTACAGTCACAGCATCCCAACCTTTTTTGAATCTGGCTTGTACTTTATATCTCTTCACAGGATAATAAAATGTGAAATGGTGTATTCTGTTCACTCTCATTCTGGAGTTACTTGTTTCTGTTATCCTGACCCTAGCTGTTGTTTTGCTGCTCTCTCCTCTTTGCCCTAGGAAATACAATGGTCACATAGACAATAAGCCGCTAACAGTTCCCAAGGACATAGATTTGCAGCTGGAGACAAAAAGCATCACAGAAGTCGACACATTAGGTATAAACCTAAGAGGACAAATGACTGACAATGAATAGTAACTTTTTCAATCACAGACACTTTATGTTTGTGTGTGCTGTGCTTTACGTGTTTAGATTAACTATACTCTTTTTGCCCCCAGCATTGCACTACTTTCCAGAGTTCCAGTGGCTAGTGGATTTCACAGTAGCGGCAACTGTGGTGTATCTGATAACAGAACTCTACTACAGTGTGGCTCAGGCCTCAGGAGAGATGAACATCAGCGTGGTCTGGTGCCTGCTAGTACTCGCTTTTGTCATGTATCCTTACATCGGTGACTCTTAACATCTTGTTTTTTCTTATCAGACTGTCTCATCAGTGTTTCGGTGTAAACTCTTCTTTAAATAAGAAATACATTTATGCTGTACAGTATGACTGTGTGGGTTGATTTGAGATTTTCTACAGCACTCACACATTTCCTTTATTTTCACTTTGCATTCTTCACCGCTGTCCTATATATGTTGTAGGTTAACATCTCTGTCTTTTAAAGGGGACCTATTCATCTTACTCATCTTACCATGTTGGATGTTCATATTAAATGTGACCAAAATTGCAAATGGAGGTAAATGTATGTAAAAATTAACCCCTGTGAGAAAAAAGCTTAGGCTTCAGACTGCTCTGAGTGCCCTTTTTCCACTGTTGTTTTTTTCTACTTTTGTGACAAGTTGTAAATTTCTTTGCTTGTCATCTGCTCCAGATAGACACACTTGCTCAATACAGGGACGCACCCATCCATCTGCTCAGTCTGTCTCTTCGTAACAATGTGATTAACAGCGACTTGGACCAGGACTCTGATCTAGATCATATTTTATTGAAAAAAAAAAATTCCCAAAGTTCTCCCGCTAACTAGTGCAGTGTCCGTTCAGGGCGTGGCTGTTAAAAGCAGGTGACTGTTAGGGAACGTGCCGATTGCTTGGTTCCCAGTATTGCTACTTGGTGTTACGTGTTGTCAGGAGTCGTGCTTGTTTTGAGTGTGTCGCTGTTCATACGTGCTGTCTGCTGTGTTCTCAAGAACCGTTCATCTGATCGACTTCACATTCGACAGTTCATCGTCATGTGTCCTTAGCCCTACATCCGCCAAGTTTGAAGTTGTTTGGATGAATGGTTTCCTTCCTTTATAGTTAAATTTACTCTGGCTGCTCTGCCTGAATTCTCAATCATTTGTGGATTTTCATGATAGACAGATGGCTGTACTCTTTGAATAACCAGCCCCATACCACTGCTAACTGGAATTTAAGCTGTTTTATTGTATATTACTCTGAACTAAGCCCTGAGAATCAGGTCTGGACATCATCCGAATGTGACCTTGCAAACATGGGAGATTTTGTCTGTGTCAGATGTTCACACGACCTGGAAATGGTCTGTATGGCTAGGCGAGGCGTGGTGCCTTCAGAAAATGCAGAAGGTGAAGTAGGGCTTACCTGTAAAGATGACTGTTTTTGCTTTGATATGGAAAATTAACAAACTGTGATGGAAAAGGAGAAGATGATAGATGCAGAGATCAGCTGACTTCAGTGTGCAAGTTCAGCTGCGATATGATGAAGGCATGTCCTGCCATGCCTTCCTGCCTGGAAAATATCGCTGCCTGGCAAAAGAGACACTTTGTGGTCTGCTGTTTGCAAGACACAAGCACAAGAAACACTCTTCTGATTGAAATCTGATGTTTTCACACATCACAGATGATGAAGAAAGGCCCTAACCCTTGAGCTCAAAAAATATTAGACTCATGTAGGCCAATACTGATCGGCAGATGGTCTGTTTGAAAACAAAGCTATCACTGGCTTCACGGGCGAGTAGCTGCACAACACGCAGCATCATCAACGTGGCTGCTCACTTGCTCCAGACACTGCCCTGCTCAGTTCACATATGTAGCTCACCTGGATTTAGGACTAGGGAGACTAGGGAAAATGCATACATTTGTGTTCACACTTATCGCTCCTCAGCGTAGTTTCTAGGTAATTGCAGAGTTGTGTGAAAGGGATTTTAGCTGGTGTTAGTTCAGTTAACTGTGCAGTTAGCAGTCGTATTAACTGACTTTCCTCACTGTGTCCCCCCACCCTGGCCCTGAAAACCTCCTCTTTCTGGCAGTCTTAAAGAGACAGGAGCTGAAACTGGTTGTTTTAGACAGAGGGTGAATAGAGGGACTGCATAAAGGGCCATTAAAATATAAATAAGGATTTTTTTGAACTGTCTGTGTCCCAGAATAAAGAATATAGAGTTGGACATAAGCATAATAGGTCCTCTTTAAGAGACCAAGTCATTCCAGCTTGATTGTGTGGATGCAGCAGTGGTGCAGAGAGACTATAAAATGACTGCTAAAGCTCCACTGGGTTGACTTCCAGCGCCTTTATGCTCCACAGCTACCTGCTATTTTGCTACACTGAATGATGGTTAAATAATATGCATTATCCTTGCCACCAACCACAGGGATCAATCTTTCCAGTGCTCCTGGTCAGGCCCAGCTCACTGCGGTCAGATGGTGTGTCATTTCCTGCCTACGTCGGAGATTGGAGTCCCAATTTTCACAGCCCAACAGCCTGATGTGCTTGGGGAAAAGGACAGACTGTGGAACAGATGAAATGGGACTATGAAGATGAGGGAATATGTTGGCTCAATATATGTGTTAATGGGACACTTGATTTCAGTTTTCCTATTTCAGCTCTGATGATATGTTTAAGACTCTTGCCCTGGAGATCGGCTCTACTAACTTAACCTTCAGTGATAACCCGGGAGCAGCATGCTCTTCAAGTATTTGCATCTTATGGTATCTCGTTTGTTCTCCGTCTTTACAGAAATTTATGAACGTGACTGCATATCCTCACCTTTGGCCAATGTTGACAGGCCAGCTCTGCAGTATATTAATTGTAGCTCACCACATGATGGCTCAAATACTCTCTTTTCAGCCTCATGCTGGCTCTAACTTGTCTGGTGAGTGTTTATACAGCTGTCTTTGCAGTACTGACTAGAAGAAAAAAGAGAAGAAAGAAAGATGACTCCATTGCAGTGAATACCACTCTTGAAATGGGCTAAAAGGGGAGTGAAATATTGCCGTTCTGTCACCTTACATGTTGAAGAAACTGAGTTTCATCTCCTTGGCGACCAGAGTTTGCTTTAGAAACATGCTCTGTCTTTAGTCTTCTGATAAATGTTGTCAGGGACGGAGTAAAATGCTGTTACAACCTCAGTGGAAGGCATTGGTGCCAAAGACCCTAAAATTCTGTAGCCACACAGGGTTAGTGCGGTGTTAATGGGTGGAGTGTTTTTTTATTGGTTGTTTGCAGAGACTTACAGGATTTCTGTTTCCTTTGAACCTGTAAAATGCATTGAAAATACTGTATCTGCAAAGCTGGTTGTATTTGCTTTGTGTGCCAGTGTGCTTCTAGAGATGTATTTCCTTGACTCAGTCCCCACAGTAAGACCCTTTTCTCTCTCACGGCCCACTACTTCAAGCTGGAGGAAGGAGGCGAGCGCTCACTCTGCATCACTTTTGCTTTCTTCTTTTTTGTCAAAGCCATGGCCATTCTCATTGTCACTGAAAACTACCTAGAGTTTGGTCTGGAGACAGGTGAGTGCTCCACATTCTCAAAGATGACCCTGTAAGTCACAACCAAATTTGATTACTTTTGAGTGAGTCACCGTCAAACATTTCCTCTTCTCCAGGTTTTGCAAACTTCTCCGACAGCGCTCTACACTTTCTGCAACACCAGGGCTTGGAGTCCCAGTAAGTACAAAATCAGTATTCTCATAGTATCATTTTTGTTTTCTCTGCCTTCATGAATTCTTTATGATTCATGAAACTACAGTAGTATCTCACTATGTGTTTTCTCTTTCACAGGGGTCCCATATCTAAACTCACCTTCAAGCTGATCCTGGCCTTGCTCTGCTCCCTGATTGGAGCATTTCTAACTTTTCCTGGTCTGCGATTGGCACAGATGCACCTAGATGCACTCAATCTGACCACAGCCAAATTTACACAGTGAGTCCACTGCAGTAATTGTCTTCACTTCTGTGGTCACTCATGTATTTTTCATTGAATACTTTTGATGTCTTTCTCATTCTAAATAATGAGGATGTAAAAGGTGGAAAGTCACTGCATTGTGTTTTGAATTGAGACCTTAAAGATCAGTTCCTGGTCTGGAAAAACTTGTAATGTGCTTTATGTTTTACTTTTGCTAGTAGCAGTATGTTCTATAGATCTCACTCACTCATTTTCATTAGCAGAGGTGTGGACTTGAATCACATGACTTGAACTTGAGCCAAACTTGAGTCACAGATTTGATTACTTGATGCTTGACTGGACTGGTGCCACTTGACTTTAATGCCTCGTGATAGAGGACTGCATCAGGATTGGGATCGCGCAGGAGCCAGCACAAATCTCTCTGGAGAGAGCATTTTTAACGTAACTGCGGGTGGGAGCAGGCAGTCAAAAAACAAGCTGCAGGTCTTGAGATTTAGCCAGTGTTGCCAACTTTGTGACTGTCTCATTAGATATAGGGACCCTCTTTGGAGAAACCAGTCTAGGCTCTTCTGCCAACCTGACCAGTGTAGGTGTACTTACCCCGGGGTGTCACATTGTTAGCAAGAGGTGTGCATCTCTTTATTAACACCACAGAACTATTACGTTTTTGGCACACTGTTATTGTGCAGGAGTGGAATGTATGCAGGAGCAGTCAGAAGTGAAACACAAACATTGTAGGCAGTAATAGTCAGAAATCCAGCGGGAGGGGGATTGAGAAGGAAGTCCTGTGCCAGGCTGTACTTTGTGACTTCATTTGGATTTTAGCCTTTTGACTTGAAAATACTTGATACCTTCCCCCAAATCCAAAGATTAAAAAGTCTTTTAATTAAAAACTGTGCCACAAATCAATTTATTTCCCTTCATTTCTTCAATCAAATAATGTTAATGCTATACTTATGCTATAAGTAAATATTTAATCCCCTGGATCGACTTTGTTTTGAACCAGTCTGACGGCATCAGGTCCAGTTGCGAAAAACGATACATCACTGAGCTCCAGCTGGAAAAACTTACACCAAAGATAATTTTGTTCATGAACAAAGCTATGTGGTGGTTAACAAAAAGAAAAAATGAATTGCAGTTTGCAAAACATGCTGGTTGAACGTTACAGATGGAGATAAGAGTTTATGTTTTGGCAGTTTTGCATGCATTTGGCCAGCAGAAGAAAATATCATTAGCCAGAATGTCCAGACCATATTAAATATCTGAAATGAAAATAGCATATTAAAAACAAATAATTGAAATGCTGGTGATTATTTTCTATTCATCATTGAAGTTTGCTGCATGCTGTGCACAAAGGTGAATTACATTAACTGCCAGTTCTGGCCCAGTGACTAACCACAGAGCTGAATGGAGAGTTGGAGAGGTTTTAATTCTGGCATGTTAAGTTTTGTTATATACAATCACATCCCCTATGTGTCCCAATGAGGGAAAGAAAAAATAATAATTTGACATATGGCTATTTAAAATAAATGTCCAGTAATTGATCTAAATGGCCAGAATTCTGGAATATCAATGGCTGTATCAGCTCTGTTGTTAAAATTGCATTATATTTGGTGAAGTGAGCATAATGACTTGTTTAGGACTCAGATTTCATTTTAGGATTTTAGGACTTGGGACTTAATTTGAGACTTTTTTGTGTTGACTTGGGACTGGAGTACAGAGACTTGAGACTTACTTGTGACTTGCAAAACAAAGGCTTGTTCCCACCTCTGTATATTAACATACAGCACATAACTTTTGATGTCATCCCACATAAATGAATAAATTGTTTCTATTGATAATGTAAAAAGCTCCGGGACAGTCTGCTGTTTCTGTGCTTCTTGGCTTAATTAATACATGATGTGCTCAGACTGGCCACAAACACGGTTCTCAAGTAGTACCAAGAAGCCAAATATAGAGCAGTTGTACTTGTCCCCTACTGTTCAGAGTGTGTCAAATACGAGAGAGAGAGCACCCTGTGAGTCAGATGAAGACTTCCTCAGTTGGAGCAGATTTCTATTTCAGAACTCTCTGGGTGGCATGTCTACGACCATGATAGGGGGTGCAGAGCAGGGAGCATGTTGCATCCAGATAATCCACTTTGGCATAGCAGACTCTCCAAAATGGCCTCCTCTTCCATTCCCCCTCTTAACTGTCATGAGCTTACATCCTCAGACCCTGTCACTAGCGGGGATTATCTCGGAGCCCTTAAAAATCTGTGCCTTGGTTATCTCCACCCCCCCCTCTTAGTGAAAGTTGCATTGATAGCTTGGACCTTATTCCTCACTGTTAACTTCATAATTTAGATTGAAAAGGGAACATTTCAGTAAGACTTTTTGCTTCTCCTGATAGTCAATAATGATTATTCTCAGCAATTAAGCCTATATGTATCAATCACTGTTTGGATTTTCATCAGTGGTCGGACATGTTTTATTCATCAGAAGTCTGCTGGTACACTTGCTGTACAGGAGGATATGTTTTTGGCTGTTTGGTCTGGTTTAACTGAACATCTTCTCCTTCATGTTCCCCTTTCTGTAGGACTCTGCTTCATATCAACTTCCTGTCCCCTCTTATCATGGTCCTGCTGTGGGTGAAGCCCATTACCAAGGACTACATAATGAACCCCACTCTGGGCAAGGAGAGTGTGCCTTTGTAAGTAAAAACAGTTGTCCGATTACAAAAATTGGAATGTGAATTCCGGCTTAAGCTATAAATAACTTATGGCTGTATACAGCCATAGTCAGTGGGGTTAAAAGCAAACTAATGTATTAAAAATAATGACTGACTTATCTTGACATAATGACTTACTTTCTCAAAATATTGAAACTACTGATAAATTTTCTCATTATTTTCCAACACTAAGTGAATATTTTGTGATACCAAGTCATTACTTCAAGATTCTAAGTCATTATTTTGAAAGTTTCTGATTATTGTACAATACTAAGTCATTATTTTTAGAAAATTTCTCATTATAATCACTTAGAGGATCTTTTTTCTATTGTGGGCTTCCATAGATTCAGTTATTTGAAAGTTCACCTATTCATTGCTAATATTTTTAATAATTGGACAATGAGCTCAGAGTTAAAATGTTTTGTGGCTCATGTCTAAGATTGCCTAAGTATTTCATGAAAACAAGAGTGTGCTGAAGGTGTATGTGCTCGCGCCTTTTGTTGATTGATCTGTACTTGGTAGGCATGCCAGTTGGACTCCCTTGATATCTTGCAAGCTAATTACCTGCCATTCAAACAAGAGGAACGGTACAACACTGCAAAGCTGTGAAAATAAAAGTAATTGTGGCTTTTGTGCTGGAAAATGGATGTAAACAATGCAACAGCAGTTATGAAAATGTAATTTACAAGCGTTCAGTGAGATAAGGAATGTATTCAGCTCATAGATGAAGTGACAATACACTCGTTGTCTACTTGGGTTAAAATTAGACTGTAAACAAATTTAGTCATACCTCAGGGAAAGCTCTTTTTTGTATTTCTAACTACTGTCATTTGTTAGCTCTTTCTCAGATAACATCTTTCATTTGTAGCGAGCTTGAATTCTGTCATGTGTCAAACTTGCTGACAGTGCCTGTGATACAATCAAGGTCAACCATGATTGAGCCCGATTTCATGTTACAGTACCCTCTTTTCACCTTTTTATCTCTCAATTTCACCCTCTTCTACTTTTTCCTCTGAGCTGTTTATGACTCCCTTGCTCTTACTATCTTCCCCGTCTGTCTCATTGTCTCTGTCTACCATCCAAGTGATGGAGCAGATACATGATGTGATGTGTACCAGTTTGCTGGCCAGAAAAGGCTGTCATCTCTTCATCATCTCCCCTCTTACTCACTCTTGTCTTTCTATTAATACCAGGATGACTGAGCAGACGTATGATACTTTGCGGTTATGGACCATCATACTGATGTGTATACTCCGGCTCGCTATGATGAGACATCATTTGCAGGCCTACCTCAACCTGGCCCAGAAGGGTGTGGACCAGATGAAGAAGGAAGCAGGACGGATAAGTACCGTTGACCTGCAGAAGATGGTGAATAAGATAATTGATCAAATAATCCCTATTATACCCTTCTGCAATTCAGCTTCAATTTAGAAATATACAATTATGTCATTATCCCATTTACACTTGGCACACTGTTAAAGAGTTTAAAAGCCAGAGCAGTTAAGATCAGTAATTCATAGATGGAGCTAACAGTGCTGACAGAGAATTTCTCTGTATTAAATATATACGTAAATATAGACACATTTGGGGTCTGTTTTTTGTGAATTGAGGAACAGAGCACAGAATGCATTGTGAAGGCGAAAACCAGCCCACCTGTGGTGCACTTTGATATTATACATTATCAGTGAGTGTGTTTAGAGCCAGCATCAGTTGTGGTCAAACACATCAGCTCCTGTAGTTCCCTTTGAAATCCCCCACCAACAAGAAGTACTGGTACTTTATATACAGTGTATAGCTGTAGCAGAGTAAGAGCTGGTCTGCACTAGAGTAAAGATGGACAACGTGTCTTCCCTTCCACCCAAAAAAAAAAAATACAGCCAAAATATTTTGGAAAGGAGGCCTACCATCTTGCGCTGGTGATGTCATTTGAAGTCAAAAGTCTGTGCATTAGTGATCAGGGTTAGAGCCACCTGGCCAGTGCATTCGTGAGCAGGGTTGTCAGTCATGATGTGAAAACCCCTTTTTATAGCAACAGATTACTTATTAAAAGTCATGTTTAGACAGGAACCTTAGATTTGCACTATTTGCAAAACTCTTGTGAGATCTGTACGTGCTGTTTTGTCATTGTGCACGCTTATCCTCAGGCCGAGTTGAATCCAGAATCTCTTGCTGCACTCCAAAAAAAGTTAATTTATTTTTATTTATTCATCTATTTACACATTTTTTGTTTTTTGTGCAGCATACAGGGACAACAACGAGCATCTTGTTATAAAGAAGATAGTATCTTGTAAAATAGCCAATTAGCCTACAGAAGCATGATCTGTCACTCATTTTGTAGTCATGTAGTCTACTATTACTTATCTTTGTGTTTATATGTAGTCTAAGAAGATAAGTGTTCAGAGTACATATATAATGTACTTACATTCGTAATAAAGTAATTCAGACATGCAAAGAAAATAATAAACTAAATTAATAAATAATATAAAATACTCGACAAGAAGAATATTTTGCAACGGCTCTTGGAGTGTCTTCCAGTGTATCCACCATTGCTGAGTCAAGTGCTATTGTGCTGAATCAAGTGAGCATGTGAGAGAGTTTTGCAAAGCTGGGGTTCCACGACCTTAACTAAAAACAAGTTTATCACACTTGAACATACATCATAAAATGAGAGAAATAATCTTGGGGAAAATTTTATTTGACATGTATTTTGACATTTTAGTTTGGCCCATGTTCCATTTGATAATATAGCGGAGGCAGGATTTATGACCTATACCACAGCCAGCCACCAGGGGGTTGATCATGATGTTCTGTCATGTCGTCCAGCTTTGAATATGTCAGTGGTTACGATGTATATTTGTTAGGAATGTGATACAGACACAAGTATTAACATGCATCAGCCCAAATGAATGCATAGTGCTGCAAATACAGGTATTCTGTCAAGAATGTCTATATTAGATGATGTTTGAGGAGATAAATAGAAAGCCACTGTGAGAGTTTGGTGTTAAACCTCCAGGTTTTGCAAGATGCTTTGTTAAACAGTTTTTGTAAAAACCCATAGTAATGCAGTTCTTGTCTAATTTCACCCAGGTTGCACGTGTTTTTTACTACTTGTGTGTAATCGCACTACAGTATGTGGCACCTCTGGTGATGTTGCTGCATACAACTTTGCTGCTAAAAACCTTGGGTGAGTCCTGCACCGATCATGATTTTTCAGTTTTGAGTATCTCAAGCGTATCTTCAAGTTTAAGCTGTTTTCTTCCTTTGTCTTCTTTATTATAGGTGGGCACTCGTGGTGGGTTTATCCTGAAGAAGACCTGCCTTGCACCCATGAAATGAACTCTGTGGAAGGGGAAATGGGGGCGTCACCAATAGCAGCCCCAACACCAGCTTCGGTGGTAGAAACAGGAGCCCGGGCGTCAGTAGCCCAGCTGTCAGTGGCTCTTGGGGGCCTGCGGACTGTCTTCAGCCCTTTGCTTTTCCGGGGCCTCTTCTCCTTCTTTACTTGGTGGATTGCTGCCTGCCTGTTCTCCACCTCCCTCTTCGGCCTCTTTTACCATCAGTATCTCATGGCGGCATAGCATCACCAATCCAGCAGGGCTACTGTGTGTTCAGCCTGATCAGAAAGGACTGAGTGAGGGCAACAGAGGCTTATGGATGACTTTGCTCCACAACTCCACCTTTTTTCTCTCCTCCCTCTTGACCACCTCACAATGACTGACCATATCATCAGAGCTCCTGGTTCAATGTCCAGTGCTTCCTCCACAGACGACTCTGTGAACTTTTGTCATTGTTTGTAGTACGACAACCACTCCCTTTTTATTTGGAGAGCAAGACCGAATATTAATCTGTCAGTAATTGTTGCAGTTTGTTGTATGAAATTCGAATGATGTGAGGTAAATACTGTATTTCAGATGCTGATTAAAATTTTACATGTTGAAATGTGGGGCAGTTCTGCTCAGTTCCACCAGTTTGAAGGAAGCCAGTGTTGAAATTTTAATGTTCTTGTAATACTTTTTCATGATCAATCAGATGTAATGAGTTTGATCCATCAGCATCTTCAGATCCACGCTGTCTTTTACTTGAGGAAGTCCTAAATGCAGTTACTTACAGTTTCACACATGTCAACAGTCAAATTTCAGACAGTTTTCCTCCCCTGTTTTCACTGGTCACTAAGGCTCCTTTAAACTAATGCTGCGTATTCGGAACTTTTGGAGGTACTCTGCATGACTGCATACATGATGTTAAAGGGAAACTGAATTTTTTGAAGTGTGATTGTTGTAGGTGCTTATAGTCGGTGTCTTACCTACAGTAGATGTCTTACAATCAGAAGGTCAGCAGCAAAACCTATTCTAGCCCACTGAAAAAAACTGACATCAATTTACTTGTGCGCTATATTTAGAATATTTCACTGCTTTACCTTGCCATTAGACAGCCTTTTCTGGCCTGAACCTGCCTTATATAAGCCAAATATTGCTGTCTTACACTCAACCAGACTCCTTTTGCATGAAGAGTAATTTAACCTTGCAAAAAGTGGAGTTCATGGTCTACCACTGCCTTAATCGTGTGGTTTGTTTGTGTTATTTTGTGACTTTACCGTATCTAAACTAGCCTTTTAAAACACAGATGTCACAAAATATCACAAACAAACCAACAGATCGAGGCAGCAGTAGACAAGCAACTCCCGTGGAGTTTGGTTGGTTTGGGGTTAGCGGTATTTGGCTTATATAACTGTGGTTTCCCACCAGAAAAGGTTGTCTCATGGTAAGGTAAAGCAGTTTTGTTTTAAGTGGCTAAAATAAGTTTTGCTGTTGGTCTTGAACGTGGCTTAGTTTTCTACATTGATACTCCTACTCTTCCCCCAGTCGGGGCATGTCAACCACCATGTACTGTAGGTAATACAATGACTGTGAATAAGTACCTCATAAAAGTCATGCAACCATCTGTATTTCAGTCTGCATCACAGTCCGTAATACTGCTAATTCCCCACAGCGGTACATTGTAAAAAGGCTATATTCAGACCTCTGAATATCATAGGGTTTGGATATGTTCATGGAAGCTAATGTGTGATTTCATGTTTGCTTAAACCACCATATTTTTTTCCAAGTTTTGGGGGAACTAATAACTGCCATACGTGTGTCCCATGTTTGTCTTTTGTTCAAAACTTTAAAATGTTTGTTCAAGCAAAATAGCTTGTGTTAATCAAATGTCTAAATTGTATTGCCATAGACCACAAAAGAGTCTTAAAATTCTGCAGTCAGAACCAATGTGTCTCTGTCTGCAAGAGGTGGAGGAGGAGGAAAAAGAGGGAGGAGCTGCCTGTGGATATCAACCCGAATGGCTGGTTGGGGGTAGAGCTGTCATGTACATTATTTAAATGTGTCTAATTGAACTTGCCATTGAGGACAAACTTTAGGGGTTTTCTTGTTTGTTTGTTTTTTTTTAAATGAAAGGCGTTCCAACAGATTTGTGATGTTTCGTTTTGCATTGTGACCTCCCTGGTTTTATCTGAGCCATTTAAGAAGCTATGAGAGGAGTTTAAGCTCGTTTTTCGAGCAGCAGCGATTATTTTAAAGGAAGGACAGCAGCATTTAGGGGCTCAGTCAAGGTATGTGCTTGTCTGTGTGTCTGTCTGCATGTCTAGGATCTCTGCTGTAGGTCAGCTGTAATCTGAAAGGGCATTGTGATCAAGAGACAAGGAGATGATGTCAACTACTGTTGATAAGCTACCGCCTTCATGTTCCACTTTTTTTTATTAACTTCTACCCATCCATTGCTTTTGAAGTCGTTGGAGAACAATCTTCTGTTTGTTTTTATTCTTTTTCTAACGGATTAAATTGTGAATTTGTAAAAGTTTTGATTTTTTTTTTTTAAATGGTGCCAAGTGAGTGTGTTCCCCTGTCCCAATGTCTGTAGATTTAGTGTCTGCTAGTGTTTGAAACTACATCTGGACTACAACTCTGCGGCCTTCTGTTTTCTGTAGATCCATCTTGGTAAAGAGAGAATCGCAAGCTGTGGTTCACAGCAGGATATAACAGTATTTGCTGTACTTCTTTGGTGGGTAAATATACGCACAAACAGTCATTGTGCTCACGAAGCACTGGCCCAATATGATTGTCCAGTCTATTCAGGAATGTACGGTATGTGATGCCAGATTAATTACACATCACACAATCTGGCGGTTTTCATTTTGTCAGTACGTTTATTATATCATAGAGCTGTAATTTATGAATTCCAGCTCTATGAGTTTTGTACACAAAGCATTTTTCAAAGTTGAGCAGCACCATATCAGATTTTTAAACTCCTGATGTCGAAGGTCTTAGCTTCACTTGTGTGTGTTTGAGATGATGGGGAATATGCACATAATGAATGTATCAATCCTGCCTAATTTCTAGATTGTTTTCATGAAAATGATTTGTACGGTGAGTTGATTTAACCCCCTTCCCACCCCATGCACTTCCTGAACTCATTACTACCATCTGTTAAATCTACCTTTCAAAACATCTAATTTGTCCTAATGACTATTTTTATTGATTGATTTGTCTTTGTTTTTGTATTTATTTCACATGTTGAGGCCTGTAAACATTTCTAATTTTAACAGCAAACACTTTATTTTGTTATTGGAGTGCATGAAGTCAGTTAAAAATGTGTTTGACAAATCAGTTGCAGATTAATCTTTTTTTTTTTTTTTTTTTAATTAATGGTCTGTTAAGAAGTAGCTGGGATACTCAGAAATCAGTGGCCTAAACAGGCATTGTTTCTTCTGTTTGTTACCACTCAAAGTGTTTTATTATTCATTGCTCGGTTCACAAAGTAAATTACACACATTGTTGTTCTTTCATGTATTTATTTCTGCTTTAGATTTTGTCTTAAATAAATTATGTTCTTTACTATGTCCTTTTTAATTTATCATTTAGCCTTACCAGGGGCATAACAGGGAGATGGAGTCATTTATGAACCTTTAAAGCATTTGGCACTTTAGGTATGTATTTGTTATGACCTACTGGAAAATTCAAAGCAAGGATTTAAAGGGACAATTGATCTCAAAATCAAAAATCCATATTTTGGGGGTCATGTGATTACAGCTTAGGAGAGTTGTACAGGAGCTCTGTAATCATCCAACACATATTTATGATTCTTGCTTGAAATATGGTTCATTTTTCTAATATCAGGGCAGTAGCATGAGTTCAGAACAGTTCTGGACAACGTTACCACAACATGGCTGTGAGAACGAAGAAAATGACACTGAGATGGAACGGGATCCACAGGTTTACAAGCAACGTGAAAATAAATCCACCTTTTAATTCTTAAAGTTTAAAGAAACAAACACTGAGCTCTTGTCTAGCTGGTCTGCTGGCCCACAGTTTCTTCATTGTTGCTGCAAAGGGTTGAAACGCAAGTGTGAAAATAAATCCCTTTTTTTTTTTAATTCCAAAAGTTTCAAACATACACTCTGAGCACCCTTCCTGCCATTAAAGGAATCGGCATCAGAGTGACTCTGGTGTTTTGTTTTGTTTTTGTTTTTTCTCCTCCAAAAGCTCCACTCTGCCACTGACCCTCTCCTACAGAGCTCCCCAGCTCTGAGCAGCTGTCTGTCAGCTCTGTATCTCTGCCTCCTCTTGGCCCTTGGTGAATGAACTCAACTGAAGGTGAAGTCATAAATAACTAAATGAGCTGACAAACTCCTAGGCTGAGCATGTTGCTCATTATACTCTTTTAAAGATTGTCTTTATTATAATTCCATTCATAGCAACTTTCATCCAGTGATTCAGGGTCTCACTGAAGGAACATGTGTACGCGCACTAGTGCACTAGTTTAACAGCCAATAGGAGCCCCCGGTCTAAGAAGACCTGTGATTGGTTTAAGTTTATTGTCACAGGCCAGTTTCTATGAATGCTGAAAACCGAGACAAGAGGAGGTGCAGAAGTGTAGTTCTGTCTTAGACCACTTGATTTACAATATGCTGAAAGGATATTATGAAATTATTTCTCAGTGATACCAAAACAATGTTGCCTAGCCTAGCTTTAACATTCCAGAGAACATGGAGGGGAGAAATGCTTTGGACTTTTTGAGTGCTGGCTCCCGAATTTTCTCAACATGGATGCCATGGAAGGCCTTGTTAAGCAAGAAATGGCACGCTGCTCTCTGGCACTTTGCTGAAGACAGAAGAAGCTGATGAGACATTTGTTTCAACTCAAGGCTAAAAGCTGTGTGTTTGTCATTCTGTGGTCCAGCCTGAAAATCACATTGATTCAGCTATTTATTACATGATATTTTTAGTTCATATATTCCAAACTATTATTTATCTGACAGAAACTTGGGCAATAACTATTGAAAAAAAAACTGATCATCAGATGTACGTGCTTTATTTAGTCCCCAATGTCACCAAAGGCAGTGTTAAAGAAACAAAATCACGCAAGGCGATGGCAGATCCAGAGTGGATGTCCCACCTGAGGAAGTTTGCCAGCACTGGAGCCTGGCCTGCAGGTGAAGGAAACAGGCCAGAAGAAGTGGTACGAGCTGTACCAAAAGGTATGAGAACATTCATGGCACAGTGCATTTTATTCATCATATATTGGGTCAAATACAATAAGAGGCTGGGTTCCCATGAGTTAATAAACATCTAATGAGCAAATAATGTACATTAGATCTCTGTAATTACACAAATGAAGATAAAAAGGAGGTTTGGATGTCCCCAATATCAGACAGTACCAACTAGCATCTCATCTAAGAATGGGTTAAGGAGGATCCTACCTCTTTTTGGCTGGACCTAGAAAAGTCACAAACCTCTGGCTCCCTACTGAGCCTTCTGTTCTGTAAGATTTTAAAATCGGGAAGGAGCCTCTGTAACAATAATCTAATAGTCCAATACTCCTACGGTGTGGTTTACAACAAAAAACTTGAGGGGAGATCTAATTTAACCTCTTTACTGATCCCAGTTCAAGGTAACCCTGGTTTCTTACTAGGTGATTTATTCAATAGCGCTTCCCTCATGTCTCTTGAGCAACTCCGCAAAAAATATAATCTCCCCAGGCATTTTTTTTTTGATACCATCAAATTTGAGATCCCAGATCTAGAAAAAAACACTTTCAGCATCAATGCCAAATTATCAGCAACAGAGCTGTTACTTCTCCTTTGCTCCAACCAAAAAAACAAGAACTTGATTTTACAGTGTCTTAAACCAGAGTGGTGTGCTGAATGCGCAGGATGTTGCAGAGATGTGGCAAAATGAACTTTGTGTAAATATTGATGAGGATGAATGGGATGTGATATGGGATCATACCAAGAAGGCATCTGTGTGCAGCTGTGTAAGACTTACAATTTAAAATCCCGCACCACTTGCAAATCTCTCCCAGCAAAAGACACAAAATGAAGCCTCGGGTTTCACCTTTGAGCCTAAAATGTAAAATCTCTGTGGGGACCTGCGCTCATTGCGTGTGGTCTTGTCCCAAAATTCAAGCATATTGGATAGATATAATGCAAGATATGGAAAAAAAAAATATTTGGTGCAGCCTTGTATATGAACCCATTTTCTTTGCTTCTCGGGCTTCTGAGTCAAGATGTAACTGTGGATACTAGTTTTCGCAGACTGTACAATATCCTTGCTTATGCTGCTGGGAAGAAAATCTTTTTTTCATGGATAAATGACAAACCTCCTTCCAAAGCAAAGCAGCTCCTTGGAATGTTTCCTCTTGAATGCTTGACATGCCTACTGCACTCATTCAAAGGACAGTTCATGAAAATATGGACACTGTACATCCACTCTTCAGCATCAACTCCATGGTGGCTTCAACACTTGCAAGCATTATATTTGACTGACTATGGATCCACACGCACACCCCTTTTATGCTGATGATATTGCAATCACAATGGCCCTTTGTCATCTGAACTTTGACTGTTATATTTTGATTGTTTATTTTTTCTAAAGAGAATCTATATATTTTTCCGATTATTATTAATGCCAGTTGTGTAGCCTGTGTTTTTGCTGGCTCTTTGTTATTTGTGTGTTCACAAAAACCCTAAAAACTCAGCAAATATACTTGAGAAACCCCTTACCTTACCCCTTACGTGTAGTGCTATTCATCCAACTAGATAGTTGCAGTGTGAGTTTTGGAAATATCACCTGCAGAGATGTCCGCCTTCTCTTGAATGTAATGGACCTAAATGGCACTGGGCCTGTGGTGCTCAAAGCACCACAAAAATACATTTGAGGAATTCAGCACCAGTGTCTCTCTCCAGAAATCGTGACTTAAGACAATCCACAGACCTTGTGAGCAGTTTCATATAGAAACTGTTTTCTTCCTGCAGTAGAATCTACTGGAACTTCTTTCTTTCTACTGGAAAGAACTGCTCACAACCAGGTCTGCGGATTATCTTCAGGAGTCGGATAATGACTTCAGGAAAGAGACGTGTGTGTTGTGTTTTCATTTTGGTGCTTTGACCACCACAAGCTGACTGCTTTCTGGTAGGAATGAGCCGATCTGCTGCTCTGTATCGGTATTGGTCCAGTACTGACTAAAATCACTGGATCGGATATCCAATATTTATTTTCATTTTGAATGGAGGTGACCAATCAAAAACACTTAAAAATTCTGTGTGTGAAAAATTAAATGATAAATGATAAAAAAATATAGCAGCAGTATTGCATAACCGAGTCATGTTATAAGGTATGTGGTCCTTCCTTTAGGGGCGTAGAATATGGCTAAGTCAAGCAAGTTTAACAGATATTAGGTTCATACATTTAAGGTATTATTAACACTTAACACAAAAAAATAAATTGGTGTCAGCAGATACTCAAGGTTGTGATATCAGTATCAGACATGAATCGAGCTATTCCTGTTATCTAGTCCAATTATATTTGACATGTCAGTATCTCCAAAACTCAAATCACACCAAAACAATCTGCATAGAAACTACAGATAAGAGAAAAAATAAACATTTGTAATTTTGGATTGAACTGTCCCGTTAACCATTTGTGGGGGTTTTTTTTACTGTCAGCTCGCAGTCCTATAGGAGTTAAAATCTCAGATGGGTATTTTGGTCACAATCATTAAATGTTGTAGGTGACTTAAGAGAGAAACTGAGCTTGGATATTGACGGTGCATTCACATGCTCCTCGGATGATCCCAGTTTTTGAGATGGAAAGTTGTAATCCTGACATCAGTGTGTTCATGTGCTTTTAAGTTCTAAAATGGAAACAACATGGATGCTACTAAGGGTAGAGGGTAAATTATAGACTGAATTATTATATACTTATATATTATTATACACTGGATCTGTTTGTAGACTACCAGAATTGTTCTCAGGTTTAATTCTAATAAATAACTTGTAACTAATCTAGGTCACTCTGTGTAGACAGCAACTAACAGTTGCAACTATTACATCATAGTATTTTACAAAGTACATGTGACCAAAAAATGTAAATAAATTAGTTAATAAAAAGTTATCAACCAAACTTTTATTCTCATACACCATATTTCTTCATATATGACGTCAACAGACAACATCTTGGCAACTCAAGTAATAAAATTTTCCTCGACTTTCCAAGTTGTTGTTCTGTCTTGAGGGGCCTTTCATTCAGGAAATCATTTTTCCAATTATTCCATCACCACATGAATGCACTGTACATATATTGATCTTCACTTTGATGAGTTTTGTAGGTCAATAAATTACCAGAATTACAGCAAGTCAGTATTTCTATTGAAGTTTGATGACACTGTGTCCCACACAAGAAAATGACTTAAGAAATTATGCCTCACCAAAGACTTGTTTGTGATTGACTCTGTCCGTCTCTCCTTGTTGAAACTCATTCCTCCAAATTACACCAACAGGAGTGAAAGTCCTTGGAATGGAACTTGATTAAAGTGGAGTAGTTTATATGTCCCTTTGGCTTTTACTGCAGAGCTGTGTTTTGTGGTACGGCCTTGTCCTGAAGTTCTTTCTTGAATGTGAAAGAAGGATGTGATGATAATCAAATTCACATGTTAGATCCTGATTTCTATTTCTTTCCTTTCCTTTCCTCTTTTTTTTTTTTTTTTTTTTTACAAAATATTTTATCACACATGGCCCTCTCTTAAGGCTTTAGTGTTTAATTTTGCACTTGGACAGTACATATACAGGTCTTCTTTCCAAAGCAGTGCAACCATTGCCTTCAAGCTTTTCTCTGAATTTACACCGGCTCCTTTTTGGGTCTTCAAGGTCTCAGAAAAGATTAAAATTGAGTCTTTTTTTTTTTTTTTACCAAATTTAATAGTCTTTGAATGATGGTGCTCAATAATGCTGTAATTGTGTTTCAGTATCAGTCTACTTATGAAATATGTCCTTGTGCAAACTGGCATTGATTTAGGCAGTCAGTAGCCATCGATTTGCTTCTCCTAGTTTGGCTTCTCTATTCTTGTGGGAAAGGTTAGTGGAGTAGATAAAGAGATGAAATGACAAACGCTCCCAAACTCCTCTTAATGCACGCCATTCTCTGGGAATAACATAGGCCCAGTTAATACAGGCCTTGAGTGCCATTGTCCACATGAGCGGGAAAACTGGGCCAATGCATTCATTCATAGGTAGACAGATCAATAAGACAGCTTCCAAAACAAACCAGTGGAGAGGTTCCTTTATTCCTCTTGAGTGGGGCCTATTCACCGGGGTCCCTCTCTCCACCGAGCGGCATGGAGCTCCGCTTCGGGAAGGGGAGCAGAGACCCCCGCCCATTCGGTCCCCAAACACAGCCAGAAGAACTGAGAAGCTTCTGGAGGGGTGTCTCTATAATGGTGGGCTTTCTGTCTGACACAGAATGGTGATCCCACCCTCATGTGGATTGTGAGAAGCAGCAGCCAGACTTCATGACTGACCTGACCTTGTATCATGAATGGCCTGAAAGAGAACACTTTGCATTGTCTGAACTCCCCTGACCAGTTTTTTTAAAGACTTTTTTTTACTTTCTTTTTACAGCAATACCACCAAAATTACAACAAAGATAAGAAAAACAGAAGCGCTCCCCTGCTGAATCGAGTACCAATTACAGATTGGTTGACTGAGATCAGCATGTTGCAATCACCTTAACTGTAATACATGCAATTATCATCTTTTCATTTCCATGACAACAGCTGAGGAGGTAGCACAAGAACATTTAAGCGTCTTCAGCTGCAGCGAGACGACTGGTATCAAATATTCAAAATTGTCCATAAATTCCACAAAGAGGCATAAAAGAATGCAGAAAAGAGAAACACAATGACACAATTCAATGTTGAAACAACAATTTTATTGATAATTGAGATAAAAGTGGAGTTTATTGAAAGGTAGTAAATACAGGTACAATACACAATGTTTTCAGGGTACATTTGAGAAAAATCATAATGGAATACAAAATTGAGAAGGTTGTTTTTAATAATAAAAATGGAGAACATGAGTTGGGATTTTTTTTAAAAATCATATTAACAAACAAAAGTTTAAAAAATATCACAACCAACTAATCTTTCCTCACTAACTTAATGTCAATATACACATTTTATTCACTCAAGTTAATTAAATGTAAAATTTCTGGTATTTATTTACAGAAAACTTCAGAACTTGTAAACACAAGTTCTTCTAACTTGAAGTCTTTTGACTTGAAATGATGTGTTAAGTAAAATGTATTACAGAGAGTTCAATCAACTCATTTAATTAAGTTTCTAAAGAAACATGATCAGCATATTAGCAGACTTCCCAGCATGCATTGTTTGAGAGTTGAAACTTCCCAGAGACCCTTTATGGTTTTATAGTTTGATTTATAGTATTAGTTAATTACTAAATTAATTGCCAACTATTCTGATGACTGGTTAAATTGGTTTGAGCAATTTTTCAAGAAAAACAGGTAAAATCCAGTTTCTTAAAATGTGAATATTCTCAGGTTTCTTTACCCCTAAACTGAATATCTTTGGTTTGTGGTCAAAAGAGGACATTTATGGATGTTATCTTGAGCTTTGGAAAAAAAACGGAAAAATGAACACCTGACTAATTAATTGAGAAAGTAATCTACATTAATCGACAATGAAGATAACTGTTAGTTGCAGCACTATATATGAGTACTGAATTCAGTCCATGTCTACTTACACTTCAAATTTAATAAGGTCACTGAAGTTTAAACAAAGCGATTATTTTTACAGTGTTCTGGTGTACAGTGTACTTTTACAGTATTACTTTTGTACATATTATCCTATTGACACACACACATTTTCTGACCCATTCATCATTTACTATCCCCCAAATATTTTTCATCTATAAAGCTGTCTGTGTGTTGTGACCTAATTGAGTTAAACGTGCACCAGTTATCAGGGCAAAGCAGGGAAAAAATGGTGAGGAGGGACAAAAAAAAAAAAAGAAAGAGAGATTCTCGCCATGCAAAGTACATTTAAATCTCGTCATGGTTAAAATTTGAGGTCCACTGCACTCGTGCGGCTCGAAATATGAAATGGCTGACTGCCCTCGTGGTAATCACCACTGCTCTTACATTAATTCATCTCCAGATGAACATTGTTCCTGTGGGGTTTCCATGCTTCATTGTTGCAGGCCTTTAATCAGCAGCCTCCTGATAGACGCAGACACACTGCTACAATACAGCTCCTTGAAGTGTGTGTGTGCACATGTGTGTCTACGTATTTAGCAGTTAAATGAATTGCTTCTCTCTGACGCTTAATGTAAACCAACAGCGACATTTCCCCCTTTTTTTAATTCAATATATTTAGCATTATTATTCCTAATACATCTTGGCCTTTTTTTAATATTATTGAGGATTAAACTGAAATGTATTGTGATCAGAGTGCAGCTTAACATTCTCCACAGTAACAAAAGATGTATTCAGAAACACTGGCCTGCATATTAAAGGAGCCTCCATATATATTACATCAGTCATGTCATATTGTATCATTAAGATGCATTTAACTTTGGCTTTACACTCCTCTAGAAAGGAATATTCACCCACCCAAACAAACAAATGTATATAGATGGAGTGGGCAGGTCCGCCTCAGTATTTAGAACACTTGCATTTGTCCTGCACAATAAAAACATGAAAGTAGCAGAAGACTTTTATTTTGACGAACTGCTTGCAGAAGAGTTTTACTGTGTTATATTCCATTTTTATTCACTTTTACAACATTGGTTCCTTGACAACAGGTCTCACACAACTTCACATGCCAAATAACTAAAAAAGAATGAATAATTGGACCAACTTAAAAAAAATACTTCAAATGGTAACACAAATGAGTGAAGTTTTGTCGAATTAAGTTAGAACAAGTTAGATGAACACAGTTTCTTTGAGCCAGATGTACTGTGTTAAATATAATGAATGTAAATAGCATAACTCAACATTAGTTGGTTTTGTTCAGTGAGTTTATGGAGACTAAAACAGCACAATTTAAGTTAATTTAACATAATACATTATTTGATCACAAAACATAATTTCGTCTTGCATTAAACTTAACCTTCTTTACAACTCACCAAGATAAAATGGTGGGTCAAAGCAGGGTGAAAAATCTGGAGGAGACGTGGACGTCACAACGTCAGATAATAAAGAAATCTTAACTGATGTACTTTTACTGAAATAAGAACTAGTTAAGAGAACAGGATGAAATTTCAAGTTGTTATAACCTGCAAAAATAGGCTAAAGCAAAACATTTAATTACTTTTACTACTACTGAAATACACTTGTTAGAGTAGTAATAGAGATTATCACAATATCTTTAACCAAATACCTCCATATCGATATTTCTGTAAAGATGACTGTAGGTGCCTTCACAAAATATTAACACAATTAGATTTTGGATAAATAATATTTAATAATGTGGATATAATAATTAAGTGGGTAAAGCTAGAACAGTCTGGTAGGTTAAGAAAATTAACCTAATCACTTTACTGTAATGCAGCCTTTAAAATCAGGAACTGAGACAACACTTATGCCATATCACAATATAACGATGTCCAAAAATTAAGATGATGTAGTCTCATATCACAACATAATATTAATATATTGCCCAGCCCTAATTTACTATAAACTGATGCAGAAAATGCTTAATTTAATGCACAAAAATCACCAGAATGAAGCACATGAAGTGCTCAGAATTTCTTTTTTCTGCTTAATATGTGTCCCCCCCAATGTTGAAGCGCCCTTGTATTCTGTGTATTGTTTATGTAATCCATGATTTACTAGAAAATTGTGCTTCACTCTTCAACAAATTAATGGTACATTCCAAATTAATTATCAAAAGCGGCACAGCTTAATGTCTGTCATGGTGAAAAAGCAGGACATTAAGCTGAAGACCCAATAGATTTTTTTAAAGGCATCAACATGAATGAATAAATGATTTATACATTTTTGTGTCCTATTTCTCTTGATGAAAATCCTACTGTAGATGCCTCCTCAACAACAGCAACCAACAGAGTGGACTGCCCCCTAGTGCCACCAGCTGAGTGTGACAGTGTCTGTGGGAAGGGGGAGGGGGTTTAGAGCCATGCTTGCTTTGAGCATTAGTAGAATGCCAGCTTTTTCAGTGCCATCCAATCAGAGAGCGCCTCGGTAACGCGTTCATACATCCAGTGGAACTAGGTGGCGAATGCAAATGCTTCGAGATCAAGGTTTCTCCTTGGCAATGGTGCAGCACTTGTTTCTCTCCTTTCATGTCCGAATGATGATGGTGATAATAAGAGGGGAGGACAGGCCTCAGATTGTGCCAAAGGGGGAACGAGCATCGATGAGATCTTTGATATGGGATGCTGCATCATATGATATTAGTGTCATTCACGGAGCGGTTTGATTGACAGTTTATTAGAAAAATTGTGAGAAATGCACCATTGTCTTCATCCATTTTTCATGTTTGAATTGCTGACACTTTGATGCACTTTGGCGAATGTGGTGCTCAAACTAGGACAAAAGGGAGCTGCTGCAGCCTACATCACGTTTTCTCTTTCTGTTTTCTATTCATAATTTTCACGTGACGTCATGCCTGTATGGAAGTGTGATCCGATGCACTAACCTGGGCTGTTTCTATAGAATCCTGTCTGACAAAGTAAACCCAGACAGGAGGAGATTGTGGATTTGTGCCATTAAATGTGCCTCTGTAGGCGAGGGCAAACAATGCGTATTTACACCAAAAGCTTTACCAAAGTTTTGATTAGAGTTATGTCATGAGATATTATGTTAACTTTATAAAAAAGATACTGTCTTGTCATTACTGCCCTACAACACTGACTACAACTAAAACTCAAGGGTTAATGTTAGATAGCTAATTAATTAGTACTCATTGACCCATCCAGATGTAATATACATAACTGTCTGTACTTTTGTATGCTTTCATCCAGATGAGCAATGTAAGGTGAAGGATTCTCCACAAGATAACTGTAAACAGCACCAAAGTGGAGCTCTGGCAGGGACTTTAGTGTCTCAAATATGGTGCTGTATATGGATCGCAAGTGCCCAAAACTTGCAGTTTGTTTTCATATCTTTGTTTTTCTTTAGTTGAGAGGTGATCAGCTATTTTTGAATAGATGTTAGCAGCTTGTGTTGCATCTCTACGGAGAGTCCGGTGTGAACTGCCATGCTGGCCCATAGTTTTTGCCCTCCAGGTCACGGTGCATGTCACATGACTGAAAAGTATGAATTCCCAAGACAGAATGAATACAGTAACAAACATATTTCTATAATTGCTTCCTTGGTGGTTCTATGCTCGAGCAAATGCGCTTATATAAACACACACACTCAGGAGTGAAACCTGCATCATTTTGCTTCGGGGATCCTGTTGTTCTGCGTGCCTCAGGTCCAACAGACTTAATTTTCAGTGTTATATTATATTAGGCTGATGATGTACATTGCATTCACGCAGCACTTCAACCTGCAGGTCCTCCCACACATGGTTGTAAAACCAGCCTATGTTTCTAATTAAGACAATGTAACTCCGTGCTGCTTTCAGGAAATGTAAAACTGATTGGAATGAAGGCTGCAAATTTGGAACATTACACTGGATAAAGGAGAGAAAACCCGTCAGTTAGCTTGTAGCTTAGACAACATGAATGGTTTCTGGATAACTGTGAATGTTTTCCTTACACATGTACTGCAGGTTCTGATGATAGTGATATACATGCAGTGTAAATGTAAATATAGAGCATTATGTTTGTGTCTCACTGAGTCCAGATGGCATAGTGTGTGACATTAAAGGGCCAGTTCAACAATAATATCCTATCTTACCATATTTTGGGTTTCTCTGTTAATTTTTATCGTTAGTTTAGTTTGTTAGGATCCCCATTAGCTATACTTCCTGGGGTCCCCAAATCCTACATTGTAACAACAAGCACCAACAATTTATATCATAAACAGGATAATATAAGCTCCTGACAAGTAAACAATATACAATGGCTTAATTTATAGATAGTACCCACCACTTACCTGACTCTTATGTAGGGTAGACTGGGCACAGTTGCAACAAGTCTTATTCCTCTATTCAGAGACATGCTAGAGTGATGATACTAATCGTGCACATGCTCAGTTATACCCTCTAACCACCAGAAAGACAGAAGACACATTTAACATCTGCTGCTGCATTTATTGAAAACGAACAAACAAGAACAACTTGTGTTAGAGGTATGAAAGTGTTTTTTTTTCATGATCTGTACTGTCCTGACCTTTTTTAAGAATTAATCAAAATCTACTTAGTTTGAATCCTTGTTTTGTTGACTTTTAAGTGAGAAGTTGTGTGTGTGTGTCTGGCTACAGGATATTCTGTCAATGCTGATAGGTTGGTGGTCCCTAAACTAAGCAACCATGTAAAAACAGACCACACAAGCATAAACGACATTTTCCAGCATAAACGGTTTATAAAATGTGCAAAAATGAAAGATCACCCAAACACAAACGTCTTTACTTTTTCAAAATACACAAGTCATTGTGAGGTAAGTGAAGTTGTGTAAGAATATGTTCACATAGAATGTAAGACAAATCAGCTTTTAAAACAAATGCAATTTTTTTGCAGCATAAATTGTTACATTTTTTCTGCCTCACACTGAAATACAGTAAAAAAAAAAAAAACAACAAAAAAAAAACATAACACAATACTCACAATAGTGTCAATATTTTCTTACATCTCTAATTGTAAAATACTGTAAAATATATCTTTGTCACAAGTATTAACCACTTTTGAGGGATCATTGCAAAAAAAAATGTGTGTTCATGTATATAGTCTATAGTCTGTATATTATATTATGTATATTCTTAACAAGAATGTGTATTTTTTTTTTGAGATCTGAAAAGAAAACCAAAATAAAAAAAAAACTGTCATATTTTAAGAGGAAACCAAATTCGGAAACTAACCATGAATAATTGTACTTGAGGTCAATAATCTTGTCAATCCTTCCACCAAACTTCAAACCCTGACCTTGTTCAGAGAGTTAATTTGCCGTTTGATCCTGTTTGTCTGCACAAGGGTCACATATTGACACCGTGTTGCTTCAGACGACCTCTGACCTCTTGCTGCGACCTGCTGGAGCACACGCCGACCGCTGAGGAGGGTCACTGGAGTCACTTAGGGGAGGTCCCGAGGGGAAAGCCTGTCTGGACACTACATGGACCCCCGGCTTCTCACACATATCTCCAGTCTCCTCGACTACACTGTCGGCAGGGGAAACACAGAAGGGAACGTAAAAAGAGAAATAGCTGTTTGTGACTGAGACATGGAATACATATTTATGCTGTGTATGCATCAAGAGTGGATGTTTTTGCAAAAGACGAAATTATTTGTGTGTGTGTGTATGTGTGTGTGTGTGTGTGTGTGTGTGTGTGTGTGTGTGTGTGTGTGTGTGTGTGTGTGTGTGTGTGTGTGCATGCGTGTGTCTTTTTTCCCCACTTTTTCAGCCCCATATACACTCAAGAGACTATGGGAGGAAAAAAACTGAAAAGCTAACTTTTTTTCTTCCTCCAATATTTCACTCAAGAATATGAAAAAGGAGCAGCTATAGAAAAACGTAGTACACTTTCATCATTATCAATTTTGTTTCTAATGAAAGACTGAGAATTATATATCACTTTTAGCACATTAGGGGGAGAATATAACATAAAAATGCTCAATTCCTTTTGAAGGTATTTCTTTTATTCTTCCTACAAAAAGACTATTATCTGGCAGTGGTGAATGCATATTAAGCAAGAAAAGCAACTATCATTCATCTTCTACAATGCACAGCTGTAAATTATGGCATTATCTCTGCTGGCAGAGAGGGAAGAAGTGGAGGAGGAAAAGAAGGGCTGAGGTAGAGACGAGGGAGGGTTGAAATAAAGAAAAAGGGTGTGGGAAAAAAGGACAAATACACACACACACGCACACACACACACACACACACACTCCGGCCTGGAGTCAATGGGAAAGATTATGCTTGGCCTTATCCAGTAGGGCCTGTCAGATTTATTTCCAACATCAAGGGACTCTCTGCTGCCTCCATCCCCATCCATCAGTGCCCTGTCTGGGGTTCTGTGTGGTCAGAGTCCTGGATGGAGGCTGGATGGAGTGGAGAACTAAAGGACGCTGCGTGGATGGGAGAAGAGGTGTGCATGTGTATGCGTGTGTTGGGGAGGGGTATCTGAAACGAGAGCGGTTGCCAGGGCACACAGGCCCGTGGCATTCTCCACCGTCTGGCATCCTAGGGTGCACTGGGAGCACTAGTCTTCCGTAAGTCACCAGTGGAGGTGAAAAGCACTGTCACAGAGATGAAAGGGGGCTTCCCCCCGCCCTCTGATCTGTGAGGGAAAAATGAAAAAAGGCAGACGAATATGGGGAGAGCGCGGGAGAGTTTTAGCGAGTGTAAAATCGCTCTCACTGTATTTCATGTCAATATGTCTCACATTTGAAATCCTTATTATAGATTGGGTGTGGAAAAAAAGGATGTGCTTTCATTGTTCAGGGACATGTCCCCTCATACACATACACACACACACACACACACACACACACACACACACACACACACACACACACACACACTCACACGCCATTCCACTCGCCCGGGCGCCTGTGCCACACCACCCACCCCTGTCGTTCTGCACGATGTAACCTAGCAACTATTTAATTAAAATAGCATCAGCAAGGATAGAGGCTTTTTCCCTCCCTTGCAAGGATTTCCTCCAATCTCAGTGCTTTTCAGCACACCATGAATCAAAACTGACGCCATATATGCCACTGTATTGTTCCCCCGTCTTTGTTTCTACATTTGCTTATTTCCATAAAACCTAAACCAGGATTTGATCTCTAATTGACAACTGGTTAATATTCGGTCTGATAGTTTAAGACCTCTTTTCACTCTCACCATGTCACAAAACATAAATTTATTTAATTATTCTGATTAATTTATTTAGTTTTTAGTTAACAGAGAGATGATATTGATTAGTGTGAAACAGAGCCGTAGCCAGGACTTTAGAAATACAGAGCTCATGAGTCCTAGCCCCACTTGTGTGGGGGGGTGGGAGGCCTGTCCCCCTTGAGAGATTAAGAGACTAAAGTATAAATCTATGCATTTTAATGCATACATGCAGGACAATAGTCACTTAAAAAATAATGTCAGCACCAGATGAAAACTGAATTAGAATCCAACACAAAATATGTCATAAATTTGGCCAATTTTGAAATTACTCCGTTGAAGTTCAGTTTCTTATTGCATTTAAATCCCTTTGACTGTCAGAAATCGAGCGTAGGAGCACAACTGTATTATCTCCTTTCAATTTTTTCCTTAAAACACCTGAGAAGTATTGTACCACTCATTACTCAAGTTCATCCAAACAAAAAGCTATGATGCAAAAGGTGAGATGAGGCCAACCTTAAAAACACACTGTAAGACCAAGAAAAAATCTTGCCTACATTAAGACATATTTAAGGTTTCACATAAAATGTACTGAGATGCAAACTATATAGGCTGTGTGCTGCCAACAAGAAGCTTCCAACATATCATAATTGGAAACGTAGAAGTGTAGAAATGTAGAATAAAGAAATTATGCTTCTTGTTGTTGCCTAACACGCATGCAAAAGCACTTAAACATATTAGTTACAACTTAGACTGTTCAGAAGGTATATACACCAGGATATGTTACAAAGACTGACAAAAAAGAAGATTTTGTTCTCCAGTGTCCAAATGGCACAAATAGCCTGTACCTCCACCTTGATTGGTTGACAGTCGAGGACAGGATGATTGCTGAGCTTCTACTCTCACCATGAAAAGTTTTACAATCCAAACCTCCATCATATCAGTAAAGTCAATTAAAATACAATTCCGAATGGTGCACACACACCACCAAACAGCCAACAGAAGGTAAAAACACTGAATTCTTTAACCCTGTTACTGACTAAATTAACACAGAAATCAATGTTTAAAACGCAAACAAGGAAACATCGTGGAACATCATATTGGTAGGATGCCATGTATCAGGGATTTGTAGTTTTTGCTGGGAAATCTATTGCAAACTCCCTCTGTGGAGTTCCTAGCAAGAGTTTTAACTTATAAACATTCTTTCGTATATTCCTTATGTTTTTTATCTGTGATGTCTTAAATGTTTAATGTATGTTTTTTCCATGAGTTCATTTGTGTGGACTGTGATGTTTAATGTATTTCCTCTTTTGGATGTATTTGCTCCAGGGCACTGCTTGGGTGACATTTTTTTTTTCTGGCTTTCAACTGACATATTTCAATGTAGCTTCTTAATTAGGCTCCAAGGAGATGATAGACTTTTAATTGCACATAGCAGAGGATGAAAAATGACATCCCTCCAATAAATGGATTCAAATAGTCAGAGAAAACGTTCACTTTTGAACTGATTTTGAGTGTCTTTTTACCAGTGACCACAGTCATCTTTTCAATGGAAAAATGCTCACTGCTGAGATAGCTTGACACCTGATTGGTCGAACGCACCTGATGTCATATATCTGGCATGCTGGCACTATATCTCTGCTTTAACTGGCCGGAGATTTAATGCAGGACATTATTATGCCACAGAGTTGTACAAGCAAGGCCATCACCTCTCTGTCCTTCAGAGTAGTCTATCAGGAATAATAGAATACCTCCTCTTCAAGCCCTTCTACTCCTCCTCCTCCTCCCGCTCTTCTTCTTCTCTCCCCCCCACCTCATGCCTTCTTTTCTCTTTGTATGCCAAATCACAGCACCCTCTGTTTCGACCTAAAAAGCGGCGCCTCTTACCATGCTCTACATGTGTGCCAAGCTCGGGCAATGCGGAGCAATTAGAGGAAATGTGAAGCAGCTCCACATGTCAGCGTACATCGAACTCACTGTCACTCAAACCACATCCATGACTCCTCTGCTCCCAGAAACAAACAATGGAGCAATATTCCGGTTCAGGGCTGTCAAAACAGAAGGCCCGATCTCTTATTTCTTTCTCTCTGTCTTTTTCTCCTCCTGCAGCTAATGGATACCCTGATGTGTCATAGAGCAGCCAAGTTACCTGTCCTTTTCTGCCATGAAACGTTCTGTGTAGCACAGGTGCAGCATGAGGATACACATAACTCTTTTCACTTACCCTCGACAGGAAGACCTCTGTCATTACTTAAGAAGCAAAGCAGTGAAAGTCACGGTAAATGGCTTTAATGATCCTCCCTCCAAATGGTTACATTATAGGGCTGACCTCCACTTCAAGCACATTCATGCTTTCCACCAAAAATTACATATTTCTGCCTCTTATGTCCCTCTTTCCCTCTTTTCTCACGCACACTATTTCCATTTCTGCAGAACTGCAAAGCCACTCCAGACGCTGCAATTCAAACACAGCAGACATTTAAGACCAGTGAAAGAGGAAAGAGTTAAGAAATGTAAAAAGGATAAAATCGCATATGCACTTCTATCTAATAGTCACTGAGAAAATCACTTTAAACCCAATTTAAGAGGGTGCTGGCATTGGACCATTTAGTATGATCTCTTCAATAAAAAGTATCAATGGACGAAAATCCTCTTAACTTGAAGCATATATTCAAATCTGAGCGTGTGTCTGACTGATTTGAAGTGGACTGAAGGCCAAACAGATTTGGAGTTTTTTCATCTATCTATTTGCTTCAAATTCTGATTTAGTTTTGTGGTCTTTAAATGTCTACTATTTAAGAACATTTTTTTATATATACTGAAGAATTAACAGTAAAGAATTTTTTCTTTTTGTGCTGAAAAAATGAGAAAATAGGCAAAATGCTGTAAACACGAATGCTGAATCTAAACAGAAATCAACCTTCAGACAGAGGAAAAAAAAGCAATGATTATGTTATTAAAATGATGGTAATTGGACTGCACTTACATAGTGCTTTTGTACCTTAACTGACAAAGCACTTTACAATTTGCCTGTCATTCACCCATTCACACACACACGCACACACACACACACACACACACACACACACACACACACACACTACGGTTGCGCGCGAATCCAAATATGTTGCACAAATAATGCGATGTAGACAAATATTTCTTTTATCTATCCCAACAATTTTGTGGTTGAACAGAAACAGATATTGACATCTCAGTGCACCTCTAACACGTGACGATTCTCTCCAACTGAAGGATATTTTTCTATACTTTTACATCTGATTTTTCAATATGGCTCATTTACACTGGAGGTGGTGGTGGTGGGCTTCAGACTATTTATAAAACCTAAGGCAAACTAAAGTTTAATTAGAAATAAAAAGAGAGAAAGAGATAGATGTCAAGTACAGTATGGTGATGTGGAAATATTTAATTAAACACCAATGTTAAATAATTTTGAGACTATTATAATGATAATGAAATGATAATTTCCACTCTGTGTATTGTTTCAATTGTGCTGGGTAATGTTTCTGTAATTTCTATAAGGAAATGGGGACATTAATCATAATTTTGTTGGTTGAACACATACAGATACAAATAATGCCATCTCTGTGCACCTCTAACACACACACACACACACACACACACACACACACACACACACACACACACACACACACACACACACACACACACACACCAGGGATGCACCTGAATCTAAATCCATTATTTAGGAGATCACAAGTAATACAATGGAAACAGATATTTCTTCTATCCAAATATTGCTTATAATTATTCGGAAAATATTCAGAATATTAGATTAGCAATTACAACATTAGACAACGTTGTACCTAAACCACACTCACTTCATGTCTTCTATCTGAATAAAGAGATAGATAATTTTGTTGGTTGAAGAAGTACAGATACAAATAATGACATCTCTGTGCACTTCAAACAGACAGACACACACACACACACACACCAGTGGCAATGAAGCTGCCATGAAAGATGCTTTCTTGCCCAAAGACCCTTCAATGTGTTGACAAGAGGAGACAGAAAAACGAACCCCCAACCCTGTGATTATTGCTCTACCTCCTGATCCACCGCCGCCACATACATGTTAATGCAGTGATAATATTTTAACCTTCAAGGGCAAATGTAAAATATTCCTTCATTTTCATAAATGTACATACGCAATATGTATCTGTAGGATTAATTCTGTAATCATCTGAATTCACCATCGCCTATAGCCCATATAGGCTATGTAAATCTTTGAGAGTGTGTGTTCACACGCTGATTTGCATAATGGCACATGATTTTGACAGGCAGGACGAGAGAGTGGGACCCCTTGACATTTTTATAATGGCACTTTACAGGGTGGACAAGGTTGGGGGTAGGATGGGATATGGGCAGCAGTGCTGGTGGAACAAAATATAGGAACCTCCAGTGTGTGTAGCACTCATGAAGCGAGACAGTGACCTACAGTATGTTCTGATATTTTTCACACAGGAGTAAAGGCCTAAACTATGGCAAATATGGACAGACGAGAAATGCATCAGTGATACTGCTACTGGAAATTGAAGTATATATATATATGTGTGTGTGTGTGTGTGTGTGTGTGTGTGTGTGTGTGTGTGTGTGTGTGTGTGTGTGTGTGTGTGTGTGCGTAAAAAATTTGGTGGGCCACAGCCCTGTGTTTGAGAATGCCTGAAATAATTTATGTGCAGTTACTGTTAGTATTATACTATTTAGTTGCTGCTTTTGAGCAAAAGATATTACCTTAACCTGCTAAAAACTACAGGTGCACAGAGAGGTAATTATTTTTGTCTGTATCTGTTCAACCAACAAAATTATCTGTATCTGCATCTGTATCCAAATAGAAGACCAGAGGTGGGCGTGGTTTACATCAGAAGTCATGTGAAATTAAGGAAATCTTGTATTTTCTAACCTAATATCCATTCAATTGCATTGCAATTCCAGTGCATACAAAACATCAAAATGATTTAATATCGGCATATATTTAATTCTGAAATTTATTTCATACTGTACTTTTCATCTATTCCTTTTATATTTAGCCATACTAAGTTTAATGAACTGTCTGAAGCTCACCACCACATCCCCTTTAACGGGAAATATTGAAACATTAGATATACAAGTTTAGGAAAATATCTATCAAATGAAGGGAACAATCTTGGTACATTATATCAGTGACTGATTAGGTAGACACAACCTTTTTTAAGTCTAAATCAATGAGCTGACTTTATCTGAAAAATAACAAGCAATTTTGGATATAAGAAATAATCTGTTTCAATTGCATTATTTGTGCTTTCCTGAATAACATATTCAAATTTGGATGTATGCCTACTAGAAACTTCAAGCTGCTACTCAAAATTGTACATGTACTGATTGATGGAGAAAGTAGAGCAGTGTATCACATCTGTACTGGGTCACATCCTCTGAGATATTCATGTGGATGATCTACAAAATCATTTTAATTCTTCAAAGATGACAATTTCACATTACAGGCCTTGTGGTAATTCTCTCACAGGCCATAACCTTGCAGCATTTAACCTAATTTATCTCTGCCCCCATTGTGGAAATTTTTTTTTACACGTCTGCATTTTTTATTAACAAACCTCTACTTACAGATTTTTCCTCCTGGGTTACATCGTTCAAATTGAATGTAGCAAACATGTCCCTTGTCAATACCGACGAGATTGATAGAGTCCCCCATCACAGAATGGGCCAACACAGAGGTCTGTGGGAGAGGCCAGCGGCAAATTAAAAGGTCACGGACTTTGATGGTATTCCCTTTGCCCTGACACACGCCCCTACGTCTTGTCTGAGTGACACGTGCAACAATGCCATTTTTTTCATCGTAGTCAAACAGCTCAGACAATGCTGCCGCCTAAGGCCATATGCTGTGCCTATGGCCATCCACAAGTCCCCCCGTCTATCTGTCCGTGGGAACGCCGGCGTAGACAGAAAGGGTTGTCTGGGGTGAGGCCCTTAACAGATCTCCAAGGCTAATTTTTTGTCATATAGTCTGGGACATGACAGACACAAGAGCGCTGATAAACAGCAGTCATAATGTGACGTAGCCAGTCGTGAGAAAGTAAATCAGACAGGATTGTTTCCACCACACAATGATCGAGACAGTGCAGGCTGCAGCTGAGGAAGTCATTTTCATTCTATACATTAATAAATAACACTAGTAATAATGAAAAAACAATTATTGCCGCTCTGCACACCTTGAGTTTATGGCTAATGCACAGGCTTGAAGAGGAACAGACTGCATGTAACACAGTTACATAATTAGGATCCAAAAACAAGGCAATGATATTCTATTACACTTACAGAAAAAAAGACTTAATCCCATCAGAGACACATTTAGTAAAAATGGGGATTATTAGAAGGACTGCAATTTTAAAATGCATTTTAAAATAAAGAATGATATACTACCATGTGCATTATTATGGCCCTTTCGTGAAAAAATGCTTCACTAGGTGAAAATTTCAACATTATTTTCTCTTTGAATCAGAAAAGAGGAATGACATGACAGCACAGTGACAGTTCTGTCTTCAGCTGTGAAAATCATTGAGGACCTCAACATCTATTTTAAATAAACCTATACAGGTAAGACCAACCACTAACGTTAGCTACACAGACCAACCGATACTATTAACCACACAGATATCCCATTAACTAGCTAATATGTTGAGATTGTAGGTGGTGATACTGGTGACCGGGATGGTGTGTGGGTAAAAACACAAGCCCTAGTGGGTGCAATATGAAAGACAGTTTACTTGAAGCTTAAGTGTGAAGTGTGAATAGCTAAGTACATTTGAATGTGCATAATTACTAATATTAATCTAAACGTACATTCATGTATAATAAAGGAAGGACCTGCACGTACACAATATGTAAATTCTGCTGTTGCGGGTCTCTGTCATATTAAAATAATAACAAAAGATAGAATTTGATGACTTTGTGAAGTGGTGTGGGAACATGGGAATTGTTGTTTTCATTTTTAAATAACCACCCTAGCTGATGAAAGTCTGTGACTCATGCAAAAAGCATGTTCATGAACAAGGTAATATTAAAGTTTTATTCACGTAACATTTAGCCACATTCGCCACTTTCCCTCATAAGTCTCTGATGTATCCGTCATATCCTGTGTTTTCCAGGACGTTACAGTAACTAGCAACTAGCAAGCAACGGCTAGCAGGAAACGCCCCGTTATCTTGAATAAATTACAGATTTCTCTGCATCGTTTGAAACATTTGGGATTATGCAAGTACAAAGCTTAAAATATATTACATATATCTAGTGCTTTTAGACATTTTAATGTGAAAAAAAATTACATATTGTCGCTTTAATAACCTAACATCAAAAATAAAACATTGTTCTAGGCAAAACAATTTCACCATATGGTTTTGAAGTAATCCATAGGTAACAGAAAGTAACTTTAAGTACAAATAAAAAGTTACTTTTCTTTAGTTATATTGTGATGCTTAGATTATGTTTTTAAGAGGTAATTAGCAACTGTATCAGAATATTTTTTAAAAGTAACCCTCACGACCCTGCTAAGGCAGTCTCCAGTAGCCCTGGTGTGATTTCACCTATACTATGAAGCTGGAAAATATCTTAATATAGAGCTGTAAAAAGATATCGGAGGCAGAATAAAGTCTCAACTTCAGGTAATTCCCAACAAATTATTTCACGACTATTCCTCGATGCATCTGCTGTGTTATGCAGTCTTGAGCCCCTATTTTTAAACCTGGTCGCACATCTCGTCTCACTCCACGCTTCAAATCCCTGTCATCCCGACATGCATACACACACACACTCACACGTACACAGACACCTCATTAAAATGCATAAAACCCTCACACACACCCCTGCTGCATGCATTAATTAGCACGCTGGTAACAAGCTAGCCTCTCCATTCACACCCTGAGCCTCTTTCATTAGCATGACACTGGCTAGCAGCGGCCAGGGGCCCATAGGCTGCAAGGTTCTCTCCTCGGGGCCCCTGATTAAAGGGAGAACCCCTAGGACGCAAAGCTCTCGATTCCTTTCATCATTGCACCCATGCGGCGTCTCGCGGATGATCCCCGGACCGCAAACTGTCAAGTATACCTGTTTCTATGGGCCCGACCCCCTTTTCCATCTCTTTGACTCTCTTCTCCATCTCTGCACACTCCATCTTTCCTCAACTCTCACTGACCCACTCCAGTGTACTTTTCTTCCACCTCAATCTAATTGTCACCTCCTATCTCTCTCCAGACCCTTATGGGCTTCGTTTTTTTTTTTCAGTATGGCTCCTAATACATGTATGCAAAAGGGGGGAGTCGGTCATAGATGCAGATCACACAGGCGTAGTATTTCAGGTTGGCTCTTGGATTCACAATGGCAGCCCCAGGTGACCCGGAGAAGGGTGCTTGTGCTATAAAGGCTTATCCTTATTCCTCACTCCTATAGAAACCACCTTTCCCCTTCTCAGCGGTGAGTGATCCGGACAGCCTTACACCTGACGTACAGGGTGGCTATCATCTCCACCCATCAGGGTCTCCCCCCTATCCAGCCTGGATTTCAAGGCAAAACGTCTCATTAGCTGTGGTCCTTGAAAGAAGGGCACTCAATTTCAAATTCAGTTACACATTCCCTTTGAATGGAACTTGGAGGCAAAGAAGAAGAAGAGAGGGAGAGGAAGGAGAGAAAGAAGGCATGAGGAGATGGTCTCTGTCGAAGGCTGGGGCCTTGGACCCAGAGGGAGGGAGAGCTGAGAGGGGAATAAGGTCTGCTGAGGCAGCCATAATTTCACGCCATCATTACCTCTACGGGCTGGAGATTTATGCTAATGCCATTTCAGGGGAAGAAGTGCTGGACAAAACGGGTTTAGAGGGTCAAAAGAGAGCTGTGTAGTTGCTTGGCCATGGCACATGCCGTATTTTTTTTCAGCCCTGAACATGCATGTCAGTATCTGGTTTTCAATTTGCTCAATTTGTATTGTGGAATATTTGAATTTCCACACTAGCTCACAGCTGATTAAAGGGATAGTTTGGATTATTTAATGTGGGACTGTATGTGGGAATTGTCTATAGTTGGTGTATTACCTAGATGCCCGTTGGCGTGTCACCAGTTTGGAGAAGAAGAGAGGTAAGAGAGGTACTTAAGGACGAGTGTGTAAGATTTAATATATATAAGTACGTGTTCATTAGTGTATAATCACCTTAAAAAAGGAATCATTGTGTTTCCATTACCTTAAAATGAGCAGTTTTTTATCTACAGAGGGCATGGGTCCTGCTCCATCCTGTTTGCCATGTTGAACTGCCATGTTTCTACAGTGGCCTAGAATGGACACAAAAAACTGGCTCTAGATATTCTCTAGATTTTATGTAGTAGCTTCTACTATAGGTCCACTTAAAAAAATCAATATCAGTTTAAAAGAAAGAAGATTTCCACAACTTTATCTTGCTGTCAGACAGCCTTTTCAGATGGGAAACTGCCAAAATATAAGACAAATGTTGCTATCTACAAACTATCCAGACTCCATGTGTGAAATCAGTAACTTAGTCTCACAGAATACAGAAGTTGCTGGTCTTCCACTACATAAATTACCAGTTGTTTTATGAGCCCTTCCACTGCAGTTCAGTGCTTAGCTTCTGTGCTTGTATTCCTCTCTGCTTCTCCAAACTGATCCCATGCCGACCAACATCTACTATAGCTGACACTGACTATGGATAAGTATCTCATACAGCACCACAAAAAATCCTAACTATCCCTTTAAGGATATTTCTATTTTTTTCCCTCAGGAATACCATCATCTGGTGTAAAAAGTATGCAGGGTAGTTTTGCAGGACTGTTTTTACCTCTATCGCTGATAGAGTCCACAAGATACAGCATCTTATCTGACCTGACTCCTGACATCCATTTTGTCAGCCCCATGACACTGCATTTCTCAAGCCAGTCAAAACTCCATCATAGCTTCACACCAGTCTAGACAGAGGTGAAAATCAGATTTGGCTCAATCGGGTGATCCTGTCCTCTTCCCCTGCAGAGCTATGAGCTCAGGTGTTTGTCTCGCTAAGCTCTATGGTGGACTAGAATCACTCTGAGCTGAATGGAGTAAGATTCATGGTGTGGACCCCACACCGCTCCAGGACAGCCTCCCGGAGCTCAAGAATGCAGGTCTGAGAAGGTTGCGGCGTGGCGGCCATACACAGCACTGTCACTCACTAATGATGGTTGTATGGCAGCAGCTACATGCAGCAGGGGGCGAGCTGACTTTCTCCTAACGAGGAACTGCCTCACAGAGAGACAGGTCAGGGGTGTAAGGGCCAGGCAGATATCATAACATAACACATCACACATAGATGAAGAAAATGTCGTCCTCTGGCCCTCCAGCCAGAGCGGAACTAATAATTAGGATTAGTTGATGTTACTAAAAGCAGGCAGGGGGTGCTGGCATCCTGCAGGGCTTCATAGTTAATGACCAACATGCAACAGCAGAGGTTGCAGTGCAATAATGTGGGAATCGATCGGCGCCGACCTTTCAGTGATTCCTCATTCTGACCTATCGATTATGACACCTATTGATCTACCTTTCTGCTGTGTTCTGTTGCAGCTGCGGACATCAGAGATGAGATCAATGGTCGAGGCTTGCACCGTGGTGAGATGGAAGGAGGTGGATGGATACTTATCATCAAGACCACCTGTCACTCCTCTAGCCTTCCTCGACAACCTCATCAGAACTCTCGATAACACCACAGGAGGTCAGGCCGCGGTAATAATAAACCAGTTGAAAGGATAAGGACACGGTCAGAGGCGATGAAATAGGCTATGACAGGCTTCACAGCAAATGGTAAAAGCACCAGTGTCGATATGAAGTGAAAGCAATTCTTCCATCGTATTAATTCAGGCCATCAGCAACACCTGCAAGAGTACGGCAAAGTGATTATTGATTGCACAAAGGGTAAAGGCATTTCTGCCATAAAAGTATAAAAAGTATACAAGTACATAAGTATTTGCTCTGCTCTGCATATTTCACAATAACCTATAAATTACAGCACCTCAGAATCCCCCCCCCCCCCCCCCCCCTTTTTAGTATAAAGAAGTACAAGTACATCCTTAAAGTATAAGTACAGTTGCAATTAATAAGCGATCCATTTACAGAATAGGTGATGATCAGCCTCAGGTTTTCCACATTTAGCCATTCTACTACCATTACATGTGCATAACAGTATACTGGGTCTCCAAACTAACAATTATTTTCATTGTCAGTTAATCTTTTGCAATTGACCCTTAGGTGGGTTCTACCCTACAGGAGATCAGAAAAGATAAGAGATGTAAGAGATCAAGGGAAGAGGTTCTCAAAAAAAGTGTGATCATGTATCAATATTTATAATGACAGGGCTCGAGTTTCTATCTGTTACTAACAAAAGGTGAAGAAGTACCACTACCCAAGAGTAAAATATATTTAGGGCAAACATATAGAGTCTCAGAGTTAGGTGGTGATGAGATTATTCCACTGTTGCAGCACTGCTCTTTGTGATTTAGGCCAACAGAAACTTTTTTACATTAAAATCTTAGTTCTGTAGTTTTAGTTTTTTTTTTTTTTATCAAAAAATCCGCTTCAACTATTTTGAGAACACAGAAAAAGCTTGAATAATTTCCCTTGATGTTTATTTTAAGTGATATGATTCCTATGCACCTACTGAATATAGTTATTCACGTCAGCCTGTTTCCTTGAATTCATTTGTCAAATGAAATTTGATTGCCTGTCACAGAGGCTGAATTGAGCACTAAGAACGTCTGCACTCTGTTTTCAATCAGTGCTCGACATTTGGCTTCACTACTGTATAAGCGTGTTTTACTCACTATATTTCTTAGCATTTGCACAACCGAGTGCCAATCAAGATAATACTATACATTGAGAATATGATATGACTTCCAGGCAAGAGAGTGCTTTTCACCTCCAGACACTGATACGAGTTTGTGAAAGTGTGCACACTTTAATATAATGGCTGTCAAAAGAAAAATTTTGCCATCCTTAAGCTATCTCTCATTGCTGCAAATTGAACCATGGAGTGTAGAAAGAGTCACACACACAAATGGTGGAGGCAAGGAGGAAACTGTGTTGGAACTGAACCAGGCGGCTGCTGTCTGTTAGCAGTACAGGAGGGTGAGCACTTGTGCCCTACGGCACACTGCAGGGGCTAAAACGTTCCTCCACATCTACGCAGGCAGCTAAGAGACTGGAGGCATACATGGGATTACATCCTGTGCTATTGCCCTAGGCAGTCACCGGGAGAGGCCCTCACACATACAGTAAAACCGCACACACACACAAACACATGCAATGTAGCAGTGAGGTGCAACCATATGCATGCTCACAAACACACACAAAAAGCAAAATTGTGCGCTTTTAGTTGTCTGAAACACACACTCACACACACCATCATGAGGAATTTCTTTTTGGTCATTAATGAAAAACTTAATATTGCTTTCTTTTCCTGAGGCAGTCAGCAGGTTACTAACTACAAGAAACTCTCAGAGGAAGCAATGAGTCTGAGTTTTAAAGGGGTTTATCTTTATCTGAGGAACACTTGATGCAAAGTGCCAACAGTCAGTTAAATATTGTTAAATCTAAATGATAGACTGTCAAATTAAGAATAGTTACTCCACCTGAATGTAACATAGTAGCAGTGAGGTGCAACCACATGCACGCTCATAAAAACACACAAAAATAAAACTTGTGTGCTTATTTCTCTGAAGCACACACATACACCCACAATAAGATGCATCATGAGGATTTTTTTTTGGCCATTAATGAAAAACTTAATATTGCCTTCTTTTACTGAGGATGTCAGCAGGTTACCTACTAAAACAAACTCTCAGAGGAAGTGATGAGTCTGTAAGTTTTAAAGTTCTTCATCTAAGAAACACTTGATGCAGAGTGCAGTCATTTAAATATTATTAAAGGAGCAATATGTAACAACTGAAATGCTGTTGGATAGCAATTAATCTTCTCCTGATTTACTTTAAATTTTTGCAGCTCTACTGTCTTGGTTCACCGTGTCAGGATGTCGTGGCTGTGGCGTAGTTGTCAAAGAAGCGAGTATTTCAACATAGCATGTTTCCTCAATCTCTAATGGTCATTTTATGCTAAATTACAGTTAACATTTACAGACTTCTCCTCTAAATCTAAATCATAAGGTGTCAAATTAAGAATAGTTACTCCATCTGCAATGGCAAAAAGTATGTTTCCTCTCTGTGTTAAAGAGCCCAAGGTGACATATCTCCTTCCTTTACCATTCAGACAAACACCACACACACACACACCAACACACACACATATGCCCTCACACACATACACACAAATACACACACACACCCAGCAGGATCTCTGTGGTGAGCAGATGAAAGTATCTTGCCTGCACTCTTCTTGGCATTGTGCAGTAGGACCCAGGGGGTGTTCTTGACAGTCTGGTACGTATACAACACTCCCCAGACAAACACACACACACACACACACACACACACACACACACACACACTGGCACAGACACACAGTAATATGTGTTGCATATTCAAGTGCAGAAAAACTCACTCTGTAAGTACTGAAAGGTCACATAAGGGCAAGGATGTGCTGCAGTTACTAGTTGAGTCTGCAGAGAAAATTCACTTTTAAACATATAACCATTATATAAGTGACAGTTCCCAGCAGACCATAAGATTAAAACCTAGTGTAAAGTTTAAATTTTTTGTCTGTGATTTCAGGTACAGTTCAATATTGCACATCTTTGAAATCAATCCCCATTCAGGTTTAGGTTGGTTTATGCCTCACCTTACACCTTTTGATGTGTTCTCATCCCGGCTCAAAGAGAGATATAAAAAGAAATGTCAGAAACATTTCTCTTACTCTTTCAACCCTTGTGCCCATTAACAGTTAGTGCTTGGAGTAATTGTGATTTGAATGTAACCCCAAATCTGTTTAATGAGAGCAATGATCCATAGAGGGAGCACAGGTAAAGTGCTTTTAACGAGAGGGCCCTTATTTTACCAGCCGGAGAGGAGCAGAGAGGAGCGGAGCTGCTATTTCACATTCAGCTTCAAAGCAGCGCTTCAAATTGTGCAGACGAGACTTCATTTCCTCTTATCTGCCAGTGTATAGGTCCTCCAGAGTGAGAGTGCACAGAGTGAAAATGTGAGGGAATGGTGGGTGAAGATGTATAGAGCACACAGCACCACAGAGAGATGGGAAGACTCAAATTAGCCGAATATGAGAAGGAGAAATGGAGGAAGTTGTTAGACATTACAGCTGCACGCTCTGGAGTGTGGGCTCTATAGTTACGTCCTCCTCCAGACAGACCTTGAAAGATACTTTATAGTGAGGGAAAGTCCACGCTATTCATTTCACAGGGACTCTGCTTGCACTAGTTCTGCAGAGACTCCATCATAACTGCCTTGACTCAGAGTTCTGCTTTGAGTTTTTCAGGTGTCTTTGCATCCCAATAAACATGTTTTGTGTGTTTATTGTGTACTGTGGCGTGAAAGATCAATGACGGGGTGCTATCATCCAGCTGAAGAACGCTGTATAACAACCCTCCTCTGAAGTCAGTGTGAAAGTGAGGTCAAATTCAAAGCAAAATAGAGAAAAGTGTTAATACAGTCATCACAACTCCAATGTTCTACTAACCCCATACAAGCCAAAAACATTGTACTTTTTGCTTTTATCAAAAATGTGCACCTACAGTGGTGTACATGTGCTTATAATATACTAATAGACACAGACACATTGTGCTAAAGTGTAACTAAGCTCTCAGAGATTCTTATTGAAGTGTACCAAGCTTTCACTTGTGCTAAACGCTCAACCCACTGGCTGCTTTTATTATATAGTTTGCTTATTTGTATTAAATTCCTACACTAACTTTATAAATTGGTGGCCAAGTTTGCAACTATGCATCAGCTTTTGGTTGTTGAAACTGAACATACAGTTTCCATTTTTGGTCACCTTATATTCTAAGTAATTAAAGGGACAGTTTGAATTTTTTGATATGGGGTTCTATGAGGCACCTATTGATAGTCAGTGTATGAAGCACAGTTGATAGCAGTCAGTGTGCTTCCAGTTTGGAGAAGCAGAGAGGGGCACCAGCATGGAAGCTATGCAATGAACTGCTGTGGACAGAGTCAGCAGCGAAACAGATTGTAGCCAAAAAAATAAAGGTCCATCTAAAAACGTTAATGTCAGTTTAAATTCACACAATATTCAGAATATTTCACCACTTTACCTTTCTGCCAGACAGCCTTTTGTGATGTAAAACTGCTGTTATATATGTCAAATATCACTATTTCCCCTCCAATCAGAATCCATAGACAAAATCAGTAATTTTAACTTTTTGTTCTACCTCTGCTACACTACTATGGAGTTGTCAGCTTAGTAATAAAATTGTGACATAAAAGAATGAGCTTTATTACAGTCACTGGGGTTCTGTAGGATATGCTACTTTGAGTTAGTGAACTTCATGTGACACTTATCGAGGTGTGTGTCCTGCTGTATAATTTTCCGATGAGCTCAAAGATGCCAGGATACTCTGCCTCCCAAGACTTCACAAATTTCCTTTGTTGGTTTTCATTCAAGTTCATCTGGTTGTTTGTCAGTTGAATCAATTTTGCACACTCATTTGTTAGTCGCGATTTTCAGCCCACAATCCCACTGCAAGAGGGATCTGGTTCTGGTTCCAGTTCCAACTTAAATGTAAATATTTAAATATCACTTATACCACAAATATTAAGAAATTATTTATTTTGTGGTGCATATTTTGCTATTTCTTGATTTTTATGTTAAAAAGTGGTTGCCAGTGATGACAACCAGGGGCCATGGTAGGCAGTTTCTCAAATGGTTGCCAATGACAACCTGGCAACGATTACTGTTGAGCCATTTCTTATTCAATACAATTAATAGTTCAAATAAAGTAAACAGGGTGATTTACTGCCACTAAGGTCGCACAATCAGACCTTAGTTTACATTGATTTGCCTTTCACTTTACCAGGTGACAGCCGTATTTTTCCTCCCTGCAAAAGCTAGCTTGCCGCCAATGACCAATAATAAAAACCAATGTCTTGAAATATACTGCTAAGAAAACACTCCTGTTAAACTGTCATACAATGTGGTGCTGCTGCAACTAAAATCTCATTCTAATATGTTGTTCTCAAATGCATTTTGAGAATAATAGCTATAAAATAAATGACATCATGGCAGATATTTTCTTTAGTATTGCTCTCCGTGTTTATTGTAGGGGGTGACTTCATGACACACAAAGTAATTTACAAGTGCTGCATTTATGACACGTCAAACGTCCCATAAATATCATGTGCACTGGGAATTCCATACAAGTGGAACCTGTGAATTGTGTGGCCTCCATGCAGTATCTTCAAAAAGGGACGCATTAACAAATTCAACAAATTCCAGCGTCTGATTTTAGATAGTGTGCTGGCATTACGGAAGCAAAATAGGAATGACGGGTAACACAAAAGCATTGGCATCTAGTGTGAAATATAATATATGCCATGGGCAGCGATTTTGTCTTAATAATTAATAACAGTGGCCTTTGGAGGGTAAGGGACATTGACTTTAAATAAAATTGGAGGGTGCATCTCCACTTCTGTACTGCACAAAAATGAAGCCAGCGTATCCTGGATACAGGTGCTGTTATCTTGTGCTGATGACATCATTTGGAGCCAGAGTCTTCAAACCAGTCTGAGCCACAATATCGAGTTCCCATTCACACAGCTGAACATACAACAGTGTGAAAAAAACTACCTAAAATGACAGAAACCATGTTAGAGAAAATTTTATTTGACATGTACTTCCCTTGTCCTATCTACTAAATTGGAGGGAGTGTGATTTATGATCTATACTGCAGCCAGCCACCAGGGGGCGACCAAGATGTTTTGGCTTCACTTTTGGTGAGCTGTCATGAAGTCGGTCTTCATGTATGTCAATGGTAAGGAGCTCCTGGACCTCGGTGTCTCCCTGATTTGCAGTTACTGGTCTTCTTTTCTGAGTTAACTATTAACTGCTGCTTTTTAAATTGACCAGTGGTGGGTCACACACATAATATGTCATCAAACTGTCCCGTCTTGCCATCTCACCCTTTTTACCCAGATTCCAATTTGACTCTGATACCACCTGGCAAAACAACAATGTTCCCGATTCCATGTTTTATACAGAATAGTGAGGTGGAATAATGGTGCAGCATTCCTGCTTTGAACAGGCTGTATAAAAAGGGCTACAGTCAGTGAAGATCCTGGATGGAGGCATAAAATGTGTAATTTAAACCATGTTATAGTATGAGTAGTGACAGCAAGGGCTAGTGTGCTATAATGCATTTAAATGACCAGTGTATAGGGTTTAGCTGTATCTTGCGGTGAGCTTGCAGATTGCAATGACCTTGTCTCACACCCACCTTCCAAGTGATTAGTGCAAAGTGTGGTGGCTGCAAAACTTGTGCAAAATGTGAAAGGCCATATCTAGAGCCAGTGTTTGGTTTGTCTGTTCTGGGCTCACGGACTACGTGGAAGAGGACCCACATACTCCCTAGATATAAATAGTTCATTCCAAAGAAACAAAAACACAATGATTACTATTTTCAGGTGGCTATACAATAATGAAAACATATTCATTCATATTAAATTGCATTTCTGCCGTATTCTGCTAATAAATCCCCGTAAATCTTACACACTGGACACTAAAGTAAGAACACAAGTGAGCTATAAATGTTAAGCTTTGTCTGTGTGTGTGTTTGTGTTTGTGTTAAGAGAAAGCATGTTCATGTGTGTACAGTAAATGTGTCTCAATGTAGCTTTGTGTTTCTGACTTTGGAAAAAGGAACTAAATTGGAGCAATCTAGACACCGAGGTCTATGCTTTAGTAGGCGAGGCAGATAAAAAATATATATTTTGTCAGTAACATCCTTGCCTAAATCTCCTGGTGTTCCATTACCTGGTGATAGAAATCCTAGTGGGGAACTACAGCCAACTTGAATGCCCCCCCTCATACAACAAAGCATCTTGGACTGGAGAAATACTGCTGGAAACCTTTGAGGTTGGATTGAATGAATGAAAAAAAGAGAAAATGTCACCAATTCCATCTTCGAAGATTTCAGATAGAGAGTCTGACAATGAAAGTACATCAAAGGGAAATGCAGACCCCACAGTCTTCAAAAGGCACCGTGAGCAGCACATTCAGGGTTATTAAATAGTTGAATATTGACAGGGTTTTTCCTATTTGAGGTGAACTGCACCTCAGCTATCTCCACAGATCCAACGGGACCAGAGAGATGGCAAGCACCGCCGAGCACTCTCTCCACCTCCCAGCCATTCACCGCCGCCTTAATTGACAGGCAAAACCCTACAACGGCTCTTCCCCCCCCCCCTCTCACCTCCTTGCCGCTAACTTTGCCCACTGGACCGAGCTGTTGCTGAGCCAATCTGGGGAGGTTTTGTTTGCTGAACTCCGATACGTCCTTCAGCACTTTGGCCCCATTCATCTCACCAAACAATCCCCCTAAGAATTTAACTGGTGGGCAAACACACAGCACATGGGTAATGACGGGGGCACCTTGGCTGTCTGTGTGAATATTTACCCTGTCATCAAAGGAGGGGCATGCATATAAATCTATGCCTGCACTACCAAGTTCAGGTTCAGGCTTTGGGAGTGCAGGAGGCGAAGCGAGAAAGACAGCAAGTGAATAGTCCTCAGATCTAACAGTCTACGAAACGTGATAGAGCCTTAAACCTATGGAATATGATAGAAAATTAGCTTGCTTTGTAACTCTGCAGGCACGCAGAGGTTGTTTAAAATGTCAGATCCATGAATAAATACATTTGAAAATAAAATGGCACCCTCCCACGCGTCAGGGCTATTCAACAAGAGATGTGTGGAAATGCTGTAGTGCCTCCAAAGCACCCAGGACTTCTCTCCTTTTTTTCAGATTATAAAGGTTTTGTGCCCTCCTCCTGCAATGAAATTGAAACAAAGTTTGATTCTGAGTTTTGTGAAAAGTTGCGACCTTTTCCCACAATGTTCTATTCTGTTGTTTAACACCTGATAAACCATCCCTATTCCATTGTTCAACACCTGATAAACTCAATTCGTAAGGGCCAGGAAACAATTCTGCCTAAGGAGAGAAGCAAGAAAATAGCTGCAATCAGCCACTAGATTGCAATGTTTTGTCTGCGATTTGGAAGAGTGGAGAGATTCTATCAGGCTAGTTCTTGAGGCTGATATGCTACTGGTAATACGTTCAGCCCTGGGATGAATAGACATTTTATTGAAACTTTTATATATAGCACTCAGGAGCTAGCATGGTCTGTTGGAGACAAACAAAGCATGCTCCTCAATTTTTTTCCATGTGTAAAAAATTCCATCTCTGCCCATGTTATTCTTTTTTTCTTCCTGTTTCCCCTCAACCTTCAACAGATTTTAGCCTGGTTGCACTTTATTTTACAGCACCATAATAAAACCTAACAAGCCGTATCGAAATAGACAAAACTAGAAATAATCTGTCCTTTTTTAGACAGTATTTGGCCCTTTATTAGACCCTTACTAGACTGGACACATTAGAACAGAACTGTACTGTAAACTAAATTGAAATCACATAACTGTCTCTTCCCCAAAGTGATTTCATTTTAGTTTACAGCACAGTTCTGCTGTAATGTGTCTCTAATTACCATCTAATAAAGTGTAATGAATGGTCTAAAAATGTGTTTTTTTCCTAATTTCATACAACTACAGCTTGTTACAGCTTATTAATGTACTGTAAAATAAAGTGTGACCTTTTGCTTAATCATTACTTGTAGTTTCATGTTTGAGAGAAAACGAATAATTTAATGCAATTAATGGATACAAAATCATGTTTAACAGGAAAATATAAAATAAATAAGGAAAACAGAACAAATTAAAGTTCAGGTGTGTGGATTTTGTTTTTATTTATCACACTTATCCCATTCCCCAGGGATGACCTGAATCTTTAATGCATAAAACAAAATGGCTGCCATCCGTCACCACAGATGCAAGCTGCTGCACCAAGAGGAGAGAAATGGCACAGATCCTCCTCTCTTTGCACTGTACACCAGAGACCGTTTCTCCCTCAAGATCCTCTGCTGCTGCTTTGCTCTCCACAGGAGCGGCGGTGATGGTGTTGCGTGTGTGAGCGTGTGTGAGTGAGCGTTGGGGTGGAGGGGGTCTTTCTCTACCATCATCTCTCAAAGCTAGCGAGCGTGCAGCCCTCTCAGATCAACAAAGCCCTAGTCACACATTACTGTACACGTCGATTCAACTGCAAAAACAGACTCCTGAAAACCTGTCAGAGACCCCGAAGATACGAGTAGGCTAACATTAAAAAAGGATGACCTTATTATAAGTAGGAACGACGGTTATATTTTTTCTGGCATGTAGACAGAGAAAAAGGTGATAATGGCAGGGTGATATGTTTTATTTATTCATTTTGCTGATGTCTATTTATTATTCAATAGCTCAGTGTGTTAGCTTCAAATGACATCCTAGGACTACAAGAGGGAAAATGTAAATGCACGTCTACTTAGTGAGGAAAGGTGTAAGGAAGATGGAATTCATGTGCTAATATTGTGAGATCACGCTGTGATATAAATAAACATATTGCATAATTACTAAATTTAGAGGTAGGTAGCTATTAATAATAACATTATCATGTCATTAATAAATGGTAAGTTGATAATTAATTAATCATTAGTTAATAGTTATTTAACTGTTAGGGCTGCAACAAGGAGTTTTTCACTGTTTTTAAAACAGTGTCAATTTAATAACGATGCCTCTATATGACCCACATAAGTTAATGAGATCATTCTCAAAAAGATTGGCTGTGTCTATATACTTTTTCTAAAGGACTACCACCAGGTTATATTCTCCTTAGATTGTTAGCCTGTTAAAGAGAAGCCAGAGGAGATTTTTATTTGGATCATTTTAATTTTGACACTATATTTTGTGGTTATTATGGAAAAACGCATTTGGAATCGCTTTTGTCCACAGGGACTTCCGAAATCAATACTGTTAACAAACATTCGAATGACGTTTATATATGGCTTATAAAACATTTATTAAGTGATTGTAAAACTTTGTAAAAATCAATTGCAACTTTACAATAAGCATTCAGATAATGTTTATAGGTGACACATTCACACTACCAACTCTCAAAGACGGCAGCTTGATCAGTAGCCCTGTACGCCAAACTATGTCGCTGTATATAGCATCAGTTTTGCAGTGCAGGGCTCTGCAGTCAAGTTAGTGATAATAAATATGCACCGTTGAGATGGAATTTCAAAATAAAAGCACAAAAACTACTTAGGTAGGTAGAGGAAAAGATCATTATAAAAAATATATGCAAAAATAATTTATCAGTCCATATTGCAGTGATCCTTCAAATGTAGTTATCTAACACTTAGAGATGGAGGCAGGATATTTTACAGTTTACAAAAAACTTAATCGTCCAAAATTATATCAGGGCACTGAATCAGTAACCTTTCACTGGTATTATTAATAATTATTATTTAAAACACAAATAGAAGAAAAAGTATTATCTACACATTAAAGGTATAATATGCAACATTTTTATAGATAGACTAATATATAAATAATCCCTTTTGATCCTCACTTATGAGTGATTTGAAGTGTGTGGTGGTGTCTGTATCTGCAGAGAACCCGCCCTCTGCCTGTATTTCCTTATTTTTCTTTTATTATTTTGCTGTGTTCAGGATGTTTTACTAACCTAAAACATCCTGCCATCTTGGTGGTGCATTTACAAATAGCTTGGGCAAACCCTATTGATTCTACCTTTAACTATCAATTTACCATTTATCAAAGGTGGCTATTATAAGATGTTACTAATTTAACTGAAACAAACAAAGAATTTTAAAGGAATTTTTTTAAGGAATAATAATCGTATTAAAAAGAGTGTGTGCAAATCACAGTGAAACGTTCCCATTTTCTTATCTGAATGATAGAAACACCTGTGATCACTCTCCAACAGTCCAACTATAGTGATTAAATCAGTTAATAAATCATGTTTTATTAAAGAAATTACCATTTATAATACTGTAATTCAAATATTTTATCCTGTGACCTCTGAAATTAGTTCTGGCATACAGAATATTAATCAAATTTATTATTAAAGATATTTGATTTCATCTTTTTTTGCATTCACCTTACATTGTGGTGTTATTAATTTGGAAATAATCAGAAATTATGTGACCATCCTGACTACTTGTCAACAGCAGCTACCATCAGTATTGAATCACCAGCCCATACTTTGTGATCACACACCTTGGACCATTTTTTTACACTGGTTGCTGCTCCTGTCTTGCTAAAATCACCATGACATTATTGAACTTCCTTATCCATTATCACAATTAGCTGTTAATAAAACCACAGAGCAGAATTTATAGATAAAATAATCATTTTGATACTCACACAAACCTGCTGAGGTGTGTAGTCAGTCACACATCTCTGTCCCTCTCCTTCTCTCTCGCTCTCTCTCGCGCACACACACACACACACACACACACACACACACACACACACACACACACACACAGACAAAGCCCTTTGTACCGTCTTCTACACCAGCACTCCTCCAGGGGCCAATACCGTGCTCCAAAGCCCTTTAGAGGGGCAGCAAGCCGGAAAATGACCCCATGCTGTCCCCGCTCGCCTCAGCCCCGCCTGGTTACGCCCGTTTCCCAGGGACCCGCTGAGGGTCCAATACCCCTAGGCCTCCCTCTCACGCCACACTACCTCCCAGGGCCAAACGTTAACGGGGGCTCCTCGCCGCGGACAATGGGCGCCGGGAAACGTGGGAAAGAAATGTCACAGGGCTCTCTGACAACCAAGTTTCGACCCCCTGACCTCTGGGGCTGGTCCCACTGGGCCTCTTTATGTAAACACAGGGTGTCCAAACAAAAGCAAACCCTGTGTTAATCAGATTCATAACCCATGTGAGGAGATGTATAGAAGAAGCAAAGGTGTGGAAGCTTTAAGTTTGGACTCATTAGACTGAAGAACCTATTAATTTTTTCTTTCATTTCTATATATTTCCATGCCAAAAACCACTACAATAAATAATCATTTGGCACAATTATTCCAGTTTATTCCTTAAGTAAATATAAATTCATGTAGTTGACCAATAATGGCCCAAATACTCTGCAGTCTTTAATGGAGTCATTATTAGGACCAAGGACAAAGACTGGACAAGCGTCTGCTGTTTGAACTCCCCATCGCCTTGTAAACAGTCCTGGTCATTTAACCCCTGACCTCCCCGCAGTGTCTCCTCTCAATCCGTCCACTGCCTCTCTCCATATGGGAGATGCAGGTCAAATAAGGATATGGTCAGCCACGCCACAGCCAGAAACCCCCCCACCAGGGGCCAAGGGGAGGGTGCAGCCCTGGGTGGACACAGGCAGGGTGAGTCCGGAGCAGTGGCAGGGGGGCAATTTGTCAAGGAGCAGGGGGTTAACAAGGGAATGATTGGCACTAAGTAACACTCGACTTAACCCAAGACCCTGTGGCTATGAGTTTTTTTTTTTGGCTGGGATTAATGTGTGATTGGTGAGAGTCATGTTTGGTTATGTGCTCTCACTATTTTAGCATTTGTTTTGAGAAGCTATTTTCTTTCCGTATTAGGATGTAACAATATATCAAAATATTGCAATTTAAAAAAGTCTCAGTAACATACTGGACAGTGACTACCATGCTATTACATGGTTTATTATTTTATTTTTAAATTTTTATTTTATAAATGGATTGCTACTGACTGATGCATTGTTTTTGTTTTCCTAGTGCACAAACATATTATAATTCATGCTTATGTCATGGCTAACTACTTCTATTTTATTTTATTTATATTTCCTAAAAATCTATTTTAGTCGAAAAAATGTACACACATTTTATTATACATTACATTGTACATACGTAAGTCTTTTTAATGACGTGGACCACCACTTGAGCTCCCAGTAAAACTAGGCCTTGTGTCAGTGTTCTTCTTCATGGGTCACATAATTATAATGACAGGCAGTGAGGCAGCTGGTCATCCTATTGACAAACAAAGGGCCTAATCTGTTTGTTCAGGGCCCTTGACAAGGTCCTATTGATGACCTCATTGGTACAAGAGCACAAGTGTGGGTCAGACCACTGTGGTCACAGGAGGTCAGAGTTCGTGAACCAGACATCACGACCTCACTCCCTGGAGACTCCTGCTGATAGACTCCTGCGCTTGCTAGTGGACATCATTAAGGGCCTTAGCTGGACAAGTGAAGGATTAATGACCCTTGACGTGATGAGCTGCTTACCTTGCAGTCAAAGTTACGACCAAAAAAAAAAAAAAACAGGCAATAATAATAGCAAATAATCAGAGGGGTATAGCCATAAATGGATGACATTCACATGTGTTAAAGTGTCACACCGGTCGCCCATGTCTATTGCCAAGTCTACTGTCAATGTCAGCAGGAGCGATCATTGACCTTGTTATGCTGTGATGTTACAATATAGGCCAATACACTGAGTTTTAATGCAGAGGAAGAATAAGACCACATTGTGGTGATTGAATTCCCAGTCCCTAACACCTGCACAGATAAAGCGCCACGATAGAGAGCATTTTAGTTTGAAAGGGGACAAAAATATGCATGGCAAGTCATTAACAATGCAGAACTGTGAGTGGAAAATGATAATTAACTCTAGATGGAGGTCTTTAGAGGAACAAGTCTTTGAGGATTGCATTTTCCAGTGTTGATCTCAAGGTTAACTATTCTGCATGGAAATAAGGGGCCAGAGGTGCAGCATTTCCTGACCACAGGCTACATCCAGAATTAGCATGTTAATATGTGTTTTGTATCCATATGAGCATTTGCATGGTAGTTTTCATATGAATTAGCATTGGCTCGGTTGGGTTCTATTATCCATCTAAAAACATCCCAACTTCTTGCGTAACAGCTTACTCACTGCCCTTCACCACCCTTATCTCACCATCCTCATATTTCTCCATGGTCTTCGTTCTCATCACCACCATCAGCACCACCACGACCACCATGACCGTGTGCAAACCCCAAACTTACACGTCTGTGCTGTTTATATGAGTACAGATGAGATGCTGCATTGTCCCACATCTCCTTGTAACCCCCATGATCATAAATCTGCCTGCATGGCCCATGATCGTTTATGAGCACTTTACATGAAGATCACTCTCACAAACAACGCCCTTCAGCCAGTAATGAAAGCCAAGCGTCAAAGTTGAAGATCAATGTCAGGTTACGAGATTCGTGACAGGGCCTGCTTGCATGTATGTGACCCCACATATGTAAAGAAGATCTCCAAGACGGGATGTGGATGAAGAACAATGTGAGAAACAGTTTAATCCATTATGACAGATGACATTTTGCTCTATATGATACTCAAATAATTATTCACCTAACTTTAAATGACCTTTGGGGCTGTAAACTAATTAGTTCATAAAACCGCCATAACAACACTGAGAGATATAGAGTTCAACAGTGATGTTGTGGATGTGAAAATCCAATTCATATTCTGAATATAAGAGTTAAATTATAGTTGTAATGTGGTAACTATCCAAGGTAGACTGACCCATGTCTACTGACCCAGCTATGAGATTATGAAACAATGGCATACATTCCTGCAGAAGCCACAAGTCTGTATGATATCAACCTTGTTTTAAAGAAAAAAAACATTTTATTCATGATTTCGTGGATAAGTACTACACTACCCACAATTCTACAATGTAAAAAGCGACGTCTCTGATTGCAGGCTGCTGTGACCATGGAAATGTTTACTGTTCCACTAGCAGACTAGTTAGGTAGCTAACTTTAGCTAACATGAGTCATGGTAATACTATTGTTATACCACAGTGAATATAATTTATATACACCCACAAAGCAAACTACAATATATTACAGCAAAGTTCTGAACAGTATAAACACTCTATTAATGATAAAGGTTAGATTTAAGAAGAAGTTGTATCATTTGCAGTGGTTTATGGGATGAGTAGTTCCTTTACTCTTATAATAATTGTGTCAACACTCTTGTACCTTTGCCTTTTTTTGTTTTGTTTTTCTTTTCCTCTGATGCTTTTCTTGCTTTGCTCAAATGTTTTATCGTCACGATTCATCTCATAGTTGGTTGGCTTGGTTACAGCCTTAGAAGGCTTTATATATGGATTTTTTGAAATGTTAGTGGAGTAAATGAATGGGAAATTCACTTCAGGAACTGGAGTCATTGAAAAAGTGGACGGTCACTGTTTTTCTTAAATTTTCTTACTTCAAGGTCTTTTTAGCTTTTTTCAGACAACAGAGCACTGATGAGGACCGTGAGATAGGGCTGGATGATCAAATATCATGATATTTTTGACTAAATACTTCAATATGTCTTTCGATAATGTAACAATATTATAGGGATGACTATTGGTGCTTTCACAAAATATGTAAACAGTGAAAGTTTTGTTAAATAATCACCAGTAATGTGGATACAGTAACAAAGTGGATAAAGGCAAATGATAGAACAGTCTGGTAAGTTCAGAAAATTAAATTTACTAGGGACAAGACAATATCAGTCTCATACTGGATCATGAGGACATCTACCACAATATCATTTTATTTTATTATTTTTTAATTTTATTTTATGAATGGACTGCTGTAGACTGCTGCAACATTCATTGCCAAAGACAGTTAAACTTTTTACTTTTTTTACTTTTTGCACATGCTCGGATCTTGGCTGGCTTCTTTTATTAAAGCGGAAACACTTTTTTTTTAATGTTGCCTTAAACATGGTATAGTGGACATTTTAACATACCTTGAGTTTCTGGTATCATTACATTCCTAATATTTACTACACAGCAGTCTTTCAAACCAGGAAAAGACAACACTTACGCTATCCTAAATCTAAGACGATATCTAGTGTCATATCACACCATTGATTTCATATCGATATATTGCCCAGCCCTACTGTGAAATGTGGTTGAAATCACCAGAAAGGATTTGCAAGTGGACCTTGAGTTAAGATTATTTCATCAAACATAGCCATAGTCACAACTGGTATAGAAAACTTTTATTTAGAAATGAAGCTCTAAATTGGCCAAAAACAACACATTTGAGACAATACTGCATTTTGCATATATTCCAAACAAATCACACACATTTGGTACTATTTTTCAAAATAATTATATTGTGATTTGAAGTAAAAAATGCCATCACAAGCTTCAAAATCTATTAATCTGGAGAAAAAAAATGTGTCCATCTTTTTAAAGCCACAGGCCACATGAAATAAACTGAATCCCCAGCCTGTAGCTGAGGTTAAGGGTTAAATGATTGAGGTCAGAGAGTCTTGAACCTCTGTCTGGGGACCTCTCAGATCAATGAAAGGGTGTGTACTCATAATGGGGGATTGATTGGAGGCAGGACAAGTGTCAGAAGGGTTGATTGTTCTCTGGTCAGTCTAAGCGACAGTAATTTTGCTCTCCTTTCTAACACAAATAACGTGTAAATAAATTTGTTATTATAAAAGCATATGGATGAGATATTTTTTATTCTAAAAGACATGTTCACATAAGAGGTCATTTTAAATCAAGAAGTCGAAGGACAGTCCTCAAAAATGAAACCTCCAAATTAAATGTCAAAACATTTTGTGTCTAATTGCTGTCATATGTCACATATAACTTTAACAAAGGTGGTTATTATTATAACCAAGGACCCCTAACTTCTACAAGGTAAGAATTTTAACCCAAAGCATGATCACAATCACAATCTAACCAAACTTTACCCACAGTGTTGTCACATCATAAAATGGATTTGTAACTAAGACACAAACAAGCAAGGCACAAAAAAATGATGTTATCCTGCCAGAAGGGACATCAGATTGAAACAAACAACAAAAAACAAGTGTAATGTGTCATTCTAGACAACTGGATATTCTGGTTTTGAATACCAAAAGACAAGTTCATGTACAAACAAATCAAACAACACATACACAAACGTATTTTGTGATCTGACACTTCTACCGACAGGATGACATCATTTGTCTTCAAAAATGGTTACAAATCAATTTTATAATGTGATGACACTTTGTGTAAGGTTTGGTCAGGTTTAGGCACAAAAACAACTGAGGTGAGGTTTACGAAAAGATCATGGTTTTGGTTACCACTTAGATTTTAGTTTTAGTTAGACCTTTGTTGTCATGGTTACAGTAACAACTATTACTAGTGGTCTCCTTTGTTAAAGCCATATTATGTAATATTTCTCTTCATGCACTTTATCCTAAATTCCAATCATAGTCAAACAGAGGAATTAGTCATTTATTTAAGGTAATGGTGCGATTCCTGCCAGCTGGTAGTTGCTATAAATTGATGACGCATTGCTTTTCAAGCTGCAAGCAGTCAGTGATCTGTTAAATTTTAAACAATGGGACCAATGGGAGCATCCCCCTGCCCCAACATAACCACACCAGCATAGTTTTGATGGTATGAACTTAACATCAAATTATGTAAGTGGAGCAGCTGAGTGTGGTGCTTTACTCCTGAAAATGAGCAAATTTAATGCTTGATCTGCATTTATAACTCTGTTTCTTGCCTGTATTGAAGGTTTGCCTATGACTTATGATAAAGCTCTATCATGCCAGGAAGTGGACAAAATGCATTATCAATGATAATGCAGAACGTGTGAAATTAATTGTGTGAAAATGATTTCCATAGGGGTAAATTTTACCTGCTTGCTGTTAGAGGTATAAATGCCCATTTTTAAAAATCTGGCTTCATCTAAACAATTTCTAATAATAGGGGGTGCTATATTGCACGCTTCTAGAAAAAGTCAAAGACTGGGGGAGGAGAATATTTTATTGAGGCACAGGTACAAACAATCAAAAAACAGCCGCAGGTAAATTTTAGCTGGTGGCAGATCTATTGTAAGACATTACCTTGTCTATGGACATGATTAGTACCTCAGTCATGTCAGATGGCAATGGTGGTATTGAACAACAAAGATGACATCTCCCATGATCCCATTATTTTACAATCTCATCAAACTACATCTTTTGTAATTCCTGCAATGTGCATTAAACAATAATGACAGAACTTACATATTGTACAAGTGCAAGTCTGATGTTTTGTTGACCCATTCATCCACCCTGGACTTTGTCACTCTAAAATAATGTTTCTTGACTTCCTCCTTTGCTCCCACCACAGGCTTTACCACTTCAACGTACATAAATGTCATTTTAGCGCCCATGCTGAGACTGTTTCTGTCACTTTACTTGATAGGACAGATTAGAAAACTACAGAAGAAAAACATCTTAACATTTATTATGCCAATGCCTGTTCAACTTCTCCTGCCTCCTTCAAACCTCGACTGCCTGGTGACGACCTGATGCTGCGACCAGACTCAGCCCAGGCTGTGCCCAGGCAGGTACCAGCTCAGATCAGCTGGCCTGGGCCACAGATTAAAACACGTCTCCCTTTTGCCCACTTTCATCTACAGCCAACTGTCCAGCCAAGCATACCCTACGCCTCCTCACCCCTGCCTCCTCTTATCCTCTTCCTCCTCCTCCTCCTGCCTCTGCCTCTTTCTCTCTCATGCAGGGGAAGAGTGGCATGCAGGGACAAACCTGAGACCTTAAAAAAAGAAAGAGAAGAAGAAGAAGAAAACAGGAGGGGAAGGACATTGAGGGGTGGGGATGGTGAGGAAGAAAGGAGGCGAGGAGAAAAAGAGAAACGCACATTGTACTTTTCAAATGGATGGGAAATGATTCGCTGGGATTTGCTGACAATTATACGGTGGGGTTTAATCAATTCGGACCATTCACAGCGTGGAGAGGGCTGATCCCCCAGTACAAAGGAACAGACCGTGGGAGGGCGGTACCTGAGAAAGCGCCGGCCTGGTGTAAGTAACATGAGGCAACACTCCCCTCCCCACACATTGCACCGCAGCATATGGCCCCTCTCTGAACTTATTAGCTGGCGGATTAAGGCCAATCGCAGAGACCCAATGGCCTGTGGCTGCCTCCGTCGCACCCTCCCTCGCCCCCTCTTCACCCCCAGGAATGAGGCTGACTGACAAGGGGCATTGTGTTGGGCACCTAGATCGCCACACCCCTCACTTACCCTGTCATGCAGTGCAGTTTGATGAGGTTATTTGGCGGAGAGAACAGGATCTGACCATTAACCTTACAGCCACTGTACCTACGCTTAGAAATTACCACCTCGCGTTCGATCAGAACAGCTACCTTCAAACATGTCTACATCATAATAATTCATAAGATAATTTTACCCTTTTCCCTTGACCACTATGGTAATACTACCTGCAAATTAACAAGCTGCTCGGGTATGGAGTGGATTAAAAGCACCTGAATGTGAACACACAGATTAGCCCCGTAGATATGAAGTCTAATTAGCATCTCATTGCAACTCGACATGCGAGCTCAACATGAGTGCAGACACGCTGAGAGAAAAGGCTCCATTGGCCAGGGGTTGATTATAGGTCCATTATGCACACAGTACTTAGTGATGGGCTGAGAGTAGGAATTAAGAGCTTGATGGCTACTGCGAGGGGACCTGGGCTGAAGTACAGGGTGTTAGCAGTCAACAGGGTCTCAGGTCTACAGGAGGCCAAGACTGGGGGAGGCTATACAGTAGACTCTGGCCTTCCTGAGTATTCATGGAGAGAGATTTGACAAGAGAGGAGCCCCCTATTTAAGCCCTCATTTGATCTGGCGAGCGGCAGGTGATCCTCTGCCTCTTTTTGTGTCAGACCGCAGGGGTTTGTCGACCCCTCGTGACCTGTCTTACCTGGCGCCCGTCAGGACACCTCATTTAGAGAGGAAGAAGAGAGGCTAATTCAGTCCTTGGTATCCACCCATCACGAGCTCCACCTGGCCACAGGGTTGTGGGGTCAGCTCCACACTGAGACAGCAGGGGTGCTCCAGGCCTGCTCTGCTAATCCCCTCATATACTGGGAGGTGCTGGAGGACCCAAAGGCCAGAAGCGGAGCAGAGAAGCCATCTTCCTGGTTCTTTTAGAGCGGATTAGAGGACCAGCAGGGGATGGTCTTCAGGAGCGAGGCCCCACGCTTGGAGATCATGAAGGCATTTCTGAGGAGAGCAGAGGACGGCTCAGCTTTGGTCCCTCCTGAGACCACCTGTGACCTATGACTTCACAGAGATAGCACCCATCCATAACATACGGGGAAAAGCGCAGCAACACTGAGTTTATTGGAGGTACAGAACTGACAACCGCCTCATCCATGTTTCATGGTTCCCTCCCAGAGGTGTGCAGAAGTATACACATTCTTTACCCAAGCAGGTACAGATACTTGTTTAAAAACTCTGGTAAAAGTAGAAGTACTGATTCAACCTCTTTATTCAAGTAAAAGTGGAAAAGTATAGACTCTGAAATGTACTCAAAGTATAAAAATATAAAAAGGATTCCTCTGAAGACTGGCTGTTTCTGTGCAAAAGTAACTGAACCTCACATTTTCTCCTCAGTCTCCCTTGCTTGTCATTTTTGACTTGTTACATGTTTTTGTTGTTTTCATCTTGTTACATATTTTACATCGTTTTCATCTTGTTATGTACTTTTCAAAGTTTTCGTCTTGTTACATCTTTGACATCTTTTTTCGTTGTTCTTGTCATCATTCCTTTTTTCCATTGTTTTTGTCTTGTTACATCTTCTAATTATTTTTTGCCGTTCGATCTTTTCCGTCTTGTTCCATCTTTTGTTATTCTCATCTTGTCATGTTTTATGATGTTTTCAACTTGCTACGTCTTAAATGACATTTTTGTCTTTTTGTTTCTTTTACATTATTTTTGTCTTGTTAGGTCTTTTATGTAATTTTTGTCTTGTTACATCTTTTATGTCACTTTTGTCTAATCACGTGTCCATGCACAGACAGAAACACAAAGGCATCATCTTTCTAATGTGCTATTGTCTCATCCATTTAGGTTGAAATCAGTCTTGATAAGCAAAGAGATGCAAAAATAAATAAATAAACAAAACAGACAAAAGAAAATAATATAAATATAATTTCCCTCAAATGCATTAAAACTAATGTAATGAGCTTGTTTTGAAAACGTAAGGAGTAGAAAGTACAGATATTTGTGTTAAAATGTAGGGAGTAAAGGTAAAAAAAGTTGTCAGCAAAATACAGATACCTGTAAAATATTACTTAGGTACAGTGAGAAATGTGTACTTCCCATCTCTGCGCTCCCTCCAAGTGAGTGCTTGTTTGTTTGTTTGCTTTCAAGAAGTTCTCGTTAGGCGAGAGCCGAGCAGTTGATCTTTAATGAGAGGGGAAATCCTCTCCCCCTTCTCTCTGCAGGATGGTTCACCATACCTTATCTTGAACCCCCCTTTGCTAGCTTTCATGTGTGTCTCGTCATTGTGGGGTGAGTGACTGCTCCTCAGAGGGACTGCGTCTTTGAGAACCAATGATTAATGCTCTTTGAGGATGGGGAGGGGAGGGGGGCACTGCACCTCAGCTTCTTTACATACAAAGCAAAAGACCCCACTTTTTCCTACACAAACAGTGATGCCACAGAGGAAGTGACAGTAAGAGAAACACACAGGCTGCTGGTACTTCATAGACAGAGATGGGCGTCCTAACAGTCGAATCTTTTTCCCCCAGATCTTCGGATTCCCCGACCTCTCCCCCAATCAACACTTCTGTGCTTTGTGTCACACCATTTCTGACACGCTCTCACCTCTGACAACACCCCAGAAACCCAAACTCCCTCATCAAAAGCTTTTCTCACAACAAAATTAGCCACAGTATGGGTGCAAAAAACTACTTTAAGAGTGAATATATTCAGTGCTAAACAAATATGGCCATATAGAGGAATATAGATGTTCAAAATACAAACCATGTAGTTCTGGAGGGATGACATATTTTTATAGGCAAACCCATGAGTTAACATCGCTCTGGTTCACTACACAAAATGCAATAGATTTCGGATTACAGCAGAAAATAACATCTTCATTGAACAAAAGTTTCTGATACTGAAATGTGGTTCAGCAAGATAATGAACCAGTGAACACTGCTTTTATAATTTTTGAAGCATATTCACAATCACCAGCAGTAAAAAGCCAATGTTAGGCTATAAACAAACTACATCAAGGCTGCATGAGTAAATGGCACCTCCACTAAGTGACCAAGTGTTCAGCGCCTCACACTGACAAGTAATTTTAGCTGGCTGACCTGCAACTAGGGCAGCCCCTGACTTAAGTTTTTCATAGCTGACTAGGAGTCGTTGGTTCAAACCATTAGTCTTGACTAGACGTTGCATATTGATGATATTGATTTAATTATTTAAATATTTATTCTGGAAGCGCAAAGCGAGCCAACTGTCAAACTATTAATTCATTTTACTACGATATAAGGTCACACAAACTATTCTGTAGAAAACATGGTAATAACTAACTACTAGCTTCACAAATACTCACAGCCTTATTGATAGGTGATGTACATATTAACTTGCTAAGTTACAAACTCGCTCCTCATCCACTTCACACCTCCTGTCCCTGCCTGAACCTGTATTGTCTTCATGGTTCTTGGAGTCAGAGTCCTGGTTGGAGTCTCAAACCACCTTGGTACTGTACTCCCTATATTCCTCCAACACTGGCCTTCATCAGGTCTCAGCGGCTGTTTCCCAGTCTTAGACCAACTAACTAATACTAGCTACAGTACTGTTGGCAGCATTACACTGTTGACTTCAGTGTTACAGTACAAGAAAGAAAGGTCTGTGCTGCAACAATCCCAGTCCTGACGGCAAGGCTCCCAAATGGAGATCTGCAACTAAAAAATAAATGAAAACGTCATCAAGTAAGACTCTTTACATCGACTAATGTTTTAGTCGAATATTAGGGGGCAGATTAGTCACACATTAGTCACCAACTAACAGACACACGAAACAAACAATTCAACTGCTACACAAACAAACACATGACAGACTTACTTTTCCGCTGTCTAAACACTGTCTCTTGAAAGTTTCTTCTTTGCATAGGAAAAAACTATTTTGACTTGCTCATGTTGAGAGTGCTTTGTTTGGAGATGTCTGTCCAATTTGTTCATTTTTAAGCTCTCATTACTGAGCAGTTCCTTACATAAAGCACACTGAGGCCTCTCCTCTGCTTCTTTTTATTCCGCCTATTGGCGACCAAAGAAAAACGAGTCCTAAGTTTGGGAAACACTGCATTAAACCATTAATACTTTTACATTTACACATAATTGCATTTGGATTATATTTGATTTCTTTCCCTTACTGAATGCCAATAAAAAATCTGAGAGCTTATCAATGATCACCACACTAAATACAAGAGCATTTAGCAGAACTATTAGATAACCATAGTGATAAAACCGAGAATAGCATCAATGCGAGGGCAACTGTTAACATTTCAGATTAGCTCCGTGCTGAACCTCGGGGTTCATTTGGCTGCATTTACTTCCATTATCGACTGAATAAGCAGATCCAGCTGGCAGAGATCCATTTCTCTGCACACACACTGTAACACTCTATCTCTGTCTGAGCCCACTCAAATCACGTTAGCCAGTCAAATCAGGTTAGCTCCTCTTAAGCGTCAAACATACTTTTAATTCAAAGCATCACTTCATCGACAGCAGACTTGTTGGCATGCCAGAGCCTGAGTTGTCAGTGCCTCTGCACTGATCCACATCCACCGGGGTCAGACAGATCAGGATATTGAGCCAGTCTGAGCGTGTGTGTGTGTGTGTGTGAGGGGGGTGTTGGACTATGCAATATTTTAGGGTTGGATGAGAAGAGTTACTGACAATCTGGCAGTCCTTCACGCTGACATGTGTGTTTGATGGTACACACAGCCCGTTGTCGGCCTCCGTGACCCGGTGCTGACACCAAGGGTCGAGTGTGTGACAACGTGCGGCTGTTTGTGCTGCGGAGGACTGCTGTGAGTTGAGGGTGGATTGGTGGGGGCATGAGTGAGGTTGGGGAGGGTTGAAGCTGGGGACAGGGGTGATGTCGAGACTGCCAGTCTTTTTGGTTATTGTAGGGCAATGAAATACACCCACCATCTTGATTCCACGTTGATTTTCAGATTTATTCCACACTCTTAGAAATAAGGGCTGATGTGCCACCCATTTGCTTCTGATGCACTGTTTTTTGAAGAAGGGGTTCTTCAGTGGTTCTTTTTAAGACTATTGAGACTACGATTCACACAATGAGCTTTTTTTTGGAAGAAAGACTTCTTCAAGGATTGTTTCCCTGGGTGGATTCTACATGAAACCTCTAGAACATAAAATGGTTCTCAGTAGAACCTCATGGATGAGTTCCAGATAAAATCCTTGGGGGATTCTAGATAAAACCCTTGGAATATAAAAAGGGATTCTCGGTAGAATCCCTGGGGTGGGCTCTTGTTAGCACCCTTAGAAGGTGGAAGAGTTCTGGATAGATTCCCTAGAGTGGGCTCTGGGTGGAACTACTGCATAATAAAATTGTTCTCTGTAGAACCTTTCAGGGGGTTCTGGGTAGAACCTTTCACAGATGGTTTTAGGTATAACCATTTATGTTTAGTTCTACACAGAACCCCCTGAAAGGGTTCCAGGTGGAATCTTTATAAAAGGTTCAACCACAAACCAAAAATGGTTCTTCTACGGGGCGACAACATGTTTCACTTTTCTCAAAAAGGTAGAAAATGACAAAGCTAGAAACAGAGAGCAACTCTTTTGATAATTCAGCCAACTTTTATCAAAATTCTTCTCCACATGTCACTCATCATGTGCATTTTGTGGTTCTTTTGGTGGTTCATTTCTCACCCACCGCAAATTCATGTAAAAAGCAGTTGTGTAGCCAGAGAGTAACACTGTGTGCTATCTATAATAAATCAGCAGGGTGAATGCAGAACAGCAGCAGTACACAGAAACAGTCTTTCAGAGCTTTTTCACTCTGACGGCTTGGTGTGTAGACATTGTTAGAGTCTGTCTACGAACCGAGCTGGATTTATCAACAGACCCCTGCTCTTATCCCGCTCGCTGCCTGCCAGGTACGGTTAATGTCCATTTCTATAAGCATACAGGTTCCAAAGAGCAAAGAGACATACACGGTGCAAATGAAAGAGAGATTGACTCCCTGTCAAAAGTTGAATTTTCTCTTTTCATGCGCCTGAGGCCACACTTGCCTCATGTAAGACTAAATAAGACTCCCTGACCATATATGAAATAAAGAATCACAGGGCTTATAGGCTGACCTGCAAAGGCTTTAAGTTGCAGGAATAAAAGCACAACTCATGTAACTACATTTACAAATACATTGCACTATGCGCTTTTCTCCTAATGGTTTAGACATTTTACTAATATGTTGCTAATATCTTTCCCCTGCATTGTTTCTTTGATTCTGCAGCGACAATTTGACGCACACCATACACGCAGAACAATTATGCTCTTGAAAATAACCGAGACTGCAGGTCGTTCTGACTCATATACATGCCGCGAGGTGGAGTCAGGTAGTCTGATTGTCTGAGGCTAATAACAGTAGAGTGGGAGGAAGAGGAGCACAGAGGAGACGTTAAAAAGGCTATAAGGCTTACAGTGGGCGTAGGCGGATGTCTAAACGTGTGTGTGTGTGTGTGTTTGCGTGAGGGCACAGTGTAAGTGTAGGCACAGTGTGGTTATACGCTAACCCCATTCTGATAAATGTGTGGGATGTAAGGATCGTTGTGGAGCCCCAGAGCCAATCTGCCCAAGACCCTCACTGTAGCCTGAGGGCCTCCTCAGTGCGTTCCCCTACCTGTCTGTCTCTATTTTTCACTCTGCTGCTATTCAAACACTTCAGGACTGACGGAATAAAAAAGGCTTTTCTTGTCGTTGCCAGTGTGCGAATTTTGTAAATTTTTTGTAGGAAATTCCACAACCAAATTATGCTGAGAATTGGCCATGATTTGAAATATTAAAGGAGCAATATGCAACAATTGTGTGCCAATTGCAGTCCAAATAGCGAATTGGAGCCATAGACGGTAAATTAAGTGCATTATATAGGTTGAAATCCTATTAAATAGAAAGGGTTTTTCTTGTCATTTCTGGTGTGTGAATTTGTAAATTTTTGTAGGAAATTCCACAAGTAAATTATTCTGAAAATTTGCCATGATTTGAAATGTAAAGGAGCAATATGTAACTTTCTTGCATCCAAAAATGAGTACTGCAGTCCAAATAGAGCCATACACAGCATATCAAATAGTTTAATATCCTATTTAATATACGATCTATGTTACTGTTTCCCCCCTCCCCCTCCTACCCAGACACGAGGAAGCTCAGGCAGGATGCAGAAACACTGCAGGAGCGCAAGACAAAGGCAACATTGTCATTTGACAAACGGCAACAAGTCCTACAGTGTAGAGAGATCGGCTGTTTATAATTTTTAATCTCTATCCTGAAAACGAAAGCCCTCTGCTCTGAAAATACTAAGTGACTGAACTGCCGAACTCCATCCAGCATATTGTCCAATTTAATCATTATGAACATCTGCTCCTTCTTAAACGTTATTAATGATTATTGCTTAGTCATTTCACAAACATTCGACATTAATTTGAACTCTCATTAACATGAAATGGGCAAACGATAATACAAGTGCTGTAATAGAAATTTCAAATGAGGACACCACAGCTGTAGTGTTGTTGTCAGAGGAGCATGTATTGCCTTAATCTCTGATGATATATCATGGTATTTTATGATTCGTCACAGTAAATATGTTTCTCCCAAAATCAATAAATAAAAATTTTGATTTGATATTTTGTTGCCTCTATTTGACTTGATTAACTACAGGCAAAAAGAAAAAAATCTCCAAAATTAAAGTCACACCTAACCGACTATTCTTGAAGAGGTAAATCAACCAGCCAAAAATAATTTTTAATAAGACTATTTTTCAAGCCATTATTCTGCTGACAAGTCCATCATTAAGAGCGGGCCACATTAAGCCAAATGCACAATGCCCTCCTCTGTTGAGACTGTGAATTAGCTGCTTCGTTACAGTACAACAGAGAGAGGAGACGCCTGACGACAATCAGTCTGCAGCAACACTGTAATAATAACTGTGCCGTGCATCAACAAACAGACATTACAAAATGTGTGAAATATAGATGACACAAACACTTTGTAAATGTAATTTTTTGCATTTGAACTGATGAGTGGTGCAATATACAGGGCTGGAATCAAATAAAGATTGTGTGCGTGAGAGGAAGAAGAGGAGGAATCAGTGTGTGTGAGTGTGTGTGTGATGGAGCTGAGCAGCAGACAGAATAAGGTGGTTTTGATCAGGAGTTTCTCTGGGATAATTGTCAGGATCTGCTGTTTGGAAGATGACTGACAAAAGGGAAAATGTGACAGTGGAATTTGTTGAGGAAACATGAAAATGTGTCACACATCCGTCAAACAAAGAAATGCAATATTTATGGATTCTTGAAGAACCTCTCTGCCTCTCTCTCTAGACACACACAAACGCAGAGACACACACATGCATATTGTTAAAGTCTTCTCAGCGTCTTCTCTACAAATCATTTCCCATGTCGTCATGCGTCTCCCTCACGTTCCCTCATAAAAGGATTAACATGCAAAAAAGGCTGTTTACATAACAATGACAAGAGTGTTTAAAAATCCACACTTCAGAACGTGATTATGATAAGCATGTGAAAGTTTTAACAGACCTTAAGCATACGTGGGAGACGATTTTTATTCTTTTACCACACATAATGTTATTGATGATTAAAGGACTATGAAGATGGAGATGTTTTTTTATTTGCAGTTTGCATGTCAGTTTCTTTCCCTCCGATTTCTTTCTTTTTTTCTTTTTTATCAGATTATATACAAATCCTGAATTTCATGAGGAAAACTGGGAAAATAGTGTATATTCAACCAGCAATGATTAATATTGATCAGGGCTATTAATGTTGGGTATTAGTATCTAATATTCATTCTTATTATATTTTAGCTTGAGGCACTAATCAAACTATTGACTTCAAACACACAAATAAACAGACACACAGGCTGTCATTAGAGCTGAAATGGTTAATTGATTATTAATTGATTATTAAATTAATCATCAACTATTTTGATGATCACTTAGTTGGTTTGAGTAATTTTTAAAGAAAAGACAACTCAAAATTTCCTGATTTCATCTTCTTAAATGTGAATGTTTTCTGTTTTTTATACTCCTCTCTGACAGTAATCTGGATGTTTTCAGGATGTGGACAACACAAGAGATTTGAGGACGTCATCTTGAGCTTTGAGAAAAACTGAAGGACATTTTCCACCATTTTGTGACATTTTATGGACCAAACAACTAATTGATTTATCAATTCTTAAATGAATGCCAACTGTTTTGATAATCACGTAACTGGTTTGAGTAACTGGTTTGAGTAATTTTAATTTTCCAAGAAAAAAGAGTAAAAAAAATCTCTGATTCCAGCTCTTTATTATAAATATTTTAGTTTTTTGTACTCTTCTATTACAGTTAACTGAATATTTTGAGGTTGTGGACAAAATAAGACATTTGAGGACGTCATCTTGTCAACCATTTTATGACATTTAATAGACCAAACAAATAATTAATTTATCTATTATTAAATCAATTGCCAAGTATTTTGATAATAAATTAAGAGGTTTTATTTTTAAGAAAAGCGTAAAATTTCCTGATTCCATTTTCTGGTGTCTTTACTCCTCTATAACAGTAAAATGAATGAATGAATGAATCTTTGGGTTGTGGGCAAAACAAGACATTTGAGGACGTCATCTGGGGTTTGATCTACATTTTTCACCATTTACTGATATTTTATAGACCAAACAATAATCAATTAAACAAGAAAATAATCAATAGATTACTTACAATGAAAATAATCATTAGTCACTGCCCTAGCTGTTTTTATGAATTGATTTTTTTATAAGGAAGAAAGAAAGAAAAAGAAAATAAAGTTTTGGGAATTTCTTTGTTTTTTTTGTTTTTTTTTTCAGAGAGTCCGTTGACTAATTAGAGCTATCTGTCTGAAGACCTCCTGGTATGATTAGACAACCTCTCCTCCCTCACTTCTCTCCCTTTCTCTAACACACACACACACTCACACACACATACACACACTCACACACCTACTAAGAAAACAAAACCCCACTAATCATTTGAAGCCTGTGCTTTGTAGGTGGGGCCCGGTCATTATCAGGCCTCAGCAGTGCAGGGTTTTTGTTGGTTTTAGCTTTTGCATCCTCAATCAATCGCTAACAGGAAGAACTTTAATCAGGGTTTTAATGCAGCTATACAAGAGGTGGGCCGGCCCATTGTCTGGGTCTGAAAGGGCCGATCGGAGGGGAGTCCTCTCGCGTTTCTTTACATTCACCTGCTGGGCCCTATTGGTTCTCTTTCTGAAAGAAAAGGACAAGGGAAATGAATAAAGAACACAGTGTGTCCGCTCAACCAGCCTATGGGTTAATCAAGGAGCTACTTGTCATCTCCACAGAGCCTCACAGTTCTGGCGGTTAAGCTCTCCCCGTCTCTTTTCCCATGCCAATTCAGACGCACTGAGGAGCCGGGACGGGACGAACAACAGCGGGCCATAACACAACCATGAGCTAATGATATGCTGCTCTGAAATGAATGTATGAAGCAGTGGTGGGAGGAGGAGGGGGTGCTGGGAAAGGAAAATGACAGAGAGGAGAAAAGTTTATGAATCACAGAGAAATCCAGTTTTGAGAGTGTCAGTGTGTGCAAAATAAGAATGAAAGTAAGCTGATCACACTTTATTTACAGTACACAAATACCCTTACTAGTGTTCCATTTCAGACACATTAAAATGGAATGGTTCTGTTAATTAAAGTATATAATTTCCCACTATTAGACCGTCAATAGACTTTATTAGAGAGTAATTTGGGACACATTACAACAGAACTGCACTGTAAACTAAAGTGCAATATGTCCCTAATTACCATCTAAAAAAGTCTAATAATGGTTAAGTGATGTACACATCGATTAATAAATACTTGTAAAGAGAGAATCGTCTGTTTTGATGTAACAGTGAAACCAGTCACTGTGACATTAGGCATTACTTTAAGTTCCAAACACAATTTTTACCCTTGCAGTTCTGATAGATATTATTGAAATATTATAGAAATAGGGCTGGGCAATATGTCAGTATTACACTGATACTAGGATATGAGATTAGATATCATCTTTGGATAGTGTTATATCATGATATAGCACAAGTGTTGTCTTTTTCTGGTTTTAAAGGCTGCATTACAGAACACTGATACGGGGATGTAATGTATGGACATCACAGTACTGTAAACCAAAGTTTACCAAATTAAGACAAATAAGGATCTAATAAAGGGCCTAATACTGTTTAATAAAGAACATTTATTTATAGTTTTGTCTAATTTAATGCGAAGTACAGCTTGTTACATCTTATTAGTGTACTGTCAATAAAGTACAAAAAAATACTCTACTGCAGGTGATAAAATGTCTTTTTCATAAACTTATTTTGGCTCACAGTAGGCCCTCTCAAACTGCACTACAGGCTCCACTTAGAGCAAAAACACAAATGCAACACGCAACACACACACACACACACACACACACACACACACAATATATATATATATCTATTTCATGGCAGGCATACTGATATGTAACAGTAGGGTAAACACAGGTGCCAATGATACTAATTAAGGTCCTGTTCCACTTAGTGTAGCAGAACCTGTTCAGTGAGCAAACATGCACAATAGCAGCACCCTGACCTGAATGGAACAGAACCTTAATTAGTATCAGTGGTAACACCTGTGTTTACATGACTATTTCATGTCAAAATGGCTGCTGTGAAAAAGCTTTATACACACTTTTTTCTTTTGTTTACTCCTCAGCCATTACGCATACACCAATTGTTGGATTTTTTTTTTCTCCAACATTCAAACACCTCCTTCAGAGATTTCACACATGCACAACTTGCTCAGGTGATGTAAGTTCAGACCTCAGCGAGAACCTGGATTTCTAGAAAACCTCAAGAATTAAAGTGCAGTTTTATCAAGGTGTTATTTGCAAAGGTGCAGTGGGGCAACATTTGCTCAGTTTCAAAGCCTCTTAAATGATGCTCTTACCCCATCTAGTGAAAAGAGAGAGTAATTCCCATCGTGCACTCAAGTGACTGAGCCTGTGTCAGTGTGTGTGTGTGTGTGTGTGTGTGTGTGTGTGTGTGTGTGTGTGTGTGTGTGTGTGTGTGTGTGTGAGAGAGAGAGAGAGAGAGAGAGAGAGAGAGAGAGAGTGGTTTCTTTTAAATGAACCTCTCAAGACTCAAGAAACAGAATTAAAAGAGGAAATGAAAGTGTCAATATAATTCAAAATGTCATGTAAGTACAGGAGTATATTTTGAGCTGAAGTAAAAGGAAGAAAAAGCACATAAAAATGAATTTGAACTATTATCATTATATTAATTATATACTGCTTCCGCTTAATATTCCTCACACAAAGACCACAAGAGGGCATTATTTAATCAGGGCATTGTCGTAAAATCTATTACAGATTACACACTGTAGTTGCAAAAATACAAAAAGCTTTAACCTCTTCATATAAAGACAGAAATAGATGAAATGTGCCTGTGCCACTGAAAAATTATTATCATCATCATCATAATCATTATTATTATTATTATTATTATTATTATTATTATTATTATTATTATTATTATTATTAGTGGTAGTAGTATTAGTAGTCTTAGTAGTAGTAGCAGTTGTTTCAGAAAGGACATAAAAGATTAATTATTAATCGATTCATTGCCAGTAAGAATGTAAATGCAAATGATTAAAGATATATTAATTGATAATTAACTGACTGTCTAGAAATGGCAGTAATTGCACCACATTTGACATTGTTTAGTCTGGCAGAGCCATTTATTTAATAAGAAAACTTAAAAAAAGAAAACACATAAAAAAAAAAAGGAAAAAACATGTGTCCTATATCATATTAATTATAAATGATTAATTGATTGTTAGTGTTTTCAACTACTGGTTAAGGAAAATGCACAAAATTTGCAACCCTTGTTTCATCTAACATAAAAACTGAACACACATCAGACTAACTATAAATTCTGTTTCATACCATCACAAAATGGGTTAATATGAATTACAGTTACAAAGACTCTATTAAATAAATAAATGAAGTCATATCATATGATAATAACAGCAGTCACTGTTGAATATTAAATGTATTATATCAGACGTTCTCTATTGCCACACATTAGATGCAATGAGATTTAACTGAGCAAAGGTTCAAATCAACATTTGGTATCAACATGTTTTCTGTAAAAGAGAGAAAAGAGAAAAAAAAAGTTCAGCCTGATGTGTAGGCTATGACATTTCCAGGAAAAACGTGTGCAATTTGTGGAGCACACAGGGTGCTTTGGAAATATGCATGTACTTTAAACATCAGCATTTGTAGACTGGTGACTAATGGCTGATCCACCTGACAGGGCTTTTTGTTGAAGACCACGGGAAGTCCGCAGGAAGCCTTCAGTGCTCTCCAGCAGGGATTGATGCACTTATAAGAATGCTCTCCAACAAAAGGGACGGCGGGCAATTAAGAAAACAAAAGAGAGGAGGGTGCCAGCGATTATTAGCTGGAGCACTCCAACAGCCAACACCCAGCTCTCACACTGTCAATTAGAGGAGCAGCTAAGAGCGTCAGAATATATACCTTATAGTGGTTGATTTGTGAAATAGGTTTTTATAAAAGTCTGTGATTATACTTATAGATATTATATACAGAGGAAATATGGATAAAATCATGATTCAGTCAAAAAATATGTATTTGTATATGTATTTGAGATGAGTGGATCAAAATGAGTGTTATTTTTAATGTCAGAGACATGGTAGAAGATATATTTTGGCATTTTTTCCTATCCTGTCTGTCATTATATTTGGTTTTATTTCCTGGAATAAACGAGGCATGCAAACTGAGAGTCTGTCTGAGTGGAAAATTAAAAAATGAGCATCGTGTTTAATTCATAATGACTGCGTTTAGTCTCACTTGAGTTTGCTCAATTAACAAAATTCATAATGAGTAAAATGCCTTACATGTGTGCACATGCCAGTTCAATTCTATTCATTTAAATTTTTCACAAGCTACATTTAAAGGCTTATTTTGGCTGATTTGTGGCGTTTGAGTGCTGATTTTGACAGGCACTCACTGCAGAAGGTCAGCAATTCACCTGTAAGTCGAGAAATTACCCTGCCTAATTTTTGCTGTCCTTCAGGTGCAGCCTGACAGCCTCCTTTGCATTTTAATGCAGACAACCTGATTATTAAATCTTAGAGGGGCTCTTTTTTTTGTCTGAAATAAATGGCTTGGGTTGCCGGGCAACCATGACTTGATCAAACACGGTTCCCCTCCCCCCATTTTCAAGCTCATAATTCTTCGTCTATATTCAGGCATCCAGTTCTTAATTAGATTAAGATGCAAAGCCCCCCCCCCCAAACACCCCCACTGAGAGCAAATTCACACTGATGTATGAATCTGTCTCTGACACACACACACACACAATATAAAGCTTTGCTTTAGTGATGTACACACCCATTTAAATATGTTGCTTTCAGGGCGAAAGTGGTGCCTAATTTCTAAAGTAATGAATAAACGTTTGTAAAGAAGAATGCATTAATTAAATGTAACAATTAAACCGAAATGTTTAGCTCATTGTGACATCAGGGATCACTTTCAGTTTCAAATAGAGCTTCTAACCTTGCATCCCTGACAGAAATTATATAAATATGATAGAAATAGGGCTGGGAAATGTAGTGATATTATATCAATATCATGATGACAGTAGATATCATCTCTGGATATTGTTATTTGGCATAAGTGTTGTATTTTCCTGGATTCAGAGGCTGCATTACAGTAAAGTGATGCAATTTTCTGACTTTACTGGACTGTTCTAGCTGTTCTATTACTTGTCTTTAACCATTTAGTTATTCTATCCACATTACTGATGATTATTAATAAAAAAAAATCTTTATGTTAATATTTTAAGAAAGTAACAATAGTCATCCTTACAATATTATATAAATGCTTACAGTTTTGATATCGAGGTATTTCATAAAAAATGTTGTGATGGTTGATTTTGTCTATATTGCCCAGACCTTGACAGAAAAAAATTAAATATGTTTAAAAGTAAAAAAAAAAATCTGCCACACAATTTCACAATGCCAAATGCATCCCAGATTTTAGGGCTGAGCAAACTATCATTCAAATCATCATTCATATATCAAATCATATTCATATTGTGATATGAGACTAGATATTGCCTTAGATTATGGATTGTTATACATACGTATTTTCCTGGTTTTAAAGGCTGAATTATAGTAAAGTGATGTAATTTTCTGACCTTACCAGACTGCTCATCGGCACCTTTTTTATATACTGCTGTGTAATCTACACCAATACATCATATCCTATAAGATCATCACATGGTCACACTACTTGAGAATTTACAGGATGTTATTTTATAATGTATATATCGAGATGTATATCCTATATCACAACATGACCTAAAAACATTGTGATATTATTTAAAAGCCATATCACCCAGCCCGACCAAATAGTCAAACACATTCATGCTCAAATACACAAATACACTCCAGGAAAACAGTGCCAACAGACAGACCATACGTTACTATACATGCACCCATTTCACCCAAATGGCCTGGCGTATTTGGAAAGGTGAGGACACGGCACATTGATATAAAGGGTCATTTGGAGGACTTGTTGGAGGTCCGTACAGTGAAGGATTGGATTTTCACCAGAATGGCTGCACTTTAACATCACTCTATCTGTCCTTCTCTGCGTTTCATTCAAAGCTAAAGGTGCTCCGAATGATGGAGAACAACGATGTGTGTGTGTGTATCTGTCTTCACTCCCCACTGATTTAAATCCTGGCCTTTACAAATGAGCATGAGTTACTTTGTTTTCCAAATAAAACATTTCCATCTAAGCTCAAAGAGGGGAGAAAAAATCCGAAACATTTTTTTTTTTTTGCACTGTTTGCATTTGTCTTCAAGGTAAAGTTAAATGGGTCATTAAATTTCACTCAATTCTCACTGGTCTTACTGTTGAGGAAGGAGAAGTTGTATGCATATAGCAAACCAAGGACAGTTGGATTTGCCATAAAGAGCATGCCATTTTTGCTTTCCCTAGAGCTATGGCTTTGATTGAATCCTGAAATGAGTTGAAATGTCACAAATCCCTACCAATGTGCTCGAAAATGAAAATTGGCCTTGGGGTTTTAAGGTTTCCCATTAAGGGTGTGCTTAACACATTCTGTTAAGTGTGGCTGGAGTGCATCAAAAATACAACATAATCACGTGTCTGTGCGCACTCAAGTCACTAAAATATATTGATGCCGAGTCTCTCTGGTGAAGTGCAAAGAGAGAGCTCAGGATCAGGCCTCAAACAGGACTGAAGCGTGAGGAAAGCCAAGGGGCAGCTGGGTACAAATTAAAGCAGAAGGATTTGAGCAAAACGGGAGCAATTATCATGTCAGACTGGTAGCAAAAAAGGTGAATAAATTCTGTATTATCCTGCAGAATGTTTCTGATATGAACTTAAAGATAGAGTCAGTGGGATTTTTCCAAGCTGTTCATAAACGCGCCAGAAAGATGCCAACGTGGTTGGTAAAGCGCCCCGAGCACAGCGAAAATAATGAGAAAATGAGGAAATACAGGCAGAGGGCAGAGTCTCTGCAGGTACAGACAACACCAAACACTTCTAGTGGATCATAAGTGATGAAGGGGATTATGTTTACATGATTCTACACGTTGTTTTGTCAGTAAATGTTGCAATCTATGCCTTTAAATCAATCACCAACTACTTTTTCATTGATTAATCGTTTTGGTAAGATTTAAAAAGAAAAAGTCCAAATTCTCTGATATCAGCTTCTTGAATGTGAGTATTTTCTTTTTTTTTAGTCCTCTGTGAAATTAAAATGAATATCTTTGGGTTGTGGTGTGACATTTTCTGGACAAACTACTGATGAATCAATAAGTCTATACATTATTTCATAAGAAAATGTTACATGTTATGCCTTTAAAAGCAAAATTCTGCATAAATCTGAAATTGCATTCAAACCGGAGCACAAACATGCATGTAAAACTGGCTTCCATCACCAGCTTCCTTTATATATCGCAGCATATCTGGCTCCTTTTGATGTCAAATTACAGTTATGATACCCTCTGCGGTGTCTTGTTTTATTAAAAATAATAAACTCTGCCTAGACATCAGCATCTCCTTTCAGCCTGTCTCGCTCTGAACGCACTGATTTGATACAACCATCCTCCTTCCTCGTCTCTCAGGTAGCTGTATTTTCAGGAAACAGGAAAATGACTCTCCTCACTGCTTAGTATTCACGTCACGTAAAGTGGGTCTGTGTTCCTCATTTAGTTCTGTACTGTACAGCTGGGGAGCTGTCCGGTGTGCGGCGGCAGTATGCAAATGACTCTTGGATTTGAATGGAGATGGAGGTAGACACAAAGCTCAATTAGAGACAGAGAGAGAGGGAGAGATGGTGGGGGAGCATTGAGTGTCTGGAGGGGAGGGGGGGAGGGGAGAAAAAGAGGAAAAAAAAAACCCTTGGCTGCTTAATGCCAACCTGAGGAAACCAATGTACGGACACATTCGAACACAAAGGCACACGCACGAATGTGAATGCACTTAAATAGCCGGGCAGATTTTTGAATTCTTCAGTCAGACAGGCAGCTGATCTCTGAGGGGCTCAGACGGCTCAGCTCTGTGATGCGTTTCGGTCACACCAATCATGCTGAGGATATCCCACATCATCCATATCACACATATCATCAAAACAAAACCAGGCGAGCACAGGTGCACTTTTGTTTAAAAGCTGAAAGAGAGACTCTCCCCATGCGGCAAAAAAAAAAAAAAAAAAAGTATGAGCGGCCATTTTGTTCTTGGATGTTAGTCAGTCGATGCCCAGCAGCAGTACATATCACCTGACCCAGCCAGTGCCTGCATGAGTGTCCTTGGAGGAGTCTCTGACATCAGTGCTGCCACCCCTGGTTGCCACGGCAACCACGGCGCAATCGAGGTGGGGGTGGTTAGAGTAGGGCGTTTGAGCGGGATGGAGGGCAGAATAATTAATATGCACATACAGGGAGTTTGAATGAGGGTTTAATTGTATTTGTTGGTGTGTGAAGCCGAAATGGATTGAACGCCACATGCAGCAAAAAACGAGTGGAAAAAGAGATTAAAGCGAGCTCATTGGTCAGAGAAATCATTTGCATCGTCGTCAAGGTTATTTCCAAATGATTTCCTCTTTCATACAAGAAAGTAACTTCATAGATGAGACGGTGGGGAGGTGGGCCACAGGGGTGGGGATTATCCTCATCCTCCTCCTCCTCTAGATCCTCCTCCACAACATTATCATCATCATGAATAGTTTACAAAGCTGTGTACAGCCAAGGTGACGCTTCACACAGCATCAATCCATCGGTCAACGGCTGACTTTGACTTTTCTTTTTATCATTGTGTCACTACTTTAAATATTTTATTTGTCTAATTATTTTATTTTTAATATATTTATTGTTTTCTCTTGCTCTTTGTAACTGTGTTGTTATAAAGGAGAAATCTGTAATATATTTTACTGTAATAAATCATAAAATGACCATGTGTGTCATCAGAGAATAAGGAAACACTAAATTAAAATACTGGTTTCCCTGATGACACTATAGCTGTGGTGTTCTCCTTTGAAATTTCTATTAATAACTTGTGTTATAATTTGACTGTTTCACATTAATTAGAGTTCAAATTAGTGATGAATATTAACTGAATGAGTTAGTGTCTGTTTATGAGTAATTTATTATTAAAGTGAGTTATTTCGCTATTTATTAAAACATTAATAATGTTTTAGAAGACGTAGATGTTTATAACAATTGTTGTGCAATGTTAATGGAGTCTGGCAGGCAGTAACTGAACTCCAACTCCAGAGTGTATTTTTGTAGTTCAGGATAATAAGCTTAGCTTTACATCGACAGTCGACAGTTACAAACAGCTGATTAACTCAGAGTGTAGGACTCGTCGTTGCTCGTTGTTGTCAAATTACAATGCTGCGCGCTGTCTTTCCCTCCTGCAGTGTTCTGCAACCTACCTTAGCCTCCTTCCTTCCTTTTTGGGGGGACAGTTGTTACATTTTGCTCCTATAACTTGCAATGTGTTATGTCTACTTCTCCACACAGCACCTTGAATCCATGTCTGAGTATGAAAGATTCTTTATAAATAAAATTGCCCTGCCAAATTTCCTGTGTGTCATGAATTGCATTAATAATTTCACCATGCCAGCACAGATTTTAATATGCAGGTGAAATCTAACAGACAGAAGTGCAGACTCGACTCTGGGTGGAGGAGACTAACTTGATCAGGGAGGCTCAAAGATCATTCAGCTGATCTGGTGATGCCACAGAATCATCCAAAGTCTGATTTCCCATAAAACACTGCCTGTCAGGTTAGATAGGCACAGCGTTTAGTCACAGAGACACACACACACACACACACACACACACACACAAGTCTGACCCAACATTTTGTCTCTCTTGTGCAAACCACCAGGCACGATGCTGCACCAGGGCGAGAGTGTGCTGGTCCTATAGGACCATATATATATCACAAATCTACATAGCATTTTGGTACTTTTCATTTTTAAATAAAGAAATATGTAAAATCTAATATCCAGTACCCTTTAATTTCTGATGTTGTGATACACATCTAATCAAACTTTAAAACAAATGCACAGTAGGACATATATCATTGGCCTACAAGTTATTTTTATTTTCAATAGAAATATAATGACTAAGATGGTGATTATAGCTGGGTCGTTTTATAAGTGTGCGCACAGTTAACAGACACAGGCTAAATACAATGTACTTTTCATTGTGGCTGTCCCTTCGATGTTATTGCAGTAATTTCACTTCTGATGTTATGATAGCCATTTCATGTGAAACGTTACTACCAACTACAACTACAGTTGTATGATTAGACATATGGAATAAATGCACTTGCTGGTGTTACATTTTGGATGTATTGTTTTGTAATTATATGGCTCAATGGGTGCTGTCTGGTGCTGAATTCTTTCACCTTTGCATGAGAAAGTGCCTTGTGGTCACTTGTATTATGGGCTTGTAGCTATTTGGTAGAATATTCTTTGGCCTAATACAATGAAAAACTATATTGAATGAGCTGTGCCAGGTTTGTTTTTACTGAAAGAAGTGTGAATTTGCAATAGCTGTGATCAGTTATTGCAACATACATACACAGGTAGATCCACGAGTGTATGCTCTCTCTCTCACACACACACACACACACACACACACTTGACCTCCATGGCTTAAGTGTAAGAGGTGGGACTGAGACACACCAATGGAAAAAGGAACTTTCAAGACCTGTGACACCTGCCACAAGTGTCTATGACAAATGGTTCATGAGTTATGAAAAGGGGCGTGGCTACAGTATTTGCCCCCCACCTTCCCACCCACCAACCCACAAAAATCTAACTAAAAAAATCTGTCAATCTTTTTGTAACAGGCTACTCCAGTTACTGCACTCCTTTAGTCAGTTGCCATCACCACATGAACACAAACACACACTTGACCTCCATGCCAAATTTCAACCCCCTAGGGTGACAACTGTAGCCACCAAAGGGTAGGAATTTTTTGCAGACTAACCAATCAACTGATGGAGCGACCTATCAAGCTGATGGTTGCAGAAGGAAAAAAAAAAACTAAAAACCTTACATTTCAACTTATTTTGAAGTCTTGAAAATCAAGCATTTTCTAAGCACCCCATGTCAAGTCCCCCTTTAGAACTGGGAGAGAAAAATCCTGGAGCCGGCCGTGAAAATCATCTCTCATACATACTCAATACACAGAAAAGGAGTTTTTGCTGCATCAGTGTCAACAGCATCCGTGAATTGCTTCTGTAAATAAACTGCCGGCTGCATTGATCATCCATGCCAAAAGATATAAAAATTCAAGGCTAATGTTTGCAAAAAAAATAAATAAATAAAAATACATGTGTAGTAAAATATTCTAACAGAGGATAAAAAAGACAAAAATAAGTCAGCTACACCACACTGCGGAATTAAGCGAAACAGCAGAAGGAAGGAAAGGTGTTTGGTTAGACTGACAACATCAGACGTACATGCACACAGTCACTCACGCACGCACGCAAACATTATACGCCCTATCAGCGCGCACACATACAGTAAACGTTGCAATGGTCTCATCAATAATGCATCGGTACTTCATGTTTATGCAATTTACAGGGCAAGACCGAGCGATGGATACTGTAGATGTAAAGCCCGGCTGGCGCACAATAAGCGTCTATAGCGTTTTACAAGCGTCTCACAGACACAGCTCACACATAAAAAAGTTAAAATCTTTTCCGCCTGTAGAGAAAGAGATTAAGATAATAAAACAGTCCTCAGCACATACCTGTTAAAGCATTATTTCTTTGATTCTGGTTTATGCAGGCTTGAAGGGCTTCATGATAACAGCGCACTAAGGAAATAAAACTGTAGCTGTGGTGATATGCAAATTAACGGCTCCCGCTGAATGCAAGGGCATTTATTATTCATAAATTACTCATGTTTATGCAAATTACGGTATACGGAAACACTGGTGGGGGTTGAGTGGCTCCGTCTCCAAACATACTGTGTGATTCAATTTCTGTTCTGCTCTTCCATCTAAAATGATCCAAAATCCAGGCATTAAACATGGGCATGAACCCGCTCAGGTTTTCTCAAGTTTTATAACAGGAAGAGTCAGAGAGCTGAGGGCGGGAAATCAAGGTCAGCCTTTAACTGTTTAATCAACTGCAGGGTGTTGGTGTCTGTATTTTTTCAAAATAAATACATTTAGTATTATATTAAATGTGTACTATGTGGGGTTTTCCTAGAAAAGAAAAAAGGCACCCCCCCCCCCCCCCCCCCCACACACAAAAAACAAAAACAAAAACACAACAACAACCAAACAAACAAACAAAAAAAAACTGCAACCACAGAGACAAGTAATTCTAGTCAATCATCACTTCTCAACCACTACAAGATTGTGATGGCGTCTAATGATTCCGCATGTATTTTCTTATTTTCACATTATTTTGCTGTGTTTGGGACACTTCACCAAAACAAATCATCAGTATTTGACATAAACTTCAGCAAGCTCCGTGAACATCTCAGCCTGTGCTCTGAGTACACAAATACAATATAGGGATCAGTTTATTTAATGCATGTCAAGTATGAAGGCATATTTGCACATTTGGTCTCACACCTACATGAAAATGAAGTCTGCTTTTTAAACCCGGTCAGGCCGACATCTGTTGATGCAAGACAAATTACATCAGAATATAAAAGATTTTTGTTGTTTGGCATAAATTTGTCCATCTAATTGTCAGTATTTATTTAACTCTATTTAGTTGTACATACTTCCAGTGACGTTATGATGGTCAGTTTGAGAATTTATCAACTGTCAGTTAAAAGTTATTTGAAAATCTACAGGAGAGTCAAGTCATGGTTGCAGCCATGCCAGCAGTACAAGGAATAAAAATCTTAATGTTTCTACATAAGTCTTTGATCACAAGCAATAAAAATCAATCTGTTCAAAGTTACAATCAGATATTAGGATACTGTATGTTTAATCTTGGAGTGAAGGCAAATATTAGGTTACTTTTTTGGTTACTGTTGCTAGCTTATCTAAAAAGTGACAAGACCACCCAGTGTGAACCAATGAAAATGTGCATCAGGCACACGCTGTGTGACTCAGGACATTAGGCACCACCCATTTGACAATCTGGGACAGAGACTCAACAGTGAACTATCTTCCTGATGGGTTTACAAAAAACAGCTGTCAAATCCTGCATATTCTACCTTTAAGCTTAGATGTGTTTGAAATCTAGAGTCAGTTAATGTGATTTGGCTATAATACTGTTAGAGACAGATAGCATACCTTTACTTTTTTTTTTAAATAAATGTAATGCAGTGTCACACTTAAATTGATAAGACAATTAGGACTGCAACTAACAATTTCTTTCACTATAGATGAATCTACCCATTATTTTCTTGATTCATTGATCAGTCTATGAAATGTCAAAGTGGTGAAAAAAGTGGATACATGTCTCCCAAAGCCAAAGATGATGTCCTTAAATGTCTTGTTTTGTCCACAACCAAAAGATATTCAGTTCAATGTTAAAGTACAGGTATAAGGAGGTGGAACCAGAAGAGCACAAAAGTGCAATCACACATAATGATAATGAAAAGATTTAGGTGTCTGGGACTAAGTGAGAATGAAAATGATTCAAGAGCACACAGTATAAGATGCACTTGACTATTTACGTGATATGATCATATGTGAATTATGAAGATGATAATATATATTTTTTTTTTTACAATATCACAATTATCATCAATATCAGTATAAGGGCTGCACAAGTATTTTAATTGTCAGTTCATCTGTTGATTATTTTTTTCAATTAATCAATTAGTTGTTTGGTCTATTTAATGTCAGACAATGGTGAAAACTGTTGACCGCTGTTTCCCAAAGCCCACAACAGTTCACTGACACAGAGTAGCAAACAATTTCAAAATTTAGCAAAGTAAAATTAGGGAAGTTTGAGTTTATTTTCTCGGTTCATCCATCCATGCATCCATCTTCAACTGCTTATCACAGTTCCAGCAGCAGGACCCCAGACTTCCCTTTCCTCAGCCACATTAACATATAATCCCTCCACCTAGTTTTTGGTCTGCCTCAGTGGCTCTGTTCCAGCTGGACATACCTGGAACACCTCCTTAAAAAGTCTCAATCCAAATAATACATTATCAGAATAATAGGTGAATAATGATTGATTGCTAACTTAGTTGATAACTAATCAATTAATTGTTGCAGCTTTAAATGCGTCATCTCTAAATGCAACCACTTCTACACTAAGCTCAGTGGTAAGTGTTAATTTAATAATATCTCTTTAAGTCCAGAAAGAAAAGACAAGATGATTGAGTATGTGGTGTGTTTGTGTGTGTTTGTGTATGTGTAAGAAAGAGAAAGAAACCAGGGGCTGAGGACTAAATTTCTTTTGCGCACTGTATTCTAAATTACGGTAGTAGCGCGTCATCAACAGGGGACGACGTTGACGCGAAACAGTGGTGACGGGCATTATTTTGTAATACTGCTGGTGTTTTGTACTTTTGGACAGTCATTTTAAAGTTTGACGGGGACCCAAAGAGGCTGTTTGACACGCAGCTTCATTCTGCCTCACTGCAGTATCGTTGTCGTCAACTTGACCCGGTTTTTGAATGGACAAACGTACAATTAGACACAAATAAAGTAAGTTAAGTAAATGATGCGAGCGCAAACCTGTCAGACTGTGAGCAGCAGGGGGATAGCTCATTTTTAATTTCTGCTCTTTTTTTTCAGAAGCAGTCATGTTCCACAACAGTTCACACAAGAAATACTGGATTTTTAGTTGTGAAGATGAACTCGAGCAGATGAGGTACAAAGCCAATCAGAAATTCCGTAACAAGATCATAGAAAGTGGGAGGGTAAGTGCACAAAGATAACACCAGTCAGAATGAAAAAGGCCTTTGTTTGTTTGTTTGTTAGTGTCTCAGTTGACTTCACCTCCTCTCTTCTGTCTCTCTGTGTGGACCAGCCCGGGCTGAGCGAGTCCATGTTCCTGGAGCGTCATGAGGAAGACGTTTTATTCAGACACTATGAGAGGAGGATGCTGGACTTCTGCAACGCCTTCAAGCCTGCAATGCCCAAGTCTGTTGTGGTATGTATGTGCTTTCTTTTCATATGTGTCACAACTAGAGCTGCAGCGATTAATTAGTCAAACTTATCTGATTCCAGCTTGTTAAATTAGAATATTTTCTGGTTTCTTTAGTCCTCTATAACTGTAAACTGAGTATGTTTGGGTTGTGGACAAAACAAGACACTTAAGGACGTCATCTATACATTACCTTACTGCCTGTAAACAGGGCACAAAATTAGCACCAGTTAAATACTGGTAAAGCATGCAGTTGGCTGGTAGGTTTCCTTTACTTGGCAGCCAAAAACCAATGGTTATCTATTGAGGCTGGTAAAATTTGAACAGTCACTAGTAGGACTGGGCAATATCTTGATATCATATTGATATTGTGCTAAAAGACTAAATATGGTCTTAGATGTAGGATATTATATGATGATAGGGCACAAATCTTGTCTTGGTTTAAAAGGCTGCATTACAGTAAAGTGATGTCATTTTCTGAACTCGACAAACTGCTGTATCTGTTCTGCTATTTGCTTTTACCCAGTCAGTCATTCTATCCACATGACTGATGAGTATTTATCAAAAATCTCATTGTGTTATTATTTTGTGAATGCACCAGTAGTCATCCCTACAGTTTTGTTGCAATGTTGATACTGAGGTATTTGGTAAGAAATACTGTGATATTTTACTGTGTCCATATTGCCCACTAGCCAGTTTTGCACTTTGCTTGTAGATATCTGAACTGTGTGTCTCACCTGTGCAGGGTACAGCCATCATGTACTTCAGAAGATTCTACCTGAACAACTCCATCATGGAGTATCACCCCAGGATTATCATGTGAGTAGTGTTGGTGTGATGCACCTTATTTAATAGGAACATATCACTTGTCCCAGCTCTAGGTTATAGTAATCGGCATGATGGTATATCCAATCATTGAATTAAACAATTTGCTTCCACCTGTGTAAATGCTGGCAGCAATGTACAATATCACTATAGTTATAGATATTTTACATCTGTGGGTACCACCCTATTATAAGTGCTTTTAGTTTTTATCTATAGTTTAAAATGGTTCTATACATACACTTAACATGGTGCTCAGCTTGACACTGCCACAAGCAACTCAATAATAAACATATTAATAATAACACTAGTAAAATACTAATAATAGTATTTGAAAACCAGGACCTGAATGAGGATCTTTAGCTTTAAGTAGCCACATTTGGGGAAAAAAAGAATTTATTGATAATGCAAGTTGAGTAATGTTAGATGGAGAAATGAGTCAATTTAATACATGATGTTGGCTCAACATGATAATATTTTATTCAGTTCATATCAAGCCATCAATCCAGGCTCAATTCAGTGTTGAATAATGTATTAAATATGTTCCTTTCTTTGGCTTAAAGAAAATTGCTGAGTGGTGAGAGTGATATTTGGAAAGAATTAAATTTGCCTTATATCTTTTGCAATCCATCTATTAAGGAATACAAGGTCCATACAACCTATTTAAAACTCACCTTCTGTTTTCAGGCTGACGTGTGCGTACCTGTCGTGTAAAGTTGATGAGTTCAACGTATCCAGCACCCAGTTTGTGGGCAACCTTGTGCAGGAGAGCCCAGCAGGGCAGGAGAGGGTCCTGCAGCAGATTCTGGAGTACGAGCTGCTGCTGATCCAGCAACTCAACTTTCACCTGGTGGTCCACAACCCCTACAGACCCATGGAGGGCCTGCTCATTGACCTCAAGGTAGGTTGACTCCTGGAGAACTCCTAATGTTCCTCTTGTACTCATAACTTCACTTGGTCATTCAGATTATTAGTTCTGTCTTATTCAATTGTTACCTTTTCATAATTGTCATCCCTTAGACCAGATACCCTACGCTGGAGAACCCAGAGTCACTGAGGAAGAGTGCTGATGACTTTCTGACACAGGGAGCCATGACAGATGCAGGACTGCTGTTTCCTCCCTCTCAGATCGCTCTCACAGCGATTTTGAACAGCGCCTCAAGAGCTGGTCTGAACATGGAGAGGTAGGTTATTAAACATGCTCACATTAAAACAAAAAACAATGCAAAGACAGTTTTTTAAAATGCAAAAGAACTCCTGCACACTAACTTCTGCACATGCATTTAAAGATTTAATAACAATGTTAAATATGCATTGTTATTGATCTTTGATTGTAAGTGCCTGAGACTGTGTGTAGGCGTCTTTGTGCTTTGTAGTGTTGACCCATGGTCTTCTCCTATCCATCTGTCGTTCTATAGGTTTGCAAAAGTTTGGTTCTTGTAAGTTTGAATTTTAAAAAGTAGATTTTGAAGTAATTTAGAAATAATACATAATTTTCCTCATTTTTCAACAGCATTTAGGTTTCTTTTCTCTGACTTTCAATGTCAGTCATTTCAGACGGGCATATTTAGATAAGTTCCTAATCAAGAGGTATGTTTGCAAAGGATGAAATGTTGATTTTAGTCCTGGGAACTACACCACAGAAATTTGCCCGAAGTCAAAAAGTAATTAAATGTGCATATGTCTAACGGGCCATCTTTAACTTTGTATGGTAGTTATAGGCTATCAGAATAAAAACAAAAACCTTAAACTGAAATTTCTCCTGAGTTCATAAATGTTCCTGTTTTTTCCCTCAATGTGTTAATGGAAACCTTTTTTATTTTTCAAATGTCCAGCTACCTTAATGAATGTTTGGGACTGAAAGGGGACAAAGAGACTCTGTCAAAGATGTACGACTCAATGAGACGTGAGTAAACTGCACCTTCCATTTGACACCACAAGATGGTGACGTTGAGCTGTTCTGAGACTCGCTGTAGTGAGGTGCACAGAACTAGTCTGATCTGAGATTGAAATAAATGTTTTCTCTGTTCATCCAGGGATGAAAACCCTCCTAAAGAAGTATGAACTTCCTAAACCGGAGGAGGTGAATGTTTACAAACAGAAGTTGGAGAGGATTCATGCTGAATTTGCCACTTCGAGCAAGTAAGGAGATGAAGTGACCTGCTTGAGTTCTTTACAGGATACTGTAAGATACAATGACAACATACTGTCACTGTCATATCATCAGAATATGTGACTTTAAAAGGATATTTCATATTTTAGCCACTTAAGAAAGGCCCACCTAAAAAAGTCAATACAAGTTACGCTATGTTTAGAATATTTTCACCACTTTACCTTGCCATCAGACAGCCTTTTCTGACAGGAACCGTCATTATGCCAGTCAAATATCACTCTCTCCAAACAAACTAGACTGCTTTGGCAAAACCAGTAATTTTACCAAGTGGAACACAGGAGTTCCTATACTACTCTTGCCTCGGTTAGTTTGTTTGTGTTCATGGATTCATTTTGTGGGATCAATACTTGATTCTCACAAGCTACTCAGTTGGTATTGATTCCCTTAAAAACTATCATTAATAGCATTATATAAATACAAAACGTGTGGCTGCATCACTTTAGATGTTTGTCAGTACTTTTGTATAATGTTAGTAGCAGTACACAGCTCTGACGCTTCCTTTTAGCTGGTCTGTGTCACCTGACTGTGGAAACCTATGAGGCGTAAGAACCGAGCGAGCAGATGCACACAGTCACACACTTCCACTCTGGACTTGTGAGAGAGCGGCGGAAAGGAAATGCAGTGTGGTGTGATGCTACCTTTCACCTAATACAGAATGATGCACACGCAGCCACAATGCAGCAACATAAGTATAAAAACAACACATCCTGAAAGTTATAAGGAGGCTGAACAAGAAAGATATTTATGGATTTTATTATTTTATCATTTTTTTACACTTAAATTACTTGCTAACAGTTTTATTTAATCGTATTTGTATTTGCTTTTGTAATAAATTTGTTATTAATAGCTGGTATAAGTCATATGACTTTCTGGTCTTTTTTTGTTTCTAAAAATCTATATTTTTTAAAAATTAGGTACACATTTAAAAAATTATTTGTGTCATCAACATTGTAACAAAGTATCAGTTGCATATCAAACTTTAAAAATGTGGTTTTGCCTGTTTCTAGTTTGTATTGTGTGACATTGGTGAAACTGAACTAACTTTTTAAAACACAGAAGTGGTGAAAATCTACTAAATGTATCATACATTTAAATTGCTAGATTTTTCATTGGCTAAAATATGTTTTCTTGCCGGCCCTGTCCACAGCAGTACATTATTTAGCTTCAGTACTAGCCCTCCTCTCTGTTTCTCCAAACTGGGGGTGTTTCATCTACCACACTCACTATGGATAAGTACCTCATACACCCCACTTCAAATAATCCAAACTATCCCTTTAAGATGGAATTAGTGTAGTAAAATTTGGGGCACATATTCGGTTTTAACATTTGGTAATGTTAAAGTACTAAATTTAGTGTAGTGCGTTGGTTAGGATATGCATATGCTTTTGCTATCACAGATGTACTTTTTATTCCCCACACCAAAGTAAACAACTCCAGTTTTCCGTTGCCATACGTAGTAACAGTTTTATTTTAGCCAGGTTGTCGTATCTAAGATGCAAAAAGGTTCAAGGTTCAGTATCAGGTAGAAAAATAAAAAGGAACACATCATCAGCTGTATGAAATACAGAAAGGAAGTACAACAGCACGCCACATTCCTACCTACATCATCCATACCATGTAGCACAGCTGATATTGGTATTGCTGATGAGGAGAGTTTTAGGCTCATTCGTCATCACTTCTCTGTCGCCAGTCATCTGTTTTAACACTTGGTGAGGTCGGTGAGGTCCGTGGTATCATAAGTGCAACTACAGTAAACAGTTTGGTAAACTCTTGAGCTATGACAGGCACAGATTCAGACTTTTGCAGCTGCTTGAATCATCGCGGAGGCACGCGGGGCCCACCTTTACGACTATGAAGTTGATAAATCTGTGCGTGGCATGACTTCTCAGGATGAAATCTATATGAAAACAGTCGGTGCAGAGGTGTATTTAAAAAAAAAAAAACATCAGAGCAAGAGAAGACTGCAAATGCATGAAAGCTTTCGTTCACATCCCCAAAGGCTTTAAGAGGGAGTTCAGGTGATGTTTGTTAGAGCAGCATATATGTATGTAGGCCCACACACTATAGCAGGATCCATTCAGGGTTAACACATGCACAGGACAGGTTACACAGATCTCCTAGACTATCTCTCAGCTCTGTTCAGCTATAATCATACACAAAACACCTTTTTTTTTTACTGCTATACAAGCCTAAGTATATAATATCAACAAACAAAGCAGCTTATAAAAATGTAACAAGTGGTTCTGGTGCTGCGTGGTAGTTCATACACAGAGACGGTGGAAGTCGTCAATGGTTTTGAAGGAAGAGCTCGTCGTAAAATCAGGTGACGTGGGCAGGCAGGCGGGTGGTGTGTAGAAAGGGAGTTTAAGGCTTGTGTCATCTTGGAGAGAGGTGCTATGTTTATATTCCCTGATGACGGTAGAAAACGCTACTTCAATGCTTTGGATGGCCCCCCTGTTAATCCTCGCAAGATTTTTGTCCAAGGAAAGGAGCGATCAGGGTGCCCCATGACCAGTCTGAGGGGAGAGGCAGGCATACCAGGATAAAAGAAGTTCAAACGCCTCTGCAGTTGAGCGTCATCTCAGGTCCGTCTTCACAGAAATCATCTCTTCAAGGTCTAATGTAACAAGGCTTGAATCAGTTCAACACACTGTCGGCGTCTGAAGCATTTTGGGAAAGGGCTTTGGAAGGACAGTATTCAGATATGCAGCAAGTGGTTTCCCATGGAGAACAGCCGTATTGCATTTGAACTGCCAGAAATCTAGGCCACATGCTTATATAAATACAAACTGACTTTAGTCTTCGGTCGTGCACCTCACAGGAGGAGGAAGAGGCCTCACTTTGGCTGGCTGGCTGGCTGTGTGGTCTGACTACCACACTCTGATTCTCAGGTGGAAATCTGTAAAACTCACATTACCTGGATGGCAGCAGCCAGTGACATGATGGTGCACTCTGTCCTGGAAGATAAAGTGGACATGTTTGTGAAAGGCACAAGCTTGGAGAGTCACCTGATGTTGCTGTATATTAAAATTAGGCATGCACGATAATATCCACACAACATCGGTATCCAGATTATTTGAAGTGGGGTTGTAGGAGGTACTTATCGATAGTTAGTGTGTGTAAATGGCTGCTGACACATTCCCAGTTTGGAGAAGCTGTACCAGCACGGAAGCTAAGCAAAGTACTGCTGTGGACAGGATCAGCAACTGAAAGTATTTAAGCCACTTAAAAAAGGTCAGCCTAAAAACTGTATGCTAAATTTAAAAGATTTAGTAAAATTACTTTTACTTAAGTAAAATTCTGCCTATGGAGTTTTTTTTTTTTTTTGTCCACAGCACTTCATTGCTTAGCTTTAGTGCTGACACTCCTCTCTGCCTCTCCTAACTGTGAGCATGCAGACCAGCATCTACTGTAGCTTAACTATTGTTTAGTATCTCATTCAACCCCAGTTCTGTCCCTTTAAAATAAAATATCTGTATCAGCTAAATTCTGATATCACAGGCCGATAAAATAACCCCTTAATTATGCGCATGTGATGCAAGTGAAATTTTTTTTGAAGAATCTGAAACGGATAGCAAAGTTGCTGTTTGCAGTGATTGCTCTGCGTCCATCATGGGAGGAGCCAAACCTCGTTTCTTCAACACTACAAATTTAAATGCCCATCCTAAAGGTGGGGTCACCAATTCTGTAGAAAGATAGCTGACTGTTGAGTCTCATTGCATTAGGTTTTTTGAAAAGCACTAAAGGAGAGACTTTATTTTCTTTGCAGTTAGGTGGAAAAAATGTAAATATGTCAGGACTGGCTAAATCGAATTTGGGAATATTGGCATATCAGATTATTGGCAAAAATCCAATCTCGTGCATCCCTAATTAAAATACTTCTTACAGCAGAGCTATCAGTCTGTATGTATATCACACATGATGTGAGGTAGTCTAAATGTAGAAGTTACACATTATAACTATTGAAAATGAAGACAAACTACAACTACTGATGGTGGTCATGAAGGTGTCGTGGAAACTAGATGCCACATTCTTCACCTAAATGAGTGTTGAAAATGGACTTGAAGGGGTTGGTCACAAACACATAACACAAGGAACAGAGTTCACCAACAATTACGGCTTGCAAAAATAAGTTCGGCTCATGAAATATTCACAAAAGTATTGATGACCTTGCCATTCTGGCAACTTATCTACCTGCTCATAGTAAAATGTTTTTTGTATTGCAGCAAACGAAAGAGAGGATATGAAGAAGACGGTCATGTAGCCAAAGAGCCACGAATGACAGAAGAGGTGGGGCAAAATTATACATTCAGGCAAACATAGATAAGCTATACATTTCTTGTAATTAATCCTTCTAAAATTCTTTTTTTTTCATTGCAGGAATGGACTGATGAAGACCTGATATGAGCCCAATATTTGCCCCCAAATAGTTTTGGATTCAAGCAAAGTTTAAAGTTATTATAATACTTAATTACAATGTTGACCAATTGAGGTTAGATGACCAAGTCTTTGTAGAAAACATGACGGAGAGGCATAGACAGTTTGCATAAATGTACATGTTATATTTACTTTCTAAAAGATATTGTAGAAACTTGGATTTGCCTTTGTTTTGCAATAAAAATAAAGATATTTTTCTACATCTTGTGTCTTAACGTTTCTGCAGATTAAAAACAATCTTTAGACGTAACCAAGCCACATAATACTTTCTCCACCTTTGTCAGAGGACAATGAACGACTCCATAATCTACTTTACAAAAACTGTTTAATAAGTGCATGCATGTCTGATACAGTCTGTACTATTCAAAAAATTTACTGCTGTAAACACTTTTCATTTTACTTGGTTTTTCTGATTATGTGTCTTGTCTGGCATTGAGAAGTTTCAAAAAAGACTTAACCAAATAATCAAAAAATAGCTGATACAATCGGAGGAAAAAAAATTCAGCTCATCTCACTTATATACTCATGATTCCAGCAAGAGAATTTATTCTTATTATAAAATAACCATATTTTTCTGAAAGACTTTGTTCCAATCTAGAAAACAAAAGAAAGGAAAAAAAAAAGAACGAATAGACAGAAATGCTAGTTTCAGCACTTTGCGGATATTGTCACAACCTTAAAATAAATCAGTCAATTACAGTATAAAAAGCATCATCGCTCATAATCCAGTTACAAGAAAAGGGGGACTGAGAACTAGCTTCTTCATGTCAGTTTCCTCATATTGAGCAGGAAGGTGGGGGGGACACTTTGGCAACCTGTGCTGTCAAAACACATCATGGGTACAAAGAAACCTCTTTTGAAATCTTAATATTTGGCCCTCGTGATGAAGGGAGTGAAATGTACCCAAGTCAGACTCGTGAACACAGTTTATGAGGGAAGAATCTTGTTTCCTGTGCATACAGCTGTCAGTCACTGGTGCAAGTTTTTTTTGTATTTATTTGTTTTTAAGTACTGCGTTGGCTGTTGTACTCAGCTGCTGTTGTTGCATAGCTCTCTTGTGGTGAACGCGACAAGATGGCAGGTGGGTGGGGATGGGCGGGACTATCGGAGGAGGACATGATGGAGGGTGGTGGTGGTGGTGGTGGTGGAGGGGTTGCCATGGTGATGAGGGTAGAGCATGCTAGGTCTCCTCTGTGCTGCACTCCGGTGGAGGAGACTTGACGGAAGGATGGGAAGATGGGAGGAGAGGAGGAGGAGTGCAGTACTACCTGTTGCTGTTGGACATGGCATACTGAGCCTGCTTCTGCTGGAGGAGCTCTGTGATCGCCAGCAGCTTTTTCAACACATGCTACAGAGAGAAAACAAGCAGATGTTATCAACTTATCAACAAAATATGGACACAACCTATTTTTCCATGCTGCCTGTTGTGTTTGCATGCAAGTTTGTTTACATAAAACTGTCAAAAATTTAACAGGGAAATTTATACTTTTTTAAAAATCCCAGATTTCAACATTTACATTTTCTATGTTTGACCTGTAAAGTTACGAATTTAAAAATGTGAAACAATGCACCTTTTTGTTTTGTTCTCTACCCTCTTAGTTTTCACAGTTGGAAAAGAAAAACTGTTTACAAATGGAAAAATCAAGACACCTCTGTAATCCTAGATTAGAAGTAGCTTGTTGTTTTAATAAACACAATACTGCATTTAACATTTTTTACCCCTCATGTAACATGTTTAAGCCCCTCAGCTTAAACAGCTAAAGTTAAGCCCTTTTGAAATAATGTCTCTGTGCTTAATGTATACCCAATGAAAGGGCTAATTAGGCTACAAATAAAATCATCTGCTAATAAACAACACCCACAATCTTAGAAAGTTAAAAGTTATTTAAAAAATATCACAATGATATACTTATTTTTATATTTTTAAATGATGAAAGGGCTGGATTGAGGAGAGTAAAGGGACAGATTTGGCCCATGGACCATCAACTGAATTGGCCTGATTTGTGTTTTATTTCTTTAGGATGTTTTAACATTTTTTTCACTTTCCAATGTCTGATTAGTCTTAAGAATTAAAAGTTAATTTCTCTTTCAAAGGGTGTCCTTGCATTATTATTCTATTCTGCTTCCAGTGCATCAGTCTCTTAAAATGTCAATAATATAATTTATCCCAATTATTTCTGGAATCTGCCAGTTATGGTGACAGGCCTACTTGTGTGTGTTCACGGCTGTGATATGATCATTCTCTGACCTGCTGTGCTCCCCTCTCATTGCTCAGCGTCCGCAGCTCGTCTGAGTGTGTGGCACAGACCTCATGCAGCGCAGCCAGGTCCCGGGACAGGTCTGTCCTAAAGTGCTCTGTGGTTTCAGGGAGGTCCGGGACATTCTGCAAACACAGTGGACAAACAGAGGAATGAGAGACATCTGATTCTATCTATGAAGGAAGGAATCTCTGTATGCATGTATATATGTCCCTCTTTATCCAATTTATCAAAGAATCAACAGATGAACTGATTATTCTTACAAGCATATTTGGATGACTAAAACTGACTATTTTGAGCAACAATTGCTACCTTTAAATGTTACTTGTGAACTCGGACAAAGTGGTGTACACAGCTCATGAACTCTGGGCTTTCAGACAATTTCCACTTACAAGGATGTGAAGTTACTTCTTCAGAGTTTTGCTATTCCTTACAGTTTTGCTATAGCTGGCTCTCGAAGTTTGCTCAAATGCTGTAGGCAGGACTTAGATTACATAAAATGTATCTCCTGAACATTTGGCCGCTCTGAACAGACATGCATTCTGAATGGGCAATGCACTAATTTGATCAAAAGGTAAAGTATGTTACTCACCCCCAATTCATCCAGAAACATGATCATCCTATGTTTGTTGTTTTTGATGAAAGGGTTCACACCCTCCATGTAGGGTTCCTGTTTAAAGTTAGAAAAAAAAAAACATTTGTTGAAAGAGTCTATCATTATTCACAATGGTCAGAACAAACTCCATGATTTCAGGTATATAATCCGTACCTTAGCACCGAATTCGACCAGGTTGGCCAGGTTCTGGACAGACTTTGCCACCAGTGTGAGTGTCCTGCCTGCAGCTGAAGATGGAGGGTCTGCAAGAGGAGACGGTGGAACAAAACACACATTGTAACATGTCACATGAGAAACACAGGAATTTTTGTGTTTTCCTTTTTCAACAGATGCTCACCAGCAATGATGTTGAACATTCTGGGGTTGAGGATGGCAGGACAGATCAGTCTTAGAAAGACAAAGCCACTGGAAGAAGAACAGATGAGATACATTAGACTGAATCATAACCAACCCTAAATAATGTTAAAGTTAAAGCTGTAGTTCTAATAGACAGTAAACACAGACAAGAGATATGTTGACATGCTTTTAACTCAGTCCAGCATTGACTATTTGTTTACCTCACAACTCTCGTCCGCATTGTGGTGTTGGTGGGCCATTTCTGCTGCACAGACTTTTGCAGACAGCCATAGATGAACCTCAACGTCCTGTATGGGTCATCACAGAGAGACACTGACTTATTATTTGGGTGCATTAAGACCTTAAGGCTTTCTATTTCTGTTTTAACAGCCAGTTTAATCCCACAAAATAGGACAACACTGTGTGTGAGTATGTGTGTGTTTGCTCTTACGGTGGAAGGATCTCAGCAGCCATGAAGATCTTCTCCACCAGCTCAGACAAAATGTTGAGGAGATGAGCCAGGTTCAAGTTCACATCCTCGTTCTTTTCCAGTTTGGAAGGGTTTAGCTTAAAACAAGAAAAGGGAGACACAGAGAGAAAAACAGAAATAAACAAATTAAGAAGAATGAATTGTGTGTTGGGTGGATATGGAAAATATTTTTAACTGAAAGCAGCACAATAAAAGTTAAGAAAAACACTATCACTTATACACTGACTAGACATTTGTCTGTATGGGTGCCTGAACTCTATAAGAACTGCAGAGTGTTTTGAAATATTCCTTACAACTAAGACTCACAGAGCAGCCTTAAGACCATGTTGATGTTGTGTCACTGCTTTATGTCCTTCGCTGTTATGACATAAATGTCATGTACTTAACCTTGCACAACAGATAGGTGGAGGGGAAAATAGCTTGGCCTGTATTGCTGCGTGTAAGAAAGAAAAAACCTCTTTGTAGTCTTTACCTCACAGGACTGTTTGCTCTCCATAATCTTGAGGATGGTGTCTTTGAGAGCGTGGTGGACAAAGGGTGTGGCTGTGGCCTTCATGTACTGCTCCATCAGTGTGCTGGCCAGTGTGGTCGCTCTGAACAACGTTGTAGCCTCATCTGGTGATAAATCAATGTATGAGCACAAGTAACACAACAAAGAAACAAAAACAATCAGCTGAAGCCTACAAAATGATGCAAAATTAGTCATTTTATGCAGCATTATTATATTGTGGGTTCCTGAGGCAAAACGTGAGCCTACTAATGTTGTCACTGTACCAAAATCTTGACTTTGAGACCAATACCAAGCTTAGTATCACGTTATTTGATACCAAAACAAAACTCGAGACTGTAACAATACTGGCTCGATACTTGATACCTAATGCCCAAACAGAATGTCCACAACAGACATTTAACCCTTAAAATATATGTTGTTGCATGACACCCACAGAGTGTACAAAATACATTTACAATCAATCTCAGCTATTTCATTTTGATTTCATACATATGAGGGCAAATTGCTAAGTAATGTTTATTTGGCAAAATGCTAATATATTATATATTCCAGACTAATTAATATTTCCAAAACTACAAACCATGATTCTACCAACAGGCCATTACACTTTGAATGTTTGAATGTAGCTAATGCTAGTTGCCCTATGCTATTTAGATATTAAATGTTTTAACAAGCACCAAAACGAGACCCTGAATTAACTGTAGCTTAATACAGTGTTGCTGGCAACACTGTATTACATGCAATCTGAGAATATTCAAGTTCAGTGAAAACTCTTGAGTGTTTTGCAGGGCTTTGCAGAGTGTGTGGGGAGGACTGGGCAGAGCAGAGAAACAGAGCAGCTGCTCGCCGACAGAAAGCTGTTGAATGCTCAGACAGAACAAGGGTCAGAGCTGGACCTTCTGGAGTAATAAACACCCAGAGTCATGTCATTCTGCTCTGAGCTGATGTACGTTACTTCATGAATTTACAGAGAAGAGAGGGGAGAAAGAAGAGAGACTGGAGGGAAATAATAACTGGAGTCTCTTGAGCTGGTAGTTCAATCAGAGACTGAACTGAACACAAACACACACCCTTGGTGCTGTGTCTATTGTGATGTTGTTTTCTTACTGTAACTGATGTTGCTGACACTGTTGTACCGAGTTCACCCAAAATGCAGTACCTCAAAAACTCCCACTGACGTTAGTTACAGGTCATTGATAAACAACTGATGGCTTGTTTTACACAATTTTTTGTTATTACTTCTTGCTTTCTTACCCTCCATGTTAATCTCTCTGTCATTGAGTGTCCTGAGTAGAGGGGCTTCAGCCTTCTCATGTCTGAAGATCCGCAGAAGGAGGCTTGCCAATAAGGTGCGATCCTGACCACACACATGGGCCAGAGCATAGATGACATGGAACTCTTTCTGCAAAATCATCTGCAGAGGATACACAACAATGACATCATTGTCATTTTAAGTGAATGACAGAGCAGCAGACTGTTAATGGGCATTGCAGAACCACTTTTCAGCAGAACAGACCTCTTTGAACTCGCTGTACTCCTCTTCGGGCATGATCTTTTCCATGGAGTACCGGGCACGTACACGTAAGGAGCCCGGCTCAATGCCCTTCAGAGGCACGTGAGAGCTGAGAGGGAACCACTCATCAATCATCTGGCCCTTCTGCAGACGGTTCAACTGGCAACGCATGAACACTGAGAGAGAGAGATGGAGGTGATAGAGAAAAAAGGTAAGGTGGATGCAGAGACTTACAGCGATATCATTTATTTAAAAATGTACAGATGTACTTACAGATGTCACTTTCTTTGCTCTTTTTTGTTTTGTTGCTCAGGCTGATTTCAAATCTGTTGATTTCACTCGACAAGTCACTGAAACAATAGATAAATACATTTTGGAATTCAGTAAAGAAGTAGAGAAAATATATGCAAGAAGGATTCGTCCAGATATATGACAGACTCACTCAAAGATAAACTCCTCAGTGAAGACAGGGTTTTGTCCCTCCCTGTGGTGCGTCTTAGCCACCTGGACACTGTTCAGGTAGATGTTACAGTAGGGGTTGGTGAAATACTTCACTGGCAGCTTGTGGGCCTCCTCCACATACAGCACCAGGCTGCTCACCTGAGAGAACAGAAGTGATTTAGTACACAAAACATTATTATGCAGGGATGGACTGTTGTAAGTGCTCATGTTTTAAACTTAAAAAAACAATTACTAATGTTGTCAACCCACTTGAAGATTTTCAAGCCTAAGACTTCTTCTAAATAGTATATTGAAACCAGCTAATGAACAGAACTGCTCTGAGAATGAAAAATCCCAAGAGCACAGCAAGGGCTTGTTTTATAATCCAGAGTTGCTTTCTTCTGCAGAATTTCCAACCATTACCACCCACTCCTGATGATGCGCCATCCCACTCCTGCAGAGAATATGATCATTCCCACTCACAACACTTTCATTTTCTAATGAAAATCTGCCTGCCATGTTCCAGAGAGAAAATAAGACACCTAAGAATTGCCAATGGTTTCTTGTTTGTTTAATAAGCCACCTACAAACAGCATTAACTATAAGCTTTAAGAATTAAACAGCTTAAAAAGCAAAACAAAAGTAATGTACAGGACATGTCCATTATTTTTGAAGTTTTTATAGCATTCTGTAGCCTCCCAGTAGTGTTCCTTCTGTATTCAGATCCAAGGAATTAAAGTTTGGTCGAAGCATGTATGTTTTAGAGTCAAAATGCTATTTTCCCCAACCCCTTCTAAAAACGTTTTTCCACATGATCTATGTAGTTTCGACATACTATGAACCAATAAGGCTGAAGGTGGGAACAGGAGGGCATCAGCACTCTGACCTACAACACTGATTTTTGCTACCAGCTAAGTGGAAAACAAACATGGAAAACATAGAGCTGCCCTTTAACAGATTACTAAGCCTGAAGACTTCAAAATAAATATTTGACCCGAGTCAAGTATGGGAATGGTGATTATTTATGGGGCCAGTGATGTTTTGGGCATCGAAATAATCATTGCCATTGAAAACAAAACCTAAACTGAAAAAGCAAACTTTTGTACTGAAACACCTGTATTAGAAAAAAAGTTGTATTGGCACTAATACATTCCACTGAAAAATAAAATACAGACATTAAAAAATATTGTATTTTATTTTGAGGATTTTTTTTTTCCAGTATCACTGGTTTTCAATTTCAACTTTCTCTCATTGTTGTGGCATAGAAAGGAGGGGTTTGAGATGAGCAAGATTGGCTGATTTACATATTTGCATACTAATAAGAAAAAAAATCACTCCTCTGAACCAAAAGTGAGGCTCAGAGCAGACCTCAGGGTCACAGAAGTGACATTTTCTCATTAGTATGCAGATATGTAAATCACATGAAAAATACATGAAAAACACTTTAGAATACAAAAAAAATCTAATTAAAATCAAATAATTTTTATTGTCTACATTAAATTTTTCTGTGGAACTTTTGTAAGTGCCAACACAACATTTCCCAGTACAAGTGTTCCAAGGCTGATGTTTCCTTTTTCAGTTCAGTTTTTTTTTAATTTTATTTTCAATACCAAAATTTTAACGTATCTGTTCTTGCCCCATAGCAATTCTGCTGGACAAGACTGACTTGTCTCATAATAGCAGTACAGTGAACTTGCTTGATGTGTGTCAAGGCAGCCATGATTAAAGGTCACTCAGCCTTTTGTGTGTGTGTGTGTGTATTTTTAATTTACACACTTGGCCGTTTCAGATATTGAACTTAAGACCTCTCAAACAAACAGAAGTCTTCCTGAATTTCTCAAAGATTACTCAAGGTGAATTAATCCTGATCTTCACATTTTGATTCTGAAACTATTCATTGCTGGTGGTTGTACAGTGATAAATACATTTCTACTGGTTTCTTTGTTTTCAAAAGTTTTCTACAAGAGTCAAATCCAGAATTGGCCAGAATTGTAATCATGACACTAACTAATTATTGTTTGTATACTTGACTATACCTGAGCGCGTTTGTCTGTTCATATGTTTGTGTTTTGTCATGAATGGTTGATGGTCTTCTTCTTACTAATTGCTATCAATGACCATCAAGGGACTGGTGGAAATTAGCTTCAGCTACAAACAAGTGCACAGTACATCAGACACTGCCTCTGCAACTGTCACTGGTTTTCTGTCCTCATCTCTTACAAATAAACAAATTAAATGAACTACATGAACACACTCCTGCTGACGGTACACACACCTGTCTGAGCCTCTTGTTGGAGGTTGGCTGAGTGGTTTTCCTTAAGTTACTGCAGAACGTTTGAAGGCATTTCATCCAGTCCTGCAAAAACAGAACAAAACACTGTCAGAACATTTATAAAACACAGTTGTCACAGCTTCTGTCTCTGTGAGAAGTCACAACGTTGTAAATTGTTCACACTGTTTGTATTTGTTTCATGAAAACCAAACAATGGGCTATTCCTCACATACAGAGGTGCTAATTAATTCTTAACCCAACCACTCAGGGGTCCTCCAGTCAACCAGTTCAGGGTGGAAACATATTTTCTTTTAACAGATAACAGAAGCGGTTCATAGCGTTGCGAGTCATTTTCAAGGCAGAGCACACCGTTATAGCTTTCTGGAAATAGATGTGCAGGTATTTCTACCCTGTTTGATAAGACAATTATTAGTGACAGGGCAGTTCTGACCCTCTTCCTACCTGGGCCTGCTCTGGAGCCTCCCCAGCAAAGTAGAATATGTACTGCTCCTCACTAAAGTGCTGGACAACAATCTGGAAACAGTTTGGCCTGAAAAAGAATAAGAAAAGAGAGGAGGACATTTTGACACATTTCATAAAGATCACAGACAAAGGTACACATGATAAAAGTACTCAAATGCTTCGTGGACTAAATAAAATTGAGAAATAACAATTTAAAAAACGATTGCTGTATAATACACATTTTAAAAAAAATCAAGTGGTGTCAACTGATCATTCAGAGTGTTACTAAACTTGACTTTTACAAAATTTCAACCAAGAACACTAATTTTATGTCTCACCTGCCAAACAGACTGTCATGCACACCGTACACAGAGCACACACTTAGGTCGATCAGCCCTTTGGGTTTGGTGGCTCTCTTCTCGCTCTCAAAGTAAATGAGCTGGGCGTCGTTCCCCTCCAGGATGAAGTAAAGATTCTTCCATCGTTTGCCTTTGCCTGAAGGTGAAAGGAACAACAGAAAGGTTTGTTGTAATCGTAGAGCCTAACTGACCTGATTATTAGACTAGATAATATTATTCTTGATATTAAAAGGTGCTATTGAAAGGCTTTATTACTGATGCTGTACAAGACTGGTGTTACACATACCTTTGTTGAACAGGAGGTAGCCTTTCTTGACAATGTTTTTGTAGAAAGCGTCTTTTGTTTTCCGTCTGATAGTGTTATAAATTTCTCTCCCATCCACTGTGTCAGTAAGAACTTGTTCCTGGTGCTGCAGTAAATACAAAAACAAATCGAGCCCATCACACAAAGGACGAAGGCAAAATCAATTAAATTCAAATGGCCAGCTTACACTACAATGCAAATAAAGAAGTGCTGTTGCCCCTGAGAAATATCATCAGAAAATGTTTGATGCAATATAATTACTTCAGTGCATACATTTACAGTTCAGTTTTTACAGTTCAGTTTTCCAGCTTTCATCTTTATCCAAACTGGTAAGCACTGACATAAATATCTGGATACTTTGCATGGCATCCAGGGTATGAGCAACGCAAGTGTTTTAAGTCTTATAAAACACCTTTAATTCTCAAATATCATCCATTTAAATTGGCAATCTGAAATATTTTCATTTAAATACATGCCTGTTAAGTCACTACCACCAGCTGAGGTTAACACAATGGTGGCAGAGACTATGGTAAACTGATGAAAGTATTGCAATATTTATATATTTGCAGTACAGCAAACTAGTTGTCTGTGGCACCATTCCCAGAACTGCTGCAGCTTCACGTTAAAAGCATTAAACTGGTGAAACACAAGTTGATTTTTATAATGAAGTAGCCACAGGAAATGCAACGTGTTTGTCAATGAACTTGACACTAACTGTGATTGTTCATCAAAAACAATCCTATAAAACTAGGAAATGGTCATTTTCAGCAGCAGTGCAATGACAGCATGGCAATTCAAAATACTGTGGTGCATAATGGAACAAGAAGGAGCAGCCAAAGTGAGCTGTTAGATGAAGAGCTGCAGATGACAGCCCAACTTCTCAGCCAGGTAGCCAACTCCTTTCAGTTCCACTGTACCCTAGTGTTTGCAAACTCATGCTGTGTGCAGCATAAAATAAGATCCTTGTTACTCAAACAATGATGGAAAAAGGTCAATTTTTTCCTTAAGATGACAATAGTTTGTTTTGCTGCCCTCAGAATTCTGGGAACTGTTGTATCAAATCGCATTTGCTGTTATCACCAGTAAGTACAGGTGTTGCCAAATCATAGAACCAAACAGGTTCAATAATGGTATCAATAATGGTAGCACAGATTTGTACCCACCTGCACTGAAACAGGCTCCTTCAGGTTGTAGCCCTCGACAATCTGCTCTTTCTTGTAATGGTCAATAATGTCATCGACGCTGCCGGGAGAGAGTGAGAGAGAAAAGATGCAGTGCATCAACACCTGCTAGTCAAAATCAACAGTAGATGCTAGTCACAATTTGAAAAATGCTACAATGACCATATCAATTTTCTTTATATTATTCTAATGTAAGGACAAATGAAGGCAGAGACATTGCTAGACATACCTGTTGTAGTATCTCCCACCCATCATATACTGATTGTTGGGGGTGGGGGAGATCTTAAACCTTTGGATGTTTTCATTGGTGCGAAAAAAGAGGGAGTAGTCCCCAGGTGTGTTGTCTGATGGTCGGACTAGAAAACTGCACACCTGGCCAACTATCAAATGAGAGCGTGGGAGAAAGAGAGAGGTTTTAGTGCATGCTCAGCAGTATATTTTGATAAATGGACTTTGATGATCACAACTCTGACAAAAAGGGATGCATGATAATACCACAAGTGATTAATAATGTTGCCCTAATGAAAGGTAAAGAGGAATAGTACCTGTCATCAGCAGGTTGTAGGCTTCTTGCTTGGTGATCTTTCCGTGATACCAGCTGTTCAGGAGAATGAAAGAGAGCAACAGAAGAAAGGCGTGCAGACAATAAGATTAGCTCAATCAACAAAAGACAGAACCTAATGCAACAACACCATCACTCACAACACAGAATTCATAAATTACTGACATCACTGTTGTCAACATTTATGTGATATTCCCAAAATTAACTGCTGTACAAACATATGCAATGTGTGCTTTCATGTTCTATGTATTGGTCAAAAGTGCTAAAAAAGGTCAAGGCTGAAAAAGAGCTTCATTTTTTTCTGTTATGTTAAAGTTCAGTTTACAGCATTAGGGCAGCTCAGATGTGGAATTATTTACCACCGAGTATCAGAGAGTTCAGTGCTTTTAAACATAATGAACAGAGTTTGAAAACATGGTTGAAGGACAATCAGATCTGTAAGCACTGAGCTAAAAGACACTAAATATAGCCGGTATTGGTACTGAGTGTTTGGTTGGTAATTTCTTGTACATATGAAATGTTGGTTTTTAATGGTTTTGGTATCACTGATTGTGTGTGCCTTGGTGGGACTACAGTCTTGTTCTATAACCTGCACATTAGTTGTGGCTATATGTGGTACATGCATTGTGCACTGTCACTGGTAAATAAACAATAAAATAAAGAACAAAGTTTAAATCTGACTATAATTTTATTTTTAACTTATATCCTCTCACAGGAGCCCATGGGCATTATGCATGCTGAAGGTTTTTTTGATAGTCATTAGCTCTCGTCAAACTTTAAGACTTGTAAAAGCTGAAGGGTATTACAGGAGAGGAGACAATGATGACTCATACTGTACACAATGTGCTATCATCATATTCTGTTTGTTAAGGTGTTTATAAAAATATAATTTATGTCTTGAGATCAAAGCCAGCTGGTGAATGGAGAAAAACAAGGAGGCTGAACTAACAGGGGTGATATCATCCCATAAGAATATGAAAGCTGTGTGACAATTTCCCACTGAACAGGTATTGGACATTAAAAAAAAATAAAGATCTATGTAATACAACTTACACTTTTCCCTCATGTGGATCCTCCTCCCGCCCCTGAAAAATATCAGAAACAGAAATATGTGAAAAACCAACTCTAATGGGCCAATGACAGCAGTCTTAGTGACATCTATGGACTGTTACACTGTTTATTCATACATTTTTTCACGGCCCTGAGTGCTTTGCAATGATATATTCACATCTGTTGCTTTTGACACTATACAGTGTTAATATGTCGAAGTCACTGTTAATTTTGACTGACATGAAAAATTCTTCAATGTTTAGATACATCTTTTCTTAAAAAATACCGTACTTACCACCTCCTCTACCAGATCCTCCACTATGAGGCCCTGCTCCTCTGTGCGAACGTTGGTCACCCACATCCAGCCATCATCCAGTTCATTGTGAACAATAAACATGTCCCCTTTCAGGAAGCTGAAGATACAGTCAGTCAAAATTAACATTAGTAGAAATAAATAACGTCAAGAAAATGTGCAGAATGTTTGAAAAAGGCATATGTAAAACACACTAAACTCTGCTATACACAGGCTGTTATAATGTCACATCATCTGTCTCACTGTTGCTCCATGAAAAAAACATTTGGGGATGAGCAGATCTATAACTTAAAATTTTCCAGCCGAAGAACTGGTCAAGAGTCTATTTATTTTGTGTCACTTGTAATACCAAAGCATAACCAGCAGGTGTCTCCTCTGACTCATAACATTTTAGGTGGATACTGAATGTCTATCTACTCAGTTAAGCCTGTGGCTGGCTGGCAGACTCCGGGCTGAGGTTGACTTCAGACAGATGTTTATCAGATTTAGGAAATCAGGGATAGCTGGGATCATCAGTGTGCCTACTGCAGCTTAATGACACAGACAAGACTGTTTTTATTAACAATTCAGATGATGAACTTTCCAGGCTGCTGTGAGGGGAAGAGCATGCCTGTGACATGCCAAAAAAATCAAAAGGAAGCTAGGCTTCTCTTTGGGAGTAAAACAGCCAAATATTATATTTTTAACTTAAGGAAATCACCAGCACTTGTCCATTTCATAAAGATTAAGTATGATGCTTGTGACGGTACTATTAGGACAACAACTGATAGGATATGAAAATGTTAGACTACATGTGTAAGACAAAAAAAAGTCTATTTTGTATAGTTGTGCACAAATACTTACCTGATCTCATCAGTATCTGGCACTTTGGTGTATGGAAGTATGGCCCTGACTCTCCTCCTGTCTTCTACAGGCTGTGAAATCACACACACAAAGAATAAAACTCATTCTTAGCCTTGACCTTCCAAAACCACATCCATGTTAAATCCCCCAATTATTCAAAAAATATCAAGTATTCTACTACAGCTCCCACTGGGATATATCACACTCTGCTAAAAAATGGTAATTAGCATTAACTTGAGCTTTGCCTTAAACAGTTCTGAATACCGCCTGAGGGCAAAAGAAAAAAGGGGGAAAAAGCAGACAGAAGAAATACTCTTGCACAATGAGCAAGTAGCTGAATAAAGGAATTAAGGTTGACTCAAAATGGTACATTTTCACTTGAAACCATGAAACATTTCATCAGGTGTAAGTATTTTTACTGGACAGCTCTTCAGGAGATAAGGTTTCATTTTGCATGCCTCACTGTTGACTGTTGTATGTTTTTGCATACATCTGGCATATTTAAGAAATGTTTAGATTCAGTTATGCTAGATCTCTGGGGAAAGTGCTATTCCATTCTAAACAGTACAAGGGATTGCTAATTCTGCTTAGTCAAGGTGATCCATTACTGAAAACAAGAAGGTGCCAATCACATTTAGATCAAAATGCTACTATCAAGCTATAAAGATTTTTGTTTTCAAGGAAGCAAACCAAATTAATCACATGCAATTTGTCAATCACAACCCAGTCAAGCTAACAGAAAGGCCAAAACAAGATGCACAGTCCTGAAAATGAAACCTGACACCATTACCCTTGTGGGAGTGCCTCATACTATTAAGACAGGGTGTATTTCATAATCTTTATTTTGACACACAACTACAAGGGGAGAAGCACAAGTATCATGTAATGTCATGCCACACAAGCAAAGGAAAGAATTTTGAATAACATGAAGTACCAGGGGAATGCTATGAAATCTAAAATATGCTAGAATTGACCTTTTAAGTATAGTATTTTGTTATCTACTATATGCTCCATGCAGTCAGTCTCACCTCTGGGGGCGCCACTGGCGATAGCAGTTTCTCTCCTTTTAGCAGGCAAGACACATAGCTGTAGTAACCAATCAGGTCTGATAGAGAGGAGAACCGCCGACCACCAATGTAATAGTCTCCACACATGGCGATTATCCTGTTGAGAAAAAAAAAACAATCAAAAAACACAGCACTGCAATTTTATATACAGGCCAACTGCTGTGAAGTGAAATTAACCAAAATGGTACAGCTTAATTAGCACGTGCAGCTTTTTTGGAACAGATATTAGGGCAAATTAACCTTGAATAAAACTGCATATCAACATTTTTTAAGTTTTAACGTTTTCTTAGGCCAGAAAGTAATTATGTAGAATCCAAATATGTGGCCAGTTTATCCAAATAATGGCCATTGTCCCAGAATTGTCCCAGACACTGTAACTTTGTGTCCCAGGTATTATTTTTATTGCCCCCAGGACAACGAGATGTTCTTAATCTCGAGTGGCATCTGGACTACGTCACAGATTGTTTTTCATTTCAATTTCGTAAAACGTCGCAGGAATTGTAAGAGGTAAGAAACGCAACTTTGCTTATAGTAAAACCTTGCCTTCAAGATTTACACTTTATCCTAATACTATGGATATTTCTCTCCTCAATATGACAATATAGAAAACAAAACAAGTAGATAATAAATGAATAAATAAATGAATACTTAGAGACACAAATACATGACACAGACACATAATTAACACAGTAACTATGGCACAGGTGTTATTTTTTCATATTAGACTTAAATATGGATAATGACAGGCAGGTTTTGATAAAGTGGGGACTGGTGTTCCAGAGTAACAGTATTTGTTAAATAAATTAAATCATACTGTCCAAGACTTGTGTGATAATACGGTGGATGAATATGTTTTGCTTGTCCAGTTGGATAAGAACGAGTTCATTAAAAAGAAGTTATAAAATACATTTGAGGTGTGCTTTTGAAACATACTTTTATACATAAAAATACATGTTTGATAAATATTGATGTTGGAAATGCACAATAGATTTCATTTCTTGAATAGAGGAGCCAGTGGTTCACAATGATTTGATGCAGTTGCCAACTGGACACATTTTTTTGGATTAAAATGATTTTAATCTCCTACTCCTACACTGCAGATGAACCATTGCTCATATTAAATTTCACAAAATAAGCCAAAACATCTGAACCACAATCCTTAAATGTGAGAATAGTAAATATCTATCTAAATAGGATTTCAGACAGTATGAGAAGGATACAGATATAGATACATACTGCCCTGGTGAATCCAACTATCATGATCATGATATTTGTAATTTGTGACTCATAAAAACCTGTAAATCATTACAGTCATTACAAAGGTAAGATAAAAAATATTTCCAACTGCAGAGCCACTAATCCTGATTCTGTGCCCATCAGTGAAGTGGATCTCTAATTGTGGGTTTATAATAAACCCACGTGTGTTATTACTCATTTGCTGCATGCACAATCTAAGGACATCAGCCTTCTGAAGAGTAAGTGTCACGCAATTAACCTTTTGTTCATAATTCCCTTACAGAAAGGGCTCCTTTCTTCCAGTATCAGTGACATCATGGGTCCACATTAAACCAATGTGAGTGAAGGAGATGATGTCATTGTTACTTAATTAGGAGAGTGCATTTCCTGGAGAAAAGGATTTCTCAGAGCACCAACCTTTTGCTTTCTAAGATGCTAAATCAGGACTAGCAGGTCAAATATGAGCAGTAGTGTAGTTCCAGAAAACACTATATAATGCACAGATTCTAGTTTAGTTTAAACCTGCAGTATGCTTAAGAAAAGAGGTGGGAGAGTGTGACCAAATTCAGCACAATGGCCTAGACAGATATGTGGTGATAGACAAACTTTCATCGCACGCCCACATTATGTCCTCAAGCACTAACAGTTGGTATTAAATACACACCAGTAAGTGCTGCAACCTGGGTGCTACTTGTAAATGCAAAATGATTTTTCTCTGGAGCCTGTTCATTTATCTCTTGTACCACTTTATCATAACTCACCTTCAAGAAAGTCACTATAAAAAAGCTATTTTTTAAAAAAAGAGGATGCCAAATCATTTGACCTTGATCTGAAAGAGCATATTTTCACCTTTTATGTGTGAGCCTCAGGGTTAATGTATCCTCACACTGAATGTAACATATCCATTGAGGGGGAAGACACACAGTGATCTGTCTCATTTTATTGACTGTAAGATTGTAGAATGCCCTAAATGTTGCTGCTAGAAAAGTGTGCTGGCTTTTTGCTTTTACCTCAGGTCTACCCACATACATTGCATGAAAGAAAAGTCAACCACACAAACACACATATAATAAGTCATTAGTTTCAGCAGACACCCAAGCATGCCACTTGATATGCAATATAAAAAACCTTGGCCCCAGACTGTGATGTCTTTTTGAATGACTGTTACACAAATAGTCAGAAGTAGTCTGCAATGGCACAACCACCGGAAACCAGTTCATCTGTGATGTTGATCTTTCACTGCAGTGTCCACGGCTTTCTTTTCTTTTCTTTAGTAGGTAATAAGTAACTTCTATAATTCCCCTATCCTTATCTACTACTTGAGGGTGGCTTATTGTGAGATGTCATATTATCTTTTACTTTACCTACTAATAGGAGAGAATAGAAGTGCAACAGTTCAAACTTTTGTTTGCCCACAAAGCCCTCTAAGTTGCAGGTTGTCAGCAATACCATGCTAGATAAAGTAGCTAAGTCAGCATAGCATATACTATAATCAGTATGGTAAACACAACTGAGCCCTTGAGGACCCTCCCATGTAATGCAAATTTTGTTTTGAGGCAATTTTCGTTAAATTATAGTAGCTCCAGCTTAAAAAAAATAATAATTTGTTACATGAAGACAAGTCAAGTCAGGTAAGGATACACCTCTGAAAATAGCTACTTCAAACATGCTAACTAATTTGTGACATTATTACCTGAATGTGCCAATGTAAAAATGCACTTTTTCTTAAGGAATTTAAAGGGCAACACCACCTGGGTTCTTTTCTAGATTTTTCAAATGGAAACTACCACCCAGCTGTTAGCAAAAAGGGGTGATATAGGTTGAAGTGCTGATGCCCTACCACAACCAAAATTTCAATGTTTGGAACTGCCTACATAAGGAACACTACTGGGAAACTACAGAATTATATAAAAACTAAGAAAAAATGATCTACCCTTTAAGTAGGCTCTTGCTGCTGATTCAGACTGGGCATAAAGCTCTTACCTGAAATGGTTGACCACATTGGTCACACTGAGGAAAGACAGGACGAAGGAACCGGGCCGGCGGTCACTCTCCCTGATGAGGTAGCTGCCAGGGTTCCGGGCCTGGCGCAGCCGCTCCTCAGCAATGGTTCGGTCTAGCTTGCCATGGTACCACCTGAGAAAGAATGACAAGGAAGGAATAATTAGGAGACAGGGGACGGTGGGATGGTGTGTTAGGCTACTATATATTTACATAAATGACATCTTAATGTATAGTTATGACATTTCTTGTGACAAGTGAAACTATACTGAGGTGTAATTGACAGGAACTTTAGCAGTTAACCTGTTAAGCAGGGAAGAACACAGACAGTGCCTCTCTTAGCAAATATCTTTTTAATGATACCAAACAACACTTAGTTCTTTTGCGTTCTTCTTGCTCACAGGTCCTTGATATATATTCCAGTATAGCTCTGGTGACAGGAGGTGTGTCACTTGCATTTTGTTGTTAACTCTTGACTGTTAGTGATGTTGTTGAGGAGCACTTTGTTGTTAAATAATGGTCTTCAGCTTCTATACCCCTGCCTACTTGTGGCATCCAGCATGTGCCAAAAGAACAAAACAACACTTCAAAGATGACACAGCATAGCTTACCAGCTGTTATAGCACACTTGATACCATATAGACAAACTTTTTAAAGAAGAGTTTGAAAATGTGACTGTGTGTAATGACAGTCGGGGCTATGAAACAATGATCTTCACAAATAAAAACTCTATAGTCTAACAATGGCATAATCAGAGCAAAATATAAAAAATGTTTAAATCGAAAAAATGAATTGTGACCTTGAAATATAAAAAGTCATATCAAATTGTGGATTTGGAGAATCGTGACACTGCTGTAAACAAATCTAGCTAACTAACTAGCTTTATAAATTTCCACTTTAACTTAAAGAGCAAAGTGCTGTTTTTCTTGTTATGATCAGATCTGGGAAATAAGGGATATGTCTAAAAAAGTAAATGATCAGTCAAAAAAATGTTGACAGACTGATAATGAAATCAATGTACGGTATGAAGATTCGTATTTATATTTTACTACATACTTTCATGAGAGTTCAATCCAGACTGAACGAGCAGGTCATGTATTCTAAAACAAATGGAAAGGAAAAGGCACCTAAAAGCTTCAATCCAAAAACTTTTTTTGGAGTTTCCAGGACACCATTAAAGTCTTGCTGCTCTCTGAATTAAACAGAAGCCTGTGGAACAACACTGGTTAAAATTTCAGCAGGTGAAGCTGAACTCAACCGGGCCTTGCCAGCTGGGGTAAAAAATTAACACACTTTTCCAAATTTAGGCCACTGGTGCCTCTCCGAACGGAGGGCAGTGACTGGAAAAACATCCAGCGGTGAGAAGATGAATGAAGTGCTGCAGCAGTTCTTTTCACAGGAGACCTAAAGGGCTCCCATCTGGTTTAGGTGAGTAGAGGCCCTTTACTTGTTAAAAAAAAAAAAAGTGATGAAGTCTGCTATCATGTAGTGAGCTGGAGAAGGCTTGCCAAAGTGGAGAGGGAGAGTTAAGTGTCTGTGAGGGGGCTTTGGGGGGGATTTGGGTGATAAGAGATCTGAAGAGGGCAATTGCGAGCAGTTGGAGAGTAGGTCCAAGCAGCCCTTAAGGGGTCAGGGAAGCTCGGGGAAATAACACTGAAGGGAAATGGAGAGAGTGAAGAAGGAAAGACAGACTGATGTCTGCAAAAGAAGAACTGCAGAAAGCAGAGCTGGGCACACATCCTACAAATCAAACTAGTTATTATGGCATAATACAATTTAAATAGTTCACTCGTTATTACCTGTAGGCTAAATATTGACATTAAAAGCCAAATAAAATTTGGGTTGCAAATTCAATTAATCCTGAACTAGGCCAAAAAAGCTTCTAGCTCTCAGAACCAAATTATCCAAACCACAACGTCAACAAAAACATTCTATGATCAAAACTGTGACAAACAATGTGAGACCCAGTTACTGTTTCCATTGCTTTAAGCCTTTCTAAACAACTAAACAGAGGGGGCAGCCAATGTCAGGCTGGGAGACTGGCAAGGAACAAGACTGCTCAGATAATGATGGACAGGAAGATGCTGGTTTGTAACGAAGGCATGTCCTCTCTGTCCTGGTTTTCTGTCTGCTCTGTTTACCAACTCTAAAACCACTTCTGACGTACTAGCTTCAATTAATGCCATTTCAGAGGAATGTGTGGTGTATTTGATAGGCACACCTAAGTCCTTAGATCACCATTAATTTTTTTTTTTTTTAAAAAGTCCTCACAACAGTAACTATTAACCCTGTGCAGGACATTAATCTAAGAAGCTCTCCATACCTGTGGAGGAGAGGTACAAACAGGTAAGAGGATCACTCAAATGAGGCAGCACGAAGCGAGTTGTTGGGATTTTGGTGCAAAATGTGTTTTCGGTGTAGTGCTGAGAATAGATGTCTCAAAAACCCATCAGTTTCTGGTGAAAGTCAGTTGCCACATTGGTGATTTTGTCAACAAAGCAAACTGAATACTTAGAGCAAAGCACAGAAATAGGCAGTGGAAAAAAGGCAAATAGTCTTCAGTCAGTAGATGTGTTTAAATTATAATTTAAAAAAGAAAGTTTAAAGTAAGGCTGGGCAATATATTGATATTATATCAATACTATGATATGAAACTAGATATTCATATCTTATGTCATATCTTGATATGGCATTAGTGTTCTGTGTTCCTAGTTGTAAAGGTTGAACTACAGTAAAGTGTCAAATTAATTTTCTGATCTTAGTCATTATATCAACATTACTGACGATTACTTATCAAAAATCACATTGTGCATATATTTTGTGAAAGCACTAAAAGTCATCCCTACAATATTGTTGCAAATTCGATAGAGATATTTGATCAAAAATGTCATGTCTGATTTTGTTCTTCGTCTAGCGCCACTTTTGGGGAGTTAAATCTACATTAATGCCACACATATTGCAAGACCATGTTGCCATGGCTGTAACTTTTCTTTTGAAACATTAAACCATTTATCCAGTTTTGCTTGCCTGCATTATGCAGCCAAATCAAACTGTCAACAATGGTGGTGTCAACAATATGTTACACAATGGTAGCCTCACTCCAGTGACATTGTGTCTACTGTTTTGACTGTAATATACCTGAAACTCCTTTGGCTTAAGTCATGCATGTCTGAGGCTGTGCATAATGCTGCCACACAGCCTGCTGCTGTAGCTGTGGGTTTGGCCGTGGCATACATGTCCAAGAATTGCAGCAGATAGCTTATTCTGGGTTGTTTAGAGTTGCAGGTGAAAGTAAAAGATAGTAAATAGTCGTCCACCACACCTCTGACCAAGCTGCATGAAGTGTACCATTTGTGTGTTAACTTTAGTGCATTAAGGTATTAAGGGCAAGACTCAAGGAAACTTAACAGATTACAAGGCAGCGGTGTGAAATATCTTAGACCTTGTTTTTTGTTTGTTTTTTTTTTGTTTTTTTGCATGAACGCTGTCACTTTACCCAGATGACAAACAGAAATAAACAAAATTGTAATCAGAAGGACAGGGCTAAGAAATTAAGAAATCACTACTAACTGGTAACTAGTCTCAATTTAGCAAATCACCTATGGGTCACCACCACAAGATTATTTTTTCTCATCCAAGAAGTAAATTCTTGCTTTAAATAGGAAATAATCCAACTGAGATTTAATGTGGTGGTTAAATTAACAAAAATGATTCATAATCTTTGTTTTAAGATTAAAAACCTAACCTTCATTATCACATTTCAGGCTGAATATGTACATTTTCTGACAGAAAGTCATTCAGTAGACATGATTACCACCCCACAATTATATCACTGACTTGTTATAACAAAACAGAGCAAATGACTCACAAATGAAGAGGTCCACAATGAAAATATCTAAACCAGCGATAACAGTATCAGTGGCCTTACAGTCAGCTCCAAAAAATGTCATCATAACTGTTTTGCTCACCTGCTGCTGCATTAGTTTAACTTTCTCATCTTTAAAATACTTGGTTCATAAATATTTCAACACAGACCTGAAGTTTTCAAGTTTTCAGTCAATCAACTTTATTCCAACTGTGGATTAAAAATATATTTGTTTGCATGATGCATTTAAGCCAGGTCTCAACACAAAACAGTGCTTTGTATTAGTGCAGGATGCAGCAACACGGTTGGTGCTTTGTGGAGCTTAACAACAGGTGAGTTTAAATTAACTGTTAAACAATACAGATAACCTATCATATTTTGCTGTTATAGCTGGCTTTAGGCAAACAAACAGCTTGCTGGCAACTTGTTAATTATTGAATCCCACTGAGACTCTATGCCTCAAATACAGACATAGTGGAATAGACCTCATTGTTGAATCAAGCAGGTGCATAAAATTCATAAGGCAGGTTTGCTTCTCAGGTAGCTTTTAATTCAGTATTGATTGTCAGTATTCAGCACAAGCAAACATTCTGCTTGGTTACATGTTGGGTGAGGCTGCTTTGCTGTATTTTCATTTACGGTTGCTGTTCAACGCACTAAAACATATGTTTTATAGCTGTGGTATTCCTCTCATACTTCACCGCTGTACACAATGTTTCCTGCATTGCCATAGCAACCCCAGCCATGTGGATTTGTTGCTATACAGCGTCTTTAGGTCATCTGCATTATTTACGCAGCCTTGCTGATTTAGTTTACCATAATACATATTCCTAACATCCTGGTGTCGGCAGGAAAGTCGGAATAAAATGTGACATATCTATATTCTTAGGGGAAAAAAATTAGATAACGTTTCTTGTAGCATTATGAATGGACTACAATATTTAATTCTTAAATTACACTGTCCATGATGACATGGGATGTAAGTGGATAAACCAGAGAGGAAGGATGTTATGATAAACAGACAATGAGCATAAGCCATGACAGCGTTAAAAGGATACAGTGCTACTATCAGCGTGAGGAATGCCCTGTCATGTCAGTACATGAACAGCGAGCAGCACAGTGACATGCTGCTTCTCTCCTCTACTGACTCTCAACTCAGGATAAGGCATGTATCTCTATGCATGTAGTTCCCCTGCAGTCAAATTAAACTGGCTAAATATGCAAGATGACAGATTATCAAGTGTGCACAGATGCACTATATTGTGGCACTAGCAACTCACATGCGTATCAAATGACGGTGCTTTCTACACTAACCAGGCCACAACTACCTGTAAATTACACCACACCAAAATGTTTCAAACTGCAGAGGTGAGTGAGCAGGAGTCACCCACAGTGTTATCCTTCAACACCCTCAACGCCCACATCCTGAACCTTTGCACCTTTCATACAGGACACCACTTTAGTCACGTCACCATGAGACAAGAGGCAAGAGCAATCCTTAAGTTACTAGGTTAAGTCAAATGCATAGTTCAGCTAATTGTGTCATGCTGTCACGAACAATGTTACTGCATGCTGCTGAAATCAAACATGCCCGAGCCTAGTGAGCTTGGGCAAAGTGCCAAAACACCGGGCTTAGGCTCCAGCAAGCACAGAAGCATGATTTATTGTGTATACAATCCTTCTGGCTATATTTTTAAGGATGAATGCCTTAAAAATATTGCATCATAAGAACTCTGACAGGACAGGAGTGACATACTGTGTGTAGATTATGCCTGTAGTGTTGAGCCACATAAACATAATTGGAATTTTGTCTGTTTATAGCTTTTGATTTGGAAAGAACAACCTGTGGCACCATGAACAACCAGGAAATGAACAATGTAGCTGTTCTTTCAATTGCAGTCAGACGTATTAAAGTCAGAATCAATCAGAATGGTCTGAGAGAAACTCGAAAGAGATGACCAAATTTGTCCAAGTAAATATTTTGCAGAATATTAGAAGACTTTCTGAGAAAGAGAGAAGTTCTTACAAATTAATTAAGGAAATTACTTTATTTGGATTAATATTTATATATTTTAAACTCTACAATTCTGTAACGAAGTAGTTTTATTTTTGGAACACAAATAGTTTAATTTGTGCTGTTTTTGCAGTGACAGCAAAATCATTTCATGCATATCAGGCATATATGTAATTAACGTTTTAATTAAACGAGCAGCAGCTGTTGCATCCAGCAATATAAATGCTGCAATATAAATCAACTCTAGCCTCAACAGCATGCGCTGCTTGCTTTGTTTGGGTCATTAATATGCACTCAACTCATGATTAGGGTATTTTAGACAGCACTTGAAAATAGCAGTACAAGCATAAGCAAGTTGTATATTCCCCATAGGAGAAATTAGGCAACGGCTAAATGGATTCAGACAGTGACTGACAATAACATCAATAGACTGCTATGAGTAAAAAAGGAAAAAAAAAGTCTGTATGCTGTAGGTAAAATACAGTTGTCTGCAGTGTTTTGTCCCAAGCTAGAATTCTTGCTACAACAGTAGCAACAGAAGTTGAACGTTGACAAGCTAACCTACAGTTTCAAAAGGACACCAAGTATTCAGGAAAAAACTGTGTTCAAAATTAGGACACTGCATTTAGGACACTTTACTGACCAAAATCATTGAAGCGTAACTGTTTTTAAAAAGTAATCATACCCAGGGTGTGTTGGGTAGGACTTTAACCATTTAATAAGCCTCGGTTAATGGACTGCTGAAGCAGTTGTGCTTTATCAATTCTTTATAATACTGTAATATGCCAATATTAAAATTAAGTTTTAATGAGAATTTCAGGTAAAAAAAGATTTCAATATTTGTCTCCATCCACTCTATGCACAAATTTGTTGTTACTACAAGTTATGAAAACTGTTTTCTTCCCTTATTTCTGTTTGCTAGAGCAAAGTCTCTAGGGGCAACAAGACTAAGAGGACAGACACAGATTGACTTGAGTGAGTTGGACTCTGTCAGTCTGTCAGTCTGTTTCTCATTACGCTCTTTTGTGAGCTCTTTCTCTCCACCTTCTTGTCTCTCTTCTTCATCTTCTTCTGTCTTGATGGATGCGGCTGTACTCAAACATCTCCACAGACGTACTGTCAGCCCTCATCAGTATCAAAAAGTAATGAAACATTGCATTACTGTACATTAGTAATGCACCTCAGGGGAACTGCCCAGTGCCGACTTTCTATAAGGGCTGCTGAACACAACATATTTCCTACACAAGATACAATTTAATGCCCAATAATATTCTTAAATAGAGCCAGTATACCATTAGGTTGTCTGTCACATATTTCCATATGGTTGCAAATGTAATATGACCCTCGCTGACTTTCATGTGTTAGGTCTGTGAATTATGTGACTGGCACAACTGGCACATTACACTATTGTATCACAAGTGTTTGATTATCCATTTAACACTTTTCCAAGCAAAACATTAAGGACACAAAAAGATGTATAGTAGATTTCCTGTGATTGTCTAACTGGAAAGTCAGATGAGCTCAGTTGGCTGAAAGATCTGTCATACAAGACCGTCCCCAGCACACACGCACAATTTTCCTTTTCACAAACAATATTTTTAACAACTACAATAAAACTGGAATCCTAAAATAGAAACTAGTTGAGAAGCAGCAGTTGTCAGCTGTTTCTACCAGCCCATTGCTCGGGAGGCGAGGTTAGAGTTGCGTGGTGATTTGATGCCCCACTTACGCCGAGTTCGCCCTCTGCTGCATCTCCCTCCTGTGTCCTGTGGTCTCACAAGGTGCACCCACTCCACTGATACCGCTGCTGGCCAGGCAAAAACTGTGAGCACCGACGTGGAAAGCAGAGCAAAGGCAGCTCTAAATCCGTACAAGGCATGATGATGTGACCCCGCTGCCGCCCTGATACAGCCATCTCTCGTCACAAGGGTCAATAAGCAACATCCATGGAAGTAAGATGAACAGGAGGACACAGAGATGCAGACTGACACCCCACATGTATTTAGCTGTGCTAACTAATTTGAGGAAAATTGGTGGAGCATGTCTGGTTCCATTATCCTTCAGAGGCTGATCTGAAGAGGTTGATCTTTCAGAGACTGAGGTAGCCCTGTAGTCTTTGCTCTCACATCATCCTGCTCTGACTTTCTCTTTCTCTTAGCCTTCCCTCTTTCTCGCTCATAAAGCCACGCATCATGAGCATGCTGCCTATTGGTTTTTGAAGCAGTGGGACAGCAAGGGTAGGGAGTGGCATCTCTGCACACACACAGACGACGACTGTATGAACACACATCTATGTGCTGCCCAGGAACACTCCAATACACAGACATGCATTAATGGAAACAAACCACACGACCTTGTGACCTGCAGTGGCCTTAGAGAACACCTAGCTTCAAGCATGCCTAAAGATTAAAACATGCAATGACGTGAACCTCTCACCCTAAGAATTTCAGACTAGTTCAACCCCAAACAAGCATTCTTTAAGTAAATGAACAAACACCAGAGATTTTAATGCAAAACTGTGTGGGTTTATACATTAAACAAGCAGCCAAACAACTACTATTTAAATTGCGATCCCTTAACCATTTACTTCTATTTGTGTGCTCAAGTTTCCACAATGGAAAGATAAGGAGATGGAGAGCTGTGGAGGCCTGACAGCAGCTGTGAATTGGTTTTGTTTTTCTTTGCACATGACAGACTGCCACAGCTTGTTACTTCAGTCAGGGCAGGAGAGTGACAGCACGCAGGGGCAGACTTAAACTGTACAGATGGGAGAGATGGGAAAGGGCCATCCTTGCATCTTCAGCCCCGTTTAGCCTGAATGCTAACCAACCATCATCATTTTAATGCCCAGCCAGACATACAGGGACCAAAGCCGACATCTCGGCTTTCCTGCTGTGAATCAGCTTCCCTTAAATAACATCATTACATCAGTGATAACAGGCTTCACTGTCATCTACTCATATAATGTTCCTCCTGTGCTTCTGATATTTACAAGCAGGGGTGTCCAGTTAAGAACATTTTCTTCCTGCAGAATTCAAACCATCATTTCTTGTCAAACTGAACGTGGAATAACTTAAACATCCACAAGACATTAAATGGAAATGTGCCACACTAGCTTTCAGTTATGTGGCTGGTCTTTTGTACAAGTAACACTGCAATGACAACACTGTTTAAAGAAGCACCTTTATTATCCTTCTGCAGGAAGTAATGCCTGTGGCACTAAAGCATTTAAGCCTAACCTGGTACCGTAGCGTTTTCTATTCAAAGTACCTGCTTATTATTGAGCACACCTAATTAATGTGAAAAGTCAGTCAAATCAAAAGTCCTACATACTGTCAAACACAAGTGAAATGCTTCTGAGGATCCTGTTAAGGCCACAATGAGAGGCTCAGAAGTCTTGAAAACAGGATGCAGGAGAGAAAAGGCAGGGCACTGTGGGTATTGGAAGGGCATGACAGGACATTGCATAACACACTGAAAATGCATGGAAACCATAGGCTTTGCCTTATCAATGCACAGCACAGAGCTTACACTAATACAAGTGGGACTGGTATTTCAATCAATGAGTCTAGTAAACCAACCCTAAGCATGTGCATCCTCCACTTGTATGGTTGGGAGACTGAGGGCATCATGTCCTTTGCAATGTCAATGTGTTTACTGAGTTTCTCCAACACAGTTTTAAATTAGTAAAATCAGAAAAGGCAATATTCATGATGGTAATATTATTGCAGTTTATCATGAAACAGAGAGTTGTTTCATCCCTAATGTGACAATTTTTGACAGATATTGTGATTGTGATACAAGTGATGATTTCAGTGGAAATGCTAATGTTTGCTTTTCATTTTCACTTATAAAAATAAATAATAATAATGATGATGATGTAATTTTTGCTGCGATCTTTACCAAATAACACATTTCCTTACATCTGGCAGATATAATTTGTAGGTCAGGGCATCTCTGTAGCACCACACCACCTCACTTACAAGGGTATGTTGTGACACATTTTACCTATATAAAAAAAAAAACTGCAGGTCCTGCAATTTGGATAGAGATGCACTGATTTCAATTTTCTTGGCCAATTCTGATTTCCAATTTTTTTTTAAGGGTCTGACCTGCCGATTCCAATTTTGTCCGATTACGATTTTCAGTCTTTTCTATTAAATATTCATTAAATGCTATTTAAATTCTCTCCAAAGTCCTCCAGGTTACAACCAGGTCTTATTATAGTTTTATATTAAGATTACGAATCGGGTGAATGCAATCTCACGAGATCATGGAATATCGCTGGATTTCACAGGACACAATTTCACATGATCTGTTGTGAAAGCAAACCAGAGACAGACTTGGTGCAACAGTTTGCTGCAGTAAAACTTTGCTGTGAGACAAACAGATGCAGTTAAAGTTAAACGAGTCTGGATGAGAAAATGTTTGAGGAGACACATCAACACAGGTTGTTTATTCTTTAGCCAGAACAGGAGGCGAGATTTTAACTGTCCCTCTGTGAACAGCAGTCTGCTGCTGGCTAGCATTAGCTTGAAAAGCTAGAAAGTTTATGGCTGTTCTGCGACATTGTCAGCTGCTCTTCTCTTTACCCTGTTCTTGGAATCTGCCGCCGACACCATCGTCAAGCAAGCATGTGCAGTGCTGAGCGTGTGTAGCTGTTATCAGCACTGTGGTGATATCACGGTCAATTTGTCTGCTGCACACATGACGTGACCATCGTGCAAAACTCGTGTGTGACAATAACGGGCACAGAATCGGATATGTGACGCTGACCGGCCGGTTTTCAGCATGACCCACCCTGACCATGACCGACCGGTTCCGATCACTGGCCAGTCGATCAGTGCATCCCTAAATTTAGAAATTGCATTTGATTAATTTAATTAACTGTTTTGCCCTTGACAAGGTGCCAACTAGGGTTAGGCGATTGGTATACTGCTATATTTTTCTGTTTAATAAGGCACTTGACATTTTGTTTTGTTTACTGGACTAAGCGAATGTACATATTGTAAATAATGTAGTGAGCTCGCATACATCTCCCAGCTAAGACTCAGAATGATGGGAGGAGGTGAGAGGGGGGTATGAATATATCAGCAATCTGAGGTTGATGGGTTCACAGTGGCCGATTGGAAAATTTCAGCATATCTCTCAACCCTTGTGCAAACATAAGCTTATATATGTATAGCATATAAGCTGCAATAGTCTATGTAACTCTCAAGCAAGGAGTACTAAAGTAAATTAAAAAATGTAGAAGAAATTACAGGCTTGATACTAATTGCTGGGATCACCAGCCATCAAAACTATGTAATGACGGATCCAATCCCATTAACAAGACCCTGCTTTGTTATATAAGACTGTAACATTTTGGCTAATGGGAACAATCTCCATCAGGGAATAACCAAGTTAAGCTATGTGACATGATCTGCCATTTCAGAATTACATCGTCTTTGCCACCCTACTCAAAGGGTAGTTAGGTAGTGTGGTTACTCAATTAGTACTGCAGTTACATAGACGTTTCCACAGCCAACTGCTAAATCTGGTAAATTCATTCACTGATCTTCAAATCCATTTTTTCTTTCCCCCTTTTCTCCTTTCTCCTTCCTCCTACCACCACCTCCTCAGGGAAACCCTTTATGACTTAAAATCCTCACTAATCTTCGTGGAAACAGAGAATCAACGACTCATTTCCCAACGTGCTGTTTGTTTAAGCTCAGGCACTGGGCCCGAAGTTTCTAATGGCAGCAGGACCACGCACTCACATCTTGCCTCTTCGTTAAGCTATCATCAGTGTGAAATTCTTATCACAGTGCTGCATCCATTGTTCATGAATGACAGTGTTGTACAGAGGTGTGAATGAATGTGACTGCTGTTTGTCTCTCCCTCACACTCTCAAACATTTTCACTCTACCGTGCAGTGCAAATGTGCCAAGTTTAGCTTTCACAGCCACTGTGCAACACACAGTGGGACCACTTCCAACAGTGTGGAAGTTTTCCACCATCACTCTTCCAACATGCACTTTGCAGACTGCTAACATAAGTCAATGGAATACAAAATCAGCATTGGAGCCCCATTACAGAAGGCGTACACAGCAAACTACACAGCTGAAGGGGCAGGGTGAGATTCAGACTCATTCAGGGAAGTCAGCTGTGAATGCAACACCCATAGCTGCCAGTGGTAGATTCGCCGCTGGCATATGCTATTCTAGGCACAGTGGGGAAAAAGAAGTCCATCACAAAAAACAAATGTATGAATATCATGCATTACACATAAATTGCGTGTTCACATATATGATGTGAAACAAGATATGTTGATTTTCTGCCATAAAATGTGGTTGTGAGTTTCAGCTCATTGCCTCCAGGCCAGAACTTAAGCTATGTCCATGACCATGATGCATTTTGCCTGAATCACTCTATAATGGATTAGGCATCATCTATAGGACAGCATCACTGGACAAGGCAGTGACAGGGATGTGCCATGTGGCATTCACAATCATATTGTTCTAATTTTTAATTGATTATATTGTGATGATGGCAATATTCTGATATGTTAATGAAATGAGGTCGTACTGTCATGCACAGCAACAGCAAGCATAACTGAAGAAGTAACACTGCTACTGACTCCACGGCAGAGGAGCAAGTTACAAAAAGGGGAACAACTTCAAAGTGGTTTAGTTACAAAAGATCCGCTGTACAACAAACCACAGTAATATGTAAGAAATGCAAGAAGACTAACAACAAAGGGGGGGTAATAAAAAAAAAACTTCTTTCACTACTACAGGCATAAGAACCTGGTTGAGTATGAGGAGAGCTCAGTTGCTACTGGGAGCGCTAAACCAAAAATATTTTTTAGTATTTTGTAATATCATCAAGAATATCATAATCACAGCAATTCCCTGAAATGTCATGATATTATTTTAGAGCCATATCGCCCACCCCTATACAGTAACCTCACAGAAGGTCCACATATCAGCCCTGTCTATCACAGTGGATCAGTGGCAGCTCCTGAAGAAAGGACAGACCCTCGCCTTAACTGGGTCATCATTACAAGGCAAAAACAGAACCCTGTAACCTGTCTGTACTCGAGTAGCATCCGTTGCCAGACAAGAGGATAAATGAAGGTGTGTGCCAAGATCTGACCTTTCTTATACTGGCAATGACAGGTGCTCTCATTTTGAGCACACGCATATACGTACATTTAGCATTTGACCTCAGTGCTTTTTTCTAAATGTAAGCCTTGAAAAAAATACATAATATAGTATATCACAATAGCTAAGGGTTGCAAAATATGGTAAAAAAAAAAAAAAGAAGAAGAAAGAAAAATCATATTATTATTACTATTATTTTGACAAATATTGCAATTTTGATTTTTGCAATTTGCAATTAATGTGAATGATCATTTTTGCATCACAATTTTCATTGTCACCAAACCAAAACTACTGTCATCACAATAATATGACATTTGTTGGGGTCTGCACAAATTAAACATGATTTCCTGCATCTAGAGAACAGGATTTGTCAGTCAAGGCCTCTCTGCAGCACACACATTTTTCCTGTATCAAAAAGAGCAGCTTCTGTTATTATTATGTTGCATTTGAACATACTGCATTTCAAACAAATATTTCATTTTATTGTGCAGCCCTAATAAAAGCAGATTCTTTTGTGACTGTCCTTCTACAGATCTACATCCTTCCATTTGATGTGGACAAAGTTCAACCTCCATAAAGGCCATAGAGGTAGGCCTCATTTTAATAAACACTGCCACACATTTCTTCACAATACCTATTGGGAAATTGTGAGCTAATAATAACCAGAAAAGTAAGGTATGTGGTCCAGCTTTCTAGTGATTTTCATCACCACTACAAGCAATTCACAGAAACCACAAACCCGAAATAGGGGAAAAGCATGAGTTGTGTATGTGCCTTGCACAACTCGATTGAGTAAAAAAATCTCAGAGTAGGACAGAGTGTGAGCAGATTCATTTTGACTCTTACTACCGTGTTAAGTTATGTGTCAGTGAATGTGGCAGACAAACATTTGACTACAAGTATCTCATTGTGAAACAAGCAGGACCAAAGAAAATCAATGCCATTCATGCACAAGTGACAACTGTTCCACTGCCTCACTGGCAACCCTGCAAGTTGATAAACTGGAATCCAAGTGCAAACCCATTAAGTCTGTACCCCCTTGGCAAAACTATTATTTCCACAGCAGTGCTATATGTAAGAACTTCCATTCATGTGCAATTAATTCCATTTAGGGTTGTTCATTACCAGGATAGGCAAGACTGGTGAAATGCTGGCCTTCCCCTTCCGCTGTAATCTGACAGGGAGATATAGGGTGGCTCCTAAAATAAGAGCTGAATCCACACTCCAGGCCCAGTCACTTCCATATCTTACAGTATGAGGGCCAGAAATGACAAAGCTCAGCAGTTCTCTAATGAGACTGTAACAAATGGGAGGGCTGTATTTAGGTTATTACAACACCAGCACACACGAGTTTGGACATGTGCTTGTGTGCACGCCTGATAAATTCATAGAAATGCCTATAATTAGAGATGCAATTCGAAAATACAATGCTTAGGGTGCATTTTCCATGCTGCAATCAAAAAAGGCTCATATTAGCCCTGTTTTACACTTGTTTCCCTTTAATCACAGGCTGAATATTAAATTTCTGACACATAATGTCCATTAAGTCAGAGGACTGTAATTGGCTATTTAATAGACAATTGTACAGCAAAGCAGAATCATTAGATTTTGCTCCAAATGCATTTCTATTTCCCATGTAGCATGACAGAGTACAGTACTTCACTGAGAATAACCTGGCTATTATTGCAGTGACACACTAACAGGTGTTTTATGAAGCCACTGTGTGAGACTGTATCAATGGTTTGACTAACCTCACTCCAGAGTAAAGCTGTTATTGTTGGTCCATTCATCAAATTAAGCATTTGATTAATTAAGAATATTCACTGAACATCAGGTCTATCTTTGCAGGTATTCCCAGCAGCTTGACTCAAGTTGCTGGGAATACCTGCAACTGCAACTCCATGCAGTTGTGTGGAACTGTAATCAGAGCTCACAATGCAGCCATGACACAACTGGATTTTGATACAACCAAAAAAGCACAGATAAAGATGTTGCTCACCTAGATAACATGCACTGACCTCACCCAGTCTGAAGTAAGCGCTTGTCACATGCAACTCTTCATCAAACCAGTTTTCCTTAGCTACTTCTCGTCACCATTCCTTCATGGCAAAACTTATCTGCCTTTTATTTTGCTAAAGAAATTGATCAGTTGATTGCCACATGATGACAAGGTTGTACAATTAACCCCCTACTAAGTGGATGTATAATTGTGCACAAAAACCAGTAAGACTTAGGAGTATTTAGAATGCAAGAGCCCATTTTGTTAGCTTTGTTTTAAGGGTCTTGTATCTTTAGTCTCTTCTCATCTATGTAATACAAATGTAATTTTGTTAGGACATTTGTTGAATGATGACAAGAGGATCAGGAGCAGGAGAAGCTAATTTTTATGGTTTTCTTTTGCTTTATTAATTTGTAAAATCATCAAATTAAGTATTTGTGTTCATTATTTACATACTGCGTATTTACTTGGGTTGTGCTGTTAAGTAATCACATGTCAACAGCAGCAAGACTTAATCGATTAAATGTCAATTATTAAATTGATCTACAACTATTTTGATGATCAATCAATCAGTTTGAGCATGTTTTTTTAAAGAAAAAAGTCACAATTCTCTGATTCCAGCTTCTTAAATATGAATATTTTCTGGTTTCTTCAGCGCGTTAAGACAGTAAACTGAATATATTTGAGTTGTGGACAAAAAAATGACATTTGAGGACATCATTGTGGGCTTTGGAGGGAAAAAACTGATCAATTCATTTTAGAGACCAAGCAACTAATCCATTAATCAAGAAAATAATCAACAGATTCATCGCCAATGAAAATAATCATTAGTTGCAGCCCTAGATCAAGTTTTGATCAATTATTGATAAATCAAGTGTAGAAACTCATTAGAAATGCTTAAAATGGATACCTATATTCTGAGTGCATCTTATCTCATTGAAGATTAATACCCTCCTGTTAGCTTCATTTTAAATATGGGTGAAATAATTGGACCCAACAACAATTTGACTTTACTTTGACATAGGGCTGAGTAATATACTGATATATTATTACTACATCAATGTTGTGAAATAATACTAGATATCATCTTAGAATCTGGACATCGTTGCATCATGATATGTCACAAGTATTGTCTTTTCCTAGTTTTAAAGGTTGCATTACAGTAAAGTGATGAAATGTTCTGATTTTACTGTTGTAGCTCTTCTATTATTTGCCTTTAGCCACTTATTCATTACATCCACATTACTGGTGGTTATTTATCAGAAAATCAGAGAAGGCACCAATAGTCATCCGAACAAAGTTTTTACCACTGATATTGAGGTATTTGTTCAAAAACACTGCGATATTTGATTCTGTACATAACATCTAGCCAAAAGGGCTCAACAGCAAGGACTGCCCGCTTGCCTGCAGCAAGTAAAATACTATCTTGGAGGTAGTAAATCTAACAACTCAGGGGAAAATTATTAAACAACTAAACTACTTTGATAGTGGATTAGTAGTTGTAGGAAATTTCCTGCTTTTTTCCGTTTATTATCTTAGTACACTGAATATCTTTGGGTTTTGGACTAACAAAACAAGAGATTTAAAGACATTACCTTAGATTTTGAGAAACTGAGATAGACATTTTTCACTATTTGCTGACACTGCACCACTAGATTAAACATGCCAGTTATCTTAAGACTGTTTTTGATATCTGCTGATAAATAAGATCAATTGTGCAGACATAAGTAAGTATTGAGCTGGAATAAGTATATTTCTGACCCATTATCGCTGAACCCTGGCCAAACTTTGTTTAAACTATGCATCATCAACTCGGCCTGAGTAATTTCGATTCTTCAGAAAAGTAGAACAAGTTTGCACATGTATAAAACACAAACAGTAGGTAACTAGTATTGTTAAAGTGTGATTATTTCATGGCCACACTGGTTTGATTATTTGTCATAAAAGTCCACTTGTACATGGTGTAATAATTGTGGGCTGTAAATGTAGATTATAACTGATGATACCTGTGAACCTGCATGAGTCAATTACACCGTCAAATTCAGATCTCATGTGTTAACAGGAAGGAAGTGAACCAAAAACAGTCACAGGATGCTTGAAAATGTTGATTTCTAGGTGTCAGTGAGCAAGGTGTCATATTTGGTCGTACAGTAGCATACTCACTGGTTGGTGGGAGGTGCAGAGAGGGGGAAGACCACCTCTTCTTCTTCGTATTCCGGTCCATCCTGCATGTCGCTTTCATCCATAGTGCCGCCGAGCCCTCCACAGCCTGGAGGGGGAGGAGGTGGTGGCAGTGGGGGGAAGACAGTGGGAGCATCAGGGCCTGTGGATGTGGGTGAAATCCGACTAGCTGGACCCTCCGAGGTGGGAGAGCAGCAAATGCCGCCCACAGTCCCTGAGCTTGTTCCTTGGAAAACTGAATGTCCACCTCCTGATCCTGCTCCGCCACTCCCTGCTGCGGTCATACCCCCACCAGACATGGAACAGAGCATGCTCATGTCGGGAAGTGAGTCCGGAGAGGTGTTTGAATGTTGGCGGAGGGCTGGTGCTGGTCCTTGTCCCAAATCAGTGACTCGCACTCTGTTCGACTTGGGATAGTAGGGGAAAGGGGCCGTCTCCGGGCCTCCTCCGCCTGCCACCCCTGTCCCTGTCGTGACCGAGCCCGTATCCTCGCTGCTGACCTCCGCAGCCATCATATTAGGAAGATATGTAGAGGGGAAAAAGTCCAGAAGGGAACCTGCCCTTCCCCTCCGTTCTCACAATACTCCTTCAGTGTTTGAGCTCCGGGGAAACAACACCAAAAGTTTCTCTAAAACGCGTTTAGCCAGCCAGCTAGCATTAGCCGACAAGCTAACTTAGCTCACTTGGCTGCTGCACTAGCGGCCGTCAGCCGAGCTAACGCTAGCGGGACGGCTAGCAGCTTCGAGACACTTGATGAGTTCTTGCTCGCTATGTCTTCATTGTTTCCAGAGTTTAAAGTTCACACAGAAACGCTGTCTGGAAAGTAACATTTAAAACGCTTCAAATAGAAAATCAAATCACCAATATTTCCTGTTTTGCTCTGTTCGGACTTCACCCTCGGCACCAGGCAGACCACTTGTCGGGGAGTGTTGTTTTATTGTCACTGTTGTGTGTAACCCCCGTCTTTTTTCCAGTGTTGTTGTTTTCTTTCCTCCTGACTTTCCAGCCCGTCTCGTTGTAGCGTCCACAAACCCTACCACCTAAATCCCCGGAACCGTGTGTTGTTTCATGCGAACAACCATATCGCAAAGCACAGTGAATTATTCTTGCGCATTCAAGCTAAGTTCGCCTTTATTTCTGGGTTTCAGGGCTGGTGGCTTGCCCGCTGCTGCCTGCGCTGCTCTTTCTCCCCTCCCTCTCCCACTCCTCTCTCCAGTCACAGAGCAGACACAGCCAAGTGAACACAGAGCGGCACCGCTTCAATCCATGACATCTTCAATCAGTGCTCCCAAAGTGGGATCCTAAATATTATTAAGATACATTAAATATGATAGTGTTGCTTAAACTGCCGTTTCATAATAATTTATTTCAGAAGGTACAACTGCACAACTTGTGTGTTGCTTCTTTAGTCTTTTAACCTATGTAAAGTGTCTTTGAATACAAGGAAAGCATTTCATAAATAAATTGTATTATTATTATTATTATTATTATTATTATTATTATTATTATTATTATTATTATACTTGGTTTCCATATGTTTCTATTATCTTATGTGAAGGCTATCATATACTCACAATAAATGTTGCTATGAGGCAATCAGTCATACTACAAAAAGTCACTCTTTTTGTTTTTCTGATGATTCTCTGATTATGTTTATCATTATTATTATTATTATTAGGTTTTCATAGTTAATCAATGATCAAACTGGGATCATATAAATCATGGACTTTCAAAGACTAAGACTATATGGATCACCTGCACAAGGTCATTTGAAGTGATATTTTAACTGTCTCTTGTTTATCTCAGGTAATACAATATGTTTTGCTAGGCTGAAAAAAACTGGTGCACGTGTGTTTTCGGGGGGGGGGGGGGGGTGTAAAAACCCACTTGTCAGATCTGAACACACAATTGCGAGCTTGCGAGTCACAAACAAAAGACACCGGCAGAACAGTGACAAATTTGAAACAAAATGTGTTGGAGAAACTATTAAGTGCTGCAGTTGTGAAGAAGAGAAACTCAAGTACAAAATGTTTGCAGAGATTTGATTTTTTTCTAGCCTAGTATAACACCTCAATACCTGGTTTCAAGCTTGCAAAAGTGATCTTAAATTAGATTTAAAGCTTTCAGTCACTAATTTTCAACCTTAAAGTTTTTTTTATGTTTCAAATAATGACATGACATTCGCAGAAGAATGGGATAGAGGAAATGAGGGCAACACTACTGTGGCAGAAATGAGAGAAAATTAGTAGAAAAGAGGACATTATATCAATCATGAGGTTTGATCACATTGGTTATAAAAGTACATTAATATAGAAACTTGCTACAGGTAGATGTGGACATTGTGGGCTACAGGAAATGATAAAGCATGCATTTATATATCGTCAGAGATAATCAAGAGACATGTTTAAAAGCACACTTCAAATGACACGAGACATTAGAGGAATTAGAGGAATGACAAAGTCTGCCTTGTGCAGCTGTAATGTGAGGGTTTCATGTATGCTGGTTGGATTACTCTTAAGAGGAAACAGCAGGATGATGAAAGATAACTTTCATGCACTGTTCTCCACACTTCAGCAGCTTCAAAACAACACTTCCTGGTAGTTATTCAGCCCATCAGTCCTCTTGCTGCACCACAACTCGGTGAGGCCCCGCCTTCAGCCTGCATTTTACTTGATCAACCGAATTCTTCATGACCGATTAAGCGATCATCCATTAATCGTTATCATCCCAACCTATAACCCACTCAGTGACTCTTGTTTGCTCCTGAACAACAGTTTGAAAACCACTAACAAGAAACAGGAGGTGGAAAAAATATTAGACTACATTGTCAACAGGATTTATTTGCAGTCCTTTTTTGAATCCACAAGTGCTATAACTCCTCATTTTATTGATTGTGCTCCTTATTCCACTTCAATATAAGGATTCTTTGCTTTTGGGTGACGTAAAGCTTGTCAGCTTGGATTGACATCATTCAGTATTTCCAGCCTGGCAGTTTATGTAATAGTCTTTCTTTGTTTCTAACTGCTGATGATTAAATTAAATATGTGTAATGGTCTAGTGAGAGTTTTTAATTATCACTTTGATACACTGCTGAAGACAGTCTGAATATAGCTCTGGCTTTGTGACAGGAAGTGTAAATTTTAGCTAGACTGACTAATCCATTTTAATTTCACTCACTTGGCCTCTGAATTCTGTTTGATAGACTGGCACAGATACCAAGTGGCCATTTATACAGCAGTGAGAAGGTATCAGGACAGTGATAGGTTGTCAATTGTTTGGGGTGTTTACCTTCATATTGGATATACTACATCTATTTGTATGCATTATTGTTCACTTTCAGGTCAGCGCAGCAGGACAATGGTCCTAAAGGCAACCAAGGTTTTTATAGCCAAATGCTTGACTGACTAAGTCAGATATATGGCCACAATAAAACGAACAACCACACTCAAGAAAAGTGAAAATGGCCACAGTGAAGTACTGGCAGAGCATCACCAGGCAAGATAACAAATGTCTTATGACTGTTGGTTGTAGACTTTGTTTCAGCGACCACAAAATAACTGTTGCAGCTTTCACCTACCATCTCATAAAAAAGATGAGAGAAAATATGGACACATGCTAACGTGTGATGTTTATTTTTACTGGACTTGCTGTGAGTGGGCTCACTCAAAGGTTTTCACACTTTATTTTAAGTGCTTTTAATCTGCTCATATTATCACACTTAGCACATTTTCTTTAGAGCACAGTTTCAAAACAGCATTTAAAAAGAAGCTTCAGATTGCACTCTGGCCTTGTTTTTAAGGTCCCGTGTGTGAGATTTACAGGGATTTATTGGCAGAATATGGCAGAAACGGAATATAAAAGGGCTGCGATTTACAGTTATTTCAATGATCGATTCATCTGGAGACAATTTTCACAATATATCATTTAGTCTATAAAGTGATGAAATCATGAAAAATCATAATTTCCCAGAGCCCAAAGTGACATCTTCAACTTTTGTTCTTTTGTCTAACCAACACTCCAACACCCAAAGACTCTTCATTTAATATCAGAAACAAAGCGAAGCAGGAAATCCCTACTTTTAAGAGGCTGGAACCAACAAATGTGTGTTATTTTTGTTTGCTCAAATATCAAAATAGTTGGCAATTAATTTTCTTTTGATCGACTAATTGATTAATCAAGTAATCATTCTAGAATGATTATAATATAATAAGATAATGGGCTAGTGTTCACATAATGGGGAGAGTGATGAGAGAAAAAAATAGTTAATTGGTTTGACATTACGATTGACATTAGCAACTAAGGCAGCCTAATTCTATGTTAACAGAGGACTGACTACATTGCTAACAAGTTTTTAATATGTATGGTGATAAAAGCACAATGCTCAACAGCAACATCCAGCTTTCGCCTGCTCTGCTCCCTCAAATGGGCTTCCCTGTCTCTGTTGAGATGCATTATGTCTGACACTGACAGAATAAGCTTCTCCTCCATTTCCTTGGTTACCAGGATGAATCTCCTTCTAATTTATGATTTTATGACTGTTACGACACCAGTGCGTCTCAGAAAATTTCAGAGTTTTTTAACTAGAGGTGCTTGGAGCAGCTGCATGAAAAAGGTGGAGCACTTTGACCAAAGATGCTGGGTGCAGCACCTTTACTTCAGGCCGCAGACGCTCTCTCCTCATTGAGAGCAAATGACCAGACACTGGTGCTAGAACAGCCTTTTGCATTCTGTGCAAGTTTGTGTTTGTTTAATGTCAAATACTTGACATATTATTTACTCACTGTCATATTATTTCATTTTTGTCTAATTTGATACAAAGTACAGCTTGTTAAGTCTTATTAGTGTACTGTAAAACTTTGTCAGCTGCAGACTGGGAAGCTGATTGGTTAGCTGTAGTAAGTCAGCCTGAGGCTAACCTTGATGTGCTATAGAGTGGTTACATAGTGCTGAGCAGCTACAGCAGTGGGCCGCTGTTGCTCTTCATCCACCACCTCCAGTCATTCCCTCAGTGCAGCTGCCATTACCATTCTACCTTCACACTGATCCATCTTAGAGCAGCTGGCACTGTAAAAAAAAAAAAATGTCTGGACCACTTTCTCATTGCTCACAGGACAAATCTCGCTCTTGCTTTCTGTCTTAGTCATTTTCTCAATTTATGAACCCTCATCTCTCTGTTCTCTCTCTTATTTTAGACCATGATATGACAGTCTGTCCGAGATAGATAGATAAATAGATGAGGGATTTAAAGTAGAACTAACTGACATCTGCTGTCAGTCCCCATCTGTGTATCCAAATCTTTGCTGATTTGCAGAGTTCTCTGATCTAATGTGAGTGACAGCCCATCAGTGCCCCCTCCATTTCTCCACTCCCCCTGTTTTCTGATTCGTCCTCTCGTGACGAATGGCTCCTGACAGAGGTGGACAGGCCAGGGTGTGAAAAACTATACTGCCACTGCAGAGGAAGCACACCTTGCATTCCCGTGGTGGGTCTCTCAGGGCGCTGATGCCCATGTTCTCCACTAGATAACACAGTGTTCCCTCAAGTCCTGTGACACAAAAGGTCAGTGAACTGTGAAATCTGAAGGCTGACATTGACTTGACATGTAACCATAAAAGCCACTCCGCTCGAAACGCACAAATACTTAGTTGTAAACACGCATACAAACATGCACCACTAGCCATACACTCTGAGAAACAAGGGTGCTAACCATAAAGGGTTCTTTGGTTTGTCACCGCAGGAGAACCCTTCATGGTTCTGGGTGGAACCTTTTAAATTCCTTTCAGAGAGTCCTAACAAGATACCTAGAAACATCTGTGAAAGGCTTTACCCAGAACCCCTTATGTGAGGTTCTACAGAGAACCCTTCTATGGTGTAATGGTTCTACCCAGAACCCTCTCTGGGGGTTCTATACAAGGGTGCTAACAATAACGCACTTGGGGGCTCTCCAAAAAAAAAAACTTTTATATTCTAAGGGTGTTATCTACAATGCAAAGGAGGAGTTCTACTGAGAACCCTTTTATATTTTAGGATTTTGTCTAGGGTTCTATTGAAAACCTTTTTAAATTCCAAGAGTCTAGAACTTTTATATTCCAGTGTTTTTATCAAGAACCCACCAAGGGCTTTTATATTCTCAGGGTTCCATCTAGAACTCACCTCTCAAAAAGAAGAACCTTTTTTTGCATCCTTATTTCTAAGAGTGTAGTCATACACTCAAGCCTGCTCATTAAGCACATAGGGCACTCCAGTGTGAGCGGCCTCTTGAAGTGGCACTGGACTTTTTTTCACCAGGACATTATTGCCCCTGCGTTTACTGTATGGCCGTGCCTTAGGCGTCATGGCTGCTGGGTCTAGTCCCCAGTCCTCATTTGGCCTTATATGGTGGTGTAATCTAGAGGACGGGGGACAACCTCTGTTAACTGTGTGGCAGTGCGACTGTGTCCTGTGGATCCTCCCTGACTGAGCATAACGAGATTCCAGACCGGATGCGGCTAATCTTCTTTCCCTGGCAGACAGATGATAGGAGAGTTTTATACCTGCTGAGAGGTGGACAAACCGTTCTCTACCATGCTTGACTTCAACAGCTGACTCTGTGTGTGACAGAGTATGAAAGAAGGAGATTTCATATCTGTAAAGGTTAAATAATCGAGTCCAAAATCTAACCTCAAGGGTTCGACCCCTGTGTGCATGTGTATGCTGCGATTTTGTTTGTATCTGTGCACACCTTCATGTCTTTGTCTTCATCTCTGTATCTCTGCGTGTGTGTTGTGGGAGGGGGGCTGGCGCTGACAGTCTGCCAAGGGGAGGAAGAGTGTGTGAAGGAGAACGACAGGGCAGCCTGGCTGTTCTGCTCTGTTTCACCATAACTGCGTTGTCAGATTTGAGGATGGGCGCTGATTCGAGTTACCACGGGAGGCTGACTGGGTGTCGACTGAGGGTTCTCATCCATATTAATTGTCATATTATCATAACACATCGTTGCCCTCAAAGACAGCACATGGGACGATCTCCACCCTATGCCTTTGAGGACAATGATGTTTTTGTGTTTGGTTTGCATTTACTGACATGTTGCTTGCAGAGAAGTAATTATACCAAAAAATCAAGGTACGATAATACCACAATTAAAATTTCACAATATATTTATTATGATATTAAAAAGCAATTAATCTAAAAAGAAATTTTTAATGTTAATACAAAATTCATTTTCTATTTTTAACTTAAAGTGTCCATGAAACAACTAGTGGAGTGATTATTGCATATGTGTGTCCTGTAAAACTCTAAATATATGTATATAGACACTGCATTGGCCTTTTGATCATAATATTGCAATATTAGACAGAGTGAGACAGACCTGTGAACAAATACATGTAACTGGGGAGTTGTATTTTCCTTTACTTGTATTTAAGTACACATTTCACTCCAGGATTTTGCAGAATTTTGTGTGTGTGTGTGTGTTTGTGTGTGTGTGTGTGGGTGGGTGTGTGGGTGGGTGGGTGGGGTAAAGAAATAAAAATACAAAAAGTCAGTTCACTGACACCAACATGTATGACATGGGGAGCTTCTATGACTGATGGAACTTGTGAGAAGCCAAAATGATCAAATGGTCAAATTTGCAAAAGAAAGTCATGCATGAATCATCAACATCGCAACTTCCTGGAGGAACTGATTAAACATCAGTCATAATCAAAAAGTAACTAATACTCTGAGTAGTTTTTGAGAAGAATTCTTTTTACTTTTACTTAAATATTTTCTAACACCAGTACTTATACTTGTAATTGAGTAATATTATAGTAATCTAACAGTATTTGTACTTGAGTACAGATTTTCAGTACTCTTTCCACCACTGTTTGTTTCTGGATAAAGAAACACTAGAATGTTTATTTCTCCATAAGATATGATCCAGTTTCATCCAAATCAGTGAACAAAGTTATAAAGTTGTGCTTTTGTGCAGTGAGACCTGTTCCCCAGAAACATTCTAGTCCAGTCCTTTGAACCAATGTATTCTCCTTTTATGGTCTTCTGCATCACAAGATAGAAAAAGGTTCATTGGATGCAAATTAAGTGTATGCCCCACAGAGCCGGATGACTCAGCAACACTTTTTAATCAGTTTTCAGGAACAGACAAACTGTAAAAAACTATTAGAAACACCACAGAATAACTACAAACAACTTTTTTTTGTTGGTGTTGAGGCAGATACTGCAATATAAGTAAGGTATAGCACAACACATATGTCATAAAAACACATAAACTTTAATTTACTACATGGGAACCTTAAAGTGCCTCTGCTTTCCTTCTTTGATAAAATAAAATATAGCCAGCCATGACCAGAGCAGGTACAAAAAAGTCAGTCCCTTTATAAATAAAATGAAAATAATAAAATAAAATAATTAACCATGTGATATTATGGCAGATATCATCACAGTGTGGTACAGTATTAAGATGTTTTTTTTAAATTGGGGTATTGTAATATTGAATATATACTGTAGTTACATTTCTAGCTGCTTATGTTGTTAGGCTGTAGCATTGTGTCTTTCATGTAATTTTGCTATTTTGTCCTCATTAACATTTACAAATATGAAAGTGTGAAGTGGGCAGACTGTGGCTGCCATGGCAACCACGATTTTCTGTGTGTGTCAGTTGTATTTATACTGTGTGGTAACGATATGTAAGATAAAAGTCATACATTAAAAATAAAGTGTCACACGACAGTGAGTGTGAGAGGCCAGAACTGCACGTAGACTTCCTTTCTCAGTCTCTCTTTCTTTCATTGCTCTCACATGCAAACCACACACACAAGCAAGCACACCTTTAGCAAAAATGTTCATACTGTGTGTCAACTGACAAAGTCCTTATGATCTGATCTCATATAAAAAGCTAAAGTGGAGAGAATCTCAGGTGAGGTACACACATTAACACGTACAGTATGTCTCAGGTTCCTGGATTGCTGCACAACCCCACTTCTCTTCCTCAGCTCAATCAGAGGATACTTGTCAGCACATCAGGGCTTATGTGAATAAATAACCAGATTAACATAAAATTTTTAAAAAGGGGAGTGAGTGACACGAGGACGGATCGCGTGAGCAAAGGTCCTCGGGTGCAGCGGGCCTGGTTTTCTAACATTCATGGGATTTATGAAACCTTCCCAGGCCATGTCCAGTGTTAACCAGATGCTTAAAGTTTAATATCATGTGTGAATTAGCAATGTGAATCTCAAGATGTGATATGAAACTTTAAGATGTCGTCTGAGAAAATAACTCTTTCTGAGTATATGCCGTGCCAGCATGTACTGTAGTGTTCGCTGTTAATACATATACATTAGCTCACATTAAAGTCTATTTTGTGCATTAAAGTTGCATGGAACTGGTCATGCAAACCTGCACAAGACACTGCACTTATTACAAGCAGAAGTGGCAAAAACACCCACATTCTTTACTCAAGTAGGAATATAGATACTTGTGTGAAAAAGACTCTGGTAAAAGTAGAAGTACAAATTCAACATATTTTGTCAAGTAAAAATGAAAAAGTACAGGCTCTGAAATGTACTCAAAGTATAAAAGTGAAAAGTCGCCATCTGAAGGACATTTCCACCAGTGTAAAGTTAAATGAACCCCCCCTTTTCCCCCAGGGTTGCGTCTCCCTCTGTTGTTTTAGTCTTGTTACATCTTTATTGTTGTTTTTGTCTTGCAACACCCTTTACATAGTTTTTGTCTTGTTATGTCCTTTACATCATTTTCATCTTGTTACATCTTTTACATCATTTGTTTTGTTACGTCTTTTACATAATTTTTGTCTTGTTACATCCTTTACGTCATTTTCATCTTGTTACTTTTATGTTGTTTTTGTCTTTTTAGGTCTGTTGTCCGTGATATGCACTGATAGATACACCAAATAATCGTCTTTTCCATGTGTTCTTGTCTGATCCATTTATCTACTTCACTATTTGTGATTTGTCACCTCCCACCTCTGATTATAAACTATGTTTAGGGATGTGTTTTGTAAAACTCATTAATTGCATTCAAGTTTCATGTTACCAGTACACCATAATGTTGGCTTAACTTTCTGTTTGGTCAGCTACAGTGATATTTCTTTCTGTTAGATTTCATCTGGTCTGCTTACTATATAAGGAATCTGCATGACTTCAGTTCCTTCTTCGCACAGGATGGGTATTATGCAGCAGGTCCTTCTGCTGCTGAACAGATCTAGTGTGTGTGCATGTGTGTGTGTGTTTATGTATGAGGTGACATTTCATTGAGGGTTGTGGTGTATGTAAAACAGAAAGAGTGAAAGAGACGAACGCATGAGGCCTGCTTCATATTCAAGCCTGTGTGTGCAGCTCACTTTTGTGAGAAACCAATTTGTTTCTCTGGCTACAAACACTTGTCTTGTAATATTCTAATTTGTGCAGGATGAGACTTCTGCTGGTGTTTTGGTTCAATATGTGCAATATGTGGCTGTCCAACCTTCATGTGTCACTGAGGTACTATTGTGTCGAGTGGGTTATGGTGCAGTCTGCTGCTCTACACCTCCCGCAGTCCCCCAAAAGGAGTTGGAGGAGGCAGATGGGGAGGCCACCGTGGCGCTTTAACTGCAGGTTGTGTTTGTGGTGCTGTGTGCACACATGCATGCAATTAATGCATCGGTTTAATTACAAAACAGTGTGAAAATTGAGACTTCTTTTCTTTGCAGATAAATGCTGCAGACGGTAGACTCCTTACAAATGACAATTTTCTACAATAATAACCACCAGAGGCTGTTTCGTTTTGTTTTTTCCTGACACTCACAGTTGCAGCCAGACACTGCCTGACCAGGAAGGCTTTCCTACGTTTGCTGTGGTGTGGGGGGCTGTTTTTCACTTTCTTTTTTCAGAGGGCAAGCGGGGGAGTTTGCAGCTGCCACTCGAATGCACATATGGGCAGAGCGGTTGTGAGATGGGGGTGGGGGGCAGAGAGCACATGGCCCCCTCAGTTACACTTTTAGAGTGGGATGGTGGTAGAAAATGGGCAGCTCGCTCTATGCACTACTTTTCAATGTATGACAACTTCTCAAAGAGAACCTTGAGAAAAGAGACTGAGTAATGTGACGAACATTTGACTATGTGAACTACATGAACATGATGTGGACATGAGGTGCAGTATTATTTAAGAACAATCAACACTGGTACTACTGCACTGTCCTCATTATTTATCTCCTAATTACTGACATAACAGCATCAGCAATGACTTCTCAGTGTTGTTCTTATGGTTTCTTCTGATAAAAACAACACATCACTAGTTAGCTCTGTCACACCTAAGTGTGGTGTTAAATATCGGGTAAAACGTGGTCACAAGTTTTTTCTTGCTGAAATAAACGTCAACGCTCTTAGACAGACACTGCAGCAAAGAAATTATTTCTCTGCTCTCTCTTTCACAGACCAGCTTAATAAATATTATTCGTGGGGACCTGATATTGACATAGTGCAGGGGGTTTCTTAATTTTGTTCAATTCACTTATCCTATGTCTCACCTCTTTCTGCTCTGTACTTGTCTTTGTTGCAATGAAAACCAAATTTTGTAGATGATTAAAACATGTTCCTGGGCAACCTGTAAAAGCATTGTATATATAGTCTCATCCTCAGCTAATATTAGCAAAGTGTTTGCCAGCTAGCTAGCTGTATGAATGATGTAGATTAGCTAACTAGTAGCCAGCATTTTGCAAACAGTTGCTGTAGATTAGATAACTATTTAGCTAAAGTTTTGCTGCATAACAAAACAACAGCCAACTAGCAAGCTAATGACTAATGCAGATGAGCAAGCCAGTTAGCTAGTGTTTTGCTCACATTAGCTAACTCGATGTGACTATATGTCACGATTGCAACACCTTTAAACCATCTTCAGATTTTTATTTTATTTTTTTTTTAACATAGACTAGCCAAGCACATAGCATATCTAAATACAAGAAATAGAAAAGGAGAAAATTGACAGAGGTTCCAAAACAGGCAGGGTGTCTATCGGCTCACAAGGTTATTTTACATTCAACAGTTGAACCGCAAAAGGCATTTATTAGTTTCAGACTGTGGAGAAGTGGGAAAACAGTCACAAACATGGTCAGACCCCACAAGTGGGCAACTGCTTTTTGGACCCTACAAATTTAGTTAAACACGCTCACACACACTCACACATACACAGTTACCAACATTCAGACAGTTCAGTTTTTTTTTCTAAATTTGTTTTCCAGACATGTGAATTCTTTTCAGAGAGCTGGATTAGAGAATAATATAATTACATTTGTCCCCACTTCCACCCTCAAGCACATTTTTAGTTATTTGATGTTTGTTAGTTGGAAGAGGATAAAGGGACATCACAAGTCCTCTGCTATTTATTGATTATTTTATTGTTACACATGCTGTACGTCATTGAAGTTGTTTATAAATGCAGTGCAGCATGACACTGCTTCTACATGTTAGAGACGTATGTAAATTCAGGAACAACTGAAATGACTGGTGTAAACGTCCAGCGTATGTGATGCCTGCATCTTAATTGTGCGTGCCCTGTCATAGCTATTGTTTGAAAAGCTGCTTGTCCAGATGGGCTCTGGAGGGAATTAAGAGCACTCAAGCACAAGTAGAACGACAACTGATACTCCACAGACAGACTACTATTACAACTAATGGACTGCATCAATAAGACGAAGCTACATTCAGCTTGAGGTTTAGAAAAAAAAAGATTTTACAGATTCAAGTTAATAAGCCTAATTCACTTGGCACCCATTCAGATATATAACGCTCACAACTTCCCATTTTATATGACAAGCCAATTTCACTTGTTCTGCAGGATTAATATTTGCAGATAAAAGGCCCCTGAATATAAAAGGGGGAAAGTGAAGGATGAAGACCTTCCACTATATGAAAATGCACTGTGTGGCTCAGCGCCCATGTTTGAGGTTGATGATCAGATGATATCACCCTGGCACCAATGGTCTGGGCGGTTCCTTTTCCCGTCTGGTGTTGCCATGAGAGATGGACAGCAGCTCCCCGAGGGCCAATGAAAGGGGTTGTCATTAGAGGCACTTCCTGTAAAAAGTTACTTACAAATATCAGACTCATAAAACACACAAGTGTGTATGTGTGTGTGTGTGTGTGTGAGAGAGAGAGAGAGAGAGAGAGAGAAAGACATAAAAGCATGATCTTATTCAGCAGATAACCATTTGAGACCTTGCACAATCACGTTTGCACTAATCCATATCATGGGTTAACCCTGACACTGATTAGTATGATTATAAACATACAACATGCACAGTGAAATGTAAAAACCCACACTGTAAAAATAAGCTATTTGTTTTAACTTAAAAAAAAAAAAAGTTATGGTCGTTGCTGCTTTACAATTAAAATTTTAAGTTGAATTTGAAAAGACAAGTTGAAGTAATTTTGTAATTATTTAAAAACAAATAAATGTTATAGTAAGGAAAAACTTGATATTAATTCAGTAATACAATAGAAAACATGTTCAATAAGTTTAATCTTAAGATATTAAGTTGAGCCTACAACTCTTAAGTCATACTGACAATATATTTCAGATTTACTGTTTAGTAACCTTTAATAACTAATTCAGTCCTAACATACATCATGGTTTTCAGCGTTTTCTTCAAACCAGGGCTGATGTAGTCATTTCTGGGCCTCAGGCAATTCCTGCTTTTTCAGCCCAAACCTTGAATAATCATAATTATATAATGGGATATTATTTTCATAATATATAGTGGAGTGCTGAGGATGTATTAAGGAGTTTAACAGCCTCAGCAAAGAAGCTGCTCTGTTGTCTGGTGGCACAGCATGTGGATACTTCCGTATCTCTTGCCAGATGGCAGCATGTTAAAAAGGTTGTGGCTGGACTGGGTATTGTCTTTAAGTATCGTATCACTTTCTCTTTTGTCAGCACTGCTGGGGTAACTTTGCTTCATTAGTTCAACAGACTTGAAGCTCAGGCCGCAGGAACACTGCAGCGCAAGACGAGCACAACAATGTGATTTTCAATAACAAGCAGCTAGTCCCACACTTTAAGTGAGTATTTCAACTTGGCATGCTTCCTTAACCTCTCATGACATGTTATGATATATTACCATAAATATATTAAAGATTTCTCCTTTTAGAAAAGATTAGTTGTTTCTACTAAATTCCTGTATGACTTTTTTACAGTGTAGTGTATATTGATAAGTTTGCAGGAAATTCATCATCTATCAAAATTCAACATCCATGACTGTGACCTCAATAGCCATTAGTCAAATTTTATCACATCACTAAATCAGGAAGGGTATTGCCTGAGTCTTTTATTATCCACAGCTACTGTGTATTGGTTTGCTGCATCAGGTGATGAGTCACAGCCCAAATGAGGTTATCCCATCCATCCGGACATGCAGGCTGACACCAGAAGCCACTCACTGCCCAGCCTATTTGAGCAACAGCTGAGACATCACACACCCCACTAACTGTCCACTGAATGCATGACATCATCTCCACTCCTGTGTTTTATATGCATCAGTAAGGGATTCATTTCTGTCTGGCTAAATTAAGACTGCTGCTGTGCTCTTTTCTCTCCTCTGTGACAGATTTTCTGTTACTCCCATTTGCTGTTTTCTACTCTTGCCTCCATCGCTTTTTCTGACGAATCTTCTTCCTTCTTCTGCTTCTTCTTCAATAAAATCATTTCCTGCTCTGCTCTGTCATCTCTCTCTCCTTCAGTCCCTATGTGTCCCTTCCTTCCTCCCTCCCTGCCTCACCTCCCTTCAGCCCCTCAGGCCGTGGCGACATGTGCGTTGCAATCTGCAGCCCCAGTGCTCTGCTGTCTCCCCAGGCCTCCCCATCACCCTCTACCCTCCCCTTGTGCTTTTAGGCCCCTCTGTTTAATTCATGAGCTTCCTGTGGCTCCTGTCATGTCTCATCTGGGCCACAGGAAGGCACAGTGTAAATAATGGAGCATCCCCAAAGACATGTTCAATGCTGACTGTCACAGCAGCGCACCATGTGCTCCCATGGAGCGGACAGGACAACAGTCTGTGTTTCTGTGCCTCTCTAATGCATATGTCATGCTCATAACATTATTTCTACACATATGGTGAACATAAAATGTACTTAGAGTAGGGCTGCTGGCATGCGTAAGCACACATGGTGTTGATGCTCCATATTTCACTTCTCAGATATTTTGTACTTTGCAGAATATACATAAACACATATATAAACAAATGGAAATGTAAAGAAACCAGTTTTCATCTTTAGCCTCATGCAAAATTTTTCAAAATTTCATGATAAACATTTTTTACTTCTAATAAGAGCCAGACCAGTACTAGAATTCTACTACCAGTATATCAGTAGATATTCTTTATTTATTTATTTATATAGAAAATCCAAAACTCTGTCAAAGTGGTTGTAGCCACTAACATTAATAGTTGAAACCAAGCAAAATTCTGTCATTTATATACATTTTTGATTTGATTGTAGGCTTCACAAACTGATACAATGAATATTGTTATTTCTACTACTTCCTGTATTTTTTTTAAAAGTATAATTGTTGTAAATGAATGTCTATTTGCCATTATTGTTCCTAGACTTCTTCTTCCAGAGATAGTTATTAATTATTAAGTTATTGCTAAAATGAATAATAATCAAATGCACAGACAATCATGTAATATGAAAAAACTACTTTTTTAATAGTCTTACATTTATAAACTACTGATTGGACAAAATTGAGTTTGACATCCCAAAGTTTTTCTCCCAGTTCCTGAAATGGAACATCTCATAAACACCAATAATACACTATAGCATGACTGAATTTTAAATTAAGTGACAGTACTGTATAAGGTTATTGGGTGGTTGTTACCATTACTTTTTATGTATTCACACAACATTTGTTTCTTTCAATAGGCTATATGAGCTCAGATACTGTAACCCCCCATAAAAACAAGCTGGAGCTCATTTATTGAACAGGCATAATATTCTCCCACTGCTAGAATCTTTAGCATTGACCAGCCTTGGGTGTTTTATTGGCATTATGACAGCAGAGGGGGATTCAAAGCAACATCCCATCAGTAATCTTCTGTGGAATCCTCCCTTAAACCCCATAACAGGATGCTCGGATCAATAATGTTGTGAGACAAAATGAGAAATCAGGGCAGCCGTAAGGAGGCAAGGCCCTCACTTAATTCTCACAGGGCGGTCTTTAGAAGCAAAGTCTTTGAAATGATCTGCTTGTTAAGCATAGCTGAGCAATTCCTCAAACATAACAAAGTCCTACTCAAATATCTACCTTTAGGATATTTGTTCTGTGTACATCAATAAGGAATGGATCAGGGCAGGGGAATGAGTTTGGATTTCATAGTAAAGTTCCAGGATATATATAGTGTCCTTATAATTTTCTTTGCAACATTATCACTCACCCTACAGGATTTCCCCATCATCAATATCAGGCATGTTCATTGCTTACTATTAAATGGGCAAACAAGCTAGTAATGTAGGGAGGTTCAATGCTGTGATGCACATAGAAACTGAGTCAGCTGTGGAATAAAAATAAACTGAATCTGCCTTGAATCCAAGCTGACAGACATTTTTTTCCCCTCTGCAATGGAGCAAACTACAAACCTTTTACAAGCACTTTTCATATCTGCAGGGGCTGAGTGTTTCACACTTGAAAGACACACTTGGAGAGGTGTGTGTGTGTGTGTGTGTGTGTGTGTGTGTGTGTGTGTGTGCAAATTTACAGTGAGCCTTGGTCATATTTACCCAGTGAAGCTGTTATTTTTACCATCTTGCTCACGCAGACCAATGAGTGGTTGCACATTATTTTACAGTGCTAAAAACAAGGATCAATCTTTGTAACAAATTAGACAAAATCTAGAAATAATATGATAGTATTAGACCCTTATTTGGACTTTCTAAGAGGGAAATTACAGACACATTACAACAGAACTGTGCTGTAAACTACAGTGAAATCACATATCTGCCACTTGAGACACACCTTCTTTAGCTGGTCCCATACAACTGGAATAGTAGCCAAGAAAGCTGCCTATTTCTTTGATCACATCATATAACCACATTATCTGCCTACAGTATCACAATAAGTCTGTGTTGTCATCTATATTCCTGTACCACTACCATTTTGGCCTTTTCTTTATAGCTCTTGTTCACATATTGTTTTTAAATAGGGAGGTAGCAGATATGTGAGTTCACTTGAGTTCACAGTACACTTCTGTTGTGATGAGTCCCTAATAACCCTTTAATAAAGTATAATAAGTGTCCAACAGTGGGAAAGAATCCACTATAGTTTACATTGGAGTTCTGCTGTAATGTGTCTGTAATTACCCTCTAATAAAGACTAATAACAGTCAAATAAAGAGTCTAATACTATATAATAAGAACATATTATTTCTCATTTTTGTGTACTGTAAAATATAGTGTGACCTAATGACTTGTAACAACAGCTTCTCTGCAGTAATGTCTTCCCGCAGAGCTGAAATATGTACATATCAGACTTAAGTGGCGCCTGTGTGTGTGTGTAAATGTGTTCCCCTATGTGAGGCAGAGATCTAAATGTCGTGGCAGTTGATCACACCAGCATGCAGAAGAAATCTCTTGGGGGTAACAACCTGGCAACACACCGTGTCTTTATTGATCTGTGCTATGTTCAGCAAATCCGCTACTTAGGCCAGGCATGTTTTACAATCACCTGTGTAGGCCCCTGCTGTTCAACACTGAGGTGTATGTTGTTTAATTCTGCTTGATCTGACTCCCTGAGGCTGTTGATGCAGCCCATTCCATATGTACATAGTGGAACATGTGTGTGTGTGTGTGTGTGTGTGTGTGTAAACATACACTCAATTTTCAGAATAGCAACTACGACATAAAGTCTCCTCTATTCATTTCTTTTCTTCTCATGTGATACTTTTCATGATACACAGTTTTTTAATCCAAAATAATATAAACCAATCATATTGACTGAAATATGCCTGAAATAATCCTTCTGCATTCTAGGCATTTTTTTTTTATCAGACACTACAGGTGTGTATAGCCAGACATTTTGAACATGCGAACACTCTCAAATACACCAGGCTCAATTTCACCACACCACAGACATATGGGTTGTAGCTGCTGCAGCAGTGGGCCAATCCCATGTTGCATCAAATCAAAGAACACTTGCTGTGATTGGCTGCAAGCAAAACCACACAAGTAGTCTTTTTTTCTGGATATGAAAAGGACTGAATGCAAGTTTAATTTGACCGCAGACATTTCAATACTACTTGTTGCTGGGTTATTTTGGTTGATAGCTTGAAGGTGTTGAGCACCAATACCTAGCCCTAATAGATGGGTAACCTGATCAGCATGCTGCCTCTCATTCAAATGTGGGTGTAGATAAGTGACACATAGATAGATGTTAAAGGCAGATACAGTAAACCAAAATCATTAAACCCTTTGGGGTCCTGGATACCCCAGGCCCTTGTTACTGTAACAGCTGAAACAACATACCTAACTTCCTCTATGACCTTGATCCTTCATTAATTTTTTGATATTAAACCAGTGTGTCAGATTTATTAGGTTTCTTAGGATTTAGTAACAGAATATGCAAGACATGTAATATAATATTAATAAGTATGTTTTCTTTCATGTATAATCACCTTGAAATAAGGATAATCGTGCTTTAATTGCATAACGTTCTGTCATGTCTCTACAGTAGCCCAGGATGGATGAACCAAAGACTGGCTCTCGATACGGCCTTTTGCATTTCTTTTTCCAGTTTTGTGGCCAGCATATAGGTTCTCCTCCATGCTTGAAAGGGGAGGGTGATGCGAGGTGTTTGCAATCTGCAAGCTAAACACCACTGAATCCAACATACTGGTTGTTTGACGGAAAATAGCTTAAAACATGATTTTGAACTGAATGTTTTGTAAATCTCCTAATGATGCGTTCTGTTAGGGGTCTCAGAGCTGTAAATTGTCATTAAATAGGATGGATTTTCACGTGCTCTAATCTTTGACTTTTTATGTGCTCAACAGCTCAAAATAAGTCTATTTGCATTTTCACTTATTGGAGTTTGGTCATACACTAAGATGTCTAAGAAGAGTTGGATCTGTAAAAGAAAACATACCGAAATTTCCTAACATATAAAACATGAACAAAAGAAAACCAGTGACTTTGAATGCAATGTATGTAAGTAAAGTAAAATAAAATAAACATATTCTCCCCCAGCTCATTCCTTGGATTGCTGCCTTATATTTACCAAAGCTGCAGTGGCAGGAAATAGGAGGAGGGCACTGTATGATCAAGAGACCTCTGCATGCCAAGAAATGCAGTTTACACAGCTGGTTGTGACATTATGACAGTAGCTGTTAATATACTCACACACTGACTTTCCAGTCTGGCTGCAACATTTTGTTTGATAACTTCAGCTGCGGCGGCCCGTATCAAGAACAGAATGGCTATATCCTCATGAAGCTCTTTATATCATTCAGTGGCTCGATAACCAGCAAATTAGCCTGCTGAAAAAGTACGTTCACACATAAATAATGCAAAACAAATTTAGATTATGGGCTAGATTGCATTGTAAATCAGCAGAGTGCTTGGAGGCGAGAGGTGAGCGTCTGCTATCTGTTTGGCATAATCCTCTCCCCGGAATGGATGCCATAAAAAGTGTGTTACTTACAATGTGATGAAGTTGGGTCTCAACAGAGCAGCTCCCACGGGCCGCCTAGAGTAACACTGCAGGAGGCTTTGTTTTGTGTTAAGTGGAGGAGCGATGGTGGATTAGACAACACAGTGAAAAATAAGGGCACTGCAGGTGGGGGAATCTAGGACAAGCCATTAGATGAGGAAGCATATTCATCTTCAGCGCTTAACCCATGTGTTCCAGCAGAAACAGGCTAGAAATATCATCTTTATTTCATATAAAGTAGCTTCTTCTGCTCCTCTGTTCATGTTTCCATTTGCCTCTCTGACCCAAATAATAGAATATTACTCAGTAGGATGGACACACAAATGTATGCCTCTGGGGCTGAAACTTTTTTATCTTAAGTCTAAAGACAGAAAGAGTCTATGAGATATGATCCCAATTATGTATTACAGTGAAAAGAGAAAATCCAAAGCTGACTTTAGGAATCCTATCTTATCTTACTTCATCATATCGTATCTCAGGTCATGAAATCCTAATTACTGCTTGCATGCAGGTGTAGTGTCCAGCATTTGCATACTGTAAACCTTCCCCAGATATGGACTGTTGGTTTCATACTTAGGTTCGGGACATACTAAAAAAAAATCCTACATACTGTTTTAGCGTACTAAATAGCATGTTAGTATGGAATTTCAGTCCATACTAGTCTCTGCCATCTCCAGCATCCACTGTGTAAAAGAAATAAAAGAGGAGACATACATATTAAACAAGTCAGCTAAGACGTCTGTTAGCTACTCTTAGCTGTCAGTGTTGTTAGCTACCGTTAGAGAACGTTACCTTTAGCTACTGTAAGTGAACACTACTGTTAGCTACCATTAGATTGTAAGTTAGCTACAACAGGTGGAACAGTGAAAGTTGAGACAGCTTAATGGTTATCCAAAGTTGGGAAAATTTATTTTAATAAATTAGAAAGTTAGGATGCTTGTGTAATACACATTTCCTATTAGGATAGGAACATTGACTGTAATGTTTTGGGTTTTTTTTGTCTGTAATGTTTTTTTTCTTCTGAATCAGCTCCTAACCGAACTGGAAGTTAACAAGTCTTTAAAATATGGCCTAGAACACTGCATGTGAAATAAAAGGTGCTAACAGCTTCAAATATGAGTGCAAAAACACATTTAAGTGTTTTTTTTTTTATCATAAAAAGAAGGCAGCTGAACTTGCTCTGCACTCACTGTAATGATGCTGATGCTGATATTTAGACAGATCTCATTTTGACTGGAAAAGGCCTGTAGCAAGCAGCTTGTATTGTCACCAGAGGCAATCTTCTCGGGGGGTTTTCTGAAACAAGAGCAGGCATAGTTTTTTTTTGCTTGAGGGCAAAACTTGCTCTGCAATTAATTAAGGAGTACTTTATTCCCTGCTTTTACAAGCTAATGTTCTTACCACCCCTCACAAAGACACACACATACTGTAAACACACACTTTGAACTCCTGAGTCGCTGTGCCTCCTCAGCAAATTTAATCACAGAATAGAATTTGTCCCAGCACCCATGATGTAAGTCTTGTACTGCTGCATATGTTAATATACTGAAAATATAATTGTCCTCCGCTGCACCTTGGGATTAGAGATCAAAAACAATGCAAAGACGTGCTCTTTGTAGCCCTCAGAAATATGTTTTGTGCATGATTGAATAGGCTGGGAGTTCTTGATGTTGCTCTTGGCTCTTTGTCTTCAAAGGGGATGACGGTTAGCTTCCAGATCAGCAGGTATGGTTTTATCATTACTGGCTAGACAGGAACTATTTTTATCCGTCCTTTCCTTCACATCCAAAACACTGTAAAAATGCCCCGAGACACTGACTGACTGCAGCAGTACAGTGAATGAAGCTGTTCATCTTCTCTCACTATGCAAGACAATGGCAGCTTATGAATTCATAATCCAAGCTTGTGTGAATACACACTGTATGTTGTGGTACATAGTGTAAGCTGAGGATGCACTTTCCTCCCAGAGTTGTTTTGCAATTATGGCAACATAAACAACCCCAGTCCCAAAAAAGTTAGGACATTGTGTAAAACTTCAGCAAGACAATGCCAAGACACATTCTAGAAGTGTTACAACAGCACAGCTTCCTAGTGAAATGTACTACACTCCATTTCCTGCCTGTAGTCCAGACCTGTCTCCCACTGAAAATGTGTGGTGCATTATGAAGCACAAAATACAACAGAAACCCCAGACTGATGAGCACCTGAATTCCTAAAGCAAGCAAGAATGAGAAAGAATTTCACTTTCAAAACTTCAACAATTAGTGTCTTCAATTCCCAAATGCTTTTACTGAATGTTGTTAAAAGAAAAGACGATGTATCACATGGGTAGACATGCTCCTGTCCCAACTTTTTGGAATGTCTTGTAATCATCTAATTCAGAATGAGTGCGTATTTACAAAAAAATAAAGTAAAATTCATCAGTTTGAACATTAAATATATTGTTTTTGTGCTGACTTCAATTGAATATAGGTCAAAACATTTTTGTAAATCATTGCATTCTGTTTTTATTTATGTTTTACTCAATGTCCGAACTTTTTGGGAGTTATAAATAAATTTGTGAGTTTTTCAGTTTAGATTGGAGTGTAAACTGCTAATGAGATTGAATGGAAGTGACAGATGCCCATCTGTCATGAAAGGCCACATGGACGAGCCCTGAGAGGAGACGACTGCTGTGGCCTTCTGCTCTGCACATGGAAAGAGTGTGTATCTAGATAGATAGTTTTCAGAATCCATTATGAGAAAGTCAGTCCTTTATCTCTGTGCTATGTTTGTCTTGTGACTGGCAAATCCAGACTTGCTAGTCTCGCTCTGTTTTTTTTTTCTTCAATCTGCCTCTTCATTTTTTCTTTTTCTTTTCTTTTTTCTTTTTTTTTGCTTTCCTCCACGGACCTCCGCAGGCCAGCAGCATCCAAAAGCCTCTTTATGAGGACCATAATGAGAAGTAATGCTCTGCATTCAGTCGCAGTGCCTCGAGGGCCTGTTGCATTTCTGAGCTTAGTTTCATGTCCCATCCCATTCAGAGGGGTTGATGAAAGGGCATGATGCACAAACAAAAAAAAAAAAAGCAAACAGCAGGCTATTCTTAGGAGGACGGGGCACGGCCTGATGGGAAGAGAGAGAGAGAGATACTGATTCTGTTATTCACCAACACTATTAATTATAATGTTGTAGATGTTTAAGTAGTGGAGTTATAAATGGATACACAGCTTTAAACATCTTTACAAGATGCCTTTACTGGAACAAAAAGTGCAGCTGATTGATTTCAGTTATATGTTTAGCACAACAGATCTTAAAGGAAGAATCAGGAGGACTTCTCCAAGCTGTTCGTAAATGCACCAGAAAGGGAGTTTATTGTTGTGTTTCATTCTCAGGATGTCAAATGGTGACGTTTTGGGCTGGTGAAGCGTCCCAAACTCAGCAAAATAATGAGAACTACAGACAGAGGGCAGGATCTCTGCAGATACAGCAACCAGCACACACTTCAAGTGGATCAAGTGATGACTGAAATACATTATTTTTATAGGACTTTTTTTTTTTAAGGAAAATGTTGCATTATGCCTTCAAGTTTATTTGAGGTATCAATTTCAAGAAAGCCGGCAGACGGATATTAGGACCTGCCAGATCTAATGCTTCAGTCAGAGGAAAAGTGTGGGCAAAGCTCCCTCTGCTGGTCAGATCTTGCAATCCCAAAACAAGAGATGTTTTGTCTGACAGCTGAGAAAAAAAACATACACAATGTAGCATTTATCAGTAAAATCAAACTGAAGGTATTCAAAAGACATTTGCACGTAATGGCAGATAATGCAAATCAAACACTTCATATCTCACCGTGAGATGTAATGAGATGCATTTTTTTAAATGAAATATCTCCGCCGCTGATGTTGTGTCACTCCTGCTTCACAATGCCCATGTTGATGAGACTCACGTCCTTCTGGAGTGACAACAATGCCAGCAGTCACAACGCGTCTGTGTGAGGCTGCCACATGGCAGAGAGCCAGCACACACAGCAGACACTGCCATGTGTTCTGACGGTTTGACACAGAGATGGGAACAGTTGTCAGAAAGGGCCTCTGTTGTTGTCAAAGCAAACAGGCATGGTACACAGAATCACATGTTTTGATATATTTTCTGCATCAGCAACCCAGCCAAAACCTGGAACATTTCAGACATGGACAGTAGATGGCACTGTAACATCAAAGCTGAAGCAGGTGTATTCACACTGTTGCATGAAAGGAGAGGGAATATATCACCATTATGAGACTTGTCAGCCACACGTTTCCTCTCAAATTAGTCAACAGATTGGAGGGAATGAACGTGGAACATTAACAGGAGATGAGAACAGAAGCAGGATCTCTGAATAAATTTATCCTGAGGAATATGGATTTTGATCTTTATGTTTAGATGTTTGCCACAGTTTTAACAAGAATCTGCAATCTGCGGATTTTAAAATAGCGAGCAGAGCAGCCCTACATTTCCCAAAACAAAATTCTATGGGACACTTCATTGTGAATGAAATATAATTAAAGGGACAGTTTCTGATTATTTAGTGTAGGGTTGTATGAGGCACCTATCAGTGTATTAAGTACAGTTGAAGGCTGTCAGCATGGAGAAGCAAAGAAAGCACCAGAATGAAAGTCAAGCAGGGAACTGCTGTGGATGGGGTCTGCAGAAAATGATATTTTGTCCACTTAAAAAAGATCCACCTAAAAAAATCAATATTGGTTTTAGTGTATCAAGGAAGCAACTCCAATGTTCAGTGAGGTAAAATGATAGATTTGCATAAGGACTTTGGTTTTCTAGGGGCAGAGTAATATTTCGTTTGTATAATGCCAATTTCTCATCTAAAAAGGCTGGCCGATGCTAAAGTAAAGGGATGAGAATATTCTTAATATAACATAACATATTATTATTATTTTTTTTTTAGGTGGACCTTTTTAAAGAGGCTTAAACACCTTTTGCACAGCAGTTCATTGCTTAGCTACTGTGCTGTACCCCTCTCTGCTTCTTCAAGCTGGGGGTGTGGATCTACTGCATGCAAGACACTCACAATTGATAAGTACCTCATACAAACCCTACATCAAAATAATCCAAACTATCCCTTTAATATTACACAGGAAGAGCTGATTTACGATGAATGTAAATACGCGGCTCCACCAAGCAAAACATGTAGCCCACATACTCAGGAGAGTTGTTCTCATATCTTGGGAACAGTGAGAAGTAAAGGACAGAAATTACAACCTCTGTGTTTGGCTCACACCCACATGAATTCCCCATTGCCTGCTTCATGCAGCTGTAAATAAAGGTAATTGTACAAAAGCTTAATTAAATGACATAAATCCTGTTTACGACGTCTGGGCTTTACTGAGCCACTGAATCGTAGGGGGAAGGAGGGCTGCAGTGAGTGTGTGTTTGTGTGTACAGTTTTCTCCTTTTCCTTCTCCCCTCCTCCACCCACTGCCCGCCTTCTACGTGCTTTCCCCCTTTTTTTTTTTCACACACGAACACCACACAGTGTATGCAGAACACAAAGTCATCCCCCGTCGCCTTTCTGTGTGGATATGAGGTACAGCTTTATTGTGGCTCCTGCTAACGTCACTTTGTGTGGAACTCTGGACACCAAGAGCAATAATTCATCTCTTTCATTAGAGCTGAGTGAGTGTGTGTGTGTGTGTGTATGTGTGTGTGTTGGGAGGGTGGCGGTGAAGGTGTGGCCGTCTGACTGGCACTCAGGACGGGCTCCTCTGGTATTCCACACCACAGACAGCTCAGACAGCTCGGCCCAGTGTCCATGACCCTGAGACCTGACGGGCGGATATTTAATGAGCATCGGCAGCGAATGGAGCACACGAGACAAGGACATCTCCAGTTTAAAGAACAAGTAAATGTATTTATAGAAGGTCAAATAGAGTTCAAAGCTGTGTGCTCATACTGGAGGTGCACAGAGACATTATCTGTATTTCTTCAACTAACAAAATCTGTCTCTGTGTCTGTATTTGGACCAGATGTGGGTGTGGTTAATGTCAGAGGTCATATTAAATCGGGAAATTGTTATTTTTTTTAGCCTAATATTCATTGGCAATGCAATGGTTGTGCCTTAAAAGCATCACATTTTTTTAAACATTGGCATATAATTAATTATGAAGTTTTTTTCCAAATAATCAAATTTTCACCTCTGTCTTCCTCTCTCTTTTTCCATCCATCCATTTTCTGTAACCACTTATTCCGTAAGGGTCGCAGGCTGCTGGAGCCTATCCCAGCTGACATTGGGCGAGAGGCAGGGTTCACCCTGGACAAGTCGCCAGTTCATCCCAGGGCTGACACATAGAGACAGACAACAACTCACACTCACATTCACACCTACAGGCAATTTAAAGTCACCAATTAACCTAGCATGCATGTCTTTGGACTGTGGAAGGAAGCCGGAGAACCCGGAGAGAACCCACGCAAACACGGGGAGAACATGCAAACTCCCTCTCTCTTTTATTTTTTTAAACTAAACTATGTTTTATGACCAGAACACCACTATCCCCTTAAGAATAATCTTAAAGGGACAATTTGGATTATTTCGAGGTGCTTATCAATAGTCAGTGTATTAGTTACAATAAATGGCAGTCGGTAGAAGCAGAGAGAGGCAACACTATGGAAGATAAGCAATGTACTGCTGTGACTGGGTTCAGCAACGAAAGGTTTTTTAGCCACTTAACAGTTCCACCTAAAAAATAAAAATAAGTATCAGTTTAAGTGTACACTATATTTAGAATATTTTCACCATGATATGAACTATCCATTTAAGTTGCAGTGATGCAGTGTTTATGTCTCTTGGTGTATTAACCTTAATGCAGTTCACAGTACTAGAATACTACACTCACCAGCCACTTCATGAAGTATACCTAATCAACTGCTCATTAATGTGAATATATAATCAACCGAGTTCAAACCGAGCATCAGAATGGCACCAACAACCATGTCGCATTCAAAGTCACCTTAAATCACCTTTCTTCCCCAGACGGGCTGGTCTGAGTATTTCAGAAACTGCTGATCTACTGGGATTTTCACCCACAACCATGTTTAGGGTTTACACAGAATGGTCCAAAAAAGAGAAAATATCCAGTGAGCGGCTGTTCTCTGGGTGGAAATGCCTTGTTGATGCCAGAGGTCAGAGGAGAATGGCTAGACTAAGGCAACAGTAACTCAAATAACCACTCATTACAACCAAGGTATGCAGAAGACCATCTCTGAACGCACACCACGTCAAACCTTGAGGCAGATGGGCAACAGCAGCGGAAGACCACACCAGATACCACTCCGGTCAGCTAAGAATAGGAAACTGAGGCTACAATTCACACGGGCTCACCAAAATTAGACAACAAAAGATTGGAAAAATGTTGCCTGGTCTGATGAGTTTTGATTTCAGCTGCGACATTCAGGTGGTAGGCTCAGAACTTGGTGTAAACAACATGGAAGCATGGATCCATCCTGCTTTGTATCAACAGTTCAGGCTGCTGCTGGTGGTGTAATGGTGGGAGGATATTTTCTTGGCACACATCGGGCCCCTTCGTACCAACTGAGCATTGTTTAAATACCACAACCTACCTGAGTATTGTTGCTGACCATATCCAACCCTTTATGACCACCCAGTGTACCCATCTCCTAGTGGCTACTTCCAGCAGGACAATTCGCCATGTCACAAAGCTCAGATCATCTCAAACTGGTTTCTTGGACATGACAGTGAGTTCATTGTACTTCATTGGCCTCCATAGTCACCAGATCTCAATCCAATAGAGCACATGGACATCATGGATGTGCAGCCCAGAAATCTGCAGCAACTGTGTGATGCTATCATGTCAATATGGGCCAAAGAGGAACGTTTCCAGCACCTTGTTGAATCTATGCCACAAAGAATTAAGGCAGTTAAAAGGTGGTCCAATCCAGCACTAGCAAGGTATACCTAATGAAGTGGCTGGTGAGTGTATATACTTCCTATCATTAATCTTCACATAGAAGAAATATCTGTTTCCTTCTCATTATTTACGCTTTTCTGAATGACATATTCAGATTCAGGTGCTGCTCATACAGCTTATATGGAGGACAGTTAGTCAGCAACTCGATCACTTCACATTTGTCTCAGTGCTGAATATATGTAGGCCATGTATGTATTCACCACCAACGAGACCGGCCTCCATCTCTGTGTCTCAGCAGTTTCATCCACTGAACACAATCTCTTATGATTGATTGATATTAGATTGAACTGGCTGGCTGTTGTTTCAGCACCATTGACTTCAGCAAGAGTTGCAGCCGAAGATTACAACACTGATTGCATTTCAATTTTTAATGGAAAGTGCCAGAATATCCAAAGTTCTTTCTGGTGAGTTCACGCAGAGTGTTTTGCGCCATTAGCGACCCTCAGAAAGACAAATTGGTTGCATTACCAGCTGCCTAATGTTCATTTATTATTTGTAATAATAAAGTGGCATGTATTTGTGCTCTCCTGTAATTGATTATGTTATACAGCGCACCGTTTCTGGAGGATGATGCTTTTCTACAACCTCATAAGTCATTTGAGTCTTTGTGGCAGTTATTAATGTGTCTGTGTGGTGAGGTGCCACTGAATCAACTGGGCCTGCTCCTGTTGGATTCAGTGGAACATGCAGTAAGACATGATCCCACTGTATGTGGCTTAATGGCATTGCTGCCCAGTCAACTGTGGACCATTAGAGCCAGATTCAGTGCGTAACTGATAGGGATTCCCCATATATTGAATGGGTGTGCACGGCAGGGTTGATGATTAGAGAGGATGCATGAGGAGCAAACAGGTGAGGGGCTGCAGTGTCTGGGTGAAATGGATGAACCGATTCCACCAGACTGCCTCCATTCGTCAAATATCTACAAGTTGGAAGGAGAGTGAAAAAGGTGGGCTGAAAAAAAGAATAAAAATGAAAAGAAAATGGGTGGCATGCTGTCAGTGCTACATCACTGGGTTAGAAAGGACAGTGTCACCTGAAAATACTGTCACCAAGGATCTACAGTAATGCAACTAGAGCCCATCTGATATATCATTTGACTGACATTATCAGACGATATGTGCCTGATATGGGCCTCTCACAGATAAATCAGTAAATTGTATATGTACTTTTTTTTTCACAGATCATACAATTCAGAAAAAAATACTTGAGGTGGTTTAGATTTTGCATGATGGTGAACATTTATGAGGACAACAGGAGCTCTCTTGCAGATGTAAATGTGGAGAAGCTGTACATCTTGTTTTACAACCTGCTCCTAATGGACAGGAATTGGTTGACAATGTATTTGTTGAATTATTTAACATGCGTAAAATATTGAACTTAAATATTCTTCAGTAAAGTTATTTGTTCAAAGGAGAAACCTTGAAAGTTGATATACTTGCTTTTCTGACAATAATGCTATGCTGCAGGGTTTTGCTTTGAAATTTCCATTCCGGGCCATAACTTGTGTTATTGTTTTCCCGTTTCTCGTTAATTAGAGTCCAAATTAAAACCGATTTTTGCCAAATGAATAAGTGTCTGTTTATGAGTTGTAACAAATCATTAATAATCCTTTAGAAGAAGTTGAGGTTTATAAATTAAATTGAGCAATATGTTAAAGGAGTAATTTTTTGTAATATTTTTTAAAATGTTGTACTCTTTTTGCACTCTTGCAGCTTCCTGGAGTCTGGAGAGGAGGGGTCTGGGGGAAACAACTTGCTTCTACCATGCATAGTATAATAAATAGGATTTCAGCCTATTAAATATACCGTAATGGCTCCAACTCGCTATTTGGACTGCAGTACTCAGTTTTGGACATGCAATTGTTACATATCGCTCCTTTAAGAAAGCAGCCTTGTGTGTACATTTGCATAGACTGGTGGTGTGCAATCAACATAGAAAAGGTCTAAAAATTCACTACATTGGCCACTATTTTGATACTCAGTGAATTTATCCCCACTGAAATTAGGTTGGCGTCAGTCTCAAAAATCCTTTATCTGTTCGACTCTAAATGTAACATTATTTCATATTGTGCTCAACCACCAGCATCAGAAAAATCTCTGCTAACACGTGACAGAGTCGGCTGTTAGAAATTACAGGTGAGAGTGAATCAAGCAATGCAGAGAGAGATCTAAATCATTTCTACAGTAATGTAACCGATGAATAATTCACTATCAGAAACGTTACTGTTCCCACCAATACATCCTCAGCGTTCTCTCTGGCAGACTACAGCGAAGCAGCCCATAATTGCTCAGGGCATGAAGTAGTACTTAAAGCCCAGAACGATGTAGATCAGAGTGCAGTGCACACTACAGTGACAGGCACCACCAGTATCTAGTCCATCATGCAAACCTCTTTGCTGTAGCAGATGAAAAAGTTAAAGGCCCGTAATGCTGCTGCAACACTGCTTGCACATCACTGCAGGCTATATCCCACATGTACTGTATGGCAAAAAGTGCAGAGAAGAGCTTTTGAATCAAAGGAAGGAGAATTACAGCACTAGTTAGAATTTAATGAAGGCACATAAAGTGGAAATCTCAGTGTCCAAGATCTCAATGAACTGCTGGCTGGGTGTAAGCTGCAGCGATACTCTGAGAAATAAAGGTGCTAACTAGAACCATAAAAGCTTCTTTGGCTCGTCCTCATAGGAGAACCCTTTTTGGTTCCTGGCAGTACATTTTATAACCCTATCAAAGAGCTCTACCTAGAACCCAGTATAAAGGGTTATAACTAGAACCATCAGTGAAAGGTTTTAGCCAGAGCCCCCCTATGAGAGGTTCTACATAGAACTCTTCTATGGTGTAATGGTTGCACCCAGAACCCTGTCTGGGGGTTGAATCCAGAACCTTTTCACCCGCCAAAGGTGAGAACCCACCAACGGGTTTCTATTGAGAACCTTTTTATATTCCAAGGCTTTTATCTAGAACCCAGCCAGGTGGTTCTACCGCGAGCCCTTTTTATATTATGGTACAAGGAACCCTTGATTAAAGAGTTCTTCAAGGATTTCAACAGAAGTATTCTTTGGATGAAAAGAGTTCTTAATGCAACTCTTAGTCTTGCAAAGAACGCTTGATGAACTCTTGCTTCAAAAATAAAATGGTTATTCACAAGCAAATGGATCTGAGTACAACCTCAGCTCTTCAAGAACCATTTTGGAACCCTTGTTTTTAGAGTGTAAAAGCACTAGAGGGGAGATTTTGATCCACTTGCAACAAATCTTTAAACTGATTTGAGCATTTGCAGCGCGACGTGGCGTCCTGGTTATTTTTAAACTGTGAGATAAATGAATTCTCACATAATCAGCAGCAGAGCTCCATACAAGAGTGAGAGAGCAAACAGCAACAAACATGTACAAATACAGAGCTCCACAGGAGTGCTCAGGCCTTCATCCTTCCAGTCTTATCTTCCTCAGCAGTGTGTTGGAAGAGTACTTCTCTGTAGCGAAAGTGAAAACCCCAATATTATGGTCGCCCCCCACCCCACCCTCCCCTCAGTGGATTATTACTGTATGTAGCTATTCTCTCAAAGGTCAAGAGAAGCGATTTGTCTCTCCACCACTCTATACTGTCTCTCACTCTAAATCCCAGTGGTGTCTGGGCGGAGATGATAGAGCAGTCTGTTCCTTTCCCTCCCAAACTCCCTGACCACCTCCCTCCCTCCCTCCCTCCTCCCTTACTCCCTTCACTTCCCCCTCAATCGGTCATTCCCTCTCTCAGTCACTCAATCAATCATTCAGCCTCGGTATTTAGATGAGGGTGCAGACAGTTGCTGCTAAAAGCATTGTGTGGGATCATTTCATAAAGTTTCAGTAGCTGCATTTCTCTCATGATAATTCAGCCTGGCTACACTCATGCATGTTTTATAGAAAGCTGCTTAGCCTTGTGATGGAAGAGACAGGGAAAAAAGTTAAGCAAATATTTGAGCCTGTTTTTGCAAGTCTAATAAGTGTCTCTGTTCCATTGAGGAACCTTGGCATAACAATATTTGTGCATTATTTTCTCACTTTATCAAAAACAGGTCTTCTTCTCTACTTATTCGTTTATTTCTTTTGCTCCCAGGTGAGGTCACCACATCTTACTTTTCTCCTCCTGCAGCTGGCTGTGCAGATTTGATTCAGCATTTTCCAGATTTCCCAAACTCCCTGTTGCTTATTTTCTCTGCTTCACTCACAGATGGCTGCTGAGGAGGCACATGGGACTCTGGGTGTGCATGGACTGAGTGGCTGGAAACTCAGCTATAATATGTATTTACAAAACTTGGCAGACTCGCCATTGTTTTGCTTGTTTTGCGCTTGTGTCTGCGCCGTCATCAAGTGAGTTCAAGAGTCATTCACTCTCAGGAGCTGCGCAGGAACTCTCATTCAAATATTTGTTGTCAGCTTGACTTTAAGTGATATTCACTAGACCTACCAATGTGTTGTCACCAGCATGTTAAGTTTAACTTTTCTATTTTTTTTAAAGCAATGTAACTAATGTTAACATTGTAAGTGTAATGTTGCAACGTTGTTACAACATCAGAAATGATTTGTCACAGTCGCAGCATTGCAGGGACATACTGTGTTTGTAGATCAAACTGTCAAACTAGTCATTATTTATCAAATATGGATCAAAAGTATGCTACTGCATTGGCAATTTCTCACTTGTCAGCTCAAGTCAAATTTTATCTATATAGCCCAGTATCACAAATCTCATTTGCCTCTGGGGGCTTTACAATCTAATCTGTACAGTGTGCGACACCCCCTTGACACCTTCTGTCCCTTAGACCCTTGATCAGCTAAGGAAAAACTGTGTCCAGTTTCCAACAAAGGTTCCCAAAACTCAGATTAACTTGTCACAGTAAAACTGGGCTGTGCTGACCACATATGGATAAAGATTATGTTACTATTTTGCCTATTTCTTGCTTAAAATGCTTTCAGAAACACGTTTAGCTGTAATCAGGTGGCTGCCATTTTTGGTCCAGTTTCCAGCGGAGGATCCTGAAACTCAGATCAAACTAGGCGGTGCTGATCCATATTCTGTCACTGCAGTGCGTATTTCTTACCTAAAATGTTTTCAGAAATACATTTTAGTGTAGCTTTTAGGTGTAATATAAGAAATATTGTGACCAGGTGCCTGCCATATTGGGCCCAGTTTCAAACTGTTACTGCATTGGCAATTTCTCACCTGAAATGTTTTTAGAAACATAATTTATTGCACTGTTTAGCTGTAATATGAGATAATTACTCACCAGGCCGCCATGCTGAAAATGGACAAGGTAGGACAGAGAAGGACTCACAAACACTAGCATACACACACAGCCATCTGGGAATAACACACAGTGCAAATGTGACTTCATTCTCTGCTCAGGTCATCTTTACTCCACTGTATCTTGACATAGCAAATACTTTGCTGACATCTAGCAAGGCTGCATGTCGTATATTGCACCTTTAAAGGATAAAATGTCACAGTTCTTAAAACAAGGAAGTGTTTAACAGATATTTAACTCTTGCTTTTGCAGACTGTAATTGCCTTAATGTGATAACCCCAGGTTAAGACTGAGGCTTTTGTGGACCACCAACCCATATTTTTCACATTTATGTGTCCATGAATAAATGGAATATAAATCAAACCTGTTCCATATGAGTAACTCATTAAAAAAGCAGTCAGAGGTTAAATAGAGTGGTGGAGGGCATAGTTTAATTAGACCATCTTTTCGTGCTCTGTAAAGCAGGCCATTCACCCCAACTTTAAGAGACCTTTTTGGGATCTTACTAAGGAAAAGCGAGTTAATGAACCATTGAAATCTTCAGCCACTAAAAGAGGAGTTCTTGTGTGTGTGTGTGTGAAACTCAATGAGAACACAAAGCCAGTTTCGTAACATAAGAAAGAAAAGAATACCAAAACCATCTCCCACATTTCCTTTTGCCAATATATAGACTTCTGCAACAACTCAGATTCCATTAAGCTAAAGGTTTTAATTTCATTTTGCAGTGAGGTTTTTGACAACAGGGCAGCCTGTGAGTAGAGATATAAGCTAGGTGTCATAAATGCCCATTTTACACTGCTGAACAACACCGACTGAAAATGCAATTAACTTCTAAGAATAGACATTCAGAACAAAGACACTTCAGAACAAAATCACATTTAAAGTCAAAGAACTAAGCTTAATTATGTTAGCAGACTTTGAAGGTAGGTGAAATTCAATTTCAAACTCTAAAAGACCATAGCTGCATCGAATTAAGCTCACACACTTTGTTCAATTTTTTTCCTGTGAAAATTACACCAAAGTAATGAAATATTATGATACAGCCATAGGGGAGGCTTTTCAAGGATAGATGAAAACATTTATTCAGAATAAGGGCACTCTGTGATATGATGACATTGCATCAAGATAATACTGCTGAGAATGCCTTCTTTAAGAGCTCATAACGATAGGTTAGATCTCCACTGGAAATGATGAAACAACAGTGAAATTCTGGTAATGTGTGGCTAAAGTTCTGCAAGGGATTTTTTTTTTTATTAAACAAATACCCATCTCTAACTTTCCTAAATCCCTTTATTACCTGTGCTTTCTAAGGTTATCATTACTTGAATTCTTGGAAATATATTTTTTTATTACCTCCCCACCTCCTTTGTTTTGAATACTTTTCTTTTTCTCCACTTTTGAAATGCTCCACTCAAGAAAGCTCTGGAGTCTCGAAGCCCCCAGGAGCCGAAGGGGCTACATGTTCTATTCAGAGTCACTTTTTTCAAAGTTTGAAAAGAAGTCTGCCTGCCGTCAGTTTGGATTCATAAACCAAAGTGTGAGAGATGTGACGGAGATAGCGGGATGCAGGGTGAGAGACGGGGGGAGAGAGAAGAAGAAAAAAAAAAAAGAAGACAGCAGACGGGAATATTTCTCAGCTTGCTGAGGCAAAACTGCCGTCAGTGTCTGGATATGAATTTAGCGATGGTGGATGTGCTCGAGCATCGTCCACGGCTGCTTGTCAGAGTCGAAACTGGTTCTCAGTCCCAATGAGGTATACGATATTTTGGCAACATCTATCAGTCTTTTTTTTTGCAAGCTGAGAAATTTCCTTTGCAGAGTGGAGAGTCACTGGCTTCCCGGGTAGAGTCAAGTGCTTTTGATTGTGTATCCATGTGGGTGCTCTGAAATAGAAAAAGAGCCACATGTCACATCAGAAAGTTATTCCCTTCATGTCCCACTGCTCTGGAGGACTGAGCAAAGATAAAATTGCTGCGGACAGTATTTTGCAAAGGTGTGACTTGGACTAGCATCAGACTTGAGTCACAAATTTGATAACTTTAAGCTCAACTTGAAAAAAAATCAAATAAGACTTATGATTTGACTTGGACCTTAAATACACAATATATAAATTATGCCGCTTGGGGTCTCTCCCATTAAAACTGATGAACTGATGATCTGATTTAACTCATGGATGAGGTCATTTTGACGTTTTAAACACATTGCATTTAATCACATTTGCCAACGTATGTCTAACTGTGGGTGCAGAGTACTACAAGACACCACCTCTGGAACAGTTGCTGATTGACTACATTTAGCCTTCAAAATCATATGGTTAGGTTCATGCAAAAAAACCAAACAAACATTTGGGTAGGTATACTGACAAAAAATACTTTTGGAAAAGATTGTGGTTTTGGTTCGGTAAAGAACAATGTTAAACTAGTAAGTTATCTCAGGGTGTGTGTTGCGTAATAAAGTGGTTGTGCCTTTTTCTAGGTGAAGAAACAGCTTCATGCTTCTCAGTGTATTCCATGTTTTCCTGGAAAACAACGTTGCCTTGAATAAATTACAGATTTGTCTGGGTTTTAATAGGGGAAACATCTTTTCTGTAAGCGTAAAATGTATAGACATTTTAATGTGGAAATGTTACATGTTATAACTTAAACAATGATTACTCATGACTTCATTTGTACTTGAGCCTTTTGACTTGAAAATACTTGATATCTTCCCCCAAGCTCATAGATTAAAAAACATTTAATTTAAGAAGTGTGCCACGAATCAATTCATTTCTTTTCATTCCTACTCTATTCATTCCCAGCAAGCCGACACACCAGACACACTCTGTTTTGAATCAATCCAACAGTCAATTTGCAGACATGACGAACTAATGTTAGATTACTGACCTGAGAAAAAAATGACACTAAAGACAATTTCTTTTGTGCACAAAAGGCTATAAGCTGGTCAACAAAAACCGAATTGTAGTATGCAAAACATGTGGGTCAAAAATTACAGACGGAGTAGCAACAACTTTAAACTTTGTTCAACATTTGGAGTTGCACAAATGGTACAGATTTTAGCATAGTTAGTGAGGTAATGCTCAGCTAAACAACAACTCCCATAATCCATGTTACTTAACAACATCATCAAACTATGTCTACTTGTGGGGCACCTCTGTAACTTAGTTGGTAGAGAATGCACCCCATATACCGAGACTATCAGTCCTCTGCAGTGGCTTACAGTTCAAGTCCTGCCTGTGGCCCATTAGCTGCATGTCATGTCCTGTCTCTCTAACTCTTCCCCTGTCATATCTTCAGCTATCTCTATTGAATAAAGGCAAAAAACCCCAAAAAAATACTCCTTAAAAAAAGTCTACTTGTGACTTGCAAAACAATGACTTGGTCCTGCCTCTGGTATTTTGTTTTTAACAAATGTCAGGCTAAATTATGAGTTGTTGTTTTTTTTAACAATTGGAAACGTGTGATAACATTTATGTAAAGACTTTATCCACAAAGACTCATTGTACCAAGGCAGTGAACTTATTCTCTGCTCTGGTTGTTGGAAAACTTTTGTTTTGGTCTTTGCTGTAGCACACGACTTTCTCCTGAAGTGGTCTGATCGTTCCCATTACAGATTCAGCAAATGTTTTTGTTCAGTCAGCTTCCTCATTTGCCATGCAAGCGGAGCTGTCAGGGGGCCGCAATCTTTCCCTCAGTCCTTATCGTGCTTCCTCTCATCCATCCCTTCTCCTTCGCCTCGCTTTTCCCTAAGTGGCCACCCACCCCTGCCATGACTTTGTTCACGAAATTAACTGGGGCACCTACTGTGATTGGACCAGCCAGTGGAAAGTCAACTTTAACCTCTGTTATTAATTGGATATCTTGGCCTCTCCTATCAGAGTGAAGAGGCTACAGAGCAGTGGGATAGTTTTGTTTGTGTGGACCTCCACACATACATACACACACACACACAGGCTGAAATCAGCAGCATCACTGAAGAGGCTTTTTATTCTCTATCTTATGTCTTTATAATTGCAAAGAGGAATAGGATAACTGAGTAATTCTCACTTGATTAGCCTGTATGGTAAAAGTTAAAAGATCTAATACGATGAAAATCTTAAGAAACTCTGAAGTGGTCCATGTCCTGTTGAAAGATAATTAAATTTGTATAACTGAGTACTGCTGCAAAAATAAAGTTTTTTGTCTTCACCAAACGGAACTTTAAACGGCTCGTCATTGTCAGCACATCTGAAAAATGTTCACAAAGATTCCTATCTGCCGGGTTATTTCATGCTGAAAGCACCAAGGGGGATTACATGTCTCACAGTAGTACATTCAAAATATCATCTAATTTGTACAACAAATATTTGTGTCTTTTTCGGAAAAAAATTAAAAGAATAAAAGCGGTATTTGATCCTTTTATGTTTGCAATATTGAGTTAGTCTAGCGAGGCTTTGTGGCTGAGGTCCTGGGCGCCATGTGGTTCAGCAGGGCTTTGAAAAGCACCATTCACAGACCCAACTGAACTCAGGCCAACCCGAATTGTGCCTGCTCGTTTCATCCAAACATCTGTGGTGTCCAAAGAACATCCTGGAAGAGACTGGTCTGCAGCGCAGCAAACCAATCAGAGCCCCCGGTGCCTTCCTCTGCCCCAGCTCTCCCTCACTGTCTCTGAGAGACACAAGCCTTTCATTCATATTTGCCCTGCACAGCCAGTCCTGCCTTTGTGACTTGTATTGTGTCTCTGTTGGTGCTCTGTTCCCACGTTCAAAGGAAATAATTATTGTTGCATCCCGCCCTCTGAACAAACACTCTCACAAAAACTGTGTGAGATCAAGTTGTGTTTGTATGGACTCTGACTGCGGAGCTCTGAGCATCATATAATGTGTTTGTCAAAGTTTGACTTGCTCTGAGTTACTTATCATTAATGTGAATGTGAGACAATCAAAGGACAGCGATAAAGAAAAACAACTGAAAAGTTGTTTAAACCATAAACATTCCAGCAGAGTAATTTTCTCATCATGCAGCAGCTGTAACCTTGACACTGCAAGTATTTTAAGTCTCCCAGAATTCATTACATGTCACAGCCTGATAATTTGTTTTTGTCCAGATGGGGGAGCTATCAGGCTACACAGCAGTGCAGTCTCTCTGCCTCCGTAGCTCTGCATTTCTGTCCTGGGAGACTGCTGCAGAGCTACATCAGAAATCTTGCAAATATGGTAAACAGAGTTGCAAAAACTATAAAAGTGCTGACTCTCAGGCTTCGGGACACTGTTTGTTCCCAATGGGAAACAATTGTAGAGATCCGGTTCCTGTACCTGCAGCTTCTTTGCCCATTTCTGTACTGAATATCCATCGATAACTCTCTGTTGTCTGTCTTCAATCCAGCTGTCTGTACAGAGAATAAAAATATGAGCTATATTCAACTGTTCCACATACGGTCTTAGAAATATGGGTTCCAAAAGGGTTCCTCCTGAAAGTCTGAGATTCTACCCAAAAACATTTGCCTCTGAAGAACCCCTTTCATCCATTTAAACATCAATTTGAACATTGGTAACTGTCGCCTAGATTTCTAACATAATGGATCAATCATTTTCTACCTCATCTGTAGAATAAACTATGGTTCTTTGTAGAACCCTCAGAAGACAAGAGGGTTATGGGTGAACGCCTTATAAAATATAGTTTTAGATCCCTGTGGGTGGGTTTTAGATGAAACCCTTGGAATATAAAGGGGTTCTTTGTAGAACCCCTTTGGTGGGTGCATGATGAAACCTTTAAAATATAAAAGGGTTCTGTTAGAACCCTGTAGATGGACTTTAGATGTACCTCTTGGAATATAAAAGTTTCTTGGTAGAACACCCTGAATGGACTCTTGTAGCACCCTTGTAAGGTGCTGGATGGAACCCCCAGAGAGGTTTCTGGGTGGAACCATTAAGTAATTCTTTACCTGTTTACAGACATTAGCCTGCATATATATCGGCGTATTTGGCACCAATTCTAGTGAGAATGGCTTCTATCTCAAGAAGAAATGTTTGGCTCAACGGGCTGCAGCTTTAACAGAAATATGACACATTTCTTTGTCCCAAGCTGTGTTTAGACTCATGGATGCATGCGTTTGTGTGTGTTTGCATACTGTATACATATTTTAGTAGTGTTCCTGACTGTGGATGTACTTGAACAATGTTTGTGCATCTGTTTCGGGGCTTACAGACGTGTGCAAATGTGCATGTGCAGGTTTGCGGTGGATGCCTCTCAGCGTGTGAAACGCCGTGGGTTGAATCTCTCCGTACAGCGAAAGTAACAAGGGAGGGAGACCACTGGAGAGCAACAGACAACACAGAGTTTCTGGCCCAGAAAAGGTTCAAATATTTTCTCTCCATCTGTGGGAGTAAAAGAAACCCATGGCAGAGAAAACAACAACAAATGATCAACTGCACCTCTTTTTTTCTGCCATCCCTCTCACTTTCCATCTCTGGTAGTCCCACATTGTCAGACCTTATTCCCACAGTAGATTCGCACTGTTCCATCGCAGCAGACAGCACCTCTAGAGATGCTTCATTAGAGAAAAAGATATCATCCACTGTTGGTTTTCTTGTCTATGTAGATCACATGCAACCCAACCAGCTAAGTCCTGGTTTAACTGAGAGGGGGTTGTTACAGTGAATAAGCCTGCTGACATTTATATGTAGCATGTATGTGGATGTTCTGCACTGCTTTACAGTCATAGAAAACATTGGATTTGGTATAACAAGCTAAACAATAAAAAATGACTTGCTTTGGTGAAGTAGCCATGGCAGAAAATAAAAGTTGCAGAAATTTAAATTGCGGCCATGGCATTAGTCAAATGTTAAAATGAATTGACTTTGACAGTCTGTACCTTTCATAAGAATACAACATTGTAGGAATTTTATTAAAATAAAATTCAAATCACTTGGTGTTAAATCACAAGCCTGGAATGGAGACAGTATACACTAGCCCCTGACACGAGAGCTCAAAACCTCATGATTTAGCTGAGCGTTTTTATATGCCAAGAAGTGTTATAACAGACAGCTGGTTAAATGGAAGATAAAAATCGGCTTTTCCGTGAGAGGGCACAGAGCGAAACTCAAAATGCACTGTATATTGTATGAACCGAGAGAGCAAAATGCACACCCATCCACATCCGAGCCTTCAGAGGCATTAACATAAGGCTTGATGTGGGAGAGCTTGGACTGAAGTGGGCATGATTATTTAAAATGAAAACTTTTTCACCCCTGAAACTTGCTACTATTAACTCTGGCGGTGTGTAGTGTTACATTATTGAACTGAAGACTGTTCTGGGGACTGAAGTGGGCTGGAGGGGATGTAGAGATTATTCCAGTTTCAGATCTCGGCTGGGGTCCCTGCCAGGTCTCTGCACCCGTTATTTTCATATTCAACTGAATGTGCGAAGAACTGACATGACTTATGACATATTTTCACTCTTTTGGCTTCATGGCATCTTTTTCACATGCCACTGTGCACTCCTAGAAATAAACATGCTAACTAGAACCATAAAAGGTTCTTTGGCAAGGGGAACCCTTTTTGGTTACTGGTAGACCCTTTTATAAAGGTTCCACTTGAAGCCATTTCAGAGACTTCTACCAAGAACTCAATAGCAAAGATTATACCTAGAACCATCTGTGAAAGGTTTCACCCAGAACCCGCTATAAAAGATTCCATAGAAAATTCTTCTACAGTGTCATGGTTCCACCCAGAACCCTCTCTGGAGGTTCTATCCAGATCCTTTCCACCTTCTTGGGGTGCTAACAAGAACCCATCCAAGGGGTTCTACTGAGACCATGTCTATATTCCAAGGGTTTTATCTAGAACCCACCCAGGGAATTATAGCAAGAACCTTTCTATATTCCAAGTATTTCATATAGAGGACACTCAGGGTTCTACAAAGGTTTTATCTAGAACTTACCCAGGGGGGTTCTATGAGAACCGTTCATATTCCAAGGGTTTTATCTACAACACACTCAGGGTTTTACCGGGAGCCTTTTTACATTTTAAGGGTTTTAACTAGAGCCCTCCCACAGGGTTCTTCCAAGAACCTTTTTAGTTTCCAAGGGTTTTATCAAGAACACACTCAGGGGGTTCTACTGAGAACCCTTTTATATTATGGTACACCCTTGATGATTCCTTGATTCTTCGGATGAAAAGGGTTCTGAACAAAACCCTTAGTCTGACAAAGAAACCCTATAGTTCTGGGTAGAACCTATTTTAGTAAGAACTCTTCAGGAACCTTTATTTCTGAGTGTGTAAGAAAAGGGGCCAGGTCTGAGGTGAGGTGGTTGAGTGCATGCATTTTTCTCAGCAAAGGTGTTGCAACATTAATGTATAGTAAAGCCTAGAGAGTGCAGTATGTCCTGTGCAGACAGGTTTCCTATACTGTATAATCATCTGTGCCTCTGACACTGTGGCTTTTTGATAATCAGTTTTGTTAGATTTAGTGAGACTGTACCTTTCGGCCTCCCTTACCATACTGTTTGTTAAATGCCATCAAACGTTACGTCTCTTGCACTCCTTTTCTCTGTGACATACAAAAACGCACACCTACACATATGTGAACCGACCGTGTATCCTGCAAGCATTCATCTCCTATGAGCACCCGTCCCCCTTGAGGTTCTGGACTAATTGTGTAGAGTTCCTGGCTGAGGCAGTAGAGCCCTGTACTCTGACGAAGTGGGAGGTGCACGTACACTTCATCTTCCTGCACTGACAGTTCCGCACTTCTCCACAAGTCAGCATCTTTGAGGTAGAGTGTGGTAAACAGAGAAGGTAGAGGGAAGGAGGACGGGCTTATAGCAGAAAGTTCAGCGTGTCCTTGAAACTTTATTGACTGACAGTGCAGTGTCAGAGTGTTGTGCAGCGACTGGAGACAGCTGCTTTCACCTCTTATTGTCATCACGCTGATATGATGGGTGGGCCACATCATCGAGCTCCCCTGCTTTTGAATGTAATATATTGATTGGTTGCTGCAATGAAACAGTGCTGTGCAAGATGTTAACAACAAAGTGCTGATTAGAGCTCATCCAGCTCACCCAGAGGGGTAATTTAGTCTGTAGAGTGTTTGTCAGGCACCCACACTCATTCAGAGTAAGTAAATGTTTATATAACTGTCAATCACTAATGAGTCTGCTCACACAGACTAACAGTTACGAATGTAGTTGTTTGACTATAATAACTCGACTGTTTGTGAAATGTGCCTCTAACTGAGCCGATTCAAACGTTGAATCATCTTCTTATTCTTAAATCTTTTTATTAGATGGCAGTGCATTCTTTACACCAAGCGAAGCCCACTATCTTCTCCTCTGAAGTGCAAATGAGTCTATAATTAGATTCCACACGTGAGATGCAGAGACGTCTTTTATTGAACAGTCTACAGAGGCTGCGATGAATGGCCACAAATATTGCAAATAAGGTGATTTGCATATCTGCAAGAATGTATAAAAGTATATTTTGTTGGATAAAAGGGAAAATAAAAAGTTGTGATGCTTTAATTGAGGCATTATTATATATATATAGTGAAGGCTTTCACCTTTGTAGTTGTGTGCACTGCAGTAATTGTATAGGTAACCTGTTCATTCTATTAGCATGCATGATGTTAAACAATCACTGGATGGTGATAAACTGGTTTGGAATTGATCTTTAATGACTACGCTTTATTTTAATTAGTGGCCGTGCACCAGGGAATGTAAAGCATTTGGAGCAACAATTACAATAATGAATTTACCAGATATTGGCTATAATGAAGGCGTAAACTCTGGCAAACCGCTGAAAAACCACAGACACACACAATAGCAGCACTCCCTCTCCCTTTCATTCCCCCCCCACACTTACATACTAAATGCAGCATGACAAACTCCTGCAAGAGACTTGGCATGCTGGGTGCGTAATCCTCCTGTAATGTATTCTTTTTCTGTCTCCCCCCTGCTTCCTTCCTGCAGCCGCTCAAAGTGCCACGCAGCGGAGATATGGCAAGCCCATCTGAAATGTGTGATGTAGACTATTGTGGGCGCCATAGGACCCCTCCTGCAACATGGCCGGTGCCAGCATACCCCTTATGTACTTTTCATAAGTCGCCAGTACTGCACTGCAGCTTGGTCCTTGTCCAGATAACACCATTGTGTCTAATTGGTCCTCACTGCTGGAGGCTGGCATCAACTAGGATTCTTAAAAGCCCCTGTTAGCAGCATAATGGCAGAGAATAGATCAAACATTTATGACCAAAAAAAGAGTACCCGCTGCTTAGTACATGTTTTTTACTCTCTGATGCCCAGATAATGTGGCACTCCTCTCAGACCTGATCTCTTAAAGTGTCAATGCCAGTCTAAATTTGTACTCTCTGGGGAGCAAATGCTAGTCTTTATAATAACTTTTTTTTTTCCTGCAAAAGGGTCCAAATGTTGGGGACGTTCCTAAATTAGCACTCTGAGTGCTGGAGTGTGTAGCACCCGGGTGAACCATTTGTTAAATTTAAAGTAGCTGCTGGCAGTTCTGTCCATTCAATGCCACGCTGTCAGAGTTCAGAGCACAAATGTGGAGTTCTCTAATGTCAATGACTGCAGCATCGTGGAGCCAAACTATCCTACTAGACAAAATTGACAATGCCAATACCAATTTCTCCTTCCCAATACCAAATCCGAAATGTGAACTTTTTGGCCAAACTTGGCAAATAACAAGTGCCAATCTGCAGAGGTGGGAAGTAACACATTATAAATACTTCATTATTGTACTTACGTGGAGATTTCAGGTATCTGTACTTTGAGTATTTTTCTGACAACTTTTTACTTTTAATCTCTACATTTTAACACAAATATCTGTACTTTTCTACTCCTTATGTTTTCAAAACAGACTTGTTACTTCAGTTTTAATGCAGTTGAGGGGAATTGTTGATTAGTTTTACTTTGCATCATTGAGCGACATCTTACCAACATTGAAACTGATTTTAACCGCCATGGATGGGACAATAACACATAGAAAAGATGATTCTGTGGTGTATCCACCAAAGCATAACAGACATAATGAGACAAAAATGACACAAAAGACTTAACAAGACAAAAAAGAAAAGAAAGGGAGACTCAACAATGGAGAGAAGGTGAAGTTCAGTTATGTTTGCACAGAAACAGCTGGTAGAAATGTCCATCATTGGACTACAGTTTACATTTATAATCTGACTACATTCCAGCACCTGTACTTTTTCACTTCAATCAGTACTTCAGCTTTTACCAGAGTCTGTTTTTTTTACACAAATATCTGTACTTCACCTCTGCTGATCTGATACAATGCATTAAAAAAGAAAATGGCCTTGCTCAGCTTAAACCCTTTCTAAAACATGAACAAATACATAGAATGAATGCCATAGTTAGAATATGACTTTGCCATCTTGGGCAAAAATAAGGCATAAACAGGATGCTGTTGAAACATAGCAGGGTTCCAGTTTGGGATTAATAAATTAGGTGGTATTAGACTGGTGCATAGACTCCCTGATAATAGCATATTAGGCAGTAAAAGAGGCATTTTCCAATACTGGTATTCGAACACACCCAGACAAAAGAGTCACATGGTTATTAGATCCTAATTAGACTTCATTATGGACACATTACAACAGATTTGTGCTGTAAACCAAAGTGAAAACAAATACCTGCTATTTCCCCAATTTAAAACAATATGTGAACCAGCTCAAGTAAAGGTCAAAATTACAGATGCAGAGGAATATGCTGCACAGACTCATGGTAATACTGTATTGTAATGCATGGGACCAACCAAACAAGGTGTGTGTCAAGTAGCAGATATGTTACTTCACTTTAGTTTAGAGTACAGTTCTGTGGTAATGTGTCTCTAATTACCCTTGAATTAAGTGTAATACAGTCTAATAAAGAACACATTATTTCTAGGTTACACAAAATCCATCTTTTTACATCTTGTTAGTGTACTGTAAAATAAAATGTGACTGGCAAAACTATGCTCTGCTCAATGATAAAAATAACCCAACTTGCTGCAGTCTTTTAATTGAAATGCTGGATGTAAAAGATGGTGGCGATAACTTTTTACAGCCACCTTTACTCAAATGATAGACTTTGGATGGAGTATCACTTCATTGAGGGTTATTTGTCTCTAATGGCACTTGAAAGCTCCCAATTTGTCTGAGAAGAGAGAAGAATGATCTTTGAGATGCACTCAAAAAGACGTTCAAGAAGCTGAATGACAAGAAAAGTGAACTTGCTCACTTAATTGTTATGGTTCATTTTATACTGATAAGGAGCATTTTGAGAAAGGATTATTGTCTATGGCTGAGCATTTACCTAGCTGGGTAAACAGAAAAGCTGTTGAGATATCACTGAGCAGAATGACAGTAATGTCATGAATTGAATGAGTTTTTATAGAAATGACACTCCACCTGACTTCCTATTGAGTTGCAGTATCACCTCATGTTGCATGTAAGCAGAAAACAACATGATAGGTGTTGATCAGGCTACTATATTTGTCTGTGACGTACGTATATGTGTGCAGTGGCGACTTCAGGCTGTCTCTGGGGCAGGGGTTTAGAAAATAAAACGGGCACCAGTGTGCAGAAAGCCATGATGCATTTATGGTGAAACAGTTCCAAACCCTCTTCTAGCATGTAGGGCAGATTATATGACACTGTATCATGTTTACTCTGCTTAAAGAGCACCCTAGTGGGCACTTTATCACATTTCCTTGCACACTGGCCCACCACAGAGGACACTTTATCATGTTTTATCTACCACAGGGACATTGTAGCGGGCACTTTTGCAGTGTTGGTTTTTTTTTTTAAACATTTCCCCCTGATTCATCCAGTGTGTGTGTGTCTAACCTACTGTGGCCGCAAATACACCAACCCTGGTCAATACAGTCATCAATATTAATTTTTAAATCTAAAATATTTCATATATTACATTTTAATTGAGAAATTTGAGTTTCATAGACCTTGTTACCTGCATTCTGGTGATTTTTAAAGAATGAAAATAAGAGAATAATAAAACACACATTTTCTGCAAACAGATGCCTGCAAATGACTTATAAATGATACGTATTAGCTGGAAAACATAACTGAACCACAGCAGTTTAGCATTTCACAATGACACAGAAAACAATTATTTTAAAATGTTTTTCTAAAGGTATATTAGTAAGGCCTCTCTAAGAAAAAAAGGTGCCCCTTTTCTTTGAACTTTCCATAAGAAAAAAATATGAAGATTTGTCAAATCTGCAGAGATACAAGAGAACTGTGTGTTAGCAAGTATGATGAAAAACACTCTCCTGTAAAATTTTAAATACATCTTTAATTTCTTGTTAATACATTTCTCTTGCGCTGTTCTTTCACAAAACTGAGTAGACGTGGAAAAAAGGCTTCATCAAATTATTCTGAAGGACATACTTGTACATGAAGGGGTCCCCAGTACTCTGTTTTTAGGACACTTAAGACACAATGATTCTTATTTTCAGGCGATTATACACTAATGAAAACATATTTATGAATATATTAAATTTCCGACATATTCTGACAATAAATCCCTTTAAATCTCACACACTGGACCTTTAATTGTGTGCTTCAAGCAACAAACATTTGTAGATTTAAAGAAGTGCTCTGTGTGTGTGCAGTTTAGTATGCTGTGATAATGCAGGGTGTCATGTTTATGTGTTGAGCAGTGTTTTCGAGCAGAAAAGAAAGCCTCCCTCACTATCCTTGAGCTACTAACAAGGTCAACCTATTCTAAACACCGACGATACAACACACCTATGAAATATCGACTCCCACTTGTTGACCCCATTAAATCTCTGATAACTTTATCACCAGCGAGCAAGAGCCGTACGACCTGAATGCTCTTCCATCCAGGAAGCCCAGAGGCACGCACAGTATAACATCATTATAAATGCAGGAGAACACAAAAACACCTGACAGGTTTACAAGTCGCTGCGAGTTGTGTGTGTGTATGTGTGAAAATCAGGGAGGTAGGTTTTACAAAGGGGATACAGCAGGTTGTTTTTCATGCTTACAGCTTGTCCCTGTATGTCTCTGCTTATGTCTTTAGGCCAAACCAGGCGGGTCTTTGCCACACGGCTCGAGCAAATGAAAAACTAACCTTTGCCGAGTCCTAAAAAATGACTCCAGGCGTAAGGTAGACCTGAATACAGGTGCATGGAAAACCTCTTTAACTTTTACATTCTCCTTCCTCGCCAACTGAGCAGCCACACCTCCCTTTTTAATACATTGTCCTGGGATAATTATAGCCAGAAGCATAGGGTTAATTGAATTGAAGTAGGTTATTCAGCAGAGTTCAGCTGAAGAGCTGAGCTATAGGCCGAGGGAACAATACCAATCAGAGGAGGACTGGATTCTTCAATGCAAGCCCTCTCACACCGATTTTCAATTTCCACTTTATTCATTCACTTTAGACTGCTGGCAACAAAGGGTTTAAATTTACAAACTTATGGGTTCACTATTAACTTTTACTATATGTTGACTTTACGCCAACAGGCTACACACTTTATGTATCTTTAGGGATCTGCTAAGTGCTTGAATAAGGTTGCAGTTAGCAACAGCGTTCGTAAATCTGGAGAACCACTTGTTCTTTTTGTGGATATCATAAAAGCTACAAGGCCAGGTCACACTGAGCAACACAAGCTATGTTCAGTTAAAGCTGAATAAATGGTTTGTATGAAAAGTTGCTCATCTGCTTCATCTTCAAGCACCCACACATGAATATGCCTGTGCGTATTTAATTAATCAATGGTAGTGATGAGTCTTTAATGCATTGATTCTGTATCTATTAGCTTATAAATACACATTTAACCTTCTATTGCATAGTGCTGTATATGGCAGCAATTACTTGATCTCAATTTTCATAAAAGGCTCTTGAACAGAACCTGTGTTTAACCATTTAATTGTGAAAGGGGGCAGCTTTAGACAAATAATCGACCACATCACATCTCCAGGAAATCCAGTTTGCATTTCCTTTTCCCATGGATACGTGACACTGAGATGGTCATGATTTGAAGGCTGCCAGTTGATTGACTGTATAATATTTGGGTAAAATTACTCTTTAAGTAAGGGGGGAGTATGGCATGACAATTTCCCCTTTGCACCCCTTGTGCTGTGGGGTATTTTTGGACCCCAGAGGACAACGAATGTTACTAAATTAAAAAAAAAAAACACTTATAATTCAATCAAATTACTTCAAATTTATTTTAGTTGTGAAGATCATAGTATTAAACAACCCCTGTTATTTTCAGACCATTTGATGAAAAACCAAGCATATTATGACAGAAGAGGTTTTCGTTTGGGGTCCAAAATGACCCCAGGACATCATAAGGGTTAAAAAAATTACAGTACTATGTGGAGCAAGTTAACTTTTAATTTTCACCATTAAAATCAGTTTAGATGTAATGATTTTTTTGTAAAAAGCTAATATGAATTTATTGCCATCGGGAAACTATATACTAATATGGAAGTGACTTGTTTGCATTTACTCTATTGGACTGTAATACAGCACTACCCTGAGACTGTTTACACTGATTGATTACATTTAAAAGGGAAAAAAACATTATTTTTTTTCTTTTTCAGGCATTTTGTTGCTTTAACATTATCTGGATTATAAATTATACCATTGAAAACCATAGTTTTAACATAAGGAATAACAATATCCCACCCAAATTATATGTTGGGCTGCATTTGTCTACATTTCTAGTCAGGGAGCCTGTACAGTTTAAAAATATTTTCTTCCTAAAATATAACTGATATATAGTCCAGATAGTGCCATGATTGGAATTAAGTATTGTTGTTGTAAGGCAGCAATTCACCTGCTACTCTTCAAATATGTCCATTATTTGAGCAATTTTAAGTAAAAACTCATTTAAACATTTTTATCATGTTCAAGAGTAATAGAGAGTTCTGAATGTTGTGATAAATCAAGCCTTTTGGACGATGAATAAGAAGCTTGATTACAAAACAAAGAAATATCAGCAGTTAGTCATGTTTAGAATACCTTTACTCCACATAAAACACTGGTGTTATAAAAAAAAGAAGAGGAAAGCATTTTCATATTTGAGGAAACTTTATTTACAAAGAAAATTAAGAGATTTCCATTCTTCTGCACGGATAGAACTCTGATGGATAAATATGTTCCAGCTGTCAACCTGGAGGGAGAACAAGGAAATAGGGCAAAAAGTGATAAGATGACTTGCATACATCTGATGACAGAAAAGCAATTTCTGGGTAAACACCAGTAAAAGATAAATGTGACAACAACAACTCTGACCCATTTGCACCTGATACACATCTATGTCTGCAATAAACTGTCACATTAACTTGCTAAAGTGAAAGCTTATCTAAACAGCAAAGCGTCAGTTTAAACCTGTATGACATTTGTTAGTCACTCTCAGACTTACAGGTAATTTATTCAAGATACGCCACTGAGCAAAAGGCTAAAGAGGCGCAGTAAAGGACTGTCATTGTCTGAGGTCACTATTCAAACCAAGGCTGAAGTAAATGCCACATCATCCTGACATTTTAATGAAAGCAGATATGCTAGATAAACATGGCAGTCATAATTACCTTGAAGCCTGAGTAAAAGCACTGGGCCATTTTACTTCTTCAGGATCTGATGTCTGACGACGATGAAGGGGAATGCAAAGCCACTGCCGAAGAACACCACCATCATGCCGAGCAGACGCCACTTGTTGTCCACAGAGAATGGCAGGTTCTGAGAAAGACAAGAGTATTATGATGCAGTGAAACTCCTAAACATTTAAAGCAACTATTTTGATTATTCCACAAATATTTTTGCCTGTATATTGTTTTTAGAAAGCATCTGACCTACACGTTTGTTACACATTTAAATTTGTGCCTTGTAATAAACAAATTATTCTACAATTTACTAACTTCTTGGGTGACTGTTTTGCACATTCATGCACAAATTCCACATATTCCTTTTTATGTCACTGTCAATTTTTGTACTTTCCTTTCATGATTTTTTAAATATTTTCTATGTTGCTATGCACCAATGTTATGTTATGTGAAAATGACTTGGCAATATAAATGTGTTTCCAATCAGTACATTGTGCAGGATGTCTTTGCAAAGAGCTTCTTCATACATCCAAATATTACAAGGGGACGAGGGTCAGAAATGAATGATGCGGCTCAGAGCAGAAATGCCATTTAAAGTTCAAGGATTGCAAGTGAAATTAAAAATGAGGGAGTTCACTTTTTACATTTCCTATGGCCTAATTTTTTAATAATGTTTATTGCCAAATATTTCATGTGACTGCTATAGGAGAGCTGTTTCACACAAGCCATTGTGGACTGATGACTTTGTGGGTCATCCAGAAAAATAAAGTTAATTATTTAGTATTAAAATATACACAAACAATCAAGGGGCCATGTGTGCTTCCTCCCAATTACTTGACTACTATTATCAGTCCTCAAATTACCTCATTTTTTAAAGACAAAAGCCACCATATAAACTGTAAACTGTGTAACCATTAATGATTTGTGTAATGTAAAACGGTCCATTTAGTTTACGTGATAAAACACTGTACTTGGAACACTACAGAACTAAATCACATCTCTCAATTATTTTTCCAAATCTATAAAAGAGCGGTTACTTGACAATCAAACATGCTGTCATAATCGGGAGTAGTCATTCTGTCATTGTCTCACTTACTGTCTGTTTTTGTCTCCGTTTGTAATCTTGCATGTTATCATTAGGGCTGCACAATATGCATATACAATTCGACTAGGGGGAATAATCATTTTTGCATTACAATTTTCATTCTGACTGACTTGCAGCCCTGGTTATCATTAATATTATTTTAAATCAAACATTTCTTAAAATGTTTTTATTAATACTTTGACAATTACAACATCAATTATTAATATTCTAGATTTCAGTTTAGAGAAAGCAAACTGTAATGTGCACAAAAAGGAGACCAGAATATGTGACGCACAGTCAATTTGATAGTAAGTGTACTTTCAGCAATCCAAAATCGTCAGATGCACCAGGGTCACTTCAGGATACAACTGTGACCTTAAGATAGAAGAAGTACTGAACAATTTTATTAATATTGTGAATATGTGACACAGTGCATTAAGTGAAAGTTAGCATATCAGATAATATAAACTGTCTTATATTTGTTTCCCAAAACTGCTTTCTAACAGGCTAACGTTAGCTAGCACTGATGCTGGTTATCAATTAACCAACTACCTTCTAGCAACAAAGCTAATGCTAACCAACAGGTCGCTATGCAAATCAACACTTGCTGTCACAAGTCTATCCTCAAGATTAAATGTTTTGTTACGTTGTAAATGGAAAAATATATGTGCCTGTGTCTTTGTCTTGTTTTGTTAGCTTTACCATCACGCTCTTGTCAAATGACGGACGTGACCTCCAAGTGACGCTAACAGCTAACGCTAACGTTAGGCTGCGGATATAGACAAGGCCTGACACAGACGATATCACATTTAAAGCAATGATGCTGCCATAAGATGGTAATCTCACCTTCCCTGGACCTTCAGCATAGTGAGAAGCACGAACAGCAGACGTTGTGAATCGTCTTACAGCCTGTCCCAGCATGATTTCAGACTAGTTTCTTCTCTGCCTCAATACAACGCTGCTATGGTCGACCTTCTAGTTTCTCTGAGCGGTAGAGCGGCGCAAAGGATTATGGGAAATCGAACCGAGGCTCTAGCGTGTGGGAAATGTAGTTCAAATAAATTGGAAGCGACTTTTAGCCTCTATTTTATTTTCCTACAAGGACAAAGGTTATGTTTGCTGTTCCACTAGAGATCCAGATTTAAAATTGTAAAGCTATGAAGACATGCGCAGAGTTTCGCCTAGATAGATAGATAGATAGATAGATAGATAGATAGATAGATAGATAATAAATAACATTTAAAAGCGGCTTGTTACAAATAGGCCTATTTAATAAATAATTTAATTAAAACACAAGTAATTTGTAGGCTGAAAAATGTATTCTATACACACTGATAATTATTATTATTATTGTTGTTGTTGTTGTTGTTGTTGTTGTTGTTAGTATTATTATTATGTTGTTTTTGTTTTTGTTGTTGTGGTTGTTGTTGTTGTTGCATTTAATAGCCTCAATATGGCTCTGATCTTCACTCCTGAGAAGCCACAAATTCAGGGGTGCATGATGGGTAGTATCTATAGTTTTGTACTCATAATGACATTTTCTTTATTATTTGTTGTTTTGGGTGCAGTTTAGTTTCAGTTAGTTTCCAGAGTGGGCTTGGTCACTTCAATTTAATTTTTATTAAGTTTAGTTTCAGTCTTTGTTGATTCCTGTATGACTCATTCATATAGACATCCCGTGTATTTCTATTTTATTTAATTTAAAGTCTAGGTTATATTTTTATTTGAGTTAGCTAAAATGTTTCTTCCCCACACCGTTTAATTTAGTTTTACTTAACTATAATAACATTGGTGCAGACAAAACAGTGAATATCTCCATATTACATTTGCCAACGCTGATAGATTGAATCTGGAATTAAAAATTGTATTTTGACTCTAGTGTGCATTTGTGTGTGTCTGCGTGTGTGTGTTTCCCCTTGCAGGATAGAGTAAAAAATATTGTTTGATGATAACCTATCTGCATTTGCAGCCATCGTCACAAATATATCACTGCCATGGTAAAAGCTATAGGGCAGACATTATGACTGATGGTGTGACCCTCCTTAAGTACTGCTGCTGCCATTTTCATTGATTAATGCTCATGTATTCAAACTGGGCTTTACACAACATCACTGTAGAGGATGCTTGGTTTATTCATTCATGATGCAGACCACTGTTTATTCAAAATTTGTGGAGATGAATACTCAATTTATAGGATTTTATCATAAGAAAGTTTTGCAAAGAAGCCTCTGGCTAGATGTTTGTTGCAAATTCCCTATTAGGTGATCTCTGTGTTTGTGTGCTTTTTACAGTCTGCATCTGCTACTTTTCACCTCATTTGTTTCTCATTTATCATGTCCTGTTGCCTTTTAAAAAACCCACGACTCACTGTCATGCTTTCATGTCAAAGGAATTTATGTTTCCTCCCCGTGTCTGTTTGCATTCACAGATATGCTTGAAAAGTTGGGAGATGGAGAACATGTCTCTTGTATTCTCCTGGGTCAAGGAAGAGTTTAATCAAACTGCCTGTATGATATTTTGAGCTCTGTCACTCACCCTAAGCATGAGCATTGGATTGGCATTTATTGTTGTCGAATGCATTTTCTCTAATGTTTTCATAAATGAGTTCACAGATGTCAAGGAATGTGGTGTATTTGTGCAGTGTCATCACAATGCCAGTGCCATATGGATTTTGCTAGATGGATTTCACAGGCGGTATGGATGAGTCCACACATTAGGCTGCATGGTACATAGAAGATAGAGAAAGTGAGATGATCTCGAAAAGGATATTGACTGTGACAACATGAGCAGCATGGTCCAGTTTACCAACAAACTTTTTTTACAGCAGTCATTTTGACCTGAAATAGTAGGGTAAACACAGGGGTTATCAGTGATACTAATTAAAGCAATAGTTCACCCAAAAATGTAATTCCACTCAATATCTATTCACCTCTGTGCTGATGTGAGGATGGATAAAGATCTCTAGTTCACAAAACACTCCCGGAGCTTCAGCGGAAAACAGTGTTGCAGCCAAATCCAGTACAATTGAAATGAACATTGACCAGTTTTAAAATGTAAAAAAAGAACACAAAAAAACACAACATGTCTCCATACTGCTTGTGTGGTGTGATCCAAGTGTCCGTAAGCCACAACATTGAAATTTGACCCAAAAAGCCACCATTTACACCATGTTTTTATCCTAAAAATCAACTGTAGCCTCTCAGAGTGGATCCATGTGCACACGCCTGAAGCAGGTACACAGGCTCTCGCCCAAGCGGTGCAACACAAGATACACAAGATCTCGTGATACCTTTACATCTGTTTACATGCTACCTGGAAGCGACTTAAACAACCAAGAGAGATCTGCTCAGAAATAGTTTCTTGTTACACACAGAATTGACTAAGCAAACTTTCAACAAAGAAGAAAATGTCAGAAGACTTAGACATAGAAGGGGAACATAATTTCTTTGCTGCAGCTGCGACGCCACTGTTTTTTCTTCACATGATAATCACCTAAAAATCATGACACCTAGCATGTTCTTCATGTTCCAGACTTTTTCCTTCATGGTTTTCTCAACCTGCTGTGGCTTTAGTAACACACATAATAATACATTTGATAAAGGAACAAACAAAACAGCAATTTGAAAAGAAACAAATTACAATAAATTACTTCTGATGTTTGAAAGCAGCTGGGACTAACAAGGATGTAATGAAAAGAAGAAAACACAGTTTCCTTTCTCTAAATCTCTAATAATGAGGCACAGACTATTTGTATGAATTTAATGTATGAATCATTTTCAATATTTTCCACATCTGATGGCCTGAAAACATTTTCTAAATACAAAGAGAAATTTATTGTAGAATGAAGAGTGGAGATTCTTCTGTTATGAATGAACTAGAAAATACATGTGGAGATTCATTGTGGAGCCACTTACAATAGTTACTCAATAAATTAAATCCTTTGAGTTCACTCACTTCTTTCATGTCCACCTTGGGAATACTCTGAAAAGTGTTATTTTGAGTATTTTGAGAGGAAAGTGAAGTAGGTCTCTGACACTTTTTACACGATTCATGAAACTCCACTGATTTTGGTGTAAATAAAGACGTTTTATGCTCTTTATTGAAGCATTCAGCATTGTGTAGTGATGAGCTGCAGTCGAGGCAGAGTTTCCTTCTGGTCCTGACATGATGTCAAATCATTTTATTTAATTATGTACACAAATTTAAATGCTGCACTTTTGTTTTTTCATGAGTTGAAGAAAGAGACGTCTTCTGTGCACACAAAAGGTTTATTTCGAATAAACTTTTATCCACAAATTTGTTAAAAATCCATAAAATATTTTGTCAGGATAATTCATCCACCTGACAGATGTGGCATATAGAGGTTAAACTGCAGGATTATTGTGCCTTGGACTGGTCAAAATAAAAGTCACTCTAAAATTTGCAGTTTGATCTTGAAAAAAAGACATTTATTAGGCACTGAACTATGGCTATTTTACATAGCCACTCATGATGACTATGACCTGCTCCACTCTGCCTCTGACTGGCTTGTCCTGCTATGCTTTTCCAGATCAAAACTGTCCATTTTAGTGTGGCCTTTTATTGTGACCTGTCCAAGACACACCTGTCCAATAATTATGCTGTTTAATCGGCATCTCTACACCGGTCCAGCTGTCAGGTGGATGAATTATCTTGGCTAGGAGAAGTGCCTGCTAAAGGGCTGCCTGCACCAAGGACTGCAATTGTAACTACAGCTCTGGAATAAATTAAGAGACGACTCTCACAAATGTTTCTTAAGTAAGCATCTCTACATGGATGGCAGTCAGTCCATTCCAGTGTTTGTTGGATTCCAACACAAGCCTCCTCATTCTACTTAATGAGACTGATTAGATGATCACCTGAACCAAATCTTATTTTATGAGGAAGATTATAAAAAACACTGCTGTGATTAAAGATTGAGATTATCCCACCAATATCGATTTCTAAAGTCTTCCTAAGTTAAAATATGTTGTGTTGTTTAAAAATGAATATGAACATGTTTTCTTTGCATTATTTGAGGTCTGAAAACACTGCATCTTTTTTGTTATTTTGACCAGTTGTCATTTTCTGACAATAAATGCACTAAATGGTAATATTTTAATTTTAAATTTGAGAGAAATTTTGTCAGCAGTTTATAGAATAAAACAAAAATGTTCACTTTACTCAAACACATACCTATGAATAGTAAAACCAGAGAAACGGATCATTTTGCAGTGGTAAAAATATAGATCTAAATTGTAAGTGGGTGGTGGAGTCCTGACTGCTGCGTTAGTTGTGGTGTGGACTCCTTCATCGACTTGAATTAGAATGATTTTAGAACTATATTTTTTCATAGCTATAGTTCTTGGTGTGGATGGTCCTTTACAGGTATTTTAACACATTTGTGAACAAAGTTTGAGAGAACTCTTTTGTGTGCAGAGAACTGCTGTCTTTTTACTTCAACTCATGAAAAACAGGAGCACAAACAAAAGCATTGCATTTATATTTTTGTTTCGTGTAAATTGTTTGTGATACCTGTAATTTTAGCGCCATGCTCAGTGCTGGCCGTCGATGATGTCACAGTACAAAGTGCATGATCAGCGTTGTCAGCTACTAAAACGCTGCTCTCTCAACAAGTCGGGGGGGAGCTCTGACATTGTCTGCTATGATCCGGATAGCCGTGGCAAGCTGGTTACCCCTCGTCATGGCTGCCACATCCATCAACACGGAGTCATCACCTGGCCTGCTGCCATGTGACTGCACTCTCATTGCCAGCACAATCTGTTAAAATGGAATGAAGGATTGGGAATGATCCCGGCGCCTGGTGCCCACCTCAAACAATGTCATCAGACCTTACTACTATAAATAGTGATGTTATTACTTGTCATATAAGGTTGGTGGCACAATCCTGAAATCCATCCTGCTTCATTCATCCTGGCAGTCTGATGTTTGTTGTTTTTATTGACTGTCTTAATTTTTTGCTATTGACTTTCCTCCTGAGCAAAGACGTTTTTACCCAGAGTGCTCTGTCACCAGCCATGTGAGATGCAAACATACTGCACGCACAAATACACAAAGCTGTCATCTTAAATAATAACCCACAGTCTCATTTAAGTCTGCCAATTAGCATTCAGTGAAACCCAGGCTTAGTCATATCTGTAAACAAACCTTTAATCAACCATGTACATGACTGTGCATAATAATATAGCAGGCGGTGTGCATAATTACAGCACATGGTAACACTATCACCAGCTTGACTCATTACAGTCAAAATGTGGCTACACGCAATAAATACCTGAATGTGAGATGACTCCAGTTTTATTTTATCTGAAATTATATTTGCAGTTATCAGCTAGTCTGCTACAGTGTATGACGGATAGTAGGCTAGACTGCCAAGGTAAACAGCATCTCTCTCCCTGTCTAGATTTTGCAATAATGTTCCACAAAGGAGTGGAGGGGTAATGGATAATGTTAATCAATGAGGACAGTTCATTTTGGCAGCAGCACTCTCGAGTTTAAGGCGTCTTGCATCATTACTGCTGACAAGAGCTGATTTGCACAATTACAGTGTTTTGTGGAATGTGTGTGAGAGAAAAGTGAAAATCTTATTTGGGGCCGAGAGTATTTGTTTGTGTTTCCATGGGCAGTGTCAAAAGAGAGAGTGCTTCATCGCGTGTTACACTTTCTCAGTTCAGTCTGGATGGCTTCATCTGTATTCAAGGGACTGAAAGGAAGAACTGATCATCTAACTGTAGGGCTCTGTATCGCCACTGAATTGATTGTATTGACTGTAAATTGTACAAAAAACTCTAACTTGATGCAATTCTAAGAATATTAACATTTACATTAATAACTGACCATGCTGGTGATTTGGTAGAGCATTTGCCCCATGTACTGGCATATCTTCAGCCATCCTATAAATTAAAGGCATAAAAATGGTTCCTCTTCGGGAACCATCACTTTAACGTGGTGGAGAGGTTTGCGTGTCCCTGTAAACCTGGACGAGGAACCCAGGGCCCCCGTCTGGATCCAGGCCTGGAAGGGGGGCTCAACAATGTGTGCTTGGTGACCCACATCTCTAACATTCCCTGTAGGCTATATTGTCTTCTACATGATCATGAGCAGTGCAAGTTTTTTTATATTGTGTGTTCTATTGAGGTAGGAGTGTTTTCTTTGAGGATTTTCCATAATGATTTGAGAGGCTGCTGGCAGTCATTTTAAATATCTCCATGTGCACAATAATGTCACCACAGCATATTTCGTTAATATTTAAGCAACAAACCTTAAAACTGTAGTTCTAAACATGGCAGGGCAGAGGAAACTCTCCAGAGGAAATTAAATAATCAATGAAGCTGCGCTGCTGTGCCTCATGCCTAAATGTGCACACAGTGTCTCTTTTACTGCATCCTATTTTCCACCAGCAACCCATCCACTATTAATCAGGATCATCACTACTGGCAACAGTCACAGCTCAGATGAGCTACATTGTAAAAAGACAGCAAAAAGGAAAAAAAGATAAACAGTTAGATTTGACACAGATTGTTTATAAGTGGCAGCACGGAGGAGCAGTGATTAGCACTGCTGCCTCAAAGCAAGAAGGGTCTGAGTAGATGTTTAGTGTCATTCACACTTTAATACTTAAGTGATTTAGTGACATGTATACACACTGTTTCTGAGCGTCCTTCGTCTTACATTCTGCACATCTATGTGCTGTTTTTAGCTCACAGAAAGAATCCATCACGCCAGTAGCACAACATATGAAAGCAGACAAATTTGTAAAGCTTCTCCAAGTATTCAAGTATTGCACCCTTGGTACCTGACACCTTTCTTTCGTGGAGTCCAACTTGCTGCAACTTGCAGCCAAAGGAAGCGTCCAGGAGAGGAGCAACAAACACTGGTGGCTGTGATCCCACTGAACCTCAGGGGAAACTGGCAACATCCCATCCTCATTCATCTGAAAGTACATGCAAACACCACTTTCTGACCTGGGTAGGGTTTTTTTTTCTCTTCTCAGCTGCCTAGCTAATGCTAATTTGCTTGTCATAGAAAAACATCCATCCATGTCCTTTTATGAGTCTTTTTATTTCACTGCTCGAGAGCTTCATTGCACAACTGCCACAGGAAGAACAATGTCTGGACACAAGACATAACAGGGTTAAAGCTTTGCATCTACAGGAAAAGGCGTATATCAAAACAGCAGTCTCAGGTTTTATGAATTGATATTGGATCATTCGAGTCTGAGTCTTCCTTCCATTTCTGTTTTAGGGTCAGGATATATCCTGGGATTTCAGTCAGAGTGTAAGTGGGGTTCCTGCAGGTATACAGTAAATGCACAGGCACACACAGGTTGTACAACGCACACACATACACGCAGAGACACACACTGCCTCCAGCTAAGTCACTATGGGAGTTCATAGCATGCACATTGTGGCATGATTTGACATTAATCTTTAAAGTGGATAAAGGGGAAATTGCGTGGACTTGCAGCTGACCCAGCCCTCCTGGGATGACTAACCTCTGCCCTCACACATTCAGGGTAAGACCTCTTAAATAACGAGCATCCTTACCTCGATTTGTGCTCATGCAACATTGCTGTTCCTCTGGTTTTTTTTTTTAATACACTCTTGTGTCACGAACAGGCTTTTGCTCCCTCCCCCCATGCTCTTCAACATCGCTGTTCCTCAGAAATAAAATGGACGTTGATGATTGGATTCTACATTAAACCTGCCGGGCTGGAAAGAGAATTAGATAGAGAATTATGCTGGAGACCAGAGGTAAACATGACAAATTTGAGTCAATCCCCTTTTTCCCCCTGCTGCCAGCAGGCATAGCAAGTTCTTTATGAGGTCCATTCATGAGGGTTACGTGAGGTGTGAAGCACCATCCTGCTGTTTTGGCATTTTCACATATCAGCAATTTATTTACAGTTTCTATAGAAACTGGTTCACATTGTACCTTTCTCTACTGATAAAATAAACTGCATATGTTGGTGGAATTTTACCATACTATAGGTATAAATGTATGAATAATGACAATGAGGTTACTTATTCTTAGGTGATAATGTGATGAAATAATGTTACTTTAGTTTTTTTCCCCATATATTCAGCTGAACAAATGTTCTTTATATATCCTGTGTAAGATTTACAGGGATTTATTGGCAAATATGGCAGAAATGAAATATAATGTTCAATATAATATAATATTCAAAATGTTTTCATTAGTATAATCACCTGAAAATGAGAATTGTTGTGTTTTTGATACCATAGAATGAGCAGTTTAAATCTGTCTCTTCCACAGACCCTCCAGGTTACACCACCATGTTTCTACAGTAGCCTAGAATGGACAAATGAAACACTAGCTCTCGAGAGAACCTTCCATAGTTTTTGCGAGTTCCCCGGCCACCATAGTTTCTCTGACATGCTTTGAAGTGGAGGTTGAGAAAAGGGGTATTCATTTGGTTGCAGTCTACAACCTCATCATTACAGCTGCCACTAAATCCAACACAATGGCCTTTTAAATACACAGTGGAATAATACTACATTCCACATTGCCATATTCAACAAATTATGACACTGCAGACGTGTTTTCCAGTGAGTGTCCAGTGGTTTAATTTGGTTATTATTTTCTAAATGGTCCTTCTAATGAATCTCAGAAATACTATTTTCTATGCAACAAGGACATTAAATTGTCCAAAAACACTACTGTCTTTTGTTTTAAACATTACATTATGTCCTTACTGCGACACCTAAAACCTAAATAAGTTGGCAGATGGGTCGCCAGGAAGCTGCCTTATCAAGGTAATGTATGAGAGCAGCCATATGTCACGTCCCTGTCTTGACAATGATCGTGCCCCCTTTGGGTGAAAGCAAGCACTGTAAAAGCAGCCAGTCAGTCTGTGTGTCTGTGGTGAACACGTCATCACAGGTTAGTGAATGATGTTAGTGAGTAAATGATATATGCGCCTGTGATTGTGTCTGTAGATCAAAGTAAATGAGAAAAGAATTTTACTGATATTGTAACGAAAATTATTACTATGAAAAATATCTCTGCTTTTAGAATGAAGTTTGGTTCAACAGTACCGAAACGGCAAAATAGATTGTCTTAACAATATAAAAAGTGAAAGTGACAGATTTCTGAAATACAAGGACCCCAATTCTTATTTTTTTTTCTCCGACCATCAAACAACACCAGTGCCATTTGTCATTTCACCAAAACAGGGCGGGAGCATGATGCAGGAGCAAAATAACTGGATAGGTTGCCCTCATCCATAGATTGTCACAAAAAAACAACGTACCTGCTGTTGGCTATATCGTATGCCATTTACAGTAAGCAAACATCTACATGCGACAATATAAAATGTGTGTTTTTTGTTTTTTTTATCTCAAGTTCAAAGCTGAAAGACACTTGCAGGGTGTGAAATTAACATTTTTAGAAAATGTGAACATCTACCAGCCAGTGACAAATAAATATTCACATGACAACATATTCAACAGATTCAGGGTGAACCCAGAGCATCCAGTGTTAAGTGATGCATTAAGTGAGGACACAATGTAAAAAACAAACTTTGAATCACTTTCTTTTCTAGAGCTTCTCCAAATAAGTTCAAACCTTTTCAAGGACACAAACCAACTGAGCTTCTATTACCTTCTGTTCTGCTGATTTCTGCTGAGATGACTGTAGGATTTTTGAAGTAAATTCAGGCATGCACAGTAATGCAGAGGATGATTCTGTTACACAGACACTCCAAGCACAGTGAAAGTAAAGTTCTGTACAAGGTCAGTCTTTCTCACTGTTTGGCTGCATTCATTTGGTCCACCTCCACTTTTTTTTCTCAAACTATTTGCCTGCACAGGCTTCTCATTGACCATATAACTTGTAAGTCCCATTCTATTTTACCTTTGAGGCATTGCGAAAACTTCAAAAGGTGTGTTGGAAAAATCACTTAACTTTCATTCAGTTTAACAGAACTTTGCTGCCTCTGGCATTGATTTTTTTAGGCTGCTGAGGAGTGAAAGTGAGGACCAAACTTTTGAGCTTTGTGCCGTAACAAATGACAATAGCTACAGTAAAAAGCAAAATTTCACTCCAAAGGAACCACTGGACCAGAACACTTTGACTGTGTGTGTCTGTGTGTGTTTTGTGTGTGTGTTTTTTGAGGCTGTATGAAAGACTGTGGTGCGCACACATCTGAATGTGTGCTCTTCTCATTGCTTATTGACATTCTTTCATAATAAACATGAAAACAATAGAGATTCTGTTGTTGGCATAAGCAAGTCATCTGCTCTGGCAGATATTGTGGTATAAATATTTACTGTACACATTTTTCTAATCATGCCTCACACTGCATGCAAATAGTCACAGAACCATCCATTGTGAAGTTCATGTGAATGTGTCTCCCTCTCTTTTCTCTCTTTTGTTTATTTCTATAATTTTTGGTGGCACTTTATATTACAGTACACAAATAAGAAGTAACATGCTGTACTTTACATCAAATTAGACAAAAACTAGGAATTATATATATTTTTTTAGACAGGTTTTGATGCTTTATTAGTCCCTCATTCAAGGGTAATTAGGGACACCTTACAACAGAGCTGTACTATAAACTAAAGTGAAGGCCTTTATACACCAAGAGCACAGCATAAACCAGCATAAATAAACAAACTTGCAGATGTTTTGGAAGTGAAATTTCAATCTGCCTGACTATTCACATCAAGCCCAACTCAATTTTGCAAATAAGTTATTGAGTTCTCATGCATATGTAGGACATTTCACTTGATATACACGCCATTGTCATACTGAAGCTAATTTGCTTTTCCTCTCCGCACATTGTCTTTGAAATCGCTGTCTATGTAATTTTCCCCCCTTTTATCATATAAAATGTAAATTCAGTGAAACACGTGTGAAACAAGCGATCTGCCGTGGTCCCATACAGTTGGCGGAGTAGCCAAGACTCATGCCAACTTCTTTAATAAAATCACATTACCTGCGTACACAATTACAATAAGTCTGTGCAGTCACCTATAAACAAAATATTTCTCTGCCTCTATAATTTTGGCCTCTAGTGGGTAAATATATAAAGAAATAGCAGATATGTGATTTCACTTGAGTTTACAGTATATTTCTGTTGTGATATGGCCAGAATTACTCTTCAAGAAAGTATACAAAGGATCTAAAGGTGAGATATTATAAATGACCACTTATTCTTGTACTTTTTCAAAGATTCCAAATCATCAACTACCATTACTTGACAGGTTTTGTCAAACCTTTTTAAAACATTTTGTTTGTTGGTTAATACAGTTATTTCTGCAACTCAGCTCCACACAGTTACCTGTATCTTCTACAAGGAAGCAGTCCTGTTTTGCAGTGGCAATGGACGCCACTCAGAATTGAAATAATTCTGTTTTCTTTCCATTTCACACAGGATCTAACAGCACCTAACAATAAACAGTCATATCAGTTGGAATAATGTGTCCATTTATTGTTAGCCTATATGCTGCTTGCATTTATGACCAACACAGATGTTAAGATAAATTTACTTTAATTGTTTGCTGTGGGTACCACAGTGTGATGAGTTGCTCACTTGTTCATTCATTCAACGGGAAACATTTCTGCTCTACAGATGAGGATGATGAAAGATGAAAATTACGTTTTTTTAAAAATATTTCCCAAGTGCTGTTAAACAGAGCAGTGAATTTTTAACACAGTGTTTCCAAACATTTTAGTTTTGTTTTGGATGCTTACATTATTTTACTTTGCTCACAGAAACAAAATTATTTCACAGGTCAGTTACTAACGTTCAGTTTGGTCTTCTGGAGGTAGTTCTTCATCAGCAGTGATGTATGTCTTAGGTCGTTGTCGTGTTGGAAGACAGAGCGACGACCCAAACCCAGTTTTGCTGCTGACTGCTTGAGGTTTTCTTTCAAAATCTTCACGTCCTTCTTTCTTCATGATTTCTTCCACCTTGACGAGATTCCCAGTTCCAGAGGCACTGAAGCATCTCCACAACATAACACTCCCACCACTGTGTTTCACTGTGGGGACGGTGTTCTTTGGGTTATACGCCTCTCCTTTCTTTCTCCAAACATAAGCGATCTCTCTAAAGAGCTCTAGTTTTTAGGAGACGCTCCCAGTATGCATAATCTTTCTCCAGGTTGTCCTTAGCATACTTCAGTCTGGCTTGAAGGTTTCTCTTCTGCAGAAGTGTTTTTCTTGGTCTGCAACTTCGCAGTCCATTCCTGTGCAGGGCTCTAGTGATTGTCTTCTTTGAGACTACAATTCCCGACTTGGTTAAGTCGTTCTTTAATGTTTTGGCAGTTGTTCTGGGGTCTTTAGACACATCTCTCACTAGAGTCTTTGAAATCTTTCACTTCCTACCTCTGCCAGTCTTGTTCTATACTCTGAATTTCTTGATGATACTTCTCACTCCAGCTCTTGACATTTGGAAATGCTGTGATAACTTATAACGTATATCCTCCTGCTTTGTGAGCATCAATAATTCTTTTTCTCAAGTCAAAACTGATTTCTTTTGTTTTTGGCATGATGCTTTCTCAAGTGACAGCTCAAACCCTTACTGAAGTTTTTATACTGTGTGTAAATTGGAAGATAACCCTCAGTTTTAGCTTGATTTTACAAGCTTTGAGCATTACAAAGTTAAAGCACATCATTGCACATCAGGGGTTTGTGCTTTGGCTCAATAAAAAGGTCAGTTCTTTAGGGGGCTAATAATATTGACCATGGTCATTTTTGCTTTTTCTGAAATAATTCTGTGATATTGTGTATATAGAAATACTTTATGCTCTCTAAAAAACACTATCATGTTTAGAAATCCTATATTGAAAACTTTCTGTTAAAAAGCTCTTGAGAAAAAAATTTAAAAAAAAAAATTTCATAGGGGGGCTAATTATGTTGTCCTCAACTGTTTTTGTTTGCATTTTCCATGCAGTGTTATTCATATTTCTACATTGTTTTTATTTTGATCATTTGGTCAGCAACATGAAGTGTAGGTCTACTCACTGGTGCAATGTATTTAAAGGTTCAGGTTGTATGTCTGAATTTCTTCAAATGTTGTTGCATGTATGTGAATTTTAATAACAGTTAACTTTGGACAGTGCAGATTTGACATACTGTACCCTCACTATTAGGGTACACCCTGTATTGCAACTCAAGATTTGCAATACAGGGTATTATTTTCCATGGTATTAAAACAATTTCTTAGGCTAATCATCTTGCACTGTGAAAATAATATGATTAATGCAATGCTTAATGTTATTTTCTGTTTTGGCTGTTCTGGTGTGTAAATATTAATTGAGACATTTTTTGTGTATACACATTTCTTGATGAATTGAAGAAAATAAATAAAAAAAATACTGTGATGCATCACTTGAGGCTGTTTTCATCTTGCCTTCCAAGCCAAGGGCTGTTACAAAAATAATACAATTCAGATTATAGTACAGTTCTGTTGTAACGTGTCCCTGATTATCCTCTAATAAAGTCTACTAATGGTAAACTAATGGTCTACTAAAGGGTCTAATAATAAGAACATATTTCTGTTTTTAATCCAGTATTATACGGCTTGTAATTTCTTCTTAGTGTACTGTAAAATGAAGCGGGACCTTTTTTTTTTTATGGTGCACTGTTGCAGGTTGCTTGTTTGCAAAACCTTCACGATTCATGTCATTACACTCAACTGTTACTGAATATTCTCTACTAGCGTGTGAAATATGTACCGTCCTTGGCAATCCCAGCAGTCTATTGAAGATGAGCTCCTGCTTTGCCACCCTGTCAACCATGAGACAGAGTGCCACAAAGCCACCTGTCAGCGGGCCGTTAAGCGAAGCTCCAGGCTGACCAAGGACTGACCGGGAGCATCTGTGCCACTGTTTGTGTCTAATACGCTAATGAGAGCTGTCAAGCTGTCGAATTCACTCCCGTTGCCCTCCGGCACTAACAATGGCACCTTCAGTTTGGCTGTCTTGAGTGACATTAACAAACACAGCCACAAAGAGAACAGACGTGTGCCAGCGCCACCGTGCACTGACATGTTCACAAACAAATAAAAGACAAAGACACGCGCACAAATACAACCTTATACACACATACAGAGGGAGGAAAAGAGGGGGAGATTTGTTATTTTTAATAATGGAGTACCTCGTGTTAACTCCTGTTCCTATGACTGCCTTTAGAGGCCAGTGTTGCTCAGTCACTGCGATGGTAGTTCCCTTTAAACTTGAACAGCGTTAAACAAGCCCGGAATGATCTAACAACACATTTATCCCAGAGCAAAAACCCTGAAGAAAAAATAAGTCCTCCCCTGCTGTACCGCTAAATTCACATGAGCATTCGTGATTGATGCCATGCGTCGGGCTGTGCAGCCCTTCACCACCTCATGAAAAGAGCACTGCACGCCAGTCAGTGGCAGAAAGTGTGTGTATTTGTGTGCATGAGAGCAGTCTTAAGGCGCTACACTCTAAACCTGCCAGGCATCCATCAAACACAGTCTTTTAGGCTCACTTAACATGTTTCCCCCTGCAGGATTCTAGACTCTGACCTTCTTTCACAAACACAAAATCTTCCTGGTAAAAAAAATGAAATGAAAAACAATAAATAAATAAAAAACACACTAACACAAAAAAAAGAATCAGTTGGGAAAACATTAGTCCACTTTGGGAAGTTGCTGAAATGCTGTTTGTATTCTTTGCACTCTCAGCAGGGGGAAAGTTATTACCATTTGAGACCATACAAGAGATATTGTAAGAAGACAATCACATGCAAATGTGCGAGCCTTCTGGTTGTTTTGGGGGGTTTTTTTTACCTACAGTTCAGAGTCAATTTGCATAGAAAGCATTTACATGCAAAAGAACTGTATTAATAACACTGCATTGGTCTGTTGTGTGAACTTAAGAACCAACAATGAACCCTGTCTCGACCACAACTGGGTCGAAAGCCTTAATGGGTTTCACACAGCTCCTTTGATGGACAACTCACACATAAGGGACTGAAGGGAAACACTTCAGAAACAAGTGGGGGAAAAAAAAATCATTTTTTTGTTGACTTCAAAAGTGAAACTGAAAACTTTATTTTTGAACTAAAGCCAGTCTGTCATGCCTTGCCAGAGGAAAAACACCTGACTCAATATTTTGGTTGCTTTTCAAGACGTGTTGATTTTAGTTCTAGTAAATTATCCAAATCTATCAAAAATATGGAATCCAGTTAGTCTTTATACAGCCAAAAAGGGCAATTTTCCATACCATACATAAAGAGACGCAGTATTACAAAATAATGAATTAATCAAAGGGCAGCTTTGGTATTTTTCAACCTGGACCCTACTTCTCCATGTTTTTGATTTTATGTGACTAACGGGGACAATAATTATTGAATTATTTTGTTTTTGCCACTGACATGTTCAGATTGTTATTAAGTGTCAGACAACATTATGGAAATTATTACTACGGAGATTAAAAAAAAAACCAACGTTTTTTAGAGGAAGATATGTTTTGTTTAACCAGAAACAGCTGTTTCATTGCTTTCACCAAACTCCCTTTACAGAAACAGTAATTTCATCATCATAAAACACACTTTATTCTACCTCAACAGAAACTGAATAAAATGTCGTGGCTCATCTTTCTATTTCCAACAAACAGCTCTTTTCAAATAAACCCTTAATTCGCTGAGGTAGATGTGAAAATATTTTCTCCCTGCTGCTTCTCTGTTGTTCGTCCTCCCTGAACACTGTACCTTAAGCTGCTTTTCCATCCCAAATACCCAGAGCATAGTCCTAGGAACTATTTCTCAAAGAACTAAAAGGTTCCTTTAACCAGTTGTTTTCTGCATTTCTACTGTGGTCTAAAGACCTGTGAAGATTAGGTAAATTACTCAGTTGACATATGAAAAAAGCATCAGCATTTTACTTGGCATTTACGTGGCATTTTTGCCAGCAACTATACAACAATGATGACATTTGGTCCATCTGTTGTATGCATTCTTCAGTAGCTCCATGGTGATGTGTCAAAGAACAATGAACAAAAAACAAACTTTGTGGTTACAGAGTTTTAGAAATGGTGGCCGGAATAAAATGTCCCAAGTACTTAACCAATCACAAATTAGTTCTGAGTTCCTCTGAAGGTTCCTGCAGTGGAAACACAGCTTTAGTTTAGCCTCTGATGGCTGCAGCACTCCCCCTCAATTCTGGACCAATTTCAAACATAGTTGACCTTATTAATTACTTAGACACAAAAGCACCGGGGAATGGGGAGCTGAAAATATTTTTTTGTTATATATATATATATATATATATATATATATATATATATATATATATATATATATATATATATGAATTCTCTCTACCAATATAGCATAGACTTGTACATCAGATTTAATGCAAAAAAGAGTAATGTAATGATAACCACATGTAAAAAGGATATAATAGTACTTTATTCTAAAGCAGATGCTGTCAAAATGTAGCCAAGTCTTTTAGTTTTAGGTATAGATATGTATTGAGTCTTTTAATAATTACATGTGTAAGACGACACACGATTGATTTTACATGTGATGAGCTGAGTTGGAGGTCATGCTATTCATAGCTTACTGTATGTCTCTACGTACTGTTCACCTGCAGTGCAAGTACAAAAAGAGCAGCATGCAGAGACTTCCAGTCACATGCTGTTACTGTATGTGCCAAGATTATATAGTGTGAGTCATATGTTCGTCAGCATAAATGTTCCCATATGTCAGGCAGTGATAAGGAATCTTATGTATAATTTATGTGCAGATGTGATGTGCACATAAGGTAGAAAACGGCATAATTAATGCATTTAAATTCAGCCGAATGTTGCGTGTGGTATAATATGAGGGGAGTCTGACACAAGAGTTAATTTGTTTTAATTTTCAGAACTGGTGATGCTGGCAAGTTTTTTAACTGCAATGTTTTTATTGTTATTCTGTGCATGCAAGTAAGTATGTTTTTTCATGTGTGTTGGCGTGATATGTATGAGTGTACAATATTATGGACACACAGCATGAATACATTTCATTGCATGTATGCATTTTTTGTTTAAAGTCAGTTCAGGTGTAAACTTAATTTAATTATTTGTCTTTGTAAGAACATTTTTATAAACATACTGTAACTGTATTGCATACCACATCTTTTTTCCACATATGTGTCTAAAATAAATGAATTAAACATCACACACACACACATATCCTGCAGTGGTTTTGAAAAGCATATATATAGAGAATATTTTCCTGATTCATCATATGAATTAAACTGTTTGATGTGATGTGCTTAAAGGAGTGGTTCACCCGGGCCTTATGAAGAAGTTGCTTCCCATCAAGGTCATGCAAGGTCACACTGCTTTTCCTCACTTTGAACTTTTGTGGAAGATTTCCCTTCTGCACAGTTTATGACCTGGTGAAGTTGGACTAATAGTCTTATACTGCAGTCTCACTTCCTGACTGCACTGCTGATGGAGAACTTTGGACCCAAGTTTGATGTGAATATCATTCACTTTTCATTTACATTTTTGCTGTGCACGCTTGATCACATTATTTCTTTGAGGATGGCAAAGTTTCTTTTGTATGTCATACTCAATCTGATAATTACAACACAATTTTAGTGAACAAGTGCAGAAAACAAAATGCAAACATCTACATAACAATAGAATGAAAATTAGTTCATCCTCCAAGGACTACTTATTATCAACTCACACAGCAATGAAAACAAGAAATACATCCAACACCAGCATTTGCATGTGAGAGATTAAAGGGATAGTTCTGATTTTTTTAGTGGGATTTAGTCACTGTATTAACTACACTAGGTGGCAGCAGGGGTCCCAGCGTAGGACAGAAGTCTTCAGAGGTCCAAAAATTTGTTTCTGAACCCAAAAAGACCAGGAAATGTACAACCCAGAACCTAACCAGACTTATCTATTATTTAAAAGGTGGGTCAGACCCATGCAGAAATGTCAGACCCATACCCAACGAGGAGACACAGACCTGATCAGCACTAATTTTTACAGCTGATTGTTATTAATAAATTTCTGTTAATTTACAAGTTGTCAAAAAAATGTTGCGTCTTACCTAAGGTAAAGTCAGTAGGCTTCTCCCCAAATATAATCCATCCTCTTCACCAAGAAAGATTGTAAAATACATCTGGTCACTCAGCTCTTACACAGCCAGATCTTCTTGGATGCCTTGTGTTATTTCATATAATGTCAGATAGACCCAGTACCCATGGTAATAGGACGCTACATGACCCAGATCGGTCCCAGTTCAGATTCAGGATTTGGTTGGACTCTTGAAACCCTCTAGGAAGCTAAGCAATGCACTGCTCTGGAAAACAAAAACACATTTGCAGCAAAACACATTTTAAACAACAAAAACCAGGCCTATCTAAAAAAAAAAAAGTAAAATATTTTCACTACTTAACCTTGCCATCAGGCAGCCTTTTCTGAGGGGAAACCTGGAAAGAACTGCAATTTTACCTCACAGAACTCAGGAGTCGCTTGGTGACTTCAGTGTTCAAACTAATGGATCGAGGCAGCAGTAGACAAGAAACTACCATGTTCTGCGAGACAAAATGACTGTTTTTGCCAGAGTCTGGTGGCTTCGCAGAAAGCAATATTTAGCAAGTGAACTAAATAGTTGGAAACAATGTGCTGCACAAAGTGTGGGCAGCTAAGGACTATGTTGATAGTGGAAAAAACATTAGTCATATGTCGGCACAATTAAAAAAAAAAACACACATAAATGAAACATGAGTTAAAAACTGTAATAATAATAATAATAATAATAATAATAATAATAATAATAATAATAATAATAATAGAATAATAGAATTAGTAAATGAATGTGAAATAAAACCTATAAATCATGTGAATTAAAAGCCATAAATAATAAAATAAAATTAAAATTAAATTAAATTAAATAACAATTAAGACAAGCACACCAGACCACTGAAAAGTGCAGCAGCTTGAATCATAAATGCTAAAGGCAGATTTAGCAGTTTTTGTGGAGACCCAGGGATTAACCAGACAAGCTGTTCAAGATGACCTGAACCGTCTAGCTGGTTCATAGCTCATGAGCATGTCAGACAGATATTGGGGTGTTTGAAGAAGTAGAGCTTGAAAAATGTGTCAAAACAAATTTTAAATTCAATGCTAAAATTTACTGGAAGCCAGTGTAACAAGCCTTAGCACCTGTGAGCAGCACGTTACAGTATTTATCTTGTATAATAGCTGTTTCCAAGCTGTCTGATGGCAAAGTTAAGTGGTGAAAAGTAAAGTAGCCTTTCTGCAAATCACTACCTACTGCTGATTATGAATAAATAATTCATACAACCCCAATGTGAACAACATCATCCAAACTTTCCCTTCAATGCAAAGATGAAAACATGTCTTCAGACTGGAGATTTGCTTTCCCCTCATCTTTAGTGATTTCACAAGGAAAGGTAAAAGTGAAAATATGGAAATCCTGGGTAAATGTACAATCAAAAACCACTGTCATCAACAGGCTGGCTGGTTACTAGAAGACGAAGATGCTTGAACCCCCTCCCCCGGCCCCCCAACCCCCACCACCACCCTGTCAGCATCATCTGGGGAGAGCAGGTGGGTGTTGTGGGAGTCTGATTCTTTGGATAGCTCCAGCCTGCCAGGAGCTGACAGATCCTTTTTATTCTGCCAGAGATCAGACTCTTTATCTGGGCATGAGAAAGGGGAGCGAATGCCTGGTGAAACACAGGTGGAACTGTCACACACCTGCTTTGGCACTGATTTTGATCCGTTCGCCTTGTTTAGCTCGGGTTGGAACGGTCGGAGCACTTGACATACGGCGGGGACAGGTGCATCAGAGACAACGAGGGTGAAAAGCATCTGTGCAGGGCTCTTCTTTGCCCCTCTAACGATGCTTGGTTGACATTCAAAAATCATCCATGAAATATATGAGCCTCGTCTGCGCTCGTGACTCATAATGTATCTTACAAACCTAGTTAAGCTCCCAGCTCAGGTTTGATGTCCCTAATAGACAATAATGTCAACGTGAATCCTAAATTCTCTCTGCAATACACATGTAAACAGAGCTTGCAATTAAGCTCCTTTTGCTGCAATTTGTTAACAGCAATACTGACAAATATGAGAAAAAAATAATTAAAAAAAACTCACCAACATGCAAATTTAATACTTGATCCATGTTTATCTGTTTAGTGTAAAGGACTAAGACACAAGGCAAATGATTTCCAGCTGCAACAGAACACTTCAAAGCGTCCAGGATTGGTGTAATTAAAGCAGGCATAGGATTCATTATTATGCTCATAAATCTCCCCTTGATTTCCCCTTGCTCAACATAAACTGGCACAGTTGTTGCTCCATTCCCTCACTGGCAAAGCGTTGTTGGCTCGCAGTTAAATATCGAACCATGGAGCAGCTACTGTACAGTTTAGCTCATCTGTTATTGTAATGGTGTAATGACTAGAATAATATGGATATTCATACAAGTGGATATGCATTTGTATCCTGTTGCCCTTTGGAGGACTTGAGACTACAGGTCAGTAAGAGGTATTCAAGATAGAAATGATTTATTTATGAAATCTCAGCTGGAAGTATTTGACAGATGTGCCCTGACAGGTCATGTTCAAAAGGAACTGCAGGAATAGCACTTTTGTAATTTATTCTCAGCCACAGGCATGTAAGTATTGTTTACTGACTTTGTAAAGTTAGTCAAATATAATGCTGTCTTTGTCCAAGGACTTATTCAGAAGACTGCTCTTTACATCTCCTTTAAAGGCATAATATGCAACAATTTCAAACATTGTAACTTTCTAGCATCACTGAAAAAGCTTTTTTTTTGCTTTGCATTTTTTTTTTTATTTCTTTGGGACAACAATGACAGCAATTATTGTTATTTATTTAAACAGAACGCACATTAAATATAGTATATATATATGAGATGTTTGGTAGAGCATGTTTTACACAATATAAGACATATTATTTCTGAAATTATTTTATTTTATGTATGACGGAATAACAGCAAAGTCATCATATTAACAACACTGTTGTGAATTTATAGAATTTTGCAGCAAATGGTCAAATTTTGTAGCTTCACTACCTTTACCATAAAATGACAAACAGCCTCTTTGGTAGAGCATGTTTTTAGATGGTAAAAAATCATACTCATCAAATTATTTCTGTTTATATATAATGGAATAACACTGAATGTGTGGTAATAACAACAGTGAATGATCAGAAGATCATCTTGCGGAAAATGTCAGTTTCACTTAGTCTAGTTTCACTAACCCTCACCATACAACAAAAAAAGGAACCATTTAGTAGAGCATGTTTTTATAAAATTATTTGACCCTTATTAGACTTTTTGTTGTTGTCATTGTTGTGTCAAGTTGCATAATTCTGTCCGGTGATAATATGTTGAAAAAAACATGCTTACCTTAAATGAACCCAACATCTGGAATGACTTTTTTGTTTCAAACTTCCTGTTAGGAGGTGAACTGAAAAGGCATGTGATTTAAAGACAGAGCATCATATAGTGGATTTTTTTTTAGCTTGAAATACCTCATCTGAGTGGTGGAGGTGGTTCAGTCAGGTTAGGTTCAACACATTTTTAATAAGATATAGTGACTTAGAATGTGCTTTACTAAACAGTTGAGAGTCAGTGGGATTTGTCTGAGCTGTTCCTAAACGCATCAGGACTTCAAATATCAATGTTTTGAGTTAGGGTTAAGACATAGACAGTATTGATGTTACAAAAAACCAAAAAAAACAAAAAACATTTAGTCAGCTTTAATTCTGGGATTTATGTTAATCTGCTCCAGAGGTTCATCATTTTAAATGTTGATTCAGTGGCCTGGTCTTTTCTTCTTCCTCAGGGCCTGATGGATTGTTGACCTTCATCAGTGGCTTTCTGTCACTGCAGATGTCTGCTGCATCCATTCAACACAGGATGACTTTTCCAAGAGGGGACAGGGGGGCACTGAGTCATTCAGCCAGAGTAAGCACTGTGTTGCTTGACTGGGAAAGACACAAATATTTGATGAGTCCCCCAGCTAGCACTGCATTAAAGATGCAGCACCGTGTCCAACACAAACTCTGCAGCAGCTTAAGGACCAGTTTACTCGGAGTTGGCTGTGATCAGTGATCTCAAAAACAAAATACAAGAGCAAGGGAAAGATTTGTGCAAACAATTCGTACTCCACAAGTTCAAGCATGGGTTCATCCGCTGAACACGGCCTTAAAGAAAGAGAAAAAGAAGAAACTTTCTGCAAACTGCACATACATACATGGTTAATGGACCTGCTCTATATATGAGCCCATGCAATTTCTTATTTGTTGTTCAGCTGCTGTGACAGGAGTCACTGGGTCATGAAGCAACAGGCCTGAGGCTATGTATGATTGGCTGTGCCATGAAATCTAAGTCCCAATATCCCTGTCCCTAACTTAGCCGACTACATGTACAGTAAAGCTTGATTAGTGAGGCATAAAATTGCAGCGGTCATGCAGTAAATCTGGCTGTCTTTACTGGCTTCCTGATAGATATTTTACTCTGGGTCTTTAAAATCACTCCACGGCTCCAATCATGCTCTGATGTCCTCTGAGGACCGACCTCTATAGGTGACACATGTAATCACTTTAATTGTCTGGGCAACACTCTGTGAAGACCCTGGCTTAGGGTCTGTACTGTAGCTGTGAAGCGTCTGATATTTGTAAAAAGGGAAAGCAGGGAAATAATAATGGCCCTTATTCAAATGCTTAACCTCTCTGTGCTGTAACTAATGGCATATATACAGTGTTTATTTATCTGTAGTTAGGGTTAAATCAGGCAATTGCATGGTGGTCTTACCACGGCCTACTGAGCCAAAGCTGATAAAATAAAGTGTGAAATAATTTAGACTAAGCATTCTAAAAGCATTTTAAGATGCTGTGAGGGGAAAAAAGCAGCTTTGCAAATAGAAGAAGATCGAGACTGCAGCATTAGCATGAGGCAAAGTCCTTATCTGCAGACGGGGAGGAGGAAAAAGGAGAAAAGGAAGAAATTCACACCCTTATTCTGAACCTGAGCTGTATTTCATTTCACAAAATTATGCCCAACCATTTGCCTGCAGTTACATTCATTGAAAATCCATCCCTGTGTTAATGGATTTATAAGATGTAGTGTATGCCGTGGCACCTAATCAAATGGAATTGATTTCAGTTGCTTTTTGGCCCAGGGCCCTTGCAGCTCAAGGGCTCTGCTTGTGTCTCTTCCTCTGATGGTCCCTGGCTTTGAGAGACAGACTTGACTGACTGATGAGTATGTGCATACATGTATGTATGTGTATCAAAGAGCGTTAAACATAAAGATTTGTCAGTCATTTCCCTTTTAGTGATCTACAGTATGCTGGTGGCTTTGACTCTTTGAGTTTAGTACAAATTGTTTGTGGATGCTGGGAGGTTTGTTGGCACAGCGGTGGAAAGAGTGAGCAAAGATGTACAATACAGGGACACGGCTGAGTTGAAAAGCAGGGCTGAATGATGTCTAAACAAGGCAGTTTGTGCTCAATACAGAATAACCACTATGAGTGCATTCATGCAGTCTGTAGCCTGGATACTCAAACTGTAGTACAGGTATCACTCGTACACAAGCTGCTTCCAGCAGCACTTGGAGGAATGTCAGCTATATATTTAAAAAATGAAATACATTAATTTATAACATATAATATTATCAAAGTAATACAAAATTTCAAATGAAAATACATAAAATATGAGATTTATTTAATCGTTAGCCAATGTAGTCATGATCATGTATGTACCGTGCATATTTCATCCAGGATTAGTTACGTGCAAAACTATGATGGCAAGACGGTAAGTGGGACTGAAAATGAACTATTGAAAGATATGATGCAGATCAGGAGGAGAATATTGTGAGCAATCATGTTAAAAATGAAGTGGATAAGAAGCACCAGTGAAGTTTCTGCAGCACCTGCAAGCACCAAAAGGTGCAAAAAAGTAGGTTGGTGCTTGGAGAGCTCAGTATTTTCTGAGGTGGTAAACAGTAAGAAAAGTCAGGACTACCAGCACTCTTTTACATGCTCTTCTTACAAAATTGTTATTGCAATCTTACATTTCGCCTTTGTGTTTTCTACATTTACCTTTGTTTCTTGTAAGATTTTACACAGTATTGAGATTTGATCCTTTTCACTGTTTCTGTTTGTGTATAAATTCCAGCAATGCTTGTTGAGACATTTTACTCGAAGCTGCATATGTGACCATATGGGGGAGCGGAAAAGTCAGTGGCTCACCAAAGTCACTAGGATTCATTGTTTTATGCCAATTGATCGAGGAGATGTTGAAATATTTCACAGGATAAGTGAAAATTCTGTCCTGCTGGCCAAAATCATTATGATTTATCGTCTATACTGAATTTCACAACATTACAAGTCAGAGGATCACCACAGTCAATAGTTTTTATCCTCTGGGGATAACACAAGTCTGTAAAATTCATGACCGTCCATAGCTGTTGAGATATTTTCAGTTTGGATCAAAATGTTGGACGAATGGGGGACTAATGTTTCCATCACTAGAGCCACGGTGCAAGCTTAAAAACTGAGAAACAGCAAACTTCCACTGGGAAAATACCTCCTACATAAAAACCCTTTCACACAACTGCCTACCTGCAACAGTGCCCCCCCCCCCCCCCCCCCCCCCTCAGAGTGGCTGCTACTACTGCTGTCCAGTGCTGTGATGACAAGCCGGTGTTTTGGCGAACATCAGAGCGTTGAAACAACCCACCCAAAAGTCCACAACACATATCCTCATTTGGTAGAAATGTCCTTGTGGCTGCTGTGATGTGCAGCTCCTTGTGTTCAGACACCAGCATTATCAGCTCCTCCGTGATGGCTTCTCTCTGACCCATAATGCCTGTTATTTCCACAATGCCTACCCCCTTCTATTTGATTGGCCACAGCCAGGTGGCAACCGCCAGAAGTTCGGCACAGTGAAAATCTGTGATGTTAACGTGGGTGACAACCGGCCGTGACTGAAACCGCTTTTCCTCTGCCACCTTCCCCTCACTGAAACGACCGTAGGAGGCGAGTTACATTATGGTGTGAAAAGGCCTTAAAGCACAAATATATGTTCCCCTTAAGAACACAGTTTCAAAACCTCTCAAAAAAACGGTGTCACAAATCACAAAGTTCGTTAACTTCATTTGTGCTGAAAAGACAAGCTGTGGACTGCCCAGAGCTGAGAAATAAAACTGATGACTGAGGTTCTTTCTGCAAAGGTCAGGATCATGATGCACCGCTCACGTTGCATTCTTAGCTTTGTAGAAATGTGGAGGGAATCCGTGCAGCGTGTTCAAGGTTTAACCATCACACTCTGAACTTCAGATGACCAATGTGCACTGCACAAAAAACTGCTCTGCAAACCAGTTTTACACAGCGAGGTTGCAGGTAGCATTCACCACACTGATTAGTCTTTTGTGAAACCGCTGCCAGTCTGACAACTCTTTCACATGGCCCGCTCTGCTGAAAGAGAAGAGGCACTGTCAGTTAAAGATGTCCTTGTAAAAAAGTAAATATGTCCCTCAGTTAGAATCTCATTCATGGACACAAGACAGTTACAGCACTACTTGCAGATTGAATAGACTCAGCAAAGCGTGCAGGGGAGTGAATCAGAATATGTGAATAAGTTGCTGGAGAAGGTGGAGTTGAGCAAAAAAGAAAAAGGCACACACAGACAAAATGTACTGTGGCTGAAGGAGGACTTATGCACATTTACAAAAGCTCACTCTGGCAATCAGATTCTCTGTGAGTCTTCAGTGATGAGGTGGAATCAGATAAAGCGCAGACCTTACATGAAAACACAGCTCCTCTCCTCTGCTCTCTGAAAGCATGCAGCCAATTGTGTGTGACAAATTGAGAGCATTTTGCAATGCCCTTTGCCAAGCTTGTGCAAAATTAGTTTCCCTGCCTCTTTCTGCTGTCTTCCTATCATGGACACCCAAGTCTCCCATTTCCTGCATGCCTTGCAAACACAAAAGGAAAGTAGTGACATTTATTGGGCCCAGGTTTATTTGTATTCCATCTCTTCCTTCACCACATGTCGGCTTTTATGAGCTCACTCAGGCAAAACATTAAAGAAGCTCATTCTTTATTAATCCTCACAATGACAATTCAAAGCTTCCGACACACCGACTTTACCGTGTGTGCTTGCACTTTCTACTTTAAGAAATCAGGTTACTGTCATTATTTTTTAAACATCCCCTGGTTGTTGGCGTATGTAAAGTTTTGCACCACACAGTTTTTTTCATTTGTCAATGGGACAAATGAGAAGAATTACTGTACATAAAGAGTTGAAGTAAGTAGTTTGCACTTGTAATCTTGGATAACCTTGCTCCGTCTACTGTTGCATAAGAGTCTGCACTCAGCTGCTGAGAGACTTGACCTTGTTATGTCGACACTCTAAATCATCTTGTTTGCCTCATGTTTATACAAATTCATCAACATGGAATTCATTAAGAGAAGACGATGGGCCAAGGCTGAAGTTTTTGCCCATTTTTAGCAGCATTTTACCTAAAGACAAATAGCTGACCCGATGATAATTTAGTCACTTAGCATTTCGCAGCTGCCCCAGGTCCCGTTTTGCAGTTCAACATCTGTGCTGACCTGGAGTAGTGATAACCAGATATGTCAGATATCAGAGTGCTAATGTGCTAGGGGCTAAAATCAACGGAGCCATCTGACATGCATTTAATTAGACATGAGCACATTTACAGATACACACATAATCACTGATGTTGTATTTCTAAATTCAGTGGTGTTCCAAATCAATATTGGGTGCAGTGATAACAGCTTCTGTTTTGGAGAACACTTTCAGACATAGTTTGTGTAATCTGATTACTACACTGACACACATTCGAGGGTAACTTTGGTATTCCTGAACCTGGACCTTATTTTGCCACGTTTTTGTACTGAAGTGGCCAATGGGGACAGCAATTTTAGAAAATGACCCAGTATTGAGCAAGACTGCTGCAGCCAGCAAAACAGGCTGCACTGTGGCCCTTTGGGCCAATTACCCCTGTTAAAGTGTGTTCTCTGAAAGTACTGGTTTTTGCTACTGACAGGCTCAGATTGTTATTCTAAGTGTCTGACAACATTATGGAAAAGATCCCTAGATCCCTTTTATAAACCAGAAACAGCTGTTATATTGCTCTCACAAACCCCACCAAACTCCACTTACAGAAACAGTAATTTTATTGATATAAACTCAAAAGAAACAAAATAAAACACACAAAAAATGTCTTGGTTTGTCTTTCCATTGCTCCAACAAGCTCTTCACTTTTTGTTTGGTCAAAATAAACCTTAAGAGGGAGGTCAGATATCAGGGAAGGAAAAACTGCTTGTATAGACAGAATATTTTCACATCTACCTCTGTGAAATAAGAATTTATTTAAACCAAACCAAAAGAGTTGGTTGATTGATGGAAAAGTAGAAAGACAAACCAAGACGTTTTAGTTTGTGTCTGTCAAAGTTGAAAGAAGGGCTGCTTTACGATGATAAAATGACTGTTTCTGTAAATGGAGTCTGGTTGCTTTGAACAAAGCAGCTGTTTTTGGAAAACAAAAGGATCTTCTTTTTTAAAAAATGGTCTGGTTCTGCAGGGATTCATGATGTTGTCAAACACTTATAGTAGCAGTCCGAGCCTGTCAGTGGCAAAACAGATCAATCATGTTTTCGCATTCAGGTATAAGTTGTGTATATAAGTTGTGACCATCACCCAAAGTGGATGCAGGATACACGAGGCAGCATGATGCATCTACTTAAGCAAATGCGTAATTGAAAGTGTATCTCCAGCCAAAGTGTGCATACTTTGATAATGTGCAGTTGCACAGAGGGATTACGTTGTAGCTTAGTTTCACTAAGCTGCAGAACCAATATCAAAAATCTTTGCCCCCATTAGTCACTTAGACACAAAAACATTACATAATAGAGTCCAGGTTGAAAAATGCAGAAATGACCCTTTAAAGATACCTAATCTTGTGCACATTCATGAGATCAAACCATAAGACTTGTTGGTGCTATTACATACCAGAGTGCATCTTTAACCAGATGCCTATAGTTAAATTTAAATGAATACTATTGTAACTAGGACACATCTCAGCATGGTGTGTATACTGTTTATGTATGTGGAGCCCTGTCAGCTGGTGTGTAGTACTACAGAGAAAAAAAAAAAAAAGATAAACACGCTGTAAACATATCCACCACAGCTCTACATTCAGTGAAACAAAGGAGCTAAAACAAACTGCATCAGTCAGTGTACTGTCAAAACAAAGTTTTGACGAACAAGCTCATAATTTATTCAGCTAAACAAATCTACACATTTGTAATCTAAAATCAGCATCGGAGCAGGAATATCGTTGGCAGTAGTGAGCTGAGTGTGGCTGTGTGGTTGTGTAACTGGCTGATGACTGAAGGATTTAATAAAATCAGGACTGAAGCTACATTTGAGTCTCAAATTGTGTTGAGGGAACATTAGGCTGAGGAAAAACAGGGGTGTTGCTATTATAGAGAAATCAATACTCTCTTTTAATCTTAACTCGAGTTCAGGGAGCTGGAGTCCCTCAAAACAGCCAATGTATTGTTTATGTGAATGTGCAATCAGATAATGCTTTGTCTGAACTCTGCTTCCAAATTATGTGTTTGCTTGTTTTTTCCAGCGTTATCAAATAAAAGCCCAATTTAATACTTGACTGTGTAGTTACTGAAAGCTTCTGATGTACAAACGCATTTTTGCATTTTTTATTTTTTACTTTATTTCATGCAGATGCTAGCATGTGTGAATCGTGTTTGTTTTTTTTGGCAAACTGGTCAAAAAAAAAAAAGACATTTGTGATAACAAGAGGCTGTTAACCCATTGCATTGCTATGGATCAAATCTTTATAGGACCAATGTGACAAATTCCATGTTGAAAGGGTGGATGGGAGGCAACATCAGACACATAAAAAGGTTCTAAAATAAGGGAATAAATTGGAACAAACATGCTGAAGTAGGGAAAGGGATGTGAGGAAGTTAAGACAAGAAAGTTCAAAACAGAAATTCTCTCTTTGTGGACAAAGAAACGGGAAGGAAGGGGACTTGTGTAGATAAAATTAATAATATTAAACGCTCTTTAAACTGATAAGATTTCACAACTAGCTGTTATGTCCTTGTGTATCGACTCAAACTGGAAAAAACACAGTAAAAGTAGCAACAAAAACGTTTCCATTCGGGGAAGTTTCACCGATAAGCTCATGCCATAAGTGACTCTGCTACTTTTAATGTTTCAATTAAGTTCAGTGATAATTCAATACACACAGAATGGGATGGTGGGGGGAGAGGGTGAGGGGTTGGGGTAGGCACTACTTCAAGACATAATGATGGATTATGACCAAACCAGACTGCATGCAGAAGTGCACAATCAGCTAAATGTAAGCCAGAGGCTGAGATTTTCATAAATATGTATGGCATCTTACATATTGTTAAGAGCCTGCAGTGAATTACAGATCAGCATTATCATTTCAGAAATACATAATTCTGCTGAGGTACATTTCAAAAGCGGCTTACTTCTATGAGATGCAAATATGACAAAATAGTCTCAAAGAGCAGACGAACCGTAAGTGCCTCACTTGACTTTCAGGTGCATGCAGAATGAGTTCAAGTGACATTTTGTCCCGGTACTTTGCACCTATCAAAGTACAATTTAAAGAATCCTCCTCCAAGGAGACTTCATTACTCCATGATAAGAAACTTATAGAAGAAAGTTTCACAAAGTCCAGACTTGATGGGGGGGCACGGGGCAAGAACTGTGTAGCAATATCTGCAGCAGTCCCCTCTTACAATCTCGTTTTCAGTTTCTGAAGCAATCACGGGCCAGCAGAGCACAACTGCACCGCAATTAAGCTGTCTGTGATTTTTAATTAAAACTAAGAGGCGTGATCCGTCTAAAACTTTGTTTGCCTTTCAGGCAACACAAGTTATCATCTTCATAATGGATACGATTATAATGTATGAAAAATGATCACATTGCTATTCCCTTTTTCAAATAATAAAGGGCAGGCAGAGGGAAACAAAATAAGTTCGTTTTCCTTCCTTCCTCCCAGTTTGTCATCCAAACATTGTTACAATTACGACAATAATTGTGATAGAGGCATGAATTATTCAAAGGTGTGAAGCAGTTTCAGCTGTACCCAGTAGGCACAATCAATACGCCGGCTGACGCCTTCACCAAGGCAAAGTCCATTACAAGTTCTAATGCATCTGAGTAGCTTCTGAACCAAAAAGCAATTTAATGTTGATATCTCCAGGGACTGCACAAGAGAACTTGAGACAGACAAATAAACAAAACCGGCACAGCAGCGAACACACACAGCCCTGAGGGATACAAGCCTTTACTGTACAAAACTGTTGACTCTGACTTTTTATTGACAACCTGAACATCAAAACTGGAGCTGTATTGAAGTCTAGTCACAGGATGAAAGAGTGGGTGAAGACAAAAGAGTAAAATGCACCAAACTGTTTTTTTTTTACAGTCCCTGGCAGAAAAATCATGGTGTATTAACCTTTATCCATTTTGCCTCTTCCTTTTTTAGCCTCATTTTTCATATTTAGTGGAGACTTTATTCAGACACTTTGGATGAAAAGTGCAGCAGTAATTTATGTGGAGAAGCCAAGAGGGAAAAACGACTGGAGAAGCATTATGAGGAGGAGGTAAATATAAGTAAGAGGACATAGTTTGTCTTCTACTTAAACTAAAACACAGTGCAGCATTAGTGACTATTACCTTGGTCGGGAAATCCATAAGCAATCAGTCTCGACAATGCATTCACTTTTATTTTTTTTTACTATATAATCAACAGACAGATATTGTGGAGAAATACAGTGTAACAATAACTCACAGAGAGCGAAAATGCTCCTCTTTATTCTCAAACAAGTCAATTTAATCTTCAGCAGAAATGAATGTATTGCATTGATTTTTTTTAAAATCCTTTGTATCTAGCACTTGCAGGATTGATACACTATTGTTGGGTATATATTATGTAACGATTCAAGGCTAAATGAAGGCTAAACAGCATATCAAGACAGAAGTTTAATTTGATAAAAATCCTCAGGCACAACACTGCCTTCACTCTTACACGTCCAACAAAAACCCTATAGAGTTCAAAAGGAGTATAACAGTCCAAATAGTGAATTGGAGCTATAAACTAGATTCAGACTATTTTAATATTACATCTATGGTTGAAGCATGTTGTTTTCCCCTCACCTCCTCCTCCCCAGGCTCAGCTGCCTTTAGGCAGCAGGAATACCGAACAGGAGCACAAGACGAACACAGCATTATATTTTGATAATAACAAGCAAGGACAAGTTGTACACTGTTAACACTGATGTCTAATAAATGTAAAACAAGCAAAGAACAAAAGGTGGTTTAGACTGAAATGAAAATTTCAAGCAAAACATAATGACTGTAGCATTGTTGTTCAACTCAGCATGTTTCCTTAATCTCTGATGACATATCATGCTCATTTGATGATTTAGTACAGTAAATATATTCCACATTTCTCCTTTAAAGCAACATATTTCCCTAATCTAAGGGGTTCACTGAGGGGTGTTGTATGAAGCCTCTTAGGTTTTCTTGCCCAAGTGTTTAGACTGAAGACTTTCAAAGCAGATACTGTTATAATAAAGCACATGTGCACTACTGTTACAGTGGTTGCATGTTCTCTCACATCATTCTTTAATGTCACTAAAGAACATTATTGTCAGTTGTTGTCTAGCTTAGTTTAGAAGATGTGAATGCTGTCCTTCTCGAAGAAAGTGGAAGCACAAGCACATAATACAAAGTAAGTTTAACCCAGACGTAACAAATACACACAAGCAGAAGAGGCGGCAATTAAGTGAGTAACTGACAAAATTAAGGCGGGAAATTTGCTGTGAAACAAAGTGTAAATGAAGAAATATGAAAATATTACTGTGACAGCAAGAAAGGAGAAAACAAAACTGGTGAGTTTCAATAAAACGATCAGTGGTGGAAAGAGTATTTAAAATCTGTACTCAAGTACGAATACTGTTACATTGCTAAAATATTACTCAATTACAAGTAAAAGTAAAAAAGTGTTAGAAATATACTTCAGTAAAAGTACAAAGTATTTGTCTCAAAAACTACTCAGAGTATTAGTTACTTACTTTTACTTTTAACTGTTGATGTCACAGTCACCTCTCCAAGCTAGCTGAGGAAACCTATCCTATTAAATTGGGTAAAGTTACTTCCATGACTAGTGATTAAATATTAATGAATACATTTCTAATTGGGTAAATTCTTAATGGCAACTAATCGATTAATGATCAGTCATTACATCTTTACTATGTTTGCTGCCGCACCATTTTGTTTTGTTTTTCAGTTGTATGTCTTTGTTTACATTGGCTCGTTTGTGATAAGATCACCTGATTGGCTCCAAACATGCAGATAAAAGGTTTGGATATTAATTCAAATCGTACTCAGTACTTAACTGTGATTTTGAAAGTAACTAAGTAGATTACATACTTAAGTACAAGAAAAAATACAGACTTGAAAATCTAAAAAGTACAAGTACCCCCCCAAAAACTACTTAATTACAGTAATTTGAGTATTCATCATTAGTTGCTTCCACCCCTGAATATTCCACAAATTATTTCACTTTTAATTGACTGTCATGGGTTCCTTAAGAAGTTCTGAGGAAAATGTTTCATCTAGTGACACATAAGAGAAAACTTAGCTAAGGGCAAACACTTAGAGATGAAACAAAGTCCAAAAGGAAAGTCTTAGAGTGATTTTATACAATACATTTAAGGGAAACCTTAGCCAAAGTGGTTTTATACCACTGGGCACAGAACTCCTTTTTTTTTTCTTTTCTTTTCTTTTGGAAACATGACGGCTGAGGTACTGTCTTTTTCATTTATTCCTCTGGGACTATTTGGTCGGCTTCACCTGCTGAAACCAACATCTTTGGGAGAACAAAAACAAACAGAAAAATCTGTGATCCTGTTCCTCTACGAGGAAAGTCTGATAGCTTGAGGGGTTTGGTGCTGATGAGGTGCTGCTGCTCTATTGGGTAAAAGGGGTGTAGCAGAGCAGATAGAAACTGACTGTGGAGGCAGACCGTCCATATTTCCACACAGGTATGTGTGGTTGCTCCTGGCACAACAAATCAGTTTTTATTTACTGTGTGAAATATTGTGGACATTTATAGATATACTTTCTATGCAACACTGCTCTCAGCTATTGTATTTTGTAGGTGATGACCTAAGTAGTTATCTAGAAAATGCCCCATGGTTTATGATGATATTTACAGCAGACTTTCATTATGACTGATTTCTTACTACAGTCACAAATCAACAACACATTCAATGCAGTTTGCATTAGCTTATGTCAGCAAATGGCTTCCATTTGCTCCAAAACAGCCAAGATCGATTTACTCCACAAAGATGAATAACAATATTTGAAATATTCTAATGTAAGTTCTGCCCTGGAGTTAAAACAATCACACAGATGTATTAGTCGGTGCTACTCTTCTGTTCCTGCTAGTTTGAATATACTTCACTCTTTCCCTTGTTATTTCCTTTTAATTCTGCAGGACTTTTGGTCTTCCTGGGCCTTTAGCTTCAGTCTGCTGCAGGCATTAGAAACATGTTAACAGAGAGATGAAATGTCGTTCATCAAGAGTGACAGCAAATCTCCAAAATGACAAGGCGTCGGCAGGATCTCAGACTTTATTGGCCAGGAGATGAATGGACCGGAGGAGTAATTCAAAGTGAAAAATCAGTCCCTTGAGAAATAGATCCCCTTATTCCAGGCTCTGTGAAAAATTCCTATTAGAAAATGGTGCAGTTTTTCTCCACCACCCTAATTTACAGTTGGCAGTTAGGCGACACACTATACCTTAACTGTGCAATCCAATTGCTAGGAAGCAGATTGATTTTGAAGGTAGAAAATAACAATGATAATTCCTTCACTGTCGAGGCAAGTGTTGGGTCTACTGAACACATCTCTGGAGACATTTAACCGCACCTCTTTAATTAGGTAACTGTGGTGTTCGATTTGCTTTCTTTGGAGTTTTTAAGTTATTGCCATGGGGCAACTTATTATAAAACTGCTATTTAAATAATTAAAGGCCAAGACAAATATACATACACTTCACTGTTGAGTAGGTAAAGAGTTACTCAGGTAAAAAGAACTGTGCTTATATAATCATAAATAAAGAATCCATTACAGCAAACACTTGATGATGCATCAAGATGCTTTTGAGCCTGAGAGCCCTTGGTGAACAAACCAGAATCAAAATCGGCTTTCTTGCCAAGTGGGTTTTCAGATGGTACAGGTGAATAACAGTAAATACTGAACAAGAAAATATAAATAAAGATGAAATTAAGTACTGCAAGTCAAGAAGCATAAATGGAACATTTACAGTAACATAAAAAATATCATTAATACAAACAAACAAATATTTATACATTATGACTGTTATTTAAATGAAAGGGCAGTGCACTTTTATGCAGGAATGTGCAAAATATTGTACAGAAAATGTGCCAAAGTTCACAGTATTTAGTTTAAAGAACATGTGCAGAGTGCAAGATAGAATCTAAAACATATGCATTAATGTAACACATTGATTCAGGAGTGCAAACTCAAATATGTCTTCTTTGTTTTCCTTAAGGGGACAGTTCACCCCAAAATCAAAAGCCTGTAGTGCTATGTATCCATTTAAATGCTTTGTGCTAATGTTATTGCTAATTTTGTACAGTAATGTAATTTCTTTGGTGCTTTGAACACCATGATCTGAGTGCCATTTAGTCCTGTTACGTTGGAGAGAAGGCAGACATCCCTACAGCTGATGTCTCACTAAAACTATCTTGATGAATAAATCACACTACATGGGGAAAAATACGTGTTTCTGATTTTTGGGTGAACTGTCCCCTTAAGGAAAACAAAGAACATATATTTGAGTTTACACTCCTGAATCAATGCGTTATGATCCTTTGTTGCTGAACACAAAAATCACAAAATCAAAATCACAATAGTTAGACCTTACAACAAAAACTCTGACGCGTTTTTGCATCAAGCCATTGTCAGATCGATCGATGTCTGATCAATCAAATGGAACAAAAGGCCCTTTTATAGTGTAGTTGTATAGTTTTGTTCTGTTTGAGCTCTTTATCTCCCTGTCTCAGGAAGTGGTCTTGCCCAAACATTTTTGACACTTTTAATTTAAACCTGCAGTATGGGAGTTTTGTACCCCCTTCCTGGCAGTGAGAGTAATTGCACACACATACTGCTTGCACGCTTATGTCGTATGCCTCCGCCAAACTCCTATAGTCTTGAATGTAACAACGGTAATTTTCTGAATACAAGTCCTGCACTCCAGCTTTAAAGTAAATATATTTAAATTGTCCCTCAAGAAGCTACATGAATAACCACACTGTACCTTTACTATCTTCACTGCCATTGTCTCTGCCGGTGATTTCATCCCTTCTCTGTACAGTAAGATTGGACGCCTACCCAGTAATGGTAAATTGTATATGAGTTCCCATTTTATGACAAACTTCATTAGTACTTTTTTTTTTACCTCAGGAATTACTTCAGAAAAGAGAAAAACCACTAGGTAGAAAAATGTGCACCTATCATGGGCAGTTTTTTCATGTCCATCATGTGTAATCATGTACAATCACAGCTGCTTTTGATTCTGTATCTGACAGTGAATTTGATACTACAGAGAAGATTTATTTAGAGAAGACTTATTTATTTTGATGAGAATATAACCACTTCCTGCTGAGGTTTCACCTCACTGATGTATTTTTGGAAAGCTGACCCTTGACTGATATATTGAGAAATGGACTGGTGATGAATTGAAGAGAATATATAAATAATGACTACACCTCTGTCACTGTGGTTCGGCAAGTGATGAATTTTTCTCCTGCACATGGGAAAGTATAGACTCATGGGTCACAGTTTAGTGCAATGGTTTGTATTTAAGGTAAGTGAGAGACACTTATATTATTGGTCAGTTTCCTGTCTTAGATGCAGCACTTTCACCCCACATAAGTACAATAGAAGCAGTATGAAAATGGTTTAGGTTACACCATGTACCAAACCTGTTACACACTTGGGCTAATATTATTATTCAAATGATTTACAGACTGTTAAAATCCTAAATTAAATCTTAAACAAGGACAGGAGAAATGAGTGCATTATGAATTTCATGCACGAACACAACCACAGAACTATTGTCTGAAGAGTCTATAACATAATTTGATGCAATAAGATGCTGCATATGACAATATTACAGCAATTATGATAATCAGTTTATGCACCTGCCGACGTCTTTCCTTCTGTAATTGTTTGCTGTCAGTTTGGCTTCATCACCTCTGCACTCATTCAGATGGCTGTTTCATGCGGGACAATTAAGTTAAACTGTAACTGCACCTCCAGGTCTGAGCCGAACTCCATCCACAGCATTTTGAAAAATATTGCAAAGAGGACAAAGGGATGAGGAGGGGGATGGGGTGGGTGTGCACAGGATAACCACTGTAGGGGGCGTGGTCTCATGGGTACGCAGTGGTTGATGTGGGACGTAACACAGCTCAGTGTAGCGGTAACAGCTGGTAGTCAAAGCCAACCAACCATAGGCAGCTGCTGTCATACTCTTCATGAATTAAACACTGAAACAGTGTCCACTGGAGTTTTGACCATCACTAGAAGCACATTAATGACATCATGCCCATTTCCATTTGTTATTATTTTGTGATTATTGAGAAGAGAGTGCGCCATGAGATGACGTCATCAGAGAGCATCTCTCTGCCACAAAACAAACAACACACTCGGCTGACAGTCAACAACTGATCATGGACAAATTCCTGATCGACCTGTCGGCGTTTGGAAGAACTCTGATCACCATTTTGCCAAACATATCTTACTTTATCGTCCGCCGCCATTTTTTTGTGACCACAACGTATACGTGTGACGTGATATCCGGTCCAGATGTGTGACGTGGTATCTGGTCCAGTCATCATTTATCTGCAAAACCTGTTTCCATAGCAAAAAGTCGTACTTTATTTTATCGATACGCAGACAAATCCACCCCCTCCAAGCGTAAAAACTTTTTTGCAAATTTTCGGCCTTTTTTCAATTTTTTAGTGTTTCCATTCATGTTTATTTGCACTATTTTTGAAAATTCAAATAAGAATAAGTGGATGGAAACTCAATTATTGTCATTACACCACCTGGTGGCAATAGGAAGTGAGCCTTGTGTGACAATCATAATTTGATTGATTATGGTGTGGTCTATGCTTGATATACTGTAACGCAACATACTGGTGTTTGTACTGGTGCCACCTAGTAGAGACAGAGAGTGCAAAGTCCTGCCTGTGATATTCAAAACAGGGGAAAATACAAAGCCTTTTTGACTGGTCCGCGTCCAGCAACAAGGCTACAGCCGCCACACGCCACACGTACATGGGGCTGCGAGGTCCCGATCATTGCTGCTTGCAGCTTTAATTTTTATATAAATGTCATGATGTGGAGCAGTTCCAAACGGGTAACTCTATCTCAGCCTTGCAAGATTAAAGATATTAATTAATATTTTAAACATTAAAGTATACTTTGTTTATTGTACAAAAAGACTTAAATAAGACTCATAAGATTTTTCTTACAGTCAAAATAAGTGATTTTAATATATTGCACTAAAATTCTCTTACTCATATTCTCTCTCTTTTTTTTTTAAATACTATTTGTAAAAGTCTGTCATGTATAGTGCAAATTCTCTTCATCTTGGCATTATGTCAAACTTGTCATCATTTATCAACTGGTATTTATACAAACAGAGAACAGTTTGTACAAATATAGCATCCACTGAGCATCAGAATACAGACAGATCTTAGTGTCTCTTGGAGCTTCATTAACATGTTAGCTGCCTATTTTTTGCAACAAAGAATCAAAAGAATGAATGATGTCAGTTCTTATTACCCTGTGGCATTTGAGAAACAGGAGGACATAATCTTCATACGCTGTGTCTCCTTGTAATCACCTTTTCCTCCAGATTAATGACAGGAAATGGGTCTTTAGGCGGGGATGAGTCACATAGGCAGGCCAGCCAAGTGGTAGAACATGAAAATGGCATTTTTAAAGAGCAGGAATCACAGCCACCATCTATGTGTTTCTATTTTGAAAGAACCATTAAGCATTGAGGGCAGAGAGGGTTGGACCTTAAACACCCTGTGTCCTCTGGAATTCCAGTTAAATAGCAGGTATATGTTACCTGCTGTGGGGATACAGTCAAGCCTGTAATAGGTACACAAACCTCCTGCTGAAGTGACCTACTTGTCCTCTCAGGTGCTTCCATTTTCTCAATGGTTTTTCACTCTTTCAGTCATTATGTGAGAGCCAATATTCTCTCCAGGCCACTATTAAGGTGAATAAAGGCTTTCTATAACAGGAAAGAAACACATGCAGTTAGTGGACATAGTTACATCACAAGTGATGTTTATACACAACCAAATTTCACTTTTATTTTTAGCTAACTCAAAAAATTCTATTTGCTAATGTTAATTTCTACAGACAGATAGACCAGACTTTTTTTTTTTTTTTAAGTGGACAAACACCACTTTTTCATATAGACTTTACACTAATAAGACAGAACAAGCCATACTTTTTGTCCAATTAGACAAAAACTAGATCTTCTTTATTGGACAGTATTAGACCTGTATTAGACTTTCTTAAAAGACAATTAGGGACACATCACAACAGAATTGTACCGTAAGTGTATTATTGCCCACTGTTACACCCTCACTAGATTGTATTTAAGGGTAATCAAAGCTTAATTACACTACAGTAAGCTAAGGTTTATTGTTCCCTACCATTTGACCCTTATTACTAATTACTTTATTAGAGGGTAATTTGGGGCACATTACAACAGAACTGTACTGTATATACTAAACTGAAATGAGAAGTAAAATCACATATCTGCTGCTTCCTCATTTAAAAACAATATTTGAACCACACCTACCAAATGAAGGCCAAAATTATAGAGGTAGTGGAATAATTTGTTGATGGGTGATTGAACACACTTATTGTAATATTACAGGCAGATAATACCAGAGAAGGTGTTTCTCAAGTGGCACACTTTAGTTTACAGTACAGTTTTGTTGTAATGTGCCCCTAAAGACCCTCTAATAATAGTCTAACAAAGAACATTCTTTTGTCTCTTTACGTGCTGTAAAATAAAGTGTGACCTTCAGTGACATATTGTGGCCTGTACGGTGTTGGAAAAAGATGATTTTCTGTCTCCTCTCCTCGGCTTGACAGTGACAGACAGATGCTTCACTAAACACGAGATGCATGTTGAGAGTTTCTCAGATGTAGAACACAATGCTCATTTTCAATTTTCCATTTGGTTTCAGACAGAAATGTAAAGATGGTGTCAAACCGTACTGGTTAACAAACTGAGAAAGAAGATCAAGACTGAGCCTGTGGGGAGATGAGTGTGATAGGTCTCTTTATGTTTTTGTCCCAGTGAGACCAACCTGTGACAGACACAGTGTCTTTGCATGTTGTTCTATCTTTGTCAAGTATTAAAAACCAGCGGAGTGCTGTCTGCATCAACACTGTCACACCATTTCAGCAATATTCTGGAGGCAAAACTTCTCCCTTTTCACCTGCCGCCTTTGAAAAGTCTCTCATGTGTCTGTCGGAGGTAAATGAAATCTGCCCAGTTCACACGAAGTTCAGCTTCTTTTTGAATTACAGTAACGCCTTGTCTTTTCATCAGGGAACCGTCATACAACATCAGGGTCATTCTTACTGTAATCACCAGTACCATGTACACTAGTGTGCCCTGCAGATGTGATGACTGAGAAGCAGTGGTGAGTGCCCCTGGAGACCGGAGGTCAAAATGACTCTGCCCTCCATTTTATTCTGGATTTCTGTACTTTCCTTTCACATTACAAGGTTGATTTACCCTGCTCTCCAGGGCGCTTAAAACCATTATCCAGGTCACTTTGTGTGATCTTAAGAGCAAGTCAAAGCCAAAGATTGCAGACTGCTTATAGAGGCAGGTTAATGCTTTTTTTTTTTTTTTTTTTTAACATGTCATTTTAGTTTGGAAGGGACGAAACCATAATCTGTATGTCCATTATTACCTCCACCAAGGAGGTTTTTGATTTGGTTTGTTCATTTGTGCATTTGTCTCTTTGTCAGCAGGATTACAGAAAAAAAACTATTAGCCTCATTTTCATGAAACTTCATGAAAGGGTTTAAGATGGCCCAAGGAACAACTTATTCAGTTTTGGTGTGGATTCAAACTACAGGGCAGATACACACATGATTTTCATTTTCATTAACTTTACGAGATAAATCAGCTGTAACACCAGCGTTTTTTGCTAAATTAAATGAACATGTGCATACCTGTCAGAATTAAAGTCAATGGTTTGCTGAGACTAAACATACAAAAAAACATAACTCTGTCCAACATCATTGCAGCAGGAATTTCTGTTTAAATTATTCTTACTGTTTTAACTTTGGGTGATAACAAGCTGCCATGTTCATGATGTTATTTTAGTCTAAGCTATTAAGTGTTTTCTGATTTTCACAAATGTATGTTAAGTAGATGAAATATTTTAAATTTAGAAGTACATAATACATTCCCAGCTGAGATTATTACGCTTCAGCTGGGCACAACCCTATTTTGACATAATTCTAATAATTTGGGAAATATATGCAGACATATATAACAGCTGAGCTTGCAGATTTGCATCAGAGATGATTATACTATTGGCCTCGGCACAGGTTTGAACTCTCTGAATGTGCTCCTAATTACTTTAGACAAAAAAGACTAATATAATTTGAGTAAAGCATTGGTTAATTAAGCCATTTTTTGTATATGCACTCAAGACAATACCCTGAGAATCAGGCTGGCACTTTCAAACATGAAGCATGCATTAGGAGACTGTCCACATCAGACATACACTGTAATCTGATGTTTCCATATCACAGATGATGAAAAAAGGCGTTAAAACATGCATGAGCTAAAATAATTCAGGACTCATGCAAACTGATATTAATCAATAGACAGTCTCTATGAACAAAACATACAAAACTACAGGGGATTACTCTCTGGATCTCCCTCTCCATGAATCAGCAATTTATCATATACTGTAGAGTTTTGCTTTTCCTGGTGAACCTTTGAGTTTTTTCGGAGCAGCGAAGGATATTTGATACTTCGAAGGGATTATGTTTCCCATATACTGTAGACGCTACAGTGTTACGAGCTTCATCTCCTCTTTTGTCAGAGATGCTCTACTCCTCTTCCTCCCTCCTGAAGTCCAGTTTGCTCGCAATAAACTCATAGGGTGACACAAACAGGAACGTTAACACTGCTGAGTAGTTAAAAATGGTCTATTTTGGTGCCAGTCTATCATGCTCTGCCGCTCACAGTACCATGAACACACCTATTTGGTAGGTGTAGTACTGTATTTGTATGTGCGTGGGTTTTAAATGTTTCCATGCATGTGCAGCAGGTGTGATTTACTGCCCTCGCACATTTTCACTCACCTTCATCTGTGAATAAGAGCTCCTGTGTCATTGTGTCACTACAACCATAGTAATAGGCTTGCCACCCATTTATTCATTTGATTTTTGACATAAAAGAGGCATCAAAGTCATCAAGCTCCTGTGTGGAGGTGGAGGAGTGACAACTCTAACAAAGCCTCTCAGTCAGAGCTCCTCTGAATAGTCGATCAGCACCATGCTGGGAGCAATGTGTGTGTACATGTGTGTGTGTGTGTGTATGTGTGTGTGTGTGTGTGTGTGTGTGTGTGAAGGATGAAAAACTCGGGAACACTAAACCCTTGAAACAAGAATAAAATAATGACAATAATTAATATCAATTATTGTTATGACTTTATTATAATAAATCTGCTAGAAAGAAAGAAAAAGATTACAATGGAGCCCCCTGGGGTCAACAGAAAAATGAGCCAATTGTAAATCTGTACTTTTGCTACTGTAATTGTAGTGTACTTAAGATCAGTCTTGAGATCGCTTTTGGAAGGTCTCTCCTGAGAATTGATCACATTTTTATGTTTTATTTTATGACCACAACTGCAGGGGTATCACTATGTTGTCTGTGCATTGTCTGATAAATTTGTTAATTTGTTAAATTATTATTGTGATTGGATGTAATATTTCCTTCTTTAAGTTGAACCAATAAATTGACTCATTGCTCATTATAGGATTTCGTTACAGTTAACAGCAGACACCCATCCCCCTTCATATCCACTCCAACAAAGTGAATGTGGGAGAAGAAGCTGTGGCTGTCAGCCAAGTCCTATAATAATAAAATATTTCTACCCATTTCACAAAAAGTTCACCTGCAAAACAAAAGAAAACACATAAAGCCTTGGGAGTCTGGCTGTATTGTGATTGGGTGAGAGGAATACAATCATCACACACCTTAGTTAAAAGGGATATTTGATGTGGGGTTGTATGAGGCACTTGTCAGCAAACCCCCAGTTAGAAGAAGCAGAGCAAACAATGTACTGTTGTGGACGGGGTCAGTTCAAGTGTATGTTATATTCAGAATATTTTCACTGCTTTACTTTGGCATCAGGCAGCCTTTTTCTAACGGGAAATCGCCATGAAATAAGCCAAATATCACTCTCTCCACATAAAGCTGAATCCTAATAGTGCACTTCCTTGTTTTCGTAAGGCTACCTTTCACACTTGATACAGACCATACTTGAGTGTGCATGAACTGTACTCAAGACCAGCTTTTCAAGTGGACCTGGGCACGGATCAGCGAAGCGTGCCTGAATACAGTATGCAGTGTTTGTGCTAATCAAACAAACTGGACTTTGGGGCCAAGTCTACTTGAATGTGGGTCCCTGTGTGAAAGCCCCCTTGGTCTTTACTTGGTCTCAACCCGTCAAAGTCTTTCTCAGTCTTGATACACTTTGGTCTTGGTCATAACTCAGTTTTGGTGGTCACGACTACAACACTAACTCTCTGTTTAGGAATCCCCCACAGATTTGTGTGGTGATTTGTCTTAATGTGTCAGCCTTGCCATGAATTCCAGGGTACCCTGCAGCAGGGATAGGCTCCAGCCCTTCCACAATCTGTCAGGCTGTTATGGACAGTGGATGGAATGGATATCTAGATAGATAGATTTTTTCCCTATATATCTATCTAGATAGACAGATAGATTTTTTTTTCCTATACATATATTCAGATATCTATCTGAAAAGGAGCTATGCTGACATGAGATGATGGCTGTTCTCTTTTCAGCCCACTAGTTATAATGAGTTCGTGCCAAGTGAGCTCACACATATTCTGAAAGTGATACATATTTCTACACAAATAACTGTATTCAGATAAAGTTTGCTGGTGTTGTGACATTCCTGGCAACATGAGCCTCCAACACAGCAAAAGGATGGGAGCAAAGAGAAAGAATAGTCTTTTTCCAGGGAGCCTCATGCACACATGTCCACATATCCAGGCACGCATCCACCCGCTTTGCTTTGGGATGTGGATCATTAGTCCTGTTTCTCTGACATCTTGAGTGTCAGGGTGGTGAGTCACTTGGCAGTTGTAGTGAATCTGACTTACTCAGGAACAACGCAGGCAATGGCAGGTTTTGACTCAGTGTGCCAAATGTCTCAACCTGCTTTTGTAACACTGGTGCTCTTCTGTGAATAAATGCGATCGTTACTTAAAAACATCTTGATATAAAACCTGAGAAAAATTATCTCTGTGAGTGAATTGGTCAAGTATGGTGAAGTGCCATTTGCAATGAAAGCAAAAAAATTCTTGCATTTGCTCTTGAACATTATTCTGCACAAAAATAATTCTACGTGGTTAATTTACAAGGGAAAATATATTTTTCAGTTGTGACAAATACTTTATATTACTTATCATGTTAATACCACAGCCAACAAAAACTTAAGGGCACACAAAAGGAGGAAGCAATCATAAGGTAATGAGGGACTACTTAGTAACTATGTAGTATAATTCATCACTTTACTTAAAGGGACACAAAAGGGTAAGTAGCCATTGGGTCATGAGGGACTACTTACTATCCACTTAGTATTGTTTATCACTTTACTTTAGGGGAGACAAAAGATTAAGTAATTGATAGACTAGAACTACTCAGAATTATGCATTATTTTACTTTATGTGACAAAAACAGTAAGTAATGTTTAAGTAATTAGTAATTATTGAGTCATTACTACTTTTCTGCTGCTCAGTGGTTGGTTAAGGGTTAATCAGTAAGCATTCATATGGAAAATGGGATCTTCCAGTCTGTTCTCTGGTAACTCACCATTATCAACTATATAGTCCTCACTTAGGAATTACAAGGTAAGTGCTCATTAACAGTTCATCAATTATCAGATCATTCCTCATTCATTCCTCACATTGACTAATCATCAGCAACTCAGTAGAATTTGATTAGTTTATGCATTAACTAATGGTTCCCTAGCAGTCAACCTTCTCATCCAGCATGAAACCCAACCAGTTTAATCTGCAGTGACTTTTCCTTTTCAAACCAAGCCCATAATGGTCTTCACATCCTTTCACAAAGAGAGAATCCCTACATAAGAAAAAAAAAAAAACAGGACAGCATTTCTTAGAATAGCATGTCAAACAGACATACCACATGTAGAGATGTATTTCCAACGAAACTCAGCAGAGCAGCCCCGGTGCCATCTCCACTGCTGTGAACAGGCAGATGACAGGGATTATTGATGGTGTTCTTACAGTGCAGTAAAACTCTAAATGAACGTTGTGCACTGGCTCGCAAAAGAGGAACTGCCCTTCATTTAATTTGGCTCACTCACTCCCGACTCTATAAAAAGAACGGTTGCAATATCGTGCCAGTTTGACAGAAATGCAACCAGATCACCTTAAGCCAGATCAGTAAGTGTGGTGGCTGATTCCCAGTCATACCATCATAGTTATGTATGTAATTTAATGTAATACAACCTGCTTTAAACTGCACTGATTTTTTCACTGCTGACATCTGAAAGCATAGGTGTCATTTCTACTGAAGACGCTGGGGACATGTCTCCACCACTTTTTGAAAAGGTAGCTTTTGTCTCACTTCACTTTTTAGAAGAATCATTTTTTGGTGCAAGCTGTTTTCTAAAGGTTGATTTTTATACTTACCTAATATTGGCAGTGATATTTCTTCAGTTATTTCTATTTTTTTTTTTTTTCATATTTTAGAGCAGCGATTTTGGATATTGTTATAGCTGGGCTGACTTACATGCACTGGTGCTCTCATTGTTCAAGTGTTTGACCTGTTGCAACTGTGGCTGTGATGGATAATTTGTACTGTTGATGTTGTTTTACATTTTATGCTGAGGATTTTCACATTGTTCCCTCTGTAGTAGGCTAGGCCCTTTCAATGCACCATTATGCAACGTTTTTCCCTACCCATTATAATTATCTACACTGACCTTTGATCACAGATCCTGGGGGGATGTGACCACCACAACTTCTAAAAAGACATGAAATTGTTTTGAAATATATCAATTACATAATTGAAAATATAGATTTAGAAGCTGACTCCACTTTTTAAATATTTCACACGTAAATATAACACTTTTTGAATGTTTTGTTTATGTCCACCTCTGTCAATCTTGTTAAGTGGTATGAACCATGTATGTCACTTCTGTTTGCTGAAAAAAGAGCCTGTAGTGTAAATCTGTGGCAAACACTTCATCACAGGTTGGTTAATGATGTTACTGAGTAACTAACATGTGCAGACTGTTGCAGTGGATCAAAGTGAATCAGAAAAGAGTCCTTGTGAAGGTGTAACTAAAGTTTTTACAGTGAAAAATATGTCCCTTCCATAAAAAACCTGTTTTAAGAATGGAGTTTGGTCTTGACCACCAGGAGCAGAGGGTGTTCTAACCTTAAGAATTCACATAAACTGAGCTGACCTACCTTATGACGAAGAGCCTTGTAAACTGCATAAAGCAAAAAAGGAAGTGAAGCTAAAACTGACCTGTTTTTTACTTCTCACAGCTCACAGAACGTTCATGTAACAATCCCAAATTGAAATCAAAGTTGAGACCCCCCACCTAAATTGTAATTAGATCTGTACCCTTCTTTGACTTCATACCAAAACCCATAATTACACTCATTAAAATCGCATATGTTAAGTTTAAAAAAATGTCCCCACCACATTTTAACACACAGTGACATCCATGCCTGAAAGAAAAAGGATGCAACCATGATGTTGATGTCTCAGTCAATTATAAACTGCAAAAACCCTTTTACTCTGTACGTGTTGTATCACACATTGCACAAATTCAGGGAATAAATGCTGGCAGTGTGATAAGTGAATCAAAATCCCACTCTTCCAGGGTTGTGACTTTGTTTGTCAAACAATTTAGGTGAAAGCAATCACAGTGGGAATAAGTGTTCATAAACTTTCACGATTTTTCAGATTCTTAGGGAAAGAGATATCCATGCACACAAACACAGACACACACATTAAAGCTGTTTAAACACACTGGGGTAATTACAGATTGCACATTAGCCACAGGCAGTATGTTTTTCTGCCATCATCTTTATTGTCTCGGATTTCATTGACATAAAAGATGTTTGTCTTCTGCAAAATCAAATGTGTGCTTGTTTTTCCACCTGCCCACTTCTGTTTATCTCTGCTTTCCTCCCACATTCACATGACTCCATCTTTAATGATATTATGCCAAACTGCACATAAACATAAACATGTTTGTGCTGCCTGGTCAGTGAGGGCAATGGTACAAACAAGATACAATAAAAGAAAATGTCGTCCTGCCATGTGACTCTCACATCACATCATGCTGCTCGCAGCATGACTGCTTTTTAGACCAGTTGAATTTTGAAGCCAATTAGCTCAAACAAACCAACTCCGAGCCCTTTGGAGTCGGAGATATCAAATGCTTGTTACCATGGAAACAAAACTGAAAGAAAAAAACTGGTCAGCTGTTGACGGTTGGAAGGCAAGTTCTAACAAGGTTACTTTGCAGGTCTTGTCTTGAGGCAGCCTTACAATATGAATTACCTTGCATAAGTAAACAGCAAGTTTTGTGTGGTAGGCACAACACATTAGTCTACTGAGAATTTTATGGATCTAGTAATGTTGTTTCCTATGAACTTTTAATATTGAAACTATAGGCCTAGTGGATGAAAGTCAACTTGGTTGCTAAGAGCTGTGTGTTGGGCAATTTGTGTAATTAGAATAATGAGCGGGCGGCACAGCGGCAGTGTTTAGCACTGCTGCGTTACAGCAAGAAGGTCCTGAGTTCGAATCCCCCAGCCAGCTGGGGAGTTTGGTGCTGGGTGGGGCCTTTCTGTGCGGAGTTTGCATGTTCTCCTCGTGTCTGCGTGGGTTCTCTCTGGGTTCTCCGGCTTCCTCCCACAGTCCAAAGACCTGCAGCATAATAGGTTAACTGGTGAATCTAAATTGTCCATTGGTGTGAATGTGAGAGTGAGTTGTTGTCTGTCTCTATGTGTCAGCCCTGTGATGAACTGGCGACTTGTCCAGGGTGAACCCCGCCTCTCGCCCAATGTCAGCTGGGATAGACTCCAGCCCCCCGCGACCCTTCAAGGAAAAGCGGTTACAGACAATGAATGAATTAATTAATGAAAAAAGAATAATGAGCTAATTAAGTGCCTTGCATTTGAAGTGAATATGATTTTGCTTCTTGTTAAGTTAGAAAGCAGATGTAAGAGCCCAAGGCCATGTTTGTGATGTCCAGAAATGTAATAAAATAATTTTATGAGCAATGATGTGCTGGAAAAATACATGTCTAGTATCATGCCCTATCAGGATATTAATCAGTAATAACATTAATAAGATTTGTGTACTAGCAGTAACATAATAATAACAGTAGCACAATAGTAAAACACATAATTATAAACATATTAGTAATTTCTTTCTGTCAGATAACAGATGCACTTTGTACAGTGAATGATGAAAAATGAAGGTTTTAAACTCAACAGTGCAATAGTATAATTGTAGTGTGTTTTTCTTTTTAGATGATGGTGTTTTCTTGTTTTCTACCCTTAGATCTTTTTGAATAAATGTTAATTAACATGCTTTAATTATGACTGAATCCATTTACCTTTGTCAGTCGCACACCACTGGAGATTTGAATCAGTTTGTTATTGACTAAATTATTCACACATGCTCTTTAGTGCATGTTAAAATTAATATTTGTTGGATCTAGCTGCTGTAATGACAAACATCTACAACCTTGACTAATTAAGCATGATGTAGAATTGACAGTAAACAGCAGTGACATGAATGCATGTCCTTGTGAAAATGTCATTCATGTAAATAATAAAATTACTCATAAAAGTGCAATATTTACTTTATAATTGATTTTTGGATCACCCCCAGCCACCGGTAAGTCACTGACTTTTGCAAAATGGCTAATTTCATATTAAAATCTTAACATAATGAATGTTCAAATGAATATCCCATTTTACAGCATGCACTCATTTGTTTCAAGAGGAAATATTCATGTCAGCTTCTCCCATAAAACAGGCTGTACATCCTGCTCCTGAAATCCAGCACTATAACATCATTTAATCAGCCGATCCATCTGCACTGGCATTAATTACATTCCTAATGAAAAGCAGAGTAAAAGTGGCCTCCAATGTCTCTCCATCTCTTCCTGTCTGAATTACCATATTCTGATGTAGCACCATTAGTAATGTGAATTCCGAGGAAATCTATGGGCAGTCATGATGGATTTGGATGCTTTATGTTATGTGTTGGTGCAGTTTAGCATAACGCAGTGTGATCCATGAAGTTAAATGCCTGTTTGCTGAAATCCCCAGGGCAGATTAGACCTTTGTGTTAGACATTCCTCTGGAAATAATCTACATCTCATACTCATTTTCAAATTTGCAGTGTGAACTGTTGAAAGCAAACAGAAGCAGAAATATATGTTTTTCATGACACAAGCAACATTATCTAACTTTTCGGTAATAGCATTTTATTTAACACATTATTTTAAGGGGTGTGCGTAGCACTGTCATTATGCTGTCATAACCACAAAGGAGTATTTATGAATGTTTATGAGTGTTGTCATTACGTGTCATCTGGTCAATTATGCAATCTTTAATGCAAAGTCGACATTATTTGATATGTCTTTTTTCACTCCACACTAATCAACCTGTTATTGTCTTTGTTATTACAAGTTGACATTATCAAAAATGAATAAACTGTTCAGCTTTGTGTTTTAACATTACATTATACTTTCATGTGACTGGTTTTGACATTGACTATAAAAAATATTTTATAAGTGTGTCATGATATTTCCCTTGACCAACTAAAGTGGTAAAATTTGGATTTGCCATAGAGATGTCATTAAGCTTTATTACATTGTCGCATGCTTTAATAACAGTGTTAGAATAAATTCCTGAGCTTTCAGGTAAAGTGGACTCATCAGAAAGATGTAATTAAACATAAGGCCAGTTGGACAACAGAGCACAGTACTACTGTGATGTTGCTACCAGAGTTGGCTGATGGACAGATGCGCCCAGTCCTGGCTCATTGTGCAGTGACTGACAAGTTCTTGTTGCATCAAAAACATGTCCACATGTCCACATGACATTCTTAAACCTACCCAACCTACCTGATTTCCCCAAGTGCCAGTCAAAACTCACACTCACAGCCAAAAATTTAATGACATCTTTATGAGAAGTCCAAAATGTACCACTTTACATGGGGCCAAGGAAAATATTCTTGACACACTTGGTCTTGATCTCTGCCAAAATATGAGTATAATCTGATGTTAAAACATCAAGCCAAACAAAGACATTGACAGGTTATGTTGTCTTGGTTAATGTGAACTTGTCATGACAAAAAAAAAACTTTGTGTTAAAGATTACATAATTGAAGGAATGACACTAAATGACGACAGTCATTCCTTCATGTTAATGATAGGTGTCATGACACAATTATGACAGTGTAATTACTTAGACTTACCTCTTCAAATACAGTATTACTGCCTTAAAATGACAGCTTCACAATAACTTTGATGTTACACTGACTTGTAATAACTTGAATGATGATTCTGTCATTCCCTCTCTGTGCCGTATACATGTCTTCTCACACTAAATAACCTTGACCCCTTGGGTCACAACAAGTGTATAATGCTTTATTGCATATAGTGACATACCACCAACTAAGACGTGTCTCTTAATGGACAGTGAAATCAACTACTACTAAAGGCAGTTGGTGTCTGGTGCAAAAAGTACCAAATCTTACACAATGTTGCTTTAAGTTAACACTTGCTGATACACTGCTGCACATTTTAAGATGTCTTAAAGGCACAATATGCAACAATTTCCTAATAAACAATGCACAGAATCACGTAAATATAGTCGCTCTTAATCGCCACTTATGACCCACTCGAAGTGTGTAGTGGTGGTTGTATCTGCAGAGACACTGTTGTCTGCCTGTATTTCTATTTGGTTAAGGCTAATGCACCTAAAGCTGACATTAAACATGGCCACAACTGCACAACATGTTTATTTCAAAGGAAACACAAAAACAGTTTATGTATAGTTTAGGTATAGCAGTGTTAGAACATGCTGATGCAGCACATGCGCTGTGTAAGTCTTGTGTTTAGGAAGATGAGAAAGGTCAAAAAGTTAAACTTTCGGTGTTCATTTTATGTATGCATTTGATCTGCTGATTCATGACTAAGTTAAGGTTCTTTGCTGTTGCATATATCAGCACGTAATAAAGATACTTTTGAGGAGCGCTGGACAGAAACATGAAAAGTGCTTAGTGATATGCCTGCAGGCGCCCTTTGTGTATAGAGGTGTGGTTACAGGTGTGAGTTTAGACAACACACAGATAAACAATTAAAACACCACTTTTAACAATCATTTATAATCCCTAAAAAACTGAACCCTTTCCTATACTCCTTTTAATACGAAAGTGTAGTGAAGCCATCCAACCAGCGAGGAGAAGTTCGAGGCTTAAGGTGTAACTTTCTTCTGTCAATCACAGCTAAGCAATTACATGGGAAGCTATTAGGAGAGCGGTGGCGAGTCATTCCACATGTCAGTTTGACTTCTGGAGATTTGATCTCCTTCCTCCTGAACCTACCTACAGCTGGGAGGAGGTGGAAACAGGCATGTATCTTAGGAATAGGCCTGGAGATTATTGACTCAACCATTGATTTTTACTCAGAGGGTGGAAGAGAAGTAGGAAATAAATAATTATTCTTGTTCAGACACCTAGGGCTTTATTTTCATGAACTAGTGGTTTCCTTCTCAGTCTTTATATGTCTATGTCATGGCACGTACTGACAGGTTTGTGTGTATCGCTAGACTAAAAATGTGACAGAGTTTATAACAAGGGAGCTATTTCAAAGTCAAATAAGTCAACATAATGCCAACCTTAATCCTACAGACTTGAGTAGCCACCGACCTCAGAGGTATACGTTTTGTCATATCTCACAGGTGCTTTAGTGTATCATCCCAACTTTTCTGCACTTTCTCAATCAATTTGTTCCTAATGACTTTATATCAAAGTTTCCTGTTTCTGTTTTAATTACTGCTTTTTAAAAAAAAAAAAAAAAAAAAAAATAGCACTATAATGGGGTCCTGGGCAACCAAGTGAAAAGCAGCCAGTTCTGCCTAAAGATTTAATAGATGGAAGTTTATATTGAGTTCATGTTTGCCATTGTTCCCAATTTAAATGATCACATACTTGCTCCTCCTGTCCCATGCCAGTATGTCCTGACTATAGCACGAGCCAAATCATGGGTTATAAGTGGTGGTAAGATGTGGTGTTCACAGTTCTATGTAAACCTATGGTGTGCCACCCATAGAGGCAGCCAGCACACCCAAAAACTGATGTGGAATAAATGTTTAGTTATAGCTTTAGGTTACTGGCTATTATGATGTACTGTTAACAGTGTGAACAATGTAAATGTTCATTGTAAAAGATTAAAAGATTGTAACTTAGTTTCTTCTTCAAAAAAAAAAAAAAAATCAATGTCTGGTTATCAATAAAATTGAAATGCTAGACTACTTTTTACCAATAGAATTTAGGCACATTGATACATGTGCAAGTAGCTGTGACCCCAGTGAGCATTAAGGGAAAACTGCAATGTAATAATCAATGCAACGCCTGCAGCTAATGCTAGAAAACTTAAGAGGTTAAATAGTATCTCATCTGAGAGGGAACTTGCAGAGACTTTTGAGTCTAACAAAATAATGTTAATCATTTGAGGTTAATCCACATCATTTTCCCCTTTAAGCTGTCAACTTGCACAGACTTACAATGAGTCAAAGGATTTTTATAGTGTGTTATGGCTATGTTAGCCTTTATGGAGAGTAATGTATGTTAGTGGAGATGCAGATCAAGCTAATCTACTCTGTGTTATACTGAAAATTGATGTGAAACAGATGTGGCACTCCAAGGTTTTCTGGTGCACAGCCATGCTCTGTTTCCTGGCTGAACTAGTGAAGTAAACATCATTCATTTTACATTATGTACAAACTGAAGAGTATAAATTTGAGTTACATGTATTCAACATTTATTTTGGCAGGGGCTCATATTGAGACCAAGACCTCTATCTACTTTTGTAAAAAATTAAAGTGTTGAAGTTTGACTGAATGTGGGTTTATTTAAATGTTTTATACTGTGGTCAAAATGACTCCGTTGGTTTCATAATACAAATATAACACAAATAATGCTTCCTTGTAATTAAGTAATACTGTAATAATCTTTTTTTTTTCAAATTACCATAATTTCCTAGTGTATAATGTTAGTAATATGTTTGTCTCGATTACTGAGACTTGTTTACCGTAAAGACACTGTGATGCACTTGATCTCCGTCATCACCTTCTTAGCACAGCAGGAGTCTTCTGTTGCAAATGTGTAAACACTTTTTCAATAGGTGAAGGCTGACTGAACTTCATTATTGGTTCATTGACGAAGACAGAATGCAGTACAAAAGCTGTGCCATGATGAATTTCCAGCTTTGTCTGGTCTAGGTGTCACCGTAGGTCTGTTGTTGTGTCAACGAAGGCTCATGGGCATGGACAGACCTGAACACATGAATAAAATGAATGAAGAAAGCTTTCTTAGAAATGCCTCCTTTTTTGACAGTATTTCAGCAGAGAACCTCAAAATGCATAAAAGGTGCAGGCGCTGAGAGCAGCAGGGTTTGTTACGTCGAGAAAAATCATCTTTGGAGAAAAGAGTGCAGCTCATGTTGTGACATGCATTGCTTGCTTTTTTGACTATGACTGTGTAAAGTATCAACACACATGGGTATATAGCACAAAGTAAGGTTGAAACACGAATATTGATAGCTGTATTTTGCACTTGGTTGTACATTGTGCAACGATTTATTAAAAGAGTTTATTGATTTGACAACATTGTGTTGTTTCATGTAAGTATTTGCTTTTGTTGTTTGTTTGTTTTTACAAACAAAATGTCTGATTTTGGTCAGTGACTTTCAGTTTAGGTCAGTGTGTCAGTATGGACAAGCATATGAGAAAACCTGAAATAATTTGCTATGTATGTTAAACGTGTTGGCAGGATGAGGGTTAAAAACAAATGAGATTTTCAATAAAGGCTGTTCCTTCATGTGACACGTGCGATGCACCTTTGATGTGGTCTGAGCAGGCGGGTAAAACAAGCACAAATTCCAGTTACTCTTGACTCTGAAGCTGCTCTGCACTACTTGATTCCTACTAACACATTCTCTGCTGCACTTCTTCTCTCATTAAGTCTGAGTCAAGTTCACAGCAGGTCAACAAACCACTAAACAGGCAAAAACGGTGCCAGAGGAAAATGCCACTTTGCTAGTGCAGAAACTCTGACCTTGGACCATAGCAGATGCAGAGCCTGTAATGCACGCTACTATAGCACACTGGAGGAACATCTAGCTAACTTGAACATGGCTCTATATCTAAAATGCCATTTGATGTGGGATCGCTTGTTAGTGATGCTCTGTGATCCTTTCATCTCATGTGTTTGTGAGGCCTTCACATGTTTCTGTAAGTAGCCTTGCAAGTTGTCCCTTGGACAAAAAAACAAAAACAAAACAAAAATAAAACAGTGAAGAAAAGGCAAAGAGAATAGAAGAGGCCACCACCAGTTCTGAGAAAACAGTTTATGTCACCATTTGTAGAATAAGAGCATCCTTTCCCCCACTTTTATCTTGATTTGTTAAATGAAAAGGGAAGGAAAAGGTTGCAGGAGGTGGATGAAATGAACAAACACAGTGTCAAGTGCTTAAGTGGTTAGCCTTGCAACCTCCCAGCAAGACATTTTTATTCCAGGCCATCAATGTGTCTGTCCCGAGATAATATCCTCATCCTGTTGCTTCTGTTTGCTTCCACTTAGTCTCCATACATATAAAAGTATATATGGACTGGTAACCAGTTTGTCCAGTCTTGCATGTTCTGGTTTGCGTACATTACCAGTCCAATTCACCCCAGACAAGGAATAAATAAGTAGGAAACAAAGAATGACACAACAATGAGGTGGTAGGGCCAAGTTTTTTGGTTTCATAGTGCTAATTAGTTTCTTCTCAGCGAGGGATTATCATTTTGGAATACAGTTAAGCCACATATCAGTCAACTACTGTATGACTTTTCACTGTTTATTCTCTGAAAATATATATATATATTTAAATTGATTTTAATCACCTGATGGCTGTGCAAGTACAATGTTGACATATTTTCACTTTATAAAGTTGATATGGCATGACATCTTAGCAAACAGTATCTTCTTTAATGTTGCCATAAAGCATAAGTTAGCATTCATCTGGAGTCCTGTTTCAAACCAGTTGGGAAATGTAAGTCCAACTTAGCTCTGTTTGGTGCTGCACTAACTCCAGAGAGAGGTATTTGGCTTTTTAGCTGCTAAATGCTCCACTGTGTTCACCAGCAAGTTCATCTGCCTGACTTTTTCCAGTAGAAGATGGCACTAATGAGAGCTGTGAGAGTGGATCCAAACAGTAAAGTTGAGGGCTGTAAAACCAAGACAATCAAGTTCATGATTCTATGTGGGCGAGCCCCTTACAAACTGCACATTTATTTGAGACTTTTTAATGTTAAAATATAGTTTAGAGCAACTTTAAGTAAGAGATAAAGTTTTCAGCATCGCCTATAATGACAAAAAATCCAGTCTAGTCAATTTAGTGTAGTTTTATTAAAATAGACCAGCCATGTGTGTAGCTGAGTTCTGTTGTTTGAAGTGGGGTAGTATGAGGTAGTTATCCATGGTCAGTGTGTTAACCTACAGTGGATGGTGGTCAGCACGTCCTAGTTTGTAGAAGCAGCAGGAGTACCGGTGCAAGAAAGTGAGCAATGAACTACTGTGGACAGGCTCAGCAGCAATGTGTTTTAGCCACCTGAAAAGTCCCACCTAAAAAAAAATCAATATCAGTTTAAGTGTAAGTTATAGACAGCCTTTTTCAATGAGAAACCATCGTTACATAAGCAAATATTGCTCCCTTTTGCATTCAACCAAACCACATTAGCAAACACAGTCATCTTATCTTGCAGAACACGAGTTGCTGCTCCACTGCCGGTTTGATCTGGTAGCTTGTTTGTGTTATTGTGTGACTTCGGTGAATCTGAACCAATCTATAAAAACACCAAAGTTACATAATCATACAAACAAACTAACACACACCAGCAGCTGTAGGTTAGAAGCTCCCATTTTCTGCAAGGTAAAATTACTAATTACCACCTAAAACAAGAGGCATGCCAACCGCCATCAACTGTAGGTAAAAAACTGCATATCGAAAAGTACCTCATACAGTCCCACTTCAAATAATCCAAACTATCCCTATATTATCAATTATCAGTGACAGATGATAGCCAGAACAATAAATAGCAAAAACATTTTTTAAAAACAGACTCCAGTAAAACACAGTCTCCCCCCTTTCATGTCTCACTTTGTTCATCCATCTGTCAGCAGACCTGTGAGTGTTGCTTCGTAGACATATTTGGGTGAATGTTCTGCACCTTTGCTGGTCTGTTTCATAATTAAAGAGGCATTGTTCTTTTTTATGCCATTTATTTGTGCCTGCTGTCCACAGTTTTAGCAATAAAATATTAAAGACAGATTAGGCTGTCAGTTACCTCAAGAGGTTTGCTTTTCCATTTTAATTTGTTTGCCATCTCCTCTTTCATGTGCACGTATGACACAGATGGTTATTTTCAGTGAGGTATTTATCAATTGTAAGTGATATTTTTATGGTAAAAAGGTCTGTAATACACATCATTTAATATACTGATACTACTTTATACTACACATTTACCTTGTATTTACATTGGGGTGTAAAATACTACCACACTAAATAACATTTGATAGTATTTTAATGAGTGAAAGGATGTAGAAAAATATATTCAAGCCTCTGGTTTCTTGACAGATGTCAAATTAAAATGACAAAATATTCTGAAGAATGTTTCTCTGCAAAGACATTGAGATTACATTAAAAGTCTTGTGTTAAAAATCCACAAGATCAAAATGATTTGCAGTGTATTTTGAGTTAAGCTTGAATGAGTATGATATCTTGGAGTTGGTGTACAGTAGGTGAGAAATGGTTATGGTGTGTTATCTCACAAAAACTTCCTTGGTTCTTGGCTCTGTGTACATTCCTCCTGGGCCTGAAGAGCCGAGAGCTCAGACTAAAGAGGGATGAGAGAGACGGAGATAAGACGTTCATTAATCATCTCCCCCCCCATGCCTGAGTGGTTTATCTAGTCCTTTAAAATAAAACAAATAGAGACAATGTGATATGCAAGAATCTGAAAATTGATCTTGTACAATGAAACGCTGGGATGAAAGAGGTTTGGAGCAGAACAACTGTGGTGGATGTGTCATTCTGATGTGCTGGTGGGGGACTGATCAGCTTTCCTCTTACCTCCAGCACCTGCCAGGTTACCACCTCCAGCCCAAGAGGCTCCAGTCTGTCCTCCAATGGTGAGGTGAGGACGGCACAAAAATAGAGGTGGATTCCCAGCAAGCTGTCCCAATCTCTTTGACAGAGTGTACTACCATCAGTGACACTGAAGAAACAATTCACCCCTGCAATAGCCAGGGGCACAATGGAAAACTTACCTTTGTAGTTGTACTTTAACCACACTCACGGTGGAGCGCAGATGACGATGTGCTTCCCATCAGTCAGACTGACTGGGGAAATTCAATTCATCCAGGAGCGTATCATCGATGGCCCTCCAGTCCCCTTCCTTTAAAAAGAAATGTAATCAACAGACAATCCCAAACAGACTCCAGCACAAAGGGGGCAATGGCTGCTGTCATAAAACACACCACTCTAAAACAGTTCATACATATGAAGGACACACAGATCTCACAGTATAAAGTACATTAATAATTCAAATTTGTATTTTGAAAGTATAAGATATGGTGTCAAAAGTGAAATCTAATGTGTCAGCAGCTAAACCCCATAATTTATTTACTATTTATACTTCAACCGTGCACTATTGACTGACATAACAATAATTCTGTGCAGTAACTCAGCAGTGTAATACTATGTGCAATAACTGCAACTGTGCACAATGTTGACCTGACATGAAAAGTAATTTTCACAATAACTCAACTGTGAAATACATACATCATTGTTATTTCCACCGTTATATTTAGTAACATGATGTACATTCTTGTATGTAATTCTTACATTTCTTATTTTGTCTTATATTTTTCCTACATATAATTTGTTATACACTGTTTGTATATACTTTTGGTATATTTTTGTTATATTATTTTTGTTATATATTTCAGTACAATGTGCATATATTTATATACTTCTTATGCATAATACTCTTGCATTCTAACACACATATCCCAAATCTTCAGCATTATTGTTTGCTTACACTGTTTATGTGTCCCACTTTTGTATGCATATTTTTATTTACACATTTCTTACTTTCTATTTTTTTCTATATGTTGTCATATATAGTAGCATAATGCACATATTTTCTTTACATATTTTACATATTTACTACTACTACTTACTACTACTATTCCTAAAGGAAGCAACTGTAACACAATTTCCCCTTGGGGTTCAATAAAGTATTTCTAATTCTGATTTTCTATTTTCTTATTATTTCTCCTTACTTATGTATTTTCTGTTCTTGGCAACATCTGTAATATAAACAATTTCCCACCAGGGATGAATAAAGTATTTCTGATTGTGAAATGTCTGTAATAACTTTCTTCATATTCATGTTTTCTGTGTAAAATAACCAACTGACAGACATAATGTTTGCAACAAACAGTTTTCCAGATCTGTCAGTCAACACAGAGGTTCACCTTCACAGATGGATTTCTGCGGCCTGGTTCACCGTTATCTAAGATGTTTAAAAAGAGAATAATCTTGCAGCATTTGTCTGTTTCATACCATTCACATGAAATCTTAGAGAACTTTCAGGACGTGATAGATATTTTCCTCTCTTCTGGAAAGGGAGTATGCCATTAAGGGATTAGCATGTGACACAGTCTTTAATTCTTTTGCGCTGCAGCTGGCTCTCAGCTCTTAGCACATCATGCAATCAGCCCCATTATATCATATCAACATCTGCAATCAGCTGCACAGCTGGAATTCTTCAAACCTTCTATCCCAGTTTGTCAAGACAGAAGTGCAAAAACGCTCCCTTTTTACACAGTTTGGGGGCTGATTGTGACACCCCAGGCTTGATTGGATTTGATTGCACTCACAGTTGTTTTTTTTTTTTGTTTTTTTTGGGGGGGGTTGTTGTTTTTGTTTTTCATTTACAATTAAGACATGTGACAGACTGACCTACAATTAGTACAAAAAAAAAGGAAAAGCAAGTGCATCATTCTTATTTTACTCTAAAAATTTGTAGGCATAATTCATAGGCATAATTTATGTTTAGGTGTTTTTATCATCTATAATAATAACTTTATTTATATAGCACATTTAAAAACATAACTTACAAAGTGCTTTGACAGACAAGAAAAAGCAAACATGAAAGCAAATTTATAAAAATGGGTTACAATGAATTTTTAAGTGATTTAAAAGATGTTACTGATTCTACAAGCCTCAGGCAGGTCATTTCAAAGTCAAGGGGCCCATGTTATTTTATTGTGCCACATCTCACATATACACCAGTATCTGGCTCAACAATGACAAAAAAGTTGTTTTGTAGGTATATTTAATGGTATTTCAGAGTTTGTACTGTTCTGAAAAATGATTAAAAAGCATTTATAACTTAACATTTAGGTGAAAGTGGATCATATTTTATGGAGAAAATATTATGGAGCTTTTGCTGCTCATTTGTTGCTAAAGTAGCTAACTGTAACTGTTAGCTGCCATTAGTGGGCAACAGAACTAGACTCAGCAACCTCCCAGTGAAAATAACAGGTCACTAGGATGAACCTAAAAGACAGACAAGTAATACGGTACAGAGGTTGTTTATGGAATTTCCAGACGTTCTGGATGTCTTGGTTAACGGTACTCAGCCACAGGTGCCAGGAGCCAGACTCAGAGAAAAAAACCACCTGAGTAGTGTAGCCTATTCCCTTTTCTTCAAACTGGCCTCAAACTGTTGGTCTCTGAGGCTGATTTAGTCCCAATCTGTCCGTGTTCACAAGGAGCTTTAGCTGTATGGCTCAGGGGCATAATGCACATCACTAATCGCTACTGAAAATACCAATCAATGTCAATGATGAGTCCCTCCCTAGCTGTCTGTTACAGGAAACACGCTGCTATCACCGCTGATCATCCATGGAGAGTGGTTTTCATTTTTAAGTGATCAGACACTTGGCATGAAAGCTCCAGCTTGCCATTGCATGTTTGGTGCACGTATTGATTAATATGGGAGAAATCAATCCATGCATCACACAGATAATAATCACTCAGCTGAGGGTTGTATACTTGCAGCACGCTGTCCAGTCCTGTTCTTCATGTAGTGCTGCACACCGGCAAAACAAACCTTTGTCCTATTTTCCAGAGTCTTGAGTAAAATCAGCATTGTCCTCACACTCACTCCATCAACTGTCATATCCAGACTACTGTACCTTAACGTCTTCTCTTGTGAGAGTAAGATCTCTGTAGTGGTGTTGTAGCTGTCGTCCTGGCGTCACAGTGGATGAAGACAAACCCGGCCCAAGTTAGTGTTTCTCCTCTTTGGAAAGAATGACAGAAATACAATGGAACCTAATGAACAACAATCCAAGGTAGGTACTGTAGGTTGGGGGTGGACATCAGCTCTCTATTCATATTGTAGCATAATTCATTAACGTATTTCCTCTTTTTCAGCCCAAGTTTAGGAGGTTATGATGGCCCAAAAATTTTCATTATTCAGCTGCACCTGGTAGAACATCTGTCCTTTTCCTGGGTTAAACGCCTGCCACTTCGTCCCCCGCCGTCCTCCTCCAGTCTTACTCATCACAGAAAGAAACGGTCTGTGGTCAAAAATATGCAGTTTGGTCCAACTGCCATAAAGCACACTATAAAGAAGATATAGGAATACAAACTTTTACTCTACAAAATCTTACAATGGGCATCATTTATCTGAGTGTGTGCTCAATATGACTCTGAAATTGGTTATTGACTGTTTACCACCATGGTGCCGACCCAATAAACAATTACAGGCTTGCATCAAACATATCCTGAAACCACGCCAGAATTACAAAAGTGTAAGCACCCAGAAAAAAAAACATACAGATCAAGTTTCTAAACATTTACATCCTGTCTTTGTCCTTTTGAATATAGAAAATCATCAACATCTCTTGAAGCAAGCAGTAGAAAAACAAGTAAAAATGAGCACAGATTGGCACTTAGAAGCCTGGCCCATAGGAAGGGGTGTGTGACTGACGCAATATCGTTTACTAACTGATTGTGAGTCTCTCCTTGCAAAACATAACAGGCCAGGAATAAGAGGTAGAAGTACACAACAGAATGTGCACACTGCAATAAATGAAAGACAAATGAAAGACAATTATGTGTCAAATTGGGGTAAATTCAAGAAGTGCACAGGCAATCACATGGCACAGACTGTATTTGATTTTTTTTTTTTTTTGGCACATGAAATCTGCTGTATTTGTATGATGTTGCTATGGCCATGTAATCCCCACTTTTTATGCTTTTTATGAGTTTGTGGCTTTTTCATTCTGGCCACATGATGATAAAAAGAGTCATTGTTGCTTTTATGTGCTGCAGTATGTATACACACTGCATTCCTTCCAGTAAACCGTATTTGACAAGTGTGCAGCACTAGTACTAAATAGAAACAGAAATATCTGTTGTACCGTCTGGAGCTGCCCGGGGTAAGATCTTTCTCACTGAATAGATCCATTTGCCCCCCAAGACCATCATGAGCACTTGGATATATTGCAGTGAAAATCAAACAAAAAAAGTCAATATCATTTTGATTAAACCATTGGACCTTTATTCTGAAAGAGCTCAGTTCTATCTGTACTGGCACACTTTTAGAAATAAAAGTGCTAACTAGACCCATAAAGGGTTCTTCGACTTGTCCCCATAGGAGAACCCTTTTGGGTTCCTGTTATAACGTTTATAAAAGTTCCACCTAGTACCCTTTCAGAGAGTTCTTCATAGAACCCAACATAAGGCGTAGAGCCATCTGTGAAAGGTTCTACCCTGAACCCTCTATGAGAAATTCTACTAAGAATCCGTCTGTGGTGTGATGGTTCCACCAGAACCCTCCCTGGAGGTTCTATCCAGAACCTTTCCACCTCACACCATTTTATATTCCAAGGGTTTTATCTAGAAACCCACACAGGAGATTGTATCAAGAACCTTTTCATATTCCATGGTCATATCTACAAAGAATGACAATTGAATTAATGAGTTCCAGTTATGTTTACATCCATATTGTATGTATATTTTTACTTACTAAAACTGAAATGTCATTATCACACATGACAATAATTGTAAATATAAAAGCTGTTGTTCTGGAGCAGGACCACATCTATATTAGCACATTAAATTATTAGCACATTGCATATATTAAAAAAAAAAAATCAGTGTTCCAAATCCTAATGAAATATTGTCTAAATATGAATGTTCTGATCAAAGTCTTGAAATAGAAAAAAAAAAGTTTAAAACAAAGTCTTTCTTTTCATTGTTTTTAAATGTATTTTCAGTGGAAAATGCTGAGGTTATTGATTCTGCATGGTAAATTTCACTCATATAAATGCTAGATAGAAAGCAAAATATTACCCCTAAATTATTTTTATGTGAATTTAAAGGGTTCATTAAGACTCAGCAACTTACTGATAATAAGAAAGTAGAACTGTCCAACTGTACTGTGAACTTTTTAATGAGAATAAGTTTTTATGTTCTTCTTGTCTTTATTTCTTGTCTTATATTTTTAAATCTTTATTATTATTATTTTACATTAACAAAGTTTACATATCCTATACTATTATTTTAAAATAATAATTGCTTATTTATTTAAATGCACAGCCCTTTTTCTCTTCATGTCATTATGTTGAGGTTCCCAATGATAATAATTAGTTAGCAATGATACGAATCAAGTATGGTTGGTAACACCTGTTTTTGTGCAATATTTCATATCAATATATGACTGCCTTGACAAACGGCTTGTTAAGAAAGTTTTCGTAAAAACAAACAAACTAACTAACAAAAAAAGTCATTAAAGATTCCTCTTGTTGACTATGAGTCTTTTCTGTTGCATGTATTGGACTCATTAATGTAAGGGCAATGTAAGGACAGCTCTCCCCTTCTCCATGCATGATTTAACACACAGATGTGGAGGCCCATATTCTGTAATTTATAGTCCAGAAATGAACTGCATACTCTCCCTAAAGCTATGATTGGGCAAGAAAGCCTTTGTGATCTTTAAACCCTTTTCATGAAATGACCTACATGAAGACTTGGAAACTCTGGAACTAGTCTCCCCCCCTCTCTGTCTGTGACTTTAAAGCCTTAGTTAAGGTACTGGAAGATGAAACTACTGGGAATTGCTTTTTCTTTGAATAAGTTGGTTCTTACTTTTTGTGCTCCGCTGTGGCTGCTGAACCCACTCTCACACTTTCTCCTTGTATGTGTCTCTCTCTGTGCTCTCCCTCAGCAGCTGGATTATAGGACAGTGGAAAAACTTTCCATAAATGTGACACCTCCAGGGGTTAGCGTGGCATTTTCATCATTTATTTGGTTTTTCATGGGTTTTAGTTCTGCACAGTGTGATTTTTAGATACAGTGGGAGACAGCAATGTGTAGTTTTAAACTTGCTTTAAGTAATTCCTGCTACTACTTCTACTGCTTCAAGTATAACTGCGAATACAGTTTTTGCTGCTACATTACCTGCAAAGCAAAGTTTTGGTGCAACCTAGAAAACAATTAATTTTCAGCATTTAGCTATTCAGTTGTGTGACAGAAATTCTAGGGACTAGGTCTGCTTGAATACATCTACATGAAGATGTGATTTCACATGTGATTTTCTCAACCTTGAGAAGTCTGAAGTCTTGGGTGGACAGTCATTGTGGACGGCTGAGTAAAACACAGGACTTTCATTTAAGTAACTGGGGTTGAAGTCCTGTGTGTGAACTTTTTTCCTGGTTTTCAACTGAGAAATGTGCATGTAGTTTCTTAGAGTGGATCCAAAGTAAAGTTTATTAGCACATTGCATATATTAAAAAAGTCAGTGTTCCAAATCCTAATGAAATATTGTCTAAATATGAATGTTCGGATCAAAGTCTTCAAATAGGAAAAAAAAAAAAGTTTTAAACAAAGTCTTTCTTTTCATTGGTGACCTTATTGGGATTATTGATTCTGCATGGTAAATTTCACTTATATAAATGCTAGATAGATAGCAAAATATTACCCCTAAATTAGATTTATGTGAATTTAAAGAGTTTATTAAGACTCAGCAACTTACTGATAATAAAAAAGTAGAACTGTCCAACTGTACTGTGAACTTTTTAATGAGAATAACAGTTTTTATGTTCTTCTTGTCTTTATTTCTTATCTTATATTTTTAAATCTTTATTATTATTATTATTTTACATTAACAAAGTTTACATATCCTCTACTTTTATTTTAAAATAATTATTGTTTATTTATTTAAATGCACAGCCCTTTTTCTCTTCAAAGATACTAATCAAGTATGGTTGGTAACACCTGTGTTTGCGCAGTATTTCATATCAATATATGACTGCCTTGACAAACGGCTTGTTAATAAAGTTTTCGTAAAAACAAATAAACCAAAAAAAAAAAAAAAAAAACGTCATTGCGCCGACGGAAAATGGACGTCAGGTGAAGTTAGTTTATCCCTTTATTGGAAACTTAACGCAACTGCTACACTGTGAATGAACTCTATCAGAAGAAACCCTGAAGGGATGTTACTCTAACAAAGGTAATAATGTCTTGCAAAAGAAAAACAAACAAACAAACAAAACAAAACGCGAAGGTTTGCACGGTTGTTAATTTTTTTAAATGATATCAGCCAGCTAATGTTTGTCGTATGACTGCAAGCAGAGACGGAGGGTCGATTCCTGGGACTTCGGTGACAAAAACAACCGCACATCATGACTGGAAAAGAACATGAATGGAGGCCAAATTTACTCGAAGCTGTACCTGAGCCAGAGGTGGAGGCTTCGGTTCAAGACCTCAGTGTGACGTCGACAGTCGTCTTCAGATACCGACAGGTGAGTCAATACACTCTCTGTTATCTCTGCTGAACGTGTGGCTCCACTCACGGCCCTCCGTGGATAAACGCTGAGCTACTGTGTATTTCTTTAAAGTGTTTTTATTGCTTGCACTGTTTGGCTGAATGTAGCTGTTTGTGTTGTACTGTAGTTGAGGACTACTGAAGTCTGATATGGCTGTGTGTCCACACGGACACTTACTACCATGGACAGAGCCTGCTGGGCTTTGTAGTAGTTTTTGTCAGCTTTTGGCAATTTGTAACATGAGAGTACAGACTGTGTAAAGGTGTTGTGTTTGCTTTTGTATTCGTGTAAACTTGTTTATATCCCATAGGAGGCCTTTGTATGTTGTGTATTTTATACATGCATCCGTTTAAATATGAATGTTTGCATGTTGAGAAGAATGATAGATGGATGAGAAGACATATAGTGGAGAATATACTGCAGATCCATTGGTATGTATTCTGAAGAGAGAGAGTGTGTGTGTGTGGGAAACTGAAGATTAATGTGAGATGCAGTGTTGATATCATTTATTATGCAGATGTGGTGCACAATTTAACCATTCTCCTGTGAATTGCTCAGAGAACCCCTTATTTTCAAGTTTATGTTCGTCAGGTTTCATGAAGTTGTCAATCTCCTTTAGGTCACAACACATCATGTTATACAGTGAGGTCAAGTTGAGTTTACTAATTAGTCTGAATTCTAACATTGTGTTTGCTTTGGCCACCTGTTCATATTTCCTGTGCTCTAACATGTCTCATAAGTGGATTTCTACATTTTTTGATAGCTTGTTTTCAGCTTGCGTTCAATTCCATATTCTGTTTCAGCTATGCCATGTATTTGTATGTACTTGTTCACAGTTTTTGTTTAACATTTCACACAATATATCGGAAAAATAATGTTCATTAGTTGGTACAAGCTCAAATTGTAGGCTAGTCTAGTGTATCCTCTTGGCTGAGTAATTTAATAGTGCAATCTGCAATCACCAGTCAACAGGTGGAGCTCATAGTGTAGTTTTTTGTCAGATATTTACCCAATGAATGTATGGTTTTGGTTTGAATTTCCAGTGTTTTGTTCAATTTTCATGCATTCCCAACCCTATTTTAACTTGCAGGATACATTTTGCAGAAAGAAAACAATCACAGTCCTGATCAGTTTTCTATTAGCTTCCTTTTCCAAAAATAATTTTTTGATCGGTGTCTTTAGACTAGTAAACATGTACAGTACAAAGCACAGGCTTCATTCTCGCTTGAAGTGTGGAACTAAAACAAATTTTAGGGCTGCTGACTGCTATCGTCTCATCTTGTCCTAAGTCTGACAAATCCTTCACTGTGTTGACGTTTGACAGGATTTGAGTTTACTGTCATTTTTGATCAAGTGTCCTTCGTGTGAAGTGATTAAATGTTGAATTTAATGCAAACATCATAGCTGTGCTCCAGGGACTGGGACTGCACTCATGTTGCCTTGTTGCCCCAGGTAAAAAGGAATCTCTAATGTAATCTTTTGTGTATTATTTTTTGACAGAAAGGCACATTACTAAATAATGTGCATGATAACCTAACAACAGCTGACAAATATGAGAAATGAGATTTCTTTTAAACAGCTTTTATGCATTTTAAAACCCAGGAAAATGACTGCAAATCCAGTAGGGGTTTTAAATTACAGATACTGTTTCTACAGAATCAGTATCTTCAGTACACATTTTCCACATGAGGGGAACCAGTGTGTTAGATTTATGCAATCCTCTAAACACCTGCTGTATACAAGTCAAACACTGAAAACAAAATGAATCTATTAGTATAAACTCAGCTGCAGAACATTCACACCTGACATGCTCCACTGAAGTGGTTCAAGTTTTAAATGAAAAATGTGTTATGTGCACACATACGCACATGTTCGTAAGTGTGCACGCTGGGGAACTGTCGCATTACTGCTCCCTCTGTTGCCTTGTCCATCGTGGGACTTGAGGAAAAAAGTGAAAGATGCCCCCCTGAGGATATTTTGGCTGTGTGATGTGATTGTGGTTGTGTGGCTTGATGGCCCTGAAACAAGTTGCAATTCAATTCATTGCATCTGACAACTCCATTCTAGTTCAGTGCTGTCAAAAGAATCAGTGTGTGTGTGTGTGTGTGTGTGTGTGTGTGTGCATGTTTGTGTTTTACATATAACTTATGAAGCAGTAATCAATTTAACTAATTAAAATGGAACTTAATCTATTATCAACACTGCACTTATTGTTAACCTGGAATTTGCTTCTGTGCAAACATACAACAATAAGATAATTTGAGACAAAGGTGGCAAAGGCTGGAAATGTGTTCCCTGCACTTAAATAAAAAGAAATCACAATTTAACTTTTTGCTTAGTAACTTGACAGCAGATGAAGAAACGGGAGAGAAAAGGATAAAAGGGCACAGATGCTGATATTGTAATAAAATAATTAATTTATCATCAAAATATTAATATGAAATAGAAAAAAAGACCAAAATCTAATAAAATGAGGTATATCTTTCTTAGGGCTTCACAAAAATTTAATTCAAATCACAATATAGTGTATTGCAGTTTTCAAATCATAGGAGGTGCAATATTTGTTAGAAGTGAACGTGTAAAGATATCATTTCAAATTAAATGCTGTGCTGTAGAGATGTCCTGGCTGACACATTATATTATACAGACTTAAGAACACATCTTTGCATCGTACAGATTCCTTCAAAAATCGCACCATAATCATTTATGGTTTGTTTTTCGATGAAAATGTCAATAATTATGTAAAATTATCTTTGCCTCTAATAGTGCAAATCATGTTGCAACTGCAATATAAGTCAAGATAATCACAAATAGATATCTAGATAAAACTGGCTTTTAGATCTACAACAGTCAATAAATTAATAACCAACTATTAAATAAAACTTTTTGACTATTTTGATAGTCAATAGTCGTGAGACATTTTCAAACAAAAAAAAAAAAATCCAAATTTTGTGATTTTTAACTTCTCTAATGTTATTATTTTCAGTTTTCTTCAGTCCTCTAAGATAATAAAATAAGTATCTTTGAGCTGTGGACAAAAGTTATTTCATCATCTTTAATCTTGGGCTTTGAAGCAGTTATCAACATTTTTCACCATTTTCTAAGACTGAAGATATTGAAATAGCATTGTCATTCATGCAGTAATCTATTGATGGTCCTTAAGTGAAACCCCTGTGGTTATAGGAGCGAAGGCTCTGACATAAGCTAACCTTCATCTGAGGGTGTTTTCACACCTGTAGTTCAGCTCATTTGGTCCAGAACAAGAAAAAAAAACCCATCAGTGCGGCAGGCCCTGTGTGAGGAAATCATATTCCAGTAACTGACAGAAGATTATGCAGCCCTTTAATGCCTCTGATGTGTAGCCAATTTTAATGTTCTTTGGTGTCACAAAGAGCTCACGAAGAAACAACTGATTATAAGTATTCTCTGTATTATTAGACTGCACATCGACCGCATGTTATGAATAATGACCAACAGGTAGAGGCAGGATGAAAAGGAGGCGTCTGGTACAGTAATGATTCAGGGCTTATTACTGTGGGATCGCTGTCACACACTTTTCAGTGGAGTTAATGAACTGACAAAGTACACAGAGTGGGATACAAGCACAGCAATTTTAACAGCTTTTGAACTATTAATCAGGGAAAATACCCCTGCAAACGTGCATGTGTGTCTTAAAAGTAATCTACTGTTGTTCGATATACAGTTGAGATTTTAATTGCGTTTTATTGTGTTACTTAAATGGTGCTGTGTTATACTATAATGTGGCAATCACTGGATGCACTGGCTTTTTTTTTCCAGCAGAAAGACCTTAAATTTCTTTCAGTTTCTAGTTTAATTGCTTTTTCTTTGGTTTTCAACACAGCACTTGCCAGATTCTCATTGAGTAATTAACTTGTTTGTTTAACAGACGAGAATAAGAAAGTTGTGAGAAAGTTGTTTTAAGTTTTTTCTTATTTTAACAGAGTTAGATTGGGAGTTTTCTATGTTTTTGATAAAGATTCTTACCGGAAGCGACATACAGATGAAAAAAAAAAAAAAATACAATTTTCTCAGTTTTGCTGTTTTTAACAGTAATCCGACAGATGACTGCAGAACTTAAGATACCATTTCTTTCTCTGTCTTTTTTTCACATTCTGGAACTGGAGTTGATTTTCATGTTCAAGTGATGGAAAGAAGGTAGTTTAATGTCACTGAAGTTAGAATTGAAATAACTTCCTTCTGGTGTGGACGCTACAGACACATCACCAAACTTGCCTAGTCAACATTACAGCTCGTCTCACTCTGTATGGCTCTGGCAGCAGGTAGCCTTCTGCTTGGTAGCAGCCACGGTAAATACTGTTAAAATGCCAAGCCAGACAGTCTGAAGTGCATCTGTGTTTCACTCAAAACCATTTGAACACCAGTTGGGATGTCCAACAAATGTTTGTTTGTAAAAGGGAGAAATCATGACCCGTGAGACATGACTTCACCATTCTAGAAAAATAAATTGCACATGGAAGCAGAGGCCTGGCCCCAGTGATAGGGAACAAATGCAAGATGAGTCATAACAGTGTATAATGAGTTAACATTTATATCTAAGAGGAGGTCACCACTGATGATTATGATGACAGCAGCCTTTCCTCAGGCCTGAAAATGTTATAATATTCTTCAGAAGAGTTGCTGAAGTTTGAAGCTGGAGTTTTGATTTATTTTGCTGTTAGTAATACTGTAAATGTTGTGTAGTATTAATTTATTGTAGCTGGGATAAGTTTTAGTCGTCATTTAAATTTGTTATGCAAAGTTGTTTAGTATTTAGTGTTTATTCATATTTAAGTAAGCCTTAAACTGTTAACAGTTATTATATTGCTTAAATTGATTGATTGATTGATTGATTGAGTGCAATCTGATAACTCTTTTCTTAACGATACAAAATACTCTGCAATACCACAAGCAGTGATACAGCGCCTCTGTCAAATAAATGACCAGTCACAACCACTTACACACGATAAAGTCAGGGCAACACTCAAGAAATTTTATGCTATTGTGATTGTATCTGTTGCAAAAGAGAATAGTCTGCTTGTCTTGTTTCAGAAACTAATGCAGTGATATGAATTTTTTAGCCAGCGTGGATCTATTTCCTCTGCTAATTCCCAAAGAATATGCTGCTGAAAAGGCAAGGAACCACTTTTATTTGTTCCAATACAACAGATGCACTAGAACGTGACCGTTTAGATAACGCTCTGTCAGAACAAATGTTACACATGAATTAAATGTATAGCCTATCAATGAAGAGCACTTAAAGGAAAATTGCATTCATACCGTGAATGAGCTCACAATTGCACTTGTACTTAATGTGGATGACTTTGAAGTAGCCAATCCTTTGGGAGTGTGAAAGTTGAAATAAATTTTGCAGTCTAAAAACCTCTCATGGTGTGCATGTACAAGTGCTGATGGAAGACCCACACCTGAGCCAGAACTATGAGGTGAAAGGGGCATGTCCTCTTACTGAAAATCTGTAACACTTTCATGTGGTCACCGGTTGACCTCCTGAAATCTTACATGATGTCTTGGAGGGTAATGTCCCAGCTGAGTTGACTTGTCCCATTAAAGATATTTTACCCTAGATAAGCTAAATTAGGACATCCAATATGTGGAGAGCATTAGAGTTAGAGAAAATGAAAAGGCAAACGTCATCTGGGTTGCAGTACAAATGAAAAGGAAAAAAAAAACAAAAAAAGACAGAAGTACAAAGGGAACTTGTAGTAACTCTCAAGTTCTTTCTCCAGATGGCTACACAGCAGAAAATGACCATGAGGGTTAGTGTCTGTGAGGATGGCTTAGATTGGATGGATGGTCAGCTGGGATGGCTTGATGTCACAATTAACACAAAACATCAAGAAGCCAGGGAAAGTGGTCTACCAGAATTTCCAGGGGGGAAGCATCTCAAGAGCTGAAAGATTCTCTAACCAGAGGAGGTAACTCAGTGGGGGGTGGATCCCCACCAGGCAACCTGGAAAAAAAAATTGGATGTTACCCCTTTGTAATCATCAACATTTTGATTAGTTACTAATTTAACTGCATTTTTTTTTCTCAGTAGCCGGAACTGATTACAAATACATTTGATTTTTAATTTAATTACATGTAAATAGTCATTCTCCAGCACTGCTGGTATCCTGTTAGACAGTGACCTTTGACCCCCGAAATCAGTTTATCCTCGAGTCCTAAGTGAACATTTCTACCAAATTTGAAGAAACTCTCTCAAGACCACATTGATGGCTTCACCTTATTACTTTTTTAAAGTCGGTGTATAAGCTACACATTGCTGAATGCAAGAATCACTGTAGGCCTACAAAGAAAATTTAAATGTCAAAATAAATGCCCTAACCATCGTTCATTTCCTTACAATTTTCCCTCATAGAGATTTAAACATTTTAAGTACAATAAACTTATATGGGTTTACTTTGTACAAGGTGCCATCTAGTCTTCACATTCACACATCTTGGCTGTCCATCTTTTTTAGTGAATAGCTATGATCTAATTAGGTGGTACACTATAATGAACTACTGTGTTCTTCATACTGTTGAAAAATGGTGATGATACCTGTGGTATGATGACTCTGTCCTGTGGATGTCCTTGTGGTGGATGGGTTGTAGATGGCATTTCATGAAAAGTGCCTGCCATGCACGCACAAACAGCAGGAAAGAAAAAAGGGTTGGGTTGAAAAATTCGGCTCTCAAGCCTGACCTTTTAAGTCTCGTCTTGTCTTCCTCTTTCAGTCTGACTGATTTGTCATGGCAACATGGTTTTATCATGTCTATTTACCTGGCAGGCGGTGTAGCATGTGCTTTTTCAAGGTTTCAAGAACGTACAGTAGCTTCACACAAAGCACTGCTTTTCATACTATTCAACTCGACTTCAGTTGGGTTTATGCGTGAATAGGCACCACTGTTGTTAACATTTGCTTTAAACGTTGCAAAGGGCAGCTGTTACAGTGAAAAGCATCCAGCTATTATAATGTCCCAAAGCAGGCTAGAATCTCATAAAATCTTTCAATGGGCCAAATGAATAAGAAAATTAGTTTAATTCAGGAGAGGAGAAGAGGCAAAAGTACAATTGTCTGATATTCAGAGGTGTAGAGTGAGTCATCCCAGGAGGGTTTCTCTGAGCTCATCAAAGCTCTCTCCATAGTTGCCTGCACTCTAATTGGGCAACGCTGCGATGGATTACTAAAATAAGGCACAATGTACAGGTTCTTAATATAAGTAATGGGGAGAAAATCCAGCCGTTTTCCTTATAGCCTTTCACGTGTCTGGCTGAGCTTGTTCCAGGAAATGATAGCTCAGCACATAATAGATAGTCTCTGCATTGTGATGTTTTATTGTGAGAGTAGTGCTCCAGTCTGCCTTTGGGGTTGTGCTGCCAACTGCATCTGATGTTGGGGGAAATATTAAGTATGGTAATTACCCACTCTGGTTGAGATAGGCCCCTGCACCTATTTTTTTCCCAGTTTAATTGCTTCCTTTGGGATAATTAGTAATCGTTAAGAGATAGTCAATTGGGCATTTATGCACTGTCATGATGCACTGTAGCAGACGTCCAAACATTAAGTGGTGCATCATTAGCTGAGAGGTCAGCAAAGTGGTGCTATTTAAACTAAAGCCCCTCAAAGAGGCCTTCCAGTAAACTTTGGCTCTGTTTGGATTCAGAGCAAAATACTGAGCTGTGTAGCTGTCAATATTTTTATGATTACATTGCAAACTATACAGTAGTTTTCAGTTCACATTTTAAGACTACCCAGTATCATCGACTGAGATGTCGACAAATGTCAAGCACAAGAATTACAGAATGTGAAGGTGTCTCTTATAGTCTGCGTGTGTGGATATTAGGGCTGATCTGATACTATCACAATATTTGGGTGCCGCTTTGATATCAGTTCAGTTACAAGACTAGAGACTTTATATCACAAGTCATATTTCCACAAACACTACACATCACATCAGTCAGTCTTTCTGAGTTTTATTTCAGCAGCATAATTGCTATACTCCATATTAAAGTGGTAAATAATACTTTTTAAAGTAAACTGCTGCATTTAACTTTGCCTGCTCAGCAAGCTGGTGCCATAAGAAAATAATGAATAAAAAAATATGTTAGATGAAAATGAAAAGAACCCATGAAAAAAACAACAAAATGTGAGCCCTTGAATTAAAATCTTTCACATAGGAAATTGAACTTAAATTCAAAACCTTGGACTTGACTGCAAATAGAAGTGGAAAATATGTTCAGTAGAATATATAAAATATATAGGCCATACTGTTTGAAGCTAAGTGCTATACTTAGATCTTCCTGCTCATTAAGTAATCAGTCAATAGTACATAAAATAGAAAATATAAACATCTAAATGTGCTGCTCTCTGGCAGCCAGTACCTGCCTCAAGTGAGAGCTGTAGTTTTAAACTCACCTGGAATTTTGAGTTTGAGTCTTGAACCTTTGAGTTAATATACGCCTGAAGGTTTGAGCACACTGTTGTTTTATGCTAAGCATCTTAAGTAAAATGGAACACAGAATTAAAGTATTTTTCTCTTACAAAGATACTTGATTTGCAATACATCCTAGTGTTTAGCACATATTGCTGTCATATAGCAGATTAGCATTTTTTCATGTGCTTTCTCACCTACATTGTCTGGGTGTCATGTTGAAATAACGATGCAGTGATTCACTTTGCCTTCTTTTTTTCTCTTTTGATCCAGTGAATCTGATTAGGTCAGCAGCAACAGTTTGAGTTTAGTTTAGTCTATTAATTTATCTGTAAGGGGCAAGTGCAGAAGACACTGACAGTTGCATAAGCAGTGTCTGATGTACTGTAGTCATGTTTAGAGCCAAAGCCAATTTCCCACAACAGTCCCTGATGGGCACCGATAGTCCAAGCAATTGTCAAAACTGTATACTGCAGAGTAAAACCTTAAAATCAGTCCAGTTTTTGTATTGTAGAATTCTTTGCACTTAGGTCAATGATCTGATGTCTTAAAAAAGGTTTAAATGCATAAAAAGGTACCATAATACCTCTCACATATACATACTCACTTTAACTTGTAATTTTTTTGTATTATCATATTTTCCTGTGTGTGTTCTCACCTATATTGTCTGTGTGTCATGTTGAAATTAGTGATGTGATTATTCACGTTGCCTCCCATTTTCTTCTCTTCGACGTGCCAGATCAGATTAGGTCAGCAGCTGGAAGGGTTTTCGTACTGTAGATTTGTTTGTACCCGTTTGGTAAACGGCATCATGGTCCATTTAGTCATGTCTGTGTTGATTAATTTAAGTGCAGTGCTCCGAGCATCAGCACACATACTCCTGCACAGCTTAATCGTTAGTCAGACATTTTAACTGGTAGTTACACCATTAGAGATGGTGCTGGCTATAATGATGTCTGCACACTGTAGTGTACGCTGAGAAAGGTCGCTTGACTGCAGTGGCTACCGCACTAAGCTTTGGGGGAAGGGTGAGTTTCCACATACTGACTAGACCTAAGCAAAATATATTTCATTAAGCAAGGTAGAAGTTAAATAACAACATGTTTACACCACCTGTATATTGCTAGAACTGACAGTCATATAACTTGAAACGTAATTGCTACAGTTTAGCATACGCATGAGAAGTTCTCTTCTTATGAGACAATATAACTCATTTATGTCTTTACTTTATCCCACCATTAACATTGCAATGTAAGGATGAAGGTTGAGGTTAATGTGAAGCAAAGTGTCTGCATCAATATCTGCCAGGAGGAAATGGCTCTGGAGCAAAGTACCTCACCTTGTGCACTGGATCATATGCCGTCTCATTATGTAATGATTCAGTCAAGAAGCTGGCAAGAGCAAGGAGAGGAGGATGAGTTTCAGGTCCAATGAAAAATTTAGAGGATCCAATCATGTGAGTCAGTTAAGAGGCTTAATTGTTACTGTAAGACAGTCAGGTGGCCTGTAGACAACACTGTTAGCACTGGGCCTCAAGCAGCAGCATTGTCTCTTATATGTTCTTTTGTTTTTCTGTTGAGAGAAAAAATATGAGACCTCAACTCCAGATGGACCAAACATTCTTAACCATCTAAATTTGCCTGATGAATACCATGTTCAAAAAGTCTGGCACAGGCCAAAGAGTTGGGATGCCAATAAAAATGCTACAAGAAAAACTTCAGCTGTAGAGAAATTGACATATTGTAATGCTGTACATGGTGTGTCAGCAGAGGGACACACAGTAACTGAAGTTATGTAAATCTTAAGTCTTATTTTTAACTCTGTCACTCACGTAATTCAGTTTTAATATTCAGATCAAATTGTTATGGCAAAGGAAAATATATATAAAAAAAAAAAAATTGAAGTTTTTTTTTTTTTTTTTAACAAACTGATCAGAGCTTTATTTTTCATTTTACATCATTTTCATTTTTTATTTTTCTGGGCTCCATAGATGTCTACAGATAACTTGTTGTATCAGACCACTGGCATAAAACCCCTAAAATATTGAACATAAGATCATATAAAATTGATAAAAGCAGCAGATTTGTTAAGCAGGAAATAGATGTGGGAACATTTATAAATCTGGCACATTTTAGTGTTTATTACAGTTAAAGTCGATATTCTCTGAGGTTTTAATGATAACAAATAATGATATATAATTAATTGCTGAGTGTAGTGTACAGTTATGAGATGCTCTATTAATATAATATAAAACATTATTATTTAAACAGTTAAATTTTTTTTCTCTTACCTAGGAAAAGAGTAAAGACAAGAAAACAGTAGTGAATCCTAGAAATCAGTGTGTACTAACAAAATAAGAACAAGTCATGGACACTAAGGTATGTGGTTATGATAAAAATAAGAGAAGATTTGTTTGTAAATGGCTTCTTACATGAGGCCTATTGTCTATTTTGTTCAAGGAAATGCAGTTCTTGGTGAAGTGCCTTCAAAAGGTGTCCTGGAAATAAGTTATGCATTCCTCACACACCCGGCACAGAAACTGAGGTCCTGAAACTATTTGCATGTGATATCCTTGTAAATGGAGGGCAATTGCACCAGGGAGATTGTGTGGGACCTGAGGGAGTCTGCCCTGGGATCTGTGAAGTTGCTGTAATGTTATGATCTAAACTATTGCCTGCAGCAATTCTGTATCTCACCACTGCCCCTTCCCTTCGTCCTCTCCTGTCAATCAAAGGACCAGAGGCCCTGTGGCGAGTCGTGTTTGTGCGTTTCCTGCAGGTATGTGTTTTTAAATGCACACCAGTGAGTGTCAAGAGGGGTCCACATGTCATTCCTGCTGCTGTAAGGGATGTTACATGTTCATTCAGTCAGCATAAAAACCTCACTAACACCAGCAAGTGGGCGTGCCCCCTGGAGCCCGGGGGACGAAGAAACCGTAATCCATTCAATAAAAATGAAACCGATAAGAAACCCGAGCTACTGCCGCTAAAATGCAAGCGAAGCAGGAGCCGTCTGATCCTGCCAGCTCTCCTGAGGTCATGAAGACCTTGGTGGTTGAAGCTTTAATCTGGAATAAAGGAAGATGGGAAGGAATTCAGGTGCCTCAGGGGGTTTGAGGTGGCAGGAAGAGGAGGTCTGGAAGAGAGAGGACTATTTTGTTTAACCACTGCAAGATTAGGTGTTGAAATTGCCGCCCTCATGCAACGTCAATGTCACTGAGACGTTGGTTGAGATCAAACGTGATTGTCTCTTTATCCTTTAATGATTCTTTTATGAGGTCTCCTTACAGTACTCTTAGAAATAAAGGTGCTAGCTGGAACCTTAATGGATTCTTCAGCTTGTCCCCATGGAATAACCCTTTTTGGTTCCTGGTAGAACCTTTTTGTAAAGGCTTCTTGTGGAACCCTATTAGATAGTTCTACCTAGAACCCAATATCTATATAGCTAGATTATAGCCCCTATAAAAGGTTCTACAGAGAACCTGTCTATGTTGTAATGGTTCCACCCAGAACATGACTGGAGGTTGCATTCAGAACCTTTTCACCCTCTAAGGGTGCTAACAGGAAGCCATCCAGGGGGTTCTACCAAGAACCCTTTTATATTTCAAGGGTTTTATCTAGAACCCACTCAGGGGATTCTATTGAGAATCTTTTGACATTCCAAGGGTTCTGTGTAGAACACAATTAGGGAGTTCAACTGAGAACCCTTTTTGTATTACAGAAGTTTTATCTAGAACCCACTCAGGAGGTTTGACCAAGAACCTGTTTATTTTTAACCCACTCAGACCTTTTATACTATGGTGCAACCCTTGATGAAAAAGTTCTTCAAGGATTGTTGAGATTCTTGAACCTTTCTTCCAAAAAGGGTTCTTCACAAGCAAATGGGTCTGAGTAGAACCTCAGCCCTTCTGGAAGAACCCATTTGGAACTCGTATTACTAAGAGAGTACAGAAGAAGAGAACAAAGAAAGATTTCATTTCAGGAGTATTTACATACATTAAAATCATGCACTGCATGTGTTTTTCATCTAAAGTATATGTAAAATGTGTATTCAGTGTTTAAAGCCAGGTAGATCCAGGTAAAAGTACCTGTACTGATAAAAATGTATCCAAAGACATTAGTGTAGACTAATAATGAAGGCAATTTCTTGGCCTTCATTAAAGGAAAAGTCAGACTTGGAAAAAGGCTCTAAAACCCAAATTATTTTAGCTTCAGACAAGATCTGCTCTCAGTAATGGCTCCATTATGACGTTGAGCTCCCTGTTGGCTTTCCATTATCCAAATGATAAGAAGCAATAGTGGTTTTTTCTGCCTGTCATCCCTGCGGTAAATAACAGTGAAAATTTCAGGAAAAACACTTCCTTCCGTTGAAACCGTGGGGACCATATATAACATGATATGAATTATTTTTCTATCTGAATCGTGGAAATGAAGTTCACGAGGTCAGAACAGAAAAACATGCAACATGTACTACATGTGCAAAAACCACATGTGGCCAGCTGTTCCATCCAAGATAAACCAGGTCTGATGACAGACCCCAGGAAGAGGATGATAGTTTGCATCTTATTAGCTACAGACTTGCAGGGAGATTAGAGTGATATAGCACATGTAAAACATGTCACATTACCGGAATTATAAACTTCATTGCAATACTAGTATTTAAAAAGATACTTAATACCTCTCTCCGTATCACAGCAAAAATAAAAAAATAAAAAAAATAAATAATAAATAAATAAATAAATAAAATTCCTAGGCACACACCCTTCTTTTTTTAAAATTAACAGCTTGCACAGAGTGTTGGTACAGAAAAAGACACTTAATAATGTCTGCTTTGACTGTGCTGGAAGCCTGATTTCAGGCAAGACAATTAAGCCTGAACTGAGGTCTTGAATGAGCACTTTGATTTTTCTTTTTTGAATAGATTTGGTACCTTCAATACTGTAATGAATGAATGTTGCTTCAAACGACACTTTTGGCAACCTTGGTACATAAAGTATGTTTACTCATTTATATCTCGTCTGTAGTTTGTTCTTTGGATTGAATCAACTTTCAGACCTTCAAACATGAAATTCAGGGATCTGATAAATAATAGCAGTACACCCTGAGGTCCAGAATTAATAAAGCCAACTAAATGAGCTCCTCTTTTGGAAAATGAGGTTTGATTTAGTCTGGCAATGTGCTGCCACATAGTTGTAGCCTCTGTTTGTGGTTAGAAGAAATTTTTCATTTGTGGTACCCGCTAACCAGGTAGTTAGCTAGATGAAAGGAGCATAATCATTGTGTCAAAGAACTGAGGCACAATTATTGATGATCATAGGTTGCTTGCTGCCACCAGTGCACAGAGTCCATGCAAAACAAGAACGCAGTGTGTTGTACTGGTGAGAATTCATTCAAGTCAGTTCAGTCAAGCAAACCTATTTCAGCAACCTGCCAGTGGTGGCTGGCCTTTGTTTAATTCATCAACGTAGATTTATACTCACGTTTTGGTGGGTGGCAGATGCTAACTCTGGGCCCTTTTATACTCTGAACTAGGGCTGGGCAATTTAGCTGAAAATTATATCACAATAAAACATTTCATTTCAGTTCATATTGATAATTATTGTTACCTCTTTTTAATAAGAACCAGGAGAAAGGCATTTCATTTAACCACTTATTGTAATTTAACTGCTTTACCTTCAATTTAACCACTTTATTTATCAAGGCACGGTGTTAATAGACAACTAAAAACCTGCCATGTTGGCAAACTAAACAAGTGTTTTTTTAATAACCATTCCCTCACTGTCTGCACTCATTCTCTCACTCCATGCTGTTTCTGTTGTTTTGTTATGTCAGTATTGCAGCTGAAGAACACACCTGTTAAACAACTGTCTTTGTGTTTCAGCACACTCCATTATAAAGGGATATGACCTGTTGTTTACAAGCCAGTGTATATTTGTTACGTGCTTTAATGGCAGTTAGCATTTAAGTGAAACTATTGAAGATTCCATTGAACAATTTTTTTATTGCTATTGATGGTGTCTCTATTGCCAATACATTACTCACTCACCGCTGTTTTATTGCTCAGGCCTACTCTGAACCAAAATCATGTAAAATAGCAAACCGAAAACATTTGCAATTACCAGTTGAGATGCTGATTTTGGAGAGGGGGAGTCTATATATTTTTGAAATTTCTGTAATATGTGTCACTAATAGCTGCAGAGGTGATGTCTTTTTGTTTTCTTCTACAATATAGTAGAAACTGAGTGCTCAGAGAAGTGTAGTCTTACATTTTTGATCTCAGAGGGTGATCAAGTAATGCAACTGCAGTTTTTCTACCTGCTGATGACTTCTTGTTACCCCAATCTAAGTAACCTAACACATATATGCATACACACACAGACACCAGTATGGTTAACGCAAACTATTTGAAGATTATGAATAAATGGGATGTTTCTATTGCAAGTATTTAATTTGATCAGGTCCAGGGAGTGGATCTGTTCCTCATGTTCCATCACGGAGCTGCTTGTGCTTAATTGCACGAAGTACAGTATGAGACAGACCAGGGGGAAGAACTGAAGGATGTTGAAAAACCCATGGTGAAAAAATAGGGTAGGAGTGGGAGTTTAAGACAAGCGGAAAAGAAATGAGAAGTAGATTTATCCAAGAGGAGGAACTGAGAGAAAAACACCAGAGAGAATAAAGTGATAAGCAGGTGTGATATTTCTTTTTCCACACTTTATTTCTTCAGTGACATTTTATTCCCTGAAAACTTTTCATTGCAACCCCTTTACTTGTTATATGGCAGGATGAACACTGAATTAGTCATATTCCTCGGAAGTAGGCCAAGACCTGCAGAGCACCTGTCCTTTTGATTGACTTAGAAATGTACAGTGATCCATAAATAAACGTGTTCACCTACATACACGCACGCACGCACACACAGAGGAAATAATGGATTTGCTGCCGGAACATAAATGAACACTTGCCCTTTGATACTGTTGTAGCTGTCAGAAGCTAGGCGGCATCATTGATGCAACGGAGAGAAATCCCAGCAGTTTGATGTTTATTTGTTGTGGAGTTGGTGACAGCAAGAGCCCAAGAAATTAATTTATTTCATCAGAGAATGGGTCTAATCCAATGCAACCAGTTAGTGTTTTTTTCATCATGCCCCCGTGAACAGGACATCACTGCTAGGAACACAATTCACTTAATTGAAACACTTGTAAACGGAACAGTAAAGAAAATAGAAGAACTCTCCTCCTAAATGTCATTTCATCCACTGAAGTCCAGTACCATGGGTTTGTCAAACTAAGAAAATCGATTTGGACTCTCTTTCTCTCACACACCCACACACGCACGCACGCACACACACACACACACACACACACACACACACACACACACACACACACACACACACACACACACATATTTCCACACAAAAGTGCAGCCCACTTGCTCTCAAGCCAGAGCTTGTGCCTGACACTATGGGGCATGCTGGAAAAAGGGTAATCTGAGCCATTAAATCATCATTGACAGAGCAAGTGGGAGGCAGATACCCTCGAAAGGTTACAGGACACTGAAGGCACATTTTAGTCATATCACACACCTTGGAGCTCTGCAGGCCATTTGTACAATCAATAACTGCATTTAAAACCACAAGAGCAAAGCTTTTTGTTTGAGATAACAGCTATGAACTGCTTTTATGACAATATTTATAGCAATGATATATATTTCACACGAGGCAGTGTCTTATAAAAAGTGTCATAACTACTGAAGGCAGTAGGAAAATCGTTTTAAAGTAAACTAGTAAAATTCTTAACTTTTTTAAGGTGCAGAGGTTTAGGTATAAAATTTAATAAACAGCTACTCTGCATTTTCATATGAGCTGAACATACCTGGTTCGAAAACTTAGACTTTTGTTGTTTTGACAGTTGTAAATAGTTTATGGTAAAATCTACAACATATAAAAGGCAGACGTCTGACAACAAATGTGGCTTTATTAAGCAGCCTATGTGTAGAATTTTTATGTGATTATAATATCAAATTATTCTGATGGCATACACTTTTGTTTGTAGAAAAATGTCACAGTTCTGTTTAAAATTTTGTTACCACCACTAGGAGTCACCATTATCTATTTTATTCAATATTAAACTATTCCAATCAATTATGATATTTTATTCAGTAATTGCTTGGGTCATGTTTGTGGTGACAGTGCTTGTCCAACGGTTCAGTAATACCACTATAATTGACTGCTCACTAAGCCCCACTCACCTTATTACTATTGATCCATTCATCAAGCTTTTTATTCTAACATGGCACAGATGCAGTTTACAGGAAATAAAGTAATTCAGTTTCACACAAAAGTACAAAAGGGTTCCTTTGACTCAAAATTCGCCTCTCTGCTCCCTCAACTGATAATGGATAGATCAATGGACGTTTGAAAACTCTGTCTCTAACTGACCTGCAAGCTGATATTAACCTTGAATGTTGACCGTAGAAAAACGTTGTTAGACAAATCACACAGTGGATAGATTTCATTTAGATATTCATATGATCATAGGATCTTTACTTTTTCTTTGAGGATAAGAAATGGGCCTACTGGTTGAGCAAAGGTGACACTAGCACATATTTGGCTATAGTAGCTGGAGAGTGAACTTCCCAAACCAAAATAAAGAGCAGAGCTGCTGCCGTTACTGTGAAGTCTAGCAGGTTGGCTATTTAATGATCTTTGGAAATAATGTCTGGTTACTACTGTAGGTGCTAAAGCTAGCTGTTAGCTGTTTATACTATTGTTTGCAATTTACATAGGAGGAAATAAAAATATACAGTGGCAAGAAAAAGTATGTGAACCTTTTGGAATTTCTTGCTTTTCTGCATTCATTTGTCATAAAATGTGATCTGATCGTCATCTAAGTCAATGGTATTGACAAATATAATATGTCTTTATTGAACACACTCATTCAACATTCAGAATGGGAGTGGAAAAAGTAAGTCAACCCTTGGAATTAATAACTGGTTGACCCCCCCTTGGCAGTGATAACCTCAACCAGGCTCTTCCTGTAGCTGTGGATCAGACCTGCACATTGTTCTGGAGGAATTCTTCCCGGCAGAACTGCTTCAGCTCTGTCATATTCTTTGGACGTCTCATGTGTGTGGCTCTCCTCAAGTCATTCCATAGCATCTGTATTGGGTTGAGGACTGGACTCTGACTTGGCCACTCCAAAAGGAGGATTTTGTTTTTCTGAAGACATTCTGTTGTGGACTTGCTCAGGTATTTTGGGTCATTGCCCTGTTGCATCACTCAACTTCTAGAGAGTTTCAGCAGACATACAGACATTCTCACATTATGCTGAAGAATTTTTTTGATACACTTGGGAATTCATCTTCTCCTCAGTGATTGCAAGCTGGCCAGGCCCTGATGCAGCAAAGCCGGCCCAAATCATGATGTTTCCTCCAACATACTTTACGGTTGGGATGATGTTTTCATGATGATATGCAGTGCCCTTTATATGCCAGATGTAGGACTGAGTGTTCTTTCCAAATAGTTTCATCAGTCCACAAAACATTTTGCCCATACCGCTGTGGAGTGTCAATGTGCTCTTTCACAAACTTCAGGCATGCAGCAATGTTCTTTTTAATAAGCAGCGGCTTCCTTCGTGGTGTCCTGCCACACCCTGCTTGTTCTTGTTTTACTTACTGTAGGCTCATGAACACAGATGTTATCCAGTTCCAATGATGCCTTAAAATCTTTGGCGGTCACTCCGGGTTGTTTCTTTACTTCATTGATGAGTCTTCGTTGTGCTCTTTGGGTCATTTTGACTGGGCGCCCATTTTCTTGGTAGAGCAGCCACGGTCCCAAAGTGTCTCCATTTGTAGATCATTTGCCAAAGTGTAGACTGGTGAATTTCTTTGAAAGTCTTTGAAATCACTTTGTAACCCTTTCCAGCTATATTTTATAAATCAACAGTTCTTGATCGTAGATCTTCTGAAAACTCTTTTTGACGAAGCATGGCTCACATAAGCATATTCACATTAGTCTGTAAATGACCTTTTTTATGCCAGGATCCAGAACACGCGGAGGGAAGCTGCTGCAGCTTTCTCTTGGGCTGTGCATGACCACATCATCATAGTACAGTTCCGGCTGTTAGATGCAATCAAAGTCTGCACTTTTGCAGACCTCTCTTGTGATCCGTCAGCAAAGTTTGTCTGGTAAGTCTGTTTCTCAATGTGGTGCTTCTGAATATTGTAATCTTTAAACACTGCAATGCACATGCGAATTAAACATATCGGTTTGGCGCTTGGATTTGGCAGCATTGTAAAATATATAAGTATTTTTGTTAGTCTAGGCAGGGTTAAACTGACTGACTGTTTTCATTGTCAATTTTGTGTTTCAGGGTTGAGAAAGAATTGTTTTTAGAGGTTGTATTATAGAACTACAACTTCTAACGTTACCGCTAGTACACACACATTTTCACAACAAGGTTGAGTGCTGCAAGGCTACACAGAGTGTTGCATTCATGATCTGAACTACTGTAGGAATTTCTGTAGAACTGTCTGTAGGGTTGCAGAACACTAGTTTCTAGTTTTCTCTTCTTTTCTGGTTGGGCCACGGGCTGGGCCACCTTAGGGATTGGTTCTGGGCCACATGTAGCCTACAGGCTGCCATTTGAATGGGCCTGGTGTAGGTTACCATGCGTGGTTTGTGACATCATAGATGTTGATGTGATGGTTGGAGTTCTATGCTAGGCCATAACCCTCTCCTGTGATGTCAGAATGATGTCACTGGTTCAGAAGTTTATAAATAGGCCTTGAGAAGATGATATCGACTGAGCTGGAGTCGACCTGACTCCCTTAGATGGGATGCATGGTATGGACCTGGTGATTGCCAGAGTTTCCCGCTCTGACCCAAAGTCAGCGTGCATTAACCGGCCTTGGGAAAGCTGGGCTCAACTTGCCCCTCCTCTGTTGCAGTGGGCTGTAGGACCCCCGTGAACACTCATTTCATCTTCCTAAGTACGTGTGCATGAGCGTGTGTGTGAGACGTGTCCCCAACAGACCTGACTGAAATGAAAGTTGAGGCCTTTTTTCCTAATTTGTGCGTTACAGACTCACAAGTATGTGAGTAAGCAAGTGTGTGCGTGAGACAACCGTCCGTCTTTGACAAGTTGTAGTGGGCTCAGTTTTAAAGCTAGTGAAGATGCTGGTATCATATGAAACTGCAAGCCCTGTTCCGAAAAAGTTGGGACACTATTTAATACATAAATAAAACCTGAGTGCAATGATTTGCAAACTGTTTTTGACTTGTATTAACAAGTCTGTGGTTTGTGACTTTTTTTCTTTTGAGCTCTTGAGATATCGAGTATAGGTCTTACTACAGTTTCCCGCACACAGTTTTGGCATTTGTATAAATCCAATGCTTGACAAGGCTGCTATGCTTGGTTACAGTTGCTAAGCCATGACTGGGCAATCAGGGTTGGACTTTAGCAAACGGTCAATTTCAATTTAAGTCTTGCCAAGTGAATGAACTTTCCCTTGTGATTTTTGTTCTTCACTGTCATCCCTGACACCTCTTCCTGCAGGGCTGCTGGCAGATTATCAATCTCAAAATATGAGTAAGAAAATTATATCAAAAGGGCAAGAAAGAACAAAAAAGGAAAAAAAAGGTTGAAGAGGCACAAAAAGGAGACATGAATACTGAAGTTTGTGTGTAACATTTTGTGTTGTACCTTTTTTGTGTTTGTTTGTTTGTGTGTCTTTTAATATATGCAATTAAGCATGCATTGCCACATGTATGTATGCTCATGAGAGGCCCACCTGTGACATGTAATGAAACAGCCTGTGGGCAGGGAGTGGATGGTGTGACAGGAAAGGGAAAAGAAGAGGAGGGAAGGAGGATGGGAGAGGGTTATAAGGATAGTCGGATCAGTGACAGGCAGGAGCTCCCTCCCCAGAGAGAGGCCATTACAGGGGGATGGAGGGGGGACACGTTGGCGGGGCCTGCCACCGACTTATTGGCAATCTGTTAGCAAGGCCGCTGGCAGGAGGGGGAATAACAGGTCCAGGGACAGAAGAGTGCCTGCGAGAAAAGAAAAATCTACTCTCCTCAGGATTCCTGGCAATGAGAGAGAAGGGGGGGGGGTCAACAGTCAACAGGACCAGAGGAGGACAGGAGAGAAGGGAGTGGGGCAGAATATGTAGTGGCATTTTGTTACTGTGAAGGCCGGTTGGGAATGTCCCAACACTGGGATTGGCATTTAAATTTAGTGCAATACGAGAGAGGGGAGAGAGGTGATTTCACATCTGAAAAGGGCTTGTGAGCACAGAGCATGAAGATGAATTACATAGAGGCGCATTAGGATGGAAGGGAAATAAATCAAAAGGTGTGATTGTGTGTCCAGTGAAAAGTAAATTACCCTCTTAGACAGAACAACAAGATAGATCCCATTTTCACTGGGTGTTATGTACAGTTACTGACCTGCAGCTGCTCTTCCTGTCAGATGTTCAGTATGTATATGTGTAGCCTCACTTGTTAAGTGAAGTTAGCAAAATTCAGTTTTTTACCTAGGTACTGGTGTTCAGGGTTGAAACAAGCAAAATGAGGATGAAATGCAGCCCTGGAGACAGATCTGCTGAGATGAGCAGGCAACTGGTGCATCCAGTGCGTTCTTTCAGCCCAGCTGATTGGTCACTGCTGAAAGCCCATCGAAAAAGCTTAAATCCTCAAACTGTGTTCTATTCCTGCATATACTATTCTTTTTGAATAGGAAAAGGGAAAAAGAGAGGCTGAGAGACTGTGGCGCAAACCTGACAATTGTACTACTATAATGCATAGAGTTGGTGGTTTGTGGGTAAGGTTGGGTTTGGATTGTTGATTAACACATTTTTGCAGGTCAGGCTGCATGGATTGGCTGTCATAACAGGTTGGTTGAGGGCTGTTTATGCTGTTTACTGTTGTTTATTATTAGAGGGTAGGTAAATTCAATTTATGTGAATTATTAATGGTAAATTACTCTCTGCTCCCAGTGAGTGGTAGACTGTTAATCACAACTGCCTTCTAAAAAGCAGATGTTTTATGGTAGGGCCATATATTACCTGTTATTATATCAGCAAAAACTATTGTTACAGATTCTTTTCTGATTTTTTTTTCACCAACCGGCACAATTTACACACACATCATTTACTCAGTAACCTCGTTAACTAACCTGTGGGTTAGTGCGTGTTTGAAACCTACAGGTATTGACTGGCCGGGTACTACAGCACTTCTTCTGACATATGTTGTTCAGACCATTGAACAAGATAAAACCTTCAAAAAGAGCTGTATTTATGTGTGAATTGTTTCAAAAGTAGCATCATCTTCTACTGAAAACATGTTCTCAGTTGCATTTAGATATAATTTACTGGTGGGGGCAACTTAATGTTTTTCAAAGGTTGGTCCTCTCTGTTCCCCCTGACAAGGGTGTTACACTCAGTTCAGGAACTTTAAAATAATGAGGGTCAATTTGTGAAAAATACTGAAACTAAAGGCTGTTCTCTTACTTTGCTTTTTTTTCAAGCCTTCTCTCTTTTTTGTTACTGTTTTCTAGTTTTTCCTCTAAGGCCTATAAGAGCAGTGCAGTCTGACACAGGCCTCAGGGTGTTTGTGTAAGACAAGCAGTAACAAAAAAAAAAAAAAAAAAAAAAAAACTGCATAAATTTGATCAGCGCTGTGGTTTTAGCACTATAACGTGTGATTTGGATCCTTTGCTCAGCTCTACCTGACACGTAATAATTTAAGTCTGATTAGGTGTCAGTGAGTACAGTATGTCACTAGAAGGGGAGTGAGAAGAACCAGTAGATGACAGATGTAGGATGAATACTGAAATCTCAGCCAGATTTATTTGCATTTGACATATCTAATCCCAGAAATAAAAACGTCACTGCCTTGTCACCATATAGTCTACATATATGTACGGTGCTAGCAAAGAAGCAATAAGAAGACTGGGTTGATAATATGATGAAATATAGACAAAGAAGGGAAATTGGAGAAATAGGCAGGAGTTAGAAGAAGCAGGATAACATCTCTCATAACCATTCAAAACAGGCACATTATTTCTTCCTATTTTCACACTGTTTGATATATCGTCAGATACCGTGCTGCTTTGTGCAGCCTTTCATGTCATCGTTTCCAGCGACTGTAGCAATTTCAATTTCCTAGATGAAATTAATGATGTCTAAGGGGAAGATGAGAAGCATCCATCAACAGGTGAGATGACGGGAAACCTTAGACGTGAATTACCAGCGCTTACCGTGGGTAACGTCATTTTAAGCACAATATCTTTGCTGAACCTCCTCCTCAGAGCCACCTACCAGAGGCCAGGTCTGAGAAACCAAGGTTTCCCAGAGAATTATTGATTCTATCACGTAACCCAATTTTTCAGAAACCTTACTCCATGGGGAGGGAAGAAAAAGGGAGGGAAAAAAATGCTACCCCATACCTACAACGAGGAGTAATTTTTCTCCCTAACGGATGAGGAGGGAGCATATTTCCATTCCAAATGGGCTTGGAGTTATTAGTCTGGTCGGTGGGTATTTTGTCACTGTCACAAGCACGGTGAGAATTAATTGTTGAAATGGTGCCCCATGAGCCACCTTGTGGGGTGCAAATGACATTTTCTTAACCTACGGACCTTAATCAAAAGCAACGAGGTGGAGCACACCTACCACCAAGTGTGTTTAAGCAGTGCCAACAGGTGCAGGCTGACACCAATTTGGAAAGTCAGCAGGATTGGCTGCTGAAATAGGATTAGAGCAAATCTAAGCAGGTCATGATTTACCATTTGTGTCCTCTGGCAAACCACCAAAGTCTAAAATTGTCCAACAGCCATTAAAAATGGAGTTACAATCAGAGCCGCTGTCATATGCTCGTATGTTTTGTGCTGCATAAATGTTCAATGTTTTGTTTGTGTTATAATACATCAGTAAAACATGACACACAGGAACAACAGGTGTTGACTTAAGAGGGTGGGTGGAACATTTTGTATTGCCCTTCCATTCACAATAAGTCACTTGAAATTTAATCATGTGCTTAATTAACAATTGTAAACACTTAATTGCCAATATTAGTTCAGAGCTTGTGCCTGAATGACTTTCACACTTGATAAATAGTTGTGTGAAATACGATAAGTTGGGTGAAGTGGAATATGAAAAACTAATTTGATGCTCGTGAATACAATCCAATTAACCTCCTTTAGGCTTTTTATATTTACAGCAGGCGGGAAATAACATGACTCAAGACCTCAGGAATTAACTGCAGTGACTAAAAGCAGATGGGGAAATCAGCAACCCCTGCAGAAAGCTGCTTTGTAATTTATTTCTCCAGAAGAAAATTTTGAAGAAATGAGTGCACTGATTAAATACAGTCATTTGTAAGGATTAAAAAAGGAGGAATGTGTTTAAATTATTACATCTTTCTATATATTTTATTATAACAGCAGTAGAGGAAGTAAATCATCAAAGTGCTGTCTTCTGTTGTTAAACCTTGCATCTGTTATAACCAAAGATAGTAAAAGGAGTGGACAGCCCGTCCAGGTCTGCAAAGTCAAGCTAATGTGGAAGTGCCTTAAACCTGCGTGCTGTCCAGTGGCCACCAGGGGGCGACTCCACTGATTGCAAAAAGAAATCTGATTGTACTGAGTCCACAAAAATGGCCGTACTTCTCGTTTGATATGTGACTTCATTAAACGCTTTTTTAATAATTTTAATGTCTCAAATGCTAGTTTAAAGTGTGCTACTATACAGCATGATGTTCATTGGTAAATTATGGTCCAATTTAGAGTGAAATAGACAATAAAGCAGGACATGCTTTAGAGGGAGGCCACCGTGATTGACAGGTCAGTCTCATTGTCTGTACAGTGCAACACACAGGGCTCAGGAAATACTGATCAAAAAATTTCAAACTGGGCAATACTGATAAAATATGGATCAATATTCTGTTACTACATTGCCTATAAATGTTTTAAGAAACATGTTTTAGTGACTACGTAGCTGGGTCGTGTATAGAAGCGAACCCATGATGTACAAAATCATGGGTTCTATCGAGATTTGTATGTGTTGTATATGTTGTTTAAACTATTTTTGTTTCTATGTTTGTTGAAACAATGCTGTAGTTAAGATATGGATACAGCCAGGGACGAAATAAACACCTGGTTACAGTTAAGGAAAGACCATGATTTTATAAGAAATATACCATACAACTCTATAAGTAGTCAGCACTTATAAATAGTATCAAGCAAAATAAGATAACACGTAGGAACTGACTTAAGGCTACAGAAAAGAACTGAAAAACTACAGTCCTCTTTAAAACGGACATTCCCTTAGTCCCTTAATTATGAATTAAAATGGCATTGGCTGCAAAAATGAAAAGAGACAAAAATACATAGAAGAAGAATTCTAACTTATATTGGAAAGTGGGAAGGAGTAAATATTATCCAAATCACTACCTAAAAATTACATCTGCCAACAAATTCATAAGCATGTTTCAAAATACATATCACAATAATAAATAACTTACTGGCAATTTTATACAAAGGAACTCAACAAAAATTAGGAAAAGGGGCAGCATACTCAGATATACTCTATGTCAAAAATACTCTAATATCAGCAGATAGGGACCCTTGTAAAAGATGAAACATCTAGACCCTATTCTAGGCAATCCTAAATAGCCTGTGTCAAGCAGTGTGACATAGTATGGTTTGACTTGTGGCTATAACTTGTGGTTCCAAGTTCATTAATCTAGAAAGCTTCTTTACATAGCAATCTATTAATTTTATCTCCACCTCTTGGGGATAGTGTAATTTTTTTCACCTCAGTCTGTGTGCTTGAGTCCTGGTTTGGATCAATCTTCTGATTTTTTTTTTTTTTTTTTTTTTCTGTGACAAGAGTATCTCGCTCTTGAGAACACCTGACAGGCCTTCAGTCCTTGATAGTCAGTTGAAGCACATCTAACCTCCTTTGTCACAAATCAATGTTCTGCTACTACATTACCTTTTCTTCACTTAATATGTTATCAGAAACACATTTTAGTGTACTGTTTAGCTGTTATAGAAGAAAAACCGTGACTGGGCTGGTCACCATTATTTCCTGCAGAACGGATGAGCCCGAACCAAACACCGCTCAAGTCGCAGCACGTCATCCACCAGCTCTCATTGGTACCACACATGCTCTGGTTCAAAAAAATCAAGATGGCAACCCCTGAAAACCAAAATGTTCACAAACTAATGGGTGACTTTACGGTGGTTCTGTCCACTAATATACGGTCAGTGGTTATAACTTTACTGAACTCGTATTTTGGTACGAACTCCTTTAGTGAACGCTCCCACTCAGTGATACAAATTGACCCCTTGTAATACTCTATAAACCTCTTTCTTTTTCTCCTTCTCTCTTTTTTTCTCCTTTCTTTCCTTCCTGCCTCCCTTCTCCCTCCTCCACTGGCCTTGTCTGGATGGGTAAATAATTGATGTCCCTCTTCTCGCATTGTGAGAAATTTATGAATAGAAGGAGCAGAGGGATGGTTGTATCCCCCCCCCCAACTTCTCAGTAGCCCGTCTTGGACTTATCTGTGTATCCGCACCAAGGTCAAAATAAGTGTATATTTTATAAAGATGGATCACTGTAGCAAAACTCTCGTATTCAGACCTGGCCAGCAGTCTCCATGCCAAGATGCTTACTGGCCTTACCCGGCCCCGGGACACCCATTTCTCACTGTGCATGCTTGTGTGTTTGTGAGTGTGCAGACATGCCTCGTACTACAAAATATGGAATATCAACACCTGATTTATGCTCTACGCCTACTAAATCAACATCTCTTCCCTGAGTACTAAGAGGGCATATGGGTATATCTACAAATATAAATAAAATATCCCTTTGACCGACAACGTTGTGCTCTCTAACCCACTACAATGTCACCATGAGAGTCAGTAGTGCCTTTAAGAGAGTGTGCGCTTTTGTTTCTGCAGTGGACAGCTGTTACGGGCTCAATCTATCCAATTATTGTCAAGTACGGTGAAATAAGACAGAAAAATAAGTTCTCACAGTGTCTTCTCAAATATATTTTTAAAGAAGGCCTCCATGAACTGTACTATGGCACAGTCTTCAATCACACTTAGCTGCAGACAGGGAATTATAGATATCCCCCAGTGCTATCTGCTAACATCTGTCAGCTCATGGGTGTATTTTAGGCTAGCTGTACAAAGTCAAGTCAACTGCAGCACAGAGAAATATAAAGTCTACAGCACAAATATACCCAGTGAGACTCGAAATAGAGAGACCCCGGCTCACTAATGCGTCACAGACCATTTCTGTTGTTCAGGAATTAATTGTGTGTGAGTGTGAAATTTACTTTAAAGTTCCTGAATTTGAAGAACTGTGTATAGGTGGAATTTTGACCAGAGTCAGAGGTGAATTTAAAGTGGCTATATGATGCTTCTTTAATTTTCCCTTTCCTTTAACATGTATTTTTTTGTGCTTGTAAAAGTTTTGCGAAGTCACAAAGACCAAAGTTCATGCCAAAGAGAGTTACTCACCTCTACAAACACACACTGCCTCAAACATCTTGTCTGTAATCCAGCCTTTGTTCCTTTATTTGACATTATGTGATAACACATTTTCATAATGTGCAGCTAGTTTGGAAGAGAATTTGGAATGGGCTCTGGGCCTTAAGCCCAGTCCAGACCAAAGATTTGCGACGAGACTACTTGAGACACCTTCAGCTATACTTGCAATGTGCCTTTTTGCAACATTTCTGAAAACCTGCCAGTTTACACCAGTGTGAATAGACGAGACTGGGGGATAATTTCCATCGTAACTCTGTTTAGGTTACTTCAGCTCCAACTGCCTGCTGTCCAGATTTTATTTGTACTACAGAGAGGCATAACGTTAAGTTCATTTTTTTGAAAAAAAAATATAACAGGTAAGTAATGAAATAAGCACAAAACACAAAATGAAATAAAAGCACCCTTGTCATCAAGATAATACTTGTGGAAACTCAAAAAACCAACTGTTAGTGTGTCTCATGGAAAAATTCAAGATGAGATTTAATAAACGGCGCCACAGCTTGGTGTGATCTCTGTATGATCCTACGCTAACGTCATTTTTTCATGTGGCTTTAATGACACAAAAGGAGAAGCAGCTGATCAAGGTCTAATTCTATTGTAATTTTAGCTGCCATTATCACAGGGTACAGAGGCCATTTCCACACTCAGCTCCTTAACCTCCAAGCAGGGGACGTGATCAACCACCATATAATAGGGACGGTATAAAGGCCATGAGGTTGTTGTTGAGACCGCCATGTCACTGCCTGACGTGTATGTTATAACTCACACTAGATGCCAATCCTGTTGTGTTAAAAGCTCTTTTTCTTTTGAAAGCAGCATTATGATGGTGTTTGGTTCACTTTATAAAAACAAAGCCAGTATAATGACAGGTGTTCTTTATGGTGTTATAGACCCAGACAATGTCACCAATAGTACTAATTAAGGACCTGTTCCATTTTCTGTAACAGAGCCTTTGCAACAAACCCAACATGCACAATAGCAACACCCTGTTTGATCTGAATGGAACAGAATTAGTATCGTTGATAATACCTGTGTTTACTCGATTATTTCAAGCCCAAATGCTGGTAAAATATGAAAATGTCTCTTAGATTTTAGACACAAAATAATGATTTAATCTTGAGTGGCAGGTGAATTTGAACATTTATCTGGTAGATGTTCACATTTTAAAAAGTGTCCCACTGTGCTGATAATATTGAGTTTGTCAGTGCAATTTTTCCTGTCTGGTAGACATAGGGTACTAACATCATCCTCTGACATGCTGAAATGTAATATTTTTAGCTATCTATAAGCGTTTTGTTAGTGTTTCAGCCCTTGGTTTCATATTATGGTGCTGATTTCCCCTCTGGTGGGCGCAGTTTTCGGAATATGATGTGTTACACTCTGTCTCAACATAGAGTAAACCGCTGTGTAAACTAAGGAACACTGTAATGAATGTCAGAATTAATTAAATGCATGAGTAAAGGGACGGAAAGGAATGAATCACCAGTTCTCACTTTCTTTTTTCTCCTGCTAAAGCTTGAAATTAACAAACTCATCAGCAGCCTCATTTACTTGACTTTTAAAAAATGTTCCACTTTTTTTTTTCTACATCACACCACGAAACAGTATTAGATTACTTTGTTGTCAACAGAATTTAATTAAAGAGCCACATCTTCCCCACAAGCCCTCCACGTGTTCTTCAGCCACTTTCTCTCTCTCTGTTGTCATCCACAACTAATTCACCTGGCAGCCAAGTGTCAGGGGCCTTAAGTTGTATATTGGTTAATGAAGCATGTAACCTGTATCTCTCCTGCCTCCACTTCCTGCCCTGGGTGACATGTGCTGCTCTTCTGTGCTCTTCACTCCACACAGCATCAAGGGCACGAGCACTGGGAGGCAGCTTAGTGCTCTCTGCCTGTCTCAACCATTCTTTTCAAGCCCTGCCAAAATACTCCCTGGGTACTGTATGCAACGCTGCTCACTGGCCAAACACAGCTTATGGAGGGCACATTCACACTAACATACTGTCTGTCAGCACAACTCAACTTTGTCACGCACACAGGTACAGTATTTCTGAGCTAGTGATGGGTCAATTCACAGCTCAAACATTCTTTTGATAAATATTTTAGAACGAACATACGGAACCATTTGGAAACAGACGTTACTCTAAATTGGCTCGGTGTCTGTGAGCCCACATTCCAGTGAGCAAATGGGCTTCGAAACATAAAAAAAAATCACTAGGGACCACAAAAAAATCATTGTCTGCATTTCTTGGCAACAGCTTCAGTGCTTGTTGACATCTAATACATACTGAGTAAAAGCGGGCAGAGTCCCAAGTCGAAAATCTTACAAACTTGTCATTTTTATGGAGAAAAAAAGCCTCAAAACCTTTAAGTTAGTTTGAAGAAATATAAATGCAATAAATGCCATTAGGGAAACAAGGGGATGGTTGCAACACTTTTTGCATTTCTCTGAGTTGCTTAGAAACTACTTGGACTACACCAACAAAATATTTGGATATTAAACATATATCTGCAAATTACCCATACCATTTAAAGATGAATAAATATGACATATTGTTAACAATATTTATTTGAAAAAAGTAGTCAGATGGTACACTTGACCCCAACCCTAGGAACAGTTGCAACATATTTAAAATACAGAACATTTTACAAATTAACATTTACTTTTTGTCTCCATAAGCATAGTATTTTGAAACTATGCATTGTTTTACGGTAATAGTGATATTTATACAATATTATAGTTTAATTAATTTCTTAGTGATGCTAATTAAACAACAGTTATTGAGTTTTGTTTATTTATGGATAGAACATAGGTCTACCTTGAGTCAATGTACAGATGTTATTCAGTCTTTTCAGTGTGAGATGGGGAGAATGGAATAATTTTCAGTGCAAAAAAACACTGGATTTAAAAATGATTTTTGTCTCGCTCAAAGTTTTATTTACCTCACAATGTCTTGTGTATGTTGAGAAAAGCAATAGAAATTTGCATTTTGGAAAAACTATCCTTTTATGTAGCCCACAATAACTTGTTTATATTGAAAAATACCATTGTGTGGTCTGTTTTTATATGGCCGCTTAGCTTGTTGATGCTTGCAACATGTCCCCAAGACAGAACATCCTGTGCTAGATACACTGACTTTGACACATACTAAACATGTAACCTAGAACTCAACAGAACAAGGAATCAAAGGAATCAAAGTAAGTTTTGATTAACCTATGAAAAAGGTCAGGACAGTATGACAAAAATACACCTCATGGAAGAAAAAAAAGGCTTTCATACCTCCAAAACAAGTGTTTTCAGTAAATTCAGCAGATGTTCAATGTGTCTTCTGCCATCCTGGTGGGGACAAGTTCTGACTGAGCATGTGCAGTATGTGTGTCACCACTGTCAGGTGTTGTGATTGGAGGAATAAGACTTTTTGTAACAGTCCCCTGTTACAACTGTCCCCAGTCTACCCTACTTGTGCCCTATTAACTCTGCATTATTGTAATTATATCAAGTATTTGTTGTGATGACTGTTTACACCTAGGTGTTAAACCTGTCAACCAGGAGCACATAATTAGGTCCTGTGAATTCCACTGCAAACAAATGGATTTCATGTTGTTTGAGTTGTAAACACACACACACACATACTCACAAATACCACTGATATCATTTAAAACCACGCATACAGAAATGACTAAACTTACACAATCACTCATGTCCCTGGAATCATGAAAGCAAACACCCACATACACACAGGCATTAGCACATTCTGTATATATTAATCCCACATAAATGTTCTTTTCTAATCCACTATACTCCTTCTTATCCATTATATATTATGGCTCAGCCTTGCTTTTATTGACTTGTTTACTGTGTTGAAGTCTGCGCCTGTTTGCTGAAAGGTCACAGTGCTTTAATGTTGCGTTCTGCTAGCATTAAATTCTGTTTCACCATCAGTGGCAGCTTTGCTCATCACTCAGGCATGATCCTAATTCCAGATTAGATCCCAGAGCTGTCACATCCATTGTTTCCTCTGTCCTGTCACACACAGTTCACTTCCTAGAATAAGACATATTCACCCTGAAGAAGGGTCAGTGGGCCTCATGCAGCAATTGTTTGCTCACACACAGATTTGATCTTAAATGCATGCAAACAGTTTTAAAACTTTTATGGCATTCATCAGTACTTTCATATTCCCCGTTTGCTCTCAGGGCTCAAATTTAACTTTTTTGCTCAGTGTCCCACAACTCACTGAAATTTTATTTTCAAGTGTCAGTGTTGAGACAGATTCTTCCAAAACCTGTGTTGTACCAGGGCCTCAATTTAGATCAGACACAAAATGATCTAATCCAGCTCATCTGAAAGTACTCACCTAAATCAGTTTCCTGGCCTTACAAAGAGAGTTTAATGTTAGGCGTGACATATCCCAGTCCACTGTTTAACAGGTATTAAGGCTGGATTACTCCCAAATGGATGCATACATGGACAGTTGTGGACACCACAGATGCGCCGTGTGCTTCCCAAACTTCTCCAGTAAACACGACAGTTCAATTTACATACTGCTGCTCAGCAGAACCAGATCATGAAGCAGTTCTAGAGGGGGGCAAATGGGGGGCTCTGGCCACCCTTGAAATCTGATTGGCCACCCCAAGGGCCACCCCATTGTCACTGAGTATCATCCAGTGAGAGACTGGACCTTAGAACCAACTGTTTGACAATTATTTATAAAAAACAACTGTTTTCTTTTGTATGTAGCCTACCTTTTATATTTAAAAGGTTAATTTTACTTTATGGTTCATTTCTTTTCTTCTTTTCTGAGTTTAACGTTAAGTGTCAAATGTCAGCAGCTTGCTTGTCTGTGGTTTGCACTTGGCACTTAAAGTCTGCTGCCCTTATATGAATTTATTAGGGTATTTCCATATGCTAATTGCAAATTCCCTGGCATGCTCATCTAATTAAAGATCAAACACAATGCATCAACATACTCAGGTGGGTAAGAACAGACTCAGCTGTCAGAGCATGTTTCATGAATCCCATCTTGAATTTTCTTTGTTTCGTTGTACAGCTTTGTTTAAGAACAAAAAGAAGAGAAAAAGAAGAAAACATTCATTGTTTGAGTATTTTTTTCAATTCTGATTGTTAGTTTTGTCTGAGTGCGTCTTAAACTGTACACACATACTCTAAATTGTAAGGCTCAGGGAGCTGTTTCCTCCAAAGTATGAGCCACTGGCCACTTGATCCATTTGTAGAGCCGAAAGTGAAATTCAATTACTTGTTTTTATGTTTTATTTTCAACATTAGAAGTCAAAGTCAGGCCTAGTCATTTCAATTAAACTCTGGCTTATTGAACTATAACTGCATTCTATTAACTTTATCTTAATTACTTCTCGGTGTCCGCTGTAACCTTGGGGGTTGGCAATGCAGTCCCTTGGCTATTAAGTGTTAAACATATAGGTTGACAAGAAATCATTGCTTAAATGTGTTTATATGCAGGAAAATCTATTTTTTTTTCTTTAACAGCAAAAGAGCATTCAAATTAATATTATTTGATGCAGGTCCCTGTGGGGAATATGGTCAGTACATGGACTTTTCTTCTCCTGGCTGTGTTATGTGCAGTGAAATGGTTTGGAAGTCAAGGCCGAGCAGTTACAGTCCAGCTGGGGTGAAATACACAAACTGTTTGGAGGATATTGATCTCAAGGCAGCAGAGATCGGCAGTGTAGCTTCTTTTGCTCTGCTGATGAACAGGCCATGAACTTGTGACCTCTAGCTGTGTCAGGCTTTCAGGGTCTTAAAATTATGCTGGGTTTGTAACTTCAGCGTTACAGTGTGTTCCTTTATATAGTCTAATTGTTATAGACTGTGAGCAACAGATCATTTAAGGGAAAATTCACCATGTTTTATGTGGGTGTCCAATCAGTGTTGATGGTAAATGTAATCAATTCAAGTGATAAATTCCTCAGTGCATGCTATATTGACCAAGAAAGTAGAGTTCTCCTTCTTGTGGAGCCATGCCGGCCTTATCTACATGTACCAGGATGCATTGCATGTGAGCTTCTCACACCCATCTCCATGATGCCAGATATCATCACCCTAGCCTACAGCTATTTCTTCATTGACCAAAACATAGCATTAAGTGCCAAAAATACCCAGAGGCGGGCTTGTTGTTGCAGGATGAACACCATATTTTGCAGTCATTACATAGACCGTATTTATTAAATAGTGGATGGAGCTTCTGGGTCTGAAAAGTGAGGACAATGCAAAAGTGAAAGAAAGAAAGAAAGAAAAAGAAAAACGAGACTAATTCTCACTGGATTTATTACCTCAGAAAACGGTTTCCTAATGAGTTCATGGTCTCATCATCTTCATTACAATCATTTTTTAAAATCATGTTTAAATTTAGAGTAAAATAAACAATAAAGCAAGTGATTGACAGGTCATTGTCAGTGAGTCCATCCAGGGCAGCACACAGGGCTCACAGAACACTGATCAAACTGTCAAATTAGGCAGTGTTGATCAGAGACGGATTAATATTTTGTCAATTCAGAAAAATGTTTTCAGACATATTTTTTAGTGTACCTATTATTAATAACACAGGAGAGACGGCTGCCATTATTTCCTGCTGAACGGATGAGCCATACCAAGCACCACCAAATAGGGGTGGAAATCTCTTGGCCTCTCATGATTTATTTCCGATGCGATTAAAAAATGATTATCAGTGCATCTCCGTGCATCAAAATTGTAACCTTTTAAAGCAGGACGTGCTGGTCAGATTGTAGCCATTTGCAGTCGCTGCAGCTCCAGGTGCTGCTGATGAGCTGCAGCCTTTCTACGTTAAAAATCAAACTGAATTAATTAATTCATTTGAAAGCATCTTACAATCTCCTACCTGTGTGAGAATAACAAAATGAGGTGGTGGCAGAGTTCTCCGCTGTGTTGTTAGTAACATTACATCCCCAGCAGTGGAGACCAGGCTGTTCTGTTTTTTGAGGTGAAACAAAGTGAGCAGAAAGTTGTTTTTTCACCACAGAGTTGGTTTAAGTTGTTTTATGCTGCAGTGTGTGTCCCTCAGCTGCTCTTGTTACTTGTTATTACTGCTGATTGCTGCTCTGCTCTATTAAAGTCTTAACATTAGTCCCTACATAATGGCGTAGAAAATATTCACAGGTCTCGTTCGTCCCGCAAACTAAATTATTTAGACACTAAATCAAAATGTGCTCCTCACCGCTTCCTTTTGAGAAGATGAAGCACATCTCTCCCTGACAAAATAAGACTTCTGCATTAATAACAATTAGAAAATAGATTTTTGACATTTATAAATCAAACTCAGAATCTTGCAAGTCCACCTTTTGATGCATCTTAGAACCAAGTTGTACCCCCACCCCTACTGACCAAGTAGCAGTACATCACCCACCAGCTCCCTGCTTTCAGCACTGTGCATGCTCTGGTTGCTAAAACCAAAATGGTGACCTCCAGAATGCCAAACTGGAGGTTCAAAACAGCAGTCCATAAATTAATGGGAGACAGGCCACAGTTGCTTCACACTTCTGGACAGGTGAATTTTCCCTTCAAATGAATATGTACTTGTTCTACAGTATGAAATAGTAATATATCTTAAATAAATCTTCATCTAGCTTTTCTGCCTTCTTGATTTGTCTTAAGATGTCCAAACGTCTCTCTGGCGTCTTCTCCAGGAATTATCTTATGCCGCCCTTTGTGTTTGCTTTTCTGTTTCTGTTTATCGAATTATTGAATTATTCATTTAGTAGATTTGTATTGCATATTGAATTGTGCCATTTTAAACAAAAGATGTCAGGGTTCACATCAACTTTATTGAAAGATTGATCAAAATTCATATTATAATCGCTAAAATATTGTTTTCATCTTTATAGAGGGGGTCTCTATACTCCAATTTCCTGAATTTTGATTACTCTTTTGGAGAAGTTTGTGCCATCAATTATTCATCCCCTCACTTCTTTTCTATCACTCTCTCTTTGTCTGCCTCTGTCTCTCTCTCCCCACCTCTCATGCGTGAATATTCTTACACCTGAGTAAGCACGCTGTCATTCATAACACATCCAGTCTGGGCAGAGATAAATAAATAAACCAGGCACATATATGCCTCATTTCATATGCCATTTCCATTTTCTTATCCATCACTTTCCTGCCTCTTTGGTGGACTATCATTCAATTAAACACCATTATCTGCTGGTATGCCTGGGGAATTTTGCACACCTAAGCTGCCCCGTATGACTCAACCTTTAATCTAAATCAAAAGGGCAATTAATCAACAGGAATCAGTATTATGGAAAACAAACCAGGGAGGGACGGACTTTATCAAATTTTCTTTAATTAAGCAAATTACTTCAAGGGAATGTGATGCAATTTGCAATTTACAAAAAAACAGTATTGAGGTAGAGTGTGGAGAGGCTTTGAAACATCACTGAGAGGTGTTAAGCAACAGGGTTTAGCCTGGAGTGTTTTGATGAGGCTTTCATTTAAAAGGGATCAGATGACATGTTTGCTCAACTGCTTTTCATCCCACAGGGCTTATAAAGAAATGAATGCAAGTCTGCATTATGAATAATCCCTGGGTTCATCTCATATTTAACATTCACTCCACTAATAGCAATAATAAACAGAAGCTTATCATGGCCTGTCTTATAATATATTCATTAAAGGTAGAAGTGATACGAAGAAAGCATGTTAATTCAGTCACACTCAAAGAGTTTAATTTCAGTTCATAATGCTGTGTTTAATCAAGTTTCCCTCTTTCTTGTACATTTGACTGTACAGGTACACATTTAGCTGCTCTTTGTCATTACCATAATGTTGCCTACATGTGGTTTGCAAGCACACGTCCATCTTCTTCCAAATCCTGTTGTATTTAATGTTCTGTGTTGTGGCTTCATCACCACATTCAACTTTTGCAGCTTCCCTGAAAGCAGTTCATCTCAGAAAGCGATGTGTGATTATCTTACCAGTCAGACTCCTGTTTCTGCCGCTGGGAATCAGTTGTTTCTCCTGCGCTGCTTTGCAAAACAATAATTTACTTGCAGTTGTTTGACAATTTTCAGAATTTTTCATGGTTCACTGAAAGGTGGCTATAATTTTGTCAAAAAACAGCAGCATTTTGAAAGTTTGCAAAACATGATTGTTGACCAGCGTAATTGTCAGAGCGATCAATTTAAGAATCCACTTAATTACCCATACAGCTTTAGTCCTCGCTTATTACTCCTTCACTATGAAGAGGGCCCACCTACTGCTCAACAGCATAATTCCTGGTTCCACAATGGAGGAACAAGCTCCCCGTTGACATCAGGACAGCAGGAACATCTTCTGTCGCAGACAGAAAACTCATCAGTTCAGATGAACTTTAGCCTGTGAAAAGAAAAGAAACAAAACGTCCACCAAGGATGTTATGTTTTTAATGCCATTTGTTTGCTTGTCAGCAGGATTATGGAAAACCTACTGGCCTGATTTTGAGAAAACTTGGTGGAGAGGTGCACCATGGGCCAAGGAAGAACCAGTAAACGTTGGAGTGGATCTAAGACATGGGGAAAATACAAGAATTATTCCTGACTTTGACTGACATAGTGAGATAGGGCATTTGGCCTTGTTGAGGGTCTGTGCTCTCAGAATCACCCTCCAGTTTCTAAATGTAGCACTTGAAGCAGTTCGGCTTATTTGATGATGCTGATGTACTTGCAAGATTTTGGCAAATGTGGGTTATCAAAAAGATCAAAACAAAAATTCTAACTTGCACAACCCTTGATCAGGTTAAGTATCGGTGGGTCAGCCTGACTAGACGTTTAACATTCAGCTAAACAATCCCTCTTCTCCTGCACTCTCTCTGCTACTATAGGATGAAGACGTGGGTGGCAGGTTAACAAAGGGGATGTATTTTGATCATTTTACTAAGAAAAGGAAGGCATTTCCCTCAAATTGCATACTACTGACAGGTATCCAAAACATCTAAGACATTTATCCAAATGTCACTCTACATGCACAAATTTCTCTCTAAACTGGCGAGTTTTACATCTGGGTATCATCAGTGGGGCTAGAAATTTCTACTGACTAGGCTAAATTACGGTGGTGCAGTGAAAATACAGTATTGTTTTCTGTCCAGGCTCGACTGAAGAGGGTTGTTAAAGGTCAGTGTCATCCTTTTTATATTAGATGGCAAAGTGATGCCAGGGTCCCTAAAGGTACAAATTTAAAAAAAACTCACCACCGAAAACATAAAAAGAGCAACAGGCACAAGAGCTTCAGTCAAATTCTGCTTACCGAATTTAGGCTGAAACAACAGAACTGTGCTGTGAACAGCCTCAATGGCCAGAAGCATTCAGACATGTAAGTCTGCAGAACTGCAAAGACTCCTTGTAGTACAAAATCATAAAGAAAAGCTTAAAAGGCAGTCAATGTTTGTTTTTTCCAAAATTGATTAATTGTTATATTTAATGATTCTTCACGTTGATTTAACAAAGGATATTTGAGTGGAGGTCTTTGTCGGATAGATATCAGAATGAGTTTGATTTCCTCTTGCAGAGGACAAGTAAGTGTGGGGGTCATTCACTGCTGCAGTGATCAGACATTTCAAAGAAGCTAACTTATGCACACAAATAAGCCTGAAAGGTGTCTAGATAACCTTTGGAAATATAATATTTAACCTTACTTTAAGGGTACAACATCCTATATTAATTAGTGATTTTATTATGAAGGGTTATCTGACATTCTACCTGACATTCTATCTCATTTAAACTAAAAGGAAGGGGGATTAAATATTTAACTTGCTCTTATGACACACAAAAGGTCATCTACACTGCGCCATTCATGTGCTATCAATTGAGCTGCCTCCATCAATCACTTAATGTTGCTTTTGAAATAAAACTTTAGGATTTCAGAAAGTCCTGTGTGGATAGTTAGCTTCTCATCTCATTGTCCTCCATCATGCATATTTGAAAGGACCTCCACCAGAAAATACAGGCGTAGTTTTGGAATGTGATACCCAAACCCCATTTTTCCTTCATCATTTATTTATTTTTTTGTTTTACTGATGAATATATCATGCTTTTCATTGAAGGAGTAGTTCAGAAGAGTGATGGAAAAGACAGAGGTATTTTAATATGCAAATCTATAACTTTTCCATTTAACTTTGAAAAGATGTTGAGTATGTGACAGCAGAATGAGCTCAGATTTCTTTATCACTTAAACTGCAGCGCAAACAACTGATATACAAAGGTCAAAGCCTCTGTGCCCTGACAGTTTTAACTGAACCTTTAATTAGACCCACAGGGAAATTGGGTCTTCATTCCTAGCAGAGCGTAGGATGAAGATAAGAATCAGACATACATATTGGAATAAAGCTAAAAAAATAATGATGCATGTTTGCAAAAGGATGAAAAGATTTATCTCAGGTTGAGGTCATGGAATGATAGCAAAAGAGAGAAATGCTCAGAAAAGCAGCTCAATAGAAGATATTTTATTTATGCACACTTCAGTCATAGAGGAGATGATGTGAATAAAAAGGTGACATGTAGGATTGGGTACCATTCACATTTGGACTGATATGGTACTGGTACCCAACAGCAACTGTAGTCTCTGTAATAAAAATGGAACTGAAGTTGTTATTTATTTTGAACACTTTACACGCCACACAAATTAAAATCCCTCCCTCTCTCCTCCCTAAAACCTGCAGCCTGTCAGTCTGTCACCAGGACATTTAACATATAGCGCTGGTGTTTGTGTGGTATTCTTCCTGTTATGTTGTCATCATTACAGCACTGCTTGCACGGTAATATTTTGCAGTTAATAGTATGCAATTCATAAATTGTGTAATAATAAGGTTTCAGGTATATTAACATCAACCAAGGCAGTGACAAAACCCAAATATCTCCAACAACAACTTATCCAGTGAGCTAATTATTTCCCCAAATATGTTGTTGACGTTGCCTCACTTAAAGTTTTGTTGTCTGTGGAGAGTTAAGTTATACCAATTTAGACGCTGGCTGCAGGTGTGCCAGTGTTACCTGTAAGGGTGTATACATCAGTCTGTATCAATATGTCGATTCAATTTTCATCAAACCAATATAACTGATGCAAAGAGAAAATATTGATCTCTATCATCGTCTTTAAGATGTAACTTAATTTTTAAATTCACATGGCATGTCTGTGCCCCAATGTCTGAAAGAGTTCCATCATTAAAAATTTCAAATCATAATTTAGTTGCTTTTTATAAATGTAACAAATGTAACTAAATGTGTTAAATGGTGATATGATCGTCTGTTGATCACAGGTCCCTGAACTGAACTGAATCGACATCATGTCATGGCAGACTTAGTGATATGAACTTTGTTATTTTGTTGCCCTCACTAGCTTTGTTTTTTTGCAACAATGCAGCAGCTGTTGTCTACACTGACTCTTAAAAAGTATTACCACATTTGCAACCACTTTTGTCTTGCCATTGAACGAATTCAATGTGAGCTACGGTATTACTCTCTCACCCAGATACACTCCAAGGTAATGACTTTTGGCACAAATTGATTTGAAGTTAATTCAGTTGGTAACCTCCAAAGTACCAAGTTCAGAACCCAACCCTGGTGACGTCACTAGAAAATGTGAGTTTCCAGTCTAAAGTCACATAATCAATTGAACAACTGTTACCCTGGTTACATTCCTCAATAATGAAAATCCATGTAAATTCCAAAAATTCCTGTTACCCTACTTTGGACCTGCATTATTCAATTATTAATATTATATCCCTCATAAACTGTATCTGCATGCATGACATGGATGTGTTTGACCGTCACTGGTCATCGCCCAGTTGTCACATTGGTTGTCGGTGTTAGCAGAGACTTCAGTGCTGGGAATTCAAACATTATTCTGAGAGTCTGCAGGAAAAGAAAAAGTAGTGTTTAGTGACATCAGCATAGCAATGATTGGAACAGCTAAACGTGGGTTCTAAAACGGAGGCCATTTTAGTAATGACAGAGTACTACATTATTATACCTGTTAAGTCTGAAATAAATGGGAAGAAAATCATGAGAGCATGTGGCCTGCAGTCTAAAGGGATGATGAGGAATGACTTGTATCAGAGGGTCAAAGCATAATTGGCTAAAAAATATATTTTATAGCTCAGGATTTACTGACAGTAACAGACAGACTACTCCACTGCTGTTTCCTCCTATTTCTTACCTTTTCCTTCACGTTGACGTCTCCCTCCTCTGTAACAGCTAAAAAGATGGACAGGACAAGAGTCACTGTAATGCAACATTTAAATGAATACTGAATCTGCCAGGGCAAAAAACAATGGGAATAACTGACACATGGGCAATACATGACAAACGACGATCCTTCTGGATAATGCAAAAGAAGTGGTCTTTCCTCAAGTCGTGTAGGCTGAGACAAAGTATATGAGGGTCACACTGATCATGGCAAAAAGCTGCTCTTCTGTTGGAAACATGCTTTAGGGCTAAATTTGGGAAGAGAAGAGAGAGACATTAAGCCATGTGTCACAGGACCTAAATGAGGAAGCAATCAGCGACTTAGTTTGAGGGTTAGAGGGTAGCTAGAATGAGCCTCGAGTATAATCAGTTTTTTTTCTGAGATCTAGTGATTCGGAAAAGTTTCTTAGGGCTTAAAGGAATATGATACTAGGTTGATTTAGTGGAGTAAGTGACCAGTCTTCTGCTATTGTCTCTCAACCTTTCTCGTCAAGTGTTGAAGCTTTCACAGATTGTTTTTCAACTGGACCCAAGGGTGCTGGAAATAGTACTCAAATAGTACAGCCATGTACTACATTCTGAATCATGATATCTTCACAAATGGCCCGATATTGCAAAGAGGTTTCAACCGCAATCATGTCAGAAGCCGTTTTTATTTGCACAATCATGCAACAGATATTTCCATTTTAATCTGTGCAATTGTCTCCACCACGCTCCGTTCAGGCTCACGTCTCAGCTGTATCTCACATGTGTAACCATGACTGTGAAGGCGTTATTTATGCTTCAAGTCTATTTTTCCATCAATATATCTGTACAAGTGATGCTCTTGTCCAATAAAAAGGTAATGAATGTTATAAATATTCACATGTTGCAACCAAGGCGGAGCAGAGTCTTCTGCTTTCTCACTCTCTGCATCACTTTGTTATTTAGTTATTAGTAGAGTTATTAGTATAAGTGACAACCCACATTTCCCATCAGGCGGTGCTTGACTGAGGTTGTTGGATCAAGGTTTGGGTTCCATAATGAAGGAATGTTAGTCTTTTGTTATTGTTATTAGTAACATGTCTTTTTTTCTGAATCACAGAGACCCTTCAGCATACAGCACGGATGTGCTCAGAAAAATCTGGACTGATTGGTCCAGTAGTATTCAAAATTAGCTGCGGACGAGCTGTAGGCCCAGTGATCGTGCACACACACATGAAATCACCTAAGTGATTGCTTGATCATTAAATGTTAATTAAATATGTCAAATCATAGGTCTGTTGATATAAACTGCATGTGGAGCACAGTGATGTAATCTTCAGCCGGTCTGTCACTCAGGATTCAGTGGACTGTCAAGTAATATTGAGTACTGAATAATTATACTAGTTATACACCTCTTTTATCTGCACCCATATGCTTTTATTGGTTATAAAGGTAAGATAAGTACATAAGCACAATTAATGCTGATTAAACAAGGAATTTATTAAAAAGTTGTTTTTTCTGTACTTTTTAAGTAACTTCAAATTCATTTAGAAACAGGGAACTCAGCGAACAATGCAAACTCTGTCCCTCTGCAGGTAGAAAACACTTGAAGAGCATCCCAAAGCCTGCTACTAGACCATTAGAGACTGTGACTATTAAGACCTATTGGGACATTGCTGCAATGTAAGAAAACAGAGCAGATAACTGTAAATCTATGATAAAAACACTTCTTATCCATCTCCTCTTTTTTTCTCTTTTTCTTATTAGAGCTTTCCCCCCTTCATGTGTGCTAGCGTTGCCTTTTGTGGCATCACCCATCGCTGCAAGCCAAGTTTGAATAAATTATTGAATACACCTCAGGAAACGTGTTGATTGACTGAGAATTGCACAGTCAACATAGAAATGAAATCCAGCTTGACTGCAATGCTTCTTAACTTCAGCAAAGAATGAGGATAATTACAGATTTAAGAAAAGAAATGGGAACTGAAATATGTCAGACAAGGTTGACTCTTTATACTTTGAAAACATTAAGATGTTAACATTTTTTTTTTCCATGCACAAGTTGCTCAGGCACGAACAGAGCTTCTGGGGGATTTTTTTTTGTCAATATGGAGAAAAAACTGAGAATATGAAGGAGAACGCTAGAGGATAGAAACCCAACACAATTCAGAACAAAGTACAAAACATAATGAGGCAATTAGTGAACAATCCCAGATGATTATCAGTCATCAGCAGACATACCAGTATTTTATTGCCGTATAGAAAAAACAAGAGACTCAATGTGTTCATTACTTCAACTGAAGTATCACATCCCTCCTCTTTAGTATCTGTAGCATGATTTTTTTTGTTTTTATGTCTATTGGAGAAAGAGATATTCAATTAACCAAAGTCTGTGCTATATAGAAAGTTAGCATCAGTGCTAAAGCTCTGCCGGTGAATTGTTATCAGACACTGTATGGATCTTCTGTAATTTGAGTATTTAATGAGATAGAACTGAAAGGCCTGCAGCATTAGACAGTGAAGGCATCCCTTTGCCTTCACAGGTAATGCTGTGCATTGTCAGACTTTAATCCTCATAAATCTAAGCTGTAGTTTGTCATTCTCAGATATAATTATGCTCAGCTGTATTTGGAGCTTAAAGGGATAGTTTTTGGAGAGGGATTGTATGAGGTAAATATACATAATCAGAGTACTGGTTTAGGAAGCTAAGCACAGTTTAAGCGTACACACTTTTGGTAATATTTTCGTCGCTTTATACCTTGCCGTTAGACAGCCTTTATTGACAGGTAACTGTCATTACAGAGGCCAAATACCAGTCTCTAAACACCATCACGCCCCTTTGCCAAATCATCATTTTACATTGCAGAACACAGGAGTTGCTCATCTACCACTGCCTCAATCTGTTCATTTGTTTGTGTCATTGTGTGAGTTTGGTGTTTTAAAGAGTTGGTTTGGATTCTCCAAAGTCATAAAATAATACAAATAAACTAACTGTTTGAGACAGTGGTAGACCAGCACCCCCTGTGTTCTGCAAGGAAAAATCAATGGTTTTGTCAATGGAGTCTGTCAATGGTTGCTTTGGAGAGACCAATATTTGTATGTTATGTAAGAGCAGTTTCCCATCAGAAAAGTGGGGAAAATATTATAAATATAGTATGCACTAAAACTTTGACATTGATGTTTCTCTCTCTCCTTTTGTTTTTTAAATGGGGGCCTTTTTAGGTGGATAAAACAATACGTTTTCTGCTGACTCTGTCTTAGTGGTCGACAGTAACAAAGTACATTTACTTGAGTACTGTACTGAAGTACATTTTTTGAGTATCTATACTTTACTTGAGTATTTGTTTTTTGTTTTTTTGTTGTTTTTGGGAACTTATGACTTTCACTCCACTACATTTCAAAGACAAATATTGTACTTTTGACTCCACTACATTTCTAGGAAGGTTGCTGTTACTCGTTGCTTTTAGACTAAGCATAGCTCTGCAGTCAGCTGTTGCTGTTTTTTCTTTTCTAAAATGCAATTGTCCACACGCTGTGTTCCTCACAGAGGGAAACCAATCACAGTACCTGCTCTCAACTGTGATTGATGTTAAAGCAGAAATACGTCATCCAGACACAAGCAAGCTCTCCCTCTTTCATTCAAACAAAACAAGGTAATGGTGACGACAGAAGAAAGATAAAATGAAATGTCAAGATGTTATTATAATTAGAACATGAGAAATAATTCCAGTTAGGCTTTTAAAGTTGGATTGTTTTTATCAGGTGAAAGATACAGCATAATTCATGTATATACTGCCTCTGAAGACAGAAGGAAATCTCAGTTATTTAACAAACTTGGAGAACTCCTTACAGTTGGCTTCAATCTGCTTTTATGCAGTGATTTTAATACAGTTACATCAGATAAATGACAATAGCTGTCCTTTTTGTTTTTGATTGCATTTCTATGTTGAAGTTTTTATAGGTGTTTCTATAGACTTTGTGTAGCAGAGTGGTTCTACAAGCAAGTCAGTGCATCATTAGATGGTTTCAGAGAGTTACAAGCTTCTGTAAATGCATCATGAAAACAATACGGCATGTATTGATATTAGAAAATATACTTTGTAATTTGTACTTAATACTTAAGTATTTTTAAAAGGGTTCAGTAATTAGTTTTCACTGTTTTCAGACTTCCTCAAATATTTTGGTATTTCTCTACTGCAGTATCCTGTTATTTTTCGGTTGATATTTACACTGATACAATATATAAATGATTTGCAAGCATCAACCAATCTCAGCTCGGCAAATTAATTTGTCTGCTCAACATGTTTGATGAAGTTTTTAAGGTATTTTGTCATAAATTACATGGGCAAGTGAGGAACCTGACTTTGTGATGGCACACGATTAAAAGTCAGGGGATCACTGACGGTGCCGTCTGCACCTCTAATGTGGCTAAAAATAGTAATAATTAAAATTGTTAAGCTGGCTAATCTTCAGGATTGGAAAATCAAAACAAATAAACAAACAAAAAACCTTGCCAGTTACTGTTCTTCAAAGTCTGTTCAGTTTGACACTGCCAGCACATTTTTCTCTTACCTCTCTCCAAAGAGACCCATGACTAAACCAGCAGCAGTTTCACTTATCATGGTGTTTGGAAATGAAACTTAGTTTTACTGTTTTATCATCAAATAGAGAGTCTCATGCATGTGTTTTTGAGATTTAAAAGTCTGAGGGATTCATTTCAAGTATGTGCGATAATTACTGTTTTATCTTTTTTTTTTTTCATACCTACCCTTTCGAATTCTTGTATCTCGACACCATGCACTGTGAAAAGAGAAGGTGTTATCACATACACAGAGGATTTCAAGCCTTTAGAGTTATCAGTTTGACTGCACAAAGTGTTTTTGGGGAACTGTCCCTTCTAAGCTCTCCTGATCCCATTTAAATTGCTAAGTGTGTTTTCAGACTGTTGCATAGATAGATTCAACCTGCTGTGATGCTGTCTTCATCCATTTCCTTATATAAAAGTGTGTGAAATGACTTGAAAACAAATAAATATTTATCACATTACTAAGGATAAAGATATAACATGCATAGCCCATAGCTCAGTATTTGTTCAGTCAGTGTATGTTTTAACTAGTGTGATGACATTGTTTAGCTAAATATGTTGTTCATTGTTTGTTCAGCTCTCCCTTCCTTGTTATGGGCAAATACACATATAGATTAATAGCGGTAATTATGCTCTTTTAAATGTACTTTGAGGTTGCTGTTCAGACTTCACACTCTAAACTGACAGAAAGGTATTGTAATAATGGTAGTAGTAGTTGTTGTTGTTGTTGGTTGTGGTTGTTGATGGTTGTTGGTGGCTGTTGTTGGTGTTGGCAGTTGGTCTGTGTAGTTAACATTAGTGGTTGGGCTTTCCTGTAAATGTTTCTTTAGATGCAATGTCGAGTTCTTGGATGATGAAAGCGTTTTAACTAGGGATGCACCGATCGACCGGCCAGAGACCAGAACTGGACGGTTTTCAGCATGACCGGCCCTGACCGGTGATCGGCCAGTCAGCGTCACATATCTGATTCTGTGCCTGTTATTGTCACACAGAAGCTCTGCACAATGGTCACCTCATGCACGCAGCAGACAAACTGACCGTGATATCGCCACAGCGCTGATAACAGCTACACACACTCGGACACATGCTTGCATGAAGTTGGTATTAGTGACAGATTTCAATAACAGGATAAAGAGAAGACAGATTGTCTATAACAAGACAGAGCAGCTGACAGTGTTGGTGGTGGCTGGTTATAACCTGGAGGACTTTGGAGAAAATTAAAATAGTATTTAATGAATATTTAATAGTCAGTGTCTTATTATGAACATCCAATTTATTTATTTATTTATTTTTTTTACAACAAAAGTTGCAAAAATGTTTGTGAAGGCTGTCAATTACAGTTCTTAGAAAGACTGAAAATTGGAATTGGCAGGTCAGACCCTTAAAAAAAAAATGATCAGAAATCGGAATTGGCCAAGACAATTGAAATCTGTGAATCTCTAATTTTAACAGCTGAGGGCAGAACTGTCACGAAAGTGTGATGTTGTTCACCATCCCTGATTTAAAGACAAAATAATGTTGAAATTTCCACAAGGCCATTTGTTCACTTGAGGCCATGATAATGGACCGACTTGTGAAGTGCTGTAATGTGTGCATACTGCACATAATAGTATATTGGTCTTTATCTAAAAATGTTTTTTAAAATTGTAATCCTGCTAAGATTACCAATTTTTACTCGATGTATCTTTGGAATACAGTTACCTCTTTTTGCATCCAAATTATATAATCCTGCTACATGTAATCCATTACTCTCTAAACCTGTGTACATGTGATTAGTTAATAAAAATATATTATGGAAAGTTGAGAAAAGGCACACTGCTAATGAGAAAAAAAACACGATGGAAAGAAATGACTTGGCAGGTTTAAAAGAGAGAGATGCATGCTGGGTGTTAGAGTGAATGAATGAGTTGATTGATTAGACATGAGGTACCAGGAAAAGGAAGGAAAGGAACAACAGTGAGCTGAGAAGTGGTGAGAGTTTATATGGAGAGTGACGAGAATCTGTGTGGATTTCAAGCATTTGCACTGGGCTCAGCCTTGGTTAAGAAACTAATACCTCAATTCAGCACCTGCAGCCCAGTATAACACTCCCTTTTTCACATATTCATCTCTGACATACAGAAAACCCTGAAGGAGAGAGAGGGGGGTAATGCTCACCAGCCCAGTTTTATTTTAGCCCCCATGAGGCACTGCAGAATTTGTCATATGGAGAAGCAGAATTTTTGACAGCTTCCAGAAAGCTGTGGAGTTAGATTTTACACTCATGTATTCAAGCCTTTTAGCCCTGTGGTTGTCTGTTTGTGAGTTTTCCTGTGAGACAACATCAGACGTCAAAGTGAGTGAGATCAATGGTTTAAAATGTTGGGACAGTGTTTAGGAGTAACTTTCAGAGCTGGAAATTTATCTGTAAATGTGGAGGAACATCTCAAAATGCCTTGGAAATTCTTCTTTTTCTTTAAGTTAGTGTAAACCTGCATTCAGGATGGGAATTGATAACAGGTTCCAATTTTGAATCAGTTTCCAATTGTCTGATCCATTGGAATTGTATGCCTCCAAGCTTATCAATTCCTTTCATTGATATTGGCATGATTTCTAACCTGACATGCCAGATGGTTTGTTGCACAGTATCATGTAGGAAGTCGCAGATGATTGGATGAGCCATCTGTTTATTACATCTAACACAGGCTAACTTTAGCCAATCAGATCAATGCTTCCATGGACGCTTCTCGCTGTTGTCACACCTAAAACCATGACCGTAGTTTCCAGTAGTCCATGCTGATTGGCTGAACCATTTTTGGTGCGGGCATAAACACATAGCAAGATGGATTCTCGTGTGATTTAACAATCTTGTGAATCCAGCTGCCTTGCAAGGTAAATGTTTTTCTGTGAAAAACGATGATGTCAAACTTATGTCTACCAGTGTTACTTTTGTTGATCAGTAATCTTAAATCTGTTGTCGAGCAGAGTTCAAAAAGACTCGTATTTATTCCTACAGAAGCTCCAGCTATGCTAATATCTCCTCCAGAGATCCCTGGACTGTGTTGCTGGAATAATGTTTTAGAGGAAAATGGTCTGTTGGTAGAATCATGGTTTGTAGTTTTGGAACTATTCCTGGAGTAATTATGTGGGCATTGTGCAGGACAGGGCTGTAATACATATTATTAACATTTGACCCAATAAATATAACCATAGATTAGAAATTTCCCCTCAAATGTCTGAAACAAATATGTAACAAAAAGAAGACTGTACATTTAAAGAAATGTAGTATACTTAATGTTAATAACAGGTTACTAGGAGTACCAGAGTGTGAATTTGGAAATTCTAGAGAAATGTTTAAATAATGCATTACGTTACATTTTATTCAACTAAATCTACTTTAGATTTAGTCGACTTAAATTCAATGATGTTTAGAAAACTAGAATAAAGCTAAAACAATTCAGATAACTAAAATATGACTAAAACTAAATGGCATCTGAATTGTGTGCCTCCAAGCTGATCAGTTCCTTTTGTTGATATTGGAGTGTTTTTCTGACAGTTGTGCAAAACAATGATGTCAATCTCTCTGTCTTTCTCAACAGCATATGAGTAAAATAAATATGAGTAAAGCTAAATGGCGTTTTAGTCAAAAGACAGTCATTTAAACTAAATAATTTGCTGTCTAAATTCATACTGATGTCTACACTGCTGGAAACCTGCAACAAGAAGGAGTCATGGCTGAGAGGAAGAAATAGTCTGAAGTGTAGGTACATTTCACAAAGAAAAATAATAGTGTTAATTGTAATGTCTGTAGGAATGCTGTGTATTTGACACTTGAGTGCCACTGCCCCCTGCATGTTCCTTACAGAGGTAATGGAATAATAACATAATAATAACATTATGCAGGCCAGCAGATTTTTTATTTGACTTAGAAAACGTACGTGAAAATTAATACTGCACAAATATCTCTCATTTTATCCAATTTAGATGATGACGTACAGACTGTTGCTACATCTGGCCCTCGGGCTACACCCAGCTCAACTCACCCATCACATGCATGCTTGTTTTCTCTACTCTGTTTCTACACTTTGTTCAGACTCAGAGATAATGAAACAGTTGCCTTGATGCCAAAAACCTGTGTAGGCCTACTTTTTTTTTTTACACACAACACTATGTACTATGTGGACAAAAGCAATAGTGTTTCCTCCATCATAACCACGAAATATAATGTAAAAAATAAAATTATCTGCATTAGAAACCTCCTCCTGCTTCCTTTTAGTTAGCAGTTAAGGCACTGCTCACTGTTTTGCCTGGGCAAGGTCAGTTGATCTGATTTTAGGGAGAATCCAACCTGGTGGCAGATATTAAACATGTATAACACTGTACAGAAACAGCCAATCCTCTCATGGACGGTCCTGTTTGCTCATGTAGGTCAAATGGAGGCATCATTATTAAACTGACTGTTTCATAACCAGTTAAAAAATTCTTATAGTAGCTTTAAAGTAGTGTCCTGTTGTAGGTATAATATAAAATGACAGTAGTTTCATGTTGTGCAATGCTCTCTCGTGCTCTCTCTGTCCATAAATCCTCTGATCCCCCTTTTCAGGCAACAATAGTCTCCTGCCGGCTTATTCGTTATGGACATTTATGGTATGTAGCAGTTTGAGAAAGTGCCACTGAGGTCCAAATTCACTAAGATTGCACTTCAAGGGCAGCTGACACATTTTTACGACTCGGCTGCTTCAGCTAAGAGCACAGAGTTGTCATCTTTTTCACTAAGAAATTCATGTAATTTAAACTAGGCAGGTGACTAAAGAGTTTTCTATGATTCACTGCTCCCTGCTCCATCCACAGACCCTGAGAAGGAGAAGCCTCTGGTAATAGATCCACCACCGTCTTGTATGCTCTTTATAACTCACAATGTAGCGTCTGATGTTGTCATTCTTTAATTTAACACACACCAGCACAAGCAGGGACACACATAATATTTTCACTTAACACTCCCCCACATACACACATAGATCACACACTAAATGCAACATAGGGCTCTCGGAGGAGGCTGTGTGGATATGTGCTATATAAATGCTAATGATGCAGGACACACAGCTTCTCCCCTTGATCCTCACTGAGGAATGGAAAAGCAAGACAAACTGCACTCATTAGGGTAAACTTATCGTTTTTTAATTCTGCAAGAACACATCCAACGTCTGCGTTTGTATCTTGCCTCGTGTCCGCTGTCTGTTGCATAAAACCTGCATGAGAAAGAGGGAGAGGCAATACACTCGCAGGTCATTACAGCAGTTGGCCACTGACATATGACACTCTGTGTCATTTCTGAAAGGTCAGTCCAAGATGGAGCTGCAGATGGAGAATTACAGACTCAAGTGTTGTGCACATAGCAGCGTGGAGGTAGACTGTCCTTGTATTGTTAAATTACAAGCTTGGATTACAAGAACACAGAGGTAATAGACTTTTTTCACACATTTTAACAAGAAATAGCATCCCAGGTATTATTCAATTCAAGTCAGAGTGAGGATGCTGCTATTGTGCATGTTTGCTCACTGGAAAGGATCTGTTTCTCTAAATAGAATGGGACCTTAATTAGTATCATTGGTAACATCTGTGCGTTCAGCCCTGGCGAAAGGTCTGGATCCATACACTGATATTCTGCAGACAAATAGCTTATTTTGCTTAAAATAAGTAACACTAAGGTAAACTACTACTACAGTTGACATTGGCTTGCACAACAGAATCTCACACACATACATTTCTTTTCTCTTCTTTATTGAGGAGTCATATCTGGAGGCTGCATATGGGCAGAACAAATGATGCAAAAACAACATAAAGGCCATTTGTGGTCAAGGTGAAAATGAAGATGTAAGACCTATGGCAAGATAACAGATGTAACAGTGCTTTAAACCTTCTTAAAATAAACAACAAATGTCCTGCCTTATTAAAGGTTAGCAGATTGGTTCTCAGATTGGCAAATACACAGAGTTCTCTTCTAAATAAGGTTGAAAAAGGATAAGATGCTTGAAATAAGAAATTCTGACTGTGACAAAGCACTTTTGGACTTGTCAGTGTGGATCAGCAACAGATTTGAATGCTGTTAATTCTAGTTTCAGGCATTATGACACTCAAAACCAGTAATGAAATCTCATTAACAAGTCACATAAAATCTGCCTGGCAAGAAGAAATATCTTGTCAGACAAGAAACAGGCAGATTATATTGCCTTGATTTAAGATACACTATTTCATCTTACTTCTATAAGTACTTATTAGTTATTTGTGAAAGCAAACAATGCTAAAATATTGATACAGATAAACTATAAACTGCCATTGGGCATAAATGTCAAATACACAAGACTGAGCTACAAGCCAAAAAATCTGGTGAGAGTCTTGAAAACTACTGCAGCCTTGTTAAGTACTTCCTTCCTCCTCACATGCTAATTTCACCGACTTTTAGGAAGCGCACTTCGGCTCTCTGCCCTTTTGTCTTCCACCAGAGCCGCAAATAATTTCACCAAGGACCTCTTTATGGCTCAATTTTGTGTGATTTCAATGATATAGTCAGTACAGGGAATTATTTTCAAGTCTTAAATTACAGGACAGGGTTGTGTACCTGCTGAGTGTCTTGTTGGATGAAAGCTTTTAGAGGCGACTGGCAGTCTTGATAGTAGTGTTTCAGCTCAATTTTGGCTCAATTTGCCCTCCATAATGCTGCTCTCCCTTCATATAGGTACACGCTGTTATTTGTATGTGACATATTGAACTCCAGAAACAGTATTTCCATGTATTATCAGCTGGATGAGCTGCAACTGTGTACCACAGCTCCACACAGTTTTCTCTACTCTTCATTATGTCTAAATCTGACAAGGTAGCTGACAGTTCATGTATACAAAAATGAACTAATTTTATTGACAAACTAAAGAGAATATTTTCCATATTTTTTTTCCAAAGACTGTGTAACAGCACAGTGTTAAAATCAATCTGGAACAGCACGCCACTTCATGCAATGACTTGACTTGTCTTTTTGCCAATCTGAGGAAGCCGAAGGAGAAAGTGGGGGCCTGGGGAGCAATAAACTGCTCTTACCATGACCAAAAGAGAATTTAATGATCCGAGAGAGAAATGGAGGGAAAGCAGGGTATCTTCTGCTCTGCATGCTTGACGGGGTACCACAAATGAGATTTATTCCCATCAAGCCATTCGGTCTACTACTTAAAACAATCACAGAGAGCCTATATTTGACAAGCCCTCCTGCCAATGTACATACCCCACAATCGCTGCCTCATAGGTTATTCTATCAGCCAGGTGTGTCATGATGGATATTCTCTGGCCAACTGCCCAAGAATTTAACCCCAGCAACAATAATAACTCTAATGTATGAAGTTCACAATGGGGACATGTGCACCAGCATATCAGAGTTCATTTTCAGCTGGATTGGATTCTTGACTGGAGTGATATAATGGGCCTGGAGCCAGAAGGGTGTATTGTTCTGGGTGAAAAAAGTCATCGCAGCTTTATGCTCTGAAAAAGAAGAAGAAGCAACAGCATTTTTAACATGCATTAAAGATAGTAAGAAAGCTTGTTGTCACTTCAAAACTTATAATATACAGGAACAGCAAACCATGCATTCACTATGCATGAAATTGTAAAATTGCAGCTGTTATTTTTAGCAGTTTGTTCTGTAGAGGCCTTGATTACATTGTGCACGTCCAAATTATATGTAGCATGGCACCAGTTAGATGCAGATTGGCAGAATGTAGACTCAGGAAGACAACAGGAGACGTGGTCAAACTACGATGTCCGACTGTGTGTCAACTGCAGGTTGTATGAATTTCATTTTAAAATACAAAATACAAAACTGTGTCGGTATCAGCCATGAGAAGCAGGTAATTATTCTTTATTATAGGATAGGAATATTCTTTTTTGGCAAATAAATTATATTCAAAATACAAGTGTAGGATGTGGGAGAGTCTGTAGCCACAACTGTACAAAAGTGCACTGAATGTATAGTGAAAATGCAACCTGATGAACTGATAAACGGAAGAATCAGAGTGAAACAGAAATCATTTCAGAGCACTGAGTATGTTTATGAGGCATTGGATTATTTAGTTATTGTCAATACCAGTATATTACAAAACCTGTAGTCGACAGCATGCTCTGGTCTGGTGTTTAGTAACTGTATGACTGTAAAGCTAAATCTTATGTCTGCTGAAGAACGTGAGCAAGATGTTAATAATCAAAACATTTCCTAAATAAAAAAAAGGTTTTGACTGCCTCAAGGGTCCAGTGGCTGTGATTTAGTTCAAACATGACAACAGTTCAGTGGGATTTGCTTCATCAACAAAACAGCAAGAGGATATAACTTCAAACTGATTGTGATTTTTGGTTGTGCTGCACTTTTAGCAAGAATAAAAATAAACCTTAAGTGGATGAAGCCATGCTGTCTCTGTCTATGATGAAGTAATTCAGCTGCTCATTTATGTTCTCCAGTCATAAAGTGGTTTTGAGTGTCTGTCACAGTTTTTTTTTGTAATCTCATTCAAAGAAATACCATTACATAACTGGTTCACATACAGTATGAACAAAACTGAAGCCTTGTTGCAACCTGATGAACATCTGGCACAAAATATATCTCCTTTTTGTTTGCAACCCTGAAGACGTCTGACAAGAATGATGAATCTATCTGAATCATCTGTGTATTTTTCTACTGAATAGCAAACATGGAGCTCAGCAGCCACAACCTGTTAAATTCAGCATGGGCATAAAGTAACTGGATCCTTCTATAGGTTTTATTCAGACGTGTATTATAGAGAATGACAAGTGCTCTGCTCACTGAATGTAGGATAATGCTAATTGGGTTGGAATATCCAGCAGCATTTGCTACGTATATGTATATCACATCGCTTATCATTTAGGGTTGAGCGCTGTGATGCAACGTGAGTGTGTCTTCAGGGAATGTGAACAATTACAGACTCCTCCGGTTTGAAAGCTGATCCTGCTAGGTGCAGATTTCCATCAACCAAATTACCCAAAAGAACACTTTCCCATTTTGTCTGAATACATTTGAAGGCAGAAAAGCTCAAACAAGAATATTTCTATGACTATCATTTGCCATTTTTCATTTTATAGACCAAACTAACTAACACTTAAGTAATTAAAATCACATTTTCCCCAGTGTTTTGGATCTCTTCATATGTCCATGCCTGTAAAAGACATGTTGGGCTTTTACACAACAACAAAATACCAAATCCTTGTTTGTCTCTGTACTCCACAATACATAGCCTATATATGCTTCTCTTGTATTTTGTGTTGTTTTTATTATTCAGTGTTATTTCTATTATTTATTGTTGATGTGCGCTTCTGGAGCCTGTTTCTCTGTGGATGTATTTTTTTTCTGTGTGAAGTTCACGAGTTATTGTATATTCTTTATGATATGTCTTGTGTAACTTTACTGCGTGTCTTACTAGATTTTTGTTGGTGTTTCAAAACAGCTATGCTTGAAATTGGTCTTTAAAATTAAATCTGAATGGCGCTGGACAGTGATGCTCAATGAGAGGGATGAAAGCAGGATTTTGACTTTAAAACCATCCCAATCCATGAGGACAAAAAGCTGCTGTCTGAAATGCTATCCCCAAACTGCAGCTGCTGGGGTGGCAGCACAGCCTTCACAGTGTGCAGCATCAACACAGTCAACTTTCTCTCTCTTACATTTACATGGTGGATCCTTGTTCTCATTTACACATCAGTTACTGTTTGATCTCCATCAGCCATGCAAGTTAAAAGTGGCAGCCTTGCATTTGGTCCAGGGATGAAGAGACATGGATGCTTTAAGCACATGCAGGCATACATCATTATCATTTCCCCTTCCTTCTAATTAGTTAATTGAAAGGACATCTGTGTAACATCTACAACACATTAGTGTTTCCCAATGGATTTGCTCTGGTACTAGTGCCACATCAGTTCATTGTAGCATCTTTTGAACAATTACCGCAAATTCTGTTTTATCTTGGCCTTTAATTTGATGGAACACACTCACAATTTACATCTAATGCTCAGCCTTATCTATGAATATTAACTGAAAAAATTTTTTTGAACGCATTATAAGATGTGCCATAGCATCTGTTTTCATGGTGTGGGAATGCACAGGGGAAATACACAATTAGACAACCAGTAAAGCAGCTGTATCCAAAAGATTCTTTTACTTTCTCATCCTACAGCAGGTCATTGAATTTCTTTTCCCTTGCTCTCCTTTTAATACCTCAATGTATTTCATATAGATTTTGTCATAAGCCCCAATCAATACCTCCATGTGAGATTTGTGTTTGCAGCTGGAGCCAAGCAATAGGCTAAGCAAGGAAAAAGAGCAAGGCCTGCAGGACTGCTGTGACGAATGACTAACATTTAGTATGCTAAACCATTCAGAAATATTTGGCCTAAAAGCTACCCCTAAGGCAGACACCATTATTTTGAGTCCCTCATAAGAGCACATTTTTAATATTTTTTACATCAAAATTAAGATGTGTACACTCCTAAAAGTAATTTCAGCACCTTTATTTAGAGTTTAGGCTAATACACAAAATGACTGTGGATGTAATGTCAATTTTCTAATATACAAAACAAACATTGTGCATCTCATTATTAAAGTAGGACTTTCTTTTTATTTTTCTGTCTACTTTTATCACCTCCATTCTCTCCCTGTCTCTTATTCACTGTCCTCGCAGAGGGGTGCTACAGCCAAAAGGTGTGATGGCAGGAAATGCATTCTGGGACACACTGACACCCCAATTACCTGCTGGCATAGGCAGGGTTAGCTCCTTGTAGTGTCCTTGGGTTGTGACATTTTCCCTTTCAGCTCCCCCTCAGATTTACTGGAATGAGCGGGGTTGCTGAGCAGGGCACTTTATAAATACATCTCTTCTCGATTACTGTGACCACCGGCTCTGGGCAGCTGAGTGTAGCTGGGATGGCTTCATCCCTTGAGATCCAATGCCGTAGATCAAGGCCCCAAATGGCCGCCCTAACTCAGCTATCAATCTCTGTTATTGCCTGCCACTGACGCCAGCGTAAGGGACACACACAATGTGCTGCCATCTAATCAGTGTGGTGCAGATCGCCGGATGGGAAACATGAAACAATAGCTCTCCGGTCCCTCGCTACAGGTTGTGTACAGACAGAAGGGTATCATTAGTGATCATTGATGAATATGAACACATTGATAGGATGCAAACAGAGAACAATAAAGCATGTAACTGCATTTGTGAAACATTATACTGCTACTGTATGTATAAAAACCTCAAATACAATTAAATATAGCCAATTTTTAGTGTCTTTGTTATGCAAGTGGGACAACACTGAAACTAAGTCAAACTAAATAAAAAGACATCAATAGGTATTTAGTTTATTAACTTAAAGAGGCAGTACGTAGCAAAAAATGAGTATTGCAGTTCAGATAGAGAGTTGGAGCCATAGACAGTGTTAAATAGGTTTAATCCCTATTTAATATACAATTTATGTTTGAGCAAGTTGTTTCCTCCCAGTCCTCTCCAGACTCAAAGCTCAGGCAGGCTGCAGGCACAGTACAGGAGCGCAAGATGAGCACGACATTATACTTTGACAATAATGAGCAACAGAAAGTGCTAAACTATAAGCTGATCAGCTGTTTGCTGTCAAAGTAAAGCTAAGGCCATTATTCTGAAAAATGGAGTTTCGGTTCAGTGCCTGCCAGACTTCATTAACAAATTGCTGATTTCAACCACTATCAACATCTGTTCCTTAAAAAAGATAAAAAAAAAAAAATTCCTAAATAGAAGTTCTGGAATAGACGGAGGACACCGCAGCTGCAGTGTTGTTGTCAGAGAAGCGAGGATTTCAATTAGCATGTTTCTTTAATCCCTGATGGCATATCATCATGATTTTGTGATCATTTACAGTAAGTCTATTAAAGATGTCTCCTTTAAATGTGTATGTCATGAAGAAAAACGAAGCACGATTAGTGACATAATCTGCAGGCAGAGGAGAGCACAGTGAGGCATTACATACTGTACGTGGGTGGCATACTGTACATGAAGACCATATTTACACTGTGCATATGATTAAATTCAGACAACATTTCTAAGATCAGTCTCCCCATAAAGTTGAGAGGTTCTTCTTTACATCAGTAGCAACATTAAAATTACCTAATTCTCAGTGTTATGACCCTCTCCTGTTCTTCTGTCATGTGGATTACCAAAACCCTTTATGACACTGCTGTGCCTCCACAATCACAATATCTGTGTATGCTGTTGTTATATCTTGTGTTGTTTTTATTATTTAATGTTATTTGTGTATCTATTGTTGGTGTGTGCTCCTTCAGCCTTCTCCTCTGTTTATGTGTTTTCTTACATCAATAGAAAGTGTTTGCTTTTTTGTTAAAGGTCTTGATATTCAGTTTAGGAGAACAATGTCAGCACTTGTTCACTAATGTGAGCATCAGAAAAGTGTTTGAGTTTCACATTGTGGACAAAGGAAAACCATGATAATGAGCCTTTAAAATATAGGCTACATTTTACAAGGGGGACAATAATGCTGAATGTGTTGTAACAACAAGCAAGGAGACTGATCAATTTGCTAATTTATTTCAATACAGTGTAACACAGTGTAAGATCGATTGAAGTCTCATTATTCAACATATGTATATAAATAACTTCTAACTTCACAAAAACAGCACTCCCTACAAAGATTTTAACATACAGTTTAACATTAAACCTCAATTCAAAAAGAAAAAGAAAATTAATCTGAACTATTCTGCACCACTTTCTCAGGGATCGAAAAGGTTTTTGGAAAAATACAAAGTCTACCTTGCACCTCATGCAATTTTTGTGCTTCCACCTTTGTGCCTTTTCTTCCTATTTTAAGTTGTTCTAAAAATTGGTTCAAGCTCCAGGGACATAGAGGTTTTGAGCTGATAATTGCTCATGTAAACAGAAGTTTTGCTGCTACTGCACCTATGCATTATTTACACGGCTAACTCCCGGCAATAGAATGTTAAACACTGGTTAAGACTTCTTTGGCCTCCAGGCTTTTTACATTCGCAACGGGAAAAGGTGCAATCTGTCTGCATACCCAGGGTGTATTTTGGCTTCAAAGATGAAAGGCTGGAGATTATGCATCGAACACAAAAAGATAAGGTGATTTCATGTCTTTGACAAGTTAATTAAATTTCAGTTTAAATTGTTTTGAGTGATGTGCCCCAAAACACTCACAGATGCAGATGAAACATAAACAGCTAAAGATATGCATAAAACAACCGTTCTTGTAATTTCACGTAAAATATCGGTCGCATTTTTCCCGTTTTTTTCCCCCCCTCCATTTCTAGACTTAAAGCTGTATTCTTAGGCTTGTATATTTCCAACCTAATCAGCGCTTGTGATTATAGTTCATCATAATTTCCTTTTCAGTGCTGTTATGCTTTACAGGGCACTCAGTGCTGTGATAAAGTCATCCGATTTCTTTTCTTGTTGTTGTTGTTCAGTATCTGAGACTCATTGGAAAAATAGCTTTCGCATTTCAGAATCAACCCAAATGAGCTCATTAAGTTAAATGAGTCATGTTGTATATCAAGTAAAAAAAATAAGTAAAAGGTCTTGTATCCCTCATTAGTTTTCATTTTTCCTAATAGAGAATACTTTGTATTTTCCATTGAAGAAACAAAAATAACTTTTGATTATAAAAACCAAGGTGGCAGATGGCAGCATACTCAACATGTTGGAGGCATTTTCCTTTCTCTGTAGGTACCGCGCAGGCACTGAGGATGCCATGTCATTAGCATACAATGCTATCCCAGTCCCAGTACACTGAGCTACTTCAATTTAAATTAATCTCAGCCCTTCATATGGTAAGACCTGAATGTGATCCCAAATTGGCTCCACCTTTGGAGGGAGATGAAGCACCCATGGTGGTAAGATGGCTCAGCACTGTAAAGCCGGGTTATCTTGTTTACAGTGTCCCCTAACAATCAATACATGCTTGTTGCTCTATTTTTAGCTATGCTAGCTAGAGATGGCAGTGTTGGTCCTCCCATATGTCCATCTGTTGGTCCAACAGTTTGGTTCGCTGCGATTGCCATGAAATAAACACAGACTCTCATGGACCCAGAAGGATGTATTCCAGTGACTTCTGACCCTGGACTTTTCATCTGGTTTCTCTAATGGAACAACATTTCCACTCCATCCATTTTTTTCAATCCACGTAACCTGTTCATGGTCGTTGCACGCTGGAATCCAAGCACACACTGGGTGATATATCACGGACAGATCACTGGACTAACACAGAGCCAACACAGACAGAGACAAAACTTGATGTCTTTAGCCTGTAGGAGGAAACTAAAGCTATATAAGAACATGTAATCTCCTCACAGAAAGATCAATTCATACCCATGACCTTATTGCTGTTACTGCTGAACTAACCACAGAGCCACCTATCACTCTTCATCTCTGAACAACTTTTTTCTGGACTGTAATGAGCATTACGGCCTCATGGGCCACTAGCTTGACCACAAAGTTTTAGACTTATAACAACTTTTGAGATGAAGCTGCTTGCAGGCAAACACTAACCGAACAAAAATAGTTTCTCTGTATATTTGAAAAAAAAAAAGGCTCTCTGGAATTAATTCTGACTGAGAAGACTCAATATTTTTATACCCTTGACCACACTGTACATGCAGGCCAATATAAACAGTGTGTGATCCTACAGGCGTCTAATGTGAGCTAGTTTGACATTCTGTCTGATAATACCAGTTTATATTTAATACCAGTTTATATTTAAACTCTGACTGCAGAGATTATTAAACTTCAGAGAGCTCTCAGACTATCATCCATCAGCCATATATTGTACCCTTGAAGAAGTTGTAAAGACAATGAAAAATTAAGGATGTGATAAATGAAACTGGTTTCTGTTTGGTCAATGGGGCTGAGCTTGACATGAACTAAATTTGAACAGTGGGAGAATGAATAAAATGAGATTAGACACAAGATTTAGTGCTTAGTATGCTTTTGCAGTGATCAGTGTCTGAGAAAGATAGCATTTGCCTCAGGATACAATCCTATATGTCTCAGATGTCAGAGGACATAACACACAGACAAAAGAAATACAACTGCAGATAAAGCACATGAATTGAGGCAACCAAAAACACTGGGATCTCACAAACTAACACAATCATGTACAATGCAGCGGTCTAGCATTAGCCGTAAAGTGTTAATTTGATGAACCCTGTTGCAATTTTGTGTTACCTTGCTTACCCAGGGGCTATTTTAATAGAGCAATTACTCTATCACATAATGTGCTTGTAATATCTTTAAGCAACAAAGTGTCGGTATCTTAAACAGGTCTCCTCACACAAGAAAGAGTCACAAGTTTTTCCATTACCCTTTGCAAAGAAGAAAACACTGTTCAGAGGTGATAGGAAAGGGGCAATTACAACAATTAGACTGAGCCTGGCAGTGATGCACTCATGTTTTTCTTTGGACCTTCCCTTTGGCAGTTCAGGTTAAGAAGTCTCTCTGTCTGTGAAAGAAGTCTTACTTTCTTCTGTATTTTGCTCACAGAAAACCTAAAATCCCAGACGAGTCTTCAGTTACAAGCGAACTGAAAAAACTGCTGAAACTGAACTGGGCCGTGTTTCCCATTTTCAATGTACCGTAGCATTTTATGAAGATTACTGAGGTATAACTTAGCAAAAGAACTTATTTTCCTGTGAGTGTTTCCCAGACTATCCCTTAGCAGGTGTCGTTAAGGAAGAGCTGCTAAAGTACATTGTAAGTTGTAAGTTGTCTTTCACCGTGGTCCATGTGTCGATTGATCACTTGTAAAGGCTCATTAATGATGTTTTAACAAAGCAAGTGTTGCCATAATCATTTTACTTCACACTAATATTACAGCAAAGGAAACCATACCTACTAAAGATAATCTGCTTAATTCATTTAAGAGTCCAGATGAGACCTTGTGGTAGTTCCAATAAATACGTAACCTACAACAAAATATTGTATAAAACAGAATATGAATCAGCTAAGCCACAGTCTGAGACTTATTGAAAGGCCAGGATAAATGATAGAGCTAAATGGCTGAATGATTTTGTTCTCATACAAACAAAAGGTCTAATACAATAGTACTATTATGTTGTCATACAGCAGGCAGCACATATCCGTGTTTAATTGCAGTGCACTGCTGGCAGTGTTCAGCTCTCAGGGTCAGTCTGGGGTTCAGGCTACTATAGCCTAACCAGTCAGTCAGAAAAGCTATATCCTCGGTTAGATCTATGATAACTACCATCATAATAAGAATAGACAGATTAAATAACAACATTGTCATGATGTGTTATGCACAGAATCATAATTAATGTTTATGTTAAACTCCGTTTCAACAGTATAATGTTGGCCTAATAAAGCTAAAACTGTGACAGGATGAATGGAGTGCATCACTAAGGGACAGCTTTACTGTGTCAGACCACCTTTGTAAAGATATACATTTCAGAATATATACCTTAGCTAAGAAGACTCTGGGAAACAGCTCATAAGCTTAAGGGAGACCTTAATGTACAACTTGGGTAACGGGGCCCAGACCAGTAATTTAATGAGCATAGTGTCTGCATCTGTACAGTTCCTCTGTTTTTGTAGCAGGGTCTATACAGTCAATCACCTACACAATTTCAGTGCAGTTTTTTCTTAACTTAAGAAAGCAACAGCAAAGCTTACTAAAACCTAAATAAACTGGACTCAGACAAGAAGTGAAGTTATGGTGTTGACATCAGACACATTTCTAATACTACCGTTTATTTTAAATAATATGTTGTTTGTAAAGCCACTACAAGGAGTTTTTAACAGTCTCAGATTATTAGTGATGCCTCCATATGACCTACATAAATTAAGGAGACCATCCGCTACATGATCTGCTATTTCAAAATGGTTATACTTTAATACGTGCACTGGTTTGGAGTCTTCTTGAAATCAAATACAATGAACCTGTGTTTACACTTTCTCAGGCAAAGTCACAGTGAGTAGCACATTAGCTGGTTAAAATGAAGAAGGAAGAGACTTTTCTTTAGATAATTTTATTTTTGAGATGATATTTTGAGGTTATTACAGTGGAAACACTAGCTATTATACACAAGGGCCTCCCAATCAACTAAATATGAAAGTTCCCTGTAGTAGCTTTGAAAAGATATTTCTTTGTGTTTTTATTTGCCAACGTGAAGAATACAACTAGGTTTGTTTTGATACCAGTTTTGGAAATGCCTCCAAACCAGTCCAAAATGCTGCCTTGGGTATTGGCAAGTATGCCAGTCTATGCACTATTCTGATTCCACGTAATTTATTAGGTTACATTCAGATAGAATCAAGTTTTTTTTGGGCCACTCATCTTATTCATTTTGAATGGGGTAGTGCATTTAGGCTGCAATAGTTGGGGTGAGCCCCATCATAAACTTGACTGTTTGCAGTAATCTCAACACAAGACTGGCATAAGTCTTTGTATAGCTTCATTTGTACACAGAGGAAATTGTGGAGACACTGTATTTCTTGGTCACTGTGGACCCTCTCAGTCTTGGCTTATGGACAACATGATATGTGTTATTGGTCAGTCTGTGGGATGAGGTTCCTGAGCTATTCCTGATTTCACATGGGTGGAGAGAAGAATAACAGCCATAGTGTTGTAAACAACCAACAATAAGTGACTGCGAGGCCCTTCATATTAAGCCTGTTTTAAATTAAATGGAACATTTAGCAATGTGGGAGAGCAGAAAGGAAAGAGAAACCAAACAATGATCTTACAGTGAATGCTGTTGTTTGTCTGAGGCTGACTTCTTGCCTCTAAAGGCTCCCCGCACTGCATCTGCAAGCAGAAGGCGAAGGGAGAGATGAGCCAGAGCATCACATCCAGGAGCATGAGTCATTTCCTGACTGACTTGTAGCAACCAAGAAGCATTTGTGATTCAGTCTGTTACATTAACAACACATGGGATCACAGATGGAGGATAATAATGATTAATCCATAACTTCCTTGTAAATTCATAATGTACATTATGGCACAGGATTCAGGTTTCTCAGTGGGGTAGACTATTGCTTGCCTTGTTTGTCTCAGAGGCCAAAATATATAATACACTGCAGTAATACATATATAATAATAAATAGTATGAAAATACCGAATATTATATTATGGTCTGGGTGAATATTTACTTCTCATTGGCTGCAGGGTGTCCCTTAATTTTTCATAATGGACACCAACTAAGTACCTCCAGTGAAACTGTCCACGCTCAAATTAATGCGCTGGAATGAATAACCATCAAAACCTCTGTTTAGCCTCCAATGCAAGCAACAGGTCAACAAGCTAACATCTAATTACAGCACTGAGCGACTTCAGTGTTTCTTTGAACCTATTTGGAGAATGTGACGACTGTGATGAGTGGGATAGCAAAAGCCTTCTAACATGTAATTTAGAATCTGAAGTACATAATAAGCACCTAAAAAAGGTATTAGAAATTCATTTTAATCCATATTCCAAGTATTGTCATTTATGTTTTTGTTTACGCAATTAATTCCAAGCCAACTCAATAATGGGGAGCTGAAGCTTCAGACTCTTTAACAAAAACAGTAATTTTACCTGGCTGAAATCTTTAGAACATTTTAACCACTTTACTTTGCCATCAGACAGCCTTTCACAAAAGAGGAATTTTACCCCAAAGGTCGCACAAGTTGCTGGTCCACCACTGCCTCGACCCACACACAACAGTAGCTACATTGCTTAGTTTTGGTGTTTGGACACCTGAGTGAATTGTGAATCAAACATCAGCCAGTTATGAACATTTATTTTCACTCAGATTATTGTGGATGCTTAAGGAGAAACTAAATTTGGATATAATATGCATTATCAGAAGCTTTAACACCACCATGAATGAAGTGCCTTATCCTCTAAACACCACCGGATGGCTGCTGTAACACACAAGCTGCCCTTCTGAAGTCACTGATACTTTATCACATAAGCGATTGTCTCTCATCCCATTTCGCTATTCAACTGACTGCTTCCTCACTCCATCAACAGTCCACATGGCCTGTCATTTCTTTGTAAATATCTCCATATTGTTTTGGGGGCAGAGACATGGCTGGATAGCTAGTCTTGTTGCTGAATATAACGTCAAATTGTATTTACTGTTTCTCAACAGTATGCAACATTATTGACTTTGCATCTTGCATTTAATGTATTATTATTATTATTATTTTCTTTTTTGTATGTATTTATGTTATTTTACCCTTCTATTCAGTGGTATTAAGAGGTTTGTGAATTTTGATAGCAGAGGATTTTAAATGAGTGAGCTGTTGCATGTGACATGCAATTATAGGCTGTATTTTAGCACTTTGAGTGTCTTGAGAAAGGTCCTCATGACGAAAACATCTGCACTTTTTTATTTCATTATTTATTTATAATTAATGCAGAGGTGATAAGTGTGCGTGGGAACTGTTTGTTTTTCTTTGAAACCTTTGAGTTTTATTCTTGACCACCGTATGAGCTGCAGTAAAGCCCTTCAAGGTTTCCATAATCAGGAATTAATGCACTCTGCTGAGGCAGTTCTGGCCTCCATGTCGTCCATTATTTCCTGATAATGGACACCTCATTGAGCATTATCCCAAGCCAGAAATCACAGTGTGGTTATGGACTTTCAACAGCCACATTAAGATAATTACAAAGTCAGCCAACTACCACCCAAAGGATATATCAAGAATTGAAGGAAAAATACTTGTCCATGCATTTATCTTCAGTCGATCGGTCTCTCTAAAAGATTTGATCAGACAGTTGCAGCTGATTCAGAGTGCTGCTGCTCATGTCCGCTCAAAGACCAAGAAAGTGGATTACATCACTCCAGTTGTGAGATTTTTACACTGTCTGCCAACGAATTGATTTAAACTTTTAAGCTGCAGGTCTGTTGCAACGCAGTCTAGGCTGAAGACCTTTCTGTTCTTAAACTGCTCTGTAACTTTTACTGTCCTGTTTGGTCTTATTTTTATTTTCCATTTCCCTTTAAATATGTTGAAATGTCTTTTTATATTGCCTTATGTTTCTTTCACACTTTGTCTCGATTCATTTTATGTTTTATGTAAAGCACTTTGGATCGCCTTTGTGTTGAAATGTGCTTCACAGATAAACTTGCAGAGATTTTTCTTGCCTTATATAAGCTAACCTACATTGTAGATGGATTGCCTCTTATAGCTGTTTTATTGGGCCTTTTCAGATAAAAGACATATGTGTAGAATGACACTAAATGCAAAAGGAAAAAAAGATCTCACTGTTTTAAAGGCAGAAGTGTGTTTGGAGCAAGCACTTTAAAGAGTGGACAGACAGAGTGCATCCAATAAAAAATGGAAGGTTGTTCAAGCTGTAGCTGTTACAGCAAAGGCTCAGACCTTGAGTGTTAAACTGCCAGCTGGTGTCCAATAAGAAAATACACAAAACACTAGAAGTCGTACAGTATGGGTGGGTTAAAGGCTCTGGTATATAAGCTGCTTTCAGGAATTTAAAACATAAATAACCTACATTGGAAATGTAAAGAGTGGTATTCAGGAAAAACTCAGAAATACCAGCACATTACTGGAAGGTGAGGAGGGTTTGCTTGCTCGCTATTTTTCCAGCATACATGCTCGATGCTGCCAGATCCTGTCAGTGGCATCAACAATGTGTTTGCTCTAATTTTCAGCGCTTTGAAAAATAAACCAGCTTTGTTGACGAAAGCTGGAAGTCACCAACAAACGCTGCAAACAGTTCATGTTTGATTCATTATTTTCAGCTGTCTGTGAAACCTGCTGGTGGCATGACACAGTAGCTGGCCTTTTGCTTTTTATCTAGCGACTTAAAATATCCGCCTTGTCCACATCACACGACTCCAAATTGACAGATCCCTGAATATGTTTTAGTTTCGTCCAATCCCGTTGGTTCAGAGAGCCCAACAGAGAGGAGGCTGGAACAGCAGCTGAACAGAGAGGAGGAAATATCAGGCTCATCAGGTGATAAATGCTGGGACCAGGACCTTTTTGTGTCAAACACTGCCTCAGTTCAGCAGGCCAGAAACAGCAGCTTCACTGGCTTCATGCCATCAGAAAGCTGTCATTAACAACTCCTGTTTCAGGACACGCTGCTGGGAGTGAAAGTTAGCATTTTAATTTCACAAATTCAGGGACACTTATTATTATTAGTGTTATTATACAGCACAACAAAATTAGAGTTGTAGTTCCTTCATAATACACACAAAATACAACATATATTAAAGAAATTCCGAATGGAATAAGGTGAAATAACCTTTAAAACAAAATAAATACATATATACATAAAGCCATACACACAGGGAATAATTCTGTTGAACAATTTTTAATTTGTGTCAGCTGTAAGTCTGTAGCATGGCTCTCATCTGCTCCCCTCCTCTCCAACTGGGGCGGTCACCTGCAGCAGTGCATCACCTGATCTGACTGCATATTTGAAAAATGCCGATTGCATTTGTTGATCGTTTCAGAGTCCGCTGCTCTTTAATCCAATCCCCACGTCTTCATTTTCCATTCCTTATGAGTGTATTTCTGTCATAGGTGATGCATGTTTCGGAAATAAAGGCAAAAAAAATGACAGATTAAAGGAGAAAAGTAGCAATGTAAAGGAGCTACCAGCTGCTGCATTTTACATGTGCAGCTGTTGCCATAGCAATGGCTATTTTGTGTCTCTTTACTATGGGTTTATTTGACTGATATCACCATTTTCTTATAAATCTGCCAATCTCTAATTATCTTACCCCTTTCAAAACATCTGCCAGTGCATCCACATGATTTATGTAATCGCCCTGTGCTACTGCAGCAAAGCTTTACTTTATATCTGAAAGAAATCCTTGGGAGGCTTGTGCTATAGACATAGACATTTTTAACAGAGAAAATCTTTTTTTTTTTCACACCACTGTTGATCTTTTAGTTATCCGAAGGATAAGTGATGAAAAGTCTCGCAGTGATAGTTGTGAGTATTTTTTCATCATTTCACTGAGTGACAGTGTCAAGGAGCTCCCCTGTAAGAATGTAGAACACCAAAACAGCATGGGAAAGCCTCAAAATGAGATTTTATGGATGCATTCATCAGGATTTATTGAATACATTAACATACCAGATCAACTAATACATCAAGTAAAAACATATAGCATTGTATGTTTTGCAGTAAAGCAGGTAAGCAAGGCAGCAGCAGCAGAGCAGCAGTTTCTTCTCTTCTTTCTTTTTTTCTCTTCCCCCAACTAAATTGGAATAAATGAGAATGCAATCAGTCAGTGGTCAAGCACACATTAGACGAAAATGTAACCTTCTCAGAAATAGGACATTTTTCATTAATCTCATATTTCACATCTACCACAAATAAAGTGTTATTGATTTTCCTTGGCTGTGCCGAGGCCGCTTTATACTGACTGCTGTTGCTCAGTCTGTGCTGGAACATTGAGATTGACAGAGGCTTTATGTGGCCAGGCAGCCAACTATGGGACAGAATAAATCTGACAGTAGGATATTAGTCATTTTATTGCACAAAAAAGGGACAGAAAATAGAGAAAATGAAAGTAGAAGATCCAAGTAAAGCGTTGTAAACCACTAAGCTTGTTAAACTTCTGACAGCTCACCTGGTGGGTGCCAGAGGCCCCAAATCCATTCAATAAGATGAACAGGAACACTTCTAGTTGTTTGTCTTTCAGAGAATCCATTAAAAAGTTCCCTCTCCACTGGTTTACAGTGCATTCTACTTGTACCCAATAAATCATGCCCCTGTCTGGGGCTTCAGCCTACTGTGTTCTCCAGTTTGTACTGCACACTGTGTCTGGTACAGACTTATCCTATATTGCACAGGATGATGATGGTAAACATCAATCAAAAAACAATTAAAAAATCACTCATTGATTAGTGCTGTCTGGAATTTTGAGGCAAGTGTCAAGGTAACCAGAGGCTTCAAGTTCTCCCTGAAGAACTGACAATTTATTGCAGCTGGAAATGAGAGAACGTATAATTAAATTGGGAAGTCTTGCAAAGAAGAAAAAAAATAATTTACATCAATACAGTGGTTTTAATTCCAGCATGGTGGTTGGATACCAGCATGTCGAATGTGTGGTCTAGATGATACAAATGCAGGTGACAAGCAATTTATAGCTACAAATATGTGAAATTATACGTTTGTAAGTGTTGTTTTGTAATTGATAACAGATTGTTCACACTTCTTTAGTTTTATTACGACATGCACCATTTACATTAAAGGCAAAGGTAATAATTTACCATCATAGCAAAAATAAAATAGTTTCCACCCTAAGATATGCAAATAAATGTTTAAGATAATGTATTTACAGAAGGAGATAAACAGAAAAAAAATTGGAATATCAATAATCTTTGTGTATCAACAATGTTTTTCTGCCAAAACACCCTTAAAATACAGGATAAATTTGCAGTCCTACCCTCAAGTTGTCCGTAAAATGTTTCCGTGGATATTTTCCTCCTGTAGTTATCAGTTTTTGAATAACAAAATTGTTCCCAGTGTCCCCAATTCCCCATGTCCCAAAATAGCAGCTGTGTAAAAGTAGTCAGTCACAATGTGTGCAGATAACTTGCTGCAAACTAACTAATCCAAACATGTTTCTCATTAATAAACAAAGTGTCTGCAGAGAGAGTGGATACACACAGAGATAGTTAAGATATTAATTTTTATTGTTTCTTAGCATTTTCCTTTGTATTAGCCATTTTGGAGAACAAAAGGATGCCCACTGCTTACTAATTGCCATGTAATACCATTATACCTATACACATGAATGTAATTTGGTACACATATGGAAGTGTGGGAATCAGGAAGGGTAAAATTTAAATACGGTTATAATTCATATTTAGTGCGTTCAGTGTAAAACAAAAAGATCTAAGTGGGATTTATATTTTTAAAAATGCTTTCAGTGACCTGTCTTGGAGATAAATTAATTACTCAGCACTTATATATTTAATATCTTTTTAAATTTAAGTAATTTACCATGCATCTGTGATTTTACATAAGAAGCTATATTAAGAATAAAATAAAGGTATGCAAAATCAAGAAAAAGTAAGCCCAAAATAGCTGCTGCAGAATGGGGTTAAACCCTCAACTGGTTTGATTGAGAAAAACACAACAATATCATAGGTCAAATTTCACATTCTGGATAAAGACAGTTGCCTTGATGATGTCATTAATTTAATTTAATTTAATTTAATTTAATTTAATTTAATTTAATTATTCCTTCAAATTGGGCTTCTATAGCAATGCAATGTATCCTCACAACCGACAGTTCAGTTGTAGATAAAGGTGTTTATGCTAGTAACGGCTTATGTAGCCTCAAGCTGCTGGCCTCAAGCAGAGATGAGGAGCAGGCTTCAGGGGTCAGCTAAGCTCACTTCCTTTTAACTCCACAAACTCAGATTAAATTTCAAACTTCAGAAGTCTTCAGCTCCAACTGACAATCTTCAGATTTTGTACGGCTCTGTCTGGAGCCACAAAAGCTTCATACACTTTTTGGATACATTTTTTTTTCACACACATAGGAGCTCTCCTCAGGACTAAATTACTCCTCTAAAGTCCATCCTCTGTATTACACAAGATATCAAACACTTTATTGGTTTATGGACCAGTGCTTCTCTCTGGATTTAGAGTGCATGAATGTGGTAATCAGTGGTGATAGTATTATAACATTTACACATGATTTAAAATGTAAAAATGAGTGCATAACTTATTGGTACCATATTTTAAAAAAATGCTTGCTAAATACATGGTTACATGATGCAAAACAATGACAAGCAAAACTTAATAAACTTAATCTTTTTTCGTTGTTTCGTGTCACAAGTCATTTAGAAAGGTGTCATACAGAGACTGCTACTGGGAGTCGTGAGGTGCAGAAATAGCTAGAATGAAATATTCATGTTCAAAGGTGATTCCCAAAGCAACATGCTTTTAATTGAAGCAACATGATTATAATTTCACCCCTGTATTGCAGATCCAGTGAGAATACTAATTTAGAGCTGAGAGAGAGAGAGGCACAAAGTGGATGGGGCTGTTATCGAACAAGAGCCTGTGGGGGGAGGTTCCACAAGGCCGATATAATTTCTGATTCACTCAGTCACCTTTCCCATTAGCCTCCTCAACCACTGCACTCTCTCTCTCTCTCTCTTAACACACACTGGTGGACTCAGGAAAGGGACTTGGGGTGCCATTGCAAAAGTGCTCTCTTGGATGCCCTTATGGCATATAAAACATGATAAAGTACCCACTAGGGTGCCCTTCCAGTGGGGAAAAAAATTATGATGTGCCCTATAGGGTGCCATTCCAGTGGACAGAAGTGATAAAGAGCCCACTGGGTGCCCTTCCAATCAACAAAATGGGGTAAAGTGCTCCTCTGGGTGCCCTTCTAGTAGACAAAATGTGGTAAAGTGCCCTCCAGGGTGCCCTTCCAGTAGGGTTGGTTATTGTTTGGGTTTTTTCCAATACTGGTGCTAAAACGATACTTTTAAAATGATACCACTGCCTAAACGGTGCCTCAACTGAAACTTAAAAAAAAAACAAAAAAACTTCATTGTTGAGGCAAATTTGAACTTGAAATTCAACAATATATTAATTGTCAACAGTTTAATGTATACTTAAATATATAAATATAAATAAATACAAACATAATAAATAAAACCTAACGCAACTACAAAAACTAAACAGAGTTACAATATTAATAACAGCAAAGTAAAAACTCCAACATCAAACTTCAGCAGTTTCTTTGAAGGAATATTATCACATTTGCTGACCTGAGGAAAGGCTGCTGTCATCATCATCAGTGTTTTCTTCACCGTAGATATAAATGGCTAGTCATTAGTACACGGTGCATCTTTTGTTATATATCTGTCATCACCAGGGTCGGAGACACCCACACTGCTGTCTGATTTTTGGTTGGTCAGCACCTTTCAACTGAAAGAGTGGACATTTAAATAAATTGCATTTGCACTTTGTTTTTTTCCTCCTTTAGCTTAAATCACACACATGATGACAGCACTGCTGTTTAGTTAGATGATAGTTTAGGCTATTATACTTCTTTCCCCCGATATCTGATTCAGTGGCCAGTGTCGAACCGATACCAGTGTTGAATATCGGCTTGAAAAACATGACGATGTATCCTGTAGGGCGCCCTTCCAAAGTGCCCTCTAGGGAGCCCGTACAACAGAGAAAACATTGTAAAGTGCCCTCAGGGGTGCCTCTCCAGTAGACAAATTGTGGCGCAATGAGTTGTAGAAGTGTTACTGGCTTCTACGTGCCTCTATGATTAAATAGTTAAATGGTTCCCTCTGTGTTTTCATTACAGAGGTGTAGAAGTCACATAATGACTTTCAGTGCCACGCTGTATGTATGTTGCTGCTTTTTATTTTTTACCTCTGCCCCTCAGACAGCCTGAGTCCATCACTGCACACACACAGTTTTGAAAAAAACTAAAGTAAAAGTGTAATTGAAACAACCAAAGGCTAAATCTTTTTAGACAATGTCAGCATTGCAACAGCCCTTATAATTAACAACCTAAGAGCACATTGCAAGAACATTTCTCTGCCTGTCAAATTTTGCTGTCATAGGTGCAAAGTTCCCTGTGCCTTATTCACCTTTCAGAAAAGACACGACTTGAAGAGGAAAAATGGAGCCTTAGCTCAACTCCATCCTGACATTCTAATGAGGACAGTGAATTTGGATGAGTAAGTATCCAATTTCACAATCACCAGCCATCCACCATCTCACTGATTACAGTGGCATCAGTTTGCTGCCTCACATACTTTGCACCCGCAGGGCAGAGATTAAATGCGAAATTATTGGACATCTGTCATATTAAAGAAAGTTGAAATGTCCCTGGGTCTTCTGAGACTGCGGGGGAATGAAATTACAATGACATGACAAAATGAAAGCAGGTGAGGCAGTCCTGGATTCTGTCAGTGCTGCAATACCAGAAGTATTAAATCAAATGTTTTACAGCAAATTCCTCTTTTCTCTCTTTTTGTCTCTGCGTCTCACTCTTTCTGTCTGGCTTTGTCTCACTCAAATATACAATATACCTCTTTCTCTGTCCTTTGCCTCTCTTTGTCTGCCTTGTTAATTCTGTCATAAATCATCCCGTGACAGTGACAGAATTGCTTTTGATTGTGATCTTGCAGCTTCCTTGTTTGATAGTGTTCGTTCCTTGATTTAGCCCTTTCTACTGAACATACATCAAGCCTTCCTTCCTTCTCAGCAAATGCTGAATAAGGGATTTTGAATGGACCCCGGTTAAAAGTTCTCTTTGATTGGGAGAAGGAGCAGCGTGGGTTTTTAACAAATATCTGCTTCCATTGCCTGTCTTTCTTTTGATTTCCTTCCTCATTTACTTAGAGCTGTTTGGACTCTGCTTCGCTCTGATGTGGAGGTGCTGCTTGGAGGATCTGCAAGCTGATTAATTACATCTCTAACAGGCTCCACCTCGGGGGGTGCTGGAATAGTCTGCTCGGGATGGGCTTGATTTAAGCTCTAGCAGCATTTTACCCATGATGCCAAGAGGAAGGTCAATGCAAGGGGGAGTCTGCAGAGGAGGGGAGCAGGAGAACAAGGGACTTAACACCAGATGATGGATGCAGGCAGTAATTCACCAACATTCCCTCAAGGACAAGGAGCTTGGCCTTATAAAGTAAAAGAAAATAAGTAAATACACATCACCTAATGAGATGGACACATCAAGTCATCAACTCTGAACTTTGCTGGCAGGAAAGCACTAAAGTAGTGAGATGTGTTACCTTTAGGTTCAAACAGGTAGTTCCCAGAGTGGTGCTCAGGGAGCCTGCTGGGCCGCCTGAAGGAAAAAACAAAAAACAAAAAACGTCCTAAAACACTTAAAGAACTGTCACTGTCCTCTGATTTCTTCTTTACTAAAATAGTTAAAATTGACAGAAAATAATTTTGTCTGATGATTGTTGGCAAACCGGTGGGTTTGAACAGTTGCACACAACCAAGGGGACCTACAGGGCAGCTGGCCATATGTGAATATAATTAACTTTTGGTGCTGGAATCATTAAAGTTGAAATAGGCAACTTAGACTGGAGAGTTCCTGAGCACTTAACACATCTTTTCCTATGGCAGTTTAACACTGTGAGTGAACTTGGTCAGAACTGATGCTGACATCTTTAACTTTTCTGTTTCCCCTCCAGTCAACATGGATGATGAGAGATTAACCTGATTCACGAGGTTGAGAAGCAGCACATCTTATATGATCCACTTCATTTTGGGGATATGCCTGACAAAAAAATTTACAGAAACCAAAGGAATCTTCTTGGTGTTGCAATTTTGCAGCGTAAGCCACAGCCAGACGCAGACGTCAAAGCTGGGTACACAACATAAACCAAGTGAAGACAGAACTAGGAGAGATCTAGTTGAATCTGTTTGAACTTTTTTTTATCTGTACACTGCATTTTTTTTCGGTATCCCATCCTGCAAAAGTAGCAGTGAAGTGTAGCAACTGTACACTTTAGGCTGTTTGTGAATAAACATTATATCTCCTCACGATCCAAGACAAGTTCCAGTGTCTTGAATGGGGGTTAGTTCTGAAGTAACAACAACTTCAACACAGGCACAGGTGGACTAAACTTTAAGTTGGACCAGCAGCTGATCTTATTTTAGTGACAAGTTGCTCCTCCTTTGCTAAGAAGATTACCACTACAGTTACCCCAGTTACACCAGTAAAGAAAATGTTGAATATCTTCACATCTTTGCATGTCATGGCTTTATTTTTTGCATCAAATTATGAAAAGTAGTATCAGTAAGAGTAGTAGTAAGTAGTGGCATCAATAAACAGTATCATTGTTGATAAAAATCCTAACAATAACCATACCTATTTTTTATGTAGTAAAGAACTGCTGCATGGATTACAGATGTTCACTGGGAATAGACATATATATTTCAGTCCACAAAGCATCTTGTTTTTGTACAGCCTCGAGAGGTGTGTGCCCTGGATCCTGACTGTTTAGGTTTAGATTATGCACAAAACAACTTTGGTTACAGTACATTACTTCCTCGTTTAAACCTTATTAAAAGGCAGCAAAAGACACAGAGACCATCATAATGTGCTAATTGCTGTAAATTATAATGTGATGATTGTTGTAAGTAAGTGTCAGCTAAGCTCATGACTGCTCTCTTCTCTTTCTCGAAACTGATTAGCTTGCCTGCCAGATCAAACAGCCAGTGACAACAGCGAGAAAACAAAGCCGTAGCATTAAATAAGCTACGCATTCAAAGAAAACAAGGATTTTGGGGGGCTTTGACAAAGAGTCCAGAGTCTGTCTGATGTCTATTTTGTATGACTTTTAAAAGACGTTTGTTGTAGTGAATGACTTTGAAACGACCAGTTCTATACTGTTTCCAGTATGACATCATTCACTTTGTGAGGAGACTGTGAGTCTGCATTTCTAACCTGTTTCTTTTCTTTTGCATTGAGCGCAGAGGTGAAATTGTCCTGAGAGGGACCCTTTAAACTCATGAGTCCTCATCGTATTATACAGCCTGATAAGAAATGATTTATTTGGAGGCATGTGTAACCTACAAGTTGCAAATAGCATACGAACACGTAAGATAGCTGAGTTTACACCTGCTAAAGAGAAGCAGTGCATGGATAATTCATCATTATTCTGACAAACAAAGAAGAAAATAGAGTGGGGAGCGGCAAAGTTGATGAAAAGTACTTAACTAGTTTCTTTTTTTTTTCCTTTTTAGAGACCACTGTGGAACCTTGAATGCCAGTTTTTACATTTAAGCATTTATTTTTCTGTGCTTTGCTTTATGTAAATTAGAGGTATTGTTGTACAGCCAAGTTGTTATTGAAATATAACAAGAGCCAACACTATTACTGTGTTTCTGAAAAGCACAGGGAACATTTTAATTACTTAGCTCACACATTGTCCTAAGGGTTCAGAAACCAATCAATCTCGTACCTCACTCGCCCCAGGGATCTGCTCTATCACCCACCCTCAACCTCTCCCCTCTCCACTCTCACTTCTCAGTGTGTTTAACAGCAATCAGGCAAAATTAGCTCTTGAAAATTATAAGCATGATTGCAAGATGAGTCCCCCTGCATCGACCTGTACGCACTTGTACTAGATTTCCAGAAGATTCTTAAAATACGGGGATGCTGATGATACTAACCCCCTAGCAGATGATGGAAGATTTTGCACTTTAAAACCTGTTTTAATGTAATTATTTAGGTCGTACCTGGTAAAGTTTTTGATTATTGCATGAAAAATTAAAAACATTAAGAGGCTTAAATTAAAGAAATACGAATAAACTGCTGCGCTCCAAAACGTATGACTTATTTATTTGCAAAACTCTGGTGTCTGAATGAAAAATTAGTCCCTGTATTACCTGCTGATTGCATCAAGTGCTAGCCTTGTTTTTACTCCACTGAATCCTTCCAGAAGTTAAATGGGTAATTCACAGAGAAAATTGCATGGGTGATTTGAGTGATTTTTCTTCATTTATTTATTAATTTATGTATTTGAAGTTTGGAGTTTCGCTGATGTGAAAGAGAAGGGGTAAATTTCCCCACTGTGGTGTAGTATTTGCTCTTCGGTTCAGGGGATAGACACAGTGGGTGGATGTGCCAGTGGAAAACCACAAGTGTTCTCTGGATGTGAGTTTAGCCCTGGTATTCAAACAGCTACTGTAAGTTGGTCTCGGAGCAGAGCATAACTGCACACATGGCTCTGTGTTTAATCATTATGCATTTTTTTTAATTATTTGTGCATGAAACAACAAAAAAAACAAAAAACAAAGATGTTATTTTGCAGAACAAAGATCATTAGTTGGATGATTAGCACTTGTGTACTGTATACTGGGGTCATGGGAGACAAAGTATCTCTGCAGTACAATGTCATTAAGATTTTATCGAGGATTAAGCCTCTGCCTCCTGCTCACTGAGTTCATTCTCTCACTCACTGCTGTCACTGCCAATTTACAGCTGTGCAATTAAAAACACTGTTAGCATTTTCATTTTGTCCCGTTCACACCTTTTCAGAACCAGCCACCAGGGGGACACCCTAAAATTAACATGTCTACGTCAGTGGTTCTCAAATGGGGGTCCTTCAGGAGGTTCCAGGGGGTTCCCAGCAAAAAGGGGAATCATTTATTTTCTCTGTAATTTCATCTATAATTAACACAATACCAGAATGTGTCACTATTTGGCCATTGTTTTTTTATGCTAGTGTTTCATCTGAATTCATTTAGCACCACACAGCAGTATCTACAAACATTGTAATTAAGCCTTAATATTTTCTATATATTTTCTATAATATTTTCTACAACTAAACTGAGTATTAGAAGTAATCGTTATGTAACAATTTAAAAAAGTAAAAGATCTTAAAGCGAAAATCTCATCAAATGAGAGACAAAATCTACTAAAATGGGAGTCTGTGGTCTAATTTGTGTCTGTTTAGGCGCCCTTGACTTGAAAATGTTTGAGAACCACTGATCTAAGCAAATAAAGAGTATCTCATCCGTCACTTTACATGGTGCGTGTCTGTAATTTAAAACCTTTCAAATACTTACAAATATGTCAGACTGCAGAAACTTAACAAAGATAAAATAACCAAAGTAATGCTGGGGTGATTCATCAACTTAATCAACGTAGTTACTTGCATAACATGCATCGGTGCATTGCAATGACTGCGCTCAGTCAAAGCATCCCTGCAGAGAGCGAGCTGCAGCTAAAAAAAAAAAAACCTTGCCCACGATCATCTAAAGCAGTGGTTCCTAAACTTTTTCTGGCATGCATGGCATCTGAATTTTACTGAAATAAAGGTCAGTATGATAGCATCAGCAAACTCTTATTTTTCTACATAAATCATATTCATTCAAACTAGTTATACACAAACACACACCCCCTACAGTGTCTCTGCGCCTCTGTATTTTTCTGATAAAGCATCTAACAAATATGGTCTTTTAGATAGCGTGGCGATTACACTAATTTTAAAAGATTCCACAATTATCATTATTGTAATGTGCTTTATGTGTCTCATTATCAGGATGATGACTCAGTAAAGTATTGAAATGTTCATGAGACAAGTTTTTGATATTAATTTTGTGTAAATTAATTATCATATTAGTTGAGTAAGAAAAAAAAATATTTGGATAATCCAGAAATTAGTTGGTGGAGTAATTGACTAATTGAAAAAAAAATAATCATTAGATTTATTGATGAAAAGTAATTGTTATGCGCAGCCCTATATCAAAGAAAGAGAGAGAGAGAAAGAGGGGGGAGTTTAGAGAAGCTGTTGCAGACCACACACATGCACAGATGCATGGATTCACACTGCACTGCGGTGTTCCAGCAGCTTGAAGTCAGACGTCAGTCAGTTCAGGCTGAGTTTATTTACCTTACAGCATCCTCTCCATAGGAGCTATAGCTAACGCTGCGGAAACACCCCAGGCACGAGGGGCATCCAGCCTGCCGCTTCAGAGAGCGAATGCTAACGCTTCCCCGCTGGCTCCATGTAGCTCCAGCTGGTGTGGGGGTCCCCAGAGCAAGGCAAGTCTCTTTCAAGCCATCTGGGCTGAGCCGATGGGTGAAGTGGGCTCGCAGGGTGTGTCAGGGGAGTGACTAGAATTTCAGGGGTTTGTAGTCTTTGAGTAAAAAACACCGACAGAGGATTTGAAAATCATTTATTTGTGTAGCTTTCTACTACAGAGAAGTCATGTGTGATTTCCTCAGAGAAAACACAGCAACTGAGAAATGAGACAGGAGGACGAGGCAAAGAAAAAACAGATGTAATGAATCACAGAACCATAGGTCAAAGCAAGCAAACAGACCGACAGTATCTTGTCGTGACACGCCGCGCCCTGATCCAGATATATTGGATAAATGAAAAACTGCTGGATTACTCTGTGACACCCTTTGTGCGCCCTAACAAGCAGGTTGAGAACTAGTGACTTTGCATGCTTACACACCTGACCTGCTCCGTTCAATCAAACAGCCCCTTTTGTTTGTTTTGTTGTTGCCTCATCAGGATGGGATGGATGGGTAGATAGATACATAGATTAACTGTTAAAGAAAGCAATCTCCTGATCTGTAGGCTGAGTGATGTATAGCATAACCATGGTACCACATACTGTATGTGTGTCACAACTACAGAGTAGTTATTGCTTTAATATTCCAAAATTCCTGTTTGTCTTGTTTCTATCTGTTAATCAGTATTTATTAGTCGCCAACACATGTTTTTCAGTGGTCGATGCAGATATTTAGAGGCTGACGGCCGATGCATAATGCCATTATCAGAACAAAGAAAAGTTAGGTGTAATTGCATTATTTCATATTACAATCTATTGATGAAATATAAAAAAATATAATAATAATGATAGATTTCAGGATGTGAATATTTTCAGGAGAGTGAGGTACAGTATGTTAGAAGCAGCATCATTCAACTACAACACCAATTCCCCCAAAATTGTGACACTGTGAAAACAAAACATAAGTATAATGCAGCGATTTGCAAAGAACTTTTTGGTTTTTGTGAATGAAAAGCGTTTCCAGAATGTCCCTTTAAACCAATACCGATTATCTCAAAATGTGAGAAAAGTGGTCCAATTAATTAGATTATCACTAATATTTATATGCATAAGGCCCACTTGCAGTGTCAGAAATAACTGATGACAAGACTTGTTATTTTTTGGGATAATGTAATGGATGCCCCTGTAGGTCTGGCGCCAGTTACAACACCAGAAAAGATCCACCAGTTCATATGACTTCAAGCTTACAGCTCTTGGTTTCTTTGTAAAAAGTCACAATCAGCAGATGTATTTAATAGTGGATTTACTTTTGAAATAATTCTAAAATCACACATCTAGTTTGCACTATCATAAAATCCTGTGGTTAATCTGCTGTAGGCCTATGTAATATTATAACACACAGTAGGGCTGTAATGATGCATGGACATTTAAATAACCAGTATGTTTGAAGCAGCTATCAAAAGGACAGATATGTAAATCAGCACACATTAAATCTGTCTTCTTACACGCTGTATATGTTTAGTGAAAGTGAAAAAAGTCTGATTTGCTGCAGGCTGATCTCTGAGTGATAAACTGAATTACTGGCCACATGAGCTCCTTTATGGATTATGAGCTTTGCCTTAATAGCAGTTTAGCTTTTGAAACGATGCTAAATCATTTATCTACTGACAGAATATTCTGTGGTTGTTCTGTTCTGCTTATAAACCACAAACACCTCCTCAGGTGGTCTCGTTCTGGTCTGCACCACAGTTTTATTGATAGCCTTCACACCATCTAAAACGGACCACACTAAACGGGCAGACACATCAAAGTTTGTTCTATCCAAACAGTTTAGGTGTAAAAATCATCTTTACAGACAAGACAAATAGACACTTCAAAGCCCTGGTTTTACAAGGTGAAAATAGAGCATATATTTTGTTTTTAACCGGTTGGAATCAGTGTTTGTTTATGGCTTTCTTTATCACTATTGTTTTTTTTTTTTTTTCATTTCTTTTTAACTTCATTTTAACAGTATGAGCTGAGCAATTACCATTACCTGCATATAAACACTTAACAGCATATAGACTGTGGAACTACAGGAGAGCGAGTTCCCTTTGAAGTTTCCCCTTCACTTCTCTGTTTTAATATCCACTTTAATTTTGCCTCTTCATTGGGATGTGAAATTTTCCACCGCAGCAACAAATAATTTGATAAAAACAAGAACAGACAGGGAGGAGCAGAATATACATAAATATATTATATTCAATTGTATGCAAGGCACTTATTTGCAGAAAGTTTCTTGACAATATGTACTCCTGTAAACATGCACAGAATTCATAATTACCTTATCTGTTGGGAGACTTTGTCCTTCAGTATTGACACTGGCTCTTCAATTTAATTTAACAGCAGAAAACTAAACAATTGCTTCATCATTTAAATAGATTTTCAAGATTTTACATATATATTTAAAAAAAAAAAATACAAAACCAACTTATTTGAGCAAATTATAAAAAAAAAGAAAGACAACATATTTTCTGCCATAAACTAATATTTAGTTTTTTAAAGTGAAAGCCTTACATGTTAGTCTGAAGGTATTTTTCTGAGATAAGACTGAATAATTCACAACCTTTGCCAAGTGAATTTTTTTGTAAAGGTTATGCTTGTCTAGAACAGATTGTACACAAATGGCGCAGGGGAGCAGAATTCAAATGAATGCAAGAGGAAGAACATTGTCTAGATTTAAAGTTCCTCATCGTGGTCGGCAGACTCATTATTTTGTTCACTTTCTCAGTGTCACCGTTTCATTTACATCCATAAATCCGACAGGGATTTATCTATAATACCTCCATACAAACGGACATCACATAATAGGATGAATATCTTTGGGCTTATGAGAGCAAAATTAGTATGCAAACTCCAATTATCCTCCAGGCAAATTTTCCTAACAGCAACCCATCAAAGGCTAATTTACTGCGCCTACTCTGTTCTTTCACCTGAGAAATCTGTTGGAAGTAACACAGCAATTGAAAATTATTGTCAAACGCACAAACAACAAGACAAAGGAGCGCCAAAAATAGAAACATCTATCTGTCTCCTCTGCAAGCAGCCTCCTGTTGCCATAGATCTCCTCATAGTCTGTCTCATCCCTCTCACTCCCTTGGGGTGACCCGGGAACAATTTGTCAAGCTATTTTTCCATGTCATAGCCTCCGAGAGCTATAATTTGCCCCGACAGTGGAGCAGCGTGCTGATGGGCAAGTATATCCACGTGTTGAGATTTGCTGTTGGGCCAGGTCCGAGCTGAAATGCTTGTTCACGCAGTACACTGGGTATTGGGCCTGGAGAAATTGGCCGGTAAATTCTGCCCAAAGCTCCGGCAACAGACCGCTGGGGCTCATTCGGTGTAAGAACAGCTGTGACAACAGCTCACAGCTGATATGATCAGAAAGTGCACTCAATACGTCTCAGTCTGTTGTCATGGGCTAACCATCAGACCGAGACTGCTGGAATCTTAAAAGCCATTAAAGCAACTTTGGTGTTTCACTTTAGTTGTTATATTTAATTCATTTTATATCATTTTCTAGAGGAGGATTTCTGAGAGTTTCTACATGGTCCTTATTTTCTTACTTATATCATGACAATCAGTTTTATTAAAGGAGAAATATTTCATTTGTTAAGTGAACTGAATCATAAAATGAGCACCTGTTTGTTTTTGTTTGCTTTTTTCATGTGTCTTAGTTTTAATTTATGGCAAATTTTGACAGGAGATTGTATATTAAATTGGAATTTCACCTATTTATTATACTGTCTTTGTCTCCAACTCACTGTTTGGACTACAGTGCTCATTTTTTGAAAGACTCTTTATATTTCTCCTTTATCCTCGTAGTCACCTTCTTCAATTAGGAGTTTTTTGTACTGTACCTAAAATATGGATGTAGTTCTATTTTTCAGAGCCGAAGTCAGCTCCCAACTCCTGATTGAGTTCTCTGCTGTCCTTTTGGGGCTATGGCATGTTTCTGGCATATTTGCATTTTTGTGACACTTATTTTCCTCCACATTATCAAGTGAGAATTTTGCAAATGATCTTTTGTCTGATGCCTGTATTTGTTTATAATTGTTTAACAGATCAGTATTATACAATCACACCTTAGAATAAGGTTATAAAGTCTGACTCATGGGGCTGAATCTACAGTAAACACTACATGAAGTGGTTCATGTTCAGTTCTCCTGGGCCACCTAAAAGCTCAACACACTGCTTACCTGTGAACACATTAATAATTTAAGTCTGAAAGGGTTGATTCTTCAAAATGCGCATTTCATAAATGTTAATTCTTGAGTATATTTTACAGTTGACATGCAAGTGAAAAAAAGATTCTTGATTTATAAACGAAAACCTGCATCATATCAAGTTTCCATAAATTCAAACTGCTCATCTGCAAAAAATAAAACAGGCCACCTACGAAACAAGACATTTTACAAGGCCTTGTTTTGCATGTTTACCATCAAACATCACAATAAGTAATTGGGTAGTAAAACTAGGCCAGTTAATAAATAAACATAATATTTATCAGATAAAATTAAGGGCCAAATCTAATTTCTTTGAACTTCTTTTTGTTCAAATTAATAAACTTAACTCAGTAACTAAATTAACTTGGTGCAAAGAATAACACTATGACACATAAATGAGGTGTTTTACTGCATTTAATCAATGCAACTGTGTTTTAGTAATAAATTCTTTGGAATGCTCTATGCATTTATAATTTCTATATTATTTCCCTTTGTATTAATACAAAATAAACATACCTGGAACCTCCTCCATCATGCCATCATATGTTGGAATGATTCGTAAACATGAAGCATGAAACATAAACTGCTCCCACCAGGGACAGAGCAATATTGAAGTAACTTTTTTGTGTCCAGGCTAATATGCAATTTTTTCAAATAACAGCCAAGGGACATTGTTGAACATTTACTAATTGGTATAAACAAACAAAACAGTCTGAGTGTTGATCAATTTATTTTCATTGTTAATTAGAAAAATGGTCTGCAGGCCACCTTAGACCTGTGATTCTCAACTTCACGCCATATAAATATATATATATATATATATATATATTTACACACACACATACATTGTCATACATTGTAATTATGGTGTACTGGCAGCTGTAGAGCATCACTGACAGAAATAACAATTAAACCTTCGAGAAGACAATCATCACTCTGGCAAATCTGAAAAACAAAGCCTTCAGTAAATGGAAAATAAGTGCAAAATAAACCACAGCAGTGATGCAAAGTAATTGTCAAGACTCAATTTCATACCTCCTTCTCACATTACAATCCTTTGTTCACTGAACATCATTGTAGATAGTCTTTTTTTCTTTTGTCTATGAAACAAAATGTACTACTTTGTTTTACAAAATTAGATTTAATATCCTTTGTATGTGAATTGTTCTACATGTAGGATTGAATTTTCATAGTAGAGATTCTCTGCACAGAGGGAAAGTGACTTCATTTTAAAGTGACTTGGGTCTGTAGCTCTTGCAGCTCTTTTACATGAACTTCACTTGACTTATATGGACAGTGAATCATAATGATCATAATGTCCTGTAATGTCTAATAATGCAGGTAGTTCAGAATAGTTTTTTCATTTCAAACTGGAGAGACTTTTCTCTGCAGATTACTGTGTGCTGCAGACATCTCTCCTCTCCTTTGTGTATTTGGAACAGAACAACAAGCTTCATCTTAGCCGAAGCTGTATGTCCCCTGAGGTGTTTCTGTATTTCAGTGTTGTGCTCCTCCAACAACTGCAAAACTTCACCATGAGGATTTTTCCCCTTTGTATTCCTTACAACATCGTAGTGCCAGTAGAAAAACAGTAAATTCTTACACTGAATGTGAATATATGTCTTAGTAGTCGCTTTAACAGAATTGGCTGCTCCATAGTGTCATAACTTGCTCCGCAAGTTTTATGAAACAGCCACATTTAAGTGACCAGAACATTTGAAGCAGCTATCAAAAGGACAGATATGTAAATCAACACACATTATACATATCGTCTTCTTACATCTACTGTATATGTTTAATGGAAGTAAAAAAAAAGTCTAATTTGCTGCAGGCTGATCTTTGAATGGTAAACAGAGCTATTGGCCCTGCAAGCTCCTTTATGGATTATGAGCTTTGCCTTATCAGTAGTTTGGAGCACCTGGAGCGTCAGAATTATAATGCAGCAGGGAGTGTGTGGGTAGAGAAACGCATTATAGCTCAGGGCTCGCACCAGATAGATCTGTCAGGTGTAGCATGCACATGTATGTATGCACACACACACACAGTCCCACTTGTGTATGAAAACAGACATACATGGAAGAAGGGCTGAACGATTTTGAAAAAAAAATATCTAATTGTGATTGAATTGACTGATATTAAAATAACAATATGATTTGCGATATTAGATGATCATTTTTCATTCTTTTTCTTTTCATTCAAAAACATAAAAATGATTATGCTGTGACTTTTCTTTTTATGCTTGTGCGTCTGCGTGGGGTCTTTTATTTTGAAAATTGATTGGATTCTCTTTGGTGTTTCTGTGTCTGACTTCCTGCCCCACTTGATCTGCTCTGTTCACATTGATGTGGCATCTGTCAAAAATAGACTTGGCTCATTATTTGAAGTAGGGCAGAGTGGAGAGATGCTTCTGGGATGCATTGTGGTGCTTCTGGTGGAATCACAAGCATTGTGTAGAATGGCAGCAATCAGCTATGGCGGATGTGGCACAGCCATAACACGACACAGCTGTGCCTGGTCGAATCAAGCTGTAAGTCTGTAGAATATGCAGTGTAGACCAGGCTCTCTGCAGCGCATCCATCCATCCATCCATCTTCAACTGCTTATCCAAAGTCAGGTCACGGAGGTAACAGTTCCAGCAGGGGACTCCAATCATCCCTTTCCCCAGCTACATTAACCAGCTCTGACTGGGGGCTCCCGAGATGTTCCCAGGCCAGGGTGGACATATAATCCCTCCACCTAGTCCTCTGTCTGCTCTGTGGCGTCCTCCCAGCCTGACGTGCCTGGAACAGCTCACTAGGGAGGTGACCAGGTGGCATCCTTACGAGATGCTTCAGCCACCTCAACCTGCTCCTTTCTACACAAAGGGGCAACGGCTCTACTCCAAGTCCCTCACCGATGACTGAGCGTCTCCCCCTGTTCCTAAAGGAGATGGCAGCTATCCTTCTGAGAAAACCCATTTTGGCCACTTTTATATGCAATCTCATTCTTTCCCTCATGACCCACCCTTCATGACCACAGGTGAGAGTAGGAACGAAGATTGACTGGTGGATCGAGGGCTTTTCCCTCTGCTTAAGCTCTCTTTTCGTCACAATGGTGCTTTAAAGCAAAAGCAATACTGCTTTCACTGCTCCGATTCTCTGGCTCATCTCACGCTCCATTGTCCCCTCACTCTAGAACAGGACCCCAACATACTTGAACTCCTTCACTTGGGGTAGGGACTTGGAGTAGATAATCCACGGTTTCCTGCTGAGAACCATGGCCTCAGGTTTAGAGGCGCTGATCCTCAACCCAACCATTTCACACTCAGATGCGATCCAGTGAGTGGTGGAGGTCACAGACTGATGATGCCATCAGAACCACATCATCTGCAAAAAGCAGCTTTGCAATCCTTAACGCACCGAGCTGCAACCCCTCCCCTCGACGACTACGCCTCAAGATCCTGTCCATCAATATGGAAGTGCAAACGGCTTGACAAATGTTTGTGGTATTTTGGTTTTATAGTTGAAAACCAAAAGAAACAAAGGTGAAATCTTGAATTTAGCCACTTCTTACTATGAGAGTATACAGTCCTGTATACTGTGCAACACAGTTCTGTTTTCTCGCATGCTGTTGCAGGTAAGCACTTTATCCAAACATTATGCTCTATTGGACTAAAAGCCACAGGAAGGTTTCCTCCACTCAGCATGGCAGTGGATGTCAGATATGTGGCACGGGTCCATAACATTCAGTGTATTTGACGTGTACAAAGGTGGAACCCTGACTCTGCTCTTTTCCCCTGCTCCTGCTTAATATTTCAAATGCCGCAATCTCACGTCGCTGGACAGAGGGCAGGCCTTCCAGCAGAGAGCAGGACCCCGAGCTGAGGCTTGAGCAATGACTGACGCCCCAGAGCTGCCTGCTGCAGCGTGCCCAGGCATCCCTGAGCAGATAGATCACGGCTTTCGCTACAGCACTGGCATGGCACTTTTACAAATACTGGTGAAGAGAGATGGATACTTCCCCCACGCTCACTATTTCCATGATGAATTGTTTCCTGGCAGCATTTTTCTCCACATTCTTTATTTCTGCATTTAAAAAAAAATATTCAGTACAGCTGAACACCTGTAAAATATTGTTTAGACTGTGTATGTCGCGAAATATGATGAACAGAGAATCTGTCTAAACAGTATTTTACAGTGGCAATTCAGATAAACATTTCTAAAGATTTGTGAAATCTTCTGCAGTCATGGGCGCAATATTATGCACAAATCAGACGATGAGACATATAAATAGTATCAGGGCTGAATTGTCTGTTCCGCAAACAAAACCTCAGAAGGATTTTCTGCTCTAACAAACTCAATGATTGAAATGAGGCATAAAATAATCTACTGTAGAGCAGATTGATGTTTGCAGACCACAAAGGAGTCAATGAATCTGAGGCAACTTTCTTCTCTATTGAATCAGCCGTGGTGTACAAGACCAATACTGTTGGGCCTTTGCCTTTCACTGTGGAGTTTGCATTTTCTCTCTGTTTGCAACAGATTCCTCCAAGTCAAGACACATTCCCAAAGTCCAAACATTTGAGGATCAGGTGATGAGAAAACTCCAAATTGCCCCAGGTGTGTCTGTCTGGCAACGTGTCCAGAGTTTTTCTTCTGCATCTTGCCCAGTGCATGCTGGGTGCATGCTCAAACTTTCCTTTGATGTCAACAGGAATGAGAAAATGCAAGAGATTACAACATGCATGGGAATAAATTATGTAATAATAGATTGTGTATATTTCTCTCGTTGCCTCCAATGCTCTGAATAACTCACTAGGTTCGTTGCTAGTCACTGAATTCATAATATTTTGGCAGTAAAAAGAGACCCATGGTTATGTAGGTGAACCAAACCACTGCGAGGCATATGAAGGGCATTTGTTTATTTAATTAGGGAAAGCACTTTGGCACAGTATTGAATCTCACTAACAGCAACTACTGACAGACAACACTGGTTTAACTTTGTAATCAAAATTATTCAAATCATTAGTCCCCTGACATTGGTAGGGACATGTCCATATCATCCCTTGGATGGATGTGTCATGATTGTTTGTAGTTCATTTCCGGTTTTATTTTGGTATATCTTCCCCTGTGTGTCTTTGTTGTGTTTACTTCCTGTGTTTGTTGGTCTCATTGTTTTCACCTGTCCCTGAGTGTTTACACTTGCCCATGATCACCTCCCTAGTGTATTCAGCCTTGTTTCTGTGCGCACTTCAGTTACTAGTTTGTCTTCATCTACACTGTGCTCCCCGGTGTTCCTGTGGGCACCTTTTTTGGTATCGTCTTTGTGTTCTTCTTTCCACTCAGTTTTTTTTTTTTTTTTGCTGTTTTTCTTTGTTGGACTTTATTTTACCTGGACTCCCAGTTATTTTCTGTCCTGTTTTGCATTTTTGGGTTTACTTTCGAGACTGATTGTGATAGGATGGATACTGTTGTATACTGTTTGGGAAAACTGATTTAGTCTGTTTTAGTTTCTGTCAAAACTACAAACAGAAAAAAATTCTGACCTTGGTTCAAATAATCTATCCTAAAGTGGCCCTGGAATATCACTCAACATTTTCTGCAGGAAAGATGTTATTTTCACTGGAAGGCCTGAGTAGATGTAGAGGGTGTAACATCTGTATAAATAACAAACCAACACTGAAAACACAAGTCTCTCAACGCAGCACAGCTGTTGTCAGCAACTCTCATTCTTCAGCATAACTTTTTTTAAAGTAATTTTAGACCCATATGTTATGAAATCCTAAATGATTGTCCAAATGTTTCGATTTTCTTTGCATGCTATATTACTGTTTCTGTGTAGAGGACAAAAAGTTGGAAAAATAAGTAAGGCGCACAGTCACATGACTTATTATTGTCCACTTAGGATACATAGTACACGTTTTTATCTATATCCAGTTTGATTGCAGATATTTTCCAAAAGATTTTGCTGATGACAACATATGCTTCTATTTTTATCACCTAATTACAGAGAACATGAAGCCCTCTCTTGTAAAGGAACATATCATTATGCCCACGCTAATCATGAATGCACAGGCAGATATAGAGATAAAATTCGAGTGCTTTTTAAAATGTACATTCACTAGGCAAAAAAAACCTACTGCTAACAGGTTTCTTTTGCTGGTGCCTTTCTCTTTGTTCTTCACAATTTCACCGTGATGATGGAGATCACAGGTCTTAAAATGGCTAAACTACATTTCTTCACTACAACTAAATTTGTAGTGAAGCAATGCAATTTGACAACTTAACTATTTTTACACATTTTGGACACTTTGTCCATTTTGGACACTTCAGAAAACCTGTACACCATGCACTTGCGTCATGTGTGCATAATTAAATCGACATCTTATTGGCCTGTCAGTATTGGCAGTAGCTTTTCAGTTCCAATGAAATCATTTCAGGCCTGTCATTCTAAAACCTTCCTAAAGATCTTTTAAATGAACTTGCTGAAGCATGCAGAAACCCTGATTAATAGAAAGAATAGATGCCTTTCAGTCAATAGCTAGATAATATTTTTTCCTCAGGCTATTAGAAACCTGAAAGTATAAAAACTGAACTGAAATTGAAAAAAAAAAAAGTCAAGTTTACAAAGATATTAAGTAAAGCAAATAAATAATTAAAACATTTGCATTCATTTTAATTTGTGCTGCATTGTTTCAAACTTAAAATCTGTTTACTCAGCACGTCTCACTTTAAGTTGAGTAATGTGGTATGAGTTTGACAAGTTCATCTTACTGCTGTTTAAAGACAGTCCCTGCTGGCGTTAATCTCTTTTCATAGTTGCTGTGTATGCAGGTTATTTTCACACGTACCCATATTGATAAGCATAGGGTGGCACAGATGAGTGTTATAACTATATATTTATTCAGAGCTACACCACTACATTATTTTAGTGGTTGTATTGAGTTGGCTCCAAGGATTAAAAGTTGTTGCATTTCCTTATAGATTGGACATCAGAGTGCTGATGCATCAGGCCACTGTGTCCCTGATGGAAAACAAATTGTGACTTGTTCTTCACGAGCTGAAGTGCATTATGCCTGAATGTCATTCTGGTATAAAGAAATAGATGAAGCTAAGGTTAGATGGGGTACAACACACATTCATTGTTCAGACAGAATCCTAGTATTTAGTGTGGTATGAAAGGACAAGTTGTCAGTATAATGATACATTTACTGTGCGTTCTCTTAATGTTTGAGATGAAAGCAGTGATAGAATAACAGAGACCTCTGATCCCCCATCAATCATGAACATAATGCCTCCATTTGTCTGTCTGACTCCTTCAGAATGTGTCCTTGCTGATGTCACTGTCAAGTCAATGTTCAGACCTTGAAACTGGCATAGTGGTATTTGGTATTATTATTATATATTGTATAACTTGTATCAAACAAATAATGACAGTCAGTGAAAATTAATTAAAAATAATACTGATAGAAATGATTCTCCATTAAAGGGATAAAAATCTGAAGCTAGCTCTCTGTCACTTTCTCTACCATACACATTACACACATACACTTATGTACTGCTCTATTCCTTTAAATAAGAAGAATGCTGATGCAAAGACTATTTAATACTGCAGCTATCACGGTATAAATTGTTTTTACTGTAGGGAAAAAGCAATATACTCCCTCAGGATGGCGGTTTACTACAAATGTCAAAATAGTTATGTTTTATTGGACTCTATTGAAGGTTACTGTCATAAATGAGGCTTCTTAAAGCTACTAAAGAAACTGTCACATTTTGTTAATTTTGGAAGCCCCTGTGGTCAAAAGTGGTAGTGTTTCCATCATAATAACTGCAAAATATAACATAAAAAGTGAAATTATCTAAATAAAAATGGCTAACTGGCTTGCTGTAACTCTGCCTGGAAAAATGTGAACACAGGCTTGTTGCTTCTGATTTCAAGGAGAATCTGACCAAGTGGCAGGCATGGAGAATAACTATATAGAAATAACTGATCTTCTCGCTGAAGGTCTTCTTTCCTTATGTAGGTCATATAGAGGCATCAGTATTAAATTGAGACTGTTTAATAACCAGTTAAAAACTCCTTGTAGTAGCTTTAAATAGAGCTACAAGGAAAAGCTACAAGGAAGGAACTGTGTTTTATTGTATTAACAAATGAGTCAGTATATCCATCAGTTGATTAACTCCTTCAGTCTCAACACAAACATTGCAAACATACTTTCCAGCCAAATACCATTCAAATCCACAGAACTTTATTGTACATATATTATAGTGGAGATCATGAAGTTCCCAAACATACCACTTTGAATGGAGGAGTGTAGCCATAAAAAACCAAAAACAATCATGCATGTGAATATTCCACTTATTGTGAGCATCAATATAGAGCTGGAACAAGAAATAATACATAGTGTGTGATGATCAGTCAGAGCAAAATAAGATGATTTGCAAAGAAAGGAAGGAAAGGAAAGGAAAGGAAAGGAAACCTGATTTTTGTGCTTTATGTGATCAGATGTTTTGCATGATTAGAGTCACATCTGTTATGTGTGTCGAGAGGAAAAAAAAATCAAACGGATTGCAAGTTTTGTAAGAAGATAGCTTGAAAACAGATGTATATGTAAATTATCTAATTAACATTTTTTATTTGATGAAAAGGCTACCAATCAATCAAATTAAAATGAAATTAATTAAAAACAGTTTTACAGCCTGCGGTTACACCCAGCTATCTAAACAAAAGCTAAATGATTGTTATTGGTCCCAGCAGTGATGAGAGCTGCTTTGTACTGTACTGTACCATAACAATATTGACCCGAGATGCTAGTTTTCACAGCTGAAAGCAACTCCCTGCTGTTCAAACTCATTCTGCGCCTGATTTATCGACAGACCTGCGTGTCATATTGTAAGTTAGATCATAGCCCACACAGCGGTGCAGTCCACACCTGCAGCTTTCAAGGTCAAAGGTCAGAGGAGTCTAGTGCTGTCAGATCAATATCTGATTTCCCAGTGGGGGGGCTGAGCTCATCCTTTCACACTTAATTTAGCTTGGCCAGACCTGTAGAGATGATTAATTGTGCTCCCATTGGGTCCACTTCTGTGAGATTTAAATTAAAAAGCATTTGTATCAAAACCTTGTATGTTAAAGAAAAAAAAAAAAAAAAAACCTGATGTGAAAACTTGAATTGTTCTGAAGGAGCTGCGAAGGAGGAGGGGATGTTAACTGAATGATGTTAAGTGATTTGAGTTAAACAAATCTTGGTCTACAGCAGTGCAACACATTGTTAAAATGCTATTTTTAATCATTGAATGTTAACATTTAATCATATAACTAAAAAAAATCCACAGTATGTTTACCTACTCTTGTATTCTTAGTATTCAGAGCGGAGCCGGGTAAGAGAAGATGACTCCTCTGGCTAACAAGGGCAAACTGTAGCTGCATTCAACATTTTACAACCAAAGCCTCCAAACTACAATATGTCTCAAACATTCACCAAAGAAAAGAAAAACAAAACAACTGCACCCTTGGGCAACAAGTCATGCATAAACAAGAGTATAATAAATTATGCACTATTCATGAATAATTAAACAAAAACTGAATTGAAGGTGAAGGCAGAGCGAATACTTTAAGAATAAGGAAGTGGATGAAATATTCTCCTTCAGCTATAGGTCAACAGACCCTATGGCTAACCTAAATTAACCTCTGTGGGTCCTCAAATGATTCAGAGCCTCAGTCAACCACCGGCGTTGTGCTGATCAGGTACAGTTCAGAGTTATCTCCATGCTTGTGCACACACACACACACACATGCACTCAGGGAAAAACATTTTCTCGTGTATTCATGACGAAAATGGCAAATGAAAACAAATTGCCACCAGTCCCCGGGGTGAATTCCATTCAAAAATTATGAAATTAAACCTTAATTGAGGAGATAAATCAAATGATTTTGCTTCTTAGTGGAACACAATAACAGTCTAAATGAAATCAGCCACAGTGGTAATGAAAACACTCGCCCCAGAAACTTTTTTTTTCAATTGTTAGTCTGTGCTCATTCAAATATTGATTGCTGCTACTCAAATGAAGTTCTGATTTACTTTTTTAATCTTTCCACAAGCCATTAATGAGCTGCTCAGAGCCAACAACCTGTTTTTCTTTCTCCTTGTTAAATTTCCACATTTTTCTTTAGAAACACTTATATCTCTTTCTCATGTATTGGCATTAAAGCACTATATCAAGGTTTAACAGGGCAGGGGTTCCCAAACTTTTTCATGCCAAGGACCCCCATGATAGAAACACATTAGACTATGGACCTCCAATTTGAGAAGATGTTAACAGCCTTTCCACAGGAGCAGCTTTATTGGGCATTTTGTTATTTTCCTTGCACAATTTCCAAAAGCACACAAACAGCTAATAAAATATTAACAGTGATGTAATCTTGCAATCTGTTTGAATCATCATACACATTTTGATTTTGAAATGAAATATCTCAAATCATGTGTAATATTATTAGAATATATATATTTGCTACCAAAAACATGTTCAATGATGCAGTCTGGTTTCAACTTTTCAAATAAAAATGTCTGCCACATTACCAGTGTGTTTGGAGGATGCAGGAAAGTCAGACAGGCCATAACCAAGTAGCTCTTCAAGAAGCTGCAGGGAGTCACATGGCACATGTGATTTCCTGGCCTCTGCACACACTACAGATGTAAACGTTCTTCAGTACCATCTCTTCTGCGCCTGAGGTCAAGTCCAGCCAGCTTCAAAACATATGAGGATCATCTATTCATGCGTTGCATTCTCGCCAGCTATCAGGCTTCAATCTGGAGACGCTCTCTTCAAACGCAGCCATCTGTACCAAGCCCTAAGGATCATGGGAAGACCACTGGAAACCCAGTGGGCACGTGGTTCCCCAGGACCACATGCTGTCTTGCAGGTGCTCTCCTCTAAGCGTGTGAGGTCGCACCAACCACCAGAATGCACATGCCGGAGGGACACAAACCTGTGTGAGCCGATGCAGCGGAGGGAGAGTGAGGACGATGGACGATGATGATGCTAAATGGAATATATTAACACAGCAGTCTTCTGACTACACTACACTGCATGTTAGCATTCACCTATTCACACACACATTCATACACTGTCAGAGGCTACCATGCAAGGTGTCAACTGCATCTACACTACACTCACACTTACACACACTGATAGCACAGCCTATAGAGTTCAGTACTTTACCCAAGGACACTTTGACTTCCACTTTGTGGACTGGATACAGACTACCTCTGAGACACAGACGGCCCCTGATGATAATGTTACCCTTGTGGTGGGTGCCAAGGTGTCTCAGGAAAGGAAAATTTCGTTGTCCTCATATGGTGCTAAAAGATTGGACATATTTTAATGACAGCATGAATTCATCTGTGGTCTTTTTGGTGTCTTAATGTGGTACTTTGGAGGTATTTTTGACCATTTTTTATCAATTCTCAGAAAGGCACTATCCCAGTCCATAACTTTAGAAGGTGAAAACTACTAATAAGCTGTCAGTCAGCAAAGGCTATCACACCAAACCATAATGGGAATAAAAATCACAGCTAAAATTTGTCTGATGGTACCCATTTGTCTAGTTTTGGGTCTTTGCCCATGAACTATCTATAACGGTGGTTTCCTATCAGAAAAGGTGAAATAGTAAGTAAAGTGATGAAAATATTTTAAATAAAGCATACACTTGTTATAAGTTATATTTAAGGCACACTTAAACTGATATTGTTTTTATTTTAAGTGGTTAAAATGCCTTTTGTTGCTGACAGCACTTCATCACGTGTCCCTCTCTGCTTCATCTAACTGGTGCTATGCTGATCGGCAATACAATACAATGCTAATACAATGACTATCAATAAGTACTTCATACAACCCCATTTAAAATAATCTGAACAATTCCTCCTCCCTAGACATGTAAATGCTTCAAAATTCATAAGAGTAGTTACTGCTGTATATTGTTTTATGGAGCATGAAAATGTCTTAAATTTGTCTTAACCACAGACCTTCATTTAAGCCTCTAACCAAATACACGTTGACTGCGAGATGAGGGAACAAGACATGCTAATACGTGATTTCATTTCTGAGTTTTCAAACTCATTCCTGCAGCACTTCATAATCACCAGTAATTAAGAATCGTTGTTTTTCCGTTACCTCAAAATTAGACGTTTTTATCTACAGATCAAATCCTACACACTGGTCCTTTAAATAGACTAATTAAGGGTCCGGTTGATGGATGAAAACTGCATTTAACTCAGGAAATGTAAAGGGATGGAAATGAAAGGGAAAGTTCTGTAAAAACTTGAGAACAATGAGTCTTGAATGAGGGTCCCTGGTGGGGGTTGAAGGGGTTTGCTGGCCTGTGTTCAAATGCCTCTCCTCTCTATCTTTTCCCTGCTGATTTGTCAGCCCAGGCAGAGTCCATCTTGATTAGACACATTGATGCAGAAAGAATTAATCTCTTCAGAAAATACTTAGAATGATAATTACAGGTTGTCACTATTCACCCCGTTCATTCAAGTGACTGGTGTAATTGGTTGGAGGGAATCCAACCGAGTAACACCTACTCAGCCTGCGCAGGCAGTAAAAGACACTGAAGTTTACTGTCAAGAGGAGATCGAAGACTAAGTGAGTGCTGAACTGCTTCCATCAAAAATGTGCCAATTAAACCTGTCATACTGGTTAGGAACAAATATGTTCAGGCTGAAAATGCTCAGGTCAATGTGGTAATACTGCTACTGTGTGTCCTATATTTTTGGCCCACTGAATAACACTGATAAATGAAAAAGATATTGAGTGCGATATGATTACCTGATTATATGAGAGGTTAATAACCATTCCTAGACAAGAAATAAGAGGAGACAGAGAAAGATATCAGGAAACTAAAGTTCCTGGGTTAGATCTGAACCCAGGGCATGCCCCGTAGTTGGGTTTTGAATTTTAAATGCTTGAAACCTGATTGCAAAGGATTTATGCAAACAAGGCTGAAAAGTTGAGCAAGAACTGTGCCTCAGAGGCGCAGCTTCCTGCTGCTGTCTTGTATCATCTCAGTGAGCTCCAACAATTAGATCTTTTTCTGTTTGGGTTTTTGTAATAGATAGTTAAATATCTAACTTTTGATCAACCGAGGTCACATGCATTTTGGACAACTGTAAAGCCTCTCCATGTTAAGGATGGGGATGTGGAGCTATCAGTGCACAGAAAAAACAGTGCCTTTAACTGTGTCATTCTTCTGCTTCTATCCACATCTAAATTTTCTTTGTTGTTTTGTTTTTTCATAGTCCACCTTTGTGTTTCTGGTTCTTTGTTAAGGATCGTGTTGTAAGTTTGTGCAACTGTAATGTTCTTTTGGTGAAGGTTCACAGTATGGGGATAAAACATTTAGAGGCCACTGAAGGTCTTTTTCCACGAAATATGCTCGTTTTTGAACCACCTCTGTTCAAAATCCTTGGAACATTGGTGCTATCTAGTGACTCAGCCCACATTTCCACCAGTTTTGAATGGAACCTTTGTAACCAAGGATGTCATCAACAGAGTACGCTGCACAATAACGTGTAAAATATGAAATGCCCACTTTGTTTTCACAAGGAAAACTTGCTATTTTTTGGTTCCAGCAGAGTTTTCATGTTCAAAGCCAGTTCATTTTTGGTTGAAATGCCCAGAACAGTTAAGATTAGGTATTTGGACTGGAATGGGAACAGTTCCATTTGATGGAAAAGGTCTGAGAGTAACTTTTTGTCACTATGAGCCATCACGTCATGGTTAACACCTAACCCTGGTGCAGGTGAAAGATTTGTATGGAACCCTTCATCAAAATAGCTCCCTGACAGGCTAATCTCCGGTTCAGGAAAATCTTTCTTAATTTAAAATTACCTTTCCTCTGATTCTTTTAAAGAAAGTTAACACAAGCAAACTTAAGCTTCTGCAGTGTGTGTGTATGTGTGTGTGCACGCGTCAGTGCTTGTCAACAGAGTGAAAACTTTTTCCATTACAAGTTTAAGGTGAGCAGAGATGGAACTGAAGTTGAATTACCAGAGCACTGCATTAACTGAGACACTGCCATTACAACCACATCAGTAGAACTATATCATTTATCTGTCAACACACCAAAAGCCCTGCGGAGTAAGACACTGCTGCTAAGCCTCATATATACCTTGACAACTCCATAACAAAAACACCTGTCAGCAGGGATCACGCTGTGAGCACTTGCATAGAGAAAAAAACCCAACATTTGAAAGCACTGTCGCTCAATGTCAAGCCGTCCTCCTGTCCACCGCGTCTTCTTGTCTAAATGATTTGGTCAAGTAGCTGCTCTGTTGTATATTGCTTTGTGAAAGGGTGCTCAGTATGTGTCCTGTGAGTGATGGCTGCTCCCTCTCTCTGTCTATCTGCTCCCCTTGTCTTTCAGACCAGTGGGCCTCTTATGCAACCTCTCTCAGGAGATGGTGTGTGTGTGTGTGTGTGTGTGTGTGTGTGTGTGTGTGTGTGTGTGTTTGAGAAATTATAGTTGGAGACTGATTACCCAGCAGGACTGTGGTACATTCAGATGGTGCCCCTGTGGCCTGCAGTGATGGACTAGCCAATCTCCTTCCCTGGTTATCCCTGTGTCTGCGATAAGCCGCATCAGTTGTTGTTGCTAGACTTGAAAATGCCACTCCGAGAAGTGATGGATTTTGGGGGATCTGTAGGAAGCTGGATGATACTGTGTGGCCAAGCCAGAGAAGAAGCACAAATGTCATAAGTCAATAGTCTTCAATGTGAATTGCCTCCATCTAGACGGGAGATTATTGACTGAGGGAGTATGCCATTTAGTGCGTGGGACTGGATGATTGTGAGGTAAAACGGTCAATAAATCTATTAATTATAGTTTATGGATGCTTGACTTTTTTCTCATGCAATTTGTTCACAACACTTTCTTGTATCACATTAACTCATATTTTTATAGCATATAGCAATAGAAATAGTAAATGTTATGCTGTACATACAGGCTACCTACAGAGACTTATTGATTCCAGGCAGACACATTTATCATTGGTATTCATGCCTAAGATATTGATGAAGTTTTCCCTACACTGCAGAGGTAATTTGCATTTAAAATCTCATTTCTATGAAGGTCAGGATAATTTATTTTTAGAGGGATAGACACTCTTTACGTATTTGTTTAATGGAATATGAATCACTTCACACCTGAGAAATGAATAGATGCAGCGGTGACATTTCCAAGATCTGTTTTTGTGGTAATAGCATAATTTGGGATTGATAAATGGCCCGGACTTTTAATGGAGTAGAAATAAGCTCAAAAACAACTTGAGCATCATTAAGTATTTTCGCTGTTTAATTGTCACATATGGTTTTCCAAATGATTAATGATTAAGTGTCACTCAGTTGTTTGCTTAGGCAGTCACCACTATGGAAAAACACTGGGCCTCGCAAACTCATTGTGTTTTATACAAGATAATGGTGTATTTGGATAAGGGTATTAAATTGTTAGTTTAATGGTCAGGAATGAGTTATCTTAAGTACCCAGAGACACATTTTACACACACATCTTGTTAGGAATTCCATGTAAAAATAGATTAGGCCTATAAAGAACATCCTCACTGCTAAAAGTAACAGTTAATAAACAGTATAATTAGAGCACAATCTAAATCAATAATTATTTTTCTTTCTTTAATTTGTGCAATTAATAATATTAATTAGCTCCAAGACATTCAGCCCATTAAGCTGCATCTCCCACTTCTCAATTTTATTACATCGATTTAGAGCATTTGACAAGTCGCAACTCACTCTCCTTTCAAGAAAATGAAATGCAGCTATCTCAAATAAAAACAAGTTATGACTTCAAATATATTTTCTGCCTCAGAATGAGTCAGTCACGGCTCCAAGATAACAGAGGATTACTCCCTGCCCATAAATAATATAACGCACCAGTGTGTTGTGATGCTGCTGAACTCCACTGCAGTTTGACCTTCTCTGGTCACCCTGTGATATGATTTGGTTTGACCGAACAAAACATAAAAGTAAAATTCAGGAAATATGTTGTTAGGATAAAATTTACAGAAATGAAAGACACATAAAGTAATTTCAGACGGACAGATCTGATAGCACCTTCTTTCTCATCAGAAAAAAATAAAAAGTTTTATATCACTGTCCTGGCCAAGCAGCAGCAATATAAAATCTGTTCATCAGGAAAAGAGAAAGAGAGCTGGGGAGCGGATATTAGACATATGGAGTAGAGGAAATAAAACAATAACACTGTCACTTTTACAGGGAGGTGGCCTGAACTTCATCAAAAGAAGATGAAGCGATGAAGGGAACAAGTCTTCATTGTGCAGCATTGAGAGTCAATCAAAGATCTGCCACAGTGAATGATCTTGTCTGAGCGCCTGATGAAATTAATTTATACAGTTTAATCAGTCCACGTTCTGCACTTCTGTCTGAATATGGATTTTAAAAGTTCTCTGTTTCTCCATAAAAATAGATGTGGACTTTGCAGTGTCTCATTCTTTCAGTTTTAAAATTTACTGAATTTCCTGCAAAAAGAGCAATAACAATCCATATAACAATGTGATAAAATACAGAGGCAGATGCGGTTATGTAGTTGTCATTTTTTCCTTTTCCTTCATAGAAATATGATGCACACATATAATGTATTCTACTACATTAGAGCCAGACAATTACATTTCATAAAACAGAATAATCTGTAGGCCAATGAAATTAAATGGGATTGTAGCGGATTATGCAGGAAATAAAGAAGGGAGTAAAATGCATTATGTGCAGATTACAGTAAACCCCATAATCTGTTTGTCCTAAATGGGCTTTGTTCATTGGAAGCCACAATCCATCTGTCCCTCTGGGACATTGTTTCAGTGATGCCATCTCCAGCTGTTAGTGTTTAGGCAAATCTAACATGTATTGTCAAAGCACCAGCTTGATATATATATGGTGTAAAACTCGTATGCTGTGGTCAACCCGGTGCACACAAAAGGCTCAAGGCCATTTAGCATGTGGCTTAGTCAGAACACAATTACTGCCAGTCCATTGTTCTAAACATGTAGACCTGCAGCTGAAAGGAAAAAAGCATGCCTTGATTTGTGTTGTAGGTTTAACAGATGTGTTTTCCACTCCCGCTAAAGCCCATAAATCAGGAGATGTGACATTTAGATCATGATAACGGTGCATGAAGTCATGACCTGCACGTAAAACACTAATATGTTGCTCTTATGATGCATCCCAACTCACTACGAGTAGCAAACTTATATTTGTATCTCGTCTTGGAACAAAGTGATCCATCTCTGTATTCAGATAGACTGTGAGTGGTTTATGCCAGAAGTCAGATTGAACTGGGCAAATAATTGTTAAAATATATTTCCACATCTTCATACCTTGTACTGTACTTTTCAACTCTTTAATTTTTATGTTTTGACTAAACTAAGTTTTATGAACTGTTTCATAAATCAAAAGATTCTGTTTTGCAATGTAAATAAACACTCTTTACAGTAAAGATATAAAATGTATAAGTCAGTTAAAAGGAATCTGAAATTGCAGTGATGCTGTGTTCCTGTTTCTTGATGTGTTAATCTTATTGCAGTTCTCAGTATAAGAATATTATGCCTTTAATAAATATCTTAATATTAGAAAATTCTGTACTTAAAAATGTACATAGATAAAAGTATAAAGTAGCACTCTTAAATATGCTGCATTACATTTCAGAAATCTTTTTTTTTTCCTGAAAAATAACAAGCAACTTTGTCTAGAAGAAATATCTATTTCCATCACATTATTTGTGTTTTCCCAAATGACATATTCAGACTCATGTACATCTCTAGTAGTAAGTGTTGCTTTTAAAATGCAACACACCTTAGATCTAATCCAATTTTATGTGGAAAATGGTGCATGGTTTTCAAACTATTGGCTAAATACAGAACAATGTAGGAATATATTTGAATTAAAACACACTAAGAGAAAAAAAGTTGCTAAAAAGACACTCAAAAGAATAATGATGACCTCTTTACTGTAAAAAGGCTCATAAATAAACAAGAATCAGCTATTGATTATTTCTGAAATCTCTAGAAACATTCTCTGCTTTGTTCATCAATTCATTTATGCACACATCTGAATGTAAATGAGCTGGTGCCATGATGCAGACTTAACATATTGTAACCTCTATGTGCGCCTTACTAATTAACTTAATTTTTCCCTCAGCCATATTTAGCTATCTGTTCTCATTCTCTCTCACATCAGCCCCCTCACTTTCTTCTTTCTTCATGCACAAAAGATCGCTGTGAGCAGAGAATTGGCAGCACGGAGCCACCCAAGTGGAATGCCGCTTGATGAGAGAATAAAGAAGTTTTTACATCGAAGACTTTGTATACCTGCAACAAGGCTGAATCTGTCCTTTTCTACAAAGCCCAAGCAAACTTGATATTTATTCAGTGTCGGCTAAGGGAAATCTGGACAAATATGTAGAGCAAATTCCACAGTAAACTATTCTTTAGAGTTGTGGAGGGAACAATATATAAGCACACTGTGTAAAACAGCCTTTGTTCCCTATACCACGACGCAGATCAACTTTAAGTCATATAACAGTGCCATGGTAGTCTGGCATCAAAGAGATATTTCATGTGTTTTCCTCACACAGAGGTATGAGTTACTCACTGGTAGTGATTAGATGGCAGTGATTAGCATTATTAGCTCAGTGCACAGATCCTGTGGATTCCAGTAAGCTAGCAGCTCATCAGACAAATGACAAATTAACTCAGTCATATGGCATAAAATGTTTTCACCTCCATCCTGGTGCAGCTTCTTCCTGACATGTCGGATCTGGTCATCTCACTCTGGTTATTAATAGCACAGTGCGAGTTGAGCGGTGAAGGGTGGTAAATGTCCTAAATATGAGCACAAGCTTTCACATCTCTCACGAAAATCCTTTACAGCATACGCATGTGCTCATAATTGCTTTTATTTGCTGATGTATATGCTTTCCATAATCTATTATATAGAGCTGTCAGGGTCAACGTACTGAAGGATGTGTTGAAAACGCTGTACAGTAAATGCCCTTCAGCTTTACACACCATCAGTAATAGCTACTAGTCCTATCACAACTTTCCAACCAGACATTTTTGTAGTAGTATTTTTAATTCATTGGCGGTTCTGAATGTGATCATCTATTAGGGGACCTTGTGGTTGTGCAGCAGACAGACATCGTCACAGTGGTGTAAAAGTGAAGAGGAAGAGCTTTGCTCTGAAGCATTGGCACTTAATGTGACTCCTATTAAACAAAGAAAAATATGACTCCGTGTAGTCATACTGTGTGAAAGATCTTCACACTTCTTTCACACCTGTCTTGATAATGTGTGAAAATGACCACAATTGCACAAATAAAAGTACATGGTTGAGTCTTTGCTTAGTAAATGGAGGCAAAGTGCACAAGTGCTGGGTTAGTTTATCAACAGTTGTAGTGATCAACTTTTTAGGCAATATAGATCAAAAAGCTTCACACAAAATTGTTCCTGTATAAATACTGTTTAAAAAAATTCTTTATGGCACTTAAATAGTCCACTCACAGAGTTCATTTTGGGTCTTTTCATACATAAAATATGGAAAGCAAATTTACTTCTCCAAATTACCTCTCTAAATTACTACAGTATTTCTTTTTCTTTTTTTAACTTAACTCCTGTTATATTGTATTTTTTCACATGGTAACCCAACATATTCGTCACATATCAATGATCTGTCAACCCCTCTTGGTTATAAACGCTCTAAACACGAGGTACCCTTAAGCCACTGTATCTCACATGGACAGAAAGCCTTTCAGCATGTGATTAATGCTGTCGCAGCTTGGTTAGTTAAGGCATAAAAATGACATAGTGAGGTTTAGGATAACAGCATGTATGTGGTTACAATAACTACTTTATGTTACATTACGTCATGTCTGTCACATGACGTCAAGTGACCCGTAACATGAAAGTAACACATTTAAGCATGTCATGTACCTGTGTGTTTTTTTAAGCATCCATCATTCCACCTCCTCCATATGTGGACTTTCTCCCTCTTTATACCACGTCTTTGCCCAGCATGTGGTGGAGGGCTTTACCTTAAAGTTGCCCAGTATGTTGCTTTCAGCTGGAATGGTTACCTTCTGCGTCTGTGTGAGTCGCAGAGGACCGTGACATATCCCATATCAGTTTAGTTTAGTTTATTACTTTTGTGCCTTTTCTGACACCTGCCAAGCTGGCTAACTCATGTGTTTCCAGCTGGCTACTCAAGGTTATGGGTGCATATTGAAATCATGATGGCAAAACAAAAGTAAATTTCTCTCAATAAAAAAGGTAGTCATCCCAAAGCTTATGACAATTTGCCATAACTAAATTAACAAATGAGCAGCAAATCTTGGTGCTCCTCAGGCTACCTTTTGTAGTCCACTCAAACAAGTTTATATTCTATAGTCATGTAATAATATACTGATGTCAATTAATGAACGAATAATAAATATGAAAAAAAAACAAATCAACTCAGTTATAATGATCTGCCACTTCTAGTGATCAGTTTTACCAGATATTACCATGATAAGAGGTTTCCACTCTAACTAGTATAATTACAGGAAAATCAATTACGGTAGTTATGGTACCCTTGAATTCTTAGTTTAGTATACCTGTTGGCAGTGTTGGACAAGTTACTCAGCAAGGGTGATAAGTTACTTTTTGTTTATTACTCCTTTAAGAAGTAATAATAACTTCTTGGATTATTAACTTCTGTGTCCTCTTGAGAGTTTCCTCTGTTCTGTCATTTTCATAACTATAATTTTTAGTTTTGCCGATTAAATGTCCCAGGATATTTGCTGCAGTAACATTACTGCACGCATGGAAACAAAATTGAAAGCAGCCTCTCTAATTATTAGTAAATTCTTAAATAAAACACTCAGACATCAATAAAACACACGAAAAAAATCACTTGCAAAGCTTGCACTCCTCAACATCATGTAAAATGTCATACAGCCAACAGAGAGAAAATTTACATCCAGGTGGATTGTTTATTCAGACTAGGATGAGCTCAGAGCCCATCTGTGCTTAGAAATCACATAATGCAGTAACGCAGCGTTACTTGAATTAGGAACTGTAATAGAATTACACTTTTGAAAACGTAATCCCTTACGCTAGGTAAAGTAATTATATTACAGTAACGAGTTACTGAGTAATGCATTACTGCCCAGCACTGTTTGCTGAATGGCTTAGAGAGCCCTGGTTTATTGCCCAGTGCTGTTAGGCAGCTGTATTTCAGTTCTGAGTTGCAACTGGAGAACATCTGGTGTTACATGTCCAGTACCAATGTCTGTGCTGAGTACTCTTGAGCAAGGCCCTGAATTAGTGAAACTGCTCCAGGTGCAATGTAAAGTGGCCACTCTTGTACTGATTAAATTTACAGGTATAGGAAGAAATTTTAAAACAAGAAAAAGTGAACATGCTGACAGATCACAGTAAAGCATGCTGGCAAACATACTTGAAAAATGAGAGCTTTAATAGGCGTTACTGAGTGTGATAGCTCACTGCACTGTATGCAGACAACAGCTCTCTGTAGAAAAACACCATTAGCAGTTGGCTGCTCTTCAGCTGGGGTTGTGGGTTCAAGGAGATGCAGGGCAGTGCCAACAGGCTGATGGGTAATCTAACATGACAATATTATCGCGTAGGAGGGCACAGTTGGCACTTTCCCCCCGCCATCTCCGCTCCACTCAACTCTGCTCCATTACCGCGCACAACACAAGATTGTTCTCTTTGTGAATGTTCCCATCAAGAAGGCATCGATGGAGAGAAACACATGAAAGTCAGGGGCAGTGACGAGAGAAACAGGCTGAGAAACATAATGGAGAAAGAGCAACAGAGAGTGAGAATTAACAGGAACGGAACTTGGTCTAATGGACTTTCACTAATGCATTTGTTCCCTCTGAAGTTAGTTTAACACGGCATGCATTTAATCTTACTTTCATTCAGCACCCTAACTTATGAACCACTCACTTCACTTACTGTTAATTTTCTGTATTGTATTCTGCTGACTTCACTTATTGTACACAAAGTAAACTGGGACTTTATCAGTAAATTTTACATAATGTATATAGTGCATATATTTGAATTTTTAGAGCGAATAAATCCTGCTTGTCTTGTGCCTGTTAATTAGTGCTGGATTTTTAAAATTGTGCATAATTTTTGCAGTTTGCTGGCTCTTCTTGTCTGCTTTCCATGACACGAACAAGAGGGTTGATTCAAAATACTCGTGATCACAAGAGCAAGGGCCAAAGCCACTATGTTAATTAAAATTTTGGACGAGGCGTTTGGATGTTACCCAACACCAGCAGACAGTTTACTGCCGTTTCACTTCATGTCACTATCTTATGGATGCTATTTAAAGAGCATGGTAAAGAATACTAAGAAGGCCTGAATAATAAAAAAGATTATAAAAAAAGAGAAACATACTTGTCTTCTGTTAAGATTAATGCAATGATATAAGGAGAGTAAAATCACTCATTTAAATAACCTTGCTTAAAATAGTGGAGGGCTTCATTAATCTTCATGTCATTCTTCAAGGATAAATGGGAGAAGTAATTAGAGCTAATAGGAATTTCATTTTCCTCTCTATTTTGTGGAGTTATTATTCACTATCCGTCTGTAATGGAAAAAAGGAATTGCCAGATTGCATAGAAATAGTTAGTGCTTTAGTGGAATATATGATGGAATGAGCTTCTTATTGATTTTCTTTCCTGTTTTTGAACCTTAACTGGAAACCTTAGTCTTTCACTGCCAGTAAGTACAATACGGTACATGCTCAAAGAAAATATGACACACATACTACTAGGATTAATACAGAGGAGATAGAAAAATTTCACAGTTAAACACTTCTTAAGAGTACAGGAGATGTCGAATGAATCCAGATGACATCTAGGTCAGGTAGTGTAGCCTACCTGACAGCTACCAATAGAAACAAGCGAGTGTTGTGCTAATTGTAACCACTATATTCACATGTGTAAAAATAAAAAACTTAATTTGGTTGTATCACCATCTTTCGGGCTGGAAAAGCATAGCAGTTTCCTAAAATGAGCCAACTGCTAAATATACATATATCTTATTAGTTTCTATTTAACACTAGAAAAGTGTACTCAGTAAAGTGCTGATCTCCACCAGACAACCCCAAAAGAATATTCAGATGTAACCCCTCTGTAGCCACTAACATTTTGATTAGTATTTTTTCTCAGTGAATGTAACCATTTACAATTATAATTATTTTGTGAATTAATTACACGTAACTAGTCACTCCCCAGTACTGCTAGTAGGTCAGTCTTGTTTCAGCCAAGCAGTTTTTGATGACTTGCAGAGGTTAGGTTAGTAATTAGCAGTCAGCAGTCAGTGTAGGTTATACAGAAGTTGTATGTGGGTTTTTCAAAGGAGAAAAACCTTGGCATACATTCATAAACATGTACAAAAACTTTCATCCAGCAGTAAGTGAGACCAGCTGCAGACAAGCTCCAACCCTGTTTGGTCACTCACACGCGCACACGCACACGTATCTGTGCCTCCATCAACATATTTTATGCACATTTTGGAGTTTCGCATTAGAAAAGGTTGATGGAAACTTCCTCAATTTGGAAAGAAAGTTTTTACGCTCGCTTGGGGTGGCTTTTGCCTTTTTTTTTTTAAAGAGAGTTAATGCATTTACTGGGAGATGAAATCACCTTTTCAGAATAAAATGTGATGTAGTGAACACTTGACTCAGATGGCTGATCAGCTGTTATTGCTCTGAGAGAGGAAGAAAAAGCTGTTTCTGCTGTCATGAATATAGCTGACATGAAAGAATAATTATAACCACCCCAACTAAAAAATGCTGAAGACCTCTCTCCATTTTTGTCTCATTGCTGTTTTGCGGATTTATTTCTTCTTCTGCTTCTTATTCTTTTTCGAGGTTCGTTGGCTGTTGGCAACCAACTGGCAACTTCTATTTCTTCTGCTCTGTTAATCACAGCCATGCGCAACGTAGCATATATTTGCAAATTCTTACAAAACTAATCTTTGTGTTGCCCCATGTATTCACTCCAAACCAGTCGATGGAAATTCACCTTATTCACACTTGCACATTTCAAAGGTTTGCCTCAAATTTGCTTCACAATCAGATGGAAACATGGCTAATGACACTTTAGATTAATTCTCACAGTATGTGATACTTGAAAAAAAAAATAAAAAAGCAGTTGGTTATTCAAGAAAACATTAGGCTAGTCTGATCAGCTCTTTCGGATTTTCCAAAAGTGTGATGGTTTACACAATGAAAATGACAATAAATATTAATTTCTCATAATTGTTGACTTAACAAGATTAAATATACACTGTCATCACAGAGAACAATAAAGATACATGATATGCCATTACAACAGCTGCATATTTTTGTCCAACAACCGTTTAAATGATTTCTGATGAATAAATAAGCCTGAAAAATCCGACCTTGAAAAGTGAATAAGTCACATTCCTTCCTGTCTCAGCAGCCACCTTGAGTAGCACACTTAACCTCCAGCTTCTGAAGTCGAGCTGCTCAGTGGCCAACTGCAAAAGACCCACAGTTGTATTGGGCTGCTTCCAGGTGTCATTAAACATTACTGTGTGAATGTTAAAGCAGGCAGCGCTGAGAGCAGCATGCTTTCTGCACAAACCTTTCATTCAGAGGTAACGGGCATTTGGACTCATTGGATTTGTTCAAACTGTGATTTTTTTTTTTTTTTTTGAAGGACGTTTAAAGTCCCTGTAAAGGACAAAGGGAGTTTTTCTTCTAAACTCATTGTACATGTTAGAACATAGTTTCTGAAAACTCCTGTGAAAATACAGAGAATTGTGTAGTACTGAATTTTACAGTAGACTGTTGTTCACAATTTCTGTGTTCAAGGCTCTAGGACATGCAGGAGCCATGGTCCCCCAAAACCATATAATCCCAATGACCCAATGCACAAACAACAACACTTCTCTCTCCCTAACTGTCAGTTACAAACGTACCTTAAGTGACTCTCAGTCCAAATCCCAAATCCCAGTCCAAATACCATCCTGTCATTGTCCTCTGGCTCTGGTGGCTCAAGCATGTCTGTACAAGTCCATTAAAGCTGTTAGACGGAGCGTCCGTGTTTCAGGTCATTTTCAGGTTGTGGTGGTGTTATATACTTTTTATTTTGGTTGGGTGGTGTGACAAACTCAGAGCACATTTTTATTGTTGCTTCACAGAAGCAATCGAATACCAAACTATTAAAATCAGAGGAGAGCAAAATTTCCGAATAGTAAAATAGTACACTGGTAAAACAAATGCGCATACATACATGTATACACACAGGTAGATTCATACATGTACACGCATATATTTATATATATATACTCTGTTCAAAAGTTTGGAAACACCTGTTCTAATGTTTTTCTTCTTATTTTAACACATTAAAATTGTATATGTCAGAGACCAAGTATTGAAATGTTTACTATATTAACTATATTTACATTGAAAATAGCTTTGGTCACAAAAGAAGAACAAATGATTAAAACTTGCACTTAGTTAGACAGTATTACATGACAAGAGAATAGTGCTGTTTCTGTTTTCCAGTTCAGAAAATCATGAGTGACACACGAACATTACTGAACCACCACAGTGCAACTGGGCTCTAAATATTTTGAGAACCTTTTTTCTTTGTGCCCTCTCCAGTTTACCCAGTGGTGAGACTGTGTAGGTTTAAACTGTGTCAGTTCATGATCGTCTCATATTCCATGATCCAGTTCCAATGGTGCCAACCCAAGACCGACGCATTTCTTTTTCTGAAGTTTTAAGAATAGCTTTGCTAAAGCAGCACGTTTGTAAATTTCAGCTTGTTACAGGCATTATTTTGTACCTGACACCAAAACAGGAACCTGTTCATGTTCACATCAACACTGATTTTGCTGCTAACCTTCATTTTTTTTTTTACCAGTGACTGGCAATTTCTTCTTCTGCTTCCTCTGTTTCTCAGAGGTATCTTTGTCTCTTTCTGCCCTTTCAGTTGTCAGTCTGGTGGAACCATTTTAGAGCGTTTTGTTTTCTTGTTCAACTGTATAACAGTATATTTTAGCAAACCCTTCATAGAAAATGACATATGTATATATATATATATATATATATATATATATATATATATATATATATATATATATATGTATATTATGCCATTCATTATTTTCTGTCATATATATAATGATACATTGTCAAATGATCATATTAAACATGGACAAAAAAAAATGCTGAAAAATAACTTTTACCTCATTTTAACAGTCACCCTTCTGGTGTCAGTCAGGAGATAAGGAAGTGTCCTTAGCTGTACCCTCAGACTAAAGAGCGGCTTCTTCCCTCGAGCTGTATAACTGCTTAATTCATCCTCAGCACTCCACCATGTAAATTAGTTTGTTATATATTTTTATTTTATCTCCTTAGCCAATCCAATTAATCAATCAAAGAGGGAATCTCATTATACAACCTTCTTGTAAATGAAACAAACCTTGCGTCCTTGTGTAAAATTAATCGTGAGCAAAATGTTCAAGCTTCAGACTGATTTGAATGCAGTGTTTCAAACATTTTTTTTCTATGATGTACTAAACTACATGGATATAATGTAGGCTACCTGGAGCAGAGAATAAATAATGAAATCTGGGATGACTATATGTCTACTTCTTTCACAATGTAAGCATATGGGAAAATGTGTTTCTGGGCCGCAGTGTATCACATGAGTTGTAATTACATGGTTTGGCCACTAAAGCCTGGCACACTTTCTGAGGGACTGACAAGCACTGGATGCTGCCATCTGCTCCGCCATAATGGATTATAATAATCAAAATGTCATTGTCACAGTGGTTGCATTGTAAAAGCCAAATGCCAAAAGATGTCAAATGTAGCCCAGTTGTAATGAACAGCAAGCTAAACATCCATCACCTGGCAATTAACACTGCTTTCACAAATTTCAGCTTTGAAAAGTGACACCACTTTTGAACAAAAGACAGAATTCTAAAGCTGTAAACCTCTTCATTTAACTGTGATGAAAACAAATAATGAAATTGTATGTGCCTGAAACATCAATTACAAATTTGGGAACCAGTGCAGGCTAATGATTGGTACTTTGGAGAATGCAACACACAAATAAACCAACCAGATAAGATTCTTTTGTTTATGTTTATGATGCATTTGTTAACAACAGTGGCTTATATGCACCAGTACTCATTTATTATAGACCACACGCTGCCAAAGAGTGAATATACCAAAGTAAGATTTCATAAAACAACACAAGGATTCTGCAGTAGTTTATTTGCAGTAATTTTTAACTTCAGCTCAATTCAGTGAAAATCCAAACAAATGTTTTATTTCATGAATTACTGAAGCTCTAAAATGACCCAGGTTTAGAGCAGACAGAGAGTTGAGGAAGACTTCTGACACCACTGCCAGCCTCACACTTTTAATTGCACTGAGAGAAGTTTGCAAATTACACATTTTTGTGGAGTTAATTAAGTTTTTATAATTAAAAAGGATCATTCACCTAAGAGCTTAAAGATGAGGAATTTTCCAACAGAGTTCTGTCACACTAATGAGCACAGATAATAGAAATGAAGTACACAACCCTCCAAATAACCAGGAAAAACAAGATATTTGGCCACATTCCATATATAGAGCCATCTTCTCAGAGATGCTCTCCCTCTGTCTGCTGTTTACATGCATTTGCAGAAAAATGTGATTTTGTTATGCGCTGGGGAGAAAGGAAGGATTATGAGCAGTGTGCCATTTTTCACACGAACTGGTTAAATTCACATAACATACGACGACTCCCAAAGCACCGTAGTTTAACAGTGGGGGCCACGATGCCCATCCATCACCACAATCGAAAAGATGATTTACAAGGGCTCCATCAGACCTCCAGGAATTCTACCAGTGATAAATTAACTGGGAAAAGATCCTCTCTTCATCCCCCAAGGATTCCACACTAAAGCCTTGATTCCATAAGGTCTTGTATTATTTCACTTCCAAGGCCTCCTATAGCTATTTCAGTGTCAAACAGCCATTCTTTTAACTCTCACCCTGGATCATCAAATCGGATCATGCTACCTTTATTAAAAAGAAAAAAAGTAGATGTGTGGGTAGCGGCTTCATATACTAAAAAGCTTCTGGCGTAGGAAGCAAGGACATAATACAGGAATCCACCAATGTAAAAGTACATGACTGCAACAATTCATCACATGCTGAAGCTCCAGAAATAAGTCATCCAGTTTTTTTTTTTTTTTTTTTTTTGTTCTTTTCTTTTCTTTTCTTTTTCCAGTGGTGAAAGATCATGAGCAATTTCTGGGCTAGGTGGCCTGGAACACACGTTTTGCCTGAGGGGATTGAGTAATGGTGTAGTAGTAGTACATCTACGGTAACTAAGTCCTCTGGAAGGGTGTGGACAAGAGAGAAAGAGTGGGAGTTGTTGTAGGTGGGGGAGGGATTGAACAGTCCTGATAAACATACAGACACTTACTCATACATAACTAATGTAGTGTCATCAATCTCAGTTTTATCGTGCGATTTGCAGTTTCAGGTTTAATAGTCATTGCGGTACTGGGCGTGCATTGCATCTTACATCATCCCATGCTTATTGCATGTTCTCTTGATCTGACATTGTAGGCTATATCATAATAGTGCTGCCCCTAGAAAGTGGAAGACTCAAATCATCAGTCAGAGACCCCTGTGTCAACACAGCTTCTTTTTTTTTCCACTGTTAGTCAATGTGCATTACAGTAACAGGATAAAACAGACAGAAGCTTACAAAATTACTCAGAATATTTCAAGGAGGAATTATAAACAAGAGGAATCATATATATACATTTATATAAGCTGGAATACTTATTTAAAAAGATTCCTTCCTTGACAACAGCACTGGTGGTTAATTGATGAGAGAGGGTGAAACGTGGTTGGTAAACAGGTTTCAGCTGCTATTTTTTTTTAGCTCGCAGTCATCACTTCACCCTGTCGCACAGCAGAGCTCACAGGGTAGGTGACGCTTGCTTGTTTGCTTGCACTTGTTTTTGCCACCGACAGGCTCAGACTGTTATTATAAGTGTCCGACAACATTATGAAAAGGATCACTACAGTGAGAGACCTTTGTTAAAATGTTTTGCTTAACCAGAAATGGCTGTTTTATTGCTCTCACCAAACAAGCCAGAGTCCCTTTGTAAAACTGTAATTTTATCAAAAATGTCTTGGATCATCTTTCCACTGCTTTAAGAATCATCTTCTCTGGTTTGGTCAAAATAAACTATTAATTCATGGCATGAAGGAGTGTGGAATTTGCAGGGCGGGTGACGTCCTGCAGACTGACACACTTTCGGCAGCCCAGGAGGAGAGATGCTCCACGTTGCGCTGAGATTTTATAATTCAATCTTAGGAGGATTAGGGGTGACACAAGTTCAACATTAAATCAAAAATTGATCAAAATGAGCCATCAACTCCCACCTACTTGCAAGATCCGGTACATGTTCAAAGAAAAAAACACTTCAAAGACAACACAGCATAGCGTCTGTTATAATGAAGAATTTAAAATGTAAATGACAGTTGTCAGAGCATAAAACCAATGATCTGTTGATCTATACCAATCAGGACCTTAAAATAAAAGTGAAATTGAATCATGGATTTGGAGAAGAAAAATGTTGAACGCTTATATCAAACGGCCACAGTTTTGAGTCAGGTACAGCCCTATAAAGGACACTAATACTTGCATGAGAGTTACATAATAGCCACATTCTGGGAAAAAAATGTTTTGGTGTTGGATTACTGCTGAGGTGCTTATGCTGATATCAACCAATGTTCAGATCACAGGCATTCTGTCCCACTGTAAAAGTATTTTTGCCAACCTTAAATGTGCATAAGCTTCTTTGAGCTGTCCCTGCATCTATTCAGCTGCACGAAGGAATCATTCCCTGTCACCACATCTAAGCCACTTTGCTCACCTCAGCAGGGAGGAAGAGAGAGAGAGAGAGAGAGAGAGAGAGAGAGAGAAGGAGGCGCTCTGGGATGATAACTGCTGTTAAGAATTTCAACCAAAAAGAGATTAGGCCACGCTCGACTACAATGGAGGGAGGACTATAGGGAGAGACTTTCTTCAGAATCCAAAGAAGTGTACCAAAAACTGAATATCCTTTTTATAAAGTGTCAGAGGAATTTGTGCAATAAATCTATCTGGTAATGCACATGCTCATCTGAGTTGATGTTGGCATTTTTAAGAATGCAGCAACAGGCCACTCAAGACAACACACCACTGACACCACTTCTTATGGATTTTCGTGACAGTGGATGTCTTGCATCCTTCTTCCCTTATTTATCCCTGTTGTGCATTTAGACTGCCTTCTTACATAACTGTTTCAAGCAAACATGACCACAACAGCCTGAAATAGCACGAACAATAGCTTGCCTTAATGAGTGGTGCATATTTGTGTGTGTGTGTGTGTGTGTGTTTGTGAGTATAAGCCACTCCAGACAGCTTCACAGTTGATGGGATTCTTTTTAGCACACTCAGCAATATGTTGATGCATTTTTTTCCTACCCCGCCTTTTTTTTTTCTTCCTGCTCCATTCCCCGAACTACACATTGAGTTTGTATTCTATAGCCGACTTAGGGGCGCTTGAAATGCATGCTCCTGCAGCACTATGATCAGCAACGTCCCAGTTAGACCACTGAGGAAATCTACAGACAGCATTCATCACTGAAGGGCTCTGATGTGAGGTACGAGCTGCTGCAGCTGTCATTATGGGTCAAAAACCCTCCCGACAGCATGGGAGTACAAAGTTGCTTTGACCACAGGAGACATAAAACAATAGCATCAATATGGCAGCTCTTTGTTGTGTTATAGTGAGCCAGCAAAGCGGCCGGAACTATTGAGGAAGTCCATTATGAAACTTGAAATTGGTTCTGTCTGGCTGCTTGACCGTTTGACTTTCCTTTCCGTTTCCAGAATGTCGCAGACAGTGCGGACAGGGAGGCTTTGCTTTGTTTTTATAATGCAGTTACTCTTCATGCTTCCACAATTCTTGTTACTGTGAGATCCTTGGATGCCGTTAGGTATCAACTCCATAGAAATGAACATGTGGTCTGCCATGGATGCTTTGATGCTGTTTGGTCCGTTTGTCTGTTAGTTAGTACAATATCTTATGTTTAGTGCAACATAGGTCGTGGATCAATAAGGAGAACACATTATTCATTTCTTTTAGATTTTTCTTAGCTGGTTGCCAAACTTTCCTGACTTCTCCCTTTCATGGCCTTCACCCCTTCATGACATAAAATCAGACAAAAGGAAAAAAAAAACAATCCTTGATCACGTTTAGCCGGATAATCAAATAAAAGAATAATGTGTACCTACAGGGTGGTTGTCAGACATAATGTTTGAGTGGAAAAAAAGAAAATCATTAAGGTGTCTAGACAGAGGACTTATATTGTGGTGATCTGATAACAAACAGTCCACCTTCATTACAGCCAAATTCCCATTTCTGTCTCATTTTTAATCCGTTAATCTCATCTCAAATTCATCTTCATGAGTCAAGCATTTAAAGCCTCATTAGGCTCCTTTACCTGAAAAGAACAGCTTCTTTGCCAGGAAGCAGCATCAACTGGAGCCAGGTGAGCAGGCAATGTAACCAGACTCAGCCTACAGACATCATGATAAAGGCAAAAAGACTGATTAGGACGTTGACGGTGGAAGCTAAGAAGAGAAAAAGAAGAGTGACTGAGCAGGAGGCCACTGGACAAGACTAAATGTCACACTGGCTTTTAGTTGTTGGTCAGAGTTTTCTTAATAAAAAGCTGCAGGACAGACACCACGCTGAGCTTCTTGCTGTTCGACTAGTCAGTAATTTTAGCTGACTTGCTAATGTCTTGTGCTGTTGCACTTGTTTAATGTTTGGCTGTGTTAGTAAAGTTGTCCACAATTTCCAGTGTGCAGCTGTACATATTGATGACTGAACAGTTAAAGCAACATTTTATAATATTTATAAGATTTCTTCTCAGCTGTAAGTTTGTCAGTATGTCCCAATATTTTTTGCAATATGTTGTCCAATAAACAGCAAAGATTTTTGGAATCCAGGGCTTCAGGTCAAGTTGGTTCTTACTCCAAAATCGGGGTGGAAAAGGAAACCTGATTCTGTGGCCTGCTCTGCCTCTGATTGGCTAGTGCTCGTTGCCTTTGTTGGTTTCGTTGGTTAGATTTAGGCACGAGGAGTGATTGGTTAGAATTAGGGTAAGAATATCATAGTAAACCAATCGGAGGCAGAGCAGGGTGGGTTATGACTTTGCCCTCCTGGGAAAGAATTTGGCATCTGTAGCCCTGTGTGAAATAGCCATAGTTCAGTGTCTTTATTATTATTATTAGAGATCACGCTGCACATATTAGAGTATCCTTTTATTTGACCAGTCCAAGACACACCTGTGCAATAATACTGTTGTTTAATCAGGATCTCTAAATGCTGCACTGGTCAGGTGGATGAATTATCTATTTTTGAGCAAAATTTGAGTGACATAAACCTTTTGTGTGCATAGAAGAAGATCTTTCACTTTAACTCATGAAAAATGGGAGCTTTTTTTTTTTCGTTTGAGTGTAAATTTACTGATGTGATAGGTTTAGGTGCAGGTATAGGTGTTATCTGTAGCTTTTTATCTTTGTGTGAACATTGCTACCTTTTCTTTTCTGCAGTCTCTATTCCATAGAGACAAACCGTGATTTGTTTGTTGCTTTTTTCTTATTTTTTTCCTCCCAATTTGGAATGGCTATTTGCCCAGTCCTGACCAACCATTACCAGCTACCCAGGGGTGAACAGTGCCAACCATGTTTATTTGAGCCAGGGATTGAACCTGATTCACTACAGTGTTGAGCAAGTGTTTTTTTTTTTCCACTGCTCCTCCGGGGCACCTTCGGGAAAGTTTTCAGTTTAAACGAAAAAAGAAAAGAAAAAAAGAGTGCTGTTAATGTCAGGTTGTCAGCTGATGTAGAGCTCATGTGTAATGTAGCGTTGTCACAGGAACTAAGACCTCAAGACAAAAACATGTTTTAAAACAGTGGCTGTGAGAAAGCATTGTTCCTCTGTTCTAATTAACTGTATCACAGCTACGCCAAAAATAAACTCAAGGACTGATTTGTTTTAGGCATGTGGAGATGGTGGGAAAAAAAGAAGGATCTTCAGATAGAACACCCAAGTCTGTAGGGAGAGAGACCCTGAAAACCTGCATAAATTACTACAGTATATTGTACACAGAAATCTCTCATTTCTCTGTATAACATGACCTAATTTCTTACACCTGGGGGACCCGGCAGCATCTGTAACTCCCCCTCCGTCTCATATTCTAATGCTCATGCAGAGGGAAGCACTGGAGCAGAGTACAGAACATGGAGAACAGGGACTCTGATGACCTGAGGTAAAACCCAGGTCAACACAGGTCAAATTGTTGTCTGTGTGGTGAAAATGTGTTGGCATGAATGAGCTTCAAGATTTTGTGTTCTTGTTTTAAAAGTAAATAGCAAAGATGATTCAATTTCTGTGTTTACTTGTGTGCAGTGGTGGACAGTAATGAGTAAGATGTTTTGAGTATCTGTACTTTACTTGAGTATTTGTTTTTTTGGAAACTTGACTTTCACTCCACTACATTTCAAAGACAAATACTGTTATATTTGACTCCACTACATTTCTTATAACCTTTAGATTAAGCACAGCTTTGAAGTCAGCTGTTGCTGCTTTTTCTTTTCTGAAATGCAATTGTCCACACACTGTGTTCCTCACAGAAGGAAGCCAATCACAGTACCTGCTCTCAACTGTGATTGATGTAAAAGTGGAAATATACCATCCAGGCGCTCTGTAACAAGCACAAGCAAGCTCTTCTTCTTTCATTCAAACAAAACTCTGTAATGGTGATGGCAGGAGAAAGATAAAATTAAATGTCAAGTTGTTATTATAATTAGAAAAAGAGAAATAATTCCAGGTAGGCTTTAATGTTGGATTGTTTTCATCAGGGTGAAAATACAGCATAATTCATGTATATATACTGCCCCTGAAGACAGAAAGAAATCTCAGTTATTTAACAGACTTGGAGAAATCCTTACAGTTAGCTTCAACCTAATTTTATGCAGTGATTTTGTTACTTCAGAAAATGACAGTAACTGTTCTTTTTGTTTTTGATTGCATTTCTATGCTGAAGTTTTTATAGGTGTTTCTATAGACTTTGTGTAGCAGAGTGGTTCTACAAGCAAGTCAGTGCATCATTAGATGGTTTCAGAGCGTTACAAGCTTCTGTAAATGCATCATGAAAACAATACAGCATGTATTGATATTAGAAAATGTACTTTGTAATTTGTACTTTTGAATACTTTTTGAGTATTTTTAAAAGTAAGTATTCTACTACTTTAACTCAAGTAAAATTTTGACTGAGCAACTTTCACTTGTAGTTGAGTAATATTTGATCAGGAGTATCTATACTTTGACTCAAGGGCTGAGGTTGAGTACTTTGTCCACTACTGTTACATAACAAAACCTGTGCAGTGTAATCCAAGTATCATTTATCTAGTCATATGCACAATATCAACGAAAATCCTTGCTAATGAAATATTTTCTCATGGAAAGCCATGAAAACCACATGTTACACTTTTCATGCATGCCACTGAGAAAAACAGCAGCAGAGGTGAAAGCATGCAGTGGAGGAATCAAGTGGTGTCTTCACACTAAGTTGCTAACTGGAACATTCACAACAACTACACCATCATTTTCTGTCTTCAGTATATCTCTATTATAACCCTGACAGCCGTCAATGAGTAGCAGAAGTACGAGGCCTTGTTCTGACCCACTCTCATTTGCCCTGTTAAAGTTACTGCATTATGCTGTTAATACAAACTCAACATTCCCTGTATCTATATCAAATTAAAAACCTTCTAGCATTTCAATGGACAAAACCCCTTGACTTCTTAGCAAGGCTTTTATCATCAAACATGTTCAGAAGCGTGTTATGAAAGCTCACTGACTTTGCAACTCCAGTCTTTAATCATTTGCATTTCTGTTCCACTTGAGAGCGGTAACCTGTGACACTTAGTTTTAAAATTCAGAATTACCGGTCGAGTTTGGCTTAATATTAAACTGACAATCAGCAATCAGGATCGGTGGCAAAAAACATGATCGCCGCATCCCTATAGTGGTCAATAAAACCAGGTGTTAAAATATAGAGCACACAGTTCTTCTCCACAGGCGGTAAGACTAAACCTGAACTGAATTGGTATAATTTGCAATTTTTTGCCGTCTGATTCTGCATCTCCTTTTAGCTCTAGTTTGTGTTTTTCGCATCTTTCAGCTAATTGTTTTGGTTCTCAGCCCTGCTTTACTGCTTTGGTTCAGTATCACACACATCCATCAGCCTCGTTTGTAGAGGCAGCTCTTTTCAGCAAAAGAAAATCTCTAATAAGCCCTGTGTATGCAACCTACTCTGCATCTATTGGCAGACAAACAAAGTTAGCAAGTAGCTGGTGAACATAGTGGATCATTTAACTGCTGAAAAGCCAGATATTTACCTCAGGGAAGTGTCAGAGCTGTAAGAAGAGTGAATATTTGACTTACAATTGCCCGGTAGCCAGAAACACAGCTCAGAATGAATGCTAATGTTGCTTTGTCTTTGCCGGATGAATAAATAGACAGATAACTGTTTGCTAACACATTCACTATTACAACTTTATATGGTGAGAATATGTTAATATTGTGTTTACGGCTTATTCAGGCAACCAAAAAATAAATAAATAAATAAACCCGAAACAATGCACGTAGCTTTAAATTGAAACTTTTTTTTATTATGAAGTCACACTCATTTCTAAGGTTCCAAAAGTGTTGTAATTAGGCCAAGAGAGCACAGGCAACATGTGAGAAGATCAATAAAGCACAATAGGAAGCTCAGTGTTTCAGCAGAACAACTCTGAGAGCGAGGATAGTTCCACTTAACGTGTGCCTAACAATCCCACAACTTCAAACCAAACAGAGGGAGGTTGTATGGACTAAGAGCTTGATATGCAAACAGGCATGGCGGGGCAACAGCAAGCAATAAACATGCTAATTTAGAAGAGTGTAACAGTCACTTATCTGGAGCCAAAAAAAGCCACATCAAAAATGGCTCATAGCGTTTCTCTCTCCACACCTCTGCAACTAACAGGCAGGAGTTAGCAGTCACAGCAGGCATTATGGCATGAGGTTGAGTGCTACAGCCGCAGTTTGTTTTCTGCCTTTCGCCCACAACTTATAAAATATTAAAGGGCTATTTTGATTAGAATAACATAATCATCACTTCTGGCATTTACATATAAAGTGTACGCTTTCAATGGAATAATGCTTCTGCTCAAGGACAGGATAATATTGTTTACGGGAAAAGTCTAGAGCCTTTTATTTCTCATGGCCTCCACTGCTGTGTGTGTGTGTGTGTGTGTGAGACTAGACTGTGTGTTTTGGGGACTCATTAGAATATAGGTGTTCTCGCTTAAAAGCAAAGTGGGTGTGGAAATACCCAAATTCCAAAAAAGTTGGGATGTTGTTGTTGGGATGTCAAGACACGTTCTGCATGTGTCACAACAGCACGACTTCATAGTAAAGTAGTTCAGGTACTAGACTGGTCTGCCTGCGGTCCAGACTTGTCTCCCACTGAAAATGTTTGGTGTGTTATAAAGCGATGTTAAATGTTGAGCCACTGAAGTCGTGCATGAAGAACGACAAAGAATTTTAGTTTCAAAACTTCAGTAATTAGTGTCCTCAGTTTCAAAATGCTTAGTGAGTTTTGTTAAAAGAAAAGGTGTTGTATCACAGTGGTAAACGTCACAACTTTTTGAAACGTGCTGCAGGCATCAAATTCAAAATAAGTGGATGCTGATGAAAAATAATAAAGTTAATCAGTTTGAAGATGAATGCCTTTATACATTATACATTATGAATGTTTAACTTTAAAACTCAGCTCTGGTTTCCTTTGAGATTATCACATCAATTTAATGCATCTTTATTTTGGTCCTAATTGCACAGTACGTGTGTCTCCTAATGCTTACGAGTTCGGTTACGTCTGTTGTATTGGCCTCTGCATCAGCTGGTTGTTTTATATTAAATTTCCTTCTAAGTTGACCGGCCCTCACTTAATTCAGCTATGAACAAAAGGGAAACTTTTATAGTGGTATTTAGAATGAGGTTTCTGCCCGTATTTTCTTTATAATACCATTTTATTATCTTGCTTTGGCATGTGCAGAGAAAGTCAGTATAATGGAAAGACCATTTTTTTTCCCCCCTAGAAGTAAAAGCCTGCGGTGGTTCAGCACTGTTATATAATGCACAGCTGTAACTCCATGATGAATTTCTGTCTTGATGGGAATGGTGTTTTCCACGATGACAATGTCCCTTTTCACCTGGTGATTTGAAAAGCATGACAAAGATGTTACAGAGTCTCATCAACAAGCTGAAATAATGTCAGATGAATTGTGGGTGATTCTGAAAAGGCATTAGAGATGATGGAGTGCCACCGTGGTCATTCGCTATCAGTTTATGTGTTGTTGCTACCTTTGGTGTTGCCCTTGAAGAAATAAATGGGCCCGGTGCACACCAGGAGACGCCAGAAATCATGCTATGGGTTTTCTGTTTTGACTGCATTGTCAATCTGCTCCTCTCTGATGGGGCTTACAGAGCACTGCCTGAAGACCACTACTTCCTGATTAATAGAATTAAAGATGTGCTGAATATCCAATTCTGTAAGTTCATGACTCAGAAAATCAATGCACAATCTAAATGTCATTGGCATGAATTTAAGAGTTTGAGGAGAGACTTTTCTCCTAAGGCAAGAAAATTGGGTGAGTGTGACCCTGCAGTTTACTGTGAACCTGCAGTTTGTCCTTTGTTGCTTTGTTGAGTTTCTTGAACATCCTGTTCACTTCTTGCCTTCAAGAAGAAAATCATGGAAAAAATGTCCTTGAATTAATAATGTTATATTACTGACAGTTCTCATCCCATATTGACGCTGCGGACTGCTTAGATGAAATTGAATTTTATTTTGATCCAAGGCTGAAATATGCTAATACTATACATTAGCTGTACTGTAGAGGCCATGCAAACCACTGGGTTTCCTTCCCTTCCTTAAATCTACACAAATGCTGTGGGTGTACCAGTTTTGGTGTTGGGCAAATTACTTTGTGTTACTTTCACCAAAATAATTTCAGTACAACTAGGCATCAGAAAATGGAAGAGGGTGATGTTTTATATGCACATTTCTTCTACCAGATTTTATTTGTCTTCTTTAATGACAGTAAATGTAACTTCCTCTTAGAAAGTATTGATGACTATACAGTTCTGAGCATTTATGTGTGGAACCTATGTATTTGACGTCTTGTGGAGTTGACATGTGTAAAAGATGAAAGAATCCCTTTCATTTTGTCTCTCTTTCACTCACTTTTTCTTCCATCTAAAACCAGAGTCAATTTCCCTTTCCCTTATGAGTTTTTTTCCTCTTGATATTAGCTCTGCTTTATACCTCTGTGTCACTGCAGCTCCCTGTCTCTATGCCCATCTGCCCATCTATCATCATCTCTTATTTCCAGCCAAGTGTTGAGCCATGGGGATCTGTGAGGTCATCCCAAGTCTAACTTCTGTAGCAGCTGCCAGCCACACTGTCTATTTGATAAGCACTTCGATTTCCAGCTAAGATCCTTTCATCAAAAATCTCCTGGGGAGTAAATTCAATTTCCATTTTAAAGCATTTCAGGTGTTTTGCAATAAACAGGCCCAGGTTCCAATGTAATGTTAGGGCCATCCCTGCATGTGTCGCATTTATGTTGATCATCTGTTTGGTTTATGATTACGCCATAAAATCTAATGACACTCGCCTGCACTCGTACTCATTTGAACCCCTGTGGCAAAGGTGGTGGGAGGGCATGAGGAAACAAAAACTTTAAATGATAGTAAGACAAACTTTTTTGAATGTCCTGTTTGAAGGAATTAAAGATTTCATAAAGACAGTAGGTAGCAGATTTCTGGAGAAACTAAATTACCTGTAAATACAAAACTACAGCAATTTTAGTGACTGGTCAGCAGTAGATCTCAGCAGGATAAAATCTCAACTCAAACTCTGAATACATATATATGATGCACATATTTTTAGTTTCAGTGTGACTTAAACTTTACAAGGCTATTATTATATCCTGAACGTCCATAAATACACTTGGGAATCATAGAAAAGTCAGTATCAAAGTATTAGGTGCTTGTATTCCTATGGGCACATTGCAAACAGGTGCTAATGGCTAATTTGTCATACTTTAAATGGTACCAGCTTCCAAAAATGTAAACATATACAGGCTAAAGGAAATGAAAAACTTCTGTGCAAGGGTGTACTCAAACTGCAACCTTTTGTTTAGTAAGCTTGACTACCTCTAGACCATGGAGAGCAAATATAATGCATCATTTAAGTTAGCTGGTGCAGTCCAGTGTGAAATCTTTGGCCCTGAAACAGGTACAGTTGTCATTGCATGCTGGTTTTACAAACCACACCTCACACACCAGGATCATGAAGTGTCCATGACTAAATGTTATATGATACATCTGGAGCTTGAATTGTTTAAAGAAGCCCCAAGGTATGGTGATTATGAGGACTGATGCTCTGACAAGAAAACACAGAAAATCACTGTCCATGCAAGTCAAGTCAAACTTCATTATGCAATCAGGGAACAAAAGTCTTGACAGATCACAGAGACAGCCTGCTGCAGGTCACCACATGAGCAGTGCACACAAGTGTGTGCCAGTGTGCATGCATTAATGTTGTCTGACGTCTGGAGATGATACAGAAATATATAAACTGGTATCATCAGCATAACTGATGCTTCCTAATGAGATAGAAAAAGAAAATGAAGCTGATTTTTCTTCCTGTTTGAGTGTTACATTGTTTATATTGGATTCATTTCTCATGAATTCTTACAGGAGTTAGAAGTTGGTTTAAGCCAGACATCAGTTTTAATACTTTTTAGCAAAACAGTCACAGAGAATGATAACTTAAATCTTTAAGGCCCCAACACATGAGGTAAAAATGCTTTGCGCTGGCTGTCCCATTGTTTTCCTATGGAGAGAGCGGTGTCGTCTGACCAAGCGGCACCGCTACCCTCGCCGTGGCGCAGCGCTCGGATCTGTCGCTGACCGCTGCGCTCAAAGTTCAAATTATTTGAACTCAAAGTTCAAATTATTTGAACTTTGACCTCATTTGCCGCTGACCTTTCAAAGCACAGCCAGTGAGATAACAGCTGAATATGACGACGCAGGCAGAAGAGACCGCAGATGTGTCGAAGTGACACAAGGACAGGAGACAGTGACTGATGGTTGAGTCTTGAAGGGAAACCCAGAACCACGGACAATCTCACCAGAGTGATCATTTTAACGTCACAAACGTAACAAGAACTTTGCAAATCAAGGGTTCCCTTCCAGACAGGACCTAATAAAAGTGTTTCAGGGTTCCCCAAACTCTGTAACACAACATTAAAAACAGACTACAATCTCACCAGTAAACACCTGGTGAAATCTGAACAGTCAGATTGGGTTATTAGATTTCTGAATCATATAGTTTATGAACTTAGCTACATCCAGAGCTAAAGTTAGCTCAGCTGTTTGTATACCTGGCAGACAAGATGTAGCGGTTATAGCGCTGTGCTTCGCCTCTCTGCGTCCTCATCATGTGAAGGCCCCTTTATGATACAAATGAGAGCACAACAGCCCTTCCTGTATATCATAACTTTCCCAAACAGACCATCATCAGTTTTCGTGTGTTACATGAGTTCTTCTGGGATGCAGTGACCTGTCTACACCCAGCGAGCTTTACAGCAAACTCATAAACTCCTGTCATTTTAACTGTGAAACAGGTCACTGTGATTCTAATACTTTTATGATGGATTAGGCTGTTTACATTTTTATTAACAGTTTCATCAGCCATGTTATACTACCATGGTATCCCTTTTGTGAGTGTATTTTAATATAATGAGGAGTGCATTGTTTCTGTAAACTGTTGTGAGAAATATTCATGAAGCATAATGATCCCACCCTTACTGCACTGCTGTCGTGTTGGTGAAAATCCAAATCTGTTAAGTCTATGGTGCATCTATTCAGAAACCCATAATGGCAGTATCATATACAACATAAAATATGTCACTCATCTTATTGCCTACTAAGGAAAAAAAGGCTCAGCCAGATAAGTGTTCACAATGATCATTATCCTGACGGCATGCTTTAAATTTACAGTACTGCAGGCTGGCGTTCTCTGCTTTAGTGCATGCCTGCCTTTCTGGCATCACAAATATTATAAATGCGAGATTGTCTGCAGTTTCATGACACATGACGAATGGATGCTGCAAAAGTGTAGCATGCAATATTAATGGCCGTTCTGAGCGGAAAGACGCCTTCAGCTCAGGATGATGATTCATGGTGATTTGATCAGTCTTCTACTTTTAGGCCAGCATGTGCGAGTCAAATAACATGAAAGATCTTTTTCCCGTGCTATTATATTTGTTTTGTGCTTTGTTTGTATACTGCACAGTTTATGACACTCAGAAAATTGAATTTATTAGAGAGCTACAAATATTTTCATGAACTCAATTTACTCTAGCATTCAAGTTTCATATTTACTTTTGTGGTTTAAGGATTTCCTAAAATAAACTGTATCTTCTCATCTCAATAAATATCTACAGTATGTATTTTTGCCAGTATTTGGAGGTATTAAGCAGGATCTTTACTGCTCTATCATCAATGTGTGCACATCATTTGTTCACTGGATTAAGGTCGAGTCAGTCTGGCTGAGGAACAGTAGTCTATTGTGTTGAATTCTTTCTCTGTAGTATAATGTAGGTCGCACTGGCAAAACAATGAAATATCTGGTTAGACACAGATTTATGACATTTATCACGTCCAAACAGTTTTGTCTGTTTAGACATGATAAGACACTGCAGCTGTCTGGTAATCTACCAAAGTGCATGATTGAACAATGATTAGCTCAAACAACTGATGACTTGACTTCCACTTAAAATTGTTGCAACAAAAATACTGTCAAGATGGTGTGTCGGGCCACAGATAGCATTTTTGTTGTTGTTTTGACTTTTTTTTTTTTTTTTTCACTTTTCCTTTTTGTTATCCTTCACCCATACACAAAATTATGTGGTCAGATAAATAATACTTAGTGCAAATAATACATAATAAAGTGTGACCAGAATAGATGTTGTTGACCATATATATTTGCATACAGTGTATTCATATCTGTACATTCATATTCAGTGGGGTGACCATTAGTAACCCTAAAACTAAATTTAATGTGTCAGGAAGATAGTTGCATGTTTAAAACCTGTTGTGTGTCTGTATACATCGTTTCTACATGTTATAATCTTTATCTGCAGTTATATGTTCCATTATTTTAAATGCAAATATACCTATTTTATATAAATTACATTAATTTTTGGAACATTTCCTTGTAGCTTGGAGCCTGTAATTACTTTGTCACATAATAACCCCTCTCAACATAGCATTCATGGAAGTATTTATTTTATTCTTCTTTTCATTATGTGAAGCCACAGACAAGACAGATTTTTCATGCAGATTATTTTAAAAAAATTTTTTTTTGTTCAAATGTCACCCTTGAAGTTGACACTGAAGCAGTTATTTCTAACAGAATAATTAAGATGTCTGCAGATAATGTTCGCCTCTCACACGCATACCTTTCACTGAAATACAGACAGCAAATTGGGTCAGAAAAGGCAAATCGCGCCTTTGTTACATTTGTTTAGAAGGAAAGTGCACTTGGCATCCAGGCCTTAATGCATTATGAGCTGTATCAGTCTATAACTGAAATGTTCCTGCATAATGCACGTCGCTGCGCTACTGTATCCATATTTAGCAGAGAATCTCCTGCAGCCTTAGAAACCTGTGTCTGTGTGTGTGTTGCATGTAGCACAGTGCCTGTGTGTGTGTCAGTGCGTTATCTTCCCCACAGAGGTAGATAATAAATGAAGAGTCTGTTTGGTTCTCCAATTTTGCTCGCTGACTGACAGACATCCTCTCGTGCCTGGAGATAGCCAAAGCAAAGCGCCTTTGGCATGTTAAGCCAGAGGAGGAAAATGAATAAATCATAAAGAAAGCAAACATCCACACATCATAGACATCTCCCATTTTCCACAGAATTGATGTGTCAGATGTTTCTTCAGTCAGTCTCTGCTACAGCCACATATTTTTTTTTGTCTGTCTCTCTATCTATTTATGCACAAAGGGTGTTGAACAGAGAGATAAGGTTTAACTTGATTTACTGGTTGCAGTCTGCAAGTGACCCTGTGTGAGGTGGTCATGATCAATCTGCTCAGATCTTAATAAGAGATGGAGACAAGCACATCGCTTCATCAGCAAAGGAGAGAGGGAGTTTCAAGGGTTTAGTGGTTTATGTTTCTCTGGACTCCTCTAACTATTACACAACTCTCACCTAGAGAAATAAATACAGGCACTTTGACAAGATGGCCTCCTGGAAATGATGTGTGACTGTCTTCCCACCAGATATTATATAGAGAGCTTGTTTTAAAGCAGCCAAACTCACTCAGTTACTTTGCACACCAAATTGAGAACTTCTAAGATGCTGTCATCGCTCTGAACCGTAAAAATGCATCTCATCCCTTTCTCTCTTTATCATTCACATCATGTGGCCAGTGCCAGTCCTTGATTATGATTGGCTGAGCCCCATTCAGAGCTGTTGTAAAATACTCTATAAACACACACCTGTTGACTGCATCACAACAGTATCACAGCACCAAACAAACTGTTTCAAAATGTCAGGTTTTGTTGTAAATTCGTATTTACTGGATAGGCTCAGCGTGGATGTGCAGTTGATAGACATGGACTGGATATAATGTCTTCAGTCACAGCTGTTGCCAGTGTGAAAACAGAAACACAAAGATGCTGATGAAAGAAGCAGAGAGAGCCCACGGGATTTTTCATTTGAGCAGCCAAAGAACCTGCCGTTTCCTGTTGCTTCCTTGGAGTAATAGGTGTGTTATCCTATATATGTTGTATGTATCCTCCATGTACGGTTTATGAAAACAACCTGCTTTTTTTCTGTTAACTCATATTTGTGCTATGTCCATCTGGGTCATGTGATTGTGTCCCAGTGGCTGGTGATACTATATAGGTGTTGCCACACTTCTGTTTGGTTGATCAAGGCCCTGAAGAACACCTGTAGTGGCAAAACATGTTGGCATTTTAACTGATTACCCACTAATACAGGCTTTTTAATTTTTCCTTCCCTGCCGTTACCATTAATTTTTTTGGAGTGCCTGGATTGCCTTCCTGAAATGTCAATGGTCTTCCCAATCGTTAAACATGCTTCCCACTGCGCCTCTTTGTTGCTACATTGCCTCGCATCAGATTGTTTTGTTTTTTTCTTTTTTTTGTTAACATTAAATGATTGTACTTTTTGCTGCTGTGTGCTTATTTTATGAAACCTTGCCAGGTATATGTAGTAACCACTTTATGGAAGCAATAAGCCCCAAGAGGCCCTGATTTGCAGTCATTTTATTTAGCTGTTCTAAAATCACTGTAAACCACAGCCTCTTGGGTCTTGTTGCGTCAGTATATATGATCTCATATTGTCTTGAATTAGTAAGTCAGAATGTTCTAAATAAAACTACCAGCGCTCCCCAGCATAGTTTCCTTTGCTCACAGAATATCAGAATTTGACTTTACATTGCAAAGAACATTCACACACACCATGCATGAACTACAGTGCATAAAACATTTCCAAGATTTTGTTTTTTTCCCTTTTCATCCAGGGTGTCTGTCAGTTTTATGAACTTGGCTCATTTCCACATCTGGACTCTTTCCATCCTGACTGTATGACACCTTACAGTTAATCAAAGTCTTAACTCAGCTTCAACACTGCTCACAAGAGATAAATTTACTCTCGTATCCTGCGGAATTTTCCCAGTCCACGGTGGGTTGTGAATTCCTGTAAACGTCCCTTTAGGAATCGATAGGTCCATATCTTTTATAGTTTGCAGTCACCACAGTCAACTATCTCAGCGGAGAGAGAGAGCTGTGAGATTCTGGATGGACACTGGCTCCCAGGAGACATGTTGGTTTTTGGCCTGAACACTGTCTTACGCTGTCTCTCTGTTCGGGTTGGACCGGGGTCGGCCAAGTTATGTTATTAATAAAATGGATGTGCTTGACAGTGATACAGGGAAGAAACTGAACAGCTGAGAAAAACCCACACAACCTTGAGGGCGGACATAATACTGAACTGATGAGTGGTTGCATTAGAATAGCTTTTAAAGTGGTCTTGGTCTGTTTGCTGCTAAATTGTTTTGCTGTTTTAATACAAACAATGGCTTAAATACACCACAGGCCTCGAGGAAACAATATAGTCTGGCAGTGTATTTTCTCTACAAACTAATGTATTCATTTTTTAAATGGCATAAGAATACCATTTCATTTTCCTTTTTGAAGATGCAGATTTTATATTGTTTTTCATATATATGATTGTCAGTATTTTTATCATTATTGTATTTATATACAACTTAAGATGATCAACAGTGCACATAAGTGGTGCACAAAGCACAACAAAACAGGTTAAATATTGAAACAGTGGACTTGTTCTTTTTGTACACTGTGCAGCCAAACACCTGGCTAAATATACAGTATAGAGCTACAGATGTGAACTACTATTATTATGTTAAAATTAATTGTTAAAATATGAAGGTAAAAAAAAGAAAGTGAATGAGAGAGAAAGCAACAGACTTATTGTCTGAGCAGAAATCACTTTTGCATTACTTTCCAGACATGGCAACATGCTCTCCTGGCTGGCTTAGTAAATCTCCCCCTCAGTCTTTTGTCTGAGAACCTCAGACGAGTTTTTATTTCAGATGGCAAAGAAAAACAACAATGGCTGAATTTTCTTCTCATTTTGTCTTTTTGTGGTGTTGAATTAGGTATCGATAATTGTGTCTAGTATTGGTATTGGTGTCTAAATTTCTGGTATTGTGACATCCCTAGTTGTACCACATCTTACAGAGACCTGTTCCACCATAACATCCAGGATCAAGCTGTTGCACTTGACTGGTGGTTTATTAAATGGACTTCAGTTTTGACCTTCAGTATGACCTAAGCAGAAAACCACATATAAGTAGTTATTTATAAAGCCTTCATACGGAAACTCTTATCTCTAAGCAAAGTCAGAACTTGATTAAAGTGATTTTCCTGCTGTTTATGTTGGGTGCAGTTTGGGACACATACGTGCCCAAGCCGATGATCAACTGTGCATCAACTGTCAACTTGTCAACCCGCTATTTAGTCCACTGAATAATAACATGTTGTCTGGCTTCATTCTCGTCTACCACTGACATGATGTCGCCTTCTGCAAGGTTTGCTTTTCCCTTTTGGTCCATGAATAAAACTCTAATTTGTGCTGCTGGGTAAATCACTCATTTTAAGACATGTTTAAGACAGTTTTCAGTTAATTTGAGATTAGACGGATCACCTGTGCTTAGTAACAAATTTTCTCTTCAGGACCTGAGTAAGCAATGTTTATGTTGCTCCTCTCTTTCATGAATTGAATGTAAGCAGATATGATTTTAAGACTAAGTTCAAGTACAAATATAAGAACATTTTTATAAATGTGCCAACAGGATGCAACATGCAAGACACAGGATCAATCTTATTATTTTTATCTTATCTTATTTATGTTGTTATTGTTATTACTGTCTTTTCAAAGAAGAATTTGAACGTGTAATTTACAGTGGTCAGGGATAAAACCAATGACCTGTTGATCTTTACAATTAAATTTAAATTGAAAAATTCAACAAGGATTTTGTGAATCCATATGAATTCGACACCCCCAAATAATGATAAATAAACTACGTTTTTTACCTTGATACAGTAATTGGAATGCACATAAAGCAAAGAAATATACAGTCTGGTATTTGATATACATCGTGATTGCAAGTTGCAAAGGTTATTTATTTCACTTGTGGCATGTTATTTTTAACTCTATTGGCAGCTGTTCAGCCTTTGATAACCCCCTTTGCTACTAATCTGAAGGAATCCTAAATTTATTTATTATGATCAGTGATTCAGCGCTGCTGCAGGAACTACCCAAGCCGCATTAATTCCAAAGCCATAAAAAGAGATCCTAAAGTCTATCTTCCCATACAAATAAAATATCTCACTGTTTTAAATGTAAGACACCAATGATTCAGTTATATCTGAGTATTGTATATTGGGTTCATTGCACAGTCCCCTTTGATAGAACAACTGCCTGCATCAGTTGGAGAGGTAATTCCCACTGTAACGTGCGCTTGCATGAGCACAAACCCCCAGGAATGCCTTTCATATCAACCTCCCTCTCTTCTGTATCCAAGACATGGAGTCTCTTCCCATGTGATATCAGACTGGGGACCAAGAAGCACACCAAAGACAAAGTCATTTACATATCCCACATCTCCTGTTTACACGGCTCCCATTTATCATCAAAGACAACTTCACGGATAGGTCCTTCAATGGGTGAGAAATATTAATCAAGCACAGATCCAACAGGAAATGGAGGAATCAGATGCTAGCGGCCTGCATCTTCTTGTCTGTGTGGTGAAGGCCCATGTCTTGGGTAAATATTGCATGCAGATAAAGTGTTGGAGTAAGCAGAAAAGGCAAAGGGAGGCAGCAAAGTTTGCAGAAAGCAGGTTTCTTGGACTCAGCATTTTGGCTTCGCCTGATGTGCTGGATTATACAGTGCACTGGTGTTTTTGAGGGACACAGTGATATGTTTGCAAGAGGCAATGTTAGTTTTCATTTTATGGTACAGGGCATTGATAACATCAACACTAGAAAAGAAAAAAAAAAAAAGAAAAGAAAAACATAGTGTCTTTGACGAGTAGCACAGTACAGACATGCTCCATAAAGACAGCTTTGGTCAGTCATTTCTCTGAGCCTGAAGCTCCATGCTGTATATCACAGAGAGAAAGGGGAAGGAAAAAAAAATGCTACGGTTGTTTTACAGTAGGTGCAGTAGTGGTGATATGAGCTAAAATACTCACACAGCCCAGTCTCAACGGAAACATTAAATGGACTGTGATAAAGTGCCCAGCAGCAGGGCCGTCTCACTGTAGACATCCATCCTTCCTAAGGTCTTAAGGTTCATGGCAGCGAGTTCACAAGACTCAGCTTAAAAGGTTTAGCTCTGTTCCACCCAGCATCACAGTCGGGTGTTATCATCAGTTCTTCCGCTTCGTGCCACAGCACCACTTGACTTGTCTGTGGTGAAACGGAGCTAATCACAAACTACAAATAAATGAAAGCATCTGAACACAGCTGCTGGTTTTGCCTGTGGTACTGACCGTGGTATAAGAAGGAAGAGCGAAGAAGGGGATGAGTTCGGGCTGCAACTAACCACTGTTTTACTTTTATTTAATTGAGCATTATTAATCAATTAATTTTTAGGTCTATAGTATATTCACGTCTTGTTTTGTTGAAGCAATTGTGCAGAACCCACATATATTTAATTTACAGTGATATAAAACATAGGAAACAAGTCCTTCTAATAAAATTGCACAAATGGGTTTTGTATTTATTGCGTTGTTATAAAAAACAACTTAACTCTGCACCTTAATAATGGCAGTTTGTGTTTGCACTTTATCAGCAGGGTTTACACAGAAAATGTTGCACATTGAAAGTGAAAGGTGTAAAGTTGTTTTTTCATGTCGTTGAAAAGCCAACTAGTTAGGGACATCCATTTGCGTCTGGTTTTAGGTGAAGGTGAAAGTGAAAGTTAAAAAGACGTCCATTTTATACAATTGTTTCACTGTTGATAAAGTGGTAACCACAAAATAAACATTTATTTAAATGTTTAATACAAGCGTAATTAATTTCAGTGTCTTTATAACTTGCACATTTAATCAAATATTTATTAACTCTTTTTTTTTAAATTGCAGGAAGTGGAAATAGATTCGGCTCCAGCAGTACTGTTTGTGCATATGTTTGTTTGTAAGATCATTGGTGAAAATTAGGTTCTGTTGAGTTTTTTGGGCAGTAACATCTCTATGCTGTAATGTCATTAAAGGATAGGAGAGTGTGGATTTGGTAGTTGGATTTACCTGCATATGATTTGTGTGTTTATTTGAGCGCGTGTAAATATTATGCGGAAAACATTTTCTAAACATAGTCTGTGGTAATTTAGCCAGGTGATAATATATTGAGAACACCTGTTAATGGAGCAGCCAATGTAGTCTGCCAGTGACAGTACAAAGGCGACAGTTTCCATCTGTCTCTGTGTCTGCTTTCTTAGATCTCACCTATGTTGTGCCATGTTCATACTGCTGTAGTTGTTTTTATGAAAAAACACCACATGGTTTGGTTCTGCATCATCCAGCCGCTAAATGGTCATTCTAACACTCCTTTTCAAGTCTTTACTGTAAAGACCAATATGTAACCAATGCGTGTCCAAAAATGAGAACAGCAGAATAGCAGGTTGGAGCCATAGACTGGATATTAAATATGTTGAGATCCTATTTAATATACAGTTTATGATTGAAGTCAGTTGTGGAGCTTAAGTTCAGTGGCTGCTTATCTCACTGTCTGCCAGACTCCATTGGCATATTGCTCATTTTAAACGTTGTAAACATCTCCTGCTTCGACAAGATTATTTATGATTTCTTCTCACTCATAAACAAACACCAACTCATTCAGCAAACATTCAGCATTAATTTGAACTCTAATTAATATGAAGTGTACAAACAATAACACAAGTTACAGACAGAATGGAAGTTTCAGAGGAGGACACTATTGTCAGGGAAGTGAGTTTTTTCAACTTTCCATAATCGCTGGTGACATATCTTGGTCATTTCATGATCTGTTACTGGATATACATATATTACATATTTCTTCTTTTACAAACAGTTATGCTAATCATTTAGCCTAGGGGGCTAATAATTTCAACTTAATTCCAAGGTGTCCAAAGAATATTTAAAAATACAGTAAATACATCAAAATGACCAAAAAAAAAAGTCAAGAACTACACATTTATCTCAGGAGTTTGTACAATCTACATACAGACACAGAAAAGCAAATAGCATCGATGGTAACCCCTGCACACACAGTCATGGTTACCCACACACAGACGTTGCAATTAAAAGACAGAAAGACACACTTGCGCACAGCAAACACACCAACGCAGTGACAAACGCACACAATTTCTTCACGCTTTGTCTCACTCTACACATCACTGATGTAAACAGCACAGTCACACACACATGCACACACACACACACACATACAGAGACACAGCACACATCACCAGCAACAGCTCTCCTGACACCCACCACCAGTTTGTTGTGTTGTTCACATGCGGTCCCTGGAGTGAGAAGCAATGTGCGGGGAGTGAGAAAAGAGAACAAAGGCAAGACACAGCGTTGGGAGATAGGGGAATTGCATGTGTCTTCAATGTCTGACGCATGAAAATAACAATAATGTAATTGCTTTTCATATCCATGCAGCAAGGCGCCATTTACCTGTCGGCAAGTTATGTCATGTCAAGGTCAGTAATCGAAAACAAACACGGACCATTTGCGAGATCCACACATGAACTCACTGACATTGTGTGCCACAGTATTTCTCGCTTCTGAGACACAATCTATTTGTCACAACAATGCATTATGTCCACTTTAGCTAAAAGTTCTTTAACTTTATTCACCACAACACATTAATAACAGTATGTGACCTTGGCCTGCAGCCATGAGCTCTACGCTGTGTGATGCTTCAGTTTATTTCCTCCTGCATGCTGTAATTACACGTAAGTAACATGGGGACTGCAGGGCCACAGATAATATTTTAAGTAAGACATTTTTCTTTCCAGTCTTGAAGCAGAAAAATTACTCTAAAAAAAGTAGTTAAGATGATGTGAATGACTCACTATACAGTCTACAGAAATATATTCTGGTAGTAGAGACTTCAGCACTGTAGGGATCTTTTTCACTGCAGCCATGTTGATAGGAAATAGTAGAGTAAACACAGGTGTTACCGATGATGGCCTTTCCAACTCAATGGCAGCATCCTTACTCTGTTTGACCTGAAGGGAACAGAACCTTTAATTAGTGTTATCGGTAATACCTGTGTTTCCCTTCTATTTCATGTCTAAATGGCTGGTGAGAAAAAGGTCTACTGTCACAGACAGACACTGAGAAAAAGATGAAAATATGGATTATATTCCACATTTTAAGCTGTTGTTTTTTTTAAATTACTGTTAGGAACACCCTTCACATATAGTAAATTAAAATGGCAATTAGAGATACTCAAATAAGCTCTGAGTTCATCCAAGTCTGCATGTCTGCATCAGTCATCCACCTGCCACCCACCCAAACATTTTATTATGTCCAAATTCGACACACAAATGTGCACCTCTACCTGTCCCTGTAGGCTATATTACCTTTTTAATTATGTCAAGTGTGACAGGTTATTATGTGACCAAACAAAAAAAAAACATTAATTCCTCTCAGATTTATTCATCTCCAGGTGAAATAGTTGACTTAAACAAAAAAAAAAAAAAACAAGGTTCTTTTCAATCTTCTTTCTTACTGTTAGTATTATCTGTTCTTAAAATTTAATGTTATTTTGATTTCTAATGGGTGCCAACATTGGTTATTGTTAATGTATGTAGCTAGTTAGACAAGTAGATGAACCTCAGCCTCATATGAGTAGGCTGATTATTCTGTGCTCTGTTGGTAATGTCTTCGAGCCTTTTATAGGTAAACTGATTACTCTGTGATCTGTTGGTAATGCCTCAGGGCTCCGGTAGAGGGAGACACGCTCTGCTTTCGCATTCAATACAAACGAGTGAATGACAGAGCTGTGTGTGTTTTTCCTCACTCCTCTCCTACTACTATTCCCCCTGTTTAAGGTAATTACCATAAACAAAGCACTGTAAACTTTATAAAACATGTTAGCAATAGTTTGCTCTGTGTTACTGTGATGTTCTCTGAAAGGAATGATATGTTTTGTACTGGTTTATTGTTGAAAGAGCTTCTTGTAAATTTAGATTCGATTTCTAAGCTGTAGACTGCATGGTGGCGCGGTCATATTGGACTGTTTACTTTTTCGGTCTCGCCATTTAAGCTACTGTTACATTAATGCTTGTACAGTAAGATAAAAGTGTAAAGTTTGCTATTTAATAGTTCATAAGCCAATAGAAATAAGTTAATAGGCTAAAAACACATTTCATAAGTCATTGGTCATGTAATAATTTAGTTTAAAAAACATTTAAATATTTTAGAAGTTAGAAAAAATATACATTTCTAATGGTATCTGTGGTACTGATGTTGAGTGTACTGAATGTGTTTCCAGTTAAATAGTTTTGTTGTATTATGTGATAAATAATTCAATTCAATACTCTTCTCCCACGAATATTCCCCCTGTTTTAGGGTACAACACAAGCAGCTCAAGCATCTGTGATTTCTTTATTGTATCTTCTTTAACAATTTTGATAATTAGAGAGGCTGCTCTCAGTTTCATTTCCATGCATGCATCAGTGTTACTGCAGAAAAATATAGTTAAGGTTTAAGCAGCAAAACTAAAAACTGTGATTAAACTTAATAGGGCAGAGGAAAAGGAAACTTCCCAGAAGAAACAGAATTAAATCATCAGTGTGCTGCTGTGCTTTGTGCATAATGCACACAAAATCTCTCTGTTACTGGGGCCTTTTTCCCAGCTGCACCTCTACCTGTCTGTAGACTATATTACTTTTTAAACTATGTGAAGCAGTGCAAGCTTTCCCAGTGATTTCTGTATTGTTTGTTGTATTGATGTAAGAGTGTTTTATGTGACGATTTACTAATGATTAGAGAAGCTGCTTTCAGCTTTGTTTCTACGCATGCAGTAATGTCACTGCCAAACAATGGCAAACTTTCTAGACCTTGAGAACGTTAGCTAGCAAACAACTGTTGACAGATATTAAAATCGGACAGATAAAAACTCTCCTCCAGTTCTTGCTGAAAAATAGACAACCTGAGGTGACCGCATCTCCCCAAACATTTTTTAATCCAGTCTTGTTCAGCCGTACTACAGGCATTACTACAAGTTGTTGCACCATGGCAGGCTCTGCTTACTAGCTAATGGCAGCTACAGTACAGTTTAAAAAGGCGAAACCCTGGCAACACTTGTAGTACTTAATTTGTAGACCAACGCGTTTCAGCTCTGGCTTTCATCAAGGTCTCTGATCATGAAACACAAGAAACACAAAAGACTTTGGTCTGTTGTATCTATTCAGTATGGTTACAGCACACTTAACAGCATCATGCTAATGACTTCACTTTTACAAGAGAAAAGGTCCATGTTAAAACAATCCCTTGGTACTTTCATCCTGGGCTTAATGGTGAGGCACAGCCCCTGAATGAAATGTGGACAACTAGGACTCTCCTCACTGACTTGCAGTCAAGTCAACTATTATGGGGCAGCCATATTAATTTTAGACTCAGTTGATTTAGCATATTTTTGAAAACCCCTGTACTGTACTTAGTTTAAACTTTAGGTTCACCTGTAATCTGACTGCAATTTATATTGAAAGGTTAGCAGCAGATGGGGTTAAATTGAGTCAGAACACTAAAAATATGGTGTGAAAATTGCTGTGGAACACCCACAGTTGTCTTGTGGCAGTCTGACATCTTTTTCTGCGTAGGATAACAATAGCTCAGATTGCAAAATGATTCTGCTGTAATCATGTATAGGCAGTCTAACATGCACAGAGCATTGCAAATAATCCCCCAAAGCCCAACACAGAGCCAAACCATATGTCCAGTTAGCATGTGTTCAGCCTCTCTGATTGCAGCACAATCAGGATTACCCATGCTTCCAAAGTGAATTGTACTGCTTGTAACAATTTAGCATTTCTGCAGAGCAGGAATCGACTTTCCTTAAAAGACACACAGTGTTCCCTCTTGTTTTCATCAACAACCCCCACAGATGTGTGCAAAGGCAGGATGCTGCAACAGTATCTTGGAGCATACAAAATATATTCTGTCTGTGTAGAGATAAAACCACGTGTATGGCCGGTGCACCCACTGCTTCTTGGATATCATGTGCCATCAGTGGCTTCTGAGATAACTGCGTATCTCTGAACGCAATGTGGATCACTGTACCCCAGATGGTTTGAATATTTAAATTTCAAGAAATAAAAGCATTGTTACTGTTTTTTTTTAGATTAAAATACCACTATTTTCATCACGTTCTCCTGAGATCTGAATTAAAAAAAAAAAAAAAAATCCACAAGGCAGGTCTTTTTTGCTTCTCTCTCCTTATGTTCTGTGTAAATCTTAGTCTGCAGTAAGTGTAAATCTTGAGATGTCCTTGAATACTGAACCCTGAATTGCTGACTACATTGTAGTTAAACTTGAAATCCAAAAGCATACATGATATTTAACCAACCTAGAATAAATGAGTCTTTCTTTTTCTTTATCTGAAAAAAGAAGATACATTCAGGACATTTGGTCTTTTCCAGTTCTCAGCTGTTGACCACTGCTGTTGTTAATGTTGACCACTGGCTTGTTTGGCTATCAAATAACACGTTTTAAAGACCCAGCGTGTGAAATTTGGGGTCATCATTACAGTATACAGTATTAGCAAAATATGTCAGGAATGCAATATAATTGCATAAGGATGTTTTCATTAGTTAATCACTTGAAAATAAGAATCATTGTGTTTTTGTGACCTTAGAATGAGCCGTTTATATTTATAGAGGGCGTGGGTTCTCTTCCACGGTGGCTGCCATGTTTAAAGTAACATTGTGTGGTAAACTTACTGACTTGCAGCTCCACTCAAATCTGCTTTTTTCTTGGGCTCTCCTTATGTTCTACTTGGGAGTGGCATAGTTATGTGTAATGCCTCATGACAAAAGTCAGTACTATCTGTCCAGTCTGGTATTTGGTTTAATATCAAACTGGTCTGAAATTTCTTTAAACTGGCCCAGCTCTATCCTACATGCTTGGAAGGGGAGGGTGAGCCAAGTGGCATTCAGTTAGTTGCACTGTACAGCCTCACCACTAGACGCCTACACACTGGTCCTTTAAAGTTGTGTTTGATTTGATGAAAATATTACAAGTAATGTTATATATTTCAGTTTTAAACAAATATCAAAAAGTCTGCCTTTCTCTTCCATCCTTATGCCCTGGCATTGTTTACATCCTAGTTAGTTTCACAGCAAGGGTCTTTGCTCTCTGGTTTATAATGCTAAAGGAAGTTTTGTGCCCTAACTTAAGCCTCTAAGGCAACACTTCCTCTCGGGCTGTCTCATTCCCCCAACAAGCTCACAGCATGAGACTAAGTGCAGTCTGACAGTCTTAATTTAGGCCAAGAAAGTTCCTCTAATGCATGTACTGCTGTCGCCACAGAGCCCCAAAAGGCATGACTGGCACCTGGCGAGATAAAAATGCAATTAAATAAATTTTCTGCATAGTGCATTAACTTTAAAATAAGTAAATATAGATAAGTGTAAAAGGTACTAAACTGGCCTGTTCCAGCCCCTGAATCCTCTGACCACTTTTCTAATTTGTCTGGCGATTTGTGGGTCTGGTGTTCGCCCCCGTTGGACAGCTTATTCTCAGATGAAGAAACAACTGAGCCAAGAGGCATGTATGGGAATGTGACTGGAGCTGGTGACTTATCAAGACAGAAAATGGGGTCTGGATATTCCAACATGCTCAGTGGTGATGTGACATTATGCATGCAGACCCCCTGGAAATGAGCCACCCATACTGAGGATGAAGTGGGCAGGAAAATACCAGTTTCCAGGGTTTGAAGTGGCACTCAGTCATGAGTGCCACTTCATTCCCATGACGAGCCTTCTTGAAGCGGTGTGCAGACTGTGCTGCCAGATCCGATGGTGGGTTTGGATTGAAGTAGAGACATGAATGTATTATACAATGACTGAGGTACTCGAACATGGTTGCTCATTCATTCCAATGAAAGCTGCTCGCAGGGAACGCACACCAAAAAAGTTCCTCTTGTTTCATATGAATCAGTATCTTTCTCTGGCCGAGCCTAAAGAGAAATACTGTCTTGATTTACTTTTGGTGGATTTTAAATACGTTAAATTTAATCGCTGACATTTTTGTTATATTTCAGTTGTATTGCAAAACTTTCTCAAAGGCTGAGGATGAGCAAGACAAACTTTAACTATTAAAAACAACAAATAGGCATAAAAAGATTCTTCACACAGAGTATAAGCAAGTTTAAAATCATCCAGTTTTGGGTGTTTATGGGAAGAAAAACATTATGTCACTTTTAATGGAATGAGAAGGCGTCATTCAAGGAAATTCAAAAGTCTACAGATTTTGTTTTTCACTCACTTCTGTATTTACAAGATCAAAATTACTGCAGTGAAAACAGATATATTATATTTTTTTATTCAACACATGCCTTTGCCTTGTCAAAAGCTGGTGTCTACACTACCCACAATGCAACTCCCCCACCAAAATGTAGGTCAGAGAATCGCCTGTGTTATGCTGTGAGTGACTAATGTAGCCTCGAGCTGCTAGCCTCAAGTACAGAAGAAGAGCGGGCTACAGAGGTCTGTTAAACTCACTTTTTAAACTTCACACCCCCAGATCTTTTCCATTTCCAAACTTTTGGTCCTCAGTTCCAACCAGCGTTATTTACTGGATTTCATGCAGCTCTCTCAGGAACCACAAAAGTTTTTACATGTGTAATAGTACTTCCCAAGACCTGTAAACAGCCTCTCCTGCATGCACACTTCCCTGACATTCGCCAGCAGAAGTAGCAGGACTGTGTCAATTCACAGCTGTTAGTAATTTAAAATATGAATAAAAATAATACAATGAGTAAAACAAGTAATAACCAAAATAAAACGAAAAAAAAAAAACACATCACAGTCAAGAATTGAATGCAACTATACACAAATATGTTTTGAGGAGCGATTTATGATGGGGCACCGATTCTGCACGCCTGATCTCCTCAAGGTATTTCAGAGTCTGGGGGCTCCGACAGCAAATTCACGGTCACCTTTAATTTTTAGCCATGACTTTGAGATCCTTAAACAAAACTCTGTATTCGTTCCAGGCAGAGCATTTGATCATAAGGGGCGAAGAGCCTTAAGAGTGATGAAAAATATTTTAAAATCAATTCTAGAAGACACGTGTTGCCAATGTAAAGAAGCTAAAGTAGGCATAATGTGGTTTTTAATATGCAGAGGTGGCAAAAATCCACACATTCTTTACCCAAGTAGAAGTACAGATACTTGTGTAAAAAAAATGACTGGTAAAAGTAGAAGTACAACTTCTTTACTCGAGTAATCGTGAGATGTACTCACTGTATAAAGGCAACATGTTGCCCTTTGAAGGGCACTTTTACCAGCTGTTTACCAGCTGTGCAAAGCTAACTGAACCCCACCTCTACTCTCTGCAGTCAAGTGTCTCTCTTATGGAAGCCCATTTCTGCCAGTAAAAGAAAAGAATTATCCACATGACATGAATTTAATACACTTCTTAAATCTTAATTTAAACGGTAAATGAAGCTCTTAGACACAGGCTTAGAGATGCATAGTCATGTAAAAGATCATGAGTTATGAGTAACACACTGCAATAACTCACACAAAATGAAAGCATGTCTGTAACAAACTGTCATTAACAAGGAGGACCTCTAAACTAGTAGAACCATACAATAACTTCAGCTGTTTTTACTTTACTCCCATTATTTTGCAGTTCTTGATAATCACATCACACTCCAGGTGGGAATAACCTAAACTGCAGCAGGACCCATTCATTATTCATACTTTCCTTTCGATGCCGTAGGGAAAACATCAGTCAAACAAAAGCGAGCAAGTGAACTGTAGACACTCTCTCACAGCATCTATTCATGTTAACCTCAGATGAACTTTATCTTTTGCCCTAAGTAGTTTTATAGATTTCACAAAATTGCAGTGTGACCCTGCGGTCTGGTAGGTGGAAAATGTCTAATACAGCTCTGTCTTTCCTGAAGAGCTACGTGTTAATGATCAGCCTGACCTACGGCAGATGCAGGGGAATCTCTTGAGTGTCAATTCTTGGGAAAAAAAAAAAACTTAAAAAGAACCTGTGACAGACGCACTGGCAGGAAACGAGACAGAGGCAGCTCGATTGTCTTCAATATGAGACATGTTCATATGTGCGTACTGTGTTTGTGCAGGAGGCACGGGAGACAGAAGTTCAGTCAAACAGAAATCTGCACAGGATAAATGAGCAGGTAGGATCCCACAGACAAGAATCAGACTCATTGGCTAGTCTTGAAAAATGTGCTTTATTTTAGACAAAATACGGAGCGTTCAGAGGAGAGGTTCAGAGGCGACGGGTAAACAGAACGGTTACTCATCAGTTGTGTTGACAGTGAGATGTTGTGTGTCAACAGGGAATTCATTTTGTCTTAAAAAAAGCTTTGGGGATTTAGATTCTGTACTCTCTGTGATGTGCTCAGAGTGGTGTTGTGCAGTTCAAATTGTTGTCATCAAAACAGCCTTTTATCCCATTAATAGTTTTGTTGTCTAATTTTAATTCCAAATATAAAAGCTCACATGTACTTGTCAAAAATAATCCTTAATGTGAATTATTTTGCATCCATATACAGAGCAGTTAGCAGTGAATGATGATGATTCAAACAAACGATCTGTTTAGATTTTGGTGGTCAAAGATCACTGTAACCTCACGACCATCCCACTCTTGTGAATATCTCACAATATCTCAGGAACACTCGGAGGGAGTTTCTTAAAATTTTTACAAACATCCACTTGGACTCAAGGATCAACTGCTTAGATTTTGATGCTAGTTAAACAAAAAATCAACCCATCCTTATGAATTCTGCATGACCTTACTTTTTTTTTTTTTGCATTTTTATTTTTATTTTTTATTTTTTTATTTTTGCCACAGGTACTAAACACACTATGCTGACACAAGGTTTGTCAAGGTTATTGACATTTAATAATGCTCTGTGAAATGTTATATTTTATCATTTTGTTCCGACTGTTTTCACTGAGTTTGAGCTCCAAAAAGATTTAGCTTCTTTGTGGAATACCTCCCAGGTGCACTTTACACTTACAAATAAAATATAAATAAAATATTTGTTAGAGTTTTTGTAATCCTGAACCATTTTGGTAAGGTTACTCAGAACACTCAGAAACAGAGTGTGGTTTTATTCTCCTTGGAAGAACTTGCCTTTGCCTAATTCCCAGAAAAAAAATTAAAAAAAATAAAAAGCCCACAAAATCCTGAAGGGACTGACTAATTATGACAAAATTATATTCATATATTCTTTATCGGGTCTCTGGTGGAGATCTGCGCTCTACTGAGTGTACTCTTCTAGTTACATTTTATGTTTGCAGGAGCATGTTTGCTGATATTCGAAAACATGATGCAGTTATTAGTTTATAAGTATGATGAGAAGCACGACAGAAAGAAAACAGTTGTTTTCTGGTACATTAAACCTTAGACTGTGTATCTGTGGGGACAATTTGTCTCCATTTTCTTTAAACATTTTACTGCAGTGCTGGACTAAGCTTAACTGAACGGTATCCAAAGTCATTAGCAATAATAGTCCTTGTATTGTAAACTTGCATTTTCAGAGGTCTTGTGAAAGGCTAAATTGTCTTTATCGATGAAGAAAAGCTGATTTTATATCGTCAGCCTTCACCAGCAGGGTACTAATTACCCTGCAGCGTCCTCGGTCCCCACAGCTGTTTCCCTGTTTTTCTCTAGAGGAAAAAGAAACAACATTTTTGAAGGCTTATGCTGCACAAAGATGGCTCTTGAATTGGAATTGAAAAATGTCAAATGTACTGCTTTGTAAAGGGAGGGGTGGGAGGGGGAGAAAATTGAAAATCCTCCTTTTCCTAGCAGAGAGTTTCTCACTGCCTGTGCCTGACACAGGCGCAGCCAAGACAATCCCTTGCATAACCTCTGAATTATTTACATATTCCGGTGGGGTGCATAAACATTACTTTTATATGCCTGGCTGGGTGAGAATGGACACAAACATTCCCTGACAGCTATCATCTTACAGTTTCAGCCTCAGTCCATGCGATGGTGGAAGAATCCATAGAGAAGAGGGGGACAGTATCCGCAAGCCGGGTCGATATATTGATCGTAACCCAGGGACCAATGGTACTGTCGTGTCAGTGGCCATCCAAGCACTGCTTAACTTATTGATCATTTAATAGTTTTTGCCAAGGTACTCAATGGTGATGCAGGGATTAATCCTTAACATCCACCCCCTCACTGTCTCTACACACCTGCAGAGTGCATGCTGTCAGGGTATTGTATTTTTGATTCAACCAAAAGTGTTTTATATATTTTTTGGGCTTAGATTGACAATTAAATACAAAATGACTCAGTTCTGTTCTGGATGATTACCTACCATGAAAAGACAGCTTTTCAAGGATGCAGGTCTCCTGGGAACTGTTCTCTATCAATACCAGTTAAAGGAATGTCTCTGTAGCATACTAATACAAGGGCATTGGATTGTTGAACATACCCATATGCTTGTTTCCATTATAAATGAGGTCTTTAGTTTGTCAAAGGAAAAATAACCTTGGCTTGTTCTCAGCTCCTTTCTTTTTCCTGCCTGCTTTGTTTTTCAAAGCACTTGTCATCGCAGCATTGTTGTTAAGTTATTGACACACTAAATACACTCTTTGCATAGTCATTCAATAATATAGTTTGCAGTGTCGCCCACATGAGTCATGAGTTGCTCAAACTGTTTCCAAGAATAAGTTCATCTGAGCTGAACATCCTCCCACAAATAGTTGAACAATGCAATTCAAATAAAAGCAGAAGTGACATTTAGTATTCTGTGACATTTGCTGTCATTACAGTTTGTCAACATCTTCCTCAAGTTATCCAATAATTCAACTTCAGAAAAAAAAAGAACTTTTCACATGTGTGTAAGTAAACACTGCAATGCTGTTGTTTACTCTCAATAAATGGAAGTTTGATGTAAAGTGTCACCTCTTTTTTTCTCTCTTTCATCTCCTCCTTTTCCACCCACCAGGTGACTGCATGTGCTTCAGCGTAAGATGTATCATCATCATCATCGTGCCTGGGCTGTGGAGGAAAAAAACTGCTTTATGAGTGCTCAGAAGCTCGGAAACATTTACTCATACTTTGAGTCAAAAGTTTAAAATACCATTTGAAATGAAGGCTTTTACGCAGTCTAAATCCGGGTGGTATCTTTATTTTCAACAGAAAAGAGGCGTCACACATCCTTCTTCGGTGTGTTTTCAGGGTAGTTAACTTTGCAATCCCACAGAAACCTCTGGGAAGAGTACGAAAACGCCCTTTCACTTGCTGAAAATCAGAACGATTTGGTGATCAAATACAGTCAGATTAGATTTTTCTAAGACTATGTGTGCACTACAAAGTAAGAGACTATAAAACTATTGGTGTCTTAAAAGAATAGTATATTTGGAGGTTTGGAGGTTTATATGCTTTTTTGACTTACATAAGAAGCTTGATGTCACTCTTATCTCTGTATGCTAAACATGTAGCTCCCATCAGCAAGACAGCTAATTTAGTTTAGCATATATATGGGAAACTAGCCTAGCTCTGTACAAAGGGAACAACATCCACTTACCAGAACCACTAAGCTCACTAATTTACACAGTATATTGCAATCATTTAATCTGAATAAAATGTAAATGTAAGAATGACATCTTAACGTTTTTAAATGGGTTTAAGAAGCAATTGTGCCAAGTTGCATTGCTAGAAATGTGATGCTCACAAATCCATTGTTTTCACCTGGCGTGTGTTCCTTTCTTGCACCATTTTTCTAGAGGTTTTCAGATGCGCATAAGAGTTAAAATATTCACAACTTTTCACACTGCTCATCACTGTTGCACTTGGCCTAGGTAATAAATCAAGTCAAGCAAGACTTGACTACTTTACCACTTTTGTTCTGTTCTGGTGCTGGTAGGTGTGATCGCAGCAGTGGGATAATACCAAATTCAGAAGACAAGCTGATATGGGGATAAAAGTTTGAAATTTTCCCAGCCATCCTAGTAAGCACAACACATTGTAGAATTTACATACTGCTGTGTGTGTTCTTTTGGATGCTATTTTGCAGGTGAGCTCTTGATGGTTTTGGTGACCAAATTTTATTATTATTTGTCTGACTGTCCTCCCAGACAGCCACAGCATGTTCTCCCGTCTTTTCTTGTTGTGCGTGTGACAGGTGGCAGAGGGAGTGAGCAGTAGGACTCGAAGTGTCATTCAGACACACCTCAAAGAAAAGATGGTAGTAACCTATTCACCAAACTGTTTTCTCTTGTTCAGCATGCTGTGAGTGCAAAACCTCTGCTTCGTTTGGGCTTTTTCCCCTTCTAATCCATTAGCACAGGAATGGCAAAGCTTGCTGTCTGCTCGAATCAATTTTCTTGTTCACTTAGTCATGTTTGATCACTTGGTTCTCTGCACAGTCCCACTCCTCAGGCGCACCAGCTGTTTTGCTTGACACACCTACATCTGTAGCGATGCGTCTCTCTCTGATCAGCCCCTTAGATGATTATTTCTTCTTCTGGATCAGTGGCTAACTAATCAGTGGAGATTTTTTTTGTTACCTTTGCACGAAATCAGGCTAGTTTCTTCCCCATCTTTACGTTAAGCTAAGTTGGTCAGCTGCTGTCAATACCTTTATATCTGGCATACAAACGTGAGTAGTATTATTCCTACAACTCTTACCAAGAAAAGGAATAACCATATTTCCCAAACTGTAAAACATTTCCTTGAATTATTTTAAACTCCACTGGTCTGTCACATTATGCTTACCCTTATTTTGACCTCAATTTTACTCAAATAAACAAATAAAATAAATAAATAAAGTGTCTGTATGAGATCACAACAACATGTCTGTAAAATCACTTTGCATAGACAGTTAACCGTGTTGGTGAAATGGGTAGTTCAGTCATCCTTTTGCATCATTTAATAGATATTTTAGTACTCAGGCAGACTGCCATAAAACAGAATGTTTTGTTGTGTATGTGGCCTTTTTATGACTCTTTAAATACTACCCAAACACACACAATCACAAGCAAATACGTGACAAGTAATAAACATACAAACACACATCCATGCGATTCCCAAATGCCTTTTGTGTGCAAGTTAATAATATGTGAGACCCTCTGGGTGTCAGTAAATACTTTCTATGGTTCCAGTGGAACAGACGCCTTGAGTAGCCTCAGTAAACGGTTTTATAAGCAGTTCACTGAAGCATGATGTCTCCTTACCTGAAACCCCCTACCATTATCCCTCACATATTACCACTGATACAATTTATTTTCAGGCAATTGTGGCACAGACCAGTGATTTCCTTGATTGATTCCATTGCGTAGGTTAAGACTGTGCTCTCAGTCTTCAAAGAGACCGAGTCACACGTGTCTATGTGCTTTAGAAATGGACTTTGCAGCAAACCTCAAAGAACTCTTAACATTAGGAAAATCCAAATCAAAGCCCAAGTTCTTTGTGACTCAAGTTTTCAGCAGATATTTTTGGTTTTGGTTGAATAGATTTTAAGAGGTTCGTCTAGACTGCGGGCAGTGCAGAGGGCAAATAAGGGCCAGCTTCTGCTTATTGCTGAAAAGTAAACTTCAAACAAGATTCATCACCACTGCTGACACTGAAGAAACATTGCCTTTAATCATTTGTGTCAGAGAGGACATTCATCAGGAATACCTAAACTTGTCTTCCTGTTTCAGGAACAGAACACATACTAATATCATTTTCAAACACGCTGAAAAGACCATTTATACCAATTAAAGATATCAGTACTCTATTAAATGTATCACTCAACCTCACTCCCATTGCCTGCATTTATTCATCTTCACAGCTGAAAGGATGCAAAGCAGAGGAGTGCCAAGTACTATAATATACCGTGGCTGTTGATTTGATCAACCTGCCTGGAATGGAGCAGTTGATTGATTAAAATGTTGATCAAATCAAACCAAACAAGCTGTAATTAACTCAATCCACTCAGGATTCCTACAAAACAGGGTTGCACCTTTAATCAGTAAAGACTTCTCTCAGCTTATATACTAGCTTTTAGTTGGCATTTTGCTGTGTCTTGTTCTATTATGCCATTTTTACACCAAAATTAGCATGTATATGTGTTTTTTTTAAATCATGGGTAATCCAGCTAATCCATTTTTGTTCTTTTTTTTTTCTTTGTCACCAGAAAGCTGAGACTTAATCTATGTCTGTGCAGGAGATCGAGAGAAAGATGTCTTCCCTGTGTGTTCAGCTCACAGTAGATTTGTAGCTTCTAACTGAATCTGTGTGGTTTGAAACACAGTCCTGCACCAGGTCAGGCAGCTGCTCTCTGACCTGAAAAAATGTTTTGTAATGGGTAAAAAATAGATTTATATAAATTCACAGGTGCAGGCAGGTGAGAACAATACTATGACACATACTACACAGTACTGTGTTTTTTGTCACTGGAGAAATCAGGAATTTCTACTAACATTATACCCGCTAATAATATGAAGCCTAATCAGCTGCTAGGATCATTTTATTGTGAAAGCCTATGACACAACCTTTGACCCCCCTGCCAAATAATGGGACATCGCTGTCTGATCTGACAGCAATGGACGCTAGCTGATAGCTAAAATGGATACCATAAAAGGAACAATAGCAGCGAGGGATTCCAAAATATGGACAATACATTGTCAAAGGTGAATGTCAAAGTTGGACATTTAGGAGAAAGTTGGAGCACCAAGACACTCTGAGAAGAACATTTTTGGCCGTTTTTTCTGCTTGTAAAAAGTTTCCAAAATGTTAGCTTTTGACAGCTGCAAACTATGCTTATTATCATGAGCACAGGAGCTGCACCAGAATGAGAACAGAAATGAGTGACTGTGGATGTGTGTTTGATCATGGGTATGGGTCGGGTTGCAGGGCTTATGTTAATGGTTGCAGGCGGGTGTGGATTTGAGTTTGAAATAATTGCAGGTCACAGGTCGGTTCTGGTAATCAGCTTTGTGGGTGCAGGTGGGGATGGGCTACTGTTTGTACTTTCAGGTATCTGCTTTATTTACTTGTTATTATGTTTGGTTTCAGTGGAACAGGAGTTGTATTAAGTTCCTGCTGATTAAAACCCAATATTTCTTGATTGTGCCACTTCATAATAAAAGCTTTTAAAAAAACAAAATATTGTAGAACCTTTATTGTGAAGAATTTATAGGAAGTGATGGGGTTTATCCACTGTGTTAAAGACGTCAGACTCAAAACAAGTGCATCATTGGTTAAATAAACCTTCTAGTTGGTAAAAACGTGATGTTTGACTTGGGCTGATGTGCTAGGTCAAACTGAGTCAATCCAGCTCACGTATATGGAAACGAGGAGAAAGAGTCACAGAAGTTACTGATGGCAGCAACAAGCCTTCATTTCCTCAGCGGGAAAGGGGCAAAAATTTGCATGTTAAACTGGTTCAACTGATGTTTCCATCACTGCCGATCACAGCAGGAGCCGATAAATACCTCTTGCTACTGCAGAGGCATTTGACCTGGGAATGAATGGTAATTTACCCTCTAAAGGCAAAGGCCAGATGTTAGTGGTTGTTAGTGGATTTTTTTGTCCAGTGTAAAAAGGGTCTTGAGTTTCACGGTGAGTGAAAGGAGGGAAGGATGGATGGGATTTAAGGTGGTGGGTGAGGGTCTTGTGTTTATTTAAGTCCTTGATGATCAGGGCAGGGGAGGAGGAGGATGGGAGGACCTCCTCATAACTCACATTGTTACATTATAAATCCTGCTGTCTCATGCAGGTGAACCACATATTGATCTTTGCACAAGAAATATAGTCCTCCCAAACCATTTGCCTTTGTTGATATGTGGCGTTGGTGTGGAAAACGAGTTGCAGACTAGACTCACAGACTTAAAGAGCCACTCCTCTGCATAACTGTGCATTTGTGTTTTTTACTATGGCTTGTTTTGTATGTTTGTATCAAAGTATAACCGTTGCTTTTGTCATGATTGCAGTGTTTGCTTATGCAGGCTTTGAAGATAACTCCTAGGTAAAGATTTGAGTGCCGTCTGTATAAACTGTTCTTTTGTCCCAAGCTTCAGCAAGTGAAGAAAATATTTGCTCAAACTAGAAGAAAAACTGTTAACTTGCAGGTAAACGTCCATCCTTGATCTGAGCAGTCAAATGAACAAAATCTGAATGTGACTGAAAACTTGAGCGGGGGATACCTTTAAACAAACAAGAATCAAAACTGAATCCTAAAAACATAAACAAAACAGTGCTGTCTGTAATTAAAAGCTGTATAAAGCCCAACAAGAAATTTGAGTCTGTTAAAATAACACCCTGCAAAGTCTTCTTGATTCGAGGAATCTGTGGAGTTATGTTAAAAGGAGCCTTGCTGAGCTAGACAATGAATATTTGATTGTCTGAAACATTTGTTTTCTCATCCTAAATTTGGTGATTATTGTTATCTTCAGCTATTACAGTGATGCCTCTCTAAATTGTTTTCAGACCCTGACTGATACTGCACTGACTTAAAGCCTTAAAGGGATAGTTTGGATTGTTTAAAGTGGAACTGCGTGAGATACATCGATAGTGTATTACAGTGTATTATTACCTTGCCATCAGACAGCCTTTTCTGATGGGAAACCACGTTATATAAGTTCTCTCCAAACCAACCAAAGTCCATGGATGAAATCAGTAATTTCACCGTGCAGAGTTTTAGCTGTACCTCTGACCAATCTGTTAGTTTTTCAGTGTTACTGTGTGACTTTGGTGTTGAAAAGTTTAGTTCTGATTCACCATAGTCTCACAATAACACAAAGAAACAAGCAAAGTTGGGCAGCTGCAGACCAGCAACACCCATTTTCTGCACCGTAAAATTACTGATTTCGCCCATGGACTTTGGTTTGTTTGGAGAGAGCAATATTTAGCTTGCGTAACGCTGGTTTCCTGTCAGAACAGGCTGTCTCACAGCAAAGTAAAGCAGTGAAAATATTCCAACTACAGTGTACACTTAATGATGAGATGTATAGAACTACTTGCACACTACTCATTAAGTCAGTTCTAGCAGATCATAACAGAGATATCGGAACAAGACTCAAAGACTAAATTCCTGGCTAATGAAACAGTGGAAATAAGCTATAAAAAGGGAAGTTTAGAACAGTGTGAAAGCTCATGTCATTCATTCAGTAGAACCTGATATATATCACTCTATTATGCATTCAGCACAAACTGACAGAAATGCTGTAGAGTGGAACGTCAGCGGAGCATAGCTGACTACTCAGCAAACCCCAGCCGCCAAATATTATAATTCTCCACCCGTAGTTTAAATAAGAAATGCAGGTTTCTGGATGTGGGGGGCTCAGGCCGGTGTTTCAGGCAACCACCAGATTGCTGCCTTGGACGTATTCATAGTGGAAACAGATGGGACAGGGTGCACAGTGGCAGATCATCGTTATTATGGTCACACAGTAGGGGCGAGTTATGGAAAATGTTTCTTGTGAGGCAATCTATCATGATTCATTCACTCTAAAAGACTAAAAAGAAAATCAGCATATGGGGTTGTAAAAGTACAACAACTAGAAATATTTTGGGGGGGAATGCAATATCTTGACAGCTGTTTCTTTTCCTTTTATAGTATTATTTCATTTTCTTCTAGAAATCAGGTTTGTATATTATTTAATTGCTTTCTTTGATGTGGTGACAAATGTAACTCCTGCCTAGATTAGGATCACAGACAAGTTTTTATTTGAAACCATACACTTACAGGCCATGAATTTATAAGGACATGTTTTGGGTGGATGGCAGGTATATAAAGTACAGGGATTGTGCCCATACTCCTGCAACAAAAGAGCTTTGGTTAAGTTTAGGAAATTGTTGTTTTTTTGTAGGTTCAGGCAATAAAAGCACTTATAGGGTTAGGAGAAAAAAGTCTTGACTTTGGGTAACAACAAAATCTGTCTTGCAGCTCACTCCCGTCAGCTTGCTGACATTGACAGAGAGCAGAGACATCTGCCTAACCAATCCTGGACTTTATTACAGTTAGGGTTAGGGAGAGGTTGTCAATTTGGGTAGAAAAACATCTCATGTCACACAAAGGACACACATGTCTTTTGAATAATGCTGTAGTCACCATGGGTGGACAGTGTTTTGCACAGCTGCCTATTTTGGAGTCAGTGAAGTCTTTGCAACTTAAAGGTAGAATCAGCACTGTTTGTCTGATATGTTCGTTTACGCACCAGAAAGGTACCAGGATGTCAAATACTGACTTTTTGGGTTGGTCGTCTGCAGATACAGATAACACCACATTCATCTAGTCAGTATTAACTGATGAGTGAAAGGGATTATGTTTATATGAGTGTATACATTGTTTTTGAGGATGTCATGGCACACTGTCTCCATGTTGGTTGTCCTGCATGGCTGTCAGGCAAGGGTGTGGACTCACCTGGTCACACAGCAGGTGTTACTTTGAAAGGTGAGTGCCAAAGTAATTAAGTGAGACGATGGGGTGGAGGTGTAGCACCCCGAAGTGAAGAGAGGTGTTTGTTTGAGCGCTGCGATGAAAATACCGCCAGGTTTCCCCGTTTTCCCCCTTTTTGTTTTGAGTTATTGTCTGCACATTTAATGTCTACAAAATGAACTGTCAGTGAATCACCGACAAAAAGCAGTGATGGACAAAGAAGAGAGAGCTGGCTGAGTGATACTGTAAGTGTCAGATTCTGAGCCAGAGCAGAGAGGAAACTTTTGGGCCCAAACACTTCACCAAAGGCAGACTCACTTTTCTTGTTGTGTTATCATAGTATTGTCATGATACTGGAATTTCACATTTCAATACGATATAAAATATTGATACTGGACGCCGGTTTTGATACCACTGGGAAAAAAACGACTCAACATTAAAGGCGTAAAATTTCAGATTTTAAGAGTGATGAGAAGAAGACAGCACTTTTGGTAAGTGAGAGGAGGCGGGACTATGGAGGGGATGTGGCCGTGTGTGTCAATCCACTGTCAAAGAGAAAAGAGAGCAAGAACATGCACCTGGTACCAGAGTATCAGTACTGTAAAAAAGTAAAGATTATTGAAAATATTCCAAATACTCATTATAGATATTTATTGACATATTGATATTTTTTTTTTGAAAACACTCTTTCATATATGCACAGGCAACCAAGCCCTGGAAGTCCTAGACAAGCATAAGTTGTGTTGCTATGACACAGAAAATATTGCATATTATACCTTAAACAGGTACAATAATTAACGTTTCCTAATTATGTTAATAGAAAAATATCTCAGCCAACATTATATTTCCTTCAAAATGCTGTTGCACATTTGTTGTATAGAAACAAAATTTCTAGGAGACAGGGCTGCATATTACAAGATGAAATACTCAGTGCTATTATAGCAATTCTGCAACTTGTCTGATTTTCAATGACAAAATGCCCAAATGCTCTAAGTAGCTTTATTTTGAACATCACAATCATAGCCTCAATCAAAATCTCATTTTCGGTGCATTTGTAATGTTACCACTCACAGTGTGGTTGCTGCAGAAAAAGTATAATAATAAGCAGAGTGACAAAGAGAGTGAAAGCACGAGCTGATGCCAGTGGTATCAACGGCCTGGGACTAACAGAAGAGAGAGGAGAGAAATAAAGAAGACTGCCGGGGGAACACATAACTCCGCTCTGTGTCCCAACGCTGAGAGAGGAAGGGAAGAGACGATACAATGCAATATTCTCTTTGGAATTAATTCACTGTCTCTTTTCCAAGAGCATCTAATTTAGTGTTGCTTGCCTTCCTTACTGTCTCAATCTGCCCCGCTCTCTCTCTGTCTCTCCTACTTTCTTCATCCATCTCCTTTACTATCTCGCTGTTTCCATCCTACTCTGTTTGCCCCCACCACCACCGCCGCCGCCGCAGCCATCACCAGCCTCCAACCACCACCACTTTCCCTTTATTGTCTCTCGTTCTCTCTTTCTCTGCCTTAGGCCTTTGTTAGACTGTCTTTGTGGCGAGTGCAGAGAGAAGGAGGGAGGCCTTGAACACGACTCGAGCAGTCTGATTGGGAAGGAGAGCACAAGAACCTGGAGACATGGGAGATGAGAGGGGGAGCGAGTGGATATGAAAAACCCTCTTCTCCCCCTGCGAGAGAGAGACAGAGGGAATGAGAAAGGAGAGAAGAGAGCGTACTGATAGAAACACAGACGGGCAAGGAAGGGAAAAAAGTGGTTATCCCCTTATCCACTGTTTTAAAGAGGTTAACCTCATTAAAATTGTAGTTATGAAAATGCTGAGGGCACGGGAGATAATAAAGCCTCATGCCAATAGTACATTCTCTGTCTGCATTCATAGATTCTTCATCCATGAAGTTTCAATTTGAGATTATGTCTGCATCCTTAAGGGGTCACCCATCCCCCCAGACATTTGGATGAAAGGATAAAAATCTCTGCGCCCTTCAAGGTGTGGATTATTGCCGGAGGAGGACTAGCGGCCACTCCTCGCCAACTCTGTAACTTTTGCTAGAAATAAAAACATGGCGCCCGTTTTTAGTGGCTGAAATAAAAACAGCAGTAAATGAGTCAAATATGAGAAGGTCACTGTGTTTTCCAGCCCGTTGCTCATCCTAAATGGGTCCCCATGGCCTAAATGAGGATGGATGTGAGCCGAAGAGGATTCACTGGTCTGAGCTGCAGCCTCTCGGCATGCCAAGGGAAAAACAAGGGCAAAGGAGACGAGAGGAGTTGAGTTTGGAGACTGGACTGGCTGTGGTGAGGTTTGGATACCCTACTGAGGAGGATTTACAGAATCCAGTTGTAGGAGCTGTGTTCACTGTGTAGGCTGGCAGCAGAGACTGGGAAGAGGTTAAGGGGCTCGTACCTGTGTACAGATTTACCAGCAAGCCTCAGCACTGCTGACCAGTCCTCTGATCATCTGTCTGTTGTTTGATTTCTTTTCCGTCTCTTTGTCTCTCTCTAACACAGATGAAATTGAAGCCTAATGAGGAATTTTATGATTGTGAATGTGCACTCGCTAATAAGATGAAAAATCAGGTATTATGCTTATCTGATCTAAAGAAAGTATGTTTAATCTAACGCCAAACAAAGGTAATACCAGTAGAATAACACAATTTATCCATGTCTTGACACAGGATTAGCATAAAATAGTTGCAATGGATTTGCAAGTTGATACCAATGCTGGTAAGCACTTATTGTGTTGACACATTAATCATCCTTCTTACTGATAATATAGTTTAAAGAGATCACAGTTTTGGCTGCACTTTATTTTACAGTACATTAATAGGACATAACAAACTGTACTTTGTATTAAATTTGACAAAAACTAGAGAAAAAAATTCTCTACTTTCTACTTCTCTCTATTTTGATCTTGGTAGACCAGGTTTACATATCGTTTTTAAATTGACAGAAGCAGATATGTGATTTCACTTTAATTTACAGTACAGTTCTCTTGTAATGTCCCAGATTACTCTCTAATAAAGTCTAATGAGGTTCTGATAAAGGATCCAACACTGTCAAGGTAAAAAAAAACATATAATTTCTGTTTTTTGTCTAATTTGATACAAAGTGCAGCTTGTTATATCTTATTAATGTACTTTAAAATAAAGTGTGACTACCATTTTCCACTAAGGATGATCTGCTGTGGAGACAGACTCTGGAAACTTGAGACAATGGGAGGTGCTGCGAATGCAGGAGGAGAGGGCGGCGTCTCATTAAGATGATAGCAGACTTTACTGTGAGCGCTGTGGATGATTTATAGGTCTTGACCAAGTGCATACACTTATAGGTCTCTATCTACATTAAACCATAGGACACTTGATATCTTTCATGATTCATGATGAGGAGCTCGGAAACACCTCAAGGTCAGACTGATAACTGTGGGATGTTGGATGATGACATCAGTTAAAAGTCTGGGCCGTGCCCTGCTCTTTATTCCGTTTTGGAACATTCTCACTAAAATATGTGGAAATAGAAACTCACAAGTATTAAACAGGCTGCATGACGTCCCTTAAAAATGATGCATTCTCCCTAATGACCAATTACTGACCTACAGTAAATGTCACCTGGGGAGGACATCAGATTGAGCACTGCATGTCCTTGTGAGAGGAGACTGCTGTTCTGACTAACATCTTAAAGTGGAAATAGACAACTTTTTGCTTTAACTTATCGTTGTTAAGCAAATGTTAATTAACTATAGTATACTGACACCATCCATGTTTAGATTGGTTCTCTGTAAGCCTTGGTTTGCCACAGGGTACAGTTTTTCCAGGGAAAATGTCTTCATTGAATAAACAAATTCACACTTCTTCTTTAAATGTTTTCCTCTACTGTAACATTACTCCCCCTTCCACCTCATCATCAACCCCTGTAGTTACCAGGCCCGGTTCTACGAGGATGAAAAAATATGCATCGCACCCTCACTTCAAATTTGAATAAAAATTGCCAGGTGCAAGGTGGTGTGTCACGCATATGTAATGTCCACATTTTGACTCATGAATGTGCAGCAGCGCAATGTGCAAAGTGGCTGGGTGCAGGTGAACATGGACCAGCAGGTGTGGTAATTATTAAAGTTTCTCAGCAAGTCACATTACTGATCTCAAGTCTGAAAAAGCTGGACCGTTCACAACTAAACATGGTAAAGACAGCTCAGCAAAGTTTTATCTCAAGAAATGTCTGGATGATTTAGAGTGTCATGACATGAACGCACATCACCACAAATCTGCGCCCAAAGACAGATGGAGTATCAGGTAGCTATAATAACAATAAAATCGAAAACTAACAGCCCATAGTTGCTAAATTAATGCTACACAACAGCATTTGTACTGCGATGTGTTTGAAGGATAACACATAGGCTACTTTTGCTAAAAATAAAAGTTGGAGAGGTTATAATGAGCCCTGGTAACCAAACCTCGCCTTCGTCTAACAGCAGCAGCCTGGTGTTGTTTTCATGTGATTTCATGAAGGTAAACACAGTAAACAGCCGTGCGTAACAGCACTGAGCTCTGGCACTGTACTTCTTGGAGGCTGCAGATTTATTAACATATCATGGGTGCCGTTCTGACTCATAAAGCAGACTGTAGCTGAAAATTAACTAAAAAGACTGTTTTCATCCTTTTTTTCCTGTAGTTCAGCATAATCTGTTCATCAGGGACCACATGTGAACCTGTAACACTTGTCTTTGCTGTTGATACACACTGTAGATATTATTGATCTGCAATATGTTATTACTATGCAATGCACATCATTACTATAGCTTACAGCTCTTCCCAGTATGAAATTGCATCAGTAAACGTGTATTTCTTCTCTCTTATTTCCAAAGCGATGCTGATCATTTCTTCACTCCTCTCAGTCTAAGGAAATGGAAAGGAATATGCTTATGTGTCAAAGTGTGCTCCCCTGCCAGATAGTGTTTCTTGTAGAGGTGCCCTGTGCAGTTGTAGGTTAAGTTCAGGTGTAGCAGAGTGAGTATTGTAAGGGGAGCAGATATTGGAATAGGTTTTGACACCTGTTGTCTTTGCCACTGTGGCACAAGAAGAATACCACTTGGAAATGCTAGGGGGGCTGGAAAGTTATCTCTTTACTCTTTAATGCATTGAATACATAACAGAAAAGCTATTGATTTGTTCTGTGTGTCCACCGTGGGTTAATCGGTGTAAATTTGAAAGTGCAATTGTCAGATTCACTTAACCCTGAGTTTCATCAAAATCCAATCAGCGGTGGCTGAAATATCACACATGGCACGTGGACAATCAGTGTGATGTCTCCCTTGTGGAAATAATCTAATTTTGAAAATGCCAGAGCTCAGGGAGATACCTACTGCAGTTTACATTCTGTTTTCATCAGCACCTCATCAGTGGTGTCTGAAAGGATGGAATGATGAAATCTCAAGATGGTCATTAGTAACCACTTTTTAGTAAGATCTTCAGATCATGTTTCATTTGTCTAAGTGGCTGAAGTGACTTTTCCACAGGAAAAAGGGAGTTTGAGGTTATGAAATTGCCTAGATTGGTGCTATTCATTAGCATGTCACAGTACTGATCATTTTGATATCCTCGAAATCAAAGTTACTTGCATGTTAGGGTTGGACTGCATTGGACAACTGTGCTTTTGGGATATGTTTTGGTCTTTTTATTCTGCTAATGTAATGGTCTGCAGAGTGACAGCAACACTGCACTGAGCTGGGTGAGGAGTGAGAGGTAAATAGCCTGCAGAGCCAGACTCTTTGCACTCCTCTCACACGGTGAATTAAGAATTTAATTTGACCAAACCAGAGTTGGTGATTGCCGGAAGAGTGGACAGACTAACAGAGACCATTTTGGTGAGTTTTATATGTTTTTCTGTTGAGTTTGAATGAAGTGTGTTTTACGAGGAGTTAATGAGCCAGTGAAGTTCATCTTAGTTTGGCAAAAGAGTGAAACTTAAATTCAGAAGGTGTATAGTTGTTCCCTGTTTCAAAATGAATATAGGTGCGAGAATATTTAATTTCTTCACACTTTCTGGGTTTATTTTGTTTATTGGTCATACTGAACAAATCCAGCATACGTAACGTGGTGAACTTGTGGCTTGCACACGTGTCATATATCACCAATCACCAATGGATGGGCTGACGACGGCTGGTTGCAAAATTTCAATTTCAATTTTCCAACCCTATTGCATGTTGTTACACTGTGTTTCAGTGACCATCACATACAACCACACTCACACCTGTATTCAAGACACAATAGACAATAAAGTGCTGTCGGAATGATGTTAGCACATCTGGAGTCAATGTTTTTTTTTTAATGGGTTTTTTCATTATTTGCCTGAAATAAGGTCAGTCATTGACACAAGCTCAAGAGCTTTTCACATTTTATTCTAAGTCATGAAATACATCAGTAAATACCCCACTCATTAATTTCTTAAGCATTTATGTGTCTTAAAAAGACGTTGCTAACACGTGGCTAAATGAGACTACAGAAATTGTCACAGACATTCAATGTCATCACACTGAACACTCTTCACTTAGTGGGGGTGATGTTAAGTCACTTGACTACTTGTGATGATTGCATTTACGTCTCAAAAATCATAGAAAAGTGGTATTTGACTATCAAGATTATGTTGCTGAACAATACCCTTGGCTTTTTGTGGAGTGAAGCAGAGCGATACTAACTTGTGGGTTGGCCAACAAAAATACATAATCGCTGCAGCTCTCCATATCACAATAAACACACAAGGTCAAATATGTAACACTTGTGTTTAAAACAAGCACTGCAGTCCAAATTCGAAATACAGTTGTCTGTCCTGCCTGCAGTTCCCCAAACTCATGACTCAGGCAGACTGCAAGGACACTGAATGTACACATGCACTCGATCAGTGCGGGATTACTTTGATAATGACATGTAATGGTGAATTCCACACTGCAAGGCTGTTATCCTAAAAACAAAAGCCCACTGCTCGTAAACACACTCTGGAGTGAAATTCAGTGACTACCTGTCTAAGTGCCTGCCAGACTCCATTAACATAATATTCAATTGAACATCTATTATTTTTTACAAGATTATAAATGATTTCTTACAACTCATAAACAGACACAAAGTAATTCAGCAAACGTTTAACATAATTCGGTTTGAAGTTTAGCTTGATGTAAAGTGAATAAGAGTGATATTACACAGGCCAAAATAAAAACAGACGCTCAGAAATGGAAATGTCAAATGGTAACTTATTGGCTGTAGTGTTGTTGTTGGTGGACCAGTATTTCAGTTTCTTTAATCTCTGATGTCATGTCATGGTTATTTTAGAATTTAGCACAGTAAATATTTTACATATTCCTCCTTTAATGGGAACTGAAAAATCATCCTGGTAGGAATCTTGATTCAAGATCTCCACTTACAAACAATGCCAGGCTTTCCAGAGGAAGGGGACTTTAAACAGCCAGCCAACTTCCTCTGGCTTGAAAAGAAAGCCACGGGGAGTTTAAAAAAAGAGGTTAAGGAAAGGCTGAAGAGGCTGATTATACATAACTGAAAGTCCCAACCCGGCAGGCATCTTGGAAGTGCTCTTCAGGAGGAGGATGAGGAGGGAGGAGGAAGAGTTGTCTCCATCAGCGAGACAGCGCCCCGGTCGGTTCTATGTGACCGACCGTGAAGCGCACACCCTCCGGTGAGACAGCCAAACGGACTGTCCTTGAGGCTGCGTCAATGGACTGTTCTTAGCCCGGACGATACGTGATAGTACCTTCAAAACAAAAACTTGTATTGTCTTCTTTTTTCTTTTATACTTCCATTTCTTTTCTTTTACTTTGAAAAACAGTAAGTTGAAAAAGAGGAAAGTTAAATTAGAGTCTGTACTATATAGCTGTGTAAATTTCATAATCTAGTAGTAGTAGGTGATTTATTTTATTTCGATTCTAGTTGTCACTTTCACAGATGAATAAGTAAATAACAATAAATAATAGCAACAATAGGCAAAAAAATCATTAAATTGACAGAAAATGTATCAGCTGAAGCTTTAGCTTATCATAGTTAGCTTCTTTTTTTTTTTTTTTACATAAAATGTTCTAATGGGTAACACTGTCACTCCTGGTTATAAGCTATATAAACACAAAACAAAAGACAAACAAACCAGGGGTTTCAAAAAGCAAAACAAATATTTAAAAAAATGCATCAAATGACCTATTGAGTGAAACATTGTGCTTACATGAGTATTCTTAGCTTCAGCATTGTAATTAATTTAGAGAAAAAGACTAAAGCAAGATGAAATAAAATAATAGGACGCCCGTAAAACATCACATATTGGCGAGTGTTGCAATGAAATACAGCTTGTGTTGAATTTAAATGAATTAATTACCGGCTCTTATTTTGAATATTTGGGCCGGAAGTACCGACTTGCCTCACTCTGGGAGACTTGACAGCACTTGTCCGGGAGCATTGAGCGCACACGTCGCTCTCTCCACTACATCGCACCACTGCGGTAGGAGCGGGGACAGCAGCAGCGGAGCGGAGGAGGGGGACCCGGCAGGCTCACTTCACTTGCTCCTGCACGAATAATAAAAAAAAAAAAAAAAAAAAAAAAAAAAAAAATCCAGGTGTCGAGGAGTGTGTCTCTCTGCCCACTTTCTTTCTCACAGACGAGGACTTTACCTGACAGGACATAAAACACCATCAGCTCGCAGGGCAAAATCCTACAGTCCAGCGAGAGCGCAGGAGGGAGAACTTTTGGCTTTGGCCCCGTGAATTTTTACCACATCTCACACACATAACCTTGGAAGTCAGAGCTGTTAATCGTGAGAGAGGATGGGACCGCTTCTCCTTTCCATCGCGCTGTGTTTCAGCGCCGCTGTCCCGCAGCATGTGAAAGGTGAGTGGGAAAGTGTTATTACGGTGGTCAAAACATCATTTTACGCGACCAGCCCAGTGGCGTGGGAGTATCACAAACTGATCAATAGCGGCAGGAGCATCTCTGGATACTGACTGGAGTGAATCGATCATTTTTAAACAGGGGAAGCCCACATGAATAGCAGCAAAAATGTACTGTGCGTCAGTGGATAGAGCCTGTATTGTTTGCGGAATAGGAGCAGCCTGTCAGCACGGTTTTACGCTTGTAATCTGTGCACGACTCGTTAGTTAATTGGTTTACTTGTCTTTAAATGACACTTGTTTGAGTCCATTTTATTTAATCCGTGCGTAATTTCTCTGTGGTAAGGGGCCAAATCAGCGCCAGGCGCGCACATTTTCAAGGTAGAAATGTGCACTGCTCCAGTATTTTGCGCGCCCTGACACACACTGATAATCTTCAGCTGTTTGCTGCTCTCCTCCTGTGTGATGCTTCCACGGGATACAAAGAAGCCGTGCGTCCCGATAGGCTACGACCCCGGTCGATTTTAAGACAGAAAGAACGCCACTTTCCTTTCTTTAACAAACTGAATTAAGAAAACAAGGTTAATGGAGAGATTTATCACAGACAGACCTAGATGCTATCACATGAAGGAGATGTGCTCCCTGTATTAGTGGCTTTGCTTTGCCATTATTGACACCAGGAGGAGGTCATTTGTGCACTGCAAGTCTAATGTAGAGTCTTATTAAAAACAGTCTGATGTAGAGATGAGATTGCAGGCTTATAGACGCTCCTGACCCACTGGATTCAAATTATCTCACATCCCCTCCTCCTCCAGAGCCCCTCTGTAAGTAGCATCTCCTTACCATTATTGAGAATTTCAGTTGTGCACTGCAAGTCTAATAAAGAGTCTTGCTTAAAAAAAAAAAAAAAAAAAAAAAAAAAAAAAAAAAAAAAAACTCAGTCTGCCTCATGTAGAGGGGAGACTGTTGAAAGCTTAAAGATGCACCTGACCCACTGGATTAAAATTATCTCACACCCCCCTCCTCCTCCTCCTGAGCCCCCTGTATTAGTTGGATTGCTTTACCATTATTGACTAGATTGACACCAGGAGAAGGTCAGTTGTGCACTGCACATGTAATATAGAGTCTTGCTAAATAAACTGTAATGTAGAGGTGAGATTGTTGAAAGCTTATAGATGCACCTGACCCAATGGTTTCAAATGATCTCACACCCCCTCCCCTTCCAGAACCTGCTGTATTAGTGGCTTTGCTTTACCATTATTGACTAGATTGACACCAGGAGAAGGTCAATTGTACACTGCACATCTAAAATAGTCTTTCTAAAAAGTATCAGACCAGCTTATGGAGAGGAGATTGTTGGAGCTTATAGACGCACCTGACCCACTGGATTCAAATGATCTCACGCCCCCCTCCTCCTCCAGAGTCCCTCTGTATTAGTGGCATTGCTTTACCATTATTGAGAAGGTCAATTGTGCACTGCAAGTTTAATACAGAGTCTTATGTAGAGAGGAGATTGTTGAAAGCTTATAGAGGCACCTGACCCACTGGATTCAAATGATCGCACATCCTCCTCCACCACCTCCAGTTTTCTGGTGATAGGAATATTTAAGCTGTATATTCTCCACGAATAGTGCCGAACAGTACCTGTGGGATTTGAGTAAAGAAAAAGCAGTGTAGCCCTTATGGAAGTGGGTCATGCCATCCTCCCTGTCTCTATTCATTTAGCAACATGCTCGCCTCAGGAGTCACACATGTCAGACAGACCCCTGTCTACACCAGAGAGAGCGCCTAAAGCAGAGTTTCTGAGGCTACCTTTAAGCCAGCTCACGAGTCAGCCCCGTTACAAGGCGGAATACTCCCTGCTAGGCTGGCATAATGAATGCAGGGGAGAAGCAGGGAGCCGTGGTGCCATGGGTCGACTTGTTTCAAGGCTCAGCGAGTTAAAAATACACCCTGAACTTGTCCCTCAATTAATCATATCCCAGTTAAATTTGTGGTATTGTGAAGGGATTTTTGTCCATCTGTTTCCAAACGGGGTACAGCTGCAGCCTCATCCACAGTGAGGAGCCGGTTTTGGGAGCAGATGGAGGTGGATGGAGGGTGTTAACAATATCTGAGCTGTGTGTGAGCATCCTTAGAGGCACAATGGTCACCCTGGCAGCTATTTACAGGGTTTCTGCAGGTCCTTTAAAAAGTCTTAAAGGGACAGTTCACCCCCAAATCAAAACTACATATTTTTCCTCTTACCTGGAGTGCTACTTATTTGTCTAGATTGTTTTGCTGTGAGTTGCAGAGTTTTTGAGGTATTGGCTATAGAGATGTCTGCCTTCTCTTGAATATAATGGAGCTAGTTGGCACACGGCTTGTGGGGCTCAAAGTGCCAAAAAAAAAATAAATAAATAAATAAAATAAATAAATAAAATAAATCTGAAAAATTCAACATCAGTGTCTCTTCCTGGAAATCATGACCTAGCTACTCAAGATAATCCACAGACCTTGTTGTGAGCAGTTTCATGTTGCAGTTATAGTAGAGAGATAGTAGTTCCAGTTCTGAAGAAAGACATGAACAATCTACACAATTTGCAATTTAGATTTTAAGCTCAACTGTCAGTTTAAAAAGTCATGTCATGTATAAGTCCTATTTTAGATCTTAAAATATCTTACATTTGATTTTGAATAAGACTTAAAAATGGATTGAATCATGAAGTTAAAGGAACTACAAGGAACTTTCATATTTCGTAGTGTTTCCCTTGTAATAACCACAAAATATAATTTCAAAAATAAGTTATCTAAATAAAAATCTCCAGGCTAAAGTACTACTCATTGTAACACTGACTTTAAATAAAAATCTAGAAAATCATACTGCTCACTGTAACTTTGACAGGGAAAATACAAAAACACTTATTTTATCTGATTTCAAGGAGAATACAACCCAGTGGCAGCCGTTAAGAGTGACTGTACAGAAAAAGATCATCTTTTCACTGAGGGTCTTGTTTGCTTATGTAGGTTATATAGAAATGTCAGCACTGAATTGAGACCTTTTCATAACCACTTATAAACTCCCTATAGTAGCTTGAAGGAAACTGCATTAACTTCTGTCTCATTGTAAATGTGTTTTTGGGCAAAGTTGATATTGATCATACTGTAACAAAACAAAACCACCACTGAACCAATAACCACAAGACAAACTGTCCATGTACTGTTCTGCCAGTATTGATGTAAAATAGGTCTTAAATTGCATGTCTATGTTAATGTATTGATACCTGTAGAAACCCTATATTGAAGCAACGTGACTTGTCTTTGGCATTTTTTCAGAGTCACCCTGAAAAGGGCCCCAAAGGTCAAACAGCATTCAAACTCCCTGTCATAAAGAAAAAAAATACAGAGAATGCATTGTGACGATGGGAAATCTTTTTGTAGTTATAAAAAAAAACTATATTATAGTTACCTTTTCTGGTTGGTCAAAGGTATCAGGTACCCTTAGAGATAGCTACTAACAAACACCCTATTGAGGATGTCACAGGGTGCCTCTGTCGTCTGACACAAATTGATGGGGTAGAAACATTCGCCTTCAGGTAAAACAGACTGCATTGTTCCAAGTCAGTGTGCAATACATCACTTCCTCTGGTTGGTTACTGGTGCTGACTCTCACACATTGTTTGGGAGTCTGCCTGTCCGCCTGGACAAAGCACATGACTGCACCAGTGGGCCCTCTGTATGGAAATGTAAGATGCTTTTGTGCTTGTTTAGAGAGTCAGTTTTAATGAATTAGATGCATCTTAATTTTAGTCTCAGTCTTGTTATAATGGCTGCGCAATTAGAGCCTTTTAGGCAAATGGACAGCCATCTGGAGAGGCGATGTGATTGTCTGCTATCGGTGAATCATGATTAGTGATAATATTGTTGGTCACTGTTCATTTTGCTCAGTGATTTCATTCACTCAGCAGCACAGATGAAGAAGCCTGTCATTTCTAGAGTGACTGTAGGTTTAGATTGGCTCTGTGAGTTGCTAATCATTCTCACAGACTGTTGATTTCTTGGGTAAAAAACTTAAAAAAAGGGAAAGATCAACTTCCTTGCTAGCAGCATGTGGTACATTTGGATAAACAATCGACCTGGAAGCAAATGAGAGGAGTGGAGATGTTGGCTGGATGTAACTTAATGCTGCCTGAATATCATGGGGCCATTGAACCTAAGACACAGTAAAGACTAATTCACTTACATTTTCCTTGGGCATATCATTTTACTGCTGTTCATGCACAGTTGGCTATAATAGTCGTGAGTTATTTAATGTATTGATCACAGCAGATATATGATCTCAGATTTGTAAACACATCACAGCAGCAGTACAGTATTGGCTAGAGCTGCAGTGATTATTTGATTAACTGATTAGTCAAACAATAGACAATAAAACAACTATTTTGATTATCAATTAATGATTTTTGTCTTTTTTTTTAAAAAAAGCAAATTGTCCAAACATGGGCTGGTTAAAGGGATAGGTGGGAGTATTTGAAGTGGGGTTGTATGAGGTTCTGTCTATTGTCAGTGTATTTCAGGAAGTAGATGGTGGTCAGCTTGCCTCCAGTTTGGAGAAGCAGCAGGAGTGTCAGTGTAGGAAGCTAAGCAGTGTGTCTGCTAAAAAAAAATCAATATCAGTCTGAATGTGTGTAATATTTAGAGTATTTTCCACACTATACCTTGCTGTCAGACAGCCATTTCCAACAGGAAACCACCGTTATATAATGTCACTACTATCAAGTATGTAGAAATGTTTTGTCATTCAATACAATGGTTTGATACCTTAGGAGTTAATGTCCAAGATGTGGTTTATTTTTTTATGTTGTAAAACTACTTTGAGTGTGTAAAAAGAAACTAAAGATTTGTTCAGTAATGTTAAATATAATTTTCATGTTTCATGAAAAAAAAAACTTTTGTTCAGGAACTGGTATCAAAGTCAAGGTACTGGTTCTGGTTTCAGGCATATTTGAATGACACCAAGCTCTACCAGCGTCCATTGGTAAAATCATCAATTGTACGTCATAAAACACAGGGGTTGCTGGTCTACAGCTGCCTCAACTGGTTAGTTATTTCAAGTCATTGTGTGCCTCTGGTGTTTTAAAAGGTTATGTCGGGTTCACCAAAGTCACAAAATAAGACAAACAAACTAAAAGATCGAGGCAGCAGTAGACCAGCAACTCCCATCATCTGTCAGGTAAAATCACTGTTTTTGACAAAGGCATCTGGTTGAGTGAGAAGGACTTTATTTAATGTTGGTTTCATGTTAGAAAACGCTGTCAGGCAGCAAGGTAAAGTGGTGACGATATTAAAAATATAGTGAATACTTAAACTGATATTGATTATTTTAAGGTGGGCTTTTTTAAGTGGCTAAACGACGTTTTGCCTCTAACTCTGTCCACAACAGTACATTGCTTAGCTTCCATATTGGTGCGCCTGTCTGCCAAGTACCTCGTACTGCCCTCCTTCAAATCATCTGAACTACCCTTCCAACCAGTATGTTTTTGCATTTTTTGCTTAAAAATCAATTCTGAAAATAATTGTTAGTTGCAGCCCTTGTATTGGTCTTTTCTACAGAAGTCTAAAAAGGTAAAAAAAAAACCCAAAAAAAAAACATCTTTCACATACATGTTAACTATACAATAATTGTTGAATTGTCCTTGAAAGATGCTGTATGTGTGCAGATGAAAACAATCTATATTTAAAACCTCATTACATTCACAACCCACAGAAGGTTAGGGTTGACGTATAGGTGACTTTTAGTAACAATGACCTGCAACCTACCTCTACAGTGCCCTTCACTCTGGTTTTAAATGGCACAGTCTTCAATCAGCAGAGAGAGGTCAGACCTCTGTCAGATCAGCAGCCATGATAACCAAAGAATCAAAGCAACTCATTCAACGACAACCCACACATACGGAAAAACAACACGGGTTATCAGAACATAGGAATCAACCTTCCCACAAAGCCTCTGCTGCTGCTGTTGTGACATTAGCTATGGTCTTTATTTTTCTCATGTATGCAGAGCTTGATTGGGCTATTCATTGTCATTGCAGATGTTCTTTAATCCCTTTAATAATTGAAGGAGAGTTCATTTGTCTCGTGTGCTGACAAGTTAATGGATACAGTGCTATTTGTCTTTGCTGTAGTCTGGCCTCTGTTGTCCTGCCTACATTTCATGCTTGACTTATTGGGAGGGCACTAGAGGGACAGTTATAGAGGTTGCAAGGACACACACTGTGGAAGTGCTTACCAGAGAACTTAATATGGCCCTGAGATGAGGATGGGCAGCACAGTGGTAAAATAAGTTGTTTGAGCCACAACACAGTCAGACAGAAACAAAATGACTTTATCACTGTTGTTTTGTTATGTCCTTGTATCTGATTTTCTCCCTTGTAACTAAGTATCGCCTGACTTCTAATAAATCAGGTTTTCTACACCTTTTCAAAAGTCAAATTCAAGTATTTTTTAAGCATTTTCAAGTTGTATTTTCAATCTCTTCCAGCAGTCGTAAATTACATATTAATATATATGTACATATGTATATATATACTAAAAATGATTATTTTCACTCTTTAATCACATTAATCAGATTCTGTTGTGCTCGTTATCATGTTTCATGATAGAAATCTACAAAAAGGTGACAAATTGAAGGAAAACATAACAAAGTTTCAAAATGTGTCACGCTCTCTCTGACTTATTTCTTCATCTAAAAAGCAAGCTAACTAGTCAGATAGTGACTTTTGAAAGTAGTGTAATTGCAATTTCAAGCTGTTTCAAGCACTTTTCACATTGGCGCTACAGATGGAAATGAGCTAAATCTAGTGCAGCCATGTTTTCATTTCTTGTAAATTATCAATGTGATTTCACACTGTCCTTTTATAAATCAAACTAAATGTCAAACTTTCATTTCAACCTTTCATTTTCAAACCTTGAGAACAAAAGTCAAAGTTCAAGTGTTTTCAAGGATTTCCAGCACCCGTACGAACCCTGACAAATGTGTCACTATATAACCAATATTGGTGTTGGTGACATACTGTGCTTTAGGCCCAGTTCTAGGTTTTTAAAGGTGACTTCAAGCTTATCAGCTGTACATTTGTACGTCAGAGAGAGAAAGGAAACACCATTCAGATAAAAGTCAGACACAAAGAACGATAAGCAGTAAAAATAGCCTCTTTTCACAGCAGACTTTTCCTGTATTTCCCTAATCCTTAAATCAATGTCTGATGTTTCTATTCACAAAACTCTGGAAACACTGATTCTGAATTTTCCCAGACACTTTAAAGGTCCAACGCTTACTAAAAGCAGCATGCAACATTATGATGGCCAGCTTAAGCAGAGATCTTCTTAGCATTCTCTTAATGCTAGTGTCAAAATTCAGACCTTGACTGTACCAGGAAGGGAAAAAAAAGGCGGACAGAGCACTCTGAAACTGTAAAAAGATTAATGTGCGTTTGTAGTGTCACTTCAGATTGAGCGTACTTCAGTGAAGAACATGCAGCAGCCCACCCTGTCATAGTTTGAGCATTAATAAGACCACATGCTGGTTTTAAGTAATCCCACTCGGTCACGATTAATGACTCAACTTTGGGAGGCACAAGCAGGCCCACAGTGTGTGTGTGGCAAAAATATAGCAGATAATGAAGTTATATGATATCTTGTTTGAAATACATGAACTGTGAAAGCAGTAACATATTGCTTGAGATTGTTCAGGAGTTTTCTGAGGCTAACTACTTTATTGACTCAGGTCTTATAAAAAGAAATACAATATAAAGATATATCCAAGCCAACCAGACAGAACGCATTTAGCCTGCAGTAGATAAGGTGATTTTATGGTACACTTGGCCTTTAATTGTTGCTTAGACAAACCATTTTTTAAAAGCAATATGCTGAAGCGTACATTTGCACATTATTCAATATTAATGTACAGTAGCTAATCTTGCTGTCAGTGGATGGTGATATGTGTTGGAACAATGGTCCAATGCATTGGTTCTCAAACAGGGGATTGGGACCCCCAAGGGGGTCATGACACAATTTCTGGGGGTCACCAGATGGTTGTAAAGAATAAACTAACATACTGTGGCAAGCAGCATCAAATAAAGACCAGAAAGCAGCTCTCAGCAACATAAAGACATTCACCATCGGGGAGAAAGATTTAAAAGTATGCAAAATACAGAAAGAAGAAGAAATGTAACAGCCACTGCACTATTGATGAAAACTATAGACCTGCACAAAAGTGAGAATTGGCAACATAAATGGGGGTCATATTTTAGTCTGGGGTTTTGGGAGCTTTCATGTCATTCCTGAACAGTCTCAGGCAGACAGGCAGGGAGGTCACAGACAACAATCTGATTTTTCTTGGGGGTCCCAACTCGAAAAGGTTGAGAATCACTGGTCTAATGACTGAGACTTGTGATGAATACAACATCAGAAAGTTTGTGTATTACATTACCCAACATCCTTTGCTTCTTAAGATTGCAACACTTTACTTTAAACCCCCTTCATGGTTAAAGGTACATTTTCCAGTGCACAAAACTGTACAACGATTATAATTTCCCCCATGAGGTTATATTGTCATATTGTGACACCTGTTTTACTTGTCATTCATTATCTGTTCATAGACCAGTCTCTACTCTCCACTTCTTAGAGACCAGTGTTATAGTTGTTGAAAGACATTTAAACATTTTTAAATTAACACCTCTATTGAGTAATAACTGCATTGGTGCATGTTCTAAACTTTGATGAACTTCATTAAATGTTTAGATGGTGCTTATAAAAGTTAATCATGGAGGTTAAAGTGGTACCAAACAAACTCAAAAACATGGCACAAGATTTCCACGTGTTAAAGTTTAGCAGACAGCCTGTTTAAATTTTCTCACTGGTTAAGAAGTTTGTGAGAACAGTGTTGCAGATCATGATTAAGAGCCAATTGAAGCAGTTAACCACATTCTTCAAACACCAAATTGTAATATAAACGCAGTCTCTCGCCATGTGCCATGCTTGATGAACACTGGACACTGTCCTACAGAGCATGATAACAACTCACTTAGTGCGTTATCTTTTTCAAACAAATGGGATCACACCATCTGGGGGTAAACAACATCATTAATCCACAGCAGTCACATTTTGTGACCAACACTAGCAGTGCTGGCAGCAGCAGCCTGCTCTCCTTGCAGGTTAACGTCCACAAACCTGTACTGAATGTGACGCAGTGTATTGCTCTGGTCAAGGTGTGTTACATAGCCATGCATATAACCTTATGTCCATTATTATTTCTATCAGATTCTGACAAACTGCAAAGGCTTTATGAGATGTCATCTGGATACTCACTTTTCATGGACAAACCCACAACTTTTTGGTGATGCTGAGGCTCTGTATGACTGACGACTAAATATTGATTACACACTTAGACAGTAGGGGCAGTGGGCTCATAATGTCTGAACAGTGCATAAGCCTACTGACATCCAGACATCTTGAAGGTGCGTGGTTTGTTGAGGCGGTGGTATATGTCTGGACAAATTGACTGTAATGTGGTGTTGAAATAAAGTTTTAAACTCATGGTATTGAACAGTATTCCTTGAAATTAATCTTGATAGCAGAAAGTCAAAGCTAATCACTACACAGTTACTCAACTGGTAAGACTAAAAGCTGTGTTGAAGATGAACAGCACATTTTAATTTAATCGATTACATTGGCTTCTGGCTGCACTAGGGGAATATGAGAATATGACTGAAATTACTTTCAAATAATTATTGAAAAAGTCATAGTCTTATGTAATACAATTATACAGTATACATTTATCACATTGTGTGATAAGGCTTAATATAGAGGCAGGGGTAAATACTCATTAGTCTCAATGAGTTCACATACAAACACAAACATAGGTTTATGTTTAATTAAGGTGCCGACACTACAATACCTTCATAATGCTTATTGCAATAAGCAGAATTAGGCTGCACTGTGTTAGCTTCTATTTTTTTCTAAATAACACTAGAGGTGGTTACGCTGCATTGTGATAAGTGCATTAGAACACATTACTTCAGTCTTCTCTACCATCCACACACTAGTCTCAAATACGATGAACATTTTTTAAATCAACATTTAAATAAGATCAGTTCTTAATCTGAGAAATACAATCGAAAGAAATTTATATAGGCCTCGTTTCTAAAGCTGTGTTCCCTGTCCTCACTCTACTTCTTTTGCCTGTACATGAAATGAGAAAGCTCACATTTAATCATCCTCTGTTTATGTTATCTTATACAGTATAATTACTTTGCATCTACCAGTATATATCTATATCTATCTGCTCTGTGCATGCCAAACTGTTTTGTATTTTCAATAAGACTTAGGAGGCAAAGGTCCAGCTGAAGCAATTTGCTGTTCACTGCAAACAAAAAGCATTTCAGGTTAAAACCTGCAGACTGCACCAACAACCGTGCCATGTAATTACTGTGTAAATGAGTATTTTTGCTTTTTTAAATGTTTTGTTCTGTAAAACACCTGCCTTTATGCACAAAAAGTAAGTCAGAGTGTTAAGATATCTCTAGATGGCGAGTGCAAGTTTGTGGATGTGTGTGTGTGTGTGTTTGCATGTGTAGGAAGGGAGCTGTGAGGCAGGAATGCAAAGCTCACTGACAAGCATCAGGGTGGATTTTCATCGCATTCCTTATGCGAGCCAAGCACAATTTTTGCATTGTGCTGTGAGTGGATACCAAGCGCTTTGGACCCACCCTTTTTGTCAGTGAGGTGTCAGAACAGCATCAGGCATTCATTATCAGTGTTGGCCAAGAGTGAAAGAGTCCACCTTTGCACAGCAGATCAATAAGCAGAATAAATTATTTTGGATTAAGTGCGGAACTGCAGCAGCCTGTAAATCTGAGGAGGTGTGAGCAGTTTCAGCCTGTTAAAGCTTTATTGTGAGACCAAAAGCTTTAAGACAGTGAGATTAACATTGAAATGTCACTTTTTCAGAGATTTTAAAGCTTATACATGGATTCAGTGACTCATGGACCTTTGAATGTTTTATCTTTACACAATAAGCCAGCTCCTGACACATTTTTGCGATGTAATATCTGTTTTGTGTGAGGATATAAATGCCTTTTATGTCAAGAATATGAGTGTGTGTTTGCAATTTATACAGTTTTCCCATCTCTCAAAGACTCTTTGCTGATAATGTGTGTGTAATGCTTGCAGTTTTATAGCATTGTCAGGTGTGTGTGGGGCATCCAGGCTCTTATTAGGTTTGAAAGGAGAGGAGATTTTGTGGCTAATTTTTCAAATAAACCCAAAGCCTGCAACATTTATGCTTGTATTTATTGGACAAGCATCTTTTAGTTGCCACAGACGGAAGTTAAGCCTGCTTTAGTGAAAATAAGATTGTGGAGTTAGAGCAATGAGCTTTGCTTTGGTCTGATAAAGTCTCTCCGTTGGGCTCTGGAACGCCACTGCATTTTCAGTAAGCCCAATCTACTTATTTGAGATCAGATGGGTGCAGGTGGCTTAAGGTCTTACCACCAACAAGCCCTAAGGAGATGTAGGCTACTAATTCCTATTCTAGAGGCATATTTCAATCATGAGTCCCCCATGTAACAGTCTACACACCAGGGTTAAAAGACTAACTTAACCCTTTTCTCCGTTTGCATGAATGGACTTTACTGCGCTAGGTGCAATCTATCTTTAACTCCATCTCCATTCATGTGTTGTTCTGATCACTGATGGACTCGGGGGGGTGTTGCCTCCCCTTGTGCCCCTGCGTTGGGAGAAAAAAAAGCTGCAGAAGTGTCCTCTTGGATGCTTCTTGAGTGCCCTTTATGATGTCTTTCCGTTTCTAGTGGACAAAATGTGATTAAGTACACTCTTGGGTGCCTCTCCTTTGGAGCAAACATGATAAAGTGCCCAGTTGGGTGCCCTTCCAGTGGAGAAAATGTGATGCAGGGCCCTTTAGGGCGCTCTTTGAGTAGACCAAATGTGGTGAAGTGCCCTCTAAGGTACCTTTCCAGCAGACAAAATTTTGTAAAGTCCACCTTAGGGTAGCCCCTCTACGTGCTTCTAAATTGTTAAAAAGTCAGTAGTTCCTTGTATTCTTCTATGATGAAGATGTAGTGGTTGATGTTCTTACAGTCACATAATAAAACAGTTTCAATTTAAACCAGGAATTTGAACTCTTTCACCATAAATGCATCATGAATACTAGTGTGCTGGTGCTCCACTGCACTCCACTGGTGCCCTTATTATTTTTTCACCCCTGCACCACAAATAGCCGCCACTGATTCAGATTAGATGCATCTTTTACTTCATGCACGCTAATAGATACAGGCCTTGTTTAAGGATTTGTTTGCATATTTGATATCATTCTCAGACTCATCAGCTCTGCAGTTTACAGCATTTCAACGTACATTTGAAAATGTCAATACCTGTACTGATGATGCCGTGTTATTTTCTGTGTGTGTGTGTGTGTGTGTGTGTAGCTGTGTGGGTTTGTGTGCTGGAAGCTTGGAGAAGTAACCCAGAAATGTCATTACACAAAGTCTAGGCAGCAATTCTGGCTCTTCTGCACAGTGTGGATGAGCATCCGTACTTCAGTCGTTTGCCAAAAGACAAAAACAACATCACTTTATTTATCATGTCAGCCAGCCTGCTTTTATACTAAATTGTGCTGAATGCCAACAAGGGGGTGTTTGGTGAGTGATTGAGAGCAAGACGGTGCATGTCTGTGAAAAGAAATGTAAAATTTGTTCTTGATATGTTGGTTGATATTAATCATCTGTAAATGCCAGATTTCAACTGAGAGCCTGTTTTCTGAGTCAAAAATGAACAAACTACCCTGGATTAGTGCCAAGTACTTTTCAGTTGGCTTATTTGAGGTAATGGCATAAAGTGTATGCTATCCATTGAGGAGTGAAGTGCAATTTTTTTTAAGCGGAATATCTCCAGTCCAGATGTTTTAGATTACCCTTGGGGTATGTAATACCAGACACAGGAGAGAGAGAAGGAGGGAGAGAAAGAGACAGAGCTGAAAGTCAGGATGAAAATCCCCTTTAATGTGAAGTTCAATGAACGGCAACCACTCACCTTCAAACTTCAAAGTAAAGCCCATTAGAAAAGTGGGGAAAAAAAGATCATCTTCCCTGCTGTGTAATCACAGTCCATTGTCACTTATAAAAAGGCCAAGGGGTTGCAACAAGTTGCACCATTTTTGTAATTGTTAGGTACAGGCATGAAACTGATGATTAGATTACTTTTTTATCCAGATTCTCATTTTAGGGGCATATGAGGCAATCATAGGAAAACTGTAGTCCTAATAAACTGAAGCATGTACAATGAAGTTCCTCTGATACTGAGTGACATCAAGTGACAAGGCAGCCCTCACAGTCACCACTCAAAGACAGAGACACAAAGAGCAGCATGATTGCTGGTCTTCCGAACTTGTTGACAGGAAGAAGTTGAATTTATTTATTTATTTAAAGTCCACATGAAATGGAAATCAGAGTGCTATTTGCTTCTGCATGCAAAGACAAACAGCTAATTCAACACCCCCAAGCCATTCAGATACAGACAGCAGTCCATTAACCTGGCTGACTCTTCCCGGACTGGGAGTTTCCAGTGAACATGGCGAGACTGGGACTGAACACCGCCTCCAGGACTGACAGGGTCTACGGTGCAAAGCTGGGGGCTGAGTCAGCTAACTTAGCTGCATGGTTCATCAAACTAATGGCAGTTAGTGGTTTAGCAACAAATAAAGCTGTATTTCCATCAGAGAAGTCTAGCTAAAAGCTAAAAAGCTAGCTAACGTTAGCTAGCTACTCAAGCAGTCCATTGTAAAATGCCTTGAACATTCTCCTCTGTCACAGATGCCACTTTGCCCCAAATTAATTAGCCAGCAGGCTTGTAATCACAGTATTTTGGGGAAACAGAACAAGGTTTGAGGTAGCAAACATCTTGGAAGACGCACTGACATATCATACTGTTGCTAGCTAGCTAACTAATGAATCATATAGATATACCCTTAGCTCTGCACCACTAAACACTAAAGCTTGATTGACAGGTGAATGCTCTGATATAATTGACTAAAACTGGTTGGTTCTAGCTTACATAAGCATGTGTCATATTTTGTTTTACATGAAGAAAACAGGATTGGATTTTCCACGATTTTATTATTGTTATAATTTGCATATGTTGTTAAATAGGTGCACAATATGACTGGGTATGCGATTTAAAGGATTAAAAAGGCATTTTTCATTTCATCTAGACTTTAATGCCACTGGGTATTATGACACTGTTTAGCAATGGACGGTATTCAATTTGTTCTTCAGCTGGAAAGATTCTTTTAATTTTAACTCAATAATAAAATCGAGGACAAGCCGTGTGTTTTGTTGTCACTTGTATAGGTTATGTCACTGTCTATTTACAGTGCAGGGACATCAGTTTAAAGAATAGGTCTGAGGGGTTTTTACAGTTGAAAAGCTTTATCCATGAACTGAACAACTGTCTAGACATTACCAACCATTTCTTCAAAATTATATTCTAAACAGATATTTCTCACATTCTGTTTTGTTTCTGTGTTGTACATCCAAGCTAATTCCACTGACATGATTTATCATGCTGAACGCTGTTGTGCTTTTTCTGTTTTGCTTCTAAACTAGGTAGTTTGACAGTATGGTCTCTGTATTATTCACCACTGTTTGAGGTATATGAAATATTTACTAGTGTGATCTTTCTAACCTGCCTCAGCTGTTCTAGGTAGGAGTGCTCCACTGCAGAAGAAGGCGAAATCATACTGAAGTACAGTGTGAGCGCTACGCTTGTAAATCCTGCACTGTATCTAGTATTGAAGCTGTGAGGTGCCTGACAAGTTAAATTAGCAGCTGAAGAAGTTCAAAAGTTTAAATCACAGAGCATATTTTTATCCAGGTTTTTTTGCCTTGAAGAGGAATCTTTGTGGGATGTCTCACCATCTCTTTCTCACTGTTTCTTTCTGGCTGTCTACCACTTTCTCACATACACAGAAACTCTAGAAGTTATAATTATAACACATCAAACCACAGTTCTTAGGTGACTGCTGCAGCTGTGCGAGGATTTGGTTTGATGTTATGAATAACACTATCAGACTGCACTGTGTATTGGATTGTGAAGTATATGCTTATATCACATATTTCTGCAAGTGTGTTCAATGCTGTCTTTCAGTTACACATCAATTATTCATTTACAGGATGTGTGTAAAGTGTTATTTGCATTCTCCTGCTCTGTTTTGCTTCTACTACTAAAATTAAAGTGACACAAAATAATCACTGAGAAATAGCTACAGTATAATATTTTTGATTTTCAGTAATCACCCGTGGCTGTACATTATCACTCACGAAGCTTCTGTACACCGAGCCTTGTCTTGCTCAACACTCAGGCTCTTAGAGTAAGTAGTGCCTGCTGCATGAAATTCACTGACCAAGGGGTAAGCAGGATGAAAAAATTCAATTTGTCAAGGCCTGCCCTTTTCAGTACACACAATGCACAGCTTAGGCCAGCGAGTGTGAAGTATAAGTGGAGCGAGGATCAGACGATATTTTATAACTACTTCTTCATGTACTTCTAACATGCATATGGTGGAGGGCAATAACACATGCTGTTTCCCTGTAACATTTGTACACTTTAAATTGCCTTAACCAGAAAAGTGTGAAAAACCTGCTATGCAAGAAATAGTAGTGTTTGTCAGCCGTATAGGTGACCATATAATACTAATAACAATAATAATGATGAACTTTAATGTTGGAGGGGGCTTGAATCATCCTGAAAGGGTTTATTTTACAATAATCAGCCGCTCATTTTAATTTCTGACAGACAGGATGGAGGATGGTTATTTTTGCCTTCCTCACTGTTTCTTCACTGTTTTTTAAAGGCAAATATATTTTTGTGTCCCCGGCATATCACTGATACTGCAAGGATGTTTAAAGGACCAGTGGACAACTCTCCTCACCCTCCCCTTCCAAGTGTGTGGGAGAACTGACTTATGAATATTCTATAATATATGTGATATTATATTCCATTTCTGCCATATTCTTCCATAGATACCCATAAATCTTACACACTGGACCTTTAAGGATTATGTACTATGTGCAAGATGACATTCAGAAGAGCTTATAAAGGAACAGTTTGACATTTTGGGGGAATACTCTTGTGCAAGCATTAGATGAAAAGATTAATATCATTTTCATATTTGCCTTTTCAATGTGTTTATTCTAGGGCTTACACCTTCTGGTTGGTTGGATAGTTTGTTGATCGATATGCTTTTATTCACCCAGATTGTCATTGATTGGACAGTTGCTGGTGTTACTTCAATAAGGAGAGAAGTGCTGCTTAATCCATTATTGTACCCAGACATGATGTATTTTATTTTTGATTGAGGCTATATTTACTGAATATTTACTTGGCTCCAAACTACTTGGCACCATGGCAAAGAATCAGCACAAATCTCTACATCTGCCTCCAGCCTCAGAGGACAGAAGAGTTTGAGTCAATAAAAAGTTTACTTTTGATGACTGCATGTGTGGATTTTACTTTGTCTGGCAGCTTTCTCAATGAGGGTCAGCTAGTAGCTGTATATGACCTGACTTCAAACTCCATAGCTATAAGTTTTGCCATATTTTATGTTTTTTTAGTGTTTATTTTGTATGTTGTATTTCCTGTTGAATTTGGCATTAGCATGTAGCTAATTTGTCTATCCCAACTGGCAGTGGAGATGTTGGACTAATGCTGTAATATTGAGGGTCAGTCAAGAGAAGCTGTGTGAACATCAAGCCTCACTTGAAGCAATTAAATAACAGGAGTAGTTGGTCGGATACCGGTAACTGTTTTAGCATGTTACTTTTTATAAAACTTAAACTGCAGAGCAAGCTGTGATAGCTTTGTTAGTTATCATCAGTGTGTGAGTGTTTGTGTTGTTGCTGTATGTAAATTTATTTGGTGAATGTGCCTTAAAGGTAACAGTATAGCTGAATGTGAAAAAAAGGTCAAACTGCAGGAATTAATTTGCTTGGCAATACTGTGAAACTTTGGTTAGCAGTTATTTAGGTAAGCAGGTAGAGCACACTGAGTGCACTGTAGCTGATTTTGTTAATCTAGAGATTACATGCATTTTTTTCTCCCCCATCGATCAATTGATTTGGTTTAAGAATAGGCAGAATTTCAGTCAACCAAGACTTTCTTTGGTTGACTACAGCCTTTGTTTAATCTGTATAATTTTATTTCTCAAAATCACCTGGACTGTGCCAAGCAACCAGATGCCAGATGACGGATTAAACAAACAAGATATAATTACTGAGATTTAGAGATGCTGGTAGCCAAATTTTGGTTCCTTCAGACAGAATCTGACTAGTTGTTTCCCCTTGTTTCCAGTCTTTTTACTAAGCTAAGCTAACCAAGCTCCTGGCTCCAGCTACATGTTGATCAGACAGATGTGAAAGTGACTTGGATCTTGTCATCTAACTCTAGTCATAAGGGAATTAGCATATGTCCCAAAATGTTTCCTTATTGCAAAGAAATGTTAGGATCATTTAAATAATACTCACTAAAATGCAGTTCTTGGTTTTATCAAACTTGTTATTCATTCTTTGAAGCTATCTGTGTCTCCCTGTCTCTTACACACACACATGCAAAAGCACAGAAAAAAAGACTAAACATTTTAATTTGCCGTAGTACTGCATCCTTTGTGAATTTTGAATCAGAGGGTTGCTCAGTCACACAGTGTATTTGTGTGGCATAATTTCCCTTTCATCCAAAATGCCACATGGAAAACATCATGACAACAAGAGAGCTAATGAGGTAAACATTTAACGAACAGGGTCACAGAGATGCCTTCATGTGCTGTTGAATATGCATTAATCCTGTGAATTAGTGACACAGTTTTCAAGTAAAAAGCATTTTTCCCCTCGTCCCTTTTTCCTTTCCTCGCCTGTTAATCTGCACTGGCACTTTCCATCACCAATACCTTCCTCTTCAGCGGTTGCTGTGAAGATTCAGATGAGATGTGAGTTCCACTTCTTTATACATGTTTGATGAATCTTTTTATGCTGCTTCTGGGATACAAGCATGAATGTGGGAGATCTTGTCAGGGAAAAAAGGTACAAAAGATGGGAGGTTTCCAAGTTTGTAATGAGGCTAGCAAGGCTCTCCTGGCTCACAAGCAAACTAGGGCATCTGTAATGAGCGTGCAGAGAAACGAGGTGGTGGGGGCAGAGAGAAGGAAGAGGGGCATTTTGCAAACCGGATTTGAGCCACAAGCTTTAACATCAGCTGTCCAGTCAGTCAGGCTGTAGCTCCCACTCAACAGGAGATACTGAATGAATCTGATAATTACCACTCCCCTCAGACAGAAAGTGTGTGTGTTTCCCAGAAACTCTTGGCTTGAATTTTAGGCAGGGCATGTTTAATTTCACAAGAAATGGTTGATGAATTCTCTGATTTGTTAACACATTTCTGCACTGGGGCACATGAACGTAACTGCATGACAGTCCCATGTTACACTGCTAGATGTGCATGCAAACAAGAATAGTAATACACAGAACTGCTCCTCATACATCACAGCTTTGATCTGCTAATTGCAACCATTTAAAATGAATAAATAATATGAACTGCCAAAAAAACCTACATTTGGAAAAAATATCATACTATACTAAATATCATATAATACTTTAGTCTTTGTTATCATCAGGACATCTCAAACAATGTTGACTTTGCATTAAAATAACATAATTGACCAAATGACACTTACTGACAATCGATTTTTTACAACTGATTTTTACCCAATCTGTCATCAGACCTGCAGTGTCTGGAGCCCAGAATTCTACAACTGAGGATTAATGCTTGTTTTCAGCTACTTTTCCTTTCCTTCTATCATTTTTAACCGTTAAACGTTGATTTCATGGTTTGGTGTGGCTGTACTTGTCAAAGATTAGAGGAGTCATACTTGTACAACTCAGGGCCTTATAACACATAAATAACCATGTAACAATATTAGCTGTCTCCTAATCATCATTAATTATCCCTAAAGGGAGAGTAAACCTAAAAGAAATACTGTCCCAGCAGCAACTTGCAACTCAGCAGTTTTTTTTTTTGTGGAGGCCATCACATGAAATAAATCATTTCACAATGTAAGCAGCGAGGGGCAGTCAGTTGTTAGCTAACTTATGACTCATCTTGGTGTTGTGGTCTGAGTACATATATATATATATATATATATATATATATATATATTATTGAGCATGCAGTGTCATGGAAGGATGCAGTATAGATACAGTGTACTGTGTTGGATCTGCAGGGTTATGGTGCCTGGACTTTGCTCCATGGAGGTTGAGTGTGATTTTTAACCATTAGGTGAATTAGGCATTCATGTAAGGGGCATGATGGAGGCAGTAATTAACTCTTTGACATTTATATTATGTGGTGTTACAGCATCTGATTGCTTTTAATAGAGGTTTTTAATGGCAGCACGGTGTAATAAAATATGTGCATCTAAAATATCATATATAGTTTTGGAACCATTTTTATTTCATAGTAACTTAGAGGTTCATGCCGTTCATAGGTAACAGTTTCACCTTAAGAAACCTGGAGTCCTTGGTCCCAGGCTGCTGCAAAATCCTGTGAACCCTTCAGACCCTGTGCTGAGTGCATTATCGCTGCCCCTGGCCCATGATGAGGACAGGTATCGATCCTATCCTCAGACAAAAGCCCTGTGTGCACCTCTGCAGGGCTTAGAGTTGGCTGAGGCAGGATACACGGTAATGAGAGCAATACAGGGCAGAATTGGGGACCAGATTATTCCTAACAAGGATGGAGACCTTTACACTAAAGAAAAGAAAGAAGCTAGGTGGGCACTTTTCATTTTATTTTATTTATTTTTCCTTTTGAATCCCTTTCTTCAAGCTGCTCTGTTCTTTCTTTCTTAACCGCACTATGCTCTATAGCCTTGATGGTCTTAACTGGAATTTAGGACTCCTGTGGGAATATATGTCAGCATAGACTGTCTGAAAAGTAAATTTGGTTTACTCCCAGTATGAAGTTAGAGCAGCACTGGAGGTGGTTCTAAACGATTAAAAGCATTTCTCAGAGAAAGTGGTTTGAGCTCACCCAGACCTAAGAGAGTCAGATACCCCCAGCCTAGGAAGAAAGATCTCCACTCCTTTGAGTGCTGTGGTTGGAGGCATTTGTGGCAACAGAAGTTGTTTTCATGACTCGGACTCCAAAGAGAGTACTTTGTGTGTGCAAGCCTTTGAGGTGATGGTTACATTGGGTGAAGCGTCTAACCTCACAGTGACCATGGCTCAACCACACCATACTTATTATGGGTGATGACTCTGGGCCATGACTGCTGTAGGTTTTGGTTCGGCTTGTCCGGAGCTTAGATCATCATGAAGTCGAAACAAAAGTTTGCTTTGTGCCCAACAACAGATGAATCAGATTATGTTTTGAAAAAAAAAACAAGCAAACAAAAAAAAAGGGTTATATTACTACTCCCTAATGTTCATGTCAGTGTGAGTTAGTGCCTGCCCAGACCAGAGAGTGATGAAACTTATTTGGCAAAATAGATTCTGCTGGAAGTGTAATCACATTTTGACTACAGAGCTGCGCAGTGTTGGTTGCTAACTGGAGGAAAGTCAAAAAATAGTTTAACATTGTGGGAAATGCACTTAACTTCTTTTCTGCTGAGAGTTAGATGAAACGATTGATGCTAGTCCCATGAAAAAGTACCGCCGTTGCTGGATACTCCGGACTGGAATGGAAACAGGTGGACAAAACTCACCTGGCTCTTCCCAAAGATAACAAACATATGCCTAGCAGCACCTTCGAAAACTCACCAATTTCTAATTGGCCAAATGAAAGCACATCTGCACATCTGGAACTGACTGCAAACCACGCCACATCTCTTTATCAGTCTCTATCATCATCTTTAACATACACCTTTACACCCAAATGGGCAAATCATAAATAAATTAATTACATAAATGTAACTGAATGTGTTGAATCGACATATGATATCGTCTGATATCAATCGCAGGTCCCTAAAGAACAGAGTTGTGTGTAAGCTGCAGGAATAGATTCCAAAGTAAGACCGATAACATAATTTAAATATTATTATTATAACATGAATTAATAATATAACTTATATTATCACCTTAGCCACTTCCAACTTTTGGAATACACAACATGTTGTCTGTTATGACCTACATGATCAATACTAGTACGGTGTAGACCTGCCCATGTGAAAAGCGCCTTGAGATAACTTCTGTTATGATTTTTCACTATATATAAATAAAATTGACTTGACAAGAGCTCTGCCCATGAGCAGTATCACAGTTCACAGCAAAGCCATTGCAGTGAAATGAAAAGGTCTGAACGAGCCCTTAGATTTGGACCTCTTTGAAATGAGGAAATCACTGTTTGGACGTCTCTACATACTAATACCAGCCCATTCTGCCTCAGTTCCACTAGCTGTAGAAATCAGTTGATCTGAATGAGGGGAAAAGTTTAAAGGACTGCCCACAGCAATCAACTGACTTCACAGTGAGAACCTAAAGTTTCTCTCATCTTCAAAATGTCCCTGCAACGAAGAGCCAGATCTCTTCTCTGTGGACTAGGTCCTCCCAAACGCGCTCACAGAGTTAGCGGCCAGCGTGCTCTCTCTTATCAATACCCATTTCATGTGTTTGATGTGCTTCTTTTAAAAATCTCCTCTGTCTCCGTCCTCTCTGGCGCCTTTTAATTCCAGTCCACATTCCTGCGTGTTCATTTTTTTCCCCCCTTTCTTATCTTTATAGAGCTGTTTTGAACTGAAGGCTGTGTACCTCATGTGTTCAGCTTAGGACCACACTGTCCATCTTTCCACTCTTCTATGGATCTTGAGCGTTTTCAGCCCTCTCTAAACATCTTCTCTGTCTTCTCGCTTCCCCCTCCCTGAGGCCAGAGCGAGCTTATTCCCTCTAGCTATTACATCCAATTAGGAGGAGTGAGAGTTTCACCCCTCCTCCCTTTCTACACTAACAATGTGGAATACAGCGGAATGAGTCAGGGTTTCTCTTCTTTTCTTTGATGTGAACAAATTGCACTTCAGATGCACACTTGGCAAGGAAACAAAGATCCAGTTTACCCTTTCAAGTTTGGATTCTTTGTCATTTGGTTAACAACAAGATACACAATGGAAGAAGAGATGGCTTGGCATGGATTGATGGCTCCTTTTATTTCGGCTATTCTCTTTCAACATAAAAAAAAAATGTTGCTTAAAATTGGATTTGAATAACGACAGTATAGATATATGTGTGTATATATAACAGGGGCATTTTGATAGCATTATAACTGGTCACAGACTGTGATCACATTGTTAAGCTTTATCCCTCATACATAGAGCTGTGAATAATCAATTATGAATCAAATATTATATATTATTTACATAGCACCTTTCATACATAACATGCAGCTCAAAGTGCTTTACAGTGTGGCATTAAAAACAACAGTATGGTATTAAAAAGACAAATAGAAAATCAAAAAAGAGAAAAAAAAACAAATAAATAAATAATACAATAAAATAAATTCTTAGTAATATAAGATTTAAAAAAAAAACATATGCAGACAAATGCAGATAGTAAAAATGACAGACCAGGTAGAAATGCATTACACTGACTAAAAGCTTGCCTGAACAAGTAGGTTTTCAGTTGAGTTTTAAAAGTCCCAGCAGAGCTTGCATGCCTGAGGTAACTGAGCAGAGTGTTCCAGAAATGAACAAAAATGACCATGATGCGTCTTCAGAGATGAATGAGGAGTCAGGGGAGGAGGGGGCGCGTGAAAACAATGCGCTACAAACATTGATTGTATATTAAATAGGGATTCAATCTATTTAATATACCACCTATGGCTCCAGCTCACTATTAAGACTGCAGTTCTCATTTTTGGATGTGCAATAGCTACATATTGCTCCTTTAAACGTGAATATTTTCTGGTTTATTTTCTCCTTTATGACAGTAAATGGAATATCTTTGGGTTGTGGGCAAAACAAGACATTTGGGGCATGATCATGGACTTTGAGTAGCACTGATTTATCACATCTTTTACTGTTTTCTGACATTGTTATAGACCAAACAGCGAATCAGTTAACTGAGAAAATAATCAAGAGGTTAATCGACAATGAAAATAAAAGTTGGTTGCAGCCCTACCCAAGCGCAAGCTTTTCTCAGCTTCTTAAACACTGTCAGTTGTTCTGAGAGCATTCATGCCAGCCATGCTAACATTCAGTGGCTTCGTTATTTTTCTGTCTCCTGAACATGTGTACAGACAAATCTCTTCTACTCCCTTCAGAGGCTCTTCGGGGCTGCGCATGAAAAGCGTATTCAAATTGACCTTTAAGCATTTCTTCCTTTTGCAAAGTCCATGTCCTCCAAAAATTTAAAGAGTATGAAAGTGTATAAAGGCATTGTGACCCACATCAGCATTAAAGCCAGCGCTGATGAAAAAAATTGAATTAAAATGTAATTTTTTTACCTCTACTATTGTGCATCATGCTGTAGGTGTTAAGTACCGAGAAAACAAATCCTCTAAAACAGATGGCAGCTCTAGTAGGTGTTTGCGTTAAGTGCATCCAAAGCCCATGACAGCAGCTTTCTGTGCCACAAAAGATAAAGCTGCAGCATGTTTGAACATTTTGGAATTATATCATATGTGTTTACAGGTGATAAAGAGTTCTTGTTTTACATTCTTAAATGAACAGTTCAACAAAACAAAGTAATGAAAAAATAAGTCCCCACCATATCAGTGAAAACTATACACAGCTCTCCTTTCACAGACAATAGGAGTTAACCTTCCTGAGTTCCATCTCAGATAATTGAAGTAAACAGCAGTTTGTGATCCGAAAGGGGCAGAAAATTACCATAAAATTTCTGAAAACAGCTTGAGCAACATAATGAGGTTGTCGTGCTTTAGCACTCGGGGAGCTTATTTGCTTTTGTTTATTGTTGGAACACACTTTGGTGGAATTTGACTCACGTACTTGTACGCGTGAAGGTGAAGGTAATGATTTGGTGCGAACTGGTCCTTTAAGATGGTGGCGTGGTGTCATAAATAGAGCCATTTGCTCCTCAACTTATACTGCTGTAGTCTGCTGTTTCTGCTTCCTTCCCTTTGTTTTTCTCTACCTCCCTACCTCCCTGCTCCATTTTTCTTCTTGGCGCTGTTATAATCCTTATTAGCATTATTCATTTAAATACACAGATCAAATAAATATACATTCATCCTGGAAGGAGAGTACCTCATAAAGACAGAAAAGAAATCAGAGAAGCTGTGATTTTGATGTGACCACATATTGCCGGTGTTGTAGCATTTGTATATCTTCACTTTTTAATCATAGTCTTCACAGTCTTTTTTCAAATGTGTGAGGAAACACAGTACATTTAATGAAGGTTATTCTAGCAACATCTTTGTCTCATTAAACTTCCCTGGGATAATTTTCTAACTTGACAAATTCATACACCCACCACCTCGTTCATCTGAATTAAAGGGATAGTTTGGATTATTTGAAATGGGGTTAGAGTGATAGTCAGTGTTTATCTGCAGTAAATGGCGGCCAGCACGTCCCCAGTCTGAGGAAGCAGTGGGAGCACTGGTGTAGGAAGCTACACCAGTAATGTACTGCAGCGGACAGAGTCACCAGGAAAACATATTGTAGCAAATATCACTCTCTCCAAACCAACCTGCATTGGCCAAATTTGTAATTTTACCTCTTAAGGCGGAAATATACTTGCTTTTAACTACCCCCTACGCATCCCTACGCTTCATGGCTGCCTTGTGTATCCTGCGTCCATTTGGAGCAATGGTTGTGCGCATCGTCAAAAATTAACGCTACGCATACACGAACGCAAATGCATGGTTAAACGGCAAGTATATCTCCAGCCTTAGAACATGGGAGTTGCTGGTATACCGCTGCCTCAATTAGTTAGTTTGTTTGTGTTGTTGTGTGAATTTGATTTTTTTAAAAGGTTAGCTCATATTCATCAGTGTCACACAATAACACAAACAAAGAGATTGATGCAGTGATGGATCAGCAACTCTCATGATATGCAAGTTAAAATTCATGGTTTTGCCAAAGGAGTCCAATCGAGTGAGAGAGAGCGATATTTGTTTTTTGGTGGTTTCCCATTAGAGGAGGCTGACTGATGGCAAGGTAAAGCAGTGAAAACATTCTTAATATAGCATACATTTAAACTGATATAGTTTTATGTTTGGTGCTGACTCTGCCCACAGCAGTAGCCTCCATGCTAACACTATACTGTGCTTCTCCAAACTGGAAACTGTCAACTGTCATCTACTGTAGGTATCACATACAACTCACTTCTAATAATCTGAACTATTCCTGTAAGTTTAAGACATTTATATGTCACCTACTATAAATATTCTGAGTATGACATTATATTTTTCCTGCACAGTAGGACACACAAGATGCTAAAACCTGCCTTATAAACAGCATCTCTGCTGAAAAGCAACACTTACTCTGTCAGGCATATCAGCCTCTGTGCCAAGGCATCTGGTTGTTGCTCATTAACAGCCGTTATTTGGTTTGAAATTGTTTCTGGAAGAATAGCAACAATTAATCAGTAAATTAATAGTTTTGTTATAAGACTGAATGGCATGCAACTTGCTTGTGTTTCCTTTCTATTGAAATTACCAGCATCAGGGATCACATGTTATCGATAATGGAAAAAAAAAAAAAAAATCAATTTCTTTCCGTCTACTTCTGTATTCCTGATGAAGCCTCCTATAGGGTATTGACAATCAATACTGACCATAGCACTATAGAAAACATATACTCTTCCCTGACTGTTGGTTATGCACACTGAAACTGAGGAGCAAACTTAAAAAAAAAAAAAACATATTGATTGCATGTCAGAAACGCAGTATGAATCAGGCCTTGGACATGTCTGCACTCTGTATTGACCACATTACAAAAACACTTCCCTGTAGACAGTCCAATCCTACGGGTTTTTCTTTATGTTACGCGCGGAATAGCAATTTGATGCTCTATTTGACTGAACATCCCCTTCACAAGCAATCACATGGAGTATACAGTCTGATATTATGGAGTTTACACAGTTTAATGGTTTCTTTCATTTGACTCAGGAACGCCTGACAACAGAAAATGACTCTAAGATCTTGGCTTGCTTTGTTAAAGGCAATCAATATGTTAAATTAATATTGATATTATGACTCAACAGCACAATATGTACATCACAAAAGCTATTTTTTTGGATCATTGTGAATGGTACCATTTGTTTTAATTGCTAACGAAGACTCACAATAGATATAGTGTTAAGACTTGAGTCTTTGTTCCTTTTCAGTCCTTGCTTCTCTGACAGTGACAGCCATGGCTAGAGGCCAGATGATGACATTCAAAGTTTCTTACTGGTAATTCTGTCAATATAGTTTTATCTTCCATTCTGCCAAAACTTTATTCAGTTCCTTCAAAGTTTTCACTTCACATGTGAGTCTGGACAGACGTGAACCGCAACTTGATTGGTTGGCAGAGGCATACAACAATGAGGCAGTAATTCCAGTTTTCATATAGAATATCAAGCAAAATATTATTAAATTGGCAGACTTTTGATTTCGGCACGCAGTTCTTGGTTACAGCAACGTACACATATTATGGATTATACTTGGAGATGCACACGTGTCCGTGGTGTCCACAGTGTCCACAGCTGTCCATGTACTTGTCCATTTGAGAGACGGCTACTTTCAGGCCTTCCTCATAGTTTTTTTATATTTTATATGTTTACTGTTATAGATTTACTGTTTACAGCGTTTCAGAAACTAAAACAGTTTGGGATTTTTGAACCTTTCCTTCATTAGGGTGACTCTACCACAGCCATTTAAAAAAAATAATATTAGAATTTTGCAACAAATATCATCTATCACTGCTTTTCAGAGTAATGCATGCATTCCCATAAAAATGTTTTGGCAGTCTTTTCACCACTGTGTTAGAAAACACAGCTCTAAAGCAAAAAACACATTGTAAACCATACTGCAGCTAAAGTATCTGTCAGAAAAAATGCAATAAGTATTTTTCCATATTGTGCAGACCTACTTTCATGTATTATGACTTAATTAAAAGAGGTTAAAGGAATGTAAAGCATGCATAGAAGCCAGATGAGTTGTAAGAATCTCATCCAGAGTGTGGTGCAGGCTTATTTTTTCCCTTCCTAAACCACATGTCAAAGAGCTGCTCGCTAATGGAGGACTTTACCCTGCACTCCTGCTCTGCTGACAAAAAAGTAAAATGAGGATGGATGGGTTATTTACTTACAGAGAGATAGTGTTTACCACTCCACTTGATATAAAGGGGTATGCTACTGCACTTCCTTCCTTGTCATTAGTTGGAGGAACATCAACAATGCCTCCCTAATTATTGTTGGTATTGTGTCTGTGAGTCATTTCACAGTTAGCCACCCACTCCATAGCAAGATGATTTAATGTTAATAAGCCCTGCTATGATGGAACAAACACTTTTAAGGGTGATGTTATGTGGGAGATGGATGTGCAGTGAGCATCTGCTGGGGGTTGGAGACTGAGTGCATGTGTATGTGTGTGGGTAGGGGGGGTACAAGAAAAGGTGATATCTGTAGTGCTAATGTAGCACATGTACACAGATTGCCATATGTGCCACAGTGCAGCAACTAAATCCTCATTTGCGACAAACCACTTTAGATATTGTGTTTTTTTTTAAAAATTACTCATTTCTTTTCTGCCAGAAAAAAAAGCACAAATGAGATGATTTAGACTCTGAAAGTGTTTATTACCAGCTGGACTGAGTTCTCTAACTATCCTCACAAAAAGTCTCAGCTGTTTTTACACTTTTCCATCAGTCTAGTCTACTTTTCCACATATTCTGATCATGTAATATGAGTGGCATTATAACTTAAGTGAGTGTCAAGTAGGAATTTCATGGCAGCCACAACAGCCATGGCTGACATGTGCCCTCACTTTGGCCTTATGCTGCTCAAAAAATTATATATGCTGCGGCCAAAGTGGCCTTGATGCACTTCGCTGTTTTCTCTTATGTCTCTTGCCTGTCATTATGGTTTTTAGATACCAGTGTCTTTTGTCAAAATTTTGATGGGCAACATCAAGCACACAACCAGTGATGGGTTTGATTTCAAGCCTGATATGGACCAGTAGAAAACTGTGCTATTTAAATAAGTGTGATACAGCAGGCTCACAGAGCGCCAAAATGGAGCGTGCAAATATGGACAGAAGTGTCAATGAGATCTAAAAAAAAATCGTAGATCATGAAGCCCATTGTCTGTGGAAGCCCATTACTGCTAATGCAATCAAAGGAAAAAAGTCCGCTGTCATGCTGCCACTGCCGGCACTCCTGTCACACCTTCTTCTTAAAGGTGAGGAGAGCTGACTTTCTGGCTGATTTATTGCATGCTCGGCCTAAACTCACCTGTGAATTAATCAAGGTGCTTGGACACAGCTGATAGATGTATCTCGCTATACAAGGGGCAGGACAGGATACCTGCGCAAGCCGGCAAACGTGGATTTGGACACACCTTGAATAAATTAAATCCATTGCGCCTTTCCACCTGCATGTTAGATCAACATAAGACAGGGCCTTTAGAATTTCAAAGTAATGGCTTATTGCTTAAAAATAATGGCTTATTATCTCAACATAATTGTGTATTATCTCAAAATAGGGACTTAATTTCCAAAAATGATGCCTTATCACCAAAAAATAATGAGAAACTTTCTCATTGTTACTTGTGACTATTTTGAGAAAGTTTGTCATTATCTTGATATAGACTACTAATTCATTTTTTGAGACACTAAATCATTATATATCACACTTTATACACATTATACAGGCTGATCTCTGACGTCCAGTGCCCCTGCACTTAGAGTTAACAAGTTTGTAAAAAATTTAATAAAAACATAATAATCTTCAACCCTCAATTTAAATGCATTCCATTATTTCAGTGGACTTAGAATCATTGCTTTATTTGATAGCCTTGTTGTCCTGGCGTTTGACCTTTATGCCCTCAAAAAAAACACCAAAAGGCCAAGTGGCCTTGACTCTAAAATGATGACATTCCAGCCAGAGCAATGTAAATGCTCATTTGCTGAACTGTGTCACTTATATTAATGATAACTCACCTAGAATTACCATTTCAGCTAGTCTATAACAATTTGTGTCATTGTTATTCTGCAGCTGCCTGTCAAGTTGATTGTGATAATTAATACAGTGCATTTATGGCTGAAAACACATGGAACATTTCAAACCGCAACTTGAGTCATTCAGTAATTAAATGCAGCCCTGTGGCAAATTAAACTGGTTTGTGTGATCATTCTGTGGATTCTGTCTTTTTTTCTTTTTTTTCAAACTACTATATCATGATTAAAACAGCTCATACTGTAACTCCTACTTGCTGCCAAATGCTGGAAAGACACATGAAAAGTCCAACAAAAGTTTTACTGCTTGAGATTCATAACATGAGACACTTGACAGACACAAACAGGATTTGTCAGCCCCGCCGAGTGGCGTCTGGGCTGCCAGCATTAGCAGTGACAGCTGACTGTCACTCTTGATGCTGCGCTGCTAAGTGGGAATACGATCCATTACCCGGATTGTTTCTGACTTTGTCTTGGGCCGACCGGCCATGAAAGGTAAGAGTGATAAGCTTACATTGCCATCATTGTCAGATGGAGCTCAATATCACTGCTGTAATAGCACACTGAAAATACTCCGCTACAAGTAAAAGTCCTGCATTTAAAACCTCCACTTTGTAAAAGTAAAGAAAGTATTATCAGCAAAATGTACTTAAAGTATCAAAAGTAAAAGCATTCATTACAGCTGCATTACTGCAAATGTTGCATTTTATTGCTGCAGCTGTTTAAGGATGACCTGATTTTAACAACTTTATGATACCCAATAGTATATATTCCATATCATCATGTTGCTGTCCTGTGAGACCAAACCAAACCTCTAAAAAGTCAACATTTCATGGTGTCACAAAAACAGCCCTGTTTTAAGCTTTGTGAGAATGTATTTTTAAATAATTCATTTAGCTTAACGCCCAGGCCACACTCTCTGCCTGAGAAGCACATGTACTTTCTGGAACCTCTTCCTTTTCATTTCAGCGCACATATTAACAGGTTGAAGTAGCCATACACCCTGCTTGAGCAGTGCAGCTGCAGAGATGGGTCATCTAGAGATTGTGCATCTCGCCTATTTATTCTGTGAAGTATGCAGTTCTCAGCAAAAATAGTCATCGAAATCGTTAGTTTTTTCTTTCTTTTTTTTCTCTTTCTGTCTTTCTGAACAATGAGGAAAAATCACTCTGCTTTCTGGCTGCGCCTTTTTTCGTCTCTTCAGAACTCTTCTGCAGAACCAGTGTAGAGAGGTAGGGTTGGCAGTGACAGCACTGAAGTAGCGACCCTGTCTGTGTGAAAGCACATGCTCGCAAGCCACAGCACTTTGGCAAGGTACACTTGATGCTTCAGTTTAGAACAAATATTCAAAGCCTCTATAGAGATGCATGGTTTTCACTGCTCAGAAAGGGTATGAAAAATTGTAATCTGAAAAAGTAACTAGTAACTAAAACTGTCAGACAAATTTAGTTGTGTAAAAAGTACAATATTTGCTTATGAGATGTATCGGAGTAGAAGTATAAAGTTGCATAAAATAAATATACTCAAGTAAAGTACAGGTAAGCCTACTTTGAATTCATACCCAAGTAGAGTACTTCTGTAAATATACTTAGTTATCCCACCACTGCCTAGCATCACTAATATTTGTCAACATTATGATGTTTCCTGCAGCTAAGACCTACATTTGTGTTTCACAGCACATGGTCAGTACTTTGAGTTGCTGCTGCAGACAATTTGATGAGTAAAAGAGAATCATTATCCTCTTCAATAGACCAAGTATGATTATCTATCTGTATGAATTGTCCATGAGAGGGATCTCAATGATCCCTGAACTTAAATCCCTCAAAATATCATGAATTATTTTGGTCATTACCAAATCCTTGCAGTGCAGTAACACTTGGAGTTAATAATAATAACAATAAACTATTTTAATATTTCACTCATGGCTTTAAATGTAAGTGTGAGGACCAGCCACTCATACAATATATAACACTTGTCTTCAAAAAGCCAGTCCTTGTAAATAAGTAACATTAAAACAAAGTTCCTCCGTGACCTTTCCATTGCTGAAAACATCCACTGGGTCAGTGTCATCAAACACAACATCAGGAAGCCGTCGCTCACCCCCACGACTGTGTAATAGGTTACTATCATAACCACAGTATTTGCAATCATAGTGTTGACCTCTCACACAGACAAATGTAGACACATCAAAACAATACTTTTATCTTTATTATGAAACCATTACGGGGTTGTGGGGTTAATGCTAATGCTAAGAAAACAACACTGAAAAAGCACTGAAAATATTTCATGCAACATCGTCCCACTCAAAACAATCCAAATGTATTTACTTCATCCCATTAAGGCACTAAAATTATACATGTTTTTCTCTCTCATGAAAACTGACAGATCAGGCAGAGCATCAACCAAACATCTACATAAACTTTATTAATATTTTACAGAACTGATGTCTCAGTGTTTTTCACATTATCTACTGCATCTCATCTCTCCGTGTACCAGTCATACTGGTATTTAAGGCAGGTCATAAATATCCTTTCAAATCTTTGTACTCCAAACCTTTTCAACAAGTGACGCTAGGAGAAAAGTAGGCATTTGCATTCACTGATGTCAAAATTACTTGCAATTACACTATTTGCAAGGACACTCACAGCTGTCAAGAATTTAAGTAGGGCTAAGCTTTCGCTTGTTTAAATCTGAAGTGGCCACATTAAAGAGGCAACACTGAACACGACCACAGACCAGATGAAACACTTTATTGTGAAAATCTTACACAGAATGTCTTTCGTGTAAGACAAAAAGTACTTTGTTCCTTTATTTTTGCTTTTACTGATCTGTCATTCTACTGAGGTCACCCATGTGCTACATATATAAGTATAGAAAAGTCTGTTTTTGTTTTTTTTTTAGTTTAGGTTATTAACCAATAGTATGAAAACACTGCAGGTTTTTTTTCTTTCTTTTCTCTCACCTTCTCTGATTCCATTTCGAGGTGTCTGTCAGCTCGTGATACTGTGATCACATGCTTTATCTGAGGTGGTCTAAACGCATTTCACACATTCTACTTTTCCTCTTGGCACCTCTTACAAATATATCACATCAACAATCTACCCCAGACATTACTAGAAGTCTTGCCATTCAAATTCACACATATGAAAGCTCAATAGGTGACATGTCATTGTATGTGGGAACTCTTTATTTTCTTATTTCCTACAGTCCGTTTCTCTTAAACCAGACGTGACTGTTAACACTGCATTCTAAAGTTCCACAAAAGCTATAGAACTAAGTACTATTGCCTTGCTATGGGTTGTTGATAAAAGTAACTCAAAAGAAATATAAACACTTATGTCTTTGCTGCCATTTTTCATGAGTTGAAGAAAACAAATCGAAGACTTATTTTGTGCACACAGAAAATGTTTATTTCTCTCAAACTCTGTTCACAAATTTGTTCAAATCTGTGTTAGTGAGCACCTCTCTTTTGACAAGATAATCCATCCACCTGACAGGTGTGAGATTTAGAGGTCAAATGTCACATTTTTGGCCATAACTCAGTAATTCATACACTGATTATGACAACATTTTGCACACATATCTCACAAGGGAAGACAGCAGGAAATACTCTCACTGGAAATACAAAAAATACTCCTATTCTTAAATCTAGGTCTTCCCTACATATAATATATTGGTCTGGACAGACATGGATGTGAACTGCAACCTGATTGGGTAGTAGAGGCACATAGGGAGGCAGTAATTCTAGTTGTTGAGTATATATAACAAAGAGGTTGGATTTTGAAGCCAGTCTCAGGTATTGATGACATGTTTGCTTGATCAGTGCACCTCCTCCAGGTATAGACTGTTAGTACAAATTGGAACTAGATGATTCCTGTATTTAAAGCATCTGTGCCAGGTCTTTGTCACTTGTCTCAGAAACAAGATCACTGAAGATGCAGTCTCATTACAGAGATGGGCAGTGATGCACTTGCCATCGATTCTGATACCCAACCATTTCTTCCTAATTTCGTCTCTTTCAGTTGGCAGGGCTCCCTGCTTCCACAAGCCACTTAACAAATTTCCACTTGCTTGTCAGACAGCAACTATGACCAGCAAATGATGTGGCCTATGTAGCCTCAACCTCAGCAACAAGCACCTCTGCTCCACTCTGTCAAACTGAATGAATGAGTTATATATTAAATTGTCATTTATGGTTAATAGAATGGGGTTACACACCTTCTCACGTCGACGGTAACTGATAAAAGCAGTCTGTGCAGGGTTAAATAGATCATATTTGTTTTGTGAAATTGATTTTATAGATGAAGCCTGAGGTCACTACTACGCCATCAGGGAAGAAACTCATATTAGTATATGCTTCTTGTTTTCAAATGCGCTGTTGATCCATATTCTGTTATTGATTTAATCTCATTTATACTGTGTGATTAGACGTGAGCATGTGCATGTAAAACAGGGTGCTGTTGTTAAAGGGCGTGCCCAGTCAACCACCGTGTTTAAACTAAATAACATTATGTTGCTATGAATTCTATTTCTGTTATGAATCCATTAGTTTCAGTCATTTTTTTTCCAAGGAAAGTGACTAAGTCAAAAGATTAACACATTTCCTATAACCTGCCATATTACATCTTTATATTGGAACACCTTAATTTGTGTGTTTTGATATGTGCATGTGGACCTTCTGTGTGTGTGTATGTGTGTGTTGTATGGGTTTTGTATTTGTTCAACCTGTGCACCGGCCCCTCTATCTCCACCGAACACCTTGAGGTCATATCGGCCCTGTGCTGGACAGGCTGGCTGGTTCCCATTTAGATTATGGATGGTTATTACTGCCTCCCGGCTGTCAGTCAGATTAAACCAATATGTCCCAGGATGGAGGCTCATCGTGCAACAGAGAGGACCTTCTCCTGGGAAGGAGGAGGAGGAGGAGGAGGAGGAGGAGGGGCAATTTAAATAAGTCATCTCCAGAACCTTCCATGTTTTACAAATTTATTAGTGCAGCCTCAAGATGCATCCATGTGTCAAGTAGGCCTATTTGTGGAACAAAATGGAACAATATGTTCAGTAATGTCCTTGTTTGTCTGCCTGTCTGTCTATCTACTATATTTATCTATTTATCATTGTAACATTACGACAGTAACCACAAGAATTACATTGTCTTACACTCTGAGCACCTGACCTTAACTACTTTAAGAAAAACATGAGCAAACACTCACATGTGCTCATAGTATTCCCATGTAAGACATTCAGATGATTAAATAAACTAATATGTAGCTTAATATTTAGCAGAATAGTTTTGTTGCTAAATAATCAAGAATTATGACCCCAGTTGTTTGATATTATGTCTGCTTACGGCTCTAATGTGCAGATTGGATTTAGGTTTTCACCGCTTTGAAAGACATGATGGCCATTAAATTGAATGGATTGCTCAGTGTTTCTGTTTATATCGCAGCTTTTTGTAGCGAGCACACTCAAGTGGTACATCATGATTGTTTCAAGATTAATTATATATCTGTTTATAGACGCACTGCTGAGGGAAATCAGCTGGCAGGGCTTTGATGACAACTTTTATGGGGAGGGAAATTGAAAGATGTTAGATTTGTAGAATTTTATGAACAGAAACGTTTCAGCGCTCAAAGAAAGGCACATGTTGCCATGTTGTCAAGATACGACTCAAACATTTTGTTTTAAATCTTTATTACTGAGTGTAACTACCACTTTCATAGTATCCCAGCAGTGTTATATTTGCTTTTCCTTCTGTGGCTTCATAATACAATATTAGAAGTATTTCCACCAGAGTATTTGTGGCAGTGGCTTTAACAGCAGGGCGAGACAGACGAACAATTTTTTCAAAACCAGCCTGTGAAGTCATATGTTGATTCACTGAATAATTTCCTCTCTGCATTCTTCCTGAAAGACATGGAATAATAATATTGAAATATTTAGTAATATTTCCACCTTTAGAATACCCACATTTAATTCAAGTTTGATGACAAAAAAAACTTTAAAGAATCTTCATTCCTTAAAGGCATAGTATGACATTTTCTTCAAAAAAAAACAACAATTCATTGACTCATATAAACATAATCCCTGTAACTCATCACTTATGACCTGTTAGAAGTGTGTGTTGGTGTCTGTATCTGCACAGACCCTGCTCTTTTCAAGTATTTCCTTATTTTCTCATATTTGCTGTCCTCCAGATGCTTCTGAGCTTCAGCCTGTTTGGCAGTGATGCGTAGCCCTCAGCCAACAGCACACAGGTTTTGAAGTCAGAACTGTACAAAAACGTAGCAACCAATGATTACATTGCGTTCTTCCTTAGAGGAAAGGAAAAGGTCAGAATCAGATCTTGTCTAGCTTGTGTCTCCTAGACATAAATGAGCTCAATGCAAGACCAATATGAGACTTCAATCATTTTCTCATACATCTTGAATTCATCTCCTAAGAAAATGCCTTTTTCCCGTCTCAGCCAGAGACTGATTTGAGCTCAGTTGAAGATCTTAAAAAAAAAATGTCTTTGTTTGTCTCAGTGCACTGATCTGAAATTTGTCTCAAATAATCAGCTCTTGAAGTAACAGTGAGATCTAAAGGAAAACACAGTTGCCTTAAATGAGATCTTAAATTTGCCTCAGTGGTCAAATTTAAGTCTTGTTGCTCAAATACCTGTGAACTCAGCAAAGATCTAATGCTTTTCTTTTGTTTTGCACCTTTTTTTCTACTAAGAGGGAATTTTAGGAGAAACAGATGAGATTTTGGTAATGCTCAGAATAAGAATCTCATCTATTTCTCATAAGACAAAGAAAACATGATTGTGAGATGCAAAATTTTCCTCTGGGTCATCTCTTTTCCTCCCCACCATCCCCTTTCTTTGCTATCTGTCTGTGAGAGCTGTAGAAAGAAATACACACTTAGACGCAGACAGGCAGTGGAGACTGAGGATCACTTTGGCTGTGTTCACACAATATTCAGCATTGTACAAAGGCGTGGCCATGTTTGTTTGTGCTTTACAACAGAACCGCTGTGAAACAATCAGGAAAAAAAAGTTTTATTACTCAGATTCAGCTTTGCTCTCGCTGATGGCGCTCATTCTCTTAATCAGCTCTCTACGTCTCTCCACCTCTTAAACTTCGGATGGCATATTTGCAAACAATGCCACATAATCTATAAAACAGGTCACTTGCCCATGTCTTCCAAAAAAATAAAAAATAAAATAGCATGCCTTTCCCCATGGTTAAGGTGTGGATTAGGGAACTAAAACCGTCATGCCTCAGAGAAACCAATATTCACTGTACAAGATGGGCCATGAACTGTGCTTACATGCGTCAGAGTCACACACTTCACACACAGCGTTCCATCCTGATTTCCTCTGAGAGGTTTTGCTGCAACAATGTCACATTGCTCATCAGGAAAGTGTGAACGTAGGTCCTCTGAAGTGTCTCACTGAGGCATGCTCACATCCACGTCTACTTCACAGCATGATATACTTGAGATTAAGCCAGTTTTGTCTGCAACTGTTTACTTGCTGAGGCATTTACCCAGTATGACCAACTCAGTGTCCAACACTTGCAACACTCTTTGTATTGTCTAATCTATTTATTAAATGTGGAGTACATTTTCATTTGCCAGACAATAACAGATGAAAGCGATGTTCATTTCCATGGGAAATAAACGGTGTGATGCAACTCAGATGGGTTACTTTGCCTCATCTATACGGAACACTAACAACTGTCGACATACATTTTGCCAGCCCAGTGTATTGTACAACTAACGCTCAGTATTTTATGTACTCTTATGATTCACCACTTCAACACTTGGCTGAACAAAAAAACATCCTTTTATGTACCTCTATCTTCCCAGCATGTGTATTTATGTGTGGGTGTGAATAGTTGTCTGCACTCGGGGGCGTATATTGTTTTTTCTGTTGTTGTTGTTTTTCTTTGTTGGTGTGCGATTGTGTGTGTGCACATACAATATAGGCTACAGTGTGTGTCTGTGGGCTCGCATGTGTGTGTCTTGACCTTGATGGTAAGAAAGTAGAGGAAATGGCAGAGGGGAAACCACACTACAGTAAGTGAAGCGTGGAATGTGCTTGGTTTTGGGTTTACACTGGCCCGTGTGCATGGGAAAACAAAGAGGAGCTTCCACTGCCAGACAGATGAGAGGTTGTGAAAGTGCTTCGCTTTGGCTCCTTGTGATTTCAATTTAAGCTTCCTCTCACATTTAAGGTAGTGGTAAAGGCTGCGGCACACTATTTAATTCTGTCTGTTTATCACAATGGTGTCTGAGTGAATCATTTTTCCCTTCCGTTTGCGGCTGAGAAGAGATTCATGGCTGCTGTCTGAGCTGAGATCATTTGTTCCAGGAGTGTCCCAAGTTTGTCAAAACACTCAGCTGAGTTTGTCTTGCTAGACATATACCAGAATTCACTGAATACAGACCCCCCTAGAAATAAAGTACCACATTAAACTAGATTGGCGATATAAAAGTTTTTAAAACCCTCTGAGAGCACTTTGTGAACTGATTTTATTTTCACATCCAAAAACACCACAGGGAATGCAGACTGACAGAGCACTGATGTTTGGCTTGTGAAGAGGAGAGAAATCGACTCTGTGCATGTTTCTCCGTGTTAGGATTGGAAATGAGACTTGATTAGTTTTCCAAAATGGTTTTGGATGCATCTGCAGCTGCATGAAGTGTTGGCATCCATAACTGTCTCGCTGTCAGGCTCGTGATCTATGTGGCTTTAACCCTCTCCATATGCTAATGCCTGATTAGTATTCAATGTGGATGTGGATGAAAACATGTACATGACATTGAATCATACTTTAATTAAGCCAGCTCATTGGTAGGCAGCATCATTTGCTATTGAGAAATAACAGACTTGCATATTTATTCTAGTCTTCAGATCGCCAAATCCCAATACATTCGTGTTTGTCCATCCATCCATTGAACCCTTCCACAGGAATTGTTTCATCATGTAACACATGATATGATCATCCCAAACACTAATGGCAATTCTGTTTGTCAGCACATGCATCTGATGCCCCTGGTCTTCTGCTTCTGTATCTGCGTCCAGCTTTCAGGCACATTTTCAGAACAATTTCACCAGTGATGATGGAGATGGAGAGTTGTGGTAATGATGGCAGACAGGCCGGATTTCAGCCACAGAGCTGGACTAGGCCTTTTACACTCTGAGAAATAAAGGTTCTAACTAGGGCTATGGGCTTGTCCCCATAGGAGAAGCATTTTAGTTTTTGGTAGAACCTTTTATAAAGGTCCCACTTGGAATCCTTTCAGAGAAGTTCTACCTTGGACCCAAAATAAAAGGGTATACCTAGATTATATAATCTGTGAAAGGATTCAAGGATTTCCTCAATCCTTGAAGAACTCTTTCTTTCAACAAAGGTTCTTTCCTATTGGAACCCTTAGTCTTACAAAAAAATCCCTAGACTAACCGTTTCTTCAAAAACGTGTTCTTCAGAAGCAAATGGTTCTGGATACCTACAGAGAACCCTTTTATATTCCACGAGTTTTATCTGGAACCAACCAACCAGTGTAACCAGAGTTGTCCAAAGAGTTCTTTGGACGAGAACAATTCTTAATGGAACTCTTAGTTTTACAAAGGACACTTTCGTAAACCTTTCTTCAAAAAAGGATTCTTCAGAAGCAAATGCTTCAGGGTGGAATCTCAGCCCACCAGGAAGAACACTTTTGGAACCCCTGTTTCTACAAGCGTAGGAGACGGGGATGCAGCAAACAACTGTGTGTGCCACAGGGTCTAATCCTACACTGGTCCAGAATGATGAACACATATTAGTCAAAGGCCACCGACCAGGACAGAGCAGAGCATGAGTGTATAAAGGGGGGATGGGCTGTGTCACAGTGCCAGGTTCTGCTTCGAGGCAGCAGCGTGGAGTATTTCTGCTGGCAGGATTTGGTGCCCTACAGGTAGCAGGTGTGTCTGGCTTTACCTACAGTACTGTACGCTCTCCTGGATTACATGTTACTGCACATATGGTCGTGCACATTGCAATTAAAGCTATAGTTGGATCAGCAGTGTTATGTGCAGCTGCAGCACTGAATAATGTGACATAGTTGTGATAAAGCTAATATAATTTTTCTCTCCTCCCCTCCTCCCTCTTCCCCTCCTCTGTGTCTCAACAGCAGCAGATGGTGAGGAACCAACTTCAGCAGGTGGGAAATTTTTATGCTTGGTAACGTGATTTCCCTTCATTTGTGTGTGTCTGTGTGTGTGTGTGTGTGAGTGCATCATTGTGTGTGTGATTGAGGGAGGGAGGGAGCTCTTTCAGTCTCTAAATCTTGGCCAAGCCCCGTCCTTCCTTCATTACCACGGACTCTAATTCCTGTATCGACTCACTGATCATGCCTGGTCAGCAGCACTCATGATTATATCATTTTGGTGGCTCAGTTCATAAGGCAGCCCTATTTAAATCTCCTCTAATAGCGTGACTCAAGAGAAATATCTTGTCTTTGTCTGGTACAGAGTTTGGAGATTGTTTTCAGAACCTCACAGTCCAATTCAGTCGGGTGATTGCTTTAGCTTGATTGCTTTTTCATTGCAAATGAAATTTCCTGAATACCTGAGGATTGAACATAATTTCTAGGGATGTTTTTGAAATCATTTTATGTGTGTGTGAGAGAGAGCATTGACTTTAAAATCATTGATTGAAGAAAATATTTTTTATACAGCTATTTCAATCTCAATCCCAAACTTTACTGTCTTTTACCTACATTCTTAGAAATAAGGGTTCCAAAAGGGTTCTACATGAAGGGCTGAGGTTCTACCTGGAACCAGTTTTTTGAAGAAAGGAGTTGTTAAGAGTTCTTTGTAAAACTAAGGGTTGCATTAAGAACCCTTTTCATCTAAAGAAAAATGTTCTTTGAGGAAAGAGTTCTTCAAGGATTGTTGAAATCCTTGGGTGGGTAAAAGATAAAAGCCTTGGAACATAAATAAGGTTCTCTGTAGAAACCACTGAGTGTGTTCTTGATAAGACCCTCATAATATAAAAGGGTTGCTGGTAGAACCCTTCATTTGTTCAAGAAAATTCCTTGGAATATAAAAAGGGTCCCGGTAGAATAAAGTTTAGGACTCTTAAAAGGTTTTCAGAAGAAACCTCTTAGCGGTGTCTTGGAATCTAAAAAGGTTGTCAGTACCACCTTAGTGGTACCAGAGAAGGTTCTGGGTAGGACCATTACACCGTGGAAGGGTTCCCTGTAGGACTTGTCATAGGTGGATCTTAGTGAAACCTTTTGCAGATGGTTCTGGGTATATTATTGGCTTCTTGATAGAACCCTCTGAAAGAGCACCAAGAGAAGGTTCCTATGAGGACAAACCAAGGAACGCTTTATGGTTCTAGTTAGCATTTTTATTTCTCAGAGTGTAAAATAAAATGCATTATGTCATTAAATACATGCCATTATCCTTAGTCTGGGTGTACAGTGTATCCAGTCCCTAAGGAGCGCACTGAGTGTGTTTTTGCTGCTCTTTGTGTTTGCATGTAATAGGTGGTAAAGTAACAATCCGTGAATTATCATACAGAAAATTCCTTTTAAAATCATCCTACTTCAAAAAGCATATTTGGTATTCACAAGTACTGCTTCTTATTATTGAAAGAACTAATGTAACGAGAGTTTCATTACAAAAGCAAGACCACAGAGGACAACAGTAAACAAGAACCTGATTTATCTTCATCAGTGATATAATTAAAATGTCACTTCACATCCTGTGGAGGCACTGCAACTGAATACAAACTTCCTACTTCTAAGTGCATCCTCAGCATTTAATTGTCTTTGTCTATGTTTCTTTCATTAATATTAATCACTGCTTGTTTATTTGAGATCAAATGGGTTAAAACAAGAGTGATTTATTTAGATAAGACTTAATACCCCCAGAAATCAAAGCAGTTTGTTGTCGCAACACTAAGCTTTGTGTCTTCTCAGAAAACAGAGAAAACACTTACATACACACGTCTAGCCACACACACAAATACATAATCTGAATATATATTTGGATTTTTACAATACCAAAGTAAACCTATTCAGTTTAACTAAATGTGAATATTTCTCACAATAAACTGAATGAATTGAAATCCCAATTTAAATATCAACATTCAAATGTCAACTTTTTCACCAAAGTAAGAGCGCACAATTGAAATGAATTATCTGGTGGCATAAATGTCAGACAATAGACAGACTGCAGAGCTTAAAATTTCCAAGATGAAATGTGAAAATGGAGTTTAATGACTGTGGCACAAAGACAATACAGTATGTCAGCCCTGCTTTTATCATATTTTAGAATAATGCCAACTGTGACCGCGTTGTAAATTACTTACAGTTGTTTTTAACGTCTAACAATAAGTTTATTCCTGTCTGCTGCTTTCAAGAATGACCACAGTAAATGCTGTTGCCAGAGTCTTTTTTCTATGCACTGTACACATTTCAGAAAACAGAAAGAATAAGACAAACACCATAAGAAATAATTAGGTGTGACTTGTGTCCACTGACCTGGAACTGGACTTAGAGAGAAAATAGGACAGGGTGATGTGGGAGGCCAAATTACTCATGACATGTTTTGAAGAATTTACCATATCAGCTGCTATTTCACAGCCTTCTTTAATCTACATATTCACACCCTTTGTCTGCCCACATAAAGTATGTTTGACCTGTATTTAATGTAGGTCCTGTGTGCATCTCTGTGTCTGCGTCCATGTTGATTTGACTGTACTGTTGGCCCACACTGAAAAATAATGCCTCGGTTCATAACATACAAATTGGTAACATACAAAAAACAAGTTAAGAGTTATATGAACACAATTGCTTTAAGTCAGATGTATTTAATTATCTGATTAGTTTCAATTTAGGTTGACTTTTAAAGTCACCAAGAGAAAATGGCGGCTCAAATGCAGGGGGAAAAATCTAAAAGAAATGTGACTGATGTACTTCGACTTAAATAAGAATAGCAGGTTCACTTTTTACAGTGCACCATCTACATCAGTGTTTACCAACCCTTGACCATTGTGGCCCACCGTCTTGCATGTTTTAGACGTTTCCCTGCTGCATCACACGTGATTCTACATGTCATCTGAAGCTGCTATTAAAACTGGAAGTTTGACTTTGAGAGAGAAAATCTGCTTTGTGTGCTAAACATGGCAGAACATTAGATTTCATTTTGTTCTCTGACCTTGTATAATAATGAAATGAGTAAATTGTCTACATTTTCTCTACCTAAAGTAGGAGTATTTCATCTGCTGTAGAAAAGTCTGTTCATATTGTAAGAAATGGAAAATTTCTGAGTATAATAAAAACACAAAGGACACTGTACTGTACCTTCACCTTTATGCTGCAAAAAAGCAATGACAGCACTTAATGTTAGACAGAACAACAATAATACATGTAGTAAGCATACAGGGGATGTTAGTGCCTGACCTGTTCCTGTTTAATAGTATTGTAGGAGACTGTAATTTTAATGTTGCATATAAATTAATTAGTTCATCATTACCACATTGATTGTGTTAATTAATTCTTAAATTTAAAAGCCATGTTAAATGTTAATGTGTCTGATTGGTCACATAAGCACAAAAAAATCTGCTCAGTAAAAGTACATTTCATTTTCTTTTTTTTTTTTTTGATGAGCAGGAAGTGAATTTAATGGGCACTGGTGCCTCATTATGTATCAAGAGACTCTAATACTCAAATATCCACATTAAGAAGCATGTTCCTCTTCAACATCCATCTTCTCCAATTGTCGCTTGCTCAAAACTCTTCAGTGGATTTCAGCACCAGTGTATGAGCTCATCGTGTGCATAATCCAGTGTCTTAAGTGCAAAATTGATTTATCTATGTTGAGTATCTCAATATAGACTATAATTATAGAGAAGCAGAGAGTGCTGTAATTGTTTCCTGTCATTTACTTGCTTATTCATCCAAGAGACAAGAGTGTTGTTTGAAGCCCACTGTCCAACTTACTCAGTATCAGCTTGATTCGTCTTGATTTGTTGTTTAGTTCCAGCTTTTTAAATCAGACTTTCTTTTCTTTTTCAGACATTTTATAGACCAAATGTCTAATCTTGAAAGTAACCGTCAGATTAATCAATAACGAAAATACTTGTTGCAGCTTTAATGTTGTCATTGTGTAGTCCAAAACACAATCAGTAATGTAATGCATACATCAAGTATGAGGTTTCACTTCATAAAATAACACCAAATATTCATTCTTTCAATGAAAGCAATGATTTGCGTTTGTGGGGACTTCTGTGTAGCGCACGAGTCCTCTTTATCGTTGCCTGGGAAACATGCAAGATGCAAATGCCGTGTTCATGATGTGCTAATGTTTTGCAGAAGTTACACAGCTTATTTTTATGCAAAAAAATGCAACTTATTAAGCCATCCTCTCCTTGTGATCACTTTGTTTGAAGTGTTGAATATACTGAGAGAACAAAAATTTTAAAACTAATATAGACTGCAGACCGCCTGCTGCGCTGCCTGACTGAAGCCGACCACGACAATATGTCAAACCACACGCTTTTTCTGTTTAGGGTTTCTTCAGTGCGTACTATCAGACCTGAAAAAAAACTTTTAGTGGACACACTACATCTTGTATGGTATATTAACTTCAATATGTCCTTAACTTGTTGTTAGATTTAAAATGTTTGCTAGAAGTAGCATAAATTTCAGGGGACTGAACTGAATTTGGTTTTCTTTCTGTGTATGATATGTGTTATCTCACTTTTAATTGAATGTTTGGTCTAACATCAGTCCTTTAGGGTCAGTCACAGTGTCTCCATGAGCTGGAAGGCTCTGGATTCCACATACGTTCCACAAATTGAAATTTTGCAAAGCCTTTTGCAGGGACGCCACGGGTTATGTGCAGTAGATGCTGTGTCATTTCACTGCAAAAGGTCGTGGATGATGTAACCTGAAATTAAATTCACCATATCGCTGCGGGTGCTCCGGCAAATACTATAAATGCACGAGCCCCGTGGTTGTAGCACGTGCTCTGAGAATACCTTGGATGCCACTGAGACCTCTAGAAGCATAATTGAGCCTTAAGGTTAAGTGGATAACTAAGAGTCTCTTAGCAGAACAGAGAACAGTAGTGTCTCATTGAAAAAGATGGTGCCAGCCTCTTTCTTATTATCTTAAATCTCATTAGGTTACAGCTAATGTCTTTGACCATATATACAATTTGGCATTGCTCACAAACATCCAAATCTGGAAAGTACCTTTGTTACAGAAGACCTTTCAAAGACAGGGACAACGCTCTGACATTTTCATGGCATTTAGTCTCTGACAAGACGACCTCCATTTCTGCCGTCTTCAGGATGCGCTAAGAATGATGCTGATCTTCAGTGTGACCTCTCCATTTGGATATTCATTTGACATATTCCAAACCATTTTGTTTCTGCGTGATTCCTCCTACTTTCAATTCTAAGTGCATTTGTCCGACACTGTCAAATGCTGATGAGCTGAAATGGCAGCGTGGCAAGGGCACAGGAGAATAGGAGACCAAGGATTCACTAAAAGCATGAACGTACGGCAGCTCATGCTGAGAGCACTGATGTCATATTGGTGGTACAGTGCCAACTTTCATCAGTCGAGGTGAAGGATGGGTGCAGTGACCATGAGCCCGTGAACCAGTGAAGCCATCATAGAAAAATAGGCTGGGTTAAAATAGATTTGACACAATTAGGCCATGTCAGTTTTCTCTGTGATGTGGCTCGGTGCACATTCAGAGCTGAGAAGTTTCAATGTAAATTTCACCCTCTTCAGGCAGGTAAAATGTGTCTTTTTAAAAAAAAAGATTTTATAAAAGGTTAACAAGGTGGTTGTCATTGTTAAGTCAGTGCTGTGTAAGATGGAGAAAATGAAGATGAAATTTGGTTGACAGTTTCATTTTCAGGGGAGTTTTTCAATGACAGTCATTTCAATTGTGTCGTTTAATTATCTACTGAATCTCCTTGAAATAAAGGTTTTCAATAAAGCTGGTGGGTGTAACTGAGGGAGCGTTGCTCAGTGCGGCTGTCAATGGATGAGCAAGTCATTTGCAAATGCTTGTTTGTTGTAAGTAGGAGTATTAAATTAACCTTTTTTGCTGAAAACCTCCCTGCCATGCACTTATTTTCGTCTGATAGCAAGCAACAGTATATGCCACATAAAAGTGATAAGCATCATCCGGAAGCTGGGAACCTGAAGATTAATTTTAGATGCCACCCAGCACTCCGTGTCATTAATCTGTAATAAACCCTGTACTTTCTCAAGGCACCTATTCACATTTTGAAAGTTAAGAGTGTGAAAGGGCATAGAACATTATGATGGACGTGTGTGATGGTCGTTCTAATGCTCTTATCCAGCCGTTTGGCTGTTTGGCCGTTTATTATGTTTTAAAATATATCACAATAAAATTAGTCACCTGTCCAAAATACCACATTAAGACTCCAAGCCCTCTTGGATTTTTTGCCTGTTGGATGGTGAGCGCTTTTGTGCTGGGAATTGCACAGAAATCCACTTATTGTCAAATACGTAGGAAAGCTAAAAATCCTCTGTAGTTGTACATGAGTCTGTGATTATTCCTAGAGGTTACAATTGGTCATTTACACAGTCAAGCTTAAAAACATGGTCTCACCACACTCAGCTTTCCATCCAGACTCACTTCATGATACTCCAGTACTGTTTAGCATATGCAATATGCAGAAATATCAAAGTTGAATTGACAAAAACAACAAATAAGTGCAAAGTTTTTGTCCAAAACTGTATGTGATTAGCATAAAGTGCATTTGTCTGCAAAGATCGGTTGGGCTGAACATACAGAGCATGGCGCTGTGCTCAAATTACTGTAATTGAGCAGTTTTTTGGGGTACTTGTATTTTTATGAGTAGATTTTCAAGTCTGTAAGTTTAATGGTACTTAAGATTCATTACAAGGTGTAATCTACTTTGTTACTTTTAAAATCATAGTTGAGTACAGAGTGCAATTTGAATCAATATCCAAACCTTTCCTCTGCATTTTAGAAGCCAATCAGGTGATCTGATCACAAACAGGCCAATGAGAACAATGAGATACAAATGAAAAACAAAACAAAATGCTGCAGCAGCACACATTCAGAGTAAAGACATTGATGATTAATCATTAATCGGTTAATTGCCATTAAGAATTTAACCAATTAAAAATGTATTCATGGATATTTCATTCATTTATTCATGGAAATCATTTCACCTCATTTGACATTGTTTTGTCTAGTGGAGCCATTTGTGAATAAAAAAACAAAGTTAGAAAAAAAAAACTGGAGAGGTGACTGTGACATCAACAGTAACTAATACTCTGTACTACTACTGTAATACTTTGTACTTTTACTTAGTATATTCTTAACACGAGTACTTTTACTCATAATTGAGTATTATTTTAGTAATAAACAGTACTTGTGCTAAGTATAAATTTTCAGTCCCCTTTCCACCACTGCTGATAATCGACTATAAACCATATGATTGATATATTATATGTGATATAAATGATAAATGATGAAATATGCATCCCGTGCTTCCCATGTTTTTTCATTTCACACCGTCCCTGCAGGGAGTTTTCCATGAGTTTGAATTACCTCAATTTTTTCCTCCATGTGATAAAACATGACAATCTGTCCATCCATAAAGCATCAGTGTTGTTTGTGGCTGTAATTTTTACCGTTATTTACTTATTCCACATATTTGTCAGTTGTGTCTTCAGAGAGAGAGAGGGACAAGCAGCAGACAGGCAGTAGAGAGAGAGGGTCTGTTTTTTTTATCCCAGAACATAACTTTTAATTTATAAGAAGTTCAGCTCTATATTTGATTAGAAAACAGAAAGACGAGCAGAATCATGTGCTAACTGGCGCTGAAAGATGCACTTCTGATGTGTTCCAAAATTGACATATTGCAGCAACATATTTTGCCAACTTCCAAACAAACTGTAATGACACTTACGACATGCATGACAACGAGCCTGCTACAGCCTCTGAAAGAGAGGAACGGTGGCCATGGAGGTGGACATCGCTGCGGAGTTGAAGAGGTTAGAGCTACTTCCTTGCTCCTGTAAGTGGTTAGTTGGCCCCACAACCTTTTCCACTTCACTGCGATCAACAAAAATCTTTATCAAGGAAGAGTCGGTAGTTCCTCATCCGATCTCCTCATGACCCCGACCTATGCAGTAAACAAGACTTTTCTCCTCCCATTCATTTAATAATTTCTGAAATAGCTGTAATACTTCACATCTTTTATAGAGGAATGTTGTCTCTAAGTCTTTGTAATGGAAAAACAGAGTGAACAAGAGGCTCAGCACTTAATTATATCCCTCTTATGAAATCAAGTGAGTGTTAATACCTAAACCCTCTTTGCTTCAATGGTGCATCGTAAAATTTAGCATTGTTAACTTTATAATTCATAATGGGCTGAGTTATAAGGTGCAGTACAATAAAATTAGTATTCGCTCGTACATTTGGAACAGGCTAATGTTTGTGAATGCTGTCAGCTAAGATGAAAGAGCGCATGTAGACTTAACCCTGGAGATGTCAGGCCTTTGTGATTGATCTGCAAGGAAACAAAGGATGCTTTCCCCTGTTTAACCATTGGTCAGGTTTTCACAGCTGATTGATTGGACTCTTTTTGCAGCCAGAAAAGAAATCACAGTGCTCGTGCCGGACACAACACAGGCTCACATCAATCACAGAGCGAGCATTTGGCTTGTACAGCAGAGCAGCAGCTGACATTCACACAAGAAAGCTGCCAATGTTTCCTGCAGACGTGCATCACACAGACTCGCATCACACAACTTACGAAGAGAGCATCCACTGACAGGCTGATGAGATCTCTTCAGATGACACGCAGTGTCCACCTCCTCCACTTTTCTGGAAATGTTGCTGTTTCCTTTTCTTATATGTGTCTTGATCTCCAGTTTTGTGTCCTCTCATCCCTGCCGCTTTCTTCTACCACCATCTGTCATTCCTGTATGCCCTCATTCTTTACTGAAAATGGCACTTTAAAACATAATGGACATTAATGTATGGAAAATATTGTGCAACAGATTTATATACTGTATATTTTATGGCTGTCCCTGACCAAAGCTTTTTATAGATAACTGTAGTTATGAGATGAAGCCATTAGTTTTTGCACATTCATGATATTATTTAAACGTATTTTTGAGGTGTGAAGTGAGAAACCTGTAAAATGCAAACACAAAAATGGGAATTATTCTGAATGTGTTGGAACAACCAGCAAGGAGACTGAACAGTTTATTTTATTTTAAGACAGTATAACATCACATAACTCTGGTTGTTCAAAAGAATAAATATCTTCCAACTTCACAAAAACAACAGATCAACACAATGGATGATGTATACTCACAAATTACCTTGCACCTCAGTACTGTATCCCCAGTTGTCAAACTGGACATGATCGCTTGACAGCTACCTAACCACAGTTAGTAACAGTCCACTGGTGACTTCAGTGGCTGCTGAGTCCGCTCGATTTGCCCTCTTGTCCAGCTCCGGTTTTGGTGCTCATCCTAGAGACGCTCCCTGCCAGCATTCACACGGATTCAGACAAATGTTGCGCTGTTGACAACACCATGTGGACAGTACTGGAAAAACAAACAGTCCGATCAGGTCTGCAAAGCAATATGTTGACGTCATATTGTTTACAAAGAATGAAATGAAATGTATTATGTGACATTATTTAATTATTTGAGTCTGTTATTTTATGTAATTATTCTAGTAAGCAGTAGGAGTTTAGTAGTAGTTCCTTGTGTTAGGGATCTCATATCTGGTTTAAAATTCTGTTGTAAAGGCCAGCAGAAAGTTAAAATATTTTATCTTTGGACAGCAATACCACCTGCAGTTACTGTTATTGGTATTCTCTGTCAGCCTCACCTAATTTTACTGTCCTGTCCTCGTCAGATCAGTTTTCAAGGATTAAATGAATCGCCAACTATTTTGATAATTGATTTATTGTTTTTAATCATTTTTATGCCTCTGTGCCGGCAACAGCCATGGCAGGAGGCATTATGTTTTCAGGTTGTTCATCCAGCTCAGGAGAGCTTTGATGGCACAAAAAGTCTTGGCACAAACATCCACTTGGACTTAAAGATTAACTCATTAGAATTTGGTGGTCAGGGTCAGTGTGACCTCATAAAACATTTTTTGGCCGTAATATAAGAATTAATATGTTAATTACGACAAAATTTCACACAACTGTCTGACAGGGTAAAATGATGAAGTGATGAGATTTAATATTTAATATCCAAAAGGTCAAAAGTCAACATCACTGTGACATCATAATATTCAGCTCTCTATCAGTCCTCTGTGCTCCTCTGTAAAAATAGTCTTTCAGCGAAGACAGCATGTTTCTCACTGGAATAATGCATGACAATATTACCTTTTATTAAATTCCATCTGAAACTGTAATTTAACTAGTTAAAGAAAACATCAAAATCCTCTGATGTTAGATTCTGAAATGTGAGGATTTTCTGGTGTCTTTAGTCTTCTTTGACAGTTAACTGAATATGTTCAGATTATGAACAAAACAAGACATTAGAGGGTGTTACATTGAGCTTTGGGAGTGAGCTTTGAGTGATCAACATTTTCCACAATTATACGGCACAAACAAGCAAGCACTGGTTTTTTATATATTATGCTCCATGGATGCTAATTTTGTGTGCGCGCTAATGTAAGTGTGACATCAGATCCTGACTCACTGCGTTGTTGCAGTCCGTCAGGTTTTGGCGCTTTCTTCAACCCATAGGGTGTGAAAGTATGCAGCGTTTCCCTCACCTTGAAGTATTCTCGGTTTAGAATTCTCATCCAGCTCCATAAATGACAGTATCAGTAAATCAGCTTTTTAGAAATATTGGTTTGTAATGTTTTTCAGCCTTTTATATCTAAAAAAATAACACATTTCTGACTCAAACGTAGCTGTCATACAGAACACACTCTGTATCTCTCTCACACACTCACTTTGACTCTTTCTCTCTCCCTCCGCCTCCTTCCCTCCCTGCTTTTTTCTGCTTTATGCGCCCTCCATTAGGGAGGCTGTCAGTACGCCTTGGTGCGACTATAGATCGTCACGTCAAAACAGCCCTGAAACCTGTCACCCCCCTCTCCCTCTGAGAGCAGGGCCTCTGTGAAAGCTATTATACGTTTCTCTGTTCAACTGATTAGCCAGTACTCTCATTATTACTGATACCGGTCCTGCCTTTGAAATGGCTCGACTTCGATAGGATTAACTCCTTTGTAATTCATATCCAGAGGCCTCCTAATTTCAACCAGAGAACAATAATAAGATTGCTGTTTGTTTATTTATTTATTTCCTTTGCTGAGTTCATTTTCAGTATCTACGTTTCCTAGGTTGGGGCTAGCCTTACATGGTTGAGCAGATGATGTAGTATACAATCCAAAGCCGCGCCTGTTTACTTGACATTGTCGAATTTTCTGCTCATGGCTGTTCATTTGTCAGTTTGACTTAAGAGGGCATGATAGTCTCACCCTTGAGACTTCTTCTTGTTGCTTATCACTTAAAATGAAATAAGAGTCCTGTCAAAGCAACAGTTTACCTGTCAACAGTAAGATATGACTGTAAAAAGACCAGAATAGAAATTGCATCGAGAGACAGGAAGCCTGAAAAGACGACTCATGGGAGCAAATTTGTATTGGTTCTTCTGTCGACAGTTTTTTACAAACTTTGGACTGACCACAAACCACCGGGCATTCTTTCCACATCGCTCTTTTTAATTCAACACGTGCCGAGCTTCAGCCAAGTTCTCATTAATATCCGATGGGAGACTTCTTAAGTTTTCCCATCCAATCTCAATCCACAAAGTTTTGACAGCCTCTGAGCAGTTGTACAACTCGATGTTTAAAAGATGAGACAGCTATTGGCAGGACCCTGAGTTATGAAACCAATAACCCTGCGTCAAGGCCACCGTCATTTACATTTGGCCCCACGCTGCACGTTAGTCCCAGAAAGATTTCAGATGGCAGTAATGTGGTACCATGTTGTGGGCACTGCCAGTGAGGTAATGTATTGCTGTGTCATATACATTTGGTTGTAATAACTTCAAAACTGTGGTTATCACCAGTGGTCCTCAAGAGATAAATTAGAAGCAGAATAAATTGGAAAAAAGGGTGAAAAACACAGTCATAGAAGAAAAAGTGCTCCAACTGAGTTATTAATCATTACCAACACAACTTTGAGGGTGTTTTTTTCCAGTGATTGAAAATTTCTTTTGTTTGGTAAATCCCCCAAAGCGTGTATTCACTAGCGGCTGCACAGCTTCCCAGAGTTCACTACACCCAAATATTAAAGAGACAACAATGGTAATGATGAATGGGGCGCTGCACACACAGCAAGAATGTATGCGCTTTGTGACAATGAATATGAATTTTCCTGCAAATTAGTGTTTGGCGCTTGAGAGCCTTTGCTTTATTGACCCTAGCACACGGTAGAGCGCACGCCACAAGCTTTGATTTTCAGCAGGAATGCTGAACTGCTGAACGGCAACATGTGGAAACTTTTACAAATTAGACCACTGTTCAGAGCGATCAGAGGACCTGAGTACAACAAAGAAAGCAACAAAACCATCAGCAAATACATATTAATTGATACAAACTATGCAAAAAGTGATGCATTCGTACATGATTGAAAGCAGTCCTTGCTGTCCAGTTCTTTTGGAAAAGACAACTTGCAATATTGAATGAAGTAACTCTCTCCTGGTGGAGCACTGTGAGCACTTAGAAAGGCCAGAGAGCCTTATGTTTTATGTAGGGTTCAGCTACACATACACAATTAGCTGCCGATAAATGCAGTCTCAGAATTTGTCTTATACACACAGATACACCTTGAGAATAAGAATAAATGCTCCTGTAATGAATCGCTATTAAGAATTTAACTGATTAGAGAAGTATTAAATGGATAATTAATCAATAGCCTAGACTTGTCAGTAATTGCACCTAATTTGATGTAGTTTTGTCTGGCGGGGGGATTTGTTGAATAAAGAAAATGAGAACAAAACAAGAAAGGGTTATGAAAAGCGTTATTTTTCATCTCTAAGGCACAAATCTTGAGGGGATCATGCGATTGGTCTTGTGTCTGTACATGTGCAGCTATTTGATCTTTTGTCCGCAGCTAATCTCTCATACTACTGACCCAATCATCTTAAAAGAAATTATGCACATTTATGACTGTATACTCACAGACCTCTAGTGGTTACAGTTTTGAAAAACCCATATAAATCCATATGTAAAACCTAGAACGACTGCTGACTCCTCACTCCTCTTAACTTGTCAGTAGAGGCCACAAGTCATCAACTGCTGGACTAAAACAAGGTTTACCTCCTAGCAGTGTTGGGGAGTAATTTATCACAAAATACATACAGCTGTAATCTGTTAAAGTTATGGAAAAAAAAATCTAATTAAGTTACAGTCTTTCCTGGTTGGATTGCAGAGATCCACATTCTACCATGGCTGAATATGTATTTATTTATCTTAAAGTAATGTTGGATACAAACAAATGATGTGTGATAGCTGTCTGCAGTGTCCACAGCCTGTTATAGCTCTGGCCCCTATATTTCACCTTCTGTTATGTCAAGGATAAGCAGCACCAATGGCTGAAGGTCAGTTATTAATTATCCAGTATAGCCTGTGCATCGTACCCAGTGGAGCAGGAAACATATATGCAGTCACTCAAGCAAACATTGTTTTGCACTGTGTTACTACAGTAGGCTACAATACTGATCATTGGCCATATAATTTCAAAACTGAGCTATTTGGCCTGTTTAATGTTTTAAATGTGCATAATAATGTCCACTTATCCTTCTGTTATATTTATTTAAAAGGGAACTCATATTTCTAATAGTAAATGACCTGCTGGTTTTCTGTTTTGCATTTTGGAATCGCTGGTATCATAATTTTTTGTTTCAAATTCAAGTTACTCCACTCAGAGTTCAGCCAAGCCACATCTGGTTGAGCAATCCCCTCTTCCTTCCCTCTTGTGTATATGTGTGAGTGTGCCAGATTATCTCTGTATTTGTGTGTACTGGCATGCATTGCTTCCTGTGCATATAGGTGATAGCGCTCTATCTCCCAGCTAGTCTGTGCTCGCCTCTTAGTGTGGTGAGGATGAAGTGTTGCCGTCCTGGAGGGGGAATATTCAATGAGTTTTAGACGCTGCCTTGGGCTGCCCTCCAGACCACAGAGACCAGCAGCAGTAATCACTGAGAGCCGTCCTCTCCCTGCTCTCCTGTCAGGCTCACTTTTGCCTGTCAAACAGTTGTACTTATACACAGTGTCACAGGATCCAACTCCATATAATTTATTAATTTATACTTTGTCACTGGAAATATGCTCAAATGCACAGGCAATATCAGGCGTGGAAAGTAACAAAGCACAAATACTTTGTTACTGTAGTTAGTATTCATTTTTATAACAATTTTATACTTTTACTCCCATCAGTTTGAACACAAATACCTATACTTTCTGCTTCTTACTTTTTCAAAACAGGTTTGTTACTTTAGTTTTTATGCATTTAATGGGTATTATTGATTATTTTGCATCATTGTGTGCCACCCTCCCAAATATAGAAAATATGATTCTGGGGCAACCCTATAGCTCAGTTGGTAGGGATTGCGCCCCATATACTGAGGCTATTAGTCCTCTGCAGCGGCCGCTGGTTTGACTCCTGCCTGTGGCACATTTGCTGCGTGTCATCCCCTCTCTCTCTACCCCACTTCCTGTCATATCTTTAGCTGTCACTATGAAAATAAAGGCAAAATCCAAAAGAAAAAATCTTCAAAAAAAATATTCTTTGTTGTATTCATCAGAGCATATCATGCACAACAGACAAAGCAAGATGAAAATGCTGTAAAAGATGTAGCAGGATGAGAATGATATAAAAGACATGATGTATCATGACAAAAACAATGTAAAAGACATAACAGGATGAAAATGCTGTAAAGGTGTAACAAGACAAGAACAACGTACAAGACGTAACAAAACAAAAGCAACATAAAAAAAAAACTTAATAAGCTGACAAAGATGTAACCAGACAAAAATGATGTAATGCGACAAAGAAGACATAACAAGACAAAAAATTTCAAAGTCAAAATAAAGATGTAAGAAGACAAAACAGACAGACAGGGTGATTTGACGGAGTAGAAAAGGTGAGGTTCAGTTAGTTTTGCACAAACACAGCTCATCGAAATGTGCTTCAGAGAACTACTTTTTACTTTAAAATCATGACTACATTTCAGAGCCTGTACTTTTTACTTTTACTTGAATAAAGAAATTGAATCAGTACTTTTACTTTAACCAGAGTCTTTTTTACACAATTATTCTACTTAAGTAAAGAATGCATGTACTTTTGCCACCTCTTGGCTGTCTGCACATTTGATTTGTTTAGTTGCTCTTCAATCACTGACTGGGTAAAGTCATGTAATAATGTCACTGTGTGTCACTGTTGGCATGGCAATATTCATTTTATTCATGCACAGACTGAAAGATGATGTGGTACACCAGAATGAATCAATTACCTAGAACGTTGTGTACTTGTATGCACAGTAAATGAGAAAGTAAAACATGAAGCTCATTATCAGTGTCTCACCGTGTGAAACCACTGTTTTAATAGCGGCATAAACTGAATTTCTTAACAGTGTTTTCCTCTTTTTCCATGCAGGTCCTTGCCATCCAAACCCCTGCCACAACAGAGGAACATGTGAGATCAGTGAGACCTACAGGGGAGACACCTTTATTGGTTATGTCTGCAAGTGTCCACCAGGCTTCAGTGGAGTTCACTGCCAACATAGTAAGTTGGACCATCTCTTCCTTTTTCTCTAGAAAGCCCTTACGCGATTAAATTCTCTTCAAACAGGATCTTAAGTCAAATATTTTTGTAAGGTTTTGGAAAACCTCTGTGTCTCCTTTTCCGTATTTCCATGAAGTGTGATTTGTTTTTATCTCAGAGGTTCTCCAACACAAATAATGACCTTGAGCAGTGAATAAATGTTGAACAGCTGACAGGAAGTAAATCGCTGTTGAAAGGACGAGTTCAGCAAAATGATAGTGGGTTTGCTCGTGAAAAGAAATGCTGAACTTGCTTTCTTTTGTCGAGTATGCTCTTAATAAAGGTTAGTGTCAGAGGGTTTTTGCTGCCTATGAGATAATACTGCACATTAGACCAGGAGCATTGTTCTCAACCTCAGTACAATTTATGCTCCATCTTTATACAGACTTTCTGAACTCTTAAGCCTCAAATTCCCTGAAACTGGGCACAAGGATAATCACCAATGCAAATGTGAGGCACAAGTGCATGTGGGCGCGACCAGCACCAGCAGTTATAAAAAAAAATGGACATGTATATCTGAGAAAAATGCCCTTTTTTTTACATTAAAATGTTTTTAGGAGCATGTTTGAGTGTATTGGTTATCTGTGGTACGAGAAGGATTGCAAGCAAGTGAAAACCATTTTGTGTCCATTTTACGATGGAGTCGCCCTCTAGCTCCATGCTCTCGTCGGTACTGTACGTGCCCTGGTCGCAACAAACCAAGATGGCAGCCCTCATAAGGCTTCAAAACTTTAGTCCACAAACAGATGGGTGTAGTCACTGTTGGCTTACACTTGAGAAATACACAAGCACAGCATCAAACCTTGATATCTTGCCTTGAAAACCTTCTGCATTTTGAAAAGATTCCAGGATTTTAAAATAGCAAGTAGCTTTGTCTGTAAGTGCTAAATCCAGCTAAATCCTGCAGTATGATAGAGTATATAGGCCAAGTCCTGTGTCTGCCCTGCCTGTGTGTGCTTGCCAGAGCATCACATTAGCCTGCACAACACAGTTGTCCTTCATCGCAGGTGTGCTTGTAAGTAATGGATTTAATGTATCACGGCACAAACTGCGTGGTGAGATGGATCATTATTGGTCTGAGAGAGACAGGGGGATGGACACTCGGAGAGAAAGAGAGATGTTAGCCAATACCTCCAGAAACCATTTATATCTGTCTCATAATTCTACCACACTTTCACCAAGGTTAGACAAAGACAGCAATACAGAGGTAAACTGAAAAGAAGAAATGAGTGTTTCATTTTGGGACAGTCAGTCAGCGTCAGTCATCATTTGTTCCTGCATCATTGATTTTTTTTTCCCTATTTCATTAAAATGCACAAAACATAAAAGGAAATGAAGCGAGTCACTATATCAACGGTATGTCATTGTGTTTATTTTCAGCCAGAATTGTGAGCAATTGGCTAGCATTCATGTCATAATTCAGTTATTGTTTCCTATTAAGCCCTTAGGGTGGTGAGAAACTGATTTGATATGGGCTGAATACACATTAATGTCTGCCAATTTTCCTCACGGTCATTACTGTTGAATGGAAGAGAGTGGGTGCGACAGTGAGAGAGAGAAAGAGAGGAACAGTTTCGTATCAGAAGATATTAATAATCAAATCTAGCGTCTGGATAATTCCTTCAATTAAATGATAAAGGCATATAAATAATTGTCCCTTTAGAATGACAGCTTAGCTGGCTTTGTCATGGTATGGTGTTGGCTTGTAATGGATGAAAAGCTTAATGAAAAGGATACAAACTGTTGGCTGAGAATTCTGTAGGATACGAGAAACAACACAAAAACAGGGGGCGTTTTTGTCTCGCTGAACAATCTGTCTTAATGTGTCTGTGTTGTTGTTTTAATGAATATCAACCAATTTAATGGGGAGATAATGATGACAGCTCAAACTGCTGATGACAGTTTAAACTAGCATTTGTCAGAGCGACAGAATGGATGTCTGCTGCTCGGGAAGAAAATCTATTCATTGTATAAATCCTTGAAGGAACATACTTTCACTTATAGAAGGGGTTTTTTTTTTTCAGTTGGATTCAAGATTGTAGGATTACCCTTTATCTCAAGTGATATCTGCAGTAATCCAGTGTTTTAAATCAGTATTTGGCCAGCTCAGTGTATGGCTTTCTATACATGGTGTATTATACAGATGTAATATAATGTATGTGTAGGCCAGCCTCGGCTTTTCACTCTTACTATCTCTTTGCTCCGTCAGACCCAAATCCAATTTCACACCTTTGAACGTTATCCTAAATGCATGCACTACATATCTTGCTTATTAGACCGGTTTTATGAAGCATAGACAGGAATGATGTCGCACATGGACGGCTAAGATAAGTACAAGCTATTTCAGACTCCTTTGATGGGCAGATACTGTACTGTATGTACTCAATGCTGTTGACTTCTTCATATATTTTTTTTTAGAACACAGCCATCAGTGAGTCAACTTGAGGTGTTGAGATTTCTGTATTCAGGGCAGACATCAGACAATCACAGCTGAAGGTGATGGCAGAGAGAAGTCACAGCAGGCATTAAAGTGAAAGTTTAATGAGTTTGATTTCACTCGGTCACTTTAATCTCACAGTGTCTTCTTTCTTGTAGGGCTGCACAGTTGATATTAAATATTAATGTCAATTATGATTTTGGTTTCTCTTAATTATGTGAACACTGTCAACTGCAATATTGACTATTAAAATGCTTACGTAAAACTTTGCTGCATATCAAATCATGTGCTTTCTAAGCTAACAGCCCTGTGCAAAGCGGGTGGTGCAGCTACAGTTCAGAGTAGTATTGCATCATTGTCCATCGTTTAGAAATATTTCGGATTAAAGGAAATCAATCATGAACCTTCTGAATTCAAGTTTCTCTCTTCTGCCAAACTAAGATGAGCTTTAATTGCTTAACATTTAATTATCAAATACACTTCATTCAAACTCAACCGACAGAAACGGAATGTGAGTCACCAAAACCATTTTGGTTAGTCCTTCCACTGTTATAACAATCACCACCTCTGGTTAGTTAAAATAAATCCATAATTCTCTGCCTTAGATATGAAAGTCTATTTTCCTCTTACTCATCCTCTGGCTCAGAGGGTGTGTGCTTTACCCCTGGATGAGAGAGCCTCGCGGAACAATGTCTGTGACTCATGCACACCATTAAATTCGCAAAATAAAATACACAAAGCGGCAGAAAAAAAAACAAAACAAAAAAAAAGTGACTCAGCTAATTGGCTGTAGACAATATATTTATCGAGTTGCCCAACCCTGTGTAGCACAACATGAAAGCAGCACTCTATTGACTTAATTTTGCTTTAAAAGTTTGGGTACAATTTTATTTACACTTTGCATATGCACTCTGAATAAGGTCTTATTTTGATGCACAGATGTGTACAGTAGTAGAAATATAGCCCAATATGGCAGATTCAAATACAGAATATTTTGTCCCTAAAATCAATAAATATTAGGATAGATAATGGTGATCGCAATATTGATGAAAATAATCCTGATTGGCATTTTGGCCACAATGATGCAGCCCTAGTTTCTAGTTTATAAAATATTGCTTTGTGTCTTTTGCATTTTGCAATGAAGGACCAGTGTGCAGGATTTAATGGCATCTAGCAATGAACTTGCAGATTGCAATACTTCATCGCACTCTCCCCTTCCACCTGTGTAAGAGCACCATGGTGGCCTTAAAACTTACACAAAATGCAAAAGTCCATGTGTAGAGGCATGTTTGGTCTGTCTGGTCTGCCACATGTTGGCCTCAGTGAAGGAAGACCCGCACCCTCTGTTGCTATAAATGGCTCATTCAAAGGCTACAAAAACACAACGGTTCTTATTTTCAGGTAATAATGCACTAATGAAAACTAACTTATGAATAATACATTTTACCATATTCTAAATCTTCATAAATCTTAAATACTGGACCTGTTGTTGTGCTGTGCTTGTGCTGAATTCCCACAGTCACATAACATTGATTTTAGGCTCTGCTTTTTAAATGGTCAGACAAAACAGCTGAATGCTGTTTTTAACCACCATCTTAGAAAACCAGGGTTAATTTTGGGTTTGTGTCACTGCTTTTATTAGTAGAGCTCTTATTATCACGAAGTCATTCATCTCCTCAATAGTGTGGTGTCACATCCCTGAGAGAACAAGTGCCACGTTATTGGGCAAGTAGCCAAACATTATAATGAACTGTCACAGCGTGGAGATTGGGACTGATTGCCTCAGTCATCATGAGGTTGCAGATCATTTTTAGGGCACACATTCTCAGTCTATCAAGGACAAATGAAGTATAAACTGTGGGGATTTTTATTGAAGGTATTTTATTTTTCTGCACAGAAATTTGTTGTAATGTCTCGCCATAAACAGCCTTGTGTAACAAGCCCACCTTGTGGGGAGGTTCAATTTGACGCAGTAAAAGTAAGTCATGACTTGGAAAGTTAGCTTCAGATGAAGATATGTTGCCCTCTTTTTTCTTTGAGGAATGAAGCTTGATCACTCTCTTTTCTTTACTCTCTTTAATGGTTTTGTCTTACTCCTCTCACTTCATCCACCTGTATGTGGATCTCACTGCATATCGCAGTGAAAATGAATAGCTAACAGAGAAAGTGTTTCCAGACAGTATGTCAGTGTTTGGGTCGGTGGTTATTTATGCAGAAATATATACAGGCACTGGAAAAGGACAAAAATAATTAAAGAAGTATGCAATATAATTACTGTACTAAATCATAAAATGACCATGATATGTAATCTGGGCCTGTCACAATCGAAATATTAAATTAAAAATCAATCGAAATGAGCTTTCAATTTTAAGAATTGAATCAAAAGGCAGAATCTGCCATTCTCCCAGCATTTATTTTTCTCTTCCTCCCTACTTGCGGCATCTGGCACGTGTCAGAATTATATAACAGCGCTTCAAAGCCGACACTGCACAGCTTACCGGCCATTATATCACACTTCATACATGTAGATCGGCGATAAGAATCAGCTTTTTAAAGAACGACTTGACAATGTAAATGACAGGTACGAGGCCATAAAACCAATCATCTTTTGTTCGGAACAAATCAAAACTCAAGTCTGACAGTGGTATAACCATCAGAAATAAAATTAAAAATGTTAACATGGAAAAATACTGCAACCTGCCTGCAGAAGAGGGGCTGAGGGGAAACAACTTACTTTAACATAGATTGCATATTAAATTGGGATTCAACCTATTTAATATAGACTCTACGGCTTTAACTCGCTATTTAGATTGCAATGCTCATATTTGAACACAAGGGTCTTACATATTCCTCCTTTAACAAGTTAATTTGGCCAAATTAGTCTCTTAGATGTCTGGTGTTCACTTTCTAACTCGCTCTGTTTCCATCCTTTTATAGCCTGCGAGTTCTCCGAGATTCCATCTTGCTCTTTAATCAATACGCGTCTTTGCCTTTCTTTCTGAAACACAGCAGCAGGGCAGGATTGATTGAGGCTAAATGTAGGATGTGTGAGATTTTTTTTTTTTTTTTAAAGCATGACCCTGTATTTGATCATGTATTGACAGTTGCTATCATGCTGTATTAGCTGTGCTGCCTCCACAGCTTCTTGCCACAGGATAATCAGCCAGTGTTTATGGCTGTGGCCTGATGTGAAGCCGCAAGGAGCCATTACTGTTAGTCAATTCACCTGGGACAGATCATAGACCGCCTTTCATCAGCACCAGAGAAAGACAGAGACTCCATAAGGATTTACTCTGTGCTTACTCTTTGGTGCCACATTTAGGACTGCAAGATAGTGACCAGTTTCATGTGTTTTGCAGCTGGTGGTGCTTATATTTCCTCCTCTTGTTTATTTTTTTCTTCTCTAATGTTTCACCAGGCCCTCTGACTCCCGCCTTCACACAGATTTTTTATGGATAGTGAGCAAGAGAAATAGAGATCTGACTTATTTTCCTCCTTCATCTGCTTGTTGTGCTCAATTTACTGCTTAAGAGCAAGATGATAGCACAGACAATAGCGCTATAGCCTGAGGCGGCATGAATGAGTATCAAAAGGACAGTGGTTATGTACATCTTAACCCTTAAACATTTGACTACAACAATAGACTCTATTTGTCAGACACGCTGCAGCGGCAGACAGCTCCTCCATGTAACCCTTCCTCCCCCGCGAACACCCACCACTGCACTTTACTGGCACACCTCGGAGTGGTTACCTGCGCCTCTTCAAGCGAAAAATGACTTGCCCTTCTCAAACCTGCCACTGCTTCACAGGAGGTGACTTTGGAGCGGTGGAGATGCAGTATGCGGTGATGGCTCTTGTTAGCCAGCATACCTTCCACTCCTCCCATGGAGGCAACGGAGACATGACAGCGGGTGGGGTGGAGGGAGATTGGTGGGCTTGTGGTTTTTTCCCTCCCTCTCACCATGATCGAGGCAGTTGTTATCTCCCTCTGACTGTGAGGCTGCACTGTTAAAGTCACTCTAGCAAAGATCACCATGAAGCATGAAAATGTCCTTCGCCTTTTCTTAAATGTTAATGGCATTTCACCAAGCCTTAAAAAATCCCAAATCTTTTCAGTTAGTAATGGTAATTTCATTTTCTAACAGACGATATAGTGTAGATAGAACAATATATGTATGTGCTTTAAACCAGGGGTGTCAAATGCAAGTTCATCTTGGGCTACGTCAGCATTAAGGTTGTCCTCAAAGGACCGGTTATAAATGTAAGACTATGTAAATGTGTCTACTGGTTGCCGCTGCATTTGATTATTATGGATTCCAGTGATAACTTAATAATTAACAACTAGCTCTGAATGCAGAAGTCTCTGAGAAAAAGTGGCAAGCAGACATTTAAGTGCACTAATATACAGTTTATTTAAAATGTAAAACTCTTTTAAGTAATAAAATCAAAATAAAAACATTGTTTCAGTATATATTTGCTTAAAAATGATCTGACAGCATTTTACCTGCCAGCTATGATTAATGTTAAGAGCTACAGCTACTTGACTAGAGTGCTGCTGGAAATTCCTAAATGATATTGAGATGTTATCTAGAGCTCATATACTGACATAATGGCAGTGACATAAAATGAGGTGCCCAGCCAGATTTGTGGGCCTTGAGTTTCACATGTGCTTGAAAAATTGATCTCAAAACATAACAGTAATTCAAGCTGCTTAATGGTTAAATTAATAGCAACACTTTATTTGAAAGGATGTACATATGACTGTCATGACTCCTATCATAAACATAAAGGGAGTCTTCGTAAGTGTCAATCTGTCAATTTTGTCATTTCACTGTAAAGTTGACTTGTTCGAGATGTCTTTGCTATGACAACTTGATGATGTCATTGAAATTAAAAGCACTAGGACACATAATAATACACAAACACTGGTGAGTTGAAGATAGAAGACAAAAACAGCAGAGTGTCTCTCTCTGTGAGAGAAGGGCTCACAGTGTTTTGTACCTTTTCAACAGGACACTAAGTCAATACTTCCAAGTACAGAAAGCAAACTAATTCCAGCAAGGCTCAGAGGTTAAGACCTATTTGTCACCTACTGGACACAAGAGGCCACAGCAGGTGGTTACAAAAAAAAAAAAAAAAAAAGAGTTTTCTCTTAGCAGAGATGTGCACCATCTGTGAAGTGGAGTCAACTGAGTCTTCTGAGATATTTTTTTTAACTGACTCAGTTACAGAAGCACGCAGAAACAAACATGAAGTGAATAAATTATACATTTTAGTATTTCATGCTAATTTACCTTAACAATGTCCTACCAAGCCAACTAATGCCAGCTTCAGTTAACAGCAAATAGTAATGAGCCAACTTAAGCGACAAGTAAACTAACTAATCACTATCTGTCCATCAGATACTCCACTCTGTCATCAAACTGTCCTTATAACTTTCTATGACTTTTTTATGACAAGTCCAAATAGTACCACCATAGGTTGAAAATTGGAAAAGGAAAATATTCATGACAATTATAACAGTCTTATGACAGTCAGTGTCAAAACCAACCACATGTGACAGTATGATGTCATGTTAAAACAAAAAGCTAAACTGTTTCTGTACGTTTGATAATGTCAAGCTGTCATTAATGTCAAGTTGTCATAACAAAGACATAATTGGCTTGACTGATGTCAATCTTTCATAGTAAAGACATTTTTGTTTGGGTTAATGTCAAGTTATAACAAATTCATTATTATCTTGATTAATGTCAAGTTGTCATTAACAAAGACATCACAAACAGCTTTGCATTAAAAATGAAAACTTAATGAAAGCAGTCATATATTTTGTTATGACATGGTTATGACTGTCTTATGCACAGCCCTTCAAAGAATGTGTTGTTGTTGTTGATCATGTACCAAGATCAGTAATTTGCCAGACCTATAAATATGCCACAAGTTTCCAGCTCATCCACAATGTTAGCACCATCACTCCTGGAGCTGCTCCTCTGACAGAGCACACAGTCCACAAACACGAGGACTAAATGAGTGTTTGTTTGCTCCTTCTGTTCATTGTTATTTTGTAGAAATGATAACGGTTCTAGACCAAGAAATGGACCAATATTTCCAACAAATGATCTTGCAAATTGCCACCGTGCCCACAAAATCAGCCTCCTATTCCTCTCATCGGTGAAACTCCACAAAGTGCTGTTGCTATTTTGTTTATAGCTCCGGGGGAAAGTTGTTCATGTGCAGAAATCCACTAACTGTCTTAGATCATATGAAAAGTATAGCTGAATTTTGTTTTAGGGCGGATTTTCTCTCCGAGCTTTAAAAAATTACGTTCGCGGGGCAGGCTTAGCTAACTGGATTAAGATTGATTTAAGTGCAACTATAAGTTAAGTGAAAAAGTTTGTTAAAGAAGAACTTTCTCCATGGTAAACAGGCGGAAGGAGTACTTTGTCCACAGAAAGTTAACCTATTTTCAGAATAAACAGAGGCATCAGTTTAGTCACAGTGCCTGAGGTCTGTTCTTGTAGGTATAAATCTGTCTCTTCTTAACAGCCTCTGGGTTACAAGAGTTGGGAAGATTTACTGAAATTATGCAACTGTGCACACCAGTTTTATTTTTATATGCATAAATTAGCATGAATAACTTTTAGCACCAGTTTGTTTTCTCGGAATAAATTATAAATTTAGGACTTTCAGTCTCCTTCTGCTCCTTTTCCATTCTTCTTTGGGTCACAAACACCTAACTGGTGATTGTGTTGCATTATTTCTAGAGATGTACCGATCCACCTAAAAAAAAAAAACAAAAACATTTATTTGCACTGTAAAGCAGGGCAGCAGAAATACTGCAAGAAGAGAAAGAAAAGAGACAAATTGTGCAGGTGAGATTTAAAAACTTATAGAAGGAATGTCACCTGACTTAGCATTACACATAAGCGAATACAAGAGACTTGTCAACTGATGCCATACTGATACCAGTGCCGCTTTTTTTAGTATGTTTATAGTTATTAATTAGGATTATTTGTTATTATTGTTATTGTTATTATTAGTAATAGTAGTAGAAGTAGTAGTGAGATTACATGAGGCTGAAACTGAACTTCAGTCGAGAAAGCTTGTGTAGTTTATGTAGTGTAGCTTGTGTAATGCCTTTTCAACCATTGTCGGGTGCTGTAGGAGTCTGGCTTGTGACATTTACATGTGCAGCTGATCGGCTGAGAGATGGCCCTCATTTGCATAATTATTATTTATTATCCCATGATGCATTGCTAGGAGTTTGAATTTGCTACTTCATCTTCCAAAACACAAATCTTGTGGTTTGTGTTGATTGTCTTTTTTGTGCTGGTTTATTGTTACACCTGTGAAAGTGAATTGCCATTAAATACTATATGTATAGTATACCATTTATTAGCATTGTATTTGTGTCACCCCCCCCCCCCCCCCCCCCCGCCCCTTTGTGTTCCTGGGTCGGTCAGAATTTCTCGGAAGATGACTGAGTTGTCTCCAGTTGTCAGATGGTGTACATTCTTTTAAGAGGCTCCTGAAATGAATACATCTTATTTTTGTAGCCACCTGCTGTGACATCTTGTATCATCCCAGAGATGGACAAATAGATCTTAACCTCTGACCATCGCTAGAATTATGTTGCACACTGCTATTAGAAGTATTGGTTTACTGTCCTGCCATAAAACTGTAAAGCCCTTTGAGTTCTTCTGTCACAGAGACACTTTGTTCAAATCAGGATTCTGTCTCTAAATATATAAATATAAATTTAATCTTCAACCCATGATTGTTAATGTAGTTTTTTTGTGTCTTGAGTGCTCAGAATTTCCATGACACACCATGAGTGAGGCAGCTAGTACATATTTTCACTTCAGCTGTATTTTTGGTCATTTGGAACACGTGTCTGCTGTATTACATACAAATGCAGAATAGAGGTGAACAGAGCTACATAGCCCCCTATTTATAAGGCATGGATAACAGCAATTCATGTGGGTACTTTGCTCCTGTGTCACTCTTTTTTGGTGAAAACAACCGCGCTAATTTGCAGTTTAAACGCACAAACAAGAAACTTATCTTGTCACAGTAAAAACTTAAGTTTCACCGTCACTAAACCTCTTTTCTGATTCACTTCCACCTACAGACACAATTGGCACCGCTAACATTATTAACAAACCTCTGATTAACTAACACAGATACTGACTGGTCGCTTTTACATTGCTTGTTTTCACCTAAAGGGAGACATGGTTGTGGGACCTGTTGTCTAGCTGCTCTCATCCATAGTGTAGTGTTACAAAAAGAAACATGGCAAACACGTAGTGTTGTGGAATTTAGATAGGAATGCAGATCACTGTCACGAGTCCCAAGCTCGATATGCTTAGATATATGTAGTGGTTCCATCTCTAATTACTTCAAACGAAGTCTGTAGTAGCAGCATATCAGTTCAGCACCATTTCATAGCCTTTTCAAGAGTTCAGTGTATAGTATTTTGTGAAATTCTTCAAAAACCTCACTTTGTTTATCTTGTGAGTATAGATTCACTGCTGCTACAGTTTCCCAAGGTCATCATCGTATCTAAAAATGTGCACCCACTACCTGAAGTGGCTTTGCAGCTATTGTGAACGCTGGCAGCCTCAAGGCTCTCCCCACTGCTCCATTACTGTGATGTAGAGCTGTGTGGAGGACACGGCCATTTCCAGACAGGCTCTCAACATTACATTCACAATCCCACAGCCCACCCACCGCTCTCGGTCTGTGGCTGGAAAGCTGCATTTACGGGAGGAGATGAGCGTGGAGGATCCTGGGGGAAGGGTCCATAGTCCACCAAACATCCAAAAAGAGCGACCACAATCACACAGCCAAAACCGTCAGACGCCGATGATCAACTACTCATGGAGAGACGGCGAGCGTGTGTGCATGCTCTCTTTCAGTCTCGCAGGAGTCTCTGCAGATCAAAATGGAAAGATGGATATGCTTGCGGGCCAGCAGCCCTGTTGTTTTAGCTCACTGCACATTTGGTGTTGCTTTATTCAAAGCGTCGCACATTTGTGTCACTGGAAGGGAAACAGCAGAGCACCTCTTCATGTGGTGCTTCAATCATAATTTGGGTAGCCAATCTGGCCTTTAGATCAGTGGTTCTCAACCTTGGGGTCAGGACCCACAGGGGGGTCGCAAGATAATTTCTAGGGGACCGCAGATGGTTGTGAAGAGTAAAATAAAATCACATATTACGGACACAAACACTAACGAAAAGTCGCATTTGCATTTCTTGCAACATAAAACAGCAAATTTAACTGACTGCTCAGTCCAGCAGGCATGATTGGAAATGAGGCCGTCAAACTGACCTTAAAACATTTAATGAAATCTTCATGTCAAATCTAAATGCTACCACTTTAGTTAGAAAAAAGTAGCATTTGCATTTTTGTAACAAAACAGCAAATTTAACAAACTACTCAGGTGAGCAAGGACAATTTGAAATGAGGCCATATTTTAGGATGGGGATTGTTTTTTTTACACAAGATTGCCTACCAGTGATATGATTTTCCTCAGAATTGATTTTATCGAATGTGTTTTTGAGAATCAAAGCAATGGTCTTCCATTTGGTAGCTTTCATGTGTTATACAATAATCCCTGGACAGTCTCGGGTGGAGGGGGAGGTTGTTGCAAACAGCAACCTGATTATTCTTGGGGGTTGTGACTCACAAAGTTTGAGAACCATTGCTTTAGATGGAATTTATGATTTTACTTTCTTTTACCTGTGTAAATAAATTGATGTTGTTTAAAACAGCTTAAGCACAACTCATGATATTTTTAAACACGTCAGCATCCACCTTTACTTAGTGTGCACAGCATTTATCAGTAGGCTTTATTTAAGGAAAGAATGAATGACAAGGATTAAAATCAGAATAGAATAGAATGAGTTGTTTTTGTTAGCATGAATACTTCCCTTTCTTACTGATTCTGATTATGTTATTGTGATACTCTCATTGATAGTCAGCCTCACACAAAATGCTTTCAAACAATGCAGAGGTGATCTTTTTAGGAATTGTGATGTGATGCTGCTCTTAGTCACATGTGTCACTGCCCCTTTGTCTGGTGCATATCAACAACATTTACACTTCATTGTGCTCGATGTTTTCAACAGTAGGTGTCCCCGTCGAGGGATGACCACCTACCGTTCCCAGTCAGCTGCGTGTTCAGGGTCGACATGTGCAGCCTCTTCTTTGGCGCACAATCTGGTTTCATCATTTTATTGGAGCACAGGTGGTGGCACCATCTCATTGCAGGTCTGGCTTCTTTCACGCCTCTTTTTGTTGAAGGACAACACTGTTCGTGTTTACTTACAGTCTCAAAGGGCCTCCATACATATGAAATACTGTATGTAGGTGGATGAAAAAGATGGTTTTGCAGTGATTCTCAGCCATGACCCTGTACCTAGTGCACGGTAAAGAAATCAACTATCAATTGAAAAATAGATAAGATGCAAAGAAACAGGCCCACATTCTTACTTATATGAGAGTTACATTTTTGTAGTTTCTCTCTTTATGATCTTTACATTTGGTCAGGTAGTAATAGTTTAGCACAATACCATTTTTCAGTTGGACTGAGTCAGCCTTAAGCATTTGACTTGTTTAAAGCTATCATTATGTAACATTTCTACATTAAAATGTTTATATTATTGTCTAAAAATATTACACCTGTTTATTTTATTGAGTTGTTTTCCCTATCTTACATGTTTCCAACAATGGTCAAACTAAGAGAAACTATTCATGGTAACGGTGTGTTTTCTATTAGCAGCTACAGGATATGTGACATACATCAGAAAGTGACATAGGAAGTCAGCCAGTATGAACTTAAAATACATAATCATGTCGCGATTTTGAGCAGTATTTCTGCCTGAGTTAGGCCAGATAAATTTTCATTAGACATACAGCAGTCATTGTGAAATAATGAGGATAACAACTTCTATGATCCCACTACATCACAACTCCATCAAACTACGTCTTTTGTCATTGCTTTAATGCAAGAGAGACCTCTGATGGCAAAGTGTACACATTTTGTGTTTAAATCAGAATAAAGACAGCATAATGGCAGTCCATCTATAATGTATGGTAGCATATTAAGGGAAAATTTACAGTGAGCAGGTCATTGCAAAAAAAAAAAAAAAAGCACACAACAGGATGATGCAGGACTTGAATCATCCTCATAGTGTTTATTTTGCAATAATGACACACTTAGTGTACATTATGCTGCTTATTACACAGCTACTAACTTAACAAGAAATTCAATAATTTGATCCAAAGTATTAATTATAAAATAATTTCATTTATTTAAAAATTATTTTATTTCTCCTCCAGTGTCTCCAATGATCTGTTCTTCATAGTTTGCTATTCAGAAATAACAGACCTGTTATGTCTTTTATTGCTATCAATATTTCTTATCAGCCATATGGGTTTTGTTTACAGCTGCAATGATAAATTGATTAGCTGTCATATATTAAATAAATCACCAACTGTTTCTGATTAATTTATTATTGATTAATTATTTAAGAAAAAACTGCTGCTAACAATTAATCAAGACAATAATCGATTGATTAATTGACACTGAAAATTATTGGTTGCAGCCCTAGTTTTATTTGCTTTCAGTGTGTGCTTGTGCGTGGGCTTCTATGTTTGTTTGCATCCTCAAAGTGAAGGAGCCCCGGTCACAGATCAGTTTTGTTCTTGAAATGTTTATTTTCTCAGGCATCCCGCTGCCCCTTTTCTGCATCCCTGGAGGATCTGACCCTATCTCGCCTCTTCTGTCAGAGGGCTCTTTGGATAACAAGCTGGGGAAACAAGCTAGAATCAAGGTGTTCACAGCCACTTTTTCTGTGCCACTGACATATATATTTCACTTAGCCTCTTAGATAGAGCTTTATTCTTGACAGATCAAAACTGACCTTTTTTCTCAAGTTCATCAAATACAAAGAATGGCACCAGACACTATTTACCAGCATATGTCTGTACATGGCCCTGATGTTGTCAGTGCTGGCTTTATGCATGTTCTTGGGCCCTCATCTGTCAGTGCTCTGACTCATCATTGATCATATGAAAGTGCTGTGTCACATTGTCCATATTTCTAGAGTAAGCATTCAGTTCTGCAAATTCTGCCAAATAAAAACTGCTGTAGAAACAAACTTTGAGTAAAATGACCTTTCTTCTTTGGAAAGGTGATGCTTTGCTAGCAAAAATTACAGGTGAGACAGTTTTGTTTTCCCCCACAATGCAATGCTGTTAAAACCAAATGTAATGGCACAGAATGCCGGCAGGAAGTTCAAGCTATAAAATGGTCAAACTGCGGGCTTGAAGTGCAGTCTTGTTAGCAAAATAAAATCTTCTAGGGAAAGGGCCGCACTTTTGAAAGAATGTGAATGTGTCGAAGTGCTGCAGGAGATGTTCTGTTTGAATCTTTTTCAGAGGCAGGATTTCTCCTGCAATGTTTGTTGAGATCGAAAGTGGAATTGATGAGAAACAAAAGCCTTAGAAGTGTGTATTTTGGATGTTATGAGGAAAACAGCAAGAAAATAATGAGATGAGAATTGCCAAAACGGAACCCGGACGTATTTGTTCAATTTAGTGTTTTTTTCCCCTCCCCTTCCCTTCTTCCCAGTCCCTGAGCACCCTTTCACCTGGTTTATCCTTCCTGTGGATGAGTTGTAGGGAGTGAGCTGTTACCGGGGCCTAATTGTGTAAGGCCCCTTCGGACACTTGAGCTGCGCTGTCACCTCCTAGCCGCACTAAGGATGGACCTGTTGGCAGATGGCCAAAGCATAAATAGAGATGCATTTCCAAATCCCAGGTGGTGGAAAAGAGTTAGACTCGGTCCTGCTCAGGGCTTCTGGCTGGCTCTGCACTGCAAGCCAAAACAGAACACTGATAAATGTTCAGCTTGGCTACACAGAGCTGCATTAATTCAGGATGGCCAATGTGTGGCCAAATTAGTTTCAGTGTTGTTTTACTACAGACTGAGTTCATTCAACGTGACTGCAAAAAGAGATTAAGGTCGACGGTCTTGACTGAGAATGTGCCGCTTGTAAACCTTAAGATAGGATGTTGGCTGGTGTCTAGCATATTATTATTCCACTGCTGATTTCATCATGAATATGACTCAGCATGAGAGAAATTATATAGACATGTGAATGACCGTTACGGGGATGATAGTACTTTTTTTTTACCAAAGTATTCATGGATTCTCCTCTTGTGTTCATTAGACACAGAAAAGGGTAGTTCACAGAGAGGGTCAGCAAGGAAATGAATTAATAAAAATCAGTATGAAATTACTCTCTGTCGAAAACCACTGAAGTATTTTAATCTGGCAGCACTATCAATATTAAACTACATAAGCAATTCAGAATCTGACCCCTATAAGAGCTCTTTTTAGTGGATATGATTTAAAATATATGATCATGGTACAAATCTTTATGTTGTAAACTAAACTTATTTCTAAACTTATTTAATTCTTTATGTCTACAACACTTCTCTTTATGTCAAGGCTGTATGTTTTTTATCTTTAATATAATTTTGTTTCTTTCATTTGATTTTTTAGACACTTTTTAGCCATGCTAGCACCATGGCTCATGGGGTGACAATGTTGCTCAATTGGACGGTCTACTACCTTGGTCCAGACTGAAATATCTTGACGACTTTTGAATGGATCGCCAATACATTTTGTTCAGATTTTCATTACTCCCAGAAGGTGGATCCTACTGATTTTTCCTCCAGCTCCACTGTTTGTGGTTCACGCTGAAATTTCTTGACAACTATTTGATGAATTGCCAAAAACTTTTGAAATTTTTTCAAGGTCTGAGAGGATAAATTCTGACTTTTTGTGTACTACCATCAGCAGGTCAAACGTTTACTTCATTGGCAGATCATGTTGTATAGACATGGTTGCCAGACAAATTTAGTCTACTGACTTTAGTGATTCCCTGACTTTTCCTCTAGGGCAGTGGTTCCCAAATTTTTTTTTTTAACATGCTCCCCCCTTCAGATGCTGAAAAAAGTTCACATCTTCCCTGTTCCACGGTTATTATCAGTTATTTACAATAATTTGAGAAGCAATTTACAAAAAAACGATTCTGACTGAAATTAAGTTTAGTATGATAGCATCAGCAAATTTGTTAATTAATTTGTTATGTGGCTGTCCAGTCCAGTTGCTACATATCGCTATGCTTTGGCCAGTGAAGTAATAGCTACAGGTTAGGGTGGTGATACATGCTGACAAGGATGTGGGTGTTAGAAGATCATGTGCAATGCATTCAGGTACATGTAGTCACCACAAGCATTAGAACTTAACTTTCTTAGTCAATTTAGAATGCACTTAACAATTTATTGCTTCACTTGACCATCAACAATGATTGGACATCCACAAAAAGTAGTGAATTTTACCTTTAATATCTGTATCCTCATTAGGGATGTTCCTAAGGACTTATTTCCTTGTTGATCAAATGAAAATTTAAATTTGGACTGGTAGACCAGTCTAAAAGTAAGAAAACACACATATTTCATGTTGGTTTGCTTATTTTGGCTAAAATTAGCAGTGTTAGCACAAACAGCCTGCTCTCTTTGCAGGTTAACATCCACTGTGCTGTGCTGAATGTGGTTATTCATTGTGGTCAAATGGTCTTATGCCATTTTATTCATAGCCTACATACAACCTTATTTTAATTTTCTAAATCAGGCTACTGCCAATCTGAACTGGTTTTATGATGAACATAGATTTGATGTGACAGTGCTGAGCTTAGGTTTGGTTTTCATACTCAGATGTTTTCCACAACCCTGCTGACACTTGTCACTTAAATTTGACTGAGGATATCAACCATGTTAAAACCAATATATTGTATCTGTATGTTAACACATGGTACTTTTGTGATCTTGTGAGAGCACTTGTCCTTATTTTCCCCCATTTCAAGCCCTCACTTGCTCTTTGCGCATTACCTCCTTCCACTTTCTATCTGCATCTCGAACCATTTGAGTGTCTCTTAAACATTCTAGTGAGTGAACCTTGGTGATGTTAAAGAGCTTGTGGATCACACTGTTGTTCGGAGGTAGATCAGTATTCCCCTCACACACCTGCTGTGGAGGCTCCATCTGTAAGCTTAAAATCACACTTAAGGCTTTCCTCCGAGTGTCATTCTGTCTCTGAGCTGAGGGCTCTTCACATTCTACACACCCCAGCTTCGGAGGAGCCCCCCGGTCTGCATGTCTTCGAAATGATGAGTGTTTTGCTTCTCAGAACCTCTCTGCAATGCATCCTAAGATACCTTTTCAAGGGCTTCTGGAGTGCTGCTGTGAATAACTTTTCAGTGGGCTAATCCCACTTCAAAAAGCGAGTCCTTGGAATACACTATTCTTAATCCTGAATTCACAGTTTCATGCATCATCATATCCCTTGAAACATACAGCATGTACCACTGTGAAAACTGGCCGTTGTATGAGATGAGATTTTAGAACATTTCTGTAGAAGACAGCAACAAAATCAATACTCAAGCAAAGCCTTGCATGTGTTGAGGCTGAGACATATCACTGTGAAAAAACATTTCAAGGCAGTATCAGGTGATTTTAAAATGTCTCTTTCAGCTGGTTGTGTCTACTCTTAGAAATAAAGGTTCCAACAGGGTCTTTCCTGAAGAGCTGAAGTTCTGCCCTGAAGCATTTGCTTCTGAAGAGCCGGTCTTTGAAGAAAGAGTTTGTCAAAGTTTCTTTGTAAGACTGAGCACTGCATTAAGAACCCTTTTCATCCAGAAAATCATTTTTTGAAAAAGGTGAGCTCTTTCATCAAGGGTTCTTGGTAGAGCCCCCTGGGTGGGTTCTAGGTAAAGATCTTGGAATATAAAAATGGTCCTGGTAGAATCCCCCGAGTGTGCTCTAGATGAAAACCCTTGGAATATAAATAGGTTCTCAGCAGAATCCCCTGGCTGCATTCTAGATAAAACCTTGGTATCTAAAAAGGTTATTGGTAAAACCCCCTTAGTCTGTTCTTGATTAAACCCTTGCTTTATAAAAAGGTGCTCAGTAGAACCCCCTGGCTGGGTTCATGGTAGCATCTGTAGAAGGTGGAATGGTTCTGTATAGAATTCCCAGAGAGGGTTTTTGGGTGGAACCCTTACATCATAGGAGTGTTCTCCGTAGAAACTCTCATATGTGGTTCTGGGTGAAACCTTTCACAGATGGTTCTAGGTATAACCACTGATGCTGGATTCAAGGTAGAACTTTTTAAAAGGGTTCAAAGTGGAACCTTTATTACAAGTTCTACTAGGAACTAAAAAAGGTTCTCCTGTTGGGGACCAGCAAAAGAACCCCTTATGGTTCTAGTTAGCACGTTTATTTCTAATAGTGTGACTTCATGAGAGCCTGGGTAGGAATCCTGTCTTATGTGGTGATAGTCACTTCAGTGGCATGGACAGATTGACAGGAGAGACTGACAGTGGAGACAGACACTTCCCTGTTCTCTCTTCTATCTCTGCCTCAACTTGGAGAGACAGGGCTTGTCTTGGCCTTGTGTAGTGTGGACTAGACACATTTCACTGCACCAGGACCTGTCAAACACAACATCCAAGGATGATCGCCCATATACCAAGATGCAGCTATGAGGATATATCAGCAGTTCTTCAAGTACAGTATGGCATTATAGAACCATCCAGACTGGAATACATACAGCCCCGCACTGTATGACTGGGAAGCTTACTATAAAAATGTTTTCCAATTATTAATTAAATAAATATAATGTGTTATGTTTGTTGTAGGTTTATTAATTGTTTGTCCAGCTGTTCCCCCATTTAGATGTTTAGATTAATAGCGTTAATTATGCACGTTAAATGTAGGCCTACAGCCTTAGACATAACGTAAACTGCCATTGGGGCTTCTGTTTTTACCCACACACCATCTTGGTCACAAGCACCACCACCTATAGACCCAAAATATGTGGCAGTTGTAGCATTAACAAGCTAGCTAGCTAACTGGATTTCTGTGTTGCTAATGTAAGCAGTTGATCTGTGTAGCTAATGTTAGCGGTTGGCAATGAATTATTAACTCTAAGATTAACTATGGTGTCGTTTGTTCTTTATTTTTAAAATGGATTTTAAAATTATAATCCTGTCAATAAGCCCAATTTTTACTAACTGTATCTGAATGTAATTGTAATAGAATACATTGGAATTACCTTTTTTTGTGTCCAAATTAAGTAACCCTGTTACAAGTAATCCATTACTCCCCAAACTGGACTCTGTGTCTATGTCTATTGCTTCTACAGTGAATGCTAAAGCTTGCGTGTGCATCCAGTCATGAAAGAATGAATGTGTAACGCGCACACCGGCAGGAGAGGGGATCAGATATGACATATGATGAAATGCAAGTGGGAAAACATTGCATGTATCTGACTTTTACTGGTAATAAAGCCCTCAGTCTGTACACGCAAGCTACTAAGGTGTCCTGTCTTTCCCGCTGAGACGTGAGCAGGTGGCTCTTTTATCTGCGCCTCTTTGGAGCGGGTGCTGTGTTACATCAAAACTGCCAAAAATGAGTGGGGAAAAGTAATATTTGCAAAAGAAATAAATAACAGTGAGGCCTGCATCACAGGATAGATGAGCAGACTAATCATAGAGGGAACCAAAGACAGGACAGGGCAAGATACGCTGTTTTTATCACAACTGTAGCTCTATTATTGGCTGAGCATGTGTTTATATTGTTCCCATGGTGGTAATACAGTAGTGTCATGTGTATAACATGACATGGGCAGCAGAACATGCTGTGTTTGATTATCCTTTATTTAGCAGGGAGGACCCACTGACACAGAGGTCTCTTTTCTAGCGGGGCAACATAAAAAAAGAGTAAAATATACACGTATAAACATAGATATACACATTTACATATACATTTATTTCTATGCATAGATGTAAGCCCATACCCATATGATACCAGAGTAGACAGCTTAGCTTTAGTATTACAGAAATTTGGAAAGTATTCCGTGTAACGGTGCAGCAATACTGACGGCAGGCTTCCACAGTCAGTCCTATACCTCAGTGTTTTTAAAGTGGCCCACTCTTGAGATCTATGGCTCAGGATGTCAGCTGGCAAAAGATTAATCAGGTACAGAGGGAATTCACTAATTGGTGCTCTGTGAATAAACAAAATACGGTGTCGCTTCCTCTGTTGACCCAAGGAGGGCCCGCCAACTGCACGGTACAAGTCACAGTGGTGAGTTTGGAACCTGTCACGTGTGACAAATTGTCATGATGTATAGTGCTTGTACAGGCTACAAGCAAGAGGCCGCCGCAGGAGTGTGACTCCGTTAGGGTTGCTAATTTTGTGTATTTTCTTAAACCAATTATTGAACATGTCAGCAATCAAAAATAGATTCATCGTTAATAATTACTTAGCTTCAAACACAAATTTTCCTCAGTTTAAGTTTTATTTAAAAAATTCTAGTGTCACATTAGCCATTCTTGAAGCACAAACGATTTAAATGTATACAGTAATAAAACAACAAGGCTCTTGCTTGAAAGGCTGCTCTTGTCTGCAGATACAGATTGTGATCTCGCCAGATACCCAAGTACATGTACTGTTGGATCCATTCAAGGTCTATATTGTTTATGGTGTGCATCAATGAGGTCAGTGTTTTGTCTTGAGAATATCATATCCTTTACCTTTAATACCACCCAGAGCTTGTTGGATTGAGTTAAAATCAGTTTGTAAATATGAGGGAGCTTGTCTGTTTGAGGAGGATAAGGGATATAATTTTTTCAGTGTAAAGATCAACTCGACAGTTTTCTAATTACAGAAAATATGAAAAGCATTGAATCATCTGTAATGTTCTTCTCCCTCAGATGTGTCTGGGTGGTCACTAAATAAAACCATATGCTGTTGAGGCTGTGCAGTAGGTATAGGCCTAAAATTAGTGCTGTATATTATGTAGTCGAGGTGGACCAGATCATCATCAGACATGAAATTCTCATAAATTTTTCTTCTGCTCTTTCACATCTTTTTTCACATCATCAGCTTATGAGCTAATGATTCTTCCTACTCAAACCAGCATCCATGTAATGTAAATCAGAGGCTGTGTGTTTTTCTTTTTCCCTCTCATGAATTCATTCTATGCGCCCACAGATTGCGGTCTTTTTTTCAGTATCACATCCAACATCTGCAGTATCACCACACGAATCACATGGCATTAGCAGCAGCCTGTCCCATGGGAAACCAGACGGCTGTAAAAAAAATAAATAAATAAATAACAGGATGATTACTTCCCAGGAAGTACGAGTGCTCAAGGTCAGGGGTTAATTATGTGGCGGGCATAAACAAGCGGTTGTCCACTTCATTCCTGTCGATCACTGACCACAGAGGTCAAACCACCGCTTCTTGTCCAGAGACAGAGGTCAGCAGGTTCAGCTTGCTTACCAAACATTTGTGCATCCACTGGCCATGTGACATAAAAACAGAAAAGATAAGATGAAACTTCCCCAGGGAAAAGTGTGCATGAGGAGTAAACTGAGTCCAGCTGCAGAGATGTAACACGATGAGACATCTCCACATGAAAGCGAAGTCTTGACTAACCTCCAATTGTGTGTCTTACAGTGTCTTGGCAGAGGAAAAAGCAGGCTTTAGTCTGTTTTACCCAACATCTGACTGTAATTTAATGAAGGAAGTGGGTGAGATTCAGGGGCAATACAGCTGGGACATTACCTTTCATTCTGCTAATTAAGTCTGGGGGCTTTACAAGTGTGAGAGGATTACAAGCTATTAGCAGGCATTTCTTTCAATCATTTGCGTGATTTATGTTGTTATTTAGAGCAAGTTTAGGCTTTCTGTTGCTACTGCTTATGTATTTAAGACCAACTGACATTTTAATTCTATTATTTTAATATGAAAAAAGCTCTGTAAATTAAATGTCTCCTCTCCTATAATGAGTAAAACAGATAGCGTAGATGGAACATGTGCAAACAGCCAGCTGATTTCTTTTTTTTACTGAATTAGCATGAAGTATCATTGCATCATTGGTATGATTGTGTTGCTGACCGTCAGCCTGTATACAGACAAAAAAAGAGCAATATGAACTGTGAATTGCAGCAAACATTTGTTTTAATCACTGCATATTTATACATTTATGTATCAGATTTTTTTCAGCAGAATCTGTAATTACAAGCCACTCCAGAAGTTGGGATGGCAACACAAATTTAATCAATCACTGCAAATTCTGCATGACCTTGCAATTTTGTCCAATGACCACAGCATTTATGCAAATTTGACCAATCACCACAGCATCCTGGGAGCAGTCCCACCTGCAAACGTCATTCATGTTCGTCTCAATGAACTGACTCTGTGGTTTATTATTATTTTATCACAGGTACTGGAAAAATCACAAGGTTTATCATTATCAACATTTATCAATGCTATTCTACGATTTTACATTAGAATTTTGTGCCTTCTTGACTGGCATGCTCATTGGTAATAATAATGATGAACGAAACTGTAACTTTATTCACTCAATGCTATACATCAATTTCACTTATCACCCTCTTCTACTGCTGCTGCTGCTACTAGGTATCATTGCAACCTATATCAGTTACACATGGCATGATGCAAAACTTGAAATTTTGGTCCCTGCCAACAAAAATCACATGACAGTTCAGAAAGAGGGGCCCACAGTAGAAGTGTATTTATTGTGTTAGCAATCTTTTAGCTCATAGATATACCCTGTTCTATGTAGGGCTGATTATTTAGTTATTAGAGATTTGGCCATTATTAGGACCTTGTATTACATTTGTGTCTGGCCCTCGGCAGCCTGATCAATTGCTCACGTTCCGTCCCCATGAAAAATAATTAACCACCCCTGGTTTAGATGCTAAATGATGTTGTTCATTAATACCACATTTAACATTACACTGTCTGCTAGATTTATCTTTCCTTAAAGAATAGTATTAAAATATATTGTTCATGTTTTCTGACTGCACAAATGATCTGTTTTCTAACTTTGTCATTGTGTCATTGCTCTAACCTCTTATTTGAAATGTCTTGCAACACCCATTACAGCACAATTATTTCCACCATGACAGGCACAAAAGGTTTAATACACATGAAGGAATTTCGTCATTTTTTTTTTTTTGCCTCCTCTTTATGGCAGATTTGCATCTTCAATAACTCTCCTTTGTGCAAGGTTTGACACAATAGCTTACGTGTTGAATGAACTGGAAAGTAGAATCATCGGGCTGTGTGTTTGCGAGGCGGCAGCAGGTGCAGGCGCTGGTAGAGGTCAGTGCAGCCCAGTGGAGAGGGCACAGGTGACCCATCCAAACACAGGCCTGCTCCTGCTCTCTGGACACAACGAAGCCAATTTAGTGCTCGCTAGTGTTAGTTCCTGACACATAGCACCATTCATTGCTCTCATTATTGTCCGACTGAGACACTTTTTAGAGAGCAGTAGAGGAGCAGAGGCAGGGAGCGAGACATTCCAGTGGACCGATGAGAGACTGGTGAAAATCTGATATATTTTTGCGGTTCAATTACTTAGTTTTAGGAGGCTTTTTCTGTGTGCAAGGGTTAGGGATGATGAATGATGGTAACACTGTCTACGGTATTAATCATTTCATTAATCTTAATTTTAATATGTCTCATAAGAGTGACCAATTAATTTATTTTAAAAGCAGACAATGCAGTATATTTCTTAATGAAAAATGAAGAAGCTGCTGTATTGTGTTGCACTTTGTTCACCACTCTATGTGCAGAAGGTGGACAAAATAAAAAGAATACTTTAAAGCCCGGCAGCCACTGTGACTAGCCCCTGCACCACCCCAGCTGATTTCACCATTTTCTTCTCTGACTTTTTCCCGCCAATACTGTTTTTAGACATCAGAGTCTTTGATGAGATTCTGATTGGTCAACCTCAAGTGAAATGCTGAACACCTAACCAGTGGTGAATTAGATTTTGAGTCTGGTATGAACCACTGGAAAACCAGGTTATTCAAGTGTGATGCAGACCCAGCACAGAGAGAAAGCTGACAGAAGTCTCCACGTGATACAAACTTGTCTCTGTTAACGGTGACAAACAGTGTGTTATATGCTAGTCTCCTGTATGAAACGTCTGTATTTTCATTGTGCTGCTGTCCATTTTTTTCTCTCCCTCTCATTATAATGACTTGATATCTCAAAATACAGACTTCATATCTCAAAATAATGAGAAACCAGAGTCTTGCATGGGTCCAGTTTTGCAAACCTGCCCACACCCGCAAAGCTGAGAACCAGAACCGACCTGTTACCCGCAATTATCTCACCGTCAAATCAGCACCTGACTGGAACCATTAAAATAAGCCCCGTAACCCACCTGTAATTAAACACACATACACTCACTTGTCTCTCACTTGTGGCTGGGGCAGCTCTTGTGCTCTTACAGCTGTCGATGTGTTTCCATACTTTTTAAGTATAACTTTTTATAAGCAGCAAAACCACTGACAACAGTATTTGAGTGCCCTAAAATCCTCCCAACTTGTCCTTCAATGATGTATTGTCCACAATATGTTTTCCTCCACTGGCTATTTTTGCCTTTATGTCATCAGTTTTATCCTGGCAGGATATGGTCAAAAATTGTGTTGTAGGCAATTACAATAAAATCCTGCAGGCTGATTAAGTTTGATCTTGCAGTATTGCTGGATGTAATTGTTAAAAACACTGCACATATTTTAATTTCTGATTTCAAAAGCATATTATTGTATGGTATATGTTATATTATTGTTCTTAGTTATTTTTTTCCTATGCCTGCACACCTGACTTTATATCAATATATATTTTTTACACATTACACGATGTTTTTGTGGGTCACCCATCCCGGTACAGGAGTCTATGAGAAACTTTCTCAGAATAAGTACAATATTTTATAATTAAGCTGTTGAAAAAATCCATTTAGTATGATGTGATTATTTAGCCTGATCTCTTAGAAGCCTCAGCTGCCCCTGTAGTTTAGGGAAAGAAAATTAAAATAAAATCATTCTTAACCTTTCAGTTAAGTTCATTATTTCAATAAAAATGAAAAAATGGGCTTGCTGGCATTTGGCCTTTGTGCCCTTAAAAATTTAACACCAATGGCTAAGCGACCTTGCACCTAAAATGATGAAATTCCATGTCTGATTACAACCCAATGTGGTACCGCTAAAAAAAAAAAAAAACACTCTCAGTAGCATCAGCATCATCCTGCACAGTTTCAACAGAAAATGAACATTATAAGTTTCACTAAAGTGGTTATTATTGGAGAGCCAGTGTGTTGTATTGCATTAAATCCTACGCCTGCTAGTTTTATTGTCACCATGTGCCGTAAAAATCTTTTCTCAAACTGGCTTGTTAAATCGTTATAACCAAGATAGCACCATTTACATTAAAGTGAAGACATCAGCTGCACAGTGTTGTTTTACCACACTTAAGGCTTTAATGGCATGTTTAAAAGCAGAATGGTAGACTTTGACTATTATAAGTGAAGGAAACCTCTTTGGGTGCACGCCTGTAACTGTGTTACAGGAGTTGTGTAAACAGAGTTTATTTACCTGACTGCTGGGCTATCACATCTTCCCTCTGCACATTTCTCTCACCCTCTCCTCTCTTTCTTTCACAGTTTCTGTCTCTCCCGTCCTCTCCATGCTTCTCCTCACCTCTCCTCTCTAGTTTTTATCGGGTGGATTAACTGCATTCCCTGAAGTAATCCCTTTTCTCCCACCTGATTTGCTGGCAATACACCGCTTTTAAGTCTCACTTTCTCTGCGCTGATCTCCCAGGGGCTGATGGCCTCTCATAAAAGGGAAGCAAATTGTACATGGGCTGGCTGTGTTTTCCTCTCTCTCTGGTATGTTGTGCTCCAGGCTGTTTGACAGGCTTACCCATTTGGCTCACCTTCCTATTTGAACTTTCAGTACTGGTGGCAAGAAAGCAGGAAATGAACTTAAAGGGTAACGACAGTATCATTTATAGGTGGTGTGATTGCAGTGGTGAAATAACAGTGGATTGTGCTGTGTGCTGAATGAGCTGAGGATCATTCTTATTTTTTGTGCTACTCCATTTGTACATTCCTGCCCCATGATTTACTGGTGACCCGTCCAGACCCCCTGCTGTCCTTAAAGGGATAGTTTGGATGATTTAATGTGGGGTAGTGTCTTAGCTACAGTCCTGTCCTGTTGGACCCCAGTGTGGAGAAGCAGAGGGGCACCAGCACAGAAGTTAAGAAATGTTCTGCTGCTGGTGGGGTCAGCACCAAAGGGTATTTTAACCATTTATAGGACCAGTATGTAGAATTTAGGGGCATCTGTCACTGAGGTTGTAGGTGGCAGATTGCAACGATCTAAATACTGCTCGCCTCACCCTCCACTCCCAAGTGTGTAGAGGAGAAGAAACTATGGTGGCTGTGAAACTAGCAAAATATGTAAAAGGCTGTATCTAAAGCCAGTGTTTGGTTTGTTTGTCCTGGGCTACAGTAGAAACATGGCAGTTCAACATGGGGGGCCTCCATGGAAGAGGACCTGCACCCTCTGTAGATCCCCCTAAATCTCACACACTGGACTATTAAAAAAATCCAGACCATATTTAGAATATTTTAAACACTTCACTTTGGTGTCTGACAGCCCTTTACAACAGGAAACTGCCGTTATAGAAGGAAAATACTGCTCTATCCACACCAACCAAACTCCATGAGTGAAAACAGTAATTTTACCTCAGAACATGAGAGTTGCTGGTCTACCGCTGCCTCAACCTGTTAATTTGTTCGTGTTATTGTGTGACTTTGGTGTTAGAATAGCTCAGATTCCCTGAGGACACAATAACACAAACAGACTAACTGATTAAGGCAGCAGTAGACCAGCAGCTCCTGTGTTCTGCCAAGTAAAATTACTGATTTCACCCATGGAGTTTGGTTGGTTTGGAGAGAACGATACGGCTTTATGGCTTATTTGGCTTATTTAGCAGAGGTGCTATATATGCTATATATTTTTCTTGTTTTCTTGTTCCTCTGATATTTATGTTGATGGCCTTAATAAAGTGTATTCTTTTCACTTTCCATGTATTACACTCAAGAGCTTGCTCTGTTCAGATCTACAGCAACATTTGTGCCATTTATGTTAAGATATTCACATTAATGCTGCTGCATTTAGTCACAGATGGATCTACACTCAGCTAATGCATTGAATTCATTATATCTCCATGTTCACAAGTGGCTATAAAATCACATTTCCATTTGAGTGTTCCACTAAGGCAATTAGTAAACACCAAATATTCCCTGTACAAATTACTCTGCTGTGAAATGCCTGGATGATGTTTCATGAGGCCATGCTGCAGCCTTGATTAATAACTGTATTAGTATTTTTATTGTTGTTGTCACAGTCGCTAACAATAAGTGGTTCTTGAGGATTACAGCCATTAAAAACTGAAAAGCTGAATTGTTTAATGAGGATTGGCCATTGTTGCTCTCCATAAAAGGTGGGCTCTGATTGGTATTTTTCAGGTTAACGGGTCTAAATTGGATTGTAGTACCCCTCCAACTGGATTATTATTATTATAATTAAAACATAATCCCCCTTGATTGCAGTAATCAAGATATTTCCTTCTGACAAGTGCCTGTTTCTTCTTCTCTATATTACTAATGTGCTGTCAGCAGGAGGCTGGTTTCCTCTATTATTCATTCTGGCTGTTTTTGGATCCGTAATTGATCCTTTGCTAAGCACCACCTCCAAACAGCACCTGTCCAATCATAGCTTAGCAACCGTAACTAGAGCTGTCAAGATTTCCATTCCTCTACATTTTGAAGGTGTACAGGAGGCTCTGACAAGCGCGACACTTGGTTTTTCATGAGTCTGGAAGCTGACAGCTTTTTTGTAGTCTCTCAAAAACATGAAACTCAGGAGCACGCGTGTGGTGAAAGGATTGAACTCTGTCTTCATCTACTCAAACATAAGCTGCAAACATTAGCATTAGTCTGGCTAACTAACACTAGTTTACTAGCTGCAGTAACTTTACCTCCAGCCAAACTTGTTAGATACCACTGCATTTGCATTTGTTATGTGGAGGTTTGAGAAGGAGGATGTGGGCTGATGCAGAATCAAAGTGGGTGGAGGACAATGCACTCTGGCTGGCTGCCTTAGGTCTAAGCCAAGTCAGCTTAGGTCCTATCTTATTGCGACTGTCTTCCACGAACGTGGTCTGGCTCGAAAGCTCTGGAAAAAATTAAGCGACCACTCTCACAAATGTTTCTTAAATCAGCATCTCTACCTGTATGGCAGCCAGTCCATTCCAGTGTTTGTTGGATTCCAACACAAGCCTCCTCATTCTACTTAATGAGACACTGATTAGAAAATATTAGTGTTGTGTTCTTTAAAAATGAATTTTCTGCCAATAAATGCACTAAATGGCAATATTTTAATTTTAAATTTGAGAGAATGTTGTCAGCAGTTTATAGAATAAAACAAAAATGTTAATTTTACTCAAACACATACCTATAAACCTAAAACCAATTAAACTGATCATTTTGCAGTGGTCTCATAATTTTTTCCAGAGCTGTACCTGCCGTATTTCACCGTCTGATGAATGTTTGCTGAGATGTAAGCTAGATGTTAGCCCCAGTCTTTTTGCATCAACACTATATCCTGTGTGCAGCTTGAGACGGACTTTTCACCCAAGTCAGGGAGTTAGCAGTAGCTTACATCAGCCAGCTACACTTACAAAATCTGCTTGTGAGTTATTATTTTAGCCAACAAAATCCACCATCGTCAGCTAGAAATGAGAAGCTGCTTTTGTATATGTCTCTGAGGATTCAAAGACCTTGTGTTCAACAATTACTCCCATTTTCAATGTTATATCTGCCACTGTTATCACTGTAAACATAAATGCATAAATGCAGTGTGAGGATGATGTGTGGCAGGCAACTAAGGAGGGCGGGGCTTAGCAAAGGGTCAATTGTGTCTCTGTAATTGTCTTGATTATAGCTAATCAATCTAAGAACATAAGAAAGATCACAGGTCAACATGAGGAAATTGGGTTATAGCATGTTTCTGAATCATATTTGAAACATAATAGGTGCTGCAATTAACTATCAAGAAATACATTAACAACCGATTACTGTTGAATCTGTATCTGATTGCAGAAAGATGTTCAAATGTTGCAACGCACCCAAAAACACTTAAACCCACATCTTTGAGTGATTGGCTCTCTTATGCCTGATCTTAAACATTTTTTAACATAATTTTATGAAATAACATAGATCAGATAACTATTTGAAATTGGTCTCCTTTTCGTATATACGTTTTTAGAATGAATATGAATATTAAAGTAATTTATTTATGATTATATAATATATTAATTATGCATAATAATGAGAGTTGTAATTCCTTCATGCCACACGAAATTACAATATATGTAGATAATTAAATTCAGAATAGAATAGGATAAAATGTACAAGAAAATAAAATGAATAAAACATATACAGTTAGTTATGTACATATATACATATACTTGTGTACACCATGTAGTGTATTTTTTTGAATTGGAGTCTGGGGGAATGTGAACAGCAGAAGGATAGTGATAATAAAATGGTCGACATCTTCACATAAAAATCTTGCTAGAAAAAACTGTCCATCAGTCACGATCAGTTTCAATCTGTTCATTTTTGCACAAACCATCATCGCCGTAAACACAACACCTGCCTCCCTCGTCCTGCTGGAGTCTTGCATGTTGAGTTGTTGTGTTTCAAATGTTGTTTGTCAGACGTTGTTACACAATTATTAAATCATTTCCATCCCTCACAAATCTTCAGTTTTAAGCTCCAGACCTTACTATGTGTACAGAGCATCTCTCCAGCAGTCTCCTGTAGGTTGAGTCTCCATGATGCAAACCACTACATGCTCACCAGTAGACTGCAGACGGTGTAATTTTGGGGGAGATGGGGAACTATGAACCAACTGCATCTTCAATATTTTCAACCCAATTTTATGAAATAACAAAGGTCAGACTATTAAAAGACATTTTTCTCTTTCTTCAGGATATCAAGTTAAATTGTTTATCATTACACAACACAGGGTTGCACAACAAAATGAGAGTTGTAGTTCCCCCATGCTACACAAACAAACACCACATGTGAAATATAGAAGTTTTGAAGTATTGAAATTGAATCTTCACGATAAAATCAAAAGTCAAATTGTGGATTGGGAGAATCATCACAGCCCTAAAATAAGATAAAACAACGTGTACAGATATTTATGTATTCACCCGGTGTAATTGGGTAAATATGTTACATTTCTCTCAGTTATGATTTATATGTTGAGAGTGGACCCTGCAGTGTTGCGTTTATCTACCTACTTTGTGTCCAGCGCAGTCGTGTGTTGATACAGTCTGTCTTTCAAGAGTCGTGTTTGTAGTGCCAACTGTGAAAATCCGCTCTGATGTTGTGCTCTGAAAGCCACAAGATGAGAAGCTGGCTAGTAAAAAAACATTTTCTTCAATATATCCAAAGAATGTTGCACAAAAATATACAAACTGAGTAGCATCAAATTCAGAGGATTAGTGTTTTGCTATTCATTTCATGTCCAGTCCATTTGATGTGTACATTGTCTTCTGTATTTCATTAAAATGTGTGTATACAGCAGAGGATTAACAAACAGCAGGGCTGCTCTATCGTCAGCTCTTATCTGAAGCAGGATGTGGCTGCAACATTACAAGACACAACAGGCCTTGTCTTGTATGTGCAAAGGAGGAATAAATACTTAGTGTTTGGTTTTCCATATGTCCGTTCTGTATGTATTCTGCACATCCAGACCAGGCAGACACACAAATGAAAACAAAATAGATGTGTGTTTGAAGCCCAACCTGCACGATATCCTTCATCGTCTTTTGGGAAAAGTTTTACAGCTCAATTTCATCAAACATCTTCTCACCCAAATATAGTTGTCTCACAAGTCCCCCGTGGACTTTAGGGTGATTCACAAAACATTGCTCATTTCTCTGCCTCTCTCCCTCTCTTTTATTTCACTCTATTTGCTTATTTATTTATTTATTTTACTTTTCTGCTCTGCTGCCGATTAAAGATGCAGCTGCTTCCAGTCACAGTACCTCAGTGACCATTATGTGTGAAGACCATGACTATATTTCTCTGGAGCACGGCATTCACCGAAAAAAGATATATTTTGAGATATCACAAAATGTGCCCAAGTGACTATTATAGATATTATAGATAAAATCTCAGGGAGTCGAAGCACCATGACAGACTTACTTTAATCATGTTTCACTTTCTTAAGCTTTCCAAATCTCAAGCTTGGTTACATATTCATGAAACCAAAATGTACCTTTGAGTCCCAGACGACTCGCGGTATGTTTTGGAGGATTAAAAGTCTTGTAGCTGCCATAGAAAAGTTTGGAAATCATTAGAAATTCACTTAAATTGTTCAAAAGTTTACAAACTATCCTGATAATCCCCTTTCCCTCAGTGCAAATAAATGTGATGGGTGGTGTTGTGTGTCTGACACGGTTTATAATTGATTCGATGAATCAATCAGAAAAGTGTGATTTCAGAGAGCAGTTACAGTAAGATGATAATTCTGTGGCAGTTGAACATATTGATAGTCTGTTCTGCTCTTATGTTTCTGTGATATTTTAATGAACAGACTGAGGATATGTACAAAGCCCACTGCGACATTAGGTGCCAAATTTTGCGGCATTGCTATTTTTCAATTTAGCATAGGTATTTACTGACACTACAGATGTAAATGAGTCCAGGTGCAGTTCATCCGATTTGCACAGAGTGCTTGCTAAATAATGGTTGAATAAAATAAATCTGGTGCTGAATGGCTTGCTCACGTCTGGAAAGCAATGGAGCACAAACAAGGCTTTTCAGCTGCTGAACTGAATATTATTAAACAGAACAAATTCTTCTCACAAGAGAAATGCTTTCTTTAAATCAAATTACTCTGATGATGCACTAACAACAACAGTCACTTCCGGGTAGAAAACTTTGAATTATGGACATATTTAAGATGAGCAAACCCATCTGACATTCCTTCTTATTGTATGTATTGAGTTGCTTTGCTAATTTCTTACTGTGGCCTAAAATATCTCAGAGACGCAGAGTTCATGGACCAAATGAAGACACTCTCCCAGTTGTGTCTTATTTCGTGTGGCCATCTTTGACGTCTGGGTGTGGCCTGCGGGTCATTTGTTTGTGTCCATTTGTGTCCATTTGCTTTCCAGAGAGTGAAAGTGTGCAGCTTTGCTGAAGCAAGGTAGAGACCAAATGAGGAGAGGAAGCATCAGTGGCAAGAAAGGCGGTGAATCAGAGAAATAAAACATTCTTATCTCCACCAGGCGTATGCTGAAGGACCTTTGTGATTCACAGTTTTTGAAAAACCCTGAAAAATTTATTTTAGGCCTCAATGACGTGACCAGAGGCATTATATTTTTGGTTCATACCGGTCTTGTAAATGTGATGTCTAAAGAATGCCTTGAGGGAATTACTTCAAACTCGGCACGAAGAACTCAAGAATGAACTGATTATATTTTGGTGGTCAAAGGTCACTGTGAGCTCACAAAACACAGTTTTGGCCATAACTCGAGAATTTATGTGCTTATTATGACAAAAATTTCTCACAAATGTGTAATAGCATTATAGCAAAGCTGGAGATGAACTTATATGTAACTATTTGCATGCAATTATGTTACAAAAATGAAATTGTAACAAATAATATGGAATTAGATTACAGTCACTGATCAAAATGTTAATGATTGCAGGGGTTACATCCAAATATTCTTTTTGGGTTGCCTCTACTGAGTGCAATCTTCTAGTTTTCAGATTGTTTCACAGCAGTTATGTTAATAGCAAAAATAAACAACCCTCACGCTGTCATACAACCCTGCACTAATTGCTGCAACATCTGAATTCAGCCTAACTCCTAGTATGGGGTAAACTCAAGCTGTTATTTTCTTAGTCAGTGGCTCAACAGGTAAATTAGGTATCCAGCTGTTAGTGAAAGTGTTGTTATTAATTTAATATGAAAGCATAAAACATGCATTTTGAATGAATGATATGTATCAACTTTGAAATAAAACCATGGAAAAAGAAAATATTCAACACAGTTTGTGTTATTAATTTATCTTTTAGTCTCCATGAGTATTGGCAGACTTTAATAAAAACTGACTATTCAGTAACATTATTTATTTTAGCAGGCAAATGGTGAATCTTTTGACTGTTATTTTTACTTGCTTTATGTTATGTAGCTTGCAAGTATGGTTTGCATTGCTCTCATATTGAAAAGTACACTAAAAGTATGATTATTATTTCAGTTACAAAGAAAATACACTAGGTTAATTGTTCTTAACATCTAGAAACTTGGGTCTGTGTTCCATCATTGATAGTCTCCTGAGGAGCTACGTGATTTATTACTTTGAAGAAACCGGAGTCTTTGTGAGAGCTTCTATGGGCAGACAGAATCAAGTAACACAGAGAGAAAATTCAATATATGCTCTCTACCAATGCATTCTAATGAGGATGAGGTCCTTCTAATTGCCTACATGTCTGCTTCAAATAAATGAATGCACCTTTTTTTGTTTCTTGGCTCTTCCAGATATTAACGAATGCGAAAGGGACCCGTGCAAAAATGGGGGCATTTGCACAGATCTGGTTGCCAACTATTCCTGCGAGTGCCCGGGGGAGTACATGGGGAGGAACTGTCAATACAGTAAGTGCTCATGTTCCTTTTTTTAAATGTTTGTCTTTTTAACTATTTTACAACTACCCAATTATTTTAACAGCACACCTGAAGCTGCAGGTAACCGCACAGTGGCAAGGCAATATATCAACCAAGCAAACTGCTCCATCAGAGACTAAGAGCAGAGTTTAAAGGGATAACTCGGGCTATTTGAAATGGGGTTGAATGATGTCAGTTTTTCAGTTTATTAGCTACTATAGATGGTGGTCCATAGGTGTATGCTATATTTAGAATATTTACAGGCTTTTACTTTGTCATTAGTTATTAGTTAGTGTCATTATTTGTCTTTTCTGACAGGAAACTGCCATTATAAAAGCAAAATATCACTCTCTCCAAATCATCCAAACTCCAGGGTGAAATCCGTAGTTTGTTTGTGTCATTATGTTACTTCAGTGAACCTGAATTAAAACACTGAGGTCACACCGCAATCACACAATAATACAAACAAGCTAACAGATGGAGGCAGCAGTAGGAGTTTGGTTTGTTTGGAGAGAGTTTGGCTCAAAGAGCAGCAGTTTCAGCTCAGATAGGCTGTCGGACAGCACTGAGAATATTCTAAATATAGTGTACACTTATTTTTTTTTTTTTTTTGTTGCTGACCGTGTCCACAGCAGTTCATAGCTTACATTTGGTGCTGATGCTCATTTCCACTTCTCCAGACTGGGGTTGTGCTGATTGACATCTCTGTTTGCTCCTGCACTGACTATTGATAAGCACATCCAACAACTCTACATAAAAAAAATCCAAACTATCCCTTTAAGAACATCTAATCATGCTTCAGTGGATAGTGCACCGGCCTTTGATGAAAACTTTTTAGAGGTTATTCAAGATTGTCAAGTCTTGAGTACATTTATTTGCTTTGAGATCTGTTTTGTAATATCCATTATTGTCAGAGAAGAGTTTGATATTCTCATTTGAAAGGTGTAAAGGTAAAAATAAATTAATATTTCTCTGTATATTAGTTTAATAGAAAACATGAATAACAAGAAAAAAGACACATTCAGACAAACACAATAAGCCCAAACGCATAATAATAATACAAAAAAAAAAAATCTAAACATTTGAATGCTGAGAAGTCACGGCCACTTCGGGCTTGTGAGGCTTCATTCAGTTCTTTTGCCCAGTGGCTGTGTGCTTCATCTTCTCTGAAGTGGCTTTCTTTTTTGCAAGACACTGCAGAGCTCATGTGTTTATTATGCTATTGTGGGGATTTCGTGTGCTCAGTCTAAGAACATATTAGGATTAATGTATCAGTGGACTGGCAGCCCTGAGCCACCTCTGTACTGCTTCTCACTAAATGAATTCATCTGATTTTCCATCTCACTGTAGGTGCAAACAGTTGTTCAGCAACAGACTAGATTTTTATTTTTGAACAAGTTTGCTTTAGAAAGAGAGAAATGTCACAAGTTCTGATTGTTTTTCTAAACTGACTGACAGAAGGCAAAGGGAAAATTGTGAGCGATTGAGAGGAGTGAAGAGGCGCAGCCTGACTGATTTGGTTGGTGCAGTGATTGAAAAACTCCAGGAGAAAGATTTCGTCTTGCTGATTGAACATATGCTAAGCTCCATTATTTGTTTAATGATGCTCATTTCCATCTTCCCATATAAATTCAATATTTGTACAGCATATTATACAACCATTTATTCAGCTTCAGTTATTTTCTTAGTTGCAGCACAGTCTGCAAGTATATGGATGGTTTGTTTTTGTTTCTGTGCTTCAATATATTCGATTTGAAATGAAACAATGACCATGAGGCGAAATTGCTGACTCTCTGCCTTAATTTGATGGTGTTTACATCCACAGCAGATGAACTGAGCAGAAATTGTGTTTTTTTTTTATACATATCCCCGGAGGGTGAAAAGGGCAATAAGTCCGACACTGTTCAACCAATATAGATGTTAACAACCTCAAACACCCCTCCAGCTAAAAATCAGCGCTATAACTTTTTTTGTTTGTTTCATTTGAAATCCAGTGTGCTGGAGCACAGCCAAACACAGTCTTAATACTTTCACACCCAAATGTAAGTTTTCTGACAGAGCAATCTTTTTTAGAAATGTCTTCAAGCCACTGGAAAACTAAATCCACATTAGCCTTCCACAGGAACTATGTAATTTAGGGTCTTAGTTTTAATCCATATTCAAAGTATTATCATTTAAGTTTTTGTACACATTTCTAATATTGGGTTTGAACTGGGTGCAGTTATGTTCAGACATTTATTACGAAAATTCTGCGTGCAACTCAGTAGCATCTTTCATTAGACCCTCCCTGCCTGGTTAACTCCCACATCATGCAGACTTTTCTTACTCACTTTGGTTTATCGCCAGGTAGATTTTTTTAACATATTCATCATGGTGTTCAGGTGCCTGTGCTTCAGTGTAATGTAATACACACTGACTTTTAGCTAAAATTTTGTAGTCTTCACATCCATGCAGAGATAACCCTGCATGATGACGTCCCTGTGACATCATTTTGAGTTATATATAGAAAATAGATCTTTATCATTATTGTGCTCAGAGTACAGTGAAAATCTGTTGTGCAATTCTTCAGCAGTGTGCAGCATAAAAAAAATATTCCCCTACTTCTCCAGAGCCTCAGTGGAAAACTTTTTCCCACAAGCTGAGTGGTACTCCTTGTGATGAATAAAGAGATTTTAATGTATAACAGTGGTGGAATGCACCTTTAAAATCAAAATCAAAATTTTGACATTGCTGTTGCTATTGCATTGCTAAATGTATTATTTGTTGACTTTGTCATAGCCTTATCATAAGAACAGTCAGTTGGGTTCCCAATGAAAATCAAATACATAGAAAAAGGTAGAATGTGTGGAATATACTTTTATGCATGAACTCATCATCTACTCTGACTTGTTCCTTCAACCCACGTTGTGTGTGGGAAGTCCTGCACACACACACACTGACTGTTGCAGATTAAGCAGCTGTACATTTTCTGGCTATACCCATAATCACCATGAGAGTGTGAAGGCAGTGGGCTTTTGGCCGTTGTTTATCTGTTCAGTGATTATCTGATTTTTTTGAAACAATTACAGTCTTCAATATTGATTCCCATGATCAAATGGAAAGCGAGAAGTGAGAAAAAGAATCATATCTTTCACTTGCCAACATGACTCCCTGCAAAATATACAAGAAGGCACAGAATACAATGAGATAACACTTGGCACAAGCTGCCTCAGTCTTTCTGCTGAAGCAAATTTGTGATTGTTACTGCTCAAATCATCCAGAGACATTCACACTCAGACACTAATATGGGTTAAATGGTCGGTTAAAGATCCAATATTGAGGGGAGCTGATGACTGTCCAGGGCCCCATTTTCCAAAAGCATCTTAACGCTAAGACAATTGTAGAACCATCTGCCCTGAGCAGGAGCTAAATCAATTCAAGTACACCAAGTTTACTTTAACTTTCTTTGACCCTGTAACATCAGATAAAACGTGGTATCTCTGTATTAAACAAAAGCATGGCAATAAGCTGGAAGCTCTGGCTGTTTACTACAAATTAGCCTGTTTTTTTCATGACGCTGATAATTCAAAGTGGAAATTGTTTTATTGTTTTGCTTGTTTCAGTTTTTGTATTTAATTCATTATTATTTTTATGGTATGTTTTCTATCACTTGTTCTGTTTACTATAACAATCAGTAGAGTTGGGACGGATGTGATCCAACATCAGAATCAGGACCCAATATTGATGTATGGCATTCATCAGGTATTAGCCTTGCAACAACAACCCAAATTCCAATCAAAATTCCTCAGTGTGTTTTCTATTTAAAAACAAATGAGAACTGAATAGCACTGTTCACTTGCACTCTGCATTTGCATCAAGTGTAAACCACCACTTTCTGAACAAACACATTATAAACACATTACAGATCGTAACATTTACATTTTGGAACATAAAATAGATAACTGTCTGCAACGTATCATGGGAAGTGCAAAGAAGGGACATCTCTCAGCCTATCAGCTGTACATGTCAATGTCACAAGCCAGAATTATACAGTGCCCAAAATGGTTGAAGGATGCCATGATACAAGTTACATTACACATACTACACAAGCTTTCCAGACTGAAGTTCAGTTTTAGCCTTTCAGTTGTTGTAAAGGTTTTCTTTTTATTATGTGGTAAAACTTTGTTAGAGTTATTAAAATCAAATGATCGTGTTCAGCATAATGAGAAGCTGCATCCGTGCACTTTTAAAGAATCTGCATTTTACAATCAATGCTGTTAAGTATGATATAATTTACTCCTCAGCTAATTCTCTGAGAATTGACGATGCAGCGATATCACCTAAATGAAGTCCAGCAGGAAGGATCATGAGTGGGGAAACTTTTCGATGTTGTTGATGCACGTTTGTTCGAGCCCAGCCAAAGTTTTAACACAACTTTTCCTACCAACAAAAAAAAAAAAAAAAAAAAAGGAACGAGGACTGAGAAATATATTTTTTATAGTATGACTTGTGTAAAGAAAAGTAATATCAGCCAATACATCATTATCAGGGTGTTTAAACTCTCAAATATCAGTATCTGTATCTGTCCCTAAAGTCCTGCATCAGGTGGGCTTAAATTCACATGAAAACCTATGTGCAGGATTTCTTTCCTGTTTATTTAATAAATATTTTTTTATTAAAATATTTATTGCTGTCTTGTACATGTGAAAAATGTAACAGCACAGATGCTGACATATCCACACACCCACATATAATGCAGACAGGTGCATTTCTTTCAGTTTAATTTGTCACCTGTGGAACGTCTGACGTCTGTTTTTTGTGTTTATTATTCTTTTCCTCGTTCCCTCTCTCCACCGCATGCTCATTAGTATTGGTGTGGTGGCATTAATTTCAGTGGGGCTCTAATTTGTTTAGGCTGTAGGTAGGGCTTGTGGGAGATGGATTCAGCTGTCACATCACCGTAGTGCTGGCGTTAGTGATGTGTGCTGTCGCAGGGCTGATGTATGCTCAGGGGCCAGCAGGCCAAGGCCCGGGGGCTGGCTGGCTCTGCCGCTCTGACGGACGACTGGCAGGCAGCTCGTTAAGAGTGGCCCATCATTGCCGCAAGGTGAGAAGGACCGCGACTTTGCAACAGTGTCTTGCCACAACATCCATATAGAATACTTTACAAGAGAGCTGCCCAAGAGGTACAACATTCAGACAAATATGATACTGTGTTGATGCCACACTGCACCTCAGCCCCGACGTCAGGTCATAATGAGGAGAAATAGATTCTATTTCACTCTCAGGAGTTAAATCAGGGTGATATGCCATTTGATACTTGTGCCAGAATAATATGTGTAAATCCACAGGGTCCCTAACAAATTGAGAGTCAGGACTCATGAAGAATGTGGTATAGTATTGATTTGCGCCCTCTGCATTTTTACATTTGCTCAGGAGATATCACCCAGCTCAGTTACCCATTTAAACTGCAGTTGATGTACATGCATAGTTGCACAAAAAATCTGTTCATCAGATTCTATTTTATATACTATTTATAAGATAAGATAACATAAGATAATCCTTAATTAATTTCACAAAGGGGAAATGTGCTTTGTTACAGAAACAAAATGGAAAAGCAAAAAAATAGGTGCAACAATAAAAGGTGAGATATTAAACAAACAGTAAACAGCAATGTATAGATGATGAAGAAGTATAAATATAGATGTATAAATAAGTAAACAAGATATTAACAGAATATGAATAAGATAAAAACAAGATAGGATGACTCTATGAGAATATAAAACAACCCTTACAAAAACATTTGCAAAATATTGTTTTTTTGGTGTTATTGCCATCAAATTCAAAATTGGACTAGATAATTTGTTTTCCAGCTATATAATGGCTGCAGGCTGTTTACCAAAAAAAATGTACTTATTATTTTGTTTGTTACTGTTATGTTTTATTATTTAAATCAGAGAAAGAAAGTCTATGAAACTCAAATTTTAGGTCTGAGTTTTCACATATGTTGATGCATTTATGGTCCCCAGACAATCCACTGTGTTCTAATTACTTTCCTGAGCTGCGCTTTGTGCTTAATGCTAAGTAGAGGATGCTGGCATACTAATAACCTAAGCTGAAATTGTGAACGTGATGAACATGTCATTAGTAAGTCAAAACAACAACATTTCATTATGCATACATGTATATGTGACAAATAAATATCTGTCTCTTGTCTTTAGCACAATATCACAATTTCCCTCAAAGGGCTTTACATACAGCATAGGACAGTCTCTGTCCTTAGACCTTCAATTTAGATATGGGAACCCTCAGAAACCTCAGGAGGAGCAACAGACAGCAATAGATGTCACACATACAGAATAGATCATCAAACATCAGTACATACAAATCATGGTGACAAAATATAGAATACATATATTTTGAAACATACAAATATGCAGAATATGGAGGACAGGAGGAGGATATTGCCATATAGATAGGATGTGAGCAACACGACCTCCTTTCCTGTGTGGAGACGTGGCAAAAGGACAGGCCATATATTCAATGGGCAAACGCAGCATTTACACAGGTAGGGGGACAAACAAACACACCGTGGGAGAGAGGGACAGGATAACAAGCAAACTAGAGAGAGAAGAGGCTGAATCTCCAGGGGGACGATGATCCAGCTTCAACCAAAGCACCTACAGCCAGGAGAGAGAAGTCCCAGGATGACCGATGGTCCAGCAGAGAGGAGCCTTAGTGAGAAGACAGGAGGAGGAGCACACTAGAAACAGAGAGAGAGAGGTTTCACACAGCTTTACACAACCATTAGCGTGGCTGTAGTCCTGTTTTTCTCAGCCAAAGAAAATATTTTTCATACATTGTGTCATTTCAGAGAGGTTCAACTTACTTCAGCACCTAAAGGCATGTTCCTATCACTTCAGGTTTGAGTGCAATTGATCGCTTAACCTGCAAACATAGCCTTAGGATTTGAATATGTTACTTGCTTATTTTCATAGTTACAGCTAAATATAACAGGAAGAATCAACTCTAATCTATTACTCCCTGACCCAAAGTGTATGTGTTTATGTTATGGACTGTGGATTAATTTTGAGATACATTATTTCATAAGAGGAGAACAGAACAGAACAGAACAGAACACATAAGATAAGAACATTGAGCTAATGCTAACACTAGCATTGTACCTTTAATACGTCTGCTCCAGTGTATTGTATCCCTTTCAGAGGCTTTGTAATTCAGCCTTGAACTGCAGAGTCTTTTTGGAGACATTTTACAATAGATCCATAATGATGAACCCAACACTGAATATCTTCTCTTTTTTGTTTTGTTTTTTGTTTTACATTTTTTCCCATGATGTCTTGGGTTGAGTGGGCGATCAATCAGAGGCTGCGGTCCTGACTTGCCAACCAATCAGAGGCTGTGTTCCTGGCTTGTTGTTTGTGTTACTCTGATCTTTAATGTATTGCATGTGAGAGTGACAATAAAATTTGTAGTGATGACAGTAATGACCTCAACCCCACTGTAGGTATCATATGACTGCGGTATGGTGATTATGTGGTTATCATCACAGGTCTAGTATTGATTTCCTATTTTGAGGCTGCAAGGCACTTTTAACTGCGTCACGGAAAAAAAAAACACTCAAATGTACAGACGTCTTTGAATTATAAGGATTAGGCAGAGAATGCTGAAATGCAAATGTGACTTGGATTACTGTATATGCAACAACACTGGTCATTTTTGAAAGTCCCGGCCAACAATCTGATAAGAAAGGTCCCCCATCTTTCTGCGCCACGGGTTTAAATTGGATTAGCATGTCTTAAAATGGAAGCAGTTTATCCTTTCTAAGACTTAAAAAGAACCAAAGGAAGTGCATCCATCAGATATCAGAAAATCAGAAGCTTCTCTTATAGCTTCAGCAGTAGGTTATCGCATCCACCTACACCATCCTCTCATCAGTCTGGAGGCGATGAGTCACACACAAGGAAGAACTAGTGAAGCAAGAGTAATTTACCATAGTGGAATATATAAACACATCTCTGGTGGTACACACACACGCACACAGAGTAAGAGATATACTCTTTGCTCTCTTGCAGCCTCCAGTCGATCCCCCAGGACAGTCCTCAGACATTACTCACTGTCTCCCCGGCTCCCTGTTGCCTAGAACCCCACTGTTTTAGCAGCTGGAGGAGTCATGCTAGGGTTGTTTTCATTGTTCCATTCTTCTCTGACTCTTGGCTTTCTTCTCGGGTGAAAGTCTTCTCACAGCTCTCAGCGCTGCCAGCTCCATTGTCTGCTGGTATGTGTGGGTGTGCCTCCCTGTCAGTGTGTGTGTCACCGGGTTTGAAAATGCTTAGGTGTTTTTTGCTTAAATGGCGAAGACGGCATCACAGCCTTACGGTGACCGTTGCTCCAGGCTTCCCCCGAAGGCTGGTTTACACGGACACTTACAGCTCAGCCGGCATGAGCGAGCAGTGCCTCTGGCTGAACTGAACGCTTATGATATGTCCTCATTCTTTTGGGACCCTTCCAAGTTCCATCTGTTTTCCCAACACTTGTGGTTTTTAGGCTCTTAAACACAGCCATTTAATCATCTCTGACCAGAGACACGCTGACGGGAGAAATGAATTGTCTAAATTTTAATCAGATCCACTTTAGTTCACCAAAGGAAGTGTAATAAATTCTTTGTGTCCTCTATTTTATTACTGAAATCATTTTCATCCCTGTTGTCTTTATAAATAAACACCATGACTAGAAACCCTCCAACAGCATATCCATCATGTACTGGATGTAATTGTGTATCACTGAAATTAAATGCAACATCTGTAATAATAATTTCTCCTTTGTAATACTAAAACATTATTCCATTCAGAAAATAAATCTGAAAAGCAAATAAAAGTGAAAAATGCACCCACTGCTACTTCAAACTATCATATTTGTTTACTGCTGTTACAGTAAGTCTGTGGGAAATATTTTGCAACACTTGGGGTTTATGTTCAAGCTCTTGACTTTCAGCTGTGACAAAGAATTAAAAGTCCCAAACTGTAACTTAAGGTAGTTTTTTCCATATATCACACACTGCTTTGCATCTATTATTCTCCACAGTAAAATAGGTATTTGTTTTAAATTTTAGAAAAAAGGTTTGTGGTCTGGCTACATTCAAATTTTAAGGTGCCTGAATTTGAAAAGACAAGTCGAGATAATTTTGTAACAGTTCAAATGAACTTAATAATAATTCAGCTGTACTTGAGAAAACTTTTTCAGTAAGTGTAAGAAATTAAGTTGAACCAGCAACTTACCAGTCAGACTAACGAACATCACAAACAAGTTTGATTTTCTTTTCCATTTTCTCAGTTTGATGAGTCAGTTCTTCATTTCACGCAAAGAACTTTCAGCTGCAGCTGCTCCTGTCGGATGTAAATTTGTTCCAGCATTGAGACAAAGACAATCTGTGAAACCTCTTGCAGTGAATTTATTAACTTTTAAGTGTAAGGGGGAAGGAACTGTATTCAAAACTAAGGTTCATTATGGGTTTCATTGAAATTATCAGTTTTTTTTTTTTTTTTTTTTTTAATTGCTTAAGTTTGAGAAGTTATATGAACTCTGAACAGTAGATTCATTAAACTCATCATTGCAAGTCAAAGGACTTCAAAGTCAAGGATGTTTCTAAGTTCGAAGTGTTCTGAAAAGAAATACTACAACTTTTAAGTTTAATTATGTTGAATAAATACAATGCATTACATTAAAACTACTACAAGGAGTTTTAAGTGGTTATGAAACAGTCTCATTTATCACTGAAGCCTCTAAATGATCTACATAAATTAACAGAACCATCAGTGACTTATAATTATTTATGCCTCTCTTCTCTGCAATGTGTTTAGAGCCAATTTAGCAATGAATGCTCATCTTTTTTTGGATCAGACTATGGATTAATGAAATGCTGTCAAGCCACGTTTTCTTATACAGTGAAAAGGGCACCAGTTACAAAGGTGGTAGCTGCAAAACTATACAGCGTTCATATAATTGCACATCATGTTCATTTAGGAAAGATATTTCAAACTGAAAAGTGCTCTGCTAGAAATTCTTACATTTATGTCAACTATATGCTTGACTTGACTATGTTTGACTTAAAGACTAATTAAAACTAAAGCTACATTACACGACACAGCTGTGATGATGTTCAGGTTTAAGAGACTCTACTTGAAGAAATGCTGGGGTCTTTCCATTCAGCAGAATTCAAACCGACTTTGTGTCGCCTCCCAGCTGTTTTGTTTTCCTTCAAATTGCATAGCATCTGAAACCAATTTCTGAGCTATTTGTACGTGAATACATTGCCTATGACAACTTAAGGTGTGAATGATCTCATTTACACTCTGAGATACACAACTCTAACACAATTTATTCAGGCTGAAGGATTTCGAGAACCTGCAAATACGTCTGATTCCCTTTTTGGTGGCAATACGCCACAGCTGTTTGGAACAACACTGCAACCTCAGTTGAACTGTTTAGCTTGTTTTATTGGCACACCTGAGTCCTCAATTATGATGCCTTTCCACAGGTGCAGTTATCTTATAATTAGAAGCAAACTATACAATTTATATGCATATCCCAAACTAATTCAATCCTGAGCTGGTGGATTTTCTCAAACTCTGATGCGTTTTGATAGAAAAGCAGATGTTTTCCATGTAAATGGACAATTAAGAGAATCTCATTTGGGGAGCACTGGCAACTTTTTTAACTTTTAAATTTCATATATATTGCTGTACGCCTTATATTTATCTAATATACCATATGGATATATGCCCACTTTCCGTCTGTTTCTTCACTGTGTTTCATTTCTTATGTGTTTTCTATGATTATTTGATTTCCCAATAGTTTTTTTTCTTAAATGGAAACACAACAAGGTTCTTGTTTTCAGCACAATAAACTCTCTATTGGATAAACATTGCCAGAATCCCTTTCGCCACAGGTATGTCTATTAAAATACTCTTGATGTGCCTGGACACACCAATTAAAATTTAGAGAGGAAAACAAGCTGCTTAAAGAAGAAAGGGCAGTGTTTTTTTTTTTCTGAAGATATTGCTGACATGCCTCCCCTCTTTAATACTGCTGCCTGTAGGATGCTTATAGCTGTTGGAAAGCTTGTTGATTTTGTGGATGATGCTGTCCAGAAGTGTCCGCATCTCCTTCGGGTGGAAGCCTGAGGGCTCTGTTACTGATGGAAGAGATGAAGGAGGAACCTGTTAGTCCCTCGGATGTGTGGACAGCATGAAGGCAGAGAGGAGTCCTCTGGTTGACTGCTCGGACTCAAAAGGGCTTTTGCCATAATGGAAATCTCAGGAATTTTCTTGTGATGAATCAGAGGAGTCAGGGTGGACAAATCTATGATGACCTCAAAGACAAGGAGACTTTGAGGAGGCCATCCGACAGATACGGCCACAGAGAGTGAAGGAAAAGTGATGGTTTTAATGGCCTGCTCAGGAGACTGATACACAAGGATAACCACTCTTAGGAGAAAAATAAGAAAAATGTGGAGGACAAATTCACTGAAATTACAAAATGCTCTCTTTGTGATATTTTTAAAAAAATATATGCGTTCCATAGACATGAGTTTCACATGTTTTTTGATCGCTGAAATTACATTTAGGCTCATCTATCTCTTTCTCTCTCTTGTCACTAAGGATGCTCTGGACCACTGGGCATGGAGGGCGGCATAATCTCCAACCAACAGATAACAGCCTCCTCCACCCACCGTGCTCTCTTTGGCTTGCAGAAGTGGTACCCATACTTTGCACGCCTCAACAAGAAGGGCCTGGTCAATGCCTGGACTGCTGCCGAAAATGACAGATGGCCATGGATCCAGGTAAGACACAGTCACAGGACATGAGACGCATAAAGCCAGGCCACAGTGAGGAACAGATGAACTAAGACACAGGCACAATCTTAATTATAGATACACTTTATCCTCTTGTTTGTTGTGGCTTTAAAGGAGAAGTATGTAATACATTTACTGTGCTTGGGTGGTATAAAGGTACTTCAGTATTTGTGGGTATTAGGAAATCCCAGTGGGATGATTTTCAAAACCACCATGAATACAGATGCTCTTCTGTGTATTAAATTGATGAGGACATGCTGTGTTGTAGTGTGCAACACAAGCCACCAGAGGTCAGTCTCTCTACTGGTGGACAGGACAGCACAACCTAGACAAGTAACATAAATTTAAAGGACTAACCAGTTAAAAAGAAAAATGCCTCTGTCACTGTTTGGGAGTATTTTGGATTTAGTCCCAATGATAAAGGTAAGCTAGCAAACTCTACAGACAACAGACTGGTCAGAGTTGTGCATCATAGTGAGTGTCTGACTTTAGTGAGTGTGAGACAGGACGAGGGTAGGCTAATTACTGTCTGTGGTGACAGAAAGTGACAGTGAATGTGCGCTGAATGGAGGAATAGGTGAGCAGTGAAGTCGCTGTGACAGTGCTGAAATGAGTTTGCCAATGAATAAAAGCTGCAGCTTCTTAAGACTGAAGCAGAGCTCCTATATGTGTGTTGTGTCCCAACTGTGGGAATAGTGTTGCCATGACGATCAGCTCCATCTGCGTTAAGAGACTATTACAGTATCGTGGAATACAGTTGATTTGAGCCACTTTACACATGTTTACACAAATACTGCTATAATATTATATACCCTGAATGTCAGGCAGGTATGAAAAAATAGATATTGTGTGCTGCCATCTTGTGTACTCACGCAGTGTCCGCATGCAGCTCATGCAGCCTGAGCTTCACATCTGAGGAGGACAACAACTTGCTTCAACCATAGGTTATACACTAAATAGAGATTCAAACTATTCAATATACTGTTTATGGCTCCAACTCGCTATTTGGACTGTGCACAAGGGTCTTACGTATCACTCCTTTAAATTTACTCTAAGTTCCCTACTATTTAACACAACTTGATTGTTGGTAGGTATCATAAAGTGTTGAATGTTAAACGTTAGAGTTAATTACTGATACTGTTAAATTGATGGCTCACTTACTTGTAATAAGGAGAAATAAAAGTGTGAGCTGGGGTTTAGAACAGAACAGATGCAGGTGTAGTCAAGTGTGAGGAACAATGTGAAAGGGCATAACTGTTGTCAGCTCCTGTTTGTTGCATCTCACTCCGTGATGATGTTTTGCAAACACTTACTCAACTGTGCCATCTCTTGTTTTGATGTTTAGTTATGACACCCTCACAAATGTAACTGCACTGGCACTTGCTCTATTTTGTGTCATAAATTGAGTTTGGCAAAAGAGGTTCCACTCACAGCAAAACTGCAGTGCACCGTGTTGTAATTATTCAATCCACTGATGCTTTGTTATGTCTTTCATGTAAATTCTGATCTGCAAATCACTGTGCTGTCAAGAGACAGATTTGATGTATCATTTTACACAACACTCAACAGTAATACTCACTGTAATTTTCCTGTTAACCACAAAGGAGATTGAATTGCGCTTAACAATTCTGTGCCTCTTTTTGTCCTTTTGTGATAAGTGTTTCTGTGATCACTGAGGGGCCTTCATCTAAAACAGCCCTATGAATTGTGAAATGAAAAGAAATTAGATGCTTAAAGCAGCAAAGCATTGATGCACGCAATTCTCCTTTTACTTACAAGGCATTGTTAAAGTCAAAATGCATGCTGTGTCGTTAGCCAGAGTTGCTTATGGTCAAACAGACGCTAATGAGAGATTGGTGCAATAGATCGCCTGCTGGTCCTGAATTATTGCTGCTTGGGATTTTCAGAACTACTAATATTAAATTCAGACTACTCTAATAGTAATAAAACACTCAATGTATTGGTTTGCAGAGTGTGGCTAATGTTAGCAGTGCTAGCACCAGCAGTTGCTCTCCTTGCAGGTTACTGTCCAGATGCCTGTGCTGGACATGGTTACACATTATTCCAGTCAAGTGGTTATATGCCAGTAAATTATGACACGTCGTTTTCTTTATCAAAAAACTGCACTGGTTTTACACATAATAAATACTTTAATATGCTCATATTTCTAGTGTTGACTAGTGAGGGAAGTAATGTTTAATTGTGTGGCTGGTGAAGGCCACATTCAGACAGAATCAGCTTCAACAGTGATCAGCCGTTGTATTCTTGCTTTGTTTAGTTTATGTACCCAGCTTTGTTTTTTGGGTCTGGCTTGCAGTTTATGCTGCAAAATAGCTACACGAAGAAGCTTCCTGTGGTTTGTGTGCATTTGTTTGAGAGAAAGAGAGGAAAGAGAGCGAGAGGGAGCAGCTGTGGTCATGCAAGATAGAAACTGAATGAGGGAGGGAGCGCTGGTAGCGAGAAAGCCAGTCAGAGACATGAAATGTTATGTCTTAATTTTTTCACAGTGATTATGTTCTTAGCACAAATAAACACCCTCGCACACCCCCTTAACCACCACACAACCCGGCAGCTAATTGCCACAACGCCTGATTCTGTCTCAATGTGCCCTCTGTTTCAATTTTTTCGCTGCATGCTGCTGCATTTCTTTTCCAGCATCGCCTGCGGCCTCCACCGCCATAGCCTAGAGGGATTATACTTCCGTTCAAAATGAATGAGATGAGTGGCATTTTCACCATAACACTTGACTCTCTATGTTGCCTAATCATTGCTGCACATAATTTTTAGAGCAGAAAAATCATTCCTATTGTTCTATTACAGAATTTTAACCCTAGAAATAAGCTGTAGGTCTCATTGCCTTAGGCAATGATTCAAGTGATAGTATTGAACAGTGATGGACAGTAACGGAGTACATTTACTTGAGTACTGTACCTAAGGACATTTTTTGAGTATCTGTACTTTACTTGAGTATTTTTTTTTTTTCGGAAACTTCTGACTTTCACTCCACTGCATTTCAAAGTCAAATATTGTACTTTTGACTCCACTACATTTCTAGGAAGGTTGTTGTTACTTTTTGACTGAGCACATCGTTGAAGTCAGCCGTTGCTGTTTTTTCTTTTCTAAAATGCAATTGGTCACATGCTGTGTTCCTCACAGAAAGAAACCAATCACAGTAGGTCCTCTCAAATGGGACTGATGTAAAAGCAGAAATACGTCCAGGCGCTCTGTAACAAGAACAAGCAAACTCTCCCTCTTTCATTCAAACAAAAAGCAGTAATGGTGACGGCAGGAGAAAGACAAAATTAAATCTCAAGATGTTATTATAATTATTAATTATTCCAGGTAGCTTTTAAAGTTGGATTGTTTTTATCGGGGTGAAAAATACAGCATAATTCATGTATATACTGCCTCTGAAGACAGAAAGAAATCTCAGTTATTTAACAGACTTGGAGAACTCCTTACAGTTAGCTTCAATCTGCTTTTATGCAGTGATTTTAATACAGTTACATCAGAAAATGACAATAACTGTCCTTTTTGGTTTTGATTGTATTTCTATGTTGAAGTTTTTATAGGTGTTTCTATAGACTTTGTGTAGCAGAGTGGTTCTACAAGCATCGGTGCATCATTAGATGGTTTCAGAGAGTTACAAGCTTCTGTAAATGCATCATGAAAACAACACAGCATGTATTGGTATTAGAAAATGTACTTTGTAATTTGTACTTTTGAATACTTAAGTATTTTTAAAAACATGTACTTTTGAATACTTAAGTATTTTTAAAACCAAGTACTCTAGTACTTTAACTTACTTTCACTTGTAGTTGAGTAATATTTGACCAGGAGTATCTATACTTTGACTCAAGTACTGGGGTCGAGTACTTTGTCCACCACTGGTATTGAAGTTGTTGCAGTCCTCTCACCTGAAATGATACGCCTCCAGTGCATGAACACAAAGCCTGTGCAGACCTGGTTGTCTGGATTTATGTTGAGCAAATAGTAATACATCATGACCCCATGCTGAAACAGCTGTGGTATATAAAACAACTGACAGATGATGTGAAGCTATGATATATACATTTCCCTCCCATCTTCAGTGTGAAGGCTTGGTCAATACAGTATATGGTTATACAATATATGGTTGAGGCAAGTTGTTTGCCAGACTCCATTAACACATTGCTCAATTAAACAATTATAAACATCTACTCTTCCTGCAACAAAATGGGGAAGCAGTACCACAAGTTAGGGGCTGGAACAAACATTTAAAAGGACACCACAGCATTGTTGTCAGAGAATTGAGTATTTAGACTTAGCATGTCTAATGATGTATCACAGTTATTTTATTATTTATTACATATATTACAGATTTCTCATTTAATCAATTAATTAAGTCATTATTCTTCAGCTTTGTTACATTTCTCTTGCTCTTGAGTCACTTTTAATGACAGAAACGCTGACAGCAACCTTTGAAGTGGGCTCAGATACATGATACACAGTCAGTGAACCATGAACAAAATATAATAGAAAAACATACTACAGTGTGATGGAGAAAGTGAAGCTGTACCTAACAACAAGAGAACAGTAAGACAGGGCAAAAATGGATTTGTAAAAAAAAAAAAAAAAAAGGAAAAAGAGGAGCAAGAGAGTCAAAGAAACAGCCGACATGAGTGAGAGAAAAGGAGCCTGGCACATGGAGAGGCTGAGGAGAACGGGACATAAAACATTCAGGCGGTTTGTTTGACTTTAATGATGCCACGTGGGATGTTGCGCGGGATGCTGTAGGCATTGTGTGTTTCTACAGAGGGCCTGGATAATTGGGACGTGAGTACAGAGGTGTACAGTCGTGTCAGTGTTTTGGGATTATGCTAAGGAGTCGGGGGTGTGCTTTTGTAGTGCAGAGCTTTGTGGTGTGACTGTGTTTGCATGTCTGTCAGGTGAAACGGGTTGTACTGACAGATGACAGCCCTATCAGGGAAGGCATCAGATTTGTCTGGCTATTTGTAAAGTTTTCTCTCGTGCTGTATCTTTGGATGTCAGCCAGAGTCAGCTCTCTCCCCCTCAACCTCAACAAATGAATCAAACATACAGCAACATACTTTGAATAATACATCATAGACAGACAGGCAAAGCGTTCACTGTATATGTGTTTGTTTGTGTTTATGTCAGTTTGTGTGTTTGTGAATCGTGCAGTGTTGTTCACACATCTGTGTAGTGTGAGAATATCAGTTTTCCACAGCCTCGCCACGACTAGCTCACACATAAAATTGCATTTGAACACTCGAGGGAAATATGCTGCCAGTCTGACCAATATCAGCAAAATATAGCTGCAGCCGGTTGTGTTGGAGGAATGAAACAATCCAAATCTCTTGCGAAGGCTACAGGGGTCTTTGCATATAGTTTAATGGAAGATAAACAGTTAATGACATAATGTGCAGATGCAGACGTCCATCAGGGTGTTCACATTTATGTACACTAAACACCAAACCCGCTTAGACTCTAATTTTGTGTCTGTCTGGGGAGCTTTTCCCTTTTCATTCCAGTGTGCCCTTAGTTATTAAAGCCTTCAACTCGACAGTCTGTTATGTGGTTTGAGATGTGACCCTGACAAACGTCTTGCCACAGTTTATTTTGTGATTACAGCATGACTGCAGTCATTAGTAACTGAATAAAGCCTTCACTGCAGTAAAAACTACATTCTTGCACAACATTTTTGCCCTGAATGCTATCAAATTTCCTACCAAAGTTATTTGTAGATAAAAATCAGTCAGGGGTCTTAAATCGAATCTCCATGCAGCACCTTTAGCACTTAGAGCTATAAACGGCTGTCTGCTATGAGTAATTCATCAGGCCCTAACAGTGGTCTAATAGCTGTGACAACCTTTTTTTTATTGGTAAAACTGCTTCAAATCAGTGACAGTGATGTGACTGATTTTTCCTGGTCTTGTTACAACATCTCAGTGATATTTTTGGTCTGGGCTTGTTGTTCATGCAATTTCAAATCCTTTAGATATGACCAATAACTTTGAGAGCATGATTGCATATCGCTGTTGCTGTGAGGTTCTGCCACAGTCTTGATTATTTTTACACCGTGCTCTCATGGGGTTACTGGTTGACAATGAGTCACTTACAATGAGTCATGGGGATCTCAGACTTTCTCTGACATGTGACTGTGGTCGGGGGTTTGATTGCATTACAGGAGTATTTCCAAAAACTTAGGGTTGGGACTCAAAATGGGTTGCAAAACTGTTTTTATTGGATTACCAGTTGGCAGAGTAAAATGCATTCCACGTTTCCTCAAATAGTGACAGACAGCACGGAATAAAAGCTGTAAAGCAGTTCTCAGCAATATCAGTCCAACACAGGGAACAACAGCTTTAACACAAGAGCAAAATACAGCTGGGGTCAAGAAATGTAACCGTCCCCTCACTAACAGTTATAACTATAAACCAGTAAGATAATTAGCTACCAGCATAAAGCACCATGTTCTCAACAGAACATCAGCAAAAAGTAACATTTGCACTGTGTAACTTAAAACAGCTAGGGTCTTGAGGAGACCCCAAACTTCTCTGCAAAGATTCAAACCAAGGAAAATACTAAACATTGATTTAATTTGAGTGTGGGTTAGAGAAAAAAAGAGGACAATCAGAGAGCGAGAGATAAGGCTGTTAATGTGTGTACGTGTATGTGAGAGAGAGTTTTTTTTTTATCCCACAACAGTGCCACAGGGCTCTTTGGAAGTTTCAAGGACACAGGGCAGTTTAATTGTTACAATACTGCTGCAATTCCCTCAACAGTTTTCATCTCGGTGCGTAATCAACAGTGGATATTTTTTCACTTGATATGTTTCTGACCTTTGTGTGTGTGTGTGTGTGTGTGTGTGTGTGTGTGTGTGTGTGTGTGTGTGTGAGGTCTTCCTTGTTGGTATGATTATGCTTGGTAATAGTTAGTGGTCTTGGCAATATGAAGGACTGGAAGGTGGCCACTGTGTATTTTCCATTTTCACCCAAAGGCTGTGGCTGTGAATAAATGTGTTTCTGCCTCTTTAAATAAAGCTTAATGAGCTCTGGCAAGAATATAATGGAAAGTATAAAAAATGTTCTATCATGTTGTTCTTCATTGTTTAGTTGAGGGCTTTTAGCTTCTGACTTAAGTAAGTGAACCATACCTTTACAGCAGCGTTACAAAAAAAATACATGTTTGAAACAAAGAATTGAAGTTTTATGATAATGATGGGATTGAGTACTTTGTCCACCACTGATTAATCGCTGATACATAATTTGCTGCTGGCCTGGATTTTTTCTGGTATGCGGCTTTGAATCTAAGAGTCCAAAAATATGAAAGCAACATAATGTCAGAACCAGAAATCTCAGAGTGCCACTGTGACTCGGTTGGTGGACCGTGCACCCCATGTGCCGGGGCTGTCGGTCCACCAGTATGGCTTCGACCCGGTGCCCATTTATTACATGTTGTCCCCTCTCTCTATCCCCTTTCCTGTCACATCTTCAACTGTCCTATATGCTCAAAAAATAATCTTAAAAAAACAAAAAACATAAATAAAACAGAATTCTCTGTGCATGTTAACACAGCCTGCATCCGTATGCACCTTAACTCATAACCTGCCTTATTACAAGTGTAATAAATAAGTCTTTCTTTGTTACTAATAGTATTAATATACCTGTGATTTCAAAGGGTCAGTGGGAAATCAAATATATGTTTGTCAGTTGGGCCACAACCTTAAACTTTACTGTTGAAAATCAGCTCCAAATGTATCAGGTAAGCTTCAAAACTGTGTTTGCTAAAGGTAGTGTGTGAATTTTAGCTAGAGGATATAATCAGTTCCAGGATGTTGCCCGTGGTAACATGCTCAACATTTTCTCACAGGGGTGAATGTTTTTCAGAGAGAAAACCCACTTATATCACACCATCCAAACAAGTGGTGTTTTCTTTGTGTTGCAAATAAAGTTGGAGAAGAGAAATGACTTGATGTAGAAGTTCTTTTTCTTTGGAGGCTCATGCATTTTACCCAGAGCGCCTCATACACAAGATATGAAGTGTTCTTCATGTCTTGTGTATGAAAATATGAAGAGGAGAGGAGAAAAGGGAAAGGGTGAACTGGTGAAAGGGTAAGAGTTCATGCTTAACTTTGTCTTGTTCCTTCTAGCTCTCTTCGCACAAAGTCTCTGAGCCAAACATAGAGAGTGCAACCATACGACAACGATACACAATTCTCGAGCTGAGAATTTATTTTTTTTTTTAATAATTGACAAAGTTTAAATATTTTAATTGTGCACATTAATAAAGATTTGCACAAACATACTGTATATGCAGTGGTAGAAAATCATGCTGCTCTTAGAAAAATGTTAACATTAACATTAGTTAGTGTTTTCTGTTTCTGAGTTTATTGCTTATTTTGGTATGATTATTTGGGTGGCTATATTTTTCTTACTTGTGTGTGAGTTTTTTTCAGTAATTGTAATTTTTTTCTGCCTTTCTGTTATTTGTTTAGCATTTTTTTTTTTTTTTAATTTCTTTTCATATTATCTATCTGTGTGAGACCTTATTTAGACTCAAAATTGTAATCAGTAGTTGTTATTGTTATAAATTTGCTCCACTTTATAACTGGGGAAGACCTGGAGAAGACCTGGCCTCCCCTGCATATTCTTGTTTCTACTTTTTGTTTTGTGTATGCCTTTTTACATGTGCAAAACAAACCAAATCAAATTAAAACTGCTCACTCCAAAGCAACCAGTCTCCTTTGTGCTTTGGTGTTTTAAAAAGGTTAGTTAAGGTTCACCAAAATAACTTAATAACACACACACACAAAAAAACTGAATGATTGAGGCAGCAGTAGTCCAGCAATTCCACTAGTCTGCAAGGTAAAATGACTGAAGGAGACTGGTCGGTTCGGACTGTCTGATGGCATTAAAGTGCTTAAAATGTTGTAAATAAAGCATATAACTAAGCTGATATAGATTCTTTTGGTTATACCTTTTTTTAAACCAGCTAAAATATATTTTGTGCCGACTCCGGTCACAGCACTTCACTGCTTATCTTAAATGCTGATGCTCCTCTCCAACCCCAAATAATCTGCGCTATCCCTTTAAAGTTATAGGAACATGCTTTATCAAGAACAAAACTGACCGCTTTCTTTGGTCATACAAATACATAATGAACTAAATTCATTCTGGTGTAATTCGTGTTTTCCCCCCTTTCTGACATTTTAAGCAATGCCTCACTCAAACAAATAAATGGATCACTATTAGCACACCGATGACAGACGTATGGTCATTAAAAATGTGAAGGATCACCCCAATTACCCCTGCACTGACCTTTTAGTGTCAGGGTTCCTAATTAGTATGAGAAGTATCTAACTCTATGGAGAAAACTGAGGAGAAATGCTGTAAATGAAAAAGAGTGGGTCATTGCAGCTCTGAGGCTATAAGAGGGGTCCTTATGTATAATTAACTTGATACGATGGTTTAAATATGTTGAGAAATATGTGTAATTGAGTCTTGTATCTACAAATGTATATTAGAAAGGAAATCCACGCTGCAATAGAATTATTAGTTTTTGACAGTTCAGACAAGGTTGGTGAACATAAATAGTTCTTTTCTTGCTTGTTCCGTATGAGCCAATACTCTAATCTGTAATGTCCTCAGGAGACACAGCTTAAGAGTTTTTTCATTAACTGAAAAAGGTGAGTATAACTTAGTGGGCTCAGACTTTCTGTTTGAGCTTTTGCTCTCAAATATTTTACTTGTAAATTGCCTTATTTCATAGTAATGCCAACATTTCTGCACCGGAAAATGAGCTCAAGCCCCTGGAATACCGTCCTGAATGTGGTCACATTGTCAGTGAAGTTAGACTTTCATTACTTGTGGATCAGCTTAAAAAATGGTTCATGTTCTTACAGAGAAACGGTCTTCAGCTTCCCAAACATGAACTTAAATATAGTCTTGCTTGTCTTCGATATCATTTTAATTTTTTTGGGTTTTGTTGACCAGAATACAAATATTGAGCTTAAAAATCAAAAGGTTAGAATAACTTTGACCTTGAGCCGATTGATGAGAGTATTTCAAATTCCATTTTAGTTTGCATTTTTCATGAGTTGGCATGAAGTTCAGGTATTCCTCGAGCAGGTTAATGGTCCTTTCATTAATATTCACTCAATACTGCATTATTGCCGCCGTCTATTCTGTATCCACGAAAGTCTAGACAGATGTGTTTTTTATATTTTGTCAGAGGGTGAGGTACACAAGCCAAAGTTTTGATTTGTTTTTTCCATGTTATAAAGCAGCATGGTCTGAACCTAGTGCCAAAATGATTAATGAATGTCACTGCTGTTAATTTACTTTATCTCATTTGTCACACGCTCTCACAAGTGTTACAGTATTACAATACTGAAACTGCCTTGTGTTGTCCTGCCCTACTTTTTTTCAATCGATATTAATATTCACTGTAAGAATTAGGCTGAGTGTGTGTGTGTGTGTGTGTGTGTGTGTGTGTGTGTGTGTGTGTGTGTGTGTGTGTGTGGGTGTGTGTGCCTGTGATGACAGCATGAGTAACCCAACACAGCACCACTCCTAAGTCACCACAGGCTTCTTCATGTTGTTGTAGTGAAGTGAGCTGTCATCAGCTGTCATCAGCCGTTTAGAAAAATAACAAAATAACTCTTGAGACATTTTAAAAACAAGTTCAGCAGAATTACAGGGTGAGTAAGCCACTTTTGTAGTCAACCAGTAATGATGGGTTTAAGACATACACTGTAGAAAAACATGGATGTGATATGTCACTCATAGACAGGCGTGTTTAAGTAGCAGAGCATCTATCACTCTGCACAATCCACAGTTAGAACCATAGGCACTGCGTTCAGTCAGTGGAATGAGCAGGCCAGATCATAAAAATGAACATTTTGATTAATAGTGGATGAGTTGCAGGTGGGAAATAGAGAGCATCTCCCCAGTAAAAGAGACGCCATTAACTGACGGATCACAGCAGCGGTTTTCCTGAAGGAATCTGTTTGTTTTGGAAGGAGCGAATTGGCTTATACTGTATAAGGGATTAATAGCAGGTGGGAAGAACATGTGCAAGCATTTACGCACGAGGCAACAGTGTAACTGTTGTGTGTCTACAGAAGAGTTTTCTTTTCATCTGTGCTTTACACGCATCATTTTAGGTTGTTTAATGACTGTTCCTATATTAAGTTTATTACTCAACTATACTGACCACACAATCAAATGTTCTTAGACTGAGTTTCTGAATCTTTTCTTCTCTGTCTCTCTCTCACTTGGGAGCGTGAGTGTGCATCACTCTTTTTTTATCAATATAGAAAACAATTGGAAAAATCACCTTTCACTGACTAGGGTGATACGCTTAAACTGCAGTGGTTCTGGCAGCAGTACAACTATTATCATAGGTCTTTGAGGCTCACTGCCATCGTGTATTTTATGGCAGGCTATGTTTTCAAATGAATCATTCTTTGACCTTTGACATTCTTTTGATTGTAACTAAGATATACATTAAAAGACTAATATAATGACTTCTGGGGGAGATCCTGACTCTTTATGGAAAATTGCCACAATGTCGCAGCGTTAATGATCAGTGAGTTGAATGGATAACACCGATCCAACCTTTTGGATCAGTGTTATTCACCTGACAACTCTAACTGTAGCAGAATTATGGATATGTAGTGTATCACATTGCTATGGCCAATCTGTGAGTGATAAAATGTGGAATAAGTGTAATTTGGATGAAATACACTCTATCAAGGTGGCCTGTCAGTGAAAAACATGTCAAAGCAAACGGTAAACTGGTGTTGTAGCACGTCCATCTCGCTTAGATAATAATGATCCTGCTTTGTGCTCGCTACCCGAGATCTATGAAAACATTCATCACTTTCCTCTTTCTGAGCTTTCTCTTTTCCTCTCCAAGCCGCTTTACATTGGCACCATATTGACAGTCTGCACAGGGTTGACAGACTGGATCTGGAGCGTGAGGATTGATTAAATGTTCCATTTGATCACAGACTTTCTGAAGAAGATGGATGGCCCTGACAGAAAAGATACAAGGGAGTGAATTGATTTCCATGACTTGAATGTACACGGGGCTCGTGCACGCACAGACACACAAAGGCATTCAAAATGTCTGAAAATGGAGCTATAATTTCTTGACTTTTGCCTTTTTCTGCCTTTTTGCTTGACTCCACAGATAAATCTGCAGAGGAGAATGAGGGTCACGGGCCTAATTACCCAGGGTGCAAAGCGCATCGGCAGCCCAGAGTATGTCAAGTCTTACAAAGTAGCCTACAGTGATGACGGGAAGACCTGGAGAACATACAAAGTCAAGGGCAAAGATGAGGATATGGTGAGACGCACACGTGGGCACACAAACACGGGCGTATACACCTCTCTCCGCTCTTCCGCTTTAGTCTCACTCTGTAATACACAGACAAAGATACACACATGCTCACACTCACACACGTGCACACACAGCGACTAGAGACTGTGGACTCAGTCAAGGGCAGGGTGGAGGACATGATGAGATGGCTTTTTAATTAGCTAGCACACACCGGGCCCATCTTGCTGCCCCTTACCCCCCCTCCACTTTTATGACTTCTAGATTGAATTTTTATACTATTTGGGGATGAACAGCCACCAAATAGGCCACACAGCGTTCTATCATTCTTGACAGCAAACCACGGCTGTCCTCCATTTGGCCGAGCTCCGAATGACCCCAAACCTCTAAACTTCTTGTCAAATTTATCACACCAAACAATGAGTCTGGACATGAATATTCTGTGATGTCAGGTTTATTTGAGATCTGTCTTGTATTTTTCTTTTTTAGCCTGTAACTGACTTGCCATACAGATATCACAAATGTGCACCATTAATTGTAAATTTGTATTGGGGAGAGTGGGGCAAGGTGCGCCAATTATTTTTTCTTTTAGGCGAAGAAAAAAGGAGACAGAAGCAGGATAAAAGTGTTTACTCTCACTTCAAGATGTCTCCTATGAATAGAAATTATATGAATGCATCTATGACAAAGGGCCTTGAAAATATGACTTTGGAAAAAAAAAAAGTGCTCCTGTGACTCAACTTGCCTCAGGTTAGAGTTACGTTGATCCAAGTCAGTGGGTAAGTTGAACCATCTGGGAGGAAACTGATAATGTACTGCGCAAAATACCCCGGGAATCAGAGGTGGTTTTGCCAGAAGATTTCAAACTATGACTCATGATGGAATTCTTGCTGGATACTCTCCAATTTCAGTATTGGAAGATGTCAAATCTGGAGAATATCTTATCTCTGGTTTGGGACTACTTTGACACTGTCAGAATAAAGAGTTAATATATTTTTTCAATATGACTAGTGCCATACTTTGAATGCCACACGTGCTTAAATGACTAAGCGTGATGATATAGCATAGATTTGGTAATATTCTAGCCAATACGAGTCTACATATTTCAATATATGGTACAGTATACAATTTGAGGCAAATGCTGGCTTAGTATTTGACCTGGTGTAAAGCATATAAGAAAATCTTCAGATATGTTCCAGATACAATCCAGAACAAAAAAAAGAGATCATAAAAAAAAGATATCTCTCTAATACATTTTCCCTTTCCACATAGTCTTATTTCTGTCTTAAAGCCAATTGAAACAACATAAAAACAACCAAATAAAGTTTAATGCAACTCTACGTAAGACAACCGCTGTTGTAAATATGGACAGCTGTGATCAGAAAGTAAACATAACCACTCAGTGTCTTCTTCAGTGTCTTTGCCTCTGCCATTATGTGTGTAGAGACTGAACCCGGCTATGTTGATCACTTACCCGGCTCTGGTGCTCACAGAGTGCTGTAGGAATGAAGTGTCTTTGTAGGCCAACCAGCAAAATAGCATCGCTCTGGTTCCCTCCACAAAAGGCTAATGGGATTTTTCGATGCGATTCTGCATTAGTGCAGAAAATAATCTCTGTGGAGAAGAAAAGTTTATGAAACTTACATGTTTTGTTCAGCAAGATAGTCACCAGGAGTGAAAAGCTAGGCTATAAATGAACCACACTGTAGCACAATGTTACACCGACTGAATGACTTCTGTTCTGCATGATGACGTTTAATGTCAAATAAGGTGGACAATCACTGTAGTCTTATTTAGCCACTTGTTAGCAACTGCCTTTTTTTGAACACTTTAAAGCTTCAGAATTCATGTATGAAATATTTACTGACATATTTTATGTCGTAGAGCAAAACCTGAAAATCTCTTAAGCTTGTGTTAACCACAGACATTATTTTATATTTTTTTAAAGCCCATTGAAAAAAACGCATGAACTTTGAGATGAAGGAACTAGATGAGCAAATATGCTAACTAATTACCGGGTTTTAGGACTCATTCCTGCAGCACTATATTCCGGCGCTGCTCCAAGGCAGCATTCCCCCAATCAGCACTCTCACGGCCAATGATGGGTGCTTCCTGAATTTATGGTCACTTGAATTCACACATGAATTCACAAAAAACACAAATAATGATCACAGCTGCCTAGAAACAGGGTTGGTCAACTTACCCACAGGCTCATCTTTCCCCACTCTCCTCTACAGCATTTTTTCGAGGTGAACGTGGTAAGTGTATGAGCAGACTGCGATAAATACCCGTACAGTTGGACCTGTCAGTGTGTTTGAAGTAGTTTCACGCCTTCATCCTTGACCTGATATAAGTTCGAGGATATTTTTCACATTGACCTTTTGCCACTTAATGACAGCTCCTATTTCCTGTACTGCATGAAAACACGCTCCTCTATCTCTCCCATGCTGTCTTTCTCTCTCTCTCTCTCTCTGCCTCACATATGCAGTACATCAGTCACTCAAATCAGACAGTTTCTGTCGGACTATCTCGGGTCATTTGGATAAAACACTCCAGAAGGTATAGCGATATAATTGGAGCCCTAATTTAAAACACACCACTGTTCTTATGAATTACGGGCTCAAATGGTGCGAGAAATTGTCTATTTTTCCCTGTAATTCTAGCTCATTGACCTTGAATGACAGCAATTTGTTGAGTGTGGAGTAGACACTAGAGACAGCGCCAGATAGACTGCCACATTATGGAAAAACTGATCTGATTCACCACCAACCCCCCCCAACCCACCCCCGTCTGCTGTTATTTCATCCCCTGCAACAGATTTTCAGAGGAAATGTCGATAACAACGCTCCATCAGCCAACTCCTTCACCCCTCCCATTGAAGCCCAGTACGTGCGCATTTACCCCCAGGTCTGCAGGAGGCACTGTACCTTACGCATGGAGCTGCTCGGCTGTGAGCTAACAGGTGAGTGAGCTCAGCTTCATCCGACACCAACACACAACTGGGGTTCATCCCAAGCAGGGTTGGGTAGTAACGGATTACATGTCATTGGGACTAATCAACCCATATTATATTTGAAAAATGTGTAATCAGATTATAGTTAGTTATACTTAGTTAAGTATGTCAGTTTTAAAATTATAATTGTTCTATCATTTTTTTCATGATAATCAATGCTCTATTAACTCATAAAAGGCCGTCTAACAAACAGGTTTTCTTCGCAAAAATGTTCTGAGACGTTTAAAAAGAAAAAAGAATATTTGTGGAACTCAAATTTCTGTGGTTGCATCATGTTTTAGTGTAAGGTGCAACATTTCCATTCATTTTAAAGTAATCCAAAAGTATTCAGATTAGATTACATTTTTTACAAAAATTGCCATGTAATTTGTATTCAGTAACTTACTGCATTTCAAAGTAATCCGACCCAACCGTGATCCCAAGTCTCTTTAATTGCATCTACGTTTCTCTCACTTGAATCTTTCCCTTGCTTCTTAGTCCTTCCTACACTGAGAGATGTAAGATAATTAGTTTTTAGAGTAATGAAACATCTTTTCCTCTGAAGTATCAAGTGAAGTGATGTCTGTTTCTGACAACACCTACACAGCTGGATCTAGTAGGCCACACCCCCTACCTTCATAACTCCATTTATACAAACTTACTTGTATTTACATTGTTATGGGGTCATTTATCATAGTTTGCCATATTGACAGGCTACCTGCTCATCAGTAGTGAGTAAGCTAATGCCACTACTAGCATTGTTCCTTTACAGCGTCAGCTCTGGTGTGATTGTATCCTTTCAGAAGATTTGTAATCTGGCCTTGAACTGAAGCGTCTTTTTTGGAGACAAAGCAAAAATAAATCCATAATGATATCTTTAACATTGAATGTTTCCTGACTGTTTATCTGTTTTACTGTGTTGTTACTGTTAGCGTGTTCTCATCCACTGGCAATCCCATGATGCCTTGGGTTGAGTGTTGATCAATCAGAGGCTGTATTCCTGGTTTGTCATGTGTGTAGCTCTGGTCTCAAATGCATTGCAAAAACTGTTTTAAAATAAAATTTGCAGTGATAATAGTAATGAGCTCAACCTTGGGGTAGGCATCACATTAGTGCGCTTTCCATCACAGCTTGGCACATTTGAGTTACAGCGATCCAGTGCAGAGAAGAAAATAACAGGCACGAGCACTTACACTGTTTCTCTGCCCACCTGTTCAAATGTGCCAGATGTAATGGTGGAGTATGTATACATCACGGTGTTCAGCTGGTGGTGCAGGTAGCTCTGCTATCTTATGCTGTCACAGTTGCCATTTTTGCCACATCTGCAAGATAGCAACTTGTGCCTGGTCTGTGGGGCCATGGGTGTAAGGCCTCAAAATTAACGCAAAATGAAGACGTGGCCCAGCACGTTTGCTATCTTGCACTCGGTGCGTTGGAGTAAAAGTCAGTTGCGTCTTAGAACTAAATCTCCTAAAACCTGGTTGAAGTCTCTCCTCTCCCCGGCTCCTAAATCATCTCCCCCACTCCTGCCCACCGGCTCCTTCTTCAGGAGCGTCAGCCAGCAGAGCTGTGTAATAATAATAATGATAATAATCATGAGCTGTAAAATATAATTTCAAGGTGCTTAAGTGTAAAACAGAACCAGTTACATATCTGCATGACATTTACAGTTCAGGTATTGTCAGGTATTGTGATGAGAGCCAACTTTCTGATAGATTTATTGGATGTTTGGCCTAAACTTGCCTGTGCATTAATCAAGGTACTTGTGTGCAACTGATCTCTGGTGTATCCCGCTGTGCACTGCTGGCAGGGGCAGGACAGGGCAGGATACCCCTGCGCCACCCCTGTGCATAAGATGGCAAAAGTGGATTTGGACACACCTTGAATAAATTAAATCCATTGCACCTTACGCTTTCCACTTGCACTTTAGATCAGTGTAAGACAGAGCCCATGGTGTGTATCTAGGAATCATAAAATGATTTGAAAATCCACCACAATGAGTCATGCACAGTTGTTTCATGCAGCATTGTTTATTAGGTTACAGCAATGAAAATATACTATATATAGGGGATGTAAGGTCAGCAAGGTTAGAACAAATCTGTTTATTTTTGTTGTTGCCAGGCTGCTCTGAACCACTGGGAATGAAGTCCGGCCATATCCAAGACTACCAGGTCACAGCCTCCAGCATCTTCAGGACTCTCAACATGGACATGTTCACTTGGGAGCCCGGAAAGGCCCGGCTGGACAAACAGGGCAAGGTCAACGCTTGGACAGCTGGACACAGTGACCAGTCACAGTGGCTACAGGTAAGATACAATCTTAGCTAAATCTGTTAGTAGCCACTGTAGAGAATAGATCAATGTACAGTATTAGTCAGCAAATGAAGAACAGACAGTCTGGTTCTTGCAGATGGCTTTTTCACTCTGCTGAAAGATTAGCTCTTTCTTCCCTGGCATAGTAATTGATGGTGTGCACACTGTAATGTATGACAGTGGATTCAACTACATGTCATAGGGAAAGACCTAATTGACATGTACTGTATTGACAGTTGTGAAGGAAATTACATCTTGAAATCCCACCTCTTTTAGCTAATATGCTTAGAAACAGTCAGTAATAGGTAGTCTTTTTTTTTTTGATGCCAGTCTCTTTTGAATCCAACACCCACACTGCCTATGTTGGAAGACTTTAGCCTTGTTATCTTTGGCTGCAGCCCAGGTTTTCTATCTCTATGAAAACAGCCAATCCATTTGTTTTCATTACAGTAACTGATGGTTGAAACTGTCTCCTGAAAGGGACAAGGCATGTCTCTAAGTAAACGTTTACACCCCAGTCTTTCTGCTTAACAGTATGTGAGATTGATGGAGGCCTCGGGAGATTTAAGATACATATCAAGATTCAATCATGCCCGGCGTGCCCTCACGTATGGCCTCATATATTGGATTTTTTTTTTTTTATTGTTCTTTCTTTCTAAGATAAAAGCCAGTAAATGTTCTTTGCTTTTAGACTGAGAAACCACATCTTACTTCAAGCTGTAAAACTGATAGCATAGAAGAAATTGTGATGTGGATCATCTTCTCAGGGAATTGAAGATCAGAGGGATTTCTTTGATTTCTTGGCCTTTCTGCTGCACTCGCTCCACGCATACCACCTCCCTAGCAGTGACACAGTTAGCGCTCTGTAGTCACACTGACTTGTCTGGCCGTTATTAGATTGGTCAGGTCTTGAGTCAGATATGTTTTTTATTACGCTGAAAGCTTTTTGCCGAGGGTGAGGGGTATGCAGGGCTGTATGGCGGAGGAGACAGGTACTTAGGCAGGCCCTGTCCAAGACCAGGGAGCTCGGCTAAGCAAAATTGATTGCTGTGGGTAAAGGAAAACTTGTGGTCTCATATTACATGCTGTGCAGGCAGGAAAGGGGAGATGCTATACAGACGCAGTGAGAAAATCAATGGCTTCCACTGCCAAGGACCATTTCTGCGCACACAGGCATATACAATATCTCGCTTTTGAGGAGGAGACATTAAGAGTTATATACTGTAGAGTGCTATTTCACATTTAGACTGATACAGCTGCTGGAACTGGCTGTTTTTTTATATTAAGTGATGGCCTTATATGCATTTGTCAAACTCCCACCGTCAGTGTCTTCTTTATGGTGGTTGCCATGGCAAATAATTGATTCTCAGTGACATTACTGAATGACTTTAAACCTTACAGATTAATGGAATTAATCAGCCTTAATGACAAATTAAGTAATCCTATTAATCAAGACAACTGCTCTGGTGTGCAGTGGAAGCAGTGGGAAACTGAATGTCAGACTGGATTTGATGACGCATAGGACGGGACAAAATGTCATTTAAAAAAGCAAACCATGGAGTCATGAGCCATCACGCAGATTTTGTCTCCTATATTACTGAATAATTATTTATCAAATAATTGTTCCATCATTTGTACAAAATATATTGATAGATTCAAGATGTTTATTGTCACACTGGTTTTGCAACTACATTCCTGTGAAAAACTTTGGGGGATGTTCAATACAAAATAACCGTAATTCAAGTAATAAAAGACAGAAGGATCCTAATAAAAATGGAAAAATATAAAAATGGAGGAAAATGTGCATTTATAAAATGAAATATATACTAAAATAAAATATTCTGTAAGAAAACAATAAAAAATATGTGTAAGTATGAAAACCAGTAAGAAGTTGCATACAGATATACACCCAAGTAAATTCTGTTTTTTGTGTCTTTACTTTTCATAGTCGTAGTTGTTTGCCTATTATAGTTGATCGTCTTTTGTAATATTGTAGGTTTTTTTTAACAATTTGTATAACCATGGAGGCATGAAATATTAAACAGACTAAACATTTCAATTTAACAAGACACTGACAGTACATTATTTTTCATAATTTGGCACAAGGGATTAAACTGACACATTGGTCCAATTAGTGGTCCAGTCAATCATAGAAATACACTGCTCAGTCATGCAATGGATCATTTGAATGTGATTGTTTGATTAACAAGTTTTCAGCAGACTTAATACTTGTGAACAGGATTTTTTTTCCACAAAGCACTGTAACCCCCCCCCCCCCCCCCAAAAAAAAAAAAAAAAATCCACCAAAAACTGGACATGTTTGGGGACCGTCCAAGGAAAGTTATTCTGGCCTGGCAGAAGATAAAATTACACAGAGGGAGGCCGAACCAGAATCTTTCAAGATGTTTTCAAGAGAGGAGCTGAAGCTGTCAGACTGAGCTGCCAAGTGTTCCAGCTGGCATAAGCTGATTAGTTAATTATGCACATTAACATGTCCACATAGCAAAGAGAAATTGCCAGAGAGGCAGTAGTTACTTTTCAATTTCACAGCGTCCCTCTTAATGCAACACGTACACTGCAAATTTACTTAAGTAATGTTCCAGGACTGTAGAGAGAATTCTTTGACGATTATGGTAGAGATTCCTCAGACAAAGAGATAATAATGGCAGGAATGGAGTGATTGTGTCTCTTCATCTCACATCATCATTACAGTTAACAAATCACGATGTTGAATTGTCAGTCACGTCTCATGTTGTGAGTAGCTGCACTAAACTTGTTCCAGGTGGTATCTTCACTGACAGACAGTGAAGAGGAGGAACATTTGAAGTAAGTTATGTGCTGTTTCCTAAATTGCAGAGATCAAGTGCTTCATTCAAACCCACCTGGACACACCATCATCTTTTCTTGTTCTCATCCTCTTTTTGCTCAGCTTAGACCTTAAGATTAGCATCACTAATAAACTAATACAAAGGGCCCTGTTTGGATGATCTATAGCACATTTAGGGCATGTCCAGCTCCAGATTTCTATTTATACAGCAGTCTAGGTGCAAAATAAAACAGAAATGTGTTGTATTTAATCTCTTAATTATTTGGCTAGAGTTTTGGGCGTAACATGAATTAAACTAATCAGAATGTCATCCCCCATTCACTTTAAGAGGCAGGCATGCCTGCCTCTGACACATTGCTATTTAAATGATGGATTCGTCAAGTTGGAAAAATAAACTGGGCTACTGAAATGACCCACTTATAATGATGCAGGCACTGTGGTTAATCTGTGGGTCAGATGGGCCGGGTCATAAAAATTAGCATCATGATTAATAGTAGATGGGCTCCAGGTGGCTGAAATATGATGAAGTGTCTCCCTGTGTGCATTTACGCACGGGCAGCATGACTGCCTTAACATTACTGTGTGCATGGAAACATTACTACATGAATTACTCAAAGTAGACTGTCTAAGCTAACATTCCTAAAGCAAACTGTTGAAGAAAACACTGAGGCATCAAATCAACACATGATAAACAACTCACCTGGAAGCTTGCACTGCTCTACATGATTTAAATGATGATTTAATGATTGGAGAGGCTGCTATTAGTTATTTTAAACATTTCTATATGCAAAGTAATGTCAAAAGTCAAAACAGGAAAACATTTTTTAAGACAGTGCAGGATTTATATGAGTTCTTTACTCTGAACAGTTTCACTGTATGAACCTTGACTGTGTGAGCTCCTTCGAATGACTAGAAGAACACAGAACATTAATTAGGTTTTGAGTAATCCTAGTGGATTCAAACAATCAATGAAGTTACAGCTGCTGTGCCTCGTGCGTAAATGTGCAGTTGATCTCTTAATGGGCAGGGCGCTTCAGCCTATTTCTTCCACCTAGAACCCACTAATCAGAATGTTTATTTTTATGACCCACAGATTAACTGCAGAGCCCTAGAAGCAGAATGAAAGTGTCAGGAGCTCACTTATGTTGGTGCATCTTACTGTCTTTAAGTAGCAGCCGTTGACTTTACACCTGGTTTTTGTTGGTCAATGGCACAATTGCTCTCTACTGCCTCAAGATAGCAATGCCCCAACAATAACCACACTTTATTGAGAACAGCATGCTCATGGATGCAAGCACATTTGCTACAATGTGAGCAATGTGCATGAAAATGACAATTACATCAGTCAGAAAATAGCCGTGACTGCTGTGCTGTGCATATGCTGTTTTGCACTGGGCAGGGGATTGAGCCCATAATCGTTGAGTTCATTTTTATTTAAGTATCTGAAAAAAAACTTAATATTCTTGTGTAGACTTCATCAAGCTTATCAACTGAAGCTCTGAGTTAAAAAAAGGCATCTGCCAGCATGTTACACTGTGGCTATTCAGACACTGTTCACTGTTAAGAGACTGCAGAGAAGCATTGTGTCAGGAATAAATGCCCTTGGACAGAGTAATTAAATATGCTGACAGAAAACCAATCCATAATACTCTTAATTCACTTTATAAAATATAAAGTTTATCCTTTTCACTTCAATTTATTATGTGTAGTTGAAATAAAGAGAAAATGTCTCAAATAATCAGAGCATGTATGTAATATTGAAGTTATAGAGTCAGTGGTGTTACTTCTGAATCATTCAGGATTGAAAGACTTGTAATCCTACAACATGTAAAAGCTTGGGGTTAAAAGTTGGCTATGAACTGGACATTGGCTGGTTGACAAAGTGTTGTTATTGAAAGTAGGTTGAAAAGATTACAGGTCTCAAATTACATTCTCCTGAGGAACTTTAAGCATGTTTTCTCACATACTTTTGAGCTTACAAATCCCCGTGGCAAAGCAGCAGAAATAACAAATGGTTTTTGAGTTTGCTTTGGTCGGGTGCCATCTTTAAGCTTTGTACACAAGATTAAACTAAATACTAACCCTTTAATTTAGCTACAGTACAGTTGTAGGTTCCAGCAGACTTTAAGCTAGAGCTGCTGTGCAGATACTTTACTACAGAAGAGATTTATTACTGAAACATATTAGATTAAATATGCTTTGGTGTTGTTTTCTTTCATAACAGAAAAATCTTTTTTTCTGTCACACAGCATCCAGACAAGCAAAGCGGGTGCAGCATTGGAGCATAGCCTTACTGTGTAGGTACAATATAGTGGTGAAATGGTTCATAAGTGGAACAAACAGAAATATTTTTAATACTATGAGATATGTTTCACATAGCTGCAGCCCACATCTTTGGAAGACATTCTTAAGTATCTGTAGTGCAGATGTTGGAGACTTGAGACACATGACTTGATTAAAGCACTTGAGACTTGCTTGACTAACACTGATAAAAGACTTGACAGGCTTTTATTTCATTCATGATTTTACTTGAAACAGATGATTTGGCTTTTTTTTATAAAGTATTTGCATTTCTCCAGATATTTAGAAGTTCTGTTATGTTTTTCAAAAATGATTTGGTAATTTCTAGTGCAGTGCGTCCAAACCTGGAAACCTGCAGGGCAGAAGACGCCAACGCATGAGGCAGCTATCATGGAAAAATAACAAAGGATTAAGTTGATGATCATGGTAGGAGGAGAACAGCATTATACAAGGTTTACAGCTCAGAGATCACTGACAAGACCACCACAACAAAAACAACCTACAAAGAAAGGTACATGAATGTGATTTAACCAGTCAAGCTATGTGGACACGTTCTAGCTAAAACAGCTTTTTGCTCATGAATCTCGATCTCATACAATCCCACTTTTCATTAATGTTAAAAATAAAATGTGGAAACTGGGGAGGGTCATCATTATCTTGTATGAGTTGACTTGTGACTTGCCTGACCTGACCAATGACTTGATTTCACTTGCTTGACTTACGGCAGGTATTCAACTTGACTCGCTTGATTCTCACAACAGTAACCTCCGACTGACTTGAGTGATAAGATTTTGTCCTTGTTTGTGACTTGCATATGTGCGACTTACTCCCACCTCTGCTGCTATGTGACTCTTTTGGCTATTCCCTTATACTATTTCCGCTATTTCCCCAGTTCCAGTTGGCAGTCGCTCGCGAGGCTTCTTCGAACACAGCCAGCTGTGTTTGTTGTTGAGGGATAAACACAGTGTCATGGACACATGTACAACATAACTCAGTCCAATAAAATGGCCTTCAGAATTCCATAGAATGGTTGTAGGTTTTCTTCATATAACACCACAACATGTAATGTACAGATGTTTTAACTATCAATAGACAGTTAAAGTGCTCAATGCGTCACTTCATTTGCAACTTGCTAATTTTATCTGTAGCCTGCAAAGGTTACAAAAGGAGCTATGACAGTACTTTTTGCCTCATTTGTTATCCGCTGTCTCCAAGGTTTTCAAACCCAATTATCTCCTTAAGGTGATAAATACTGTATGTGTGGTGTGTGGCTGTGGCACCTCATAATCACCACTGCCTCTGACAATGCAGAGTGAGCTAAAATTTGAGTGGGAAAACTTTGAGAGAACTGCAGCAGCAAGTATGGAAATAGTAAATGGATACTAATGTGAAATTCAGTGTGCAAGTACGGTCACACATCAGCACACACCTTGGTTAATGTGATAATGTAGTATGAGCTGTGACATCACTCACATTTGAGTAGAGTCATTGTTTTCAATACATATTTCTTTTGCAACCAGCACAGCCACCCCCTCATGGCCATCAGAAAGAATGCCGGTTTAAGGCCTTTCTGCATTGGCTTCACTTTTCAGACCCAGACGCTCTGTCCACTTCTATGGTGTTATCTGCTTTTATGGAGACAGGGCTGATGATGAGTCAGATTTCTTCATCACAAATTCTAGAATTCTAATGTGGAAAACACTGTTAATCCAGCAGTAATTAAATAATAACCACTTTCCTGTGCTGTGTAAGTGAACAAAGGTTGTAGTTTACATTGTGTTAGTCAGATTTATCCAAATATTGTCACCGTTTGGTTTGCATCACGCATGGACCCAAAAGAAAACACCCAGCCACAGGCAGGATTAGAATTTGTCAGTTTTTGGATTGAAAGCACAGCAGTAAAATCACAGGATCCGGCGAACTTGAGTGAATGTAGACTAACATATGCCAAGCAGAGCACGCATACAATTACGCAAATGACTACTGTGAGACTGGAGGTTTGTATAAGGCAGATGCTGACGAGGTAAATAGTGGCAGCTTAGCAGCTAAAGCACTGCATGCACTTGGGTAAAAATGGTCTCTCTGCTGGAGCACAGGGGGACCAAGGAGAAAACGCAGTGGGGGACTATAAACTCAGACAGAGAAGACAAAGACAAGTGGAGAGACATAAGAAAAGTGACCTATCACAGTCACAGCTGCATTAAGCCTGTTGAGTGCTCCTGACGGTGTTATTTCTCTAGCACCAGTTTAGCTGTGTACATTTCATGAAGTTTCTTTCCGCTGGTGACGGTTGGAGAGGAATGCAAAGGCATGGAGTTTCTGATTATGGAGGAAATGGTGGTTCCTTCATACTGAATGACCATAATGGTCAAGGTGGATCAATATACAGCAGGTGCCATGATGAAACTTGGCTTGAGCTCCACTCTATTGGCCTCAGGAGTCCAGGTGAATAATGTGAACTGCCACAAAAGTGTAGCTTTTGGTGGTAGAAGTTGGCAATCCTCAGAAAACATTACAGCTCTATGACAGAACTGGGTTGAGGCCATTTGTTTCCCAACTTTGTTGAAATCCATCTGTACAGTACATGGCTGCCAGAGATGAAGTCCAGCAAGGAGGTGGTTGATACACTGAATTCACACTTCTTGGCTTTGACAAAAAAAAATTATTCTAGCCCACTGTGGGTCCGCAGAGACGGAAGGGACCTGCAGAAAATCATAGTGTCAGACAAATATGAAGCATTAGAGCATGTCATGAAGAACGATGCCGTCACCAAGTATTGTGTGGTCTAATTGCCATCTTCTAATCGTTGCCTTCATGAATGAAGATGAGATGATAGATATGCAAAAGCTTCAAAAGTCGATGAAACGCAAATGCTACTCTGTAGCTGGTGCCTTCTCGATGTATTTCTCCATAGGTGAGAGCACAGGCCAGGAAAAATAGCGCCAGCACAATGGTCTGTCATGGGTAAAAGTGGTCACTCAATGCTTATTGAAATATCAGACCTGCATACTTGAAGAACAATTCAAAGGTTCATGAGATCCCTCAAGATCGTGAAGACAAAAGAAGATATTACTGCAGTAAAATTCACACACACATTTATCACAGTAGTCCTGGCTTTTAACCAAGAGAGAAGTGAAAAGGTCCCTTAACATTGTTCATCCACGGCACTGGCTTTCACTTGAATTCCTGTAAGTCAGTTCTTAATTCATTGCCCCAGGAGTCCAGATGAATAACGTGGATTGTTACAGAAAGTGTAGGTTTTGGTGGTTGAAGTTGGCGGTCCACAGAAAACATTACAGCTGCTTGAGGGAACTGGGTCGAGGCCATTTGTTTCCATCTGCACTCTACATGGTCGCCAGAGTTGATGAAGCCAAGGAGGTGGTCGACACTGAATTCACAATTTTTGGATTAAAAGTTTTTAATTCTTCCCCATTGAGGGACCTTTAGACATATTACTTTACCAAAGCTCAGACATTTATCACAGGACTACTGGCTTTTTAACAAAGAGAGAATTGTTAAAGTCCCTAAATATTGTTCATCCAAGGCACTGGCTTACTACTTACTTAATAGTCCAAAGCTCTATAAATAAAGCACTCTTTGGACTCACAGTCTACCACTGTAGACTGGCTCTGGTTATACCAGGGGAGCTTGCCAGCAGTTTTGATGTCAGATGTTGTTATGCTCAGGCTCAGTACAGTACAAGCAGCACTTCAGATGGATGCAACCCAACACCTGATGTGGAATTATTAATCTTGTACTGCCCACCTGCATTTGGTCACCTTCTCCTTCTCACTTTAAACTTGTGAATGACAGAACAACCTATAATTGGTCAGTTTTGCTCCGCTCTAACTAAGTGAAGCAGGTTCGTGTCCCGTGGATCAAGTGGCTGAAACATGAAACATGCATGTGTATGAAATAAGTTTGCAAACAAACACAAATAGTTACAAACAATTGCAGACCAAAATAATGCAGCTTGGCAACATTTGTTCTGGAGTCTCTCAGCTCTGAGTCTGGCCAGTACATAATAGTGAAATGTATCATCAATAAACACTTTATTAATAGCAATGAGAAAATTGTTCAGCACAGTAAAAGTTTCATTTAAATGCATTAAATGCAAACTGTCATAAAGGCAGATAAAGAATACACCTCGTCTTATAGACAGCCTATAATATCCCTTAATAAAAGAGTGTGCTATGAGCAAACAGCCAATCATTTAACAGGTTTGTTGTTCGGCTTTTTTTTAAAAAAAAGCCTATTACCTATGAGACTTGATAAACAACGATCCTTTTCCACCTTTTTTTCTCCTGGTCTTTATTGAAAATAATTCATATAAAATGATAAGTAATTATCAATATCAACTGAAATGACAACATTTTATCTTGATAACTTTTTTAGCTATATCACCCAGCTCATTTTTGATTTCCAACTGGATAAACAACCAGAGTAACACTGGACGACACAAACAGGTTGGGGTGGTGCTTGGTCTGGTTTCAAGCAGGAAATGATAGTGGCCTAGTGGCAAACTTTCTTCAATTACAGATAAACAGTACACTGAAGACTATTTCTACAAACTTTTGAGGTGAGAAATAAGCAATTTAGTACCGTATTCGATCAGCTCTGCCTAGTTTGACAATTTTATCAGAGTTGTAAGCCTTGTGTGTTGCTCTCTAAACGTGAGACATCACTGGCATGTGGCTTTTAACATCTGCACCAGTAAGGCTCCTCTGTCAGTCATTGTATCAAACTGAAAAAGTTGGTTGTGATTGTCCTGATCCCATTCAGGATGGGTGGAAACCTGTTTGAACGGGAGGATGGCCAGACGAATCTGCCAGAGCAAATGAAACATGAGCTCACAGATTTGTCCGGTTCCCAGACTACTGCACCATAACTAGCAGAGCAGAACGGAGCACTTACTGTAGATACAGATGTACAGTATAACAGTCATGAGTGGCAATAAGAGATGAGATCCCTCTGTTGGTCAGATGGGAGCACAGAGGACCAAGAAGAAGAAAGACGGGGACAGGTATAGAGGCAGGAGTAAATGAGGGCACACTTCGGAGAGAGCATACATTAAATTAAATAGATTCCCAAAGGAGCAATGTTTTATAGATTTTACTTGTAAGTGTAGCTTTTACTGTACTTGAAGTTGCTGAGATTTGGCATGATTTTTTTTTTCAGCCATCGAAGTGGGGCATGACAGAAAAAGTTCTTAAATGACCATATTCTATATTGTGAAGGGCTGATTGCATTAACTCATGAAATATGATCTCAGTAAAAAGTCACTCATTCAAAAAGAAGCCAAGGCACATTTTAGGGTTTGTGCAAAATTAAAATGCCTTTATTTTATAGGCAAATATTCAGGTAAAGATAAAGATAAAGATAAAGATAGAGGTAAGGTAAAGATAGAGGTAAAGGTCAACTTCATGGTCACATATACATTTATACAAAGTACAACGTACAGTGAGATTCAATCTCAGCTGTTAACTCATCCTTGTAGTAGGAGAGGTGGGAGAGTTCCAGTTCTAACCCAGTGCCTTGGTCAGGGGTCCTGACTGGAGAACACAGCATACATACATGCTTTTGATTTATTAAACAAGTATTAATAACAAATAGTAACATTGGTAAAATGCTACAGTTGGTTTGAGATCATTTTTATTAGCTGCATCTGAAAAACCTAAGTAGTTTAAAGCAAAATGTATAGTATATTCCTGATATGCTGACTGTTGCAGAGACTTCAGAGTGAGTAATGTCCATGATTCACCGTATTTTTTCAAATTATATATTTACTTTATATCTTACTTATGGGTACAACATGACAGTATGAAGGGCCTTAGTGACTAATAAGGTTGCATTGATGGCCACAGTAGTTCCAATATCTGACGTCTCCATGACACATGCAATGTACACAACTTTTAGCATTTTCTATCACCATCCTGGTCATTTAATGTTAACTGGACAACACTAGATGCATCCCCTCAAAATGTATGTATTCCTACATCACTACATTAACATTCACACATCATCCACCTGTCATTTGCACAGTTACAAAATGTTACCATCTGTAATAATTTTACACTGAAAGGTCTAACTAACATGCAATGGTTTGATTGAGGACGAAATGTATTCACCCAAACAAAATAAAACAATTCATATTTATATCATATCATATTGTATTATATATTATGTGTTCTATAATACATAAATAACCACACTATTTAAATGTGGTCTGTTGTGTTTTATGTGTAAAATAATATTTAAAATGACCATATGTGATTTTTAGGGTCAAAACTGAAATTGTTATTTAGAGCTAAAATGCTGAATCAGTTTGACTCATCTACGTTTTAAACGCTTTCATTCATTTTCTTTTCTGCAGTTGGTTTTAATTGACTTTAAAGAGCTCATTTTGCTCTAAGCAGTTTAAAGTATGTTTTATTTCAGTGTAATTCAAAATGTCTTGGTAAATAACAATTGCATAAATTAATACACTACAGAGGTAAATTAACCCCAGCTGTTTGCCAAGGGTTTCTAAAACATCAATACATGTTGACACCTCACAAAGAGCATTGTCCCGTGTGGAGTGGAGGCTAGAGGGAACAATAAGTAGACGTAATGCAAGATTGATTCCCGCTCAGTGCCTGTGAGCATGCATTTGTTGTAATCAAACCGGGTATTATCATTACACCAATTTTGCCGAGCACAGCTTCCTAATCAAATCGCTACCTCAAATACAGCGCTGCTGACAACAAACTCTATTTCTTTTAATCAATAGAAATAGCTTGGTGTTTGTTTCATCCATCCACAGAGGAGAATGGCTTTAATTTGTCCCACTGAAACTCTCATCTCTTCTTGAGTGTTTATGCAGCAAAGATGAAGCGTGTCCTTTCCAAAAACAGGAAAGCTGCCTCAGAGAGAGTAAAGGCTTTGTTGCATGAAGAGATTTAAGAGGGATTTTGATCATCTGGAATAGCAATGATCGTGTCTTTATTTCAAGAACAAGAGATTGGTACTCTGTTGAATTTACTTGCAGTAGGAATTTATTGGGAACTTTCAGGGGTGAGCCGTCTTCTGCGCCCTTCAAGTTGAATTGTAAGGCAGAAAACAGAGGGTATCCCCTTAAATCCAGCATTTTTATTACTGTCATACAATATTGATCTGGTCGAAACTAGATAAAGGCACTTGTCCCCACAGATCTGACTATTCAAAGTTCTAATCACATTAGATACGCCTTTTATTCTACCGGCTGCTCGGCTTTTTATCATTATTTGTCCCACAACTCCGCACACAAAACTGAATCAATAGGAACGGCGCCTGAAGCCAAGTTTTCTCGTTGAACTAATTAAAGAAACAAAATGTAACGGGGACACTGTCTCCAGGTGGTTTCTGTTGCAATCAGTGAGAAGCACACGGCCATTTAGCCACAGCTGTGATGCTGAAAAACTATGAAATATATGAACGCTGGCTGGAGCATACTTTCTAATCTGTCAGGCTGCATCTACACATCTGTGCATGGAAGTGTCACCTTGATTCAACCTTCACAGGAGTTAAACGGTGATTTTAAGGCCTTTGGAAACTCACATCCACAGTAGCCTTCTAACAGTGTTATGTAGGGTCTCATGTAAATAATAGTAAGCATCTAAGAAGTATTAGAAATTAGTTTTAATCAAAATTCAAAATGTTTTAATTCAGTGTCACTTTTTTACTCACTGCTGAATTGGGTGTGCTTGTGCTCAGGCATTTATTATGCAAATTACACAATTAATTCCATGAACCAATCATTAAAAATCCATGTCACTTGCTAAGTAGTTGCAACAAATCTTTTCTACTCCTGCTGCTGCTCTCGCCGCTTTAAGGCTGAACCAACTCAATAAAGGGGAGCTGTACTAGCTCTTAAATTGCTTCAGACTCCTTTGACACAAACAGTAATATTACCTTGCAGAAATCAATATCAGTTTAAGTGTACACTATATTTAGAACATTTTTGCCACTTTACTTCAGCGTCAGACAGCCCTTTTTGACCAGGAACTGAAGCTGCCGTCTATGCTCTGTTCACAGCCACAGGACTTCTTTGAAAAAAACAGTAATTTACCTTGGGATGCTTTTGGTTCACTTTTGGGGAGCTGTCATGTTGTCCATTTCTAATGTGTCAATGATTGGGACTTATGAGGGGGATGTCAGTCAAACATGATCTACCACACACATACGCACACACTCTTGACAAATGGTCTAAACAGCAAAATGTGCTGATTTTAGGTTTTCTGATAGTATTTTCACTCACATTTTTGCAGATGCCTAATGAGAAATCAAACTTTGATATCATATATTCTTTTTATAGTTAAAGCAGCATCTTTAATTATCCAGCACTTTGGTAGAGATTCACACATTTCCAACTCAGCCAGCAGTTTGTCAGTTAAGTAACAACAAGTTACACTCCTATATCCATTATCAGATAAACAGCTGCATCTAATATATTAACTGCATCACGTCGTCTCTTTTTTGTTTTGTTGTGTAGACAAGATCTGAGCTATGGCACGACGCAGTGATCCAAAGCATGGGAGCCAGGATAACAGATGTAACCATGACTGCAAATTGCTCAGCCAGCACTTGCTTTGGCTGATGTGCCAGCCCAGTTTCAGAAAGGCGAGATCAAATTTGCACCATGTAGCCGCTTACAGTGTGAGCATGATTATAAGACTTGGCAAGGTTTTTGAATATGGGAGATCATATTAAGGGGGATTGTTGTGGGTCATTATCAGACTTCCATGGAGAAGCATGTCAGATGGGACCCATCTGATACTGGATATCAAACTGCTGGCTTCCCTGTTAGAGACTCCTTCACATTACAAAACTTATTCTAATTAGAATAGACATGAATGCAGCGTGTTGGTTCAGAAATGTTTCCCGCAGCTATTGCTGATTCAATCATCTTGAGAACATTATCCAAGAATTCAAGAAGAATCTTCGAAAGAATCCACACTCATTTGAAAACATGCCTGATGTAAATTTCATTAAGGCATTATCGTCAGACTCTCATTTTAATCCCGTCCAATACGGCTCTTTCTTGCTCTATTTTATTCAGTTTCCCTGCAGCTACTATGCTGATTCAATTAGCTTCCAAATGAAGTTACGGAAGGGATGGTAAATCCATCTGCTTCCCTGACTCAATTGGGTGGTTTTTAGTGTCCTCTCCCTCCAACTACATCCTTAAACACACAGGTCTGCGTGGAACCTGTGTAATGTTGCTCCTTTGTTTTCATTATCCGAGGAAGCCATCTTATCCTTCAACACCACCTCCTGATCCTCATCTCTGCCTCTCTCTACCTCTGTCCCTCACAGCTAACAGAGGATGCATTTATCTGTTTTATCTTGGGATGAGTGATTCATGAGTCTGCAGCAGCGCCTGCTGTAATCGTGGGATCTGCAGGAATTGTCAGAAGTGAAGGCACCAGAGCTTAAATCAGTGCAGCAGAGATTGGATCCAGTGTGTTCTGCATGTGTATCTTATGAGTTCAGAGTGTCTCTAAGCCTCGACAAGCAGGGTATCCCCCGCTTGCATCCCTTCGTTTAAATCAAACATCTTTATGTTATGCACCCAGGAGAGTGTGGACTGCACTTAAGCAGCACTGCTGCACGCTATGTGCTACACTATTATGATTAATTCAGAGTAGTCCAGAGTTAAGCTACAGTAGAAAACTGGGCGTTGATTAATTTTAGAGTAAGTATCTTATTGCAAAGATCACTTATGTCCATAAATGTTATTACTTTGTGTCTAGTTTGTAATTTCATAGTTTCCTTTTTTATTGCGTGTGAAGCACACCGTGTTTTTTTTATGTAGGGAGTGTTTGTGTGTATGTGCGGTGAGTGTGAGAATTTGATATGAATATTTTATATACCATGTGAGAAGCAGGAGGAAGGAGAGAGGTATGATGAGCTGTAAAAGCAGCAGCCAGAGTTGTAAACAGTTTTATTTTTAACTCACCTATTTTATAGAACCTTTAAAAACAGTATTAAGAGATGGATAGTATTTCAATTAAATTTATTTAAAATACGTAATTAATTATTTTTGAGGTTTTTAAATTGACTGGGCAGAAAAAAGTAATTTGTAGTAACATACTTTAAGAGCTTATCATTGTGTTCTCAAATAAGACATTTTTTTAATCCCCAGGTTTAAAATGTAGAAAAAAAACTATTAACAAAAACATTAAAGCACACAGTTTAAACTGACATTAAAGCTACTATGTGGAGTTTTTAAGTGGTTGTTAAACAGTCTCAAATTTATACTGTGTTTAGTGAGCAGCACATTAGCCAGTCAAAAGGAAGCAGGAGGAGTTTTTTATTTACATAATTTTATATTTTATGTTATATTTTATGGTTATGGCTGAGTACTGATTTTGTCCACAATGAGCCTCAAAATCCAAACAATATAAAAGTTTCTTTGAGTAGCTTTAAATTAGCCTGATAACCGATACAGAGTGTACACATTATAGGAAATCTCACCCCTGTGATGTGTTACTATACCCAGTGCTAATATATGTTCATGCTAATGACCATATGATCACTAAAACTGATTTTCGCTGAGTTAACTGAAAAAAAAGGAAAGATAGAGTAAAACAAACACCGCAGTGATAGAAGTTGCAGCGTCCTCCATATATGTCCATCCATCAGCTGCTGTTGTACCTTTATGTACCTCAACTGCAAGGCCTGACTCAGCTTGTGGTGCTGATATCTCCCAAACTCTGAAAGTCACGCCAAAAAAATTTAGAAGAATAAATATCATTAAAGCCCAGGAGAAAAATTTTCTCTTTCACAACAGAAATGCTGTTTTCGTTCACTGCTTGTGTTGAGTTTCAGTGACACTAGTTTAACAGTTTACCACGTTGTGCCCACTGTATTCACTGGAAATGCACATTATAAAGCATTAACCATGTTAGCTGTTACAATTCAGGTAGGAACAGCAAGTAATTGGAATTTGTAACACAATACTTTTGATGTATTTGTGTCTGTCCCTGACTGTATCATCATTGTTAGAATGGGACGATCATACTTTAAAATCATTAAATCATTTTACATTTTATAGTCGCTTGATATTCCGACAGAAAGCATTTTTTTCTTCCCTCCAGCACGAATTACAGATTTGATTTCAGATGAGATCACACAGGGAGACAGACTACTTTAGATTGTATCAGTAAGTGTCCATCACATGTTTAGTCACAGTGAACATTAAACAGAGTGTGAAATCCCACGAGTCCCTTACTACTGCAGTGTCAAGGCTATTTTTTACGCATATGGATCTGATCTGAGTCCCTCACTTCACTCGTGCTGACATGGTGTGCAGCTCTCTGGTTCTACTGATGCTGTTCTCCTTGCTGTAATAGCTCTAAATGATCCACACTACCATGGCTGATTTCCTTCCTGTTCTTTTTTGCCATGGCCAATTCCCTCCATCGCTTCATGCAACCATTTAGACTTAACATGACATGCTAACTAAGGTTCCATCTGCTTTATGGCTGTGTGCTCTGAGTGGCCATTAGACTTTCAGGTAGTAATGTTTGTTCTTTAATGCACCGGCGTTGATGAAAGGCTGCCTTTGTTTTGGAGGAAAGAATAGGAATTAAATAATACTTTAATGGTCTAAATGTGCACTTTCTATTTTAAAGCACTTAAGCTATTGTGTTAAATTATAGATGGAGAAAAAGATGTCTGCAAAACAAAAAGCTGACCATGCAGGTGTTTGTGTTACAAGCTGTTAGAGGAGAGGGTCACTTTTCTACACAAACTTTATTAAAAATGTTAGTATTTATAACACAGCTTTGCTAATATTTTCCAGTTATTTCCCCAGTTACTCTCAATGGGCTTGAATAAACAGAATTTGTTAAGCTCTCATAAAGACATGACAACACCTCCCATTTTAAAGGATCAATATGTTACAGTTGCAGATCAGAAAATGAGTGCTGCTGTCCAAATATATTAAATAGATTGAGATGTTATTTAATAACTTTGGTTGAAATGAGTAGTTTTTCAGCATTCATTTTTCACTGGGAAACACTAAAACAGTCATTCAGCCCAGGAATGGAAATTACAAAAGAAAACACTGCAGCTGTAGCTTTATTGTCAGAGTGCAGTATTTCAACTGAGCATATTTCTTTAATTTTATGCTTCATTACAGTAAAGATATTACAGATTTCTCCATCCAAACAGGAAGTTCACATATGACGAACAAGACTAAGAGTTTAGCTTAGACATAGTGGTGCTTTCAGCTTTCAGCGATGTCACCTTCAGCATAGATGGTCACAAAGACAATACAAGCATGATGATATATAACAAGTCATGTTTATCGTGTTTGCTATTTTTTGTTTGTTTGTTTTTTTTTTTGGGGGGGGGGGCTATGTAGAGTCGCAGCAATTAATCATTTAGTTCTTAAATTAATCACCAGCTATTTTGATAATTAATTATTATAAGAATGTCAAAAATGTCAGTTTCAAGCTTTCACCATTTTCTGACAGGTGAAAATAACTGTTAGTTATCACAACCCTGTGAACAATGTTGTCTTGGGGCCCCTGTTCTGTTCTGTGAAACTAAACTGGTGACGCATGGTTTTAACATTGAAATGCATCAATCTGTTGCACTTTAAGAGGAAAAGAGGCTGTATCCATGATATACATTATCCTTTTTGTCTCTTGCAAATTCAAATCAAACATCTCAATTCAACTGAAGTAACTCTTGAAAAATTACAGGATTTTAAGGCATAATATGAAAAGAACAATGTCTAGACTCATTTAAGTGTATATAGAATAATTATAATACCTTTCAATCATCATGTATGACCCAGTAGAGGTGTGTGGTGGTGTCCCTGCACTCTGCTCTGTTATTTTGCTGTGCTCATGATGCTTTACTAACCCAAAATATCAGTATTTGACGTTGTGAGACTGAGACTCAATAATCAACTATCTTTCTGGTGCATTTATGAACAGCCCAGACAAATCCTACTGGTTCTACTTTAAAAGAATCTGCATTATAACATCTGCCAAATACACATAATTGAGACAGATGCAGCATTTTAAGATCAGCAAAAAATTAATCCCATCTGGTCAGTATTGAAATATTTCACTGGATCAATGAAAGTTGATTGCTAGTGGCGCTGGATATGAAATCAAAGTATCACCAGCAGCAGGAGGATTCATCCTCTGGGTACCAGTGATATCTGTTCTACATTTCATGGCCAAAGATGGTGCATAGAGCCATGCTTCTGTCATGGCTAAAAATGTTTGACTGTTCTGTGAGCGTCCTGTTTTTCAGAGAGATTCACTCTGGTTGTTGCAGATTGCTCACAGGGTTATCTACATGCAGGTGTCATTCATCCTGTGTTTAAGCATATTAGACGTGCTGTGAAGATGCTGCCATGAAGACCGGAGTGAGGAGGAGGAGGAAGGGGGAGGATGTTCAATGCATAGCAATGTCCATGCCATGTAAAACTGTTTGGCTTGTAAATGTGTGCGCTTGCCACTGATTTGCAATTCACTGTGAGTCACTGCATAGTGCTTTTCCCTTATTTATATCCACAGCATTTTGGCTGTAAGATGTGCGTTGACCAGCCAACCAGCTGACTCTCTCAGTGTACTGCCAGAACAAGTCATCTCAAGCTGCAACAAAGACATCTATCCTCATTTCAGGACAGCTCATTCCACATGGAGATGTCTCTTTCAGTGGTGTGTGTTTGATTCACACTCCACATTTATCACAAGCATTGCGTACAGGGCAAATTTCAAAAACGTTTTAATGTGAAAAACGTTCTTGCTGGATTGTGATCAGTGCTGCGCTGACCAGTCTGAGACAGTACGGTGCAGCCATGAGGAGAATTTCTCTCTTTAACACTACCTTTACTATCCTCAGCGATCCAAGCCAACTGAGTCACAGGCTGCCAGCACACCTTTCTTTCTCTGCGTGAGCGCTCAGCAGGCATTTATACCATCTAACATCTCACCACCACATGAGGAAGCACCAGCCACAAAAGGTGTTAGAGAGGCGAAGACTGTGTGTGTGTGTGTGTGTGTGTGTGTGTGTGTGTGTGTGTGTGTGTGTGTGTGTGTGTGTGTGTGTGTGTGTGTGTGTGTTTGTGTGTTTGCGATAAGGTTCTGTCAAGTACCCCAGTTCGTTTCTTTCACCCACAAATAGCGAACCAATTCATGATTGACTCTTTTGGTTCTGTCAATTTTACCACCCCACTCGCAGCTCCAAGTGGGAGATGTGTATGAGCTGCAAGTTTGCTGTGTTCCACAAGCTCTCTTAGCCTTTTTGTCAAAAACTAAACAAGTCTGTAAAATGGTGCAGTGACTGGTGGACTCCAGAGGGTGCTTCACAATAGTTTCTCCACTGGAAGGCCACCGTAGAGGACTGCTTCACCATGTTTCACCCACTGGGGTTCCAGGTTTGTAAAAATCATGCAAAAGTGATGAAGTGACCTCAAAGATGGTCCAGTTTTCAAGACAACATATCAGCAGTCATTCCCACAGACTGGGACGTGACCCACACACACACAGTAGATCACAGTAGATGTTTTTTTGTTTGCCAAATAAATAAAAGATTATGGGAGAAACTGTAAATTTAAGATTGTTACATTTTTACAAAGTGGATTCCCAGAAAAAAATGTGTGGGAAGCTTTGCTGTAGGTTGCGTTTCCAGTGGACAAAGCAGGATAAGTGCCCTCTAAGGTGCCCTTCCAGTGGAGAAAACTAGATGTAGTGCCATATATGCTGCCCCACAGGTATACTGGTGCCTTACTGAATACAGTTGGTGTCCTTTTTATTTTTCTTGTCCCTGCCCTTCAGACAGCCAGAGTCTGGTCACATAAAAATACAAGCAAAATACCTGTCACAAACATGCCTTTTCCATCAATCCAATGTGGAGGTGTGGCTCACTTGTTCTTCAGTTTAGTGGACATGGACTGTTGTCCACATGTTTTTTATTTCTTTTTTTGTAATAGAAAAAGTCACTGAACATCTGGATCTACTACGCTGCCAGCCAAAGGCAGGGCAGGACAATAAAGACAGATCTGAAACCAGGTCTTGAAATAGAATTCTTGAATACTTTCATTACTATCATTAATGGATATTGTATTTTTTTTTAAAGACGTGGTATTGAAAAATTAATTATCAGTCATCTTTTCTGACAATGTTGCAGCATTCAGAAGCAGGGTTATAAATTCCCCTCTGCTTGTGAATCGAGTTAACTCATTTCTCTTTAAAAAAGAATGATTCTTTTGTAAATTGTGGGTGAGATCACCTCCTTAGAGAACATAACCAGAAGTGTAATATTACCCAGGATCCAAATAGTGTGGCTGCACATTTAAAAACAAGCTGTATATAATCTGACGTTTAGGTTTAGGCTGCGTTTAGTTACATTGTGTAATAAAGTGATAAAATCTAAGGTGACAACTACAGTACATGATTTTTAATCTAGCTCTAACTTCCACACTCTCGTGAAATTAAGTTACACATTTCCAAACAGAGCATCTACTCATTCCATATAATTAAATTGTAACCTGAGGCACAGACAGACCTCTGTTGCTTTGCTGCTGTAACAAATTGAGCAGAGCTTTAAATTTGTTTTTATCGTTATAAAGAAAAAGTCTTTATCTCTCAGATGGGACGCATGGGTTAATTTGTGGATTTTCATCCTAAAACAGTTTCTTATTTAGATGTTGGCAAACATTCAGCCCGATGCTACAGGTCCCCTGAAGGTGTAAAGGTGTACCTTTTCAGAATGTTAAAATCTGGCCGTCAGCATGCTGTAAGCTTTTATGCCACTTTTTTTCTCTTCTTTTTTCATATTTTGACCTGCAGTTATTTATATTCAGCACCCTACATTTAACATTTTAATAAGTCATTAGGGCTTCTTTGTCCAACAGGCTAAGACTATGAGGCACTACAGGCTGTTTGTTTTCTACAGTAATGAACAAACCAAACAAAATTAATGAAGATGAGTTTGGGTGTAATTTGTTTGGGCTGATGTTATTGCTGAGTGGTGTTGTAAGTGTCCCACGCTCTACTCAACCCTGTTTTGTATCTGTTCCTTTTCACTATCGAGATGCCGAACGGTGTGCTGTCTTATAGAAAAAGCCATACACGCCACGCAACAGCAGTTCGAGTTCAGCGAGATTCCTGGTTCGTCTCCGAGAATCTGCTCTGCGAGCTCACCTCTGTGTAAAACGGCACATTTCTAAACTCAGAAAGGTGTCATGACACAAACAAGCTCTTCTTTGCACTCAGTAGAGAGGGGTGCTGTACTCAGTCAGCCATCTGTCTTGAAATTGTGTGCCTTCGGCCTCATCCCTCCTATTTTAGTCATTTCAGGCTTGCTTTTTGGCTTAAGAGGCTTTTCTGAAGATACTGTGGTTGCAGTTGGACAGAATGGTCTTCTTTGGCATGTACCATGTACCATGTAATACTATGTGTAGATATGATGCAGAGCCAATGTCTCATGTAAAAATTCATGCAAATGGACTCAAAATCAGCCCGGATACTTCTCCAATGTCCTGAAACACACTGAGGGGCTGTGATGGATCCCACTCTTCCTCCATGACAACCAACAACACTGATATTGTGTGAATATTCACTAGGTTTAGACGTCTGGTCTGTTTTCTTCTGTACGCTATGAATAAATTCACAAAAATACAGTGTGACTGAAGAGACTCATTTTCTCTTTAGTGGTAAACAACGATATGAATCATAACAAATGTTTTATCATTGCTTTCTCACAGAAAACTGTTACATGTATAGCTTGTGTGTTACCAGTTGTAAATTGAGCCATCAGAAGTAGAACAGTGACTGCTTCATGCTTTATTGTGAACATTCATATCATGCTTTGTGTCATACGCTGGTAGTTTTCCATTCTGCTCATCAGGAGCTTGATTGTTCTGGTTGAACAATGGAAAAACAACTGCGCTCAGAGCCCCAAGGACCAGTATTCAAAAAAGCAAACTGCAACTGCTGTGTGTGTGTTTGAAAGCATGTTCAACATATAGAGTAATTTTCTTAATTCTTCTGTAAAATGGCCATAGTTGAAGCTGATATAAGCTCATACTTTCACTTTGGATTTATAGAATAAGTTCATATGCTTACATTAGGGCTGCAACTAACAATTATTTTCATTGTCGATCAATCTGTCTATTCTTTTCTCGGTGAATTGAATAATTAATCCTGTCACAATCTTGTCACATAAAAATTAGGTCCAAACATGCTGGAACATGTAACAATTATTTTCATTATCTGTTGATCGGTTAATCATTTTCTTGATTAACTGATTAGTTGTTTGGTCCATAAAATGTCATTAAATGGTGAAAAATGTCAATCAGTGTTTCCTAAAGCCCAAAATAAACCAGAAAGAAGCCAGAACATTTTAAAATTTAAGAAGAATTAAGAAGTTTTTTTTTTCCTTAAAAAATACTAAAAATATATATAATAATGATAATAATGATTAAATTGTCACTGGCCATAGCTGCAGCAACTCTGTTCACTCCGAGCGATTTCAAACTCTTCTCCAGTCTAGCTGTGGGAGTATTTAACATGTATTTAACATGTTTATATGTTTTCAACAACATGCATTGAGATTAGGGCTGCAAGTAATTTATTGCTGATCAATCTGTTCACTTAATTCATGATTGATTGATCAGCTGTTGGTGAAAAATGTTGAAATATAAATCGGGCAATAATTTTTCCACTAATTGATTAGTTGTTTAGTCCATAAAATGACAGGAAGTATTGATCAGAGTTTCTTGTTTTTCTCCTCAAACTGATTAACTGACAATAAAAATAGTATAATAATATAATATAAGGTGATGTGGAAATGGAAGTAAAAAATAGTGAAGGTCTATTGTGGATTAGGTCGTGATGGTTTGTCATTCTTTGAAAGTGAGTCGCCAGGAAAAAAGTTTTGGAAACACTGTTTTAGGCCGTTCAGGAAGTGATTTTTCTTTGGTAGAGAAGAGAGAAACAACCTCTGGGCTTTTTAGTCTTTGCAGACATTTTACATGCACAAACAAGCTATATAACCCACGAAAGGAAAGAGAAAACCCAAAAGTATAATGTGGTCTATTTAATAGAACTATTTTGATTTAATTATGTGACTTTTAATTTGCTCTGATTGAACATTAGATTTAGTGAAAGAGAGACTGCAGCTGTTTAGACCCAAAACAGATGGTTTCAGAAATGAAAGGTCTAAATTGTGGTAGCAGAAGCCAAGATAGCTTGACTTTTAGTTTCCAGTAGTGTGTGGGAAAAGCAACAGGAATGCTGGATCCTGGATCCTGTTGTTCCCAGGAGCCTTAAAGGGAAAAATTGGCACTTTTAATGTGGATGCCCCGTCCGTGTTGATAGCAAATTTAGTCATTTGAAGCAATGAATTCCTCTGTGTGTGCTGCTCATGGATAAATCTAATAACATATAAATTTTAGTTTGTTGGCTAAAACACGGCATTAAGTTTGAAGAATACTCATCTAACATACCCCCTGGCTACCCAGAGGTGGACACCGGAAATCTGAGCTGAAACACATTATAGTTCTTCCTGCATCCCTGACGTCACTATTCACAGGAGGAACAACAGACTTTGCAGCAGGAGAACTCAGCTTCCTCGGCCAACGATGATGATGATGATGCTGTTTTGGTGTCATAACGAGTCTGAATTTCATCTTGCATCACAGCACAAAACACACACAGCAGATTTGCAAAATCATAGAAAAGACAAAAAAATAAGACAAGAGGAAAAGGATACATACATTCGTTTAAACATAATCATAAAAGATGATATTCAAGGCCCTTCAACATACCTTTGATCTGGGATTAAGCTCCATATTTAGTTTTAGGATTTACTGGTGAACAAAAGAGTTCTTTAGTCTAATCCTGTTAAATTGTAGAGCCCCATATCTCCAGTTTGATGGAAATATATAGCATGCTATACAGGAATTTATTGCTTCAATTCACTACATTTACCATCAATACTGACTTGACATCAACATGATGTGCCAATTTTTTCCTTTAAGCAGACCTTACATTTAGCATGATAGCGCCTGTGTGTTACAGTGATGTGACCGGACACTTTATTTAATGTTGCAGTTTATATTGTTAAGATTTTTAGTAACAGTTACAGTTAACATCCATATCTGTCCAGACTCATATAAAGCTTTGAAGGAACTTTTTGGAAAAAAAAAAAGTTTACACTAAGGTTCTTTTTTTTAATCATGTATGATTCCAGTGAATAATTTCCAGTGGGGAACATGCTGTTTTCACTTTGAGACTATTTTTACAGAGAGTACAATGAACTGATAGAGAACTGAACATTATGATGTCACAGTGACGATGACCTTTGACCTTTTGGATGTAAAGTGTCATCACCTCATCATTTTATCCTTTTAGATATTTGTATGAGCTGAAAGCTTTTTAGACGCATAGCTTTAAATTACAATCCAATCCAAAGCAGGGCTGTTGATTAACTCTGTGCTGAGAATCTTTACTATCAAATTCAACCCACCATGTAGAACAGTTCAATAAAGGATACAAAGCCTAATTTTCTGAAAACAAAGCAGTACATTTTGTTTCATAGATAAGAGAAAAAAGTTTGACAAAAAATGATATGCAGTGAACAGTCCTGACAATTACTTTACATCACTGCTGTGGTTTCTTGTGCACTTATCACCTAAATAGTAATTTACTGTAGGCTCTGTTTTTCAGATTTGTTGTTGTGATGATTGTCTTCTCTGAGGTGTTTTTTTATTATTTATGTGAGTGATGCTCTGTAAGTTACAACATACTATAATTATGATAAATGTATTTTTCGATTTTTTCGAAATATCAAAAACCTTAGACCAGTGATACTCAACTAATGGGCCAATAGGGTGCCAGATGGCTCACTGACCGTTTTCAAATACATAATGAAAATAATTGATTCATTCTGAGATTTTTTTTTTTTGTTTATCCCAATTAGTTGAAGAAACGTGTCATAATTAGTGTATGAATTCCTCAGTTATGACCAAAAACATGTTGTGTTCTCACAGTGACCAAATCCTAATAAGTTCATCCTTCAGTCCAAGTGGGCATTTGTGCCAAATTTGACCAAATTCCGTCAAGGCGTTCTTGAGATATTGCGTTCAAAGGAATGGGATGGGCGGACATTTGGACAACCCAAAAATATAGTGCCTCCAATCAAAAAAACCTCCTAATGGCTTTGTGAGCTGTATACACATAATTCTAAATCCTGCACTGTGACATAGGAGGATATACAGGAAGTATGCATTACACACACACACACACACACACACAGTCATATTTCCCCCGGGCTTTGAAGATTAAATGAGTCTTCAACACATAGTTAAATTAGCACAGCTGGAGGGAGAATGTCAGCAGGATGCTATGTATGCATGTTCTGTATCCATAAAAAAGGAAACTGGGCCTCATTCTGCTCCCTATAAGCTGCCTCTGACTGCATTCATCTCTTTATCCCACACTGTCAAAGCCACTTCAAATAGGGACTCGAGATTTACACACCAACTCTTGTCTTAATGAGCAGGGGAGATAAGTGTTTGTCTGGCAGAAGTGCACAAATGTTGGCCCTACGTATGCCGCCATCAAAGAGGAGTACAAATAACTAATTGACCATGTCACCCTCTTCGATGTGCAGCTCTATTGGTGGGAACACTGGGAGCTTAGACCGGAGCTGCGTGAATCTTATTTTTTTAATATCAGACGTAGCAAGAAAAAAAATCATAAAATTGATTCCTGTGTTTTATTTCTTCGGAACGTCTACGCCACAAGCATTCGGAGATTGCTGCAAAGGCTTTACACACTCCCAGAATGTCTGGGTTAACGGCTCATGGAGGAGCGAATGGGGTTGCGAGTGTGATGGAAGAAAGAACAGAAGGTGGAGGCTGGAGGAGAGGCCTTGCTTTAACAAGCTTATCTCACTCCCTAATTCAGTTTGGGCCATCAAAGTGTTGAGAGCCGGCGTCGCTAGGGGCGGTTGTATTTTTTGACCGCTACCTGTGACAGCAATTTCAGGTTCCCCTTCAAGCCTGCCTTTGTTTTGGTGGCAGACTTTGACTGCTTGGGTAGAACGAGATTACCTCAATGTTCTCCAACTGGAGCATAATCAAAGCCTCACAATGCGACGTGTCATGCCCCTCTAAATCAACCACGCAGCCCCTGCCACTGTTTCTTTCTGGCGCCCTTTATCCAGCAGGTTGTTGTGACATTATTGTCATTTAACAGAGCTGTTGTTTTAAAGGTATTCATATACATTACAGGAAAATATTCCACCCACAGCTGCCACAAACAGAAATGAGCAGTACTTCACACGGAAATGGAAACAGAGGCTTCGAGGGAAAGTTTGGATTGTTTGATGTAGGCTTGTATGAGGTACTTATCGATAGTCTGTGTATTTTCTACAGTAGAAGCCAGTCAGCACACCCCCAGTTAGGAGAAGGAGAGAGGGGCACCGGCACAGAAGCTAAGCAATGAACTGCTGTGAACAGAGTCAGCAACAAAAGGGAATTTAGGCGCTTAAAAAAGGACCACATTAAAAAAAATCAATATCAGTTTGAGTGTACATTGCATTTAGAATATTTTCACCCCCTTACTTTGCTGCCAGGCAGTCTTTTCTGATGGGAAACTGCTCTCTACGAGCCAACCAATCACAGGAGTTGCTGGTCTACCACTGTCCTGATTACTTAGTTAGTTTGTGTTGTTGTGTGACTTCTGTGAATCTGACTTAACTTTTTAAAACACCAAAGTCACTCAAATAAACAAACTAACAGAAATAAGTAGCGGATAGGTAGATCAGCAACTCACATAACAGTAATTTCCCATCAAGCAAATTGGCGAAAATATTATAAATATAGTGTACACTTGAACTAATATTGATTTTTTTTTCTTCTTTTTTTGTGTTTTTTTTTTTTTTTTTGCTTAGTTTCGATAGTGACTGTCCTTTCTGGTTCTCCAAACTGGGGTCATCCTGACCAGCATCCACTTCAAATAATCTGAACTATCCCTTTAAGGATAATCTTCATGAATTGTGTATTAGCAACAAATGAGGCATGCATGTGTACTGTGCAGCATCTACATAATTGCTTACCTGTACCACAGTTTTGTTAAGAGTGGAATTATGTCTTCACGCAAACTTCAGTGGCTTTGTGTCCTACTTTTATTAGCTTAACATCTCCCAAATGGAGACCTGAGAGTTTATCCACTTGGATGCCTTTTAGAAAGCCAAGAGTTGGGCTTTGTAGGCGCTAAGGCATGGCTTTGTCTACATGTGTGTCAGGACCCGCAGGTCTATTCCTGCTTATGTTTCACAGCATGGGGTTTGCATTTAAGAGGGCCCCTCTAATACCCAGGGAGCAGGCCTCAATCTGAAAGTATCTCGGTGGAAAGAGGAGTGTTGTACTGTAACCCATAAGAGATGAACCCTCTGAGTGAGCTTTTCACGACACTGCTCAGATAAAAAATGTTTCCGGGTTTCTAACATATTGCAGGCAATAAAAGTGCTTTGCAATGTGCTGAGATGTACATTGGTGCTCTGCAATACGTCAGGACCAGGAGTTGGAATGAAACTGAGCCATAACTCATGCGTAACTTCAGTTTGTTCACTTATTTGTTTAATCTACGCAGGGCCCTATTTTGTTTTGTTGGAGCCGTGTGACTCAGTGTATGTTGGCCTATGACCAGGCCAATTAGTGTGATGTATGGTTGCCTCCATGTTGTGTCTATTCAGCAGAAGAAATAAATCTGCATGCTCATGTTTCTCTCTCTTGCTCTCATTGTGCTTCTAAATTTTGCCACTATCTTCCCATGTGACAGCAGAATGCCAAGTTGCACCTTGTTTTTCCTCCTGTGCTGGGTGTGAATTGATGCTACGCAGATGAATCAGAATTGGCTTTATTGGCCAAGTATGAGTGCATATATATTTATTTTTTGAGAACTGGGACAAATCATGTCCTAATAAAAAGCAAACAAACCAAAAATAAAAAACATTACTACTAACACTCCAATTCTGTTTTTTGTTGAAAATATATTCTGTAAGGATTTCTTTGTATGAAATATATGTAATTTATAGAAGGTTTGTGGTTTAATGTAACTTTTTTTTTTATGTCTAAACTTGCCCTGTGCCGGAAAACACTCTTGTCCCAGACAAGAATTCACAGCTTCAAACAATTCAAAACTGTGTTCAGACCTTCAAAATCTCAATCTAACAATGATTAAAAAAGTGATATAATAATCATCTTTATTTTAAAATATATATCTTTATGAAACTGTTGGCCTTTTAAAGCAGGAATACTTCTCAAACATTGGTAAATTTTAATTTTCTGACAAATTCATTAAAGAACATCATCATCAGATGCATCTCAACCATAACAAGTCAACTTGATAGCCCTTATGAATCAAAGCTAAATATGAATTATGGTCTACAAGTGTGTACTTTGATTGGCATGAAGAGGACTCTTAGTAAGTTTAAAGAATAAAATGGCAACTATGCTGGGAAATGAAAAAAAAATCACATTTTGTCAACTCCGTAACACGTCAGCTCCATCAGATATTCAGTCTCATGGAGCTGACATCTGTGCTGACAGATGTGTAATCACTCTCAATTCTCCTGAATAATTGAACATGTGGAATTATTATTAGTTTTTTTTTTTTTTTAGTTTAATGAAAAATAAATAAATAAGTCAGTGCCCCACTTGGGCAGCCTAGTCAAGACTGGACACGTCCCTGTGTGTGACATCAACCCCGTCAGTTAGCTGTCAGTTTTTTTTGAACATATATGCATTAAATATACATTCAAAGTGATTTATAAAATGAGTTAAAAAATAAAAATAATTCAAGGTATACCAAATTACATTATCAACAAAAAGTGTACAACATTATAATGGTATTTATTTCTTAATTAAAGATTTATAACATTTTAATTATACAGCTATTTAAAGAATCCCGTATTTAATGTGACAAAAAAACATAAAATATTTTCTATGCATTTTTATATTATGATAAATAAATTAAGTCCTCAGCCGCAAAAATATCAAACATTAAACCACTCGGAGGTTGGTCCATTACAAGGTTTAATAGCAAAGAGTTGGATTTTTTAAAATGTAGTTTTGCAGCAGATTTGAAAAGTAAAAATCAAACTTCCCTAAAAGTACAGTTTTGTCCCAGTTCTCAAGAATAAAATTTGACTCGTGTGATAAGTGAGACAGCTTCACAGTGACATTTAGAAAGGGAAATGCACAAGGCCGCGCTGTCAGTTATTTAGCTCTCTTGACATTAGTATGAAACAACGTGCTCTTTTAAAGAAAAGCAATCATGTGGGAAGTTTCACACATTACTTCAATTTTTGATATTTAGAAGTATAAAGGTTTTTTTGTTGGAAACAAAACAATAATAGTCATTTAGCTTAATGTGCTACAGAGATGTAAAGGTATTTCTGCACTGTTTCCATTATGTGGACTGAACTTTTAACATTACACACCACCCGCTGCTTTTCGCTTATAAAAGACCAGTGGGAGTGACTTATTTTGTAATACTACCCGTGATGATCTATTATAATACGAGCTGTATTTTTGCACTGCACTGCACTGACCATCTTAGCAGCAACATTAACAACGCCTTCCTCTTAACTTCTACTTTAGATTGTTCACATACATTATTCATTTGACATAATTAACGTGGTGGAAAACTCTTACTTAGAAAAAAGCATAGCCTGTTTTAGTCATAATGAAGCAGAGTGAAGCAGGTACAGTAAATGTGATGGAGCTATAAAGCTTATTCATGCTGTCATGCATGGAGTTCAATTTAACTACGTTATGAATCTCAACCTGACAGTGTTGTGTACTTTTCCAAATAATGAAGCATAATTGAGCCCTAAAATGTCAATAAAAGTACGTTTATGTTTACTTCCTAGCACCCTCGCGCTGTAAATTGTTTGCAACAAATGAGAGCTATTAAAAATTAACCAAAATGGAGCAGTCAGGGTCTCAGAAGCTGCTGCGCCGTGCAATTTCTGTTCTGCTGAGGCGAGGTTGTGGACTTAGCCTTGTTGTTCAATATTCTGTGAATAATTTAAACTGACTTTTTGCGCCCAGTGTCTTTTTACAGTAAATCCTCGGATGACATCAATAGGGGGAAAAAAAAAAAAAGATGCTGACAAGATTGTGAAAATGAAGCATCCCTGACACTTCTCACATGCTAAGTTTCATGAGAAACTAATTAATTCTTCTGTCACTCTCCCCCTTTTCTTCCGTTTCATCCCTCTTTTAGGTGGACTTGCTCATGCCCACCAAGGTCACAGGTGTCATCACCCAGGGAGCGAAAGACTTTGGCCACGTCCAGTTTGTTGGCTCATACAAAGTGGCCTACAGTAACGATGGAGAGCGGTGGAATGTATATCAAGACGAGAAACAGGGGAAGGACAAGGTAAGCAGCTTTAACAGCCGATAATAACCATCATCGGACACAAGTCACACAGGTTTAAAGTAATAGGTAAGGTAATATTTGCCACTTAAAAAAGGTTCTCCTAAAAATATCAATATCAGTTTAAGTGTGTGCTATTTCATATGCATTCTTTTATGGAGTTCAGTTGGCTTGGAAACACCAATATTTGGCTTATGGTGGTCTCCCATCAGAAAAGGATGTCTGATGGAAATAAAGTGGCCTTTTGTTGTTGTTGACCCTGTGCACAGCAGTACATTGCTTAGTTTCTGTGCTGGTCTGCTATAGATAAGTATTTCACACAACACCCCACTTCAGACAGTTCAAACTATCCTTTTTAGACACATCTACCAACATATTAACATAGTTTTCAGTTCAATCAAATAAAACACATCTGTATTGTCATGTACACAAGTGGAAAAAATGATTGCAAAGATGCGAATGAAAATATTGTGGTAATGCATGTCTGTGGGAACAGTGACTACTGACATTTTGAATTATATATCACATCACACAAGAAAGGAGCGTTCTAGGTAGAGAGAAACTGAAAAATGCACAGGAAGAACAGAAACCTGACGCAGACAACATACAAAGCAGCACATGTCAAAAAGTATTAAGAGTGAAACTGTCCATTTCAGGACCTGTCTGTTCCTCCTTTCCACTTCACTTTAGCATCTTCTTATCTGTGGCTCAAACTGAGCTTGCCTGGTTTGTCCTGCTGCCTCCCTCTGGTTTGGGATCAGATAAAACCATGCTGTCAACCTGGTCTGGCCAGTACTATGCTGAAAATCTTGTTTACGGCCCTTCAGCAGAGTACACGTCCGTTCCAATCACCCACGACAGGAAAGACAGTGCAGGGCTGTTGCAGCCTCTCTGCTGATATCAGGAGAGCTGCAGGCGCAGGGTTACAGCTAAACCTGAAGCCCCTTGTCTTTCAGATACCAGTGGAAAGAGAGGTAGTGTTTACTTTTCTCTCTGGCTGTGTTATTGAAAGATAAGCCCGAACTTCATCTGCTTATTCATGTACAGGTGATGTGTTGACTATGGAAAATTAAAAAAATGGAGATCTCGTAGAATCCAAACATGCATATTGCATAAAAAAGCAAATACTGTAGAGGTGCTTGAAATCACTCTGTGTACACTGAGTTTAGGATACATCTGCAGCACAATCTACTGTACAATCTCTTCTTTTCTAATCTGCAGTACAATCTGCAGCTACATCTTCAACATAATTTCAAAGTATTTAACACCATAAAGAATGCTTTAGAGTGTAATAATACTTTTTTAACTTGTGGAAGACATTTTCATGAATAAATAACAGTGAGTATGTTTAAAAGATTTCATGAAGCAAAACCCGATTGTTTGTATTTGTAAAAGCTGTTTCAAATGTACTACAAGGAGTTTTTAACTGGTTATGAAATAATAATATGTTGTTTAATTGAAGGTTTGCACAGATAATTCACATGTTAGAATCTTAATGTATTTCTAAGTTCTCGTAAAGCACCTTGAACTGCCTCGTGTCTGAATCATGCCTTTGCCTTTGCTTTAAAATATTAAGATTTAGAAAGAGTGTCTTCATGTTTTGGTGCAGCCTTTTTTGTGGCAGATGAGATTAAACACTCACACAAAACTAGTAAAAGTTATAAGTGAGAATGCAAATGCAAGTTTAGAGCCTTGTTTGCCATAGTATTTGATTAATAAATGAACATATATTGATTTAGATTATAAATCTTTCATATGTATAAAGAGTTGAAGTCCATCCCCATCTGGTGTCCTTCTTGGAACGTAGTCAAAAGCAAGAGACAAATAATTTTTTTGATCCTCTTTGAACTGTGCCATGAATTGTTGTCAGGTGAAAAAATCTCAGCAAAAGTACATTTTAAAATATTTGAAGCAGAAAGCCCTCTGACAGAAAGGTTTTCTTCCAGAAAGCCCTAACATTTCCCATATGTGCAGCACTTCATTCAAGATGGAAGTTTCACTGAGGTTTTTGAGTATCAGATGGAGCTATGAGATTTAGCCACAAGCTCTTTATAATACTTTTATCTGTAAAAATCACAGACAGATGTAAATGGTGACCAATAACATTTGATTTGTGAAAAAATGTATACACTCACTTGTGAATGTGAAAAGGATAATACCGTCTTAAGAACTAGGATGAGGGCTGTACAAGGTCATGACACATTTTTGGGTGTGTAGTCAACATTTTCAGTTTTATACTTCGAGAGCTGTGGCTTTATTGCCTGAAAAATGTCCTCTTTTTACTTGACAAACATCATATGTGTGAAATCCAGGACATAATTCAAACGTGAGCAAAAACACATTTGTCTCTGTGATCTTCTGTAAGTATTTCTTCCAAAACAAGGTCCCATGGTCGTCCACCGGAACCGGAGAGATTTCGCCTCTCTCTTCACACACATTCATTTATTCATGTTAATTTATTTCACATATTTAAAAATAATAATCCAATGTGAAAGCTTTTGTGAATAGTTTCCTAATGGCTTAAAATCCTTGAGTCTTTAATCTGCCGTCAAACTCGATTTCATAGTTCAACTGCAGTCCATGCCCTGCGGTGTGAGCGCATAAAAACATCAGCTATGATGTCTGGATTTCTCATAAAAACTGAGCCGTTTCTAAATGTGATGTGGTAACTTCCATTTCAAAATGAGATTTTCTTAAAGAAGGACTTCTGTTTTGTTTGGCTCAGTGTGATAGACTTAAAGCTCAGATGTGACAGCACCTTGTGAAGGGAAATAATACCCCTCAGTAGCTACATAATAATTTATGCCCTTATCCTTGTTGCAGGGCCAGTGCAGCCGCCAGCGCCCCCAGAAATATTTTCCCATTTCTGCAGGTCAGATTTCTTGCTGGAGGAGTTTATAATTTCAGCACCCATGATGATCTTTGGGTATAGACCAGTGCATGCTCAGTATGATTTTCAGTCAGGCAATTTCAATACTGAGTACTGGTTGACATCTGAAGGCCTGGCAAGCATCATCCAAGATAGAAAATAAAAAAAGAGAAAATCATTGGTGAAATTTCAAGAACCCATCACATTTATGCTTTATTTTAAAATCTCATTTCTCACTGGAGAGCAGCTCTTTCACCAAGCGAAACATGGATTTAAAAAAAATCTCCAGATAACTAGATAAAAGTCATTTTTATAACAATTTCTCAGCCTCACAGGAAATACATCTTAAGGGAGATGTAATGCAGACTGAATTACTTTTGCTATTAACACAGTGAGGGAATGTTGTTAATTAATGTAAATGGCAAGTCGCAAACATACTGTATCAGTAAAAAGTGAGATTTATTTTTTAATGTTTAAAACTATAATATATGACATTTCTTCATTAAAATGTCTAACGCTAGAGAAATGTTTCTAGCAACAGTTGAACCCAGAGAAATCCATAATGTATTAAAGGAAAGGATATATTTCCCACCAGCTGCTAGGTGCTATAACTTCCAGAGAAACATGGGCTACATCAGCTACGCTAGAGATTGAGGAAGCAGGTCTGCAAACGTGATCAAACAAAACAAGGAGGAAAACAACCACGATTCTATGCTACTTCAGCTGTCATCAGACTACATCTTTTATTATTTTAAATGTAGGAGAGACCCCTAGTTGCAAAACTTATTATTAACATATTAACATATTGTACATTTAACTGAAATTTCGGCCTTTCCCTAACTTTAACCAAAGTGCTTTGTGTGCCCATATTTAGGCCTGAAAAGTTTTCCACAATAGCGAAGATTCATATTGGAGGGTAGCGATAATGAACTATCGTGTAGCTCGTGACTGACAGCGTTTTGTGTACTCCAAAGGATGGGAGGCAGGTGAGATTTCTTGTATCAGTGGTCTTAGACGAGAAACTATTTCTGCAGTTTACACACGACACTGTTCTGATAGTTGTCCGTCCAGCTGTCCATTGTCTTCCACTTATCAGCAGTTGGGTCCTGGTGGCAGCAGGCCAACATGATGTCCCTGTGCTCTGTCACGCTCTCTAGCTCCTCCACCTCAGCTGGCTCCTTTCAACTACTCCAAGCCCCTCTGATAGTTGTACAACTTAAAAAAAAACTGCCATGTCGACCTCCTTTTTTGTCTGCCCTTATTTGTCACTGTTTCTGTTTTGTTCTCTTGTGTGACATCATGCGATCAGTTCAATGACTGGCTGTTTGTGTGTCACTTGTAGCTCGATCCATTGACGGATGTGCTTGGCTGTTTATGAGCTGAGGCAGATTCAGTACGTGCTTTCACAGTGGTTTGCATTTAATGCATTTAAGTGAAACTATCGAACATTTTATCAAACTACTTTCTCATTGCTATTGATGATGTGTCTATCGCTGATAGATATCTCTATTATTTTATCACCCAAGCCCACCTAAACCTACCCACAATGATGAAATTCCCTTACTTTAACCAAAGCGCTCTGACCCATGATGTCAAAGTCCTGCACTTTGTACACCTCCCACCCTCCCCACCCTCCTACCTACGAATCCAACACATTACATAAATGCATTGTTTCAAAGAGACATCTGTGAACATAACTCAGACAGGAATTCTGTAGTCATCCACAACATAATTATCATATATACATGTAATTTCTAGGAGACAGGGTTGCTATTTCTATAAAGCTATCTATCTATAGCCTCCCCTATGTTGTTTTTGCTGTACAATTCAGAGCAAAACGGAGGATAGGCAGTCAATCTGTGTGTGTGTGCGTGTGTGTGTGTGTGTGTGTGTGTGTGTGTGTGTGTGTGTGTGTGTGTGTGTGCGCGCTCTGTATTAGAGGGCAGGCGTGTTTAGCAAGGCTTCTGAGAATGTCAATCAGTTTGTCCCCAGACGGAGCCAAGGGGCTGTTCAGATGTATGATTCTTCAAGGTGTTTTCCCCCTTCAGTCAGCTGAAGCAGCCATTAATGCTAGAGGACACATTTGGCTGTTGGACTCCCGAGGCTCCTCCTGCCACACCACAATGCTTGACTTGGCAGGGATATACTGTGAGTGTGTGTATGTATGTGTGCATGTGTGTGTGTGTGTGTGTGTGTGTGTGTGTGTGTGTGTGTGTGTGTGTGTGTGTATGGGTGTCTGGTTCGGGCACAGTGGTAGAGGCTTGTAAGTATTCTTCTCAGCTCCCCCCTCCAGCTCCTGTGTGGCAGAGGCTGCAGGCAGTTAGATCTAGATTGAGAGAGGAGGCTCTGTCAGAATACAGATGTTGTCAAAGCAGGGCACAGTGGCACACACACACACACACACACACACACACACACACACACACACACACACACACACACACACACACACACACAACAGTATCCCTCTACAAAATCCGTGGAGTGCCTTGTTTGCCTTTTCTTTGCACACAAATCCCAAATACCTGTGTACTGCACTTGTAACTGAGACAAGTAACAACATAGTCTTTTGTTTAAACATAATTAAACTGGGATACATTCCATAATTATACACATCGGCTCAGCTGCGTTCCCACGTGCGCACACTTTCACTTACCACACCTGGGTCACTACCCTGCAGAGTCCAGCACCACTGGCTTTTTCCTGGGTGTCAATATTTACACAGTCATTTGATGGGGGCAATCAAGCACAAAAGTAATTGATTTATGTTTAATAGTGTTTCACTTAGGTGACACGGGGTTAATTAGCCATTAGAGTCTTCAATTCCCTCCAGGTCAGAGGGTAACCAAATGTTAGATAGCTGTGAATGCAATCATCTTAAGATGAAACACTAATAGTCATATTTTCTTTTTCTGCAGTCTTGGAAAATATTGACTGTGAGATTTAAAGCACTTCAGGATTAGAAAAACACATAACTAGATAACATACTGCTGTCCTCTTAGAAGAAGTAGTCTGATTGCATTTGAGTTGGATTGAGTGTAACTGCCTCTTCGAGGCCGCTCTTGACCTTTCAGTGAAGATGCAGCCGAGTGTTCCTGGTATCACCGTGGCTGGTTGAGGCAAAATGAGGGCAGAGAGCAAAGAGATGTGAGCGACCTGCTTGCTCGACCTGTGCAGAAGGTTTAACTAATAATATGGGAGCATGGGCAGTGTTGTATCTCTAGAGGCATACAAGGCCTCCTTTAGTAATGCATACCCAAGACTCTACCAGCCTGGAAAATCAATAGTAGCATTGTGGCTCCTGGGTCAGTCTGAAGTAACACACACAGACGAATGTGCCCTGTATGCTTGTGTCTCGATTCTTGGATAAAATAATTACACTTGGGGGTGTTGAAGTGAGACGATTTCAGTTGGCAGCGAGCACAAATACCGGTCAGCTCCACCAGTCGGCAGCCGGTGGCTCTTCCTCTATCTTACTGATTCTGCTGCTGTCTGGCAGGCTGGACTTCAGCTGCAGTGGCTGTATTTCATTTTCTCATTGCTGTATTGTGGCTCAAATAAAATCCATTCTTTCCTCCACTTAATAAAACCTCAATCTATTTACAGTAATTTGATTCTGGTTCCAGTATGTATGATTTAGGAGGATCTATTGTCCGAATAGGAAATATAATGTTCATAAGTACATCTTAATTAGTGTATAATAACCTAAAAATAAGAAAGAGTCTGTTCTGTTTCTGTAATAGCCCAGAATGGATAAACCAAACACTGATTCTACATAGATAGGACCTTTACTGTTTGTCACAAGTTTTATGGCCGCTGTAGGTTTTCTAAATGTGATCCACAGGCCAGTGGCAGCCCTCAGAAACCTTTTGTCCAGTGAATCAAAACGACATACAGTGTTTTTTATTCTCTGTCTGCCCCTGAATTATTTTGCACACCTAAATCTGTTTGCTGGAGTGTTCTGGATGATGATACTTTCATCACCTTGCTCATCCATTTGCTTTTTTCTTCGAAGCATTAGAGTATTTGTCCTTTTTTCGAAATTCCTTCTCATATCTTGTTCCAGACTGTTTATTTTGGAGACATTGCCTCTGCCACTGCCACTGTATAGTCTAGGAGAAATTCTTGTCATGTTTCAATCAGCTTCTGCTTTTATGGTCTTTCTGTCCTGCCTTTCATATTGTGTACTATCATGTCCCCTAGTTGTCACATTACAGTTGAGGCAACACTCCTGGAAGTGACATATTTCTCACTCTCACTGTTGCCTAAAATACAATAAAAAGTGAAAAGAACATGTCAACACAGTGTGGTTTAGAAACTGGCAGATTTTTGTGGTCTGTGTTGGCTTTCAAAGCGTACAGTATGTCCTTCACTGCAGGCTTATCATATTATTATTATGTGTGAGCAGTATGCAGTTGGGAAATGCTATGAACATGTAGTGAAACAGATGTGCACCTGCTGCTGCTCTATCAACCGTTTGTGCCATTTTAGCGCTGTGAAACACGAAGCCATACGGCTCGAATACACACTGCAGTTTCTACACTCGTAGGCATAAATTGTAATTGAAACAGGGGTTAAGGTTAGTTTTTTTTGTTGTTTGTTTTTAATAGTCAGTGTTCAGAAGCATGTTTTGAGTAGCATGGGAGCTGAAGAAACCTGAGGGGGGCTGGCTCATACCGTGAGTTTACCACTGATGAAAATGAAAAAAAAAGAAAAACGTTTTTCCTGAGAAAGTTTGACAAACATTGAATCATCTTGGTTTTAACAATTTATTACACAGACAGTAATGACTCTTTTTCTGTCATTCAGGATTTTCTGTGTTATAGATGTTTGTTTTATAATAGCGGCCTTAAAGGATAATGCTTTCTGGGCATGTATTTGTTTGAATATCATGGACACTGTGAGGACCTGGTATCACTGCACACCCTGCAGTGGAGCATCCAGCTCCTTTAGAGCGTCTATGCATTTGTTAGGCCTATATTTCTATACAAAGTGCAATACGTGCACATTCTGAGTCATATTATTTTATTATATTATTTTAATTTTATTATTTCCAAGTTAATTTTTTGCCAATCAATCAAAAAACACATATGCTAGGTTAATTCTCCGGTCAGTATCCCTGACAAAGGTGCTGGCTTAGAACAGGAGGTGGCTCCCGTGTGCTGTACAGTCGCTGTCCACTTCTTCTAATAGCAGGATGGCTTAAATGCAGAGAATGAATTTGACGGGATAATTGTATTAATTACAAGTTGAAGTTCAAGTATTGCAATATTAAAGTAATGTAATCTGATTTCTTTCCACCTTATCTATCACCAAATATGGTGAAACTGTCTTGCCTTCTTGTTTTCTGAGACTTCTGTTTTTACCCACACACCCACTGACACCAGCATTAGCACTTACAGACCCAGAATATTTTTCACTACTAGTATATTGACAGGTTAGCTAGCCAAGTGGACTTCTGTGTAGCTAACGTTAGTGGTTGGTCTTTGTATCTAATATTAGTGGTTGTATATAATTATTTAAATTAGCTATAGAGTTCTTGGAGGATGACAGTATTTTCACAGCTGAAGGCAGACCTCTCACTGTACTGTGATGTTGCTGCTCTTTTCTGATTTAAAGACAAAATAATGTTGAAATTTCCATCCAGTGAAGCATTTTTCTCACTGGAGGTCATGACAATGATGGTTCATTCTGATTTGGATATTGCACTCGGCCATATCACAATTTCAATAATTTTGTGATTAATCCTGCTAATAATGCCCATTTTTACTAAATGTAACTGTAATCTGATTACGTCTTTTTTTCTGTCACTCTGTCATTTTCATATTGGCATGAAATAGTAGGGTAAACACAAGTGTTATCAATTATACTAATTAAGGTCCCATTCCATTTAGTGTGGCAGAGCCTTTCCATTGAGCCAACATGCACAATAGCAGCACCCTGACTCTGTTTGACCTGAGTGGAGGGAACCTTGATGAATTAATTTCATGTTCAAATGGCTGCTGTGAAAAATATCTATTCAGTTTAGTTTAATCTAAAATACTTCACTTGTCGCTCAAGGAGCAACTCAGTGTAAACAAGCCTGCAAACAGAAGTATACATGGACAATTAATTTAGACTCAACAATCTAACAATATAACAATTTTAGAAAGACATAAACAAGGATTAATAGCAGAAACCAATTCATAGATGGCCAACAATATCCAGCTCTACAAAGACATATATTATGTCAAATAAATACAACAAATGTCAATGTCAAAATTTATCTCCACTAACAAGAACACAAATAGTCCTGATGAAAACAGATAATTCAAGGAAAAGTCATAAACATAAACCCCAGTTACCTCACTTACCTTTCATTTAGTCATCTAAAAGTCATGATGAGAGGTTGTGATTATCATTAGGATTTGGGGGCTTTGAAGTATTTACTTTCACTTAAAACCATATGTTGACATTGCTTCACATTGCAGAAAAGGGGTCAGGCAAAAGCAATATAAGAATATATAATAAACCATAAAATACAAGATAAGAAACCCAAATATTATAAGCTTTTATATTTTCTCATACGACTATAATGAGGATTTTATGTGCATAGAAAGGGGCAAAGGACATTTAGAGAAAGAGGAAATAATAACAGAGAGAGCAGAGTGCCATGTGATGTAGGGTTGTGTGCTTGTCTGCAGATGCAAACCTTATCTGTCTACAGTGTAAGCTCCGTGTACAATATAGATGAGGAAGACAGGAAGAGAATGGCTTTCACTGCAGGAGCGAAATGATGAAAAAGAATGTAGGATGAAAAGGTGGCCTGCATTTGTTTGTATTAGACATGTGAGAAAAGGAAAGTAATGAAAGTGTACACCTGTCACATGATTTCAGCTTTAGTCTGCAGGAAGAGGAGCTCAGGTAAACAACAGAATAAGGAATTACACAAAAGCAGTCATATTAATGGAAACATGTGCGAGGAAGAGCGGGCAGAGGTTTGATAACTTGTCACATCATTGCATATTGATTAGGGACAATTACGTCTTATATCTCCAGCTGCCACTGGATATCCAGTATTCTTGTGAGGCTATCTATTACATCTGTAAACCATATGTTTCATGCTACAGCCTCCATAGAATCTGAGCATTGCATCCTTACTGAGATCAGTACAATTATGTGCTTTACTGAGGTTGATTTTATTAACCCTTCGATACACAAAAGGCCTGACTGAGTTTTTATTTTCTATATCACTGCAATAAATTCACTCAGGATTCCAGATGTTCCTCAATTTAATTTAACTTGTCCTTGATGATCACAAATCCTTATTTTCATGAAACTGCTACACCGCACTTGGGTTAAGGGTCCAAACCAGTGGGCCAGGCTTAGTAATATCAGACTCTACCGTCCCCCATTTTTCTATTTAGCCTGCTGATTTTTTATTGGAATAAATCAGACAAATCACCCCACTAAGAATGGCCATGCACAGTTCTCTACAGTTATACTACAGACACACTGTGATTCAACAGTATTATTGGTTATCACTGATTTGTGCATGTTATGTGTTACAAAGTAGCAAATAAACACATATCAAATATTTAATGTTGGTTTTTCTAAAGGAGCCGTTCTCAATCTTTTCGAGTTGCAAACCCCAGAATAATCAGGTTGTTATTTGTGACCGTCTCCTTGTACCTGAGACTGTTCAGTGATTATTGTATAACACATGAAATCTACCAAACTCCATAATTTTGGGTGATCTGATTGACTTTAAATGCAACACTCACCAATGCATTAAATCATTGTAGACTCATGTTGTGCATCAGAAGGGGTTTGAATAACTTGTGCTTCAAAGGGTTAATGTTTTTAGAGTGATGACAGTGGTGAAAAAGTTTTTGGTTTCCAGGAGCACCAACATCAAGCTTTAATGTCCCCCCTCCAAAAAAATAAACCCATCCATTAGAGCATTTTAACATGATACTGTATTTTGAAAAGTGTAATATACTTGTGAAGAATAACACAATCACTAAACATGAGAATCAGTGGTGTTATGGGAATAATTTGAACACACTAGAGAGTCAAGTACACAGTGACAAGCTCAATGAAGAGTTAAGTATAATACAGCTGAGACAATGGATGGATATGCAATTAAAAAACAAAAGGAAGTGACATTCTCTGTGGTAGGAGCCACATTAAAAACAAAGTGGCTTCTTTTTTGAGCTTCTTATTCTATCTTAAGATAGTTAAAGTGTTTAGTTTATAATCACATATTTCATTTTGTTGGTTTTCCTTTATTTTTACCATCATGCACTTAATTAAACCATATTTTTCATTTCTGTCTGTAGTCGCTTAACTTGTTAACTTATGATGATGGATGAGATTGCAAGCTCACACTAAACAGATGCATGTCCCTTTAATTACACAAGACAGTGAATGTTATCTGTTCAATCTAATCCATATTATGTGTATAATCATGTTTACAGCCTGAAGATATAGTGACATGTGTCCCCACCCATTCTGAATCAGGATTAACTTGTCTAAAAAGCAAGAATATTCTGGTTGTCTGTAAAAATATGTTGTTTTTTTAATTAATCAGATTTCATTTAGTAAATAATTCACATTATACAGCCCCATTTATTCAACCACCTGAGTTCATCTGAGTTTGTTCACATAAGGATTCAAAGTGGCAGGCTCTCTTTTGCCTATCATTAGTCTGATGCTCAGAGGCATATCTATATTTAACAATTTTATATTTTTACTGCTTTGCTTGTGCAGTTATTTTCTCGTGTACTTAAGTTCACAAGTGTTGGATTGCAATGCATCCATTTCTTGTATCATTATAGTTAAATCAATCAGCTGACTGCATTGATCAGCCCTCCTTTCTTTTTTTCAAAATAAATAGTAAAGATAAAATGGAAAATCTCATATCATGATTATAGTGGCCAAACTTGTCACGGTTATCAGTATTATCATCATATTGTTAAAATGTCCAAACAATATTCAAAAGTAGTGGTTTGGTTGATTCTGGGCAGTATTAACTCTGAGTTTTTTCAAAATGGGGTAATCAAACAAGATTTTAATGAAAATTTAAATTTGAAACAGTAATACTACGTGTTATCATGGTTTCTTTAAAAATCATTTCATCCCATCCATTCAACAGTTTCCTGAGCGCATTATTTTGTCGCTGCATTGTCGGTCCTGCTAACAAAGGACACTTGGATTAAGCTGGCCCTCCTTCACATTTGCCCTTTTCAGTCTTGAGTTGCAGTGCAAGGATGTTTTTCATGGCTCAGTTTCTACTGTCAGTTTCTATTATCCTATTTGTAATTACATAGGAGGTTTGAATGAATGGTTTGTTCTGGAGCCTGACAGATATATCGAGCTGATATTGGACTATCACAGTCATATCAGTCTGTAAACTGTAAAATATCAGTAGTATCAAAATGGCTAAAAGGTTTGTATTTCTCTCCTTCAAAACCTGTGGTGCTTAATGGTAAAAGATGCAGGATTTGTCAGTTGCTCTTTGTAAACACACCATTCAAAGTTGTATTCACACTTCACAATCTGTGTTCACCATTATTGGCTGGGAGCTACACAACCAGTGTCCAAAGGCTGGCACCCAGAAATGTCCTCAAAACAGCAAAACAGTGAGAAAATAAGAAAATACAGGTCTCTGACCCTAGGAAGTGCTATAATGTGTTAATATTTTGTGCAACCACACAGAGTCTAAATTACTTTTCTCAACAATCCCTTATGTGATTTTTGGTGCGTGGCCATTGTGGGGTTTTTTTTTAGCACTTGTTATAATAACACATTCATGACCATGTTTTGACTGTCTGAATCCAAAGCAGCTCCTATGATTATTTGAAAGAGAATTAGCTGAAGCTCCACTCTGAAAAGGTCAACCTCTGTCTCCAGCACCTGCTCGGATTTGGCCTGCTGATTTTCCATTCCACACAGCAGCGAATCCCATCACGTCCCAATTACACCGGCATAATCATGTCTATTTAATTGAAATGATCATATCCTTCAATGAAACAGTCCCTGTACATACATTTCCTCCTAATATACTTCATTTCTACTGTCTATTAAGCACAAACCAGCGTAAAGCTTCTAATAGCAAACAATAGAGCACACAATTAACTTGTTTGTATCCATTCATTAGTTAACCCTTGAACTGTTGTTTCGGGGCCTATCTAAAGGCTCTGCATGTCTCTGAATTGTTAGAAGTGTGCTGCGCAAGACTAGAATTAGCTTGAAACAACAGCATTTACAGTACTTGAAGGATATGACAGTTTATGTGTGTTCATCCAGAATGTCTATTAGTCTGAAGCACAATATGTTATGAGTTTTACAGAGTCTATACAAGAGAAAAAGGGCTTTTTTTATAGCAGCATTTTTGGCAGCCACCAAAGCCTTCCTTCCTCTTATTGCCAAGGTGAAGAATAAAAAACAAAGTACAATGAAACTGACAGAAAACACGACCTGCAAGCATAAGGAGCATGTTAATAACACCATTCAGTAAGCAGGAGAAACAACAGTAGATGTCTGTCACTAATTGTGGAGGTGGGACATCCAGCTGCGCCGCTCTAACAACGTACAATTTTCCACAGGGGGAAACCGTTGATGTGCTCACCTGTGGCGCATGGAAAGAAAAGAAGCAAGAATAGGGCCGAGCTGAGAAAATGTACAACTGTTATTGGCAGTGTTTGAATTGGAGCTCTGATTGGCTGCACTTCATTCAGTACCTGCTCAGGCATGAGGCCTTCGAGGCAGAAGTCTGGAGAAATCAGGCGAGAAATGCAGCACGAATTTTCTCCACCTGCCTCTCAGTAAAGCTTTCAGATTTAGTTTCTGTGGTTTGTCACTGAAGATATTTTTCCACAACATGTTGACTTCTGAAGCATGTCATTATCTTAAAAGCCCTCAAATATTCCGGCACCATTAAAAGTGAAGGGATAGTTCAGACTATTTGAAGTGGGGATGCGTGAGGTATTTATCGATAGTTGGTGTATTACCAACAGTGGATGCTGTTGGGCGCACCCCCAGGTTGGAGAAGCAGAAAGTACCAGCTCAAAAATACATATTTTTCCCTCTTACCTGTAGTGCCTTTTATCCATCTAGATAGTTTTGGTGTGAGTTGCAGTATATTGGAGATACCGGCAGTGTCTGCCTTCTCTCCAATGTAATGGAACTAGATGGCACTCAGCTTGTGGTGCTCAAAGTGTCAAAAATACATTTGAAAAACTCAACAGCAACGTCTCTTTCCAGGGATCATGACCCAGTTACTCAAGATAATCCACAGACCTCGCTGTGAGCAGTTTCATGTTGGATCTTTGAGCATTTTGTAGTCAAAGATCCACAAGCTGAGTGCCAGTTAGTCACATTATATTGTAGAGAAGTCAGATGTCTCTACACACGCCATCGACGAAACACAGAAACTCACACCAAATCTAGATGGATAAATAGCACTACAGGCCAGGAAAAATATGAACTTTTTAATTCAGGTGTGAACTATCCCTTTAAAAAAAAGGCCCACCTAACAAAAATCAGTGTTAGTTTAAGCATATGCTATATTAAGAATATTTATATTCTTTACTTTACCACCAGACAGCTTTTTTTGACAGTGAACGGTTTTATGATCCAAATATTGCTCTGCTTTGCTCAACCAATCTCCCTTGGCAAAAACTGTATTTTACCTCTCAGGACATAGGAGCTGCTGGGCTACTGCTGTCTTTATTCATTAGTTTGTTTGTGTTATTGTGTGACTTTGGTGGGTCTGAGCTAACCTTTTAAAATGCCAAAGTTACATAATATCACAAACAAACTAACTGATCAAGGCAGTGGTAGTCCAAACTCCTATTTGTTCTGCAAGGTAAAATTACAGTTCTTACCAAAGGAGTTTGGTTGAACAAGATAGAATAATATTTAGCTTTTAGGTGGCTAAAATAAATTTTGCTGCCGGCCCCGTCCACAGCAGAACATTGCTCCACTTCCTTCATCAGTACTCCTGCTGCTTCCCCAAACTGTGGAACTACTGTAGGTATACCACTGATGGGACATAATAAGTCATAATAATAGTTCCTCCATGTTTCTGTTTTCATAGGTATTCCAAGGAAACTTTGACAACGACACGCACAGAAAGAACGTGATAGATCCTCCCATCTACGCCAGGCTCATCCGGATCCTCCCCTGGTCATGGTACGGCAGGATCACTTTGCGCGTAGAGATACTCGGATGCACAGAGGAAGAATGAAGCCCTTTCCTCCATCTTTTCTTGCCATCGTCCCCCGTCCCCTTGGCATACTGGAGTATCTCAGCCAGTATTTCAAAAATAAAACTGTGCAACCTGTAAAAAGAAATCAATTTCCAATGGATTTTTCAAGAATACGTGTTTGGTTGTGGTGGGTTGCTGTTTGTTCTTTTGTACAATGATTTCAAAACCTGCCCCTGATCCACTTTCGTCTTTTAGTTTCCTCTTTAAAGCGTGATCTTTGTCTTTTTATTCTCCCTCAAGATTTACCATCCTGTTTGGAATGAACTTCTGTAATATATAACGGGAGGGGTGGGGTTGGGTTTGGGGCTGGAGCTGGAGAGGGGGTGTTATGTGGTTTTAACTTGTTGCCATGGAAGCTATTGTACAGTGTCACTTTTTAACAAAGATGTGAAATCTGTCTGCCGTGCTTCATTGGACATGATTAACCAACTTCATAACATGACTAAACTGTCTAAAATACCATGTAGAGATCACATGTTATCACATTATCAGATGTATTTTTACTTTGATTACTACACCTCCTCAAGCCATGCTTTTACCCTAATGGACACTGACATTATTACATCAATCAAAACACTATTAATGCTCTTGTATTATATGTAAAAGACTAAGAAACTGCATGGTGCGTGAATTATAAATGTATATTATGACAAATCATTTAAAACCTCCAGCCCTGAGAGCAACGGCTTTGATTTAGGGACCTATTTTTATGTGCATTTTTAAATAGTTCTGAAACATTACAACACACTGCAAAAGCTTACTGAAGACGACTGAGATATGTGAGACAATAAACAAGCACTGCAGTTTAACTGCAGCACTGACACTGAGGCTTATTATAGGCTGTCTCTAGTTGAAATGTCTTAACGCTCTCATACGAAGTCTCCATTTTTTTTTTTTATTTGTATCTGTTTGATTATCGCTACACTTTTTCTAAGCTATTTGAAATTTTTGTTTGTGCTTGTTCTTTTTTGTATTTATTTAGATTTATTTGTCTTGGCTGTCAGACGCATAAAAATCTGTGTTCAATGTCTTTGTGTTGTCTTGGAGATCTAAGTTGAATCAATTAAAAAGCTCAGGATAGATGTCATTCAATAACCCACAAATGTATAATTAATTTCTGGCCACCTATTTAAAGATTATGGTGTATTATTATTTTTAAAAAATGTCAAATGAGTAAGAGCAATTACTTAAATCATGTCCATATATGCATAATTAAAATATTGAATATTTAGCAGTCTTTTATTTTCTTTAATCCCTTTGATATGATAATTGTTAATTTCTTTCTTTTCAAAAGAGAGCAAATGTCCAACAAGAATATTAATATATTAATATATTTCATTATCTCAAACCTGCAATGATGATTAAATGCAGCGAGAGTACAAAGCTCTAAATTAAATACGGGCAGTGTTTTTATTTCAGGGGATCTAATCATCATTATTATACTGGATGAGAGTAAATGTTAAAGAATTGTGGGTATTTTCACATGACATGACAGCAGCTCTCTGCATGTTCAAATGGTTTCAGGATGCTAAAAATATTTAGACACATTAAGGTTACAGAAGGATGAAGATGCTGCTATGCCAATCATGTCAAAACAGTCTGTTTATGCAATTTTCACTGTATTGGGTTGTGCTGTTGGCTGCATCCTGCAGTAAATGAACAGTGATGCTCGGCTGGTTAAATAAATGGAAGCAAACAAGTACCTGAGGCATCACAGCAGTGTCAAACCTTACAGCCCCATTCTACACGGCTTAAAAATAGGCCTGGATTACTCCAGTGGTTTCCACTCTTGACTAGTTTTCCCAAAGCTCTCGAGTGCTAGAATGAGAGCTGAAGGGAGCCGTGTCTACTTTTATGCTTCATGTTTCACTTAAGACACGTCGGCTTTCTGTCACTTAACTAACCAGTCATTTCATATTGCAGGAATACAATGTATTTGTTCTGAGATTGCAGCCCAGCCTTAAAGAGAAAGTAAGACATTTACAGGGAAAACCTATTTAATTTAATGCATCAACCTCTCTGAATAATGCCTGACTAGACTGGAAATAAAAGAGTGCCACTGTTATTTTCATCACTTTATATGTATAATGAATAAAAATGCACTGGAATCAAACAGTTTTTGAGCAAAAATGATGAAAAGCACAGCAAGAAAAACACCAAGAAATGTGTCACTGTCCAAATATTCTGGAGCTTACTTTATATTGTTGTGTGCCGGGGCATTCTCAGCTGTCATACCATCAACATGGATGTTGTTGTAGTTGACGAGTAACTGTACAAAGTCTGAAAATGAAGCAAATATTTTCACTGAATTGGAACTGAGTATAGCCAATTGTGTCCTGGTTTGGCAAATCACAGTATGATACACAGTATATGATACAGTATACTATAATGGCCCTGATGTGTTTAAAGGGATATCTTGTGTTACGTTGGCAAACTCAATGTAAGTTATACAGAAAGACTTTGCTGTAGATTACCAATATGTGACAATTGTTATCGGTGTGATCAGTTATTCCTTAGGTTCATGGACATAGGATAAGCATAAACAGATTATGATTTGTCTTTGAACATTTTCCATCATCGCCACAGAACTATATCTTGGCCAGCATCTGCTCCGATTGATCTTTGTAGTCGGCTTCCTGTCGGCAGGCCCGCTACAAAGCTTTGAGGAAGTTTGCATGATGTATGAGTTTGAACAGTAAAGTATAACAAAGATGTCCACAGGCACATTATGTTCTTGCATATCATAAAGATCTAATAGCCTTTACTTTGTACTCACCATCGACTGTCTTGTGCATTGTGAAAACTTCATCTCACGGGTTCAGAAGGGGGGAGCAAAGTGGGAACTCATCCTGTCTTTGTATTTCTGTGTCCGCTGTTCACATTTTACTTCTTACCTCCTCGGTCTGAGTGTCAATCACTATCTAGAAAACGTACCTATTATAATGCTGGTTAGGTTCAAGCCTGCAGAGGAGAGTGAGAAACTGTGTACAGTCAAAAAATGTGTTGCTTCAAACAAAAGCTCTTTCAGTTTGACAAATAAAAACATATCTGTGAAAATGATGTGGTTGCTTTGTTTTCTTTAAATGTCTGATCTCTTAATCTGTTTATTCCCTCACTATGAAAGTTTGTGACATGATACAGGATGTATTCTTCATCCCTCCTCTCTCATTCTCAGTCAATCAAGTCTCCACCTCTGCACTTGTCACTCATCTTGATAAACTGAGAAGTCCATCTACAGCAGCCTGAGGCTGATGTGTCCACACAGCCCAGACATGTTGCAGAAAGGAACATCAGATATCAGAATTTTGGCATCATGTATGTTTATTTTGTCAAAGTTCAAATTGCCATTTATTCTATACTTCTCTCAAAGTCACGACCAGGCTCATTCTTGACTATACTCTGGCCATGTACCCCAAAACACTGACAGCCCAGTTCAACAGTAGTAATGGCAGATCGTGGCTGTGCACATTGTGGCTTTATTCCTAGAATAACAATGAAAAGGCAAAGATAGTACAAAGACTTGGAGCTCACTTGCCAACTGCGTATGTGTATGTGAGGGAAAATAATGAATGGCAAGACTTTGGAGTCCTCAAATAAATTGTGCACTGACCAGTTTCTCTGCAGCATCCTAATAAAATGACTCAAGTGGATGTTTTTCCTGAATTTTAGTGTTAACTCTCAGGGTAAAAAAAAGGGGCTCTCAAGATGTGTTCTGGCTTTACAACCTTTTCTGTCAGGTGGATACTATTAAAGTCCGTGTAAAGCAACAATTAGTGTGTTCTGAGTTTGTCACACTACAGAAACATGTTATTAACAACCCAGCCAAATTTGAATGATTAAAGCTAAGTATAAAAACATTAGGTCTTAACTTCATGAAAAAAATGAGCAGTTTTCTCTTCTCTGAAATGCTGGGGTTGTGTCCACTTCTCTGTCTCAAGTGTCAAATACAACTATGGCCTGAAACATGGACACTGTCTGGCAGCTTTATTGGACTTGTGCAGACAAGTTGGAACCACCAGAGGCAGGGGACAGTGATCTACCATCTAATTGGACAATCAACTTTTTCCTCTGCAACAAGAACTATTAATTCAAATTACAGGTCAGGTTGGTGGTAATGTATGCATGTAAAACAGAGGTAATAGTAAGGCTGGAAATGGCAAAATATAAAAACATGTAAAAATGTGTCTTACCTTAGCTTACTCTAATTATTATGAAGTGTTAACGTGCCATCTGAGGATGCATTGGATCATGACAGTGAACTCAAGATTTATTGTACATCACCATACACCAAACAGCTCCATAGTTACACTTAATATCAGGTTGCAACTGCCACTGCTGACTAAACTAACCATAACCTTCCTCTGCATGTGTTAACATAACTGGAAAGAATTAGCAAAAAAGTTACAAACTAATCTGCAAAATTATTAGTATGAAGTGTGCTTTGTGATTTACAGTTTAATTCACCAGATAAAAATCTTCTTGTTTAATGAGTCTGTTGGCTTAGCGCTGCTCGCCCCTCTACTCCATCAAGCTTGGCACAGTGTCAACATGGTTTTACCACATTAAGCTGCTTTCATTGATTTTCTTTGTCCTGCCACTGCTGTTTCTGTGTCTCTCAGGTGAGTTCTCACAGCCGTGGCAGGGGATCACAGTGTGAGCCGCAGGGCCGAAACGGCGGTGGAAGCTGAAATGTCCAGTAATGATTCTGTTATCAAAGTGTCAGCGTACGAGGCGGTAATTGCCTCGTAATTCAGGTGAGTGAAGCAACTTGGCAATTAAATGCTTATTAGAAAACAATCAGTTTAGTCTGGTTGTCCTTTCCATCACAGCTTGATTAGTAAAGATTCTACACTCAAAGTGTGAGTGACCACTTTTTGGTGGTCTTTGAGGAGAATTGTTCCCTTGTTAAATGGATGTTCCCCAGTGTGGTATTTTACCTGCATCTAATCAATTCAGGACATGAGCCGTTTCCACATAGATGTTCTGTCTCACAAAGGACTCAGTACTGTGACTGCAAGTAAACTACTTATTTTGTCTGATTGGATCAGTGGCATGTGTCTTCTAGTGTCTACATTTTGTAAGTAAAATACTAAAATTCAATAGATTCTTCCAGCTGCATTGATATCTATTTTAAAATCAACATTATTCATTGTGTTTGTTAGATGTGACTGCAATTAGTACAGCTGGATTAACAACAGTGATAAACATTCCTACCTTTTTTTTTTGAAGTGTGTGTATAACACTGTCATTACACTGTCATAACCATGCCATTAACATGACAGAGTCTTCATAAATGTTTATGACTGTTGTCACTGTGACCCATCCAAGTGTCATTTGGTCAATTATGGAATCTTTAATGCGAGGCTGACATTGCTTCAGATGTCTTTGCTATGACAGCTTCACATCAGTTAAGTAAAAAATGTCTGTTATGACAACTTAACATTACCCAAGACAACATAACCTGTTTTAAGTTTTTGTTATCACAAGTTGACATTGTCAGACTTAAAGAAACATTTGTGTTTTAACTGTTGGGTGTTATAAGTGTGTCATGAATATTTCCCTTGACCTCAAGTAAGGTGGTACATTTTGGACTTGCTATAAAGATGTCATTAAATGTTATAAGGCCAGTTTGATGACTCAGTACAGTACCAAAGTGATTTAGCTTACCAAGTTACCTGATGAACAGATTGTTAACAGCTGTCTGCTGTATCTGTTGCAATCATTAGCTAGTTAGCTTGGCTAGCTGTGGAACTAGCTGCCTAATTAGATGATTCAGCCCAAGAGACAAACTCAGCCAGAATCCTTGGTACTGTACTCCATGTCAAACTAGACTTTGTTGGTCTCAGAGGCTGTGTTCAGTCCCAGTCCAACCTGTATCCCTAAATCAACCAGATGCAGCTAGATGCTAGAAGAACGCTAGCATGGCAGCATTCATAAAGACACCTTCACCTTTGTTCATGACAGGTGTTTTGATATGGTTATGACAGTGTAAGTCTAATGCACATCCTTTCATATAAGTGGTTACCAAAATATTGTATTCAGTGCAGTGATTTTCATTGCATCCACTGGAGCCTGCAGAACAAACGAAGGTGAGAGGAAGAAAGGTGTTTTCTAGAGCACATAATCTATACCTTATATCTTAAACGTAGTTTAAATACACATCAAGGTAATACTATATTGCATAAATTGATAACCTTATTCGTAATATTGTGAATGCATTTTTTGGTCTCTTGGCACATACATTCTAAGTACAGCTCCCTTTAGTGGTTAAGAAATTTATTGCTATAATTTTCACATTGTTAATTGTTAATTCATGTTTAGTAATTATTTTCTCACTTCCCAGTTTTGCACAGTCTATTTTGTACAATCTGCCCATCTGTCTATTTGCAACATTTCCTGGTATATTCATGTTGTGTCTTAAAGTGTTTTTTTTGCAGAAAGCTCTCAGTGTAATACAGCAGCCACACATTGTTTGCTATCTTAATTTCAACATTTGTGTAGCTGTTTTGACTTGGCTCTGTTTCTTGACCTTTTTCATTCCCTTTCCAATTTCACTTCTTTTATCTTTTCGCATGCAAGGAGCATAATTCTATTACTGCGATCAAAAGGCAAGTCATATTTATTCTGGTGACCCTCTGATTAAATTTAGCTTTGCAAACTGATGAAATGAGTCGGCAGATTAAAGCATCACTGCACTGTGTAAACCAGAGGTGGAGGGAGCTAAGACACATTCATTTACAAAAGGCCTTCTGTGAAGAAAGCTTTTTTTGAAAAAAAATGTGGTGTTTTGATAATACTTTTTTTTAGTGTAGCAATTTGTTTAAAGGTCCAGTGTAAGATTTTTTTGTGAATTTATTGTCAGAACTTGTCAGAAATTGAATAGAATAATCATAAGTATGTTATAATCACTTGAAAATAAGAAACATTGTGTTGTTACCTTGTGAGACATTCATATCTACAGAGGGCATGGGTCCTCTTCCATGGAGGTTGCCATGTTGCACTGCTGCAGTCCTTTTTTCTAACACGTGCTGGCTTGGCTTGACTCAGCTTGACTCAGCATGTCAGCCCAGCATGGCTGAGACTGTCATTTGCATTACAGCAGGGCTACCCTCTTGAAGGTGTATCTTTTATCTAAGTGTTAGATAGCTAACAATGTTTAATTTCCTATAACTTCTTCATAATAAGATCCCTTTGTTATTTAAAAGGTTTTGGTCTGTCAATAAGCCTGTTATCCTGGAAACAAAAGCCCACTGCTCCAAAAATATACACTGTGGAGTTTGAGTTCAGTTACTGCCTGCCAGACTCCATTAACATTTTGCTCAATTTAACTGTTCTTAATATCTACACCTGTTAAAATCTTCTTAATCTGTAAGACACACTACAGTATAAACATATTGTGGAAGTTACACAATTAGCCAATTCAGAGTGTAAAAAACAGATGTATAGATATGTGATAATTATGCTAAATTCTCACCAGAGAGATGAGTAGGATCAGTTATAAGAGGTGTTAATAGAGTAGGTAGAGAGTAAGGATACTGTGCTTCACTGGCACCAAACTCCAGAGAAGACATGGCAGCACCTTACAACTTAATATGGAATATGGTCTCGCAATGATCCATTTCAAACACTTTCTTTTTCCCTGAGAATTTTTACAAATTTTGAGGAATGATGTTGCACAGCCTGAGAGATATTAAGAGGAACATATAATAATTCAGAGGGGTTATTTTTAAAAGGCCAGACTGAAAAGGAGAGGAATAAAATGTTCACCGAGGGTTCAATGTAATCTGGAGTCTCTGTGACTACCTGTCTATAGTATGTGCGAAAAGCTATTTGTACTAACGTGTAGAGATTAGAGGTCTTGCTCCCATCAGGAGCATGTCCACCCCTATGCGGTAAAATGTTACATTATTAAGTGAGCAGAAATGACAAGGCCTGGATCACATTAAATGCTCTCCTGCTGTTCTCATGTGTAACTGACTGGCAGGGCCATAACAGGATTGGCAAAGGAGACCGAGGAAAAGAGAAGTGTAACTGCAGCTGCCTCCTGCAGTACGGAAAAGGCTCAGATGTGGCAATTGTTATGAAAATGTTCACATTTTTCAAAAAACACACTACATTCCTGAACTGATTTAACCGAATAATCTCACCTCAAGCTCCATTTACTTTTTACGGTGTTTGACTGTATCGCACAATCTTCATCAGCCGATGTCGTTTGTTCAGTGTAATGGAGCTCTAGATGTTCAAACGTTCCATTAGTCTGAACAAAATGATAGATATAACGATACAATACTTTAAAGTTTTAAAAACTGTGGAAACTGTAAAGGCTAATTAAATTTCATTCAACCTTTATTTTAACTCGGAAATACATTGAGGTAGAGACCTCTTTAACAATGTAGCCGAGTGAAACAATAAAAAAAATTAATTAAAAGCACTTGGCAGCTTGGTCAGTGACCCTGCGCTTCAAAATATGACACCATAGGTACCCATCTTGCATCAATTTTCATCGCTCTGCAATTAAGTAACAATAATAAATATGCAACGTCTGACTAGACCTTAAAAATAAAGGCACAAAAACTACATGCTTAGGTTTAGGCACAAAAAATACTTGGTTAGGTTAAGAAAAGATCATGGTTACATGGTTAGGGTAAAATTAAAATTACATCAACGCAACGCAACTCATAACAATACATTGCAAAGCAATGCATCACAAAGCAAGACAATGCAAAACATCGCAAAGTAATGCATCGCAACAGGAGTGAGAGTGAGAGCAGACTGCCTTGTCATGTATTAACCTGGTAAATAACCACTGCACTCTGCATTTCACCGTATGTTGCATCACTGTGAAAGAAATGGTAATTGGGCCCATAAAATCCTGTACTGTTGTGTTATTCATGTTATCCATTCAGTGCCACAAAGACAAAATCCAGTAAATCTACAACAATAAATGTGCTGTAAAGGATGAAAAAGCCAAATCTGATGTGCCAATGTGCTGATCATATAATAGGTTACATTCATTTGTAAATCCAGCTTTGGATGCAGCTGAGCTCGTAATAATGGGTCCCCTCCTGTCTGAGGTTGTGTTAACATGAATATACTGCGGCAGGGAGGGATGGGGGTCACTTTATGATCTCACTGATACAGCTCACTTGGTCAAGGTAGCCATCTTAACAAGATTTACTGCAGAAGTACAATTGGCAGCTCCCTGCCTCCCACTGAAGATGTGACACATAAAATGATTTCCAGCAGTGATGTTAGCGTATCATTGTGATCAGTGGGTTAGAGGAGTGGAAAATGCACTGCTTCAAAATGTAAGGCAAAGTTACAGGATGGTACGGACTGTAAGGCACTGTAACTTAAAGCATTCAAGTTTAACCAACATCTCCTTTTGCTAAATTAATCGCACATCTCAGTCTTGATAAACTGTTTTCAATTCAGCACTCAGGCCAGACAGTCTGCAGCACAGTTTTCAAACTGTCACATGGATTTATAGCTCTAAGTCTTTACTGTCATGTTTTCCATAACACAGAGGTCAAGGCTATGTAGGCTGAGAGCTGCTACCAGTTACCTCGCTCATTTCATGTACAGGAGGACCACAACTAAATATCTATCCATCTATCCATCCATAAGTATGTTTTCTTTAGTGTTTAAACCCCTGAAAATTGTGTTTTTTGTTATCTTAGAATGAGCTGTTTATATCTATAGAGGGCACTCGTCTTCCATGGAGGCCATCATGTTACAATGCCATGTTTCTACAGTAGCCCAGAATGGACAAACCAAACACTGGCTACACATACAGACTTTTGCATTTTTCATGAGTTTCCCAGCCACCGTAGGTTCTCCTACAATAAGACTTCTCAAACTCCAGACCAAACGACAGCTGCACGGACCCAGTCCATACCTCTTCTGCAGAATACAATACAATACTACAAATATAATATTTTAAAATAAATGTTCTATTTGCTGCTAATGTAACAGTAGCTGGAGATCATTCTCAACAATCCTGTCTCCAGATGAATACGATTTAAATTAGGGATCTAATGATACATCAGTCTGGATTGATATATTGATTCAATGTTCAACAATCCAGTATGATGGGTACAAAGTGAAATTATTGATTTCCACATTTACATGTTCCCAGACAAAGTAGTGTGTTAACCAGTTAGAAAGAAGCAGGATGAGCTTTTTATTTAGGTAATTTTATTTTTGACATTATATTTTGTGGTTGTTATAGTGGAAACACCACTTTTGTCCACAGGGGCCTCCAAAATCAAAAAATATGAAAGTTCCTTGTAGTAGCTTTAACAAATGTAACAAAAACACTGGTTTAAATAAATGAGACCGGCAGAAAAACATGGCTGGTCTGGCTGACTGTGGCAGAACCAAAACACAGAAAATGAGAACATTCACTGTAACAAAGTGGTGCCAGGGGAGACGGAGCCTGTCTGCTGGCCTCCAGCGCCAACCAACCAGGAACCTGCGACCATGACAAACAAAACACACAACGCACACAAGTCCTGCTAGAAGCCCTGGGGCCATTACACCATCAATTGAGGATTTTGGTCCAGATGCCTTGCAGCTCTTTTCCAACAAGTAACCCAAGTGGTGTATGTGAGGAGGTGGGGGGGGCTTCTTGATTAATGAAAAAGGTAACTGAGAAGCCAAAGGGAGTTTCATGGTGGAAGGTGATGTAAAACAGAGGGATTTTCCACAGTCTGGCTGCTCTGTTAACCATTAATAAATAATTTGTCAACCAGCAATAAAGTCATTAGTTATAACATAGAAAGCCTTTATAAAAGAGGGAGTTATAAGAAAGTAATGACATCATGATGACATGACCCAAATAACCAAATAAACCAATTTAATATATCCCTACTGTAAGAGAACATTGTTTATTGTGATTATTATGTTTAAAATTTCAATGTGGCTGGACAATAAAGTGTTATTACATCTTAGAAAACATCCATCCATCCACTCCTTGAGCACTTTTTGAATATCCAATGAATATCAAATGATTTTATATAAACTTCTGAAAACCAAAGAACTATAATCTGCTGAAAACATTTACATAATCACTCAACAAATGCCAAAAGAAGACTGACACTGATATTAATGTCAAAATCAGATGCTTTCTATCCCTGTCTATCCTGACTTTATTCCTCTGGACACTATTTGCAAAACTGCAAGAGGTCACTTTACAGAAAAATGTTTTTTTTTTTCAGGTTTTCTGAAATGTGAAGGAAACCTTGCGAGCTAGTTTAACTCATGATTGAAGACATTGCAGGAGACCTTGATGGAAGCATTTATTGAAGCTTGATGAAGGAGAACAGAGGAGCGACACAAAGTGAATCACTGTCTATCTGACTGTCTGTCTGACGACCAGTTCTGAGGATGCACACCTGTCGAGCAGTGTTTAACCTTCAGTATTGTAAACTAGGCTTGACCTAAGTCACGTTTGCATGTCACATGCAGTGAATTCTGCTCTAATTCTGTGTCAGGCTGTTTGGTCTGAGGCAGAGCAGAGGTTTTCAAAGGGGGAGGTGGGCTTCCACAGGGGGGCTCCAAACTGTTTCAGAAACTGGAAGCGAGAAAATATGACATTCATTATTAAAAGGCGATCACAGCTCAAATGTCTGTGATCTATTTAAGAAGATATTTCAGAAATTACGCATTAGGGAGTTTTTCAGTTATTGCCAATTTCCCAGTGTCAGAAACTAATAAATGCCTTTGGACAGACCTTTTTATGTGTTTGGTGTAGTCTAATGTTATGTCAAATAGCAGTATTCGGCTGAATTGACTCAATGGCCTTGGTCTCAAGGAGATGGAAACAGTATTATTGGAACTCGCAAGCCCAGAGACAGAAGCTACGTTTACATGGACAATATTTCTTCAATCTGACTGAAACAACTCTTATTTAAAATTCCAACTTACCCTTTTATATCGTTGCAAAATAAAATGATTCATTGAAACTGGTGTGTTTACATCGTCAAAGCATGAATAACAATCTAACTGTTTTTGACAAGCACAAAATGGTTCCGCCACTGTGAAGCCTCTAATCTACTGGAAATATAACAGAAGAAGAAGAAATGGTTCTCGGCAGAAATGGTTCTCTTTTTATTTTTTTTTTTTAGACTTTTTTTTTGCAGTCTATCGAGTGCAGAGGTGTTCACAAAAGAGCTGAGTCTTTAGCCTTTTCTTAAAGTCTGAGAGAGACTGCAGAGTGTAGCTAGCGACCTAGGGCCCTGTTGTGGTGGTTGTTTCATGGGCCTTTCACTGGCAGAGCTTAGTGAGCGGGAGTGAGCGTAGACCTGAATGAGGGTCTAGGGTGGCAGTGTAAACTTTTGATAATCCATTAAATAGCTTTTTTTAAACAGGACAACAGGACCTTCCTCCATCAAAGACCAGTAGCCAGTTTCTGTTCCAACCAAAGAGAAATGATATGATTAAGTGTTTACATAATTATTTTATTTATTTAGTGTTCAGCCCTCTCTTTCATTGAAAATTCCTTCCGATCAGGTTTGACTGAGGTTGATTGTGGTCTTTACATGAGGCATTTTAATCTGACTGGGCTATTACTCTGATTATTTAGGGTTATCCATGTAAACACAGTGAGGAAGGAGATAGAGATAGAGGATTTGTAACTGACACCAAACATGATTACCTTTAGCCTGAAGGAGGAAAATTCCTTCATAAAATTTTTATCCATTGATGTCATTTTTCCATGATGGACAGCCCCCTGTGGACAGTTATAAAAACAAATTTAATTTGTTTGATTCAGATTGTCTTTTCTGACAGCCACAATGAGCATACAGCTGGTAAAGTAATGATCTCTGCTCCATGGGATAAATCTGCCCGCCATGTCTGCTCAACAATTTGACATGATTTTGACTTTTTACCCCATTTGTAAAAACTGTGGAGATAATTTGATCATGCCTCAACCAGAACGTTTTATAACTGGAACATTACAGCACCACCCAATGTTTGAGCTATATATAGTCTCACTTATCATATGGACTAAATTTGTCTGCATGGCGCTGTGTTTGTCACAATGAGTATTGAGGGCAAATGAGTTTCAAATGCCCTGTGATATCTCTCTTGTTATCTTGTTTGTGTAGTCTTTGGGGACTCTTTGGCAGAACTGGGCCAGTCTTGTGTGCACCGTTCACTTCTCTAATGAAATTGATGCAAATGTTATTTTGGGTTCCGTTATCATACCTGTAAAACATTCAAGTGGGACAGAAATTACCACTAAAAGGTTTCTGAAAGCATCACACTAACTCTGATTATGTATTATTGAGGTCAGCTTCATTCATTCTTACATATGTATTGAGCACCAAAAATATTTCAGAGCAAGAACAGAACATGTGAACAAAAACCTAATGCCTAATTCAGTTAAAATAGATATCACAAGGACATCTTAAGGGGAATCGTGGAGAGAATCTGTGCTCAAAGTCACGAGACTTTAAGCAGTATTTTATGCAACCTTTTCAGGGAGGTGCATGTGAGCAAGGCAATTTATACTGCAAGCTCTGCCTGATGACCCCTAGATAAATCATTATTTCACACTGTGTAAGTAGGTGGATCTGCTCACAGGAAATGCATTCAGAAAGGGCTACGAATGACTAGCCAAGCTGGGCATTGGTTGTTATTATTTTCCTTATGTTTAACAATTCAGGTGTAACGATTTTACATTGAAAAAAAATCAAAATTGCAGCTGTTTTTAGCTTAAGAACGCATTGTTTGCTAGCCCAAAAACCCCAAACAGTAGATAGACACAGTTAGCAACTAGCTGGTAAACAGAATTGAGCTTTTAGCAGTTAAAGAGCTATGCTGCATCTGAAACTAACATACTATTTAGCAAAAACAGTATGTGAGATTTTGTGTGTATGTCCAAAACCTTAGTATGCAACCTACAGTATGCAAGGTCCGCACTATTTTGGGGGGAAGTATTGCAATATGCAAGTACAGGCACAGGTTAGGGTTAGGGTTAGGGGGTTAAGAAGAGAAGCTTCTCAGGAAGTGACACGATACAAAAAAAAAAACCAAAAAAAACATACTATTGTTTATGTACACAACAGTATGTTGAAAGATAGTACCCACATTAGGCATGTAGTGCATAGCCCCAGATTTTATTTTTCCCCTCAGGAGGTGGTGGAGATCAAAACAGAGCTAAAAGTGAGTAAATATTGGTCTTTCTTCAGGTGTCCAAAAGCACCATTTCTAATACTAATGTTGATTTGACCTGCTAGCACAACACAATGTGAACTTTAAAAGGTGTTGACGTCAGTGTTGTGTTTACAGTTTATTCTGCTGCCTCCAAGTGGTCAAAATAGTCGTGTCTAGATTTGTGAGATTTGTACTAGTCCTGCCTTAATGTGGTGGGATTGGCTACAGTTCCTGTACTGTGATTGGCTAGTACTCACTGCCTCGACAAAGGCTTTCTAAGGTGAAAGGGTCTATTTTAACCACAAACCATGATCTTTTCCTAAACTTACCCAAGTAGTTCTTATTTCTTAACCTACCAAAGTGTGTGTTTTGTCACTGTAACTGAAACGTGAAAATAATTTTTAAAAAACTAAACATAATAACGACCATAGTAATGGTAGTGTCAGGAGTTGAACATTTTAAATAAACACTTAATTACAAAGAAACTGTAACATGATGAAATTGTAACATCTCCGCAGGCAGAATGATGCTGACACTGACAGATTTTTAGTTTGTATGTAACAAACACCAGCAGTGAGGGATGATATTATACTGTAGTACCTATTTTTTGTCTTGACTGCAATTATCATTCATAGCTTTTTCACAGCTTTTTCCATGTGTGGTTCAGGGCTGAGCCTCATGACTGTGGCAACAGAAGGTGAAAGCTTAATGAGGAGATTTATTAAAAATGCAGAAAAGGATCCAAATAATTGGCAAGAAAATTAAAGGAAAGAAGAGATTAGAAGAGTACAATGGCCTGAAATTACCTATTAACTGTTTCAACTTGATCAGAACAGTTTCCTTAATAAGCGTTCTCAATGTTGAGGAAAAAAAAATAATTGCTGCATTGCATTAGCTTTACATCATTCTGTAAAAAGTGGGATAACTTGGGTACTTTACCTTTTATCCTTAGTAGTGTTTTTTTTAGATTTTGGTAGTCATTAAGCTTCTTTGCTCCTGTTAAGCAAGAATATGATAAAAAAAAGTATAATAATTATATAATATGGAAGAGAAGAGGTTAAAATGGTTCCTGCTTCATGACAGAATAAGATAGATGAGACATCTGGAGATGAGGTCTTTGTCCCTTAGTGATGTGACTGTTTGATGGAGGTGACAAGAGCTATGCAGCAGAATCTATGAAAGATACATGAGCTGAGCTCCAACGAGCCTCCAGTCTGTGTCAGAAAGGAACGCAAGAGTTTAGTGCCTGTGAGAGTCACCTTTTTAACGACTCGCTCAAAGCCCTGAGCAGATATATGGTCTAAACTACCCAGTACAGTAGGTAATGCTTCAAGCTTTGAGAACACAGTGTAAGCTTCAAAGTGAGGCCAAATAGTCCTTAGAGACCCGAACAAGGTGCACTTCTTTAGGTCAGCATTTCACACTGCATGCTGTCAACTCACATTTCACTTTGTACAGTCAGACCATTTTACTTTGGTGCTTCTTCAGGATATTTTCTTTTTCAGATGATAAGAGGAGATGCAGTGGGTTCTTTTACAGGGTCTGTATGGAACTGGAATATTTTTAATGACACTAAAGGCAGTTAAGAGAAATGCAGTCAGCATCCTGTTGCTTGCATTTGCACGCCATAGCATCAATTACACCATTTATTGTTGGCTAAAATCAGCATCATGTCATGGTTTGGGGTTTTCTTAGTTATTTCCTGTTTTATTTTGTAGTCCTGGTCCTCCCTCGTGTGTCTTGTCTTTACTTCCTGTCTTTGTTCTTTTCTCGCTCTTTTCGATTCCCATTGGTTTCATCTGTCTGTCCACCTGTGTCTTATTAGTTCTTTGTCTATTTAGTCCCTGCGTTTCTCTCTTTCTTTGTCAGTTCGTCGTTGCCTTTGTGTGTCTTCCTGCCCTCTCCTGGTATGCCTTATTGTTGGACCTGACTCTTGTTTTCTTGGACTGTTTTTGCGTTTTGCCTTTTGTGGATTCTTTTGTTTTCTGGACCCTGGTTTTGACCCTCCTGCGTTTTCATAAGCTTTTGTTTATTTGTTTACGTTATTAAATACATTTGAACTGGATTATCTTTGCAGTCTTTGGTCATTTTTGGGTCCTCCATCTTTGATTCTGACACACACTTAACACATCATAGGTGGGGAGGTAAGTTGTCAGCCTTCACAACTAACATATCCAGTCAGTTCTTAGAGATAAGATTAGTTAGCAAGCAAGCTCAGGTTAGCCAGCCAGCCAGCTGCAACCCAGCCACATTGCATGGATCCAGTGTTGGCCGTCAAGGCAACCTACAAACGGCAACCCAGCCAGATCATTCCCAGTAGTGAATTAGCTAATGTTATCCACTCAAGACATTATTTGCTATGTTAGTCAGCTACCAATTCATCCACATTACCAAACAAGCAAACGTCTGTTAATATTTGCCAGCTAAAACCAATATATTTCATATGGTTTGCAGTAATGTTGGCTTCAACTCTGGACTTGACTGTGTGTTGTGGTGGGTGGTGGCCACATGATTATGGATCCCACAGACCATTTCTAAGCTAAAGGTCTTGTTTCTTTAAAGTTATCTGAAAAATCTGATTGCTTACATTCTCGTACCTCACCGTCTTTCTGTCGCTCTGAGGAGAAAAGTGCTTTGAAGGCCACAGATACCGATCTATCGCCCTCCCACCACTGAGTTTTAAATGAAGTTTTGAACTTTGGAATAACTGTAACTAGGTTTTGAATAAATTACAGCAGCTCTTATCTTTTGTTGATCCTGTAGGCTTGTGAAACCCAGCCACCATATTTAAATTAACCTCTTTGTCTGGTAGTTCAAATATGCATGTTTTGCAGACCCCTCTGTGGACCCAATTAGAATCAAATAATACAAACAAAATCCCTGAAGGTACCAATGGTGTGTTTGGATATTTGGCTGTGCACTGATATCGGGTGCTTTGTAGCCTAGAGCAATTTTGCTGCATATATTCTGTAACAATACTTTGGCCTTGCATCATTTACATTTGGGATTGTCCTCTGATTGCTAAATCATATTTTGGGATCTGAAACACAACAGAACCAGTAATACAGTATTTGATATATTCAACCCTATGCTTAAACACTTGTGGGACAACTACTGTATAACATGTAAAAGTTTGTTTTAATGTTTTCATAATGGCTTTCTAATAGTTATCATCCTTTTCACCAAAACAAACTGCAGATTTGTGTAAATTCATGTCATAAATTCATAAAAAGTGTAATTTAATGCCCTGACAAACTTATCTGTGGTTAAAAAGTCAAATATGCTACAATGATGAGACTAATAATACAGTCCTGACTAAACTGATTGGGAACTGTTTGCATAGTCATTACTCCTTGAATACTAAATGAAGTCAAATCGTAGAGCTATATGTAAGCCGCTTTAATAAGGTATTTGAAATTACTTTGGGAAAAAAAACATATCAGACAATTTATAACTTCTTGCAGAGCCTTTTATATTGTTTAAAACATGACTGGAGGGATACTTTGAGGAAATGGATGGAAATGGAGGAATATTACAGTCACAGACTCCAACTGTGTCACTACAAGACTGATGGCTTATTTAAAATTGCCCACGTTGGTATTAGAGCTAAATGTGGTGGTGCTGCTGGAGTTTGTGTCGATTAGGGAGCCAAATTTAGTCAATTTTGTCCAGAATTCATGGACTAGGATATGGTATGATTTTTGTCATGGTTTGGTTTTCGTTTAATGCAAATCTTAAACAACACACTCAAAGTCTTTTATATGCATCATATTTATTAATTCATTATTATTGTTTGATCTCTATACGAGTTATTTTATTTTTACAGTTTAATACTGTATTTTATTTTGTTGGGGGACTCACACAGATCTGAGTGGCCACTAGCTTGAATGATGCCATCATCATTTCATCCCATGTATCGCTCCACTCTGCCAATGGAGTGCACTCAGCCAAATGTAATTAAAGTGTTTTAATGGGATGATTCCCTCACAAAACATTTTGCAGTGACTAGTGATCCTTGTCCTAGACCATCAGCAGGATCCAAAGTGTCCATATGTGTACATGCATGTGCATATGACTGCATGTGTGTATATGCATGCATGTGCGTGTGTGTGTGTGTGCTACCCTGAGTAATGCCTGAGCTAGTGTAGAGCGCCACAGTAGTTGAGCAGCTTCACAAACTGAGTGAGCTGCAGGAGGTGACACAGTCAATGTGCCACGTTGAGCCTGTCCTCTAACATCAGAGTGAATGCATGTCTTTGGTAGGATATATGAAGGGTGGTGTTGTTATCTAGAGGGTAAACATACTATCTCATTCATGATCGGACCCTCAAGGACATTTTAACGAGACAGAGAGATTGAATGCCTGGGTCACCGTGATGGATGCAGTGGCTTCTTTACTGATAACACACAACTGCACAACAGCAGTGAATTTACACAATCTAGTTCGACGTGGCTTTTCAGTCACGTCATTTTCTGGTTCGATATGAATATTTGTGTTTTTGAAATGTTGATCACGACTGATAAGTGAAAACCCTAGTGGTTTGATTTTAAAAGCAGATTTCCTGTATTGAACCAAATACAGTATAGACCCCCTTTCTGTTGGTAAATATGACATTTTTGTGGGTGGAGCTTAGGTCGAGGCAAAACAATTCCCTAAACACATTGGCTAACCCTAGCTAGCAAGTTTTGGGGGGGGGTTTTGGCCTGTTTCTTAGCTATGGCTGAGTAAATACTCACTCTTCTGAACATGTGTGGGTACTCACTCTCTAGGACAACATTAACCAGTGGTACCAGACTAGCCAACCCATACACACTCATGGATGGACAATGTTTCTACAACTGCAACAGGGTTGGACCATTAGAAGAATATATTTATTTATTTTGCTTCACACTCAGTAACACAGTACGCACCCACAGCGGCAGAAGAACAGTGAGGAAAACAGCCTGTAGGGCCAGAATATTTTCACATTTAGCGTGGTGAATTAAGGATCTATTTCATCTAAACCAGAGCTGGTGATTATTAAAGCAGTGGAAAGACTGACCAAGATGGTTTGGGTTTGAGTTTTATTTTGTTCCCGTCAATTAAAGCTCATCTCCTTCAGTAAAAGAGGGAAACTTGAATTCAGAAGATGATTGGTCGTATTTTCCTGTTTAATAAGAAAAATAGCAGTGAGAATATTTTAGCTTGCACACATCTTCCAACTTCCGTCTTATTGTGTTTAACCATAGTTGTCTTTGTTTCATTTTTTCTTTACTGGCAGTGGCAGCTAGCTTGAAAAATAACTTGAATTTTGACCTATCACTACTTAGATTCTGGCACCTAACAACACAGCAGGATGACATTTTTGCTTGGTCATGTCACTTACTATACTAACACCATGACATAATTATGTTTTTGGTGCTAAAAGCGTCTACATACTTTTGACTATCTTCTGAGGTGCTGTTAGTTTTTGAAAACAGTGTTGTTTGGCATCTGCCCTTGAAGTCAGAGTGATGTTTTTCATGTTGTTTGTGCTGTTGTGGTGGCCTACATTTTATAATTCAGTCACATTCAAGATTACATTATCTTAAAAAGAATGGAAAGATTTCATATATTATATAATATCTGTTTCTGCTGCTGAATTTCCCATTTCTTTAACACATATTATGTCCAAAAAGCAACTGAAACCTGTCATCAAATACAAAAATAATCCAATATTATTTGCATATTCACACAGTATGTTTTCCCAACAGCTTCATATAAAACACACACATATCCTCCCAGGGAGTCGTATCAGTAAACAAACATTTAAATCCTTGCAGAAATATAAAATCCTTCCCATTTGCATAAGCTTTTTTATTTACATTTTGAGATGGCAGAGATCATACCAAATTGGCATGAAAGCCCAATGAGCCATTTGGGTGCAGCGTTACACTTCAGAGAGCCTTTCAAACCAACCGCCCTCTCATCTCTGCCAATGAATGCTGCATGTCATTAAAACTTAATGCCAAAACACAGGAAGCGACTCAGTAGTTTTATCAAGAGTGAAAAATTGTGACTTGAAATCCACATCAGGAGAAAGAAAAAGACATGAAGAAGAAATGAAAAGGAATAACCACTGAGATCATCTCTTCACTTATACATGTTTCATTGCATAAAATATATTCAGAGCTGAAAATGAGTTCAGAGAAATTAAATGGAACTACGCTGTGAATGAAAAATACAACTGATTGCTGGTTAATGGTTGTAAACAGCAGGTAGATTGTAATATATATTCACAAGGGTGGGAAATATGATTCTGATAGCATCAGAAAAGTACAGTATCTTTTTATTTTAAACAATATCAGAAGGCCAAAAGCCAAAGGGAAACTATCTCTTAGAACCCTGGGGGATCTAAGCCCCTTTTTCTCTGTTTTTTACTTGATTGCTGGGTTTTCTTGCATAATAATGCTTGTTAAACCTTTTTTTTCAGGGCTATCATAATTTGTATACTGCAGTTATGTTACATGAGTGAATACGCAGCCATGACCATCTAGACAGAAGAAAAAGCAATTCAGAAAACTGTTCTTCCAAGTCTAGACAATCAGGGGAAAAAATGAACATTCACAAATTTAAAATGATTCACATTTCTTCAAATCAGCTCCTGTTTTTATCCAAAAAGTTACTTGTCCAAGTTGTGTCTAAAGCCAATTCCTGCCTGCTATGAGACAGAGGGCCAAATCACATTCAAACTAAACCCAAGGCATCATGGGAATCACGGATGGCTATCCACTATGCCTCTATTATCATTATGCATTTATTACACAGAGTCTCAAAAGAGACACTGCAGTTCAAGGATGGGTTACAAAGCCTCTGATAGCTTGTTTGAATGGTGCCGCTGCGAACATGAAGGCAGATAAGTCTCTAGCATACAGCGTTCCTAAAACAATAGGTATTATGTTTACGATGCATTTTTTTTGGTACCAACAGCCACAAGTGATCGGACTGGTTTACTGGTTACACTTTGGATTGAAGATAGTTGCTTGTTTAGTCTCATTCCAACGTTGTCAAATACTTCTCTTGTGGGAATGAGACTCAACAATCAACCATCCTACCAACCTGTGATTGGCCAAAATCTCCCATCACAGGCTAGATTTTCTAAAGCCTGGAAACAGAGCTGAGAGGCAAAGAGAATGAAACCCAACAATCAACTATCTTTCAACAGAATCCCTTTCTGCGCTTTTAAGGTGGCAGAAGTGAAGAAGCTTCTTGGATGAGAGGCGAAACGTCTTCAAGAACTCTATCAAGTCCAGTTGCCTATGATAACCCTTGCTATAAATACCATGACCTGGACGACAGAGAATCTTCACAGACTAGGTGGTGGTGGTTTAAAATAGGCAAAACTGTTATGGACCTTTTTCTCAAAGATGGCAAAAATACTTCTGACCCCAGCTTTAATTTTCAGTAAAAGGTTATTTTTTGTGAACATACTCAGGGTTATAATAATATAAATTTAATCCTCTTGTTTTTTCAGTCTATTGTGTGCTTTTCTGAATCTATGTGTAAGCTTTTCATTTGATTACAAATTGCTTTGAAGAAAAGTGTGGCTTTTTGGCTGCTTCAGCATTCAATCTGATCTTTAACTGTTGTTTAAAGTTCAGAAAAAAAGAGAGCAAACTCTGGAGGCAGAGATGGAGAAAGCAGACCTGAATAAAGAACAATCAGGGCTGACCTCAACCAAACCCTGAGAAACCCTTTAAGCTTGAGAGACAGGACAGGATAAAGAAGAGAATATGGGGCAGGATGTGACTAGGAAGTGGAAATAGCTTTGATGCCTGCAATCTCAATTTGGTCAATCAGCAATCAGAGCGCACTGAAACACTAATGAGGGGTTTCAACACAGGATTCAGCACCACTGCTGCTGATGCAGATGTGATATGACAGTTAAATCAACGACAGGAGGAGAAACATTCGCTCGGCCTGTTTGGTGCTCTGATGGAGTGAGCTGCAGAAGTGCTCTGATTTGAAGGGTTATTGGAGAAAAAGAAAATATTGTATTCCTACAGGTACAATGCCAGAATCAGAAGAAAGTAGCAGTCAAACAGCCCAGGAGAAGTGATAATAATATACATCACTGACATCTCACACACTCTGATGTGAGAGACCCAGTTTTACAGCAGCATCAGTCTGACTGTGAATAGTGATACTGCAGTATGTGCAGCTCATCAAACAGTACAGAGGTTTTATTTTATTTATTTATCCTTTCTTCATCTCAGTTACATGTTGTAAAATAATAACAACTCATGTAATGTAATAATTTCGGTTGCATTTCATCTGACAGTACACTAATAAGACGTAAGAGGATTTGTATTCAATTGGACAAATAAATAAAAAATATGTCAAACAGTAAACAAACACAGCTACACCCAAATTAGACACTTTTCATCTGAAGATGTAACAAACCATAATTTCTATTAAATTAGACAAAAACTAGAAATTACATGTTCTTTATTAGAGCATTGTTGTGTTTTTTATTAGAGGGCAATTAGAGACACATTACAACAGAACTGTACTGTACACTAAACTATCTTTATCACTGACTTTTATTAGATTTTATTAACTTCTGTTGTGATGTGTCTCAAATTACCCAGCAATAAACTCTAATTAAGGTCTAATAAATGGTCTAATTCTGTCTAATAAAGAACATGTTCCTTCTAGTTTGACAGTGTAATTTCATACAAAGTATGTCTTGTTATATCTTAGTGTGCTGTAAAATGAAGTGCAACCATAATTTTGAATGTAAAGGGAGTTTTGTTAAACCAGTCCTTATACTGAACACATCAGTAACTGGTCTGCTGGATACAGTAACACTCCTTTGTGTGTAATATATGCATGGTAGCATCTGTTTGCATGTTTATTTCTGAGTGTTTGGGGGAAAAAGAATCTCTTGAATAAGCACAAGAAAAGGAAAACCATTGACAGGAACAGCACAGCACTCGTCTCCCTCTTCTACACAGAAACTAAAGTCGATGGTGTTTTAATAAAGCAGCCTGTTGGGGCATTGTCTGAGCACGGTAGCTGCCTGAGCAACGACTCCACTCTGAGTGCTGCCTCGACAACCCAGCCTAATAACACGGACAGTTAAAATCCACTATTGCTCTCCAAATGGCGGCATCTGTCCCCGCCAGATGTCCTCGTTTGTGTTCTCGTGTGCTCAGGTCAGGCCACCTACCGCGACCTCTTCTGGCTGGCTCGGGGCTCTTGCATCTTCAGGCCCGGTGCTGCCAGTTGTTCAGCTACCAGCACAGGTGAAGCGCCTTGGCTGCATCCCGTCATTGCTCAGCCTGTTTGATCTCCATCATGAGCCCCATGTGTAACACGGCACATTCAGCCAGCTCGGCACAGCAGTAGGCCCAGGTTCAAGCATGAGCGGTTAAACTCTTCCAGGGGTCAAACAGATGGGAACGATGGATACAGGAAATTAATCAAATTAAGCTGATTTGTCAAACAAGATCAATTATCTAATAGTTTTCTTCTGTCTTGGAAGTCTATCTAAAATTCTCTTTGGACTGCTCGACTCTCCTTCTTCTAATTTACTGGTTCATTTATACAGCTATAACACCTAGTATCAAAAGCTTGGCCAGTATGGTCATTGTGTTGTTTGAATCCAGAGAACAGTCTGTTCTCTTTGCAGATTGTGTTGGCAGCCCAGCTAACAAGGATACGTTTCATCTTGGTCAGCTTGCACATAGTTAAAGGGTGATAAATCAGTCAGTACACACTCTGTGGTGTATCTGTGATCTGTGAGTTTACAACTCACTCACAGGGGTAGAAGATAAGTGTCTCTGGGCTGTTGGGATGTCAATTAAAATGGAAAATTCTACACCCAAATACATATAATTCTGTAGTCTCATAGGCTGGACAAAGTTCTGTTTCCTCACATAATCACTCTACTTTGTGGGGGCAGGTGCTCTGACTGGTCTGTATGTCTTTAATCCAATCAAAATTAGCATTGTTGCAGCACTAAGCCCAGGATGTAGCCAAAGGTGCCCCCCGCAAAATGGTGTTGGGGGATTATTTGTTTTGGTGGAACATTTACTTGTTGGTAAAGACAAGCCCTGGCATTAAAAATGGCTCAATTCTGGCAAAAGGAAAAAATAATGACAGGGACTTTACAAATGCAGATAGCCGATTCTGCCTGAAAAAGGTGGCTAATGGTTGTCTTAAACCCACAGCCTACGTACTCTGCATGAGGCAGACAATTCTGCAAAACTCTTTTTTGGTATTAGACATCAATACAAACTACAATATTTGGACATGGGAACTATGGAATGGTGCATGTTAGGGAAAGATCATGTTAAAAGCGAATAAAGCATGGTTAAGGTATGGTTAGGCAACTTAAACACTTGGTTAATTTAAGGTAAGATTGTAGTTAAAAAATAAACAAATTGTGACTTGGACATTCACAACAGCTGCCATTTACTATTTACAAAAACTGCATCAAATTCAGATGCGGCACTGAATGTAAATCATGACCTATAAGCTGTTTGCATACCAGAGTGTCCTGGGTTCTATCGGAGTACTCCAATAAGCATGTAAACACTCAATGTGATGGTATGATTTCGACATTTTATACACAGTTTTTGATTTACTTACACTTGTGTGACAGCACAGGTATGGGAAAGACACAAAAGACAAAAGTGAATATCAGCTCGTATAAGCTGAAATATCAAGGGGCTAATGAAAAACAAATTCAAATGTCGCACATAACTTCATTAGAGCGTCTGTCACTTTTGTTGATGTCTATTGTTTGCCAGTATGAAAATGAGTCACAGAGATGAGTCAGTTATTTATTCCTGTGTTTTGAGTATCTCATTCTCTTTCAGATAAGTGAGCATTACTGTTAATAACCTATATTGTTGTCTGTGATATTATGGGTTGCATTTCTACAAAGCTGTGCTCTGAATTGCCTTCGCAGGTATTCAAATTTCACACAAGGCAGTAAGAGGAAAATGAGAACATGTCATCATCTGGGGTTTAAATGGATAAAAGCAGCATGAAACATGGATGCGAAACCTTTAGAGAGTTCAGACAAATGTAATGTTGTAAAATCACCCATTCCTCACTCTGTGTCATATCCCATAATGTCAAACTGTCTTTTGACTTCGTACCTTGAATTTTACATGGAATATTCCTTTACCGCATGTTGAAGAATGGGAAGAAAGTTCAGGTAGCAATGGCTCTGTATTATTTAAATTATGAGAAAATAAAACAACATATCAGGTTCTAGATCCATTAATGACATTTAAATGAAAACGTCTGACTGAAAATTAGCATGCCCACGTGCCCCACTTAATATGCATATGAGAGGAGATATATGTGGGTTATTTGTGTTCAGTCGCATGCCTGTGTTTATGTGTGAACATGTGTTAGTGATGTGAAGAGAAAAGGTTATGAATCATCAAAGCCAGTCATCATGAAACCTAATTTACTTTTTTAATGAGATATTTGCACGAGGCGACCATTTCTGCAATCCAATCCCAGTATTACACAGATGAAATGTAATTGGCTAATTGTCAAAATGTCGTGCAGTCTGCTGCAGCCACATATATCCCATTATTGAGATAGCTGATGTGAGAGTGGTAGCAGCATGTGCTGGTGTCCAGGAACACGCAAGCTCTATCTTCCTTGCAGGCCTGCATTAAGAGCTGTCTGTGAGGTCTGATAAGAGACCACAAATTAATGACATTTTAATTACTGAGCCATTTGGATTCTCTGCCTTTGTTTTATAACAAGGGCAGTAAAATAACCTTTTGGATGCTTACAGTGACTCACCCTATCTTTGCAGCCCCTCTGTCCCATTAAAGACAACAATGTGTGGTGCCATGTTGACATATCATGTTAAGATCAATCAAAACTAGAAGTGTGTACTCAGGCAACAGATGGTGAAGCACCTACTGCAGTGTCGGCACAACTGACAGATGCAACCAGCGGAGATTTGCAAAACCCCACCAATGTTACCATGACTCCCTAACACATTCTCATGCATAAATACAAGAAATGGTCATTTGTCAATTACTCCCAAAACAACATATATTACCGATGGAGAGTACTGGTAGCTACATTACCTAAGTCACGTGAAAACAGTTGCAGTTTGGTTGGGTTTAGGCAGAAAAATGGCTTTGTTTTGGTTTAGGAAAAGATTGTAGCTAGGGATAAAATAACTGTTACATATGTCACATGACAGAAGTAACATCACCGGCACAAGAGAGAACTCATGTGACAAACAGAAGTGATGTCTCACACACAACAGAAATGATGCGACGGGCATCATGTCCATGACAAACTTTTAAGTTACTTAAAAAATGTAATAATCAACATTTACTTTTTGTTCCATATCAGATTTAAACCTCCAAATTCTGTCTTTTGACCACCAAAATCTACTGGGTTCATCTTTGCGTCCAAGAGAATATTTAAGTCAAGTTTGAAGAAATTCCCTCAAGGTGTTCTTCAGATATTGCAAGAATGGGATGACCTGAAAACATAATACCGCCAGTCATAAAAGCATAAAAGGCATAAAAGAAAGGTTTTTCCAATGTTTTTTTTGAAATCGTGAAGCACAGAGGTCCTTCAGCATACAATCATGAATGTGCACAAAAAATATTAGGCTGATCAGTTCAGGAGAAATTGAGATAAGCTCCTGACGAGCTGTAGGTCCAGTGATCATGCACACACACTCACACACACACACATTGAAATGATTACATGATCTCCTTACGCCTGGTAGATAATGAAGGCATTTGCTATGGAAAACACGAGCAGAGGATGCTTCTTTTCTGCATGTGACAACTTCATTGTCAGCTCTCTGTAACCCTTCATCGTCTCCTTTCCCTTTATTGTGATCGCTGCATCTCTAACTTCAAAATTCTTCCATTTGGTTTCGCACCTTATGTGCCTTCACACCATCAGTGTTTGGCTTCTCTCGCAAAATCTGTCATCTCAGCTAACAAGTCCGCAGTTCAGACTTACACTTTTCATTAATTTTGTATCACAGTCACTCATCACAAAAACTGAACAGCAGTATGTTAATTGAAATATCTGTGGAGAGGTGTCATTTTCAGCAGGAAGTGGTCCCCCGCTTTTCCAAGATGGAGGTGAACGTGATGATTGCTGTCTTGAGCTGTTATCTGTGTGTGAAAGCTGATGATACCCAAAATGATCAAATTTGGTCCACTGTTTTCTTGAGGCAGCGCTGTATCTGTAACTTACTGACAGAGGACTTTAAATGCATTTTTTTGGTTCTAACCTCTCCTCTGCCATTTGGAATGATTGTGCCAGCACAAAATGGATCTTTTGGCCGGTGTGTGAGATGTAAAGTGGTTACTTGTTGTTTTTCATCCTCTCCTCGTGGCTTTTTAGCACTACCACTCTCAACTGAGTCCATTTTGTTGCCCTGCAAAAGCCAACATGAGTATTTTAGACTACTGTTGTGAAAGAGTATTGCATCAGCAGGAAAATACTGATATTTTTCTGTGTAGTCCTTACTGGGCAAATCACTAATGCACTGTACTATTTCATTATACGATTTCAAGTTAATATGTATACGATTTTTTTAGGCAGATGCTATTAGAGCTCAGATGTTACTAGCCAAAAAATCCTAATAGCTAATATGGCTATTTATAACTGTATATGACCTAGCACTTGTAGAGACAAACACCTACGTGAAAACTGAAATTAATAATATTTTTTTTATTTTATTTTATTTTTTTGTCAACAACGACTTTCACATGGGACTTTAACACCCAAACTCCCAGGAGAAAGTCCTGTGATTAACTGATTCATCCACCACAGCCTCCTCTCTACAGAGACTTTGTTGCACCTTATACTGTAACTAAACTATATATATGTATACATAGCTGCTGTGTGATTTTACTCATCTAAGTGCAAACAGACACTATAATTTATTATTTTCTTTTATATTATTTTCTTTTTTTTGTTTGTTTTACTTATTTTATTATTATCTTTTCTTAGTGCTAATGCATCAGTTATTAATTATAAAAAACACACAACAAACAATCCAGTTATGGTGTTAATAAGGTTTAGCACAATGAACTCTTCTCTGGCTTTTAACAAATTTATAATCACGCTCAGCAGTTTTGTGTGGCTGTGTTTAGGCATAATAGTCTTTTGAGCCAAATATTAATGTCAGCATGGTTGCATGCTCACGCTGCCAGTGGTTACATGTTGAGTTTAGTGGGTTTGCACAACATTTGCTAATTAGCACTCATAGTGCAACAGAGGTACATGTCTTTAGTTTTGCAGCTTTGGTCATTGTCATTGGAAAAATTCAAATGTTGGGCAGCTGGATGAAAACTTAAAAATAATAATATTTAAACAGTAAAAACTAAAATTTCAAGCTCATGGACGGGGGAGATCAATGGACAGCCAAAGTAGTCTAGATCGAAGTGTTGGACTGCCCAACAGACAGACAGACAAACTGACATAAGCTGAATTTCTATTCAATTATATCACAAATTTTAACCAAACTGCCAAGAGGAAATGTGAATGAATGCTAGTTTCCACCCACTACCATTATGCAACTATTAGGAGTTGTTTGATTGAGATAAGAAGTTGGCACAAATTCTTCTGTCAGAAAATCATCATACCACTGCAGAAGAAGAGGACGCAACAAGGTGACGTAATGAAAAAACAGCAACTGAACCTTAAACACTGAAAACAACGTTGAAAACGTGTCATCGAAATATGACAGATCTATTTCATAAATGTATTCATGTATCAGATCAGATCTGTGTGGAGCGATAATGGAGGTATTATACAGCAATGAGAGCAATGAGGAGACTATCAGAAAGGAAACAGCTGATCAGATTTAACACTAGAACCACCAACAGGTGAAACCCACGGCTTTATTGTTTGTATGTAACGTTGTTTCCACAAAAAGTCCCAGTCTTTGACTTTTCCTAAAAGTGTGTTATGTAGCATCCTCTATTGTTAAAACTTGTTTAGAGAAACCCAGATTTTAAAGAATGGGAATTTATACCAATAAGTACCAGCAGGAAAACTAACCTACTAAAATAACCTTCAATATTGATCAGAGAAAGAGAGATATGACTGCAAATCAGGCATTAGATTTGGTCAGTGCCTTACATGAAGCATCACGTTCAGCTGCTACAGTTAGGTAATTTGAGCTTCAGTTTATACCATCAAAGCTATTATTAAAATATTGGTAGTGTGGGAGCAGACGCTCTCATTGGGCTATGTCTCCTGTTAAAATTCAATAAATCACCAACTGCTTGTAGCTTGAAAATCAGTGCATTCTAATAGCGCGCCAGTTTTTTCCATCTCCCAGTAAGAGCATTAACTAATTTTAGAAAAAGGCAAAAGCCACTTCAAGCAAATGTAAAAACTTTTTGGCCAATTCGAGGGAGTTTTTTCATAGTTTGCCTTTTCCATTAACCTTTTCTAATGCAATACATCAAAATATGCATCAAAATAGGTCGATGGGAAATCAACTATTGCCAACCATAGAGCCATGCCGATAGCATTTAATGCAATTTGTCTTTAGTATTAAGCAATGTTGGGCTCCGTTTTTTTTTTTTTTGTTTTTTTTTTTGTGTGTGTGTCTTTAGGAGTTGAAAAGCAGCAAATCTTCTCAGTGGATCAGTGGATCAGTGACCTGGGAGTCAAGCCATTTTATGAGAGCAAGAAATCGCTACTTGCAGGATTTATCTATAATTCCCTGTCGTGGTGTTTACATTGTAAATATTTATAAGGCATCTGATGGGGAGACAGCATCACCTCTTTTCCTTGTATGATCAGTATAAATTGCTTTGCCCTGAATGCGTCCAGCTCATCTCCTCAACAGTATCATGGAAGTGAAGACAAAGCTCTGAAAGGCTGAGATGCGTTTCCGGTGATTTTGCTCCGTGTCGCCAGAGAGGGCAATGCTGCCAGCATAGCAGACGTTTCATTAGGACATGAAAAAGACGATGAAGGAAAAAACACATTTGCATAAAAATAACATTAGTGAAACAGCAATCAGATGGTGCAGGGCCATGCTGAAAGTGTCATCCTCCTGAGACAAGACCAGGGCTATATCTTTAATTGAAACGAGAAAGGGGGGGGGGTAAAACCTTTCATAGATAAGATGCACAAGCGCTTTCATCCTTTTTTCACTCAATGTTCTCATATTGTTCTTCCATTCTTGCTGTTGTTTTTCTCTCCACTCACTTCTTCATTACTTATTTATCTCTTGTTTTTGGCATAGCCTGTTCTGGGATTACTGTGCTGTGAATGGAATGACTATGAGCTGCTGTGTAACTATCTGATGCCGAGAGAGATTTTCCCAAAATGCTATAGGCTAGCATCAACATGTAAATTGTGGCAGCTGGTTCGCAGTGGAAGATAAATATATAAGATTGTCTACGGCCTTAGAAGTATACAATGTATTAATTAGCTTTATCGGGATGGGTACACAGGATGCCAGCCAGATGCAAATGAGTAAGAAAAGATCATTTCTTTTTAAACAGTGCCAAGGTAAATCCAGAGCATGCTTATGGGAAAACAAGTGTGAGGAATATATAATGCACACCTTGCTTGAGGGTATTCAAGCATGTTAAAGAATAAGAATGTGAACAACCCCTTTGTGTGTTTAAAGGGAGAGTTCACACCAAATCAAAACTAAATATTTTTTCTCTAGCTTATAGTGCTATTGTTTGTGGCCACATGAAAATAAATGTACATAGTTGCCTAAAAACAGGGGGTGGGTCAACTTACCCAATGGCTCATTTTACACTGTTTTCCCCTATCTAAGGAATTCAAAGCATGTACTGTATTATCATCACCCATATTATCATCATCTTTATCTGTTAGCATACAGTATCAGCACTGATTATTCGTTTAGTATATGATAAACAGGTTTTTGCAATGCAGTATGACATTATGCCCAGCTGCTGTGTTATGCGTGATCGCACAGCACAGTTCACTATCTAAGACTGTCCACGAGGAGATGAAGGCTGGGAACAAAAAAAGCCTACTGCTCTGAGAAAGCACAGATCAGGACTGCGCACTGTAACAATGCAGCAGAGAAGAGAAAACAGTGCAGCTCTCCATCCGCTGACAAGCAGGAGGAAGAGGACGCACCTCAACCACTTGATCATCATTCACAAAACGCTCAGAACAAATCGAGTCATAGAAAAACGGAGACATCCCACCGATAAAATGCTAATGAAAGAGCAGGAGACTAAGAAGCTGCCGTCATTCTTTCACACAAAGCCAATCTTGGCAAAGCAGCACAAATGAACACTCATCTTTGCAAAATATTTAACGAATGCCAATCTAATCAAGCAAGCAAGCAAGCTAATATAAGCTTTCTGATACTGACCTTAACATGTTTGCTAACCATCCAGAGGCGCTAACATTAACTTTCACATTAACAGTGCATTGTCAGGTGCTTACCACAATGTTGCTGCTGCAGCGGCTATTTGTGGACGCGTGCGACATGATCCGTGTGCATGCGATTACATGTGACAATACAGGAGGGAATGACATTCACATAGCTTCCTTATTTAATGTTAATGTGCCAAAAAATACAAGAAAAAGTTGGACGAGTCCCAAATCTCGAGTCCAAGTTGAGTCTGAATTCTTTTGAGTATGAGCCCAGGTCAGGTCTCTTTGTGGTGCGACTTGAGTGTTACTCGAGTCCCCATCTCTGCTATATTTCAATCTACGCTATTTTGGTGTGAGTTTTGGAGATACTAGCTGCAGAAATGTCTGCCTTCTCTTCACTATAATGGAACTCGATGGCGCTCAGCTTGTGGTACTCAAAGACACAAAAAAATGTATCTGAACTTCATTACTCAATAGCAATGTCCATTACCAGAAACCATGACCCAGTTACTCAAAATAATCCACAGACCTTGTTGTGAGCAGTTTCATGAAGGATCAATTTTTTTCTGTAGTAGAATCTACCAGAACCACTTACTTTCTACAAGAAAGAAAATAGCACATGAAACTGCTCACAATAAGGTCTGTGGATTATCTTGAGTAAACAGGTTTTTTTTTTTTTGTTTGTTTTTGGCTCTGTGCACACCACAAGCTGAGTGCCATCTTCTTCCATTATACTGGAAAGAGGACAGATATCTCTGCAACCAATATTTCCAAAACTCTGCAACTCACGCCAAAACAATCAAGATGGATAAATGGCATTACAGGTGAGAATTTGAATATGTGCATAAAAATATGTGCTACTGATTTTGGGGTGAACTGTCCCTTTAAGTGTGAGCGCGTGCGTTTATCTCGCCATGTGAATTCAAGAATACATTCCCACTCATGTGTACTTGAAGAGCACAATGAGCACTCTATTATAATTCTAACATGATTAAAGAACCTTTCGAGTTGCAAAATCAATGTCGCTGAGACGCCGATGCCACAGAGGGCACATATCATTCATCAGGCAAAATGAGAATAGGGCTAACGAGCTAGCCGCGGTCCGCTGCGGTATCGTGTTGAGCCACATGGTCCTGTAATGCCGTAATGAGGAGAAATGGCTGAGGCGTGAAGAGAAGCCAAGTGGCGGGGTGAAGGCCACTAATTCCCCTCGTCTGGAACCAGAGATAAGAGACAGATTAAGATTAACAATGTCCAGCCTGTTGAAAGACTAATTATGAGGCACTCTGAGCAGTTGCTAACTTCTGTAGGTAGCACCTCACAGAGACACTCTGGAGTTTGTTCACTTGTGGTTTGTATGTGTGTGTGTGTGTGTGTGTGTGTGTGTGTGTGTTACCCACCCCCTCCCCTCTGTTTTCTCTTCCTCTGTTGAGAGTCCTCTGAGTCTCAGCTAAGCCTCTTTCTTCATAGGTTTCACATGTCAGCTATTTCCACCCTGCCTGGCTTCACACACTCAACTCCTCTCATCCTCTATTAGAGGCAGTATATTACTTTTTAGTGGACAGTCAAGTGTCTGTATCAGTTCATCCAGATCCAAAGAAGTTTGGTGTCTCATTAATGCAAATTAAATTTATTTTGAAAAGGGGAAATCAGGAAGCAGGAATATGCTTCTTGAGAAAGCACAAATCTCTTAAGGATCCTCACCACACATGTATTAAGACATATTTACTGTACAAATAGACTGCTAGGAACAGTAATGTGCATCTGATTTTTTTCTACTAAAAAAAGTGTTAAAAGGTACCTACTCCTTGTACCTGATTAAAAATTCAAGAATCTATATGAACATTTTTTTTTTTTTTTACTTCTACTCACAACATGTCTCCTACTTCACTGTTCAGTCCATTCTCAATGTATGTTGTGCACAGGGGTGTGTCCAGGGGTACCCCAAGCTTGTAAATGCATGCACACATGTCATAAAATCATTAATTTACTTTTTCTTGTATCTACTTTAATTACAAACATAAAACCATCTTACAGTGTCTTACATCCCTGTGTTAAAACCTTCACTTAGATAAATAAACCTACCTCTCACAACCATACAAATATAATAAGCCAACGTCATAAAAAGTAATTTCTACCCTGATTCTAGAAGAGGAAGACATACTTTATTAATGTTAAAGGCTACATATAAAAGACAACAGTGTACGTCTGGCCTTTCATTGGACAGATCATCAATCATACTTGAGGATAATGGGGTGGCCAATCAGATTTCAGAGGTAGCCTGCCCCTGTCCTCTGGAAACGCCCCTGGCTGTGGACTGCTGCTTCAAGTTTCTACATCACACTTGTTTAAATTGGACCTAAATTGGCTTCCAAAGTTTAATGTCACAAATGCTCATAAAATCAGAATTTCAGTGAGCACACAGTAACTTTCAGCTTCAAGCAGACAAATGTGAAAAAACAGCCTTCACAAACACATATCATTCTATACACAGGGCAGCATTCACATTCATTTCAAGTCGTGTTTCAGACCTCCTGTCCAAATTCACTCTCTTTTTCGCTCTGTGTTGATCTCCAACAACTCCTGAAGGAAACATTTGGATCTTTGGCTGCTAAGTACTTTGCTGTGGCTAAAAAATGGTTTTATAAGAACAGCAAGGATTAACCACAACAATAAATTTGCAACTGGGCAACTGTAGAGTTAGGTGATGATTATCTGTGGGTTCATCACAACAAGCAGCCGTTTTGCATAAGTAATTAGATTTAAAATACTGATTGGGCTTTAAGAACAGGTCCTTGAATTCAGTCTTTTAAGTTTTTCAGGACTCAAAGAGTTAAATGGTGGGACGGATTTAGAACATCAAGTTATATAAGAGAACAAGTGACCAAATCGGCCCCATTTCCATAAAATTAACTTGACTCAGAGGAGTACATACAAATTTCTACCGCCAATTAATCTGCATCATTAATCTTCTGCAGCTAATTAGAGACACCATCAACACCTGTACCAGTGGAGGATAGCTAACACTCTGTATCTGCAGTATCAATCACAAAAACAAAGGAGGACAAACGTGAACTCACAAGGACTTCTCTGTGGGACTGTGGGAGACGTAAGCAGCTGACTGCTGGGTATATACTGCGCCGCTGCTGCTGCTGCTGCTGACATCAGGTTTGTAATTTTTGATCACTGAAGCGATTTTACTGTAGCTCTTGTAGCCTGGCCCAGAACAGAACAACAGATGGAGAGACCTGAGACTTTCCTTTTAAAGCTGTTCTCTGTCGTTAGGCTCTAAAGTGCAGCCTCAGTCTGCCTCCTGAGCCTCAGGGAGAAGGAGCACGAAGTCGGCGGCGGCGGCAGGGGCAGGTTGAGGGCTGTTTATACAAACACAAAAACTCCCATGCATGTGTGTGTGTCCTATATACTCTATACATGCTGCACATATACCTGTGTATTCTCTTATGGTAATGTGTTAGAACTGGTAGTGGCTGCACTCTGAGCTTGTCTGGGTCTATTTAATAAAGTTGCACAGGCTCCAGTACAGTATAGCTCTGCTGAACTGTATGTGTAACTGTGAATATCTTAGTGTGCTTTTTATATCCAGCCTTCCCTTCCTCCCCATGCATAATGCATATCTGTCACCTGTGCTCTGTCTGAGCGACTAACTCTCGCTATATCAAAGAATCTTCTGACCTGTGGAGGACTTCTCCTCAGAACAGGTAGCACGCACACACACACAAGTACACAAACACAGTCACATGGATGCTGCTCACTTGTAGTTTGATGAGTCTAAATGAACTCGTTTTCTTTTAAGCCATTCCTATTTTTATTTCTGTTTCAGTTGATGTTCATTCTGCTTCTCAACTGGCTGCCAGTTCTTATTCCTTTTAGGTTTTCTTTTTTACTTTTTATTGATAGGCTATGAAACCTCTGTGGTCATCCTCACAAGGATACCAACAGCAACCTATGGCTGCATCACGGTAGTTTACACAAAATTGTTGATTAGGGGAGAGCAGGGACAAAAAGTGGTTTGGGACAGTTGCAACATGGACCTTTTCTCTTGCATGCCATGAAGTCCACACAAAAGTTCACCCGGTCACAGTCCAGTCCACAGCTGAAAATCAGCCTGACTGCCCATAGATTTGTTTTTTCCACTGGTACAGTAAAAAATACAAGAAGGAAGTATTTTCTGTTTTTAAGGTTGATACGTATGCGTCCTGCATCTCTGATGCATTTAAAACCAATCCATACATCCTGGGGTCATGCACTGTTTTTTTCCTCATGATGCTACAGTATTAACAACAAATTTGTGTTGAAATCATTCATATATTAGTTAATGTGCAATGAAGCAGATGACCAAATCATCATATCTGAGTTTTCAGTGTTTTAACCAGTCACCACAGGGGGATAATTACTTGACGCTTAGACGCTTGTGTGTTGATAAGCTCAGATTGTAGAATAATAGTTACTGAAAGGTTGTGTGTTGTGTTTGCTGCAAGAGAAAAGAAAATCTGTGTTTATGTAACATTAAAACAGAGTCTCAGGGCCATTTTAGCTTTTTGGGGGCCCTGTGTGAAATGTTTTTCGCAGGTCCCTATTTTTTGAAACTATAGTGGGAGGATTCCCAACCATCCAAAGTGGTCCATGGGCATACATTGAACATTTAATAACAGAAAGGAGAAAGAAAATCATTCCCCCCCAAAGTCAAATCACAATTCTCAAATTGACCAAAGAAATTAAAACCTGTTGAAAATGATAAATGGGAATCACCAGGGCTTCACTACATAAAGAATATCGTGAGAACTTATTACAGAATCTGCATTATAACATCTGCCAAAATGAGACAGACAGCATTTTCCTTAAGAGTATTATTTAAATGTTAGGAAAACATTTGTAATAAATAATACTCAACTAATTATTTCAAAAATATAAATATGTACAAATATCCCAGCTCGCAGCTAGCATTCTTGCAAAGTGTGCTCATATGAATGACAGTGACGAGATGTGTTTATAAGTAAAGCTTCCCTGCTGATCTCTGGACAGTGACATTCTTACTTTGAATAGCAGCGGGGATACTGAATGACGGATCTGCTACTGAACACAGATCATCGTTACATCACACTGTATATTATGACCTTATTTATTTTGTAGTCGATTTATCCAACAGTTTCTTTTGTTTTCTGACAGAGAGGAGCAAAAGTAACAAAAGTCAATTCCCAGTCTGATTTTTTTAGACTCATTCATCCAAAATTGTAGAAAACGGCTGTCATTGGTAGAGGACATGTGTATGTCGTTCACAGTGAAATATGATTATGCTAAGTAAATGCATCTCTGAGCTAAGAGGGGAATGCAAAAAAGTCCCTGCCCTCCCCTACAATCCATTTTTCCCTCAACTGTAAGAAGGTCATTTACAACAACACATAACTACCATAAAACACTGCAGCTGTCTTATTGTGAAAAGCATTTTTGTTATAAGGAAGAAATCTTTTCACCATTACAAGAAAATATGTCTCAATTTAACAAAATGGCTTGTTATTGGGACAAAAATATGTAACAAGAAAGTGTGAAAAGTCACAAAAGAAAGTTAACAAGAGAGAAGGAGTTAATGAGAAAATTTAAGAGCAGTGTTGCCTCTGCTATACAGCAGAAATCCATGTGAACGTCTGAATGAACCGATCAAGCTTTCTTTTTAGGGCTAAAACACACAATTAAATTGTGCTCTTGAGACTGTGATTAGTATGCAGATGCTTTCTTCATGTCTCTATAGAGAGACTTCTCTCTTCAGTAGAGACTGTGGTTCACTTAAGATAGTATCTTCTTATACGACAACTTTTCCTGTGATGTAGTTATTACAGAAAACCTCTTGTTAAGATGATATACACCTTCAAGTTATACAACAGCTCTAACTCAGTCATGCATATACGAAATTGTACATGTTGCAAGCCATTTCAAATTCGGTAACATTTCCACATGAACATCTCCTTCTTTTCCTTCAAACTTAAAGGGATAGCTCACCTCAAAATCAAGAATACGTATTTTTCTCTGGCCTATAGTTCTATTTATCCATCTAGATCATGGGTCTAGAGGTACAACAGGCGGTCCACCAAATCATTGATCATGTTTGATAATCTTTTTTGTTTGTTTTCAAAAATTAAAATATGTCTGAAAATACACATTAAGATGAATCCAACATATCATTAGCAAAGATGAACCAGCCTATTTGTAAAAATCCCCAAACTTGTGAAGTTACTTGTGAACTTGCAGAAGATTATCAATGAATTCTTGTGCAACCCTGTCTGCTAGCTAACCTGCTAAATGTCTATGAAGGTCACAGGCACTGATACTTCAGTACGAAGTCAGCGCCAAAATTCTGAAAATGTGACCGTGCTCGTTATTTTACAGTGTTGCAGTTTTTCTGGATATGATATGGACAGCATAAACAAGTGCTGTAGTGTCCTTGTTACATGCCAGAGAAAAGAGATGAACCCTACCAGCACTGAACTACAACAACTACACGTGTTAGATGCAACACGTGCAGCTGTACCAACAGCTCCGCTTCGACTCGATTAAGTTGTGAGTGGATCGATTCAATTAACCCACAGGCTTTTCTAAAGAATACCATGGGTTACGATGGGCAGTTTATCTAATGACAAAGCAACGGTCAGAATAGGCAGTAGCATGCAGTAGCTGACAGAGCACATTCGGTGCACTCTGTCAGCTCAGCTGATCGGTGCTGAAAGCAAGTTAAATCTTAAAACTGTGGACTCTTACTTTTTGTACACTGTGCAGCCAAACACCAGACTAAAAAATACAGTACTGGCCAATTTGCTGTATTATTATCCCAAGTGTACCCACACTTGTGAGCCATAATGGATGGATTTGTAACTTCCGATATACTCTCCATCTCAAAAAACACCAGCGAAAGTGCAGCTGACATTAGCCATGCTACAAGTGCTGCTGACTTAGCAGCTATAGGTGATCACAAACCACAGAAGACCTGAAAATATTCAGTGTAATATATGTAGTAGGTCAGGGAGTTCCTGCTCTGTTTCTCTGTCAGCTAAGCCATAAAGATACCTGCCTTCTCGCGAATATAAGGGAAGTGGCACTTGGCTTCTTGTGCTTTGAGAAAAAAAAACAGCAGTAATGTGTCTTGACAGAAATCATGGCCTGGTTACTCAAGATATTCCCCATATTTTTGTAAAAAAAAAAAGCCTTTTGTGACAGAATTTCTCAGCTGTTAGTTAAATAAATTTTGTTGCTGCTAACAGCCTGGCATAGCAACAACCTATATTTAAATTTAAAGAATATAGCATTAAACATGCTGTTTATCATTAGGTTGGGCAGAATTAATGTACAAGAAAATATCCGTGGTACTTATCTTCGTATAATTTCCACTGTCTGACTATACAGCACGAGTCGAACATCATTAATATTACATCAATTAGAGTAGATGGGCAGTTTATCGTGCACATACTGATTTAAATGGTTGGTTCCCTGCTAGCCGGAGCTGTCTGCCCTGTCTGAATTCCTTTTTCAGTTTGTGCTGCGGAGCCAAACGTACCCATTGCATCCAAGTCAAACAGAGTTGCTCTATGGCACACATGGATAATTGGTAAATCTGCACAGCCTCCAGCCATGAATTCTGTATGTCAACAAATGAGGCTCTGAAGACACTGCCTTATCGTGGCTCTCAGCATCTGTGACTGTAAAAACTTCAGCCCAACTGTCACACATCAAACCCTGCTATTTTATGGTTTTAGGGGGACTGCAGTGGGGGTTTTCCATAAAGTCATAGCTAATGCTCAAGGCCTTAACACATTATTTAAAATTTCATGCTTCCCTTTGCCAACATCCTAATTCTTCTGTAATACGGCGGAAAAACTCTCATTTATACAAAAGACCTGGCACTTCTTGTCAAAACACTTTCAACAATGAGAAAATCTCTGCTTGAATCATGCTCCTGTAATTTTCTGTTTCCATGCAGTTACTCAGTATGCATCTGAGTCACAAGAACAAATTGTGTTGTAAGAGAGATTTTTGTTTTTAATTTGGTTACTTGGTTTCCATTCCTGTCCTGTTTATTTGGAGATGGGGGATTGCAAACCAGGCTGCTGGGCAGTATCACTTTCAAAGAGGGAGTCAAAGTGTTGCAGTTAAAAACACCTGAGGAGAAAAAAAAGGAGGAAAAACCAAACAGCCGATCTTAACTCCAACTCCAGCTGGCCCTCCAGTCATACAGAACGGCTCAGTCACTGCTGCTGGTATCACCGCACGCACACAGAAACACACCCGCTGACTTATCTCACCCACTTTCCAGCTCAGTGTTTCCCAGTACACCACACTAAACCCCTCATCATCTAGTGCATTGGTGTGTGGCAGTGATTGGATAATGACTCATATGTAAATACTTGAATATTTAGGCAGAAGTTTTTCTGCTCTTCTTCATACTGTGGTAGTTACTGTGCAGAAGTTAGCACACTGCCTTCTCAGAGCAGAGAGAGTTTCCAGGACAACGTAACACAATGCGACCCATTTTTGTGTCTGCTCTTGAATAGAGGCCAGTGATCCAAGCTAAGCAGATGGCACATTTATATTTATTTCACAAATGGTACACAATTCTAAGGGATCTATTGTGTTCTGGGAGGTTTTCATTTGCATCAATTTGAATCCAAAGTTGAAATGAACCAAAATACTTGCTAGAAGTTACACAAAATATTGCAAAACAGTGTCATAATTATAATCATGGCTGTAAGTGAAAGACAAAAGCTGTATGGATTAAAGAAGCAATATGTAAGACCTCAGCGTTCAAAAATGAGCAGTCCAAATAGTGAGTTGGAGCCATAGATGGTTTATTAAATAGGCTGAATCTCTATTTAATATACAATCTATGGTTGAAGCAAGTTGTTTATACAGAGGCGAGTTTAGGCCGAACATGCAATCAGAAAATCAGCTTTCATCACCTTTAAGATGGAGGTGTGACAGCAGCGCAAGTGGTGGCGGCATGACGGCGGATTTACCAGGAGGAAGAGAGAAAAGATAATCAAAGCGAGGAGACAGATCTCCTGTTTTGAGGAGTGAAAGCGCACAATATATGGAGACAGCAGGACGTCTCCAAAACAAATGTAAATTGTTTATTTTACATTAATGCCTGCAATACAATAAATTAACCATAAATGTCATGCAGATATGTAACTGGTTATATTTTACACTGAAACACCTTGAAATTGTGCTGTGCCACATTTGAGCCTCCTAAGGCAAAAACTATGGCTGGGAAACTTTTTGTGGGATGACCTGTCAACTGAGGGACCTTTAGTGTGGCTGTCTGCATGAAACAAACAAAAATGGACGTTCATGACTGGAATGGAAATTTCAAAGGAGAAAATGCTGTCTATAGCGTTGTTGTCCAGCCCGGTCTCATTCCCAACTCATCAAATACTAATGTTTTGCCACTAACCCCCAGCAGGTCATACAGACACACAACCTACCCGTGGGTGAGATGCACCAGACTTTCGGTATCATATAAAGAGTCCACATTTGGAGGAAGCGGGGTGAATGCATGGCTCAAATGAATAAAGGCTTTCATCCAGGATACTGGGGTTTATGTTCCATGTGAAACCAAAAGGTGATAAAAAGTCGCAAGGTACATAATGTAACATACATAACATACAACTTTTGTGTTTTGAGTCCCTTCAGTGATGCATGTCATGTGACATACATAACACAATGTAGTTATTGTAACCCCAAACATGATCTTATCCCAACTGTGACTGTTTCACAACATTAACCATGTAATAAAAATATCAGTCTGGCTGTGTCTGATACAACTGCATAAGGGTACCTTGTGCTTCAGTATGAGACACTGAATGGCAGTGACAAAACATCCGTATGTGACTGGGATGACAACAGGTTGTGTTGTTGGAGAAGCCGGTATTTTAATTTTGTATGTTCTTAATCTCTGACGATGTATCATGGCTATTTCATGATTTTGTATGGTAAATAATTTCATATTTTTCCTTTAAAGTCCATTTATAGTTTTCTCTCATTGTTCTTGCTCATTTTCCTTTGAAGTGATGAAATTCTGACCATGTACGTTTCCCTGCAACCTACAGCAGGTCATGGGATTAATTGCCTTGGCATTCCCGGTGATCCCTCTTCCACCTTAAAGTTCTTTAAGTATGGGCCTCACACACACGACTAGAAAGTCATGGTCTGGAAAGACTGACCCCCCCGAATAAAACACCCAGATGGATGGAAGAATTGAGAGAAATTAGACATAAGGAAAGCTACAGTATGACATTAGATGACCTGTGCAGTGCAGATACTTCAGGAGTCTGCCCCATGCAGGATATTGGATGGTTTGCCTACTCATGTGTGAAAGTATAGAAGAGCTCTGGGGGCTTTAGGAGGAAATGCTTGATGATCCACGTCTTGTAGGGCTATAGTTTAGCCTGGCAGCAACACTGATAAAACCAGTATTTTTTCATGGGGTCGAATGTCTCCGACTCCAGATACAAGAAAAATCAATAGAATCGTCAGAATCATCTTTCTTGTTGGGAAAGAAATCAAACTCACGATACAGTGGCTGGGATGTGCAGTATTTCAATTAAATGTATTTAAAATTCATAGTTAATTACTTTCGCGCATTTTATTTAAGTTATATTTTACTGGACAGAAAAAATAAGATGTAATTTGTGACAAAATACTCATATTGTGAATTTGAAATATTTAAAGTACGTTATTGAATATGTAATTTTATTCTAATATGAGACACGTTTTATTTCCATGGTTTAAACTGTAGAAAAAAGAAAACTTACAAACTGAATGACACTAAAATACAACAGAACAAAAGAGAAATTATCAAGAATGTGCTCTAGAGCTGGTAAATATAGAGACTAGCTAGAAAACACCAACATGTCCTCAAAAACAACAGAACAGGACGAATGACAATGACTCAGAAAATAGTACCAGCGACAGGCGACCGAACCTTAAATGTGTGATATTAAACACGTATTAATCATTGTAGTTTGGTTAGGTTTAAATACCAAATCTAAGTGACATCACTTATGAAACAAAGAAGTCAATGTTGACTTTTGGTTTTCTTGCTTTTTATACTACTACCATCATAATTGCTACAGTCACTAGAGGTCGCTGTCGACCAATAAACATAAACATGCCGCTTGCACACAGGACTCAATCAGGATTGCTCACTTGCTGAGGGCAATTTTTACGACTCACTTGCAAGACAGGGTAATTGGTAAAAAAGTTAAATAAAAAAAAAAACTTAAATAATAATAATAATCCATTTATCACAGATAGGTAATGTCTGAGTCCTGTGTGAAACAAGTTTAAGTTATTTAATTTTCAACCTCTCAAATATGGAGATTTCCCGCTTTTCTTCGTTGGTCACTGTATTACACTGAATTCTTTTGGCTTTAGACTGACAAAACAACACATTTAAAGACATTTTCTTGGATTGTGAAAAACTGGGTTGGTCATTCACTATTTTCTGGCATTTTATAACCATAGGAGCTTTAAACATGACAATTGATTTTAGTCTTTGTTATTTCATAACCACTAATAAGTAAAACAGTTTGTACAGGCCAAGTAAAAATTGATGTTGGGCAGGTAGATTTGTGACCCAGTTACCCAACCACAAGATACTTTTTGATGCGTCTGTCTCTGTATGGTGTTGTCCAAAATGCTTTTTTTATTAATATTATTATTATTGTCCATGTTTATGACTTAAGAGAAACAATAAACAAGTTGCATTAGTTCCCTAATCTGTCTGTGTTGCTTTGCAATTCGTTTTCCCATTAACTCTTGTTGATAGGGATTAGGGCCCCTGAACTCAACATCAATGGTGTTAAAAAGCAGACAGGATCCATTCAAAGATTATTAACAAATGGAAATGTGCTGAGCGCTTGTCTCACAGCAGGCCTGACCCTGATTTAAATATAGCTTGTCCACTACAACTGATGCCGATTCTGCAACTCTGACCTGGTGCCGTGTCTTCTGGCCGTGCTGCAGCATGTTCAATAATGCAGGGCTGGAAGGCGGCGGTGGCGGCGGTGGCGGCGGCGGTGGAGGGGGAGTTAAGAGCGTTCCTCAATATTGCTTTACTCCGTCTTCAGCAAACAAAAGAAGAGGTGAAAGGATCAGGCAGGAAAAAGGAAAGTCTTAACAAACTCCAGACGAAAGACAACATGAACCTAGGGGAGGCCTCCAAGTCCATATATGTGGAGGGTATCTAAAAGTTGACTTTAATCACCAAAAGTCTGTTTTCTCCCATGTGTTTTCTCCACAGAGTCCTACAGGGTGCCTTTAAACTCAAACCAACCGTGTACATTTAATACCATGGTCAGAAAAAAAAAGTAATTTCCTCTTACCAGACCATCTGAGGTTTAGCTGGAGCTCACTGACCTCGCAGCTGGACTGAGCAGCGGGGGGACTTTTGGGGGGCAGAGTGCTAACACTGAGCCTAGCCTGATGCTTTCCAAACTGACCAAAGACCCAGTGGGCCTAATCACTACCATTAGGTAGGATTTTCACAGCAGAAGATGCACTAATGGAATTTATAATCACCTGGTTTAAAAGCTGTAGCAGGAGACAAAACTGTTGTTTTGGATGTATTTTAATCAGACTGGTGGGGGGGGGGGGGGGCTTTGCTCCAAATAAGGCATTATCATTATCAAGTTTGTTTTGATGCAGTTGCTTTGTTTCAGTGTCCCAATAATAGAAAATTGCCTTTTTGGGAGGGACAGTGACACCTCAGTTCCCAGCTCAACAAATCTCTTCCCCAAAATCCATCTCATGAGAGGAAAAAAATCCACAAATCCAGCCTTTTCTTCAGTCTAGCTTTCAACTTTAAAGGGATAGTTTGGATTATTTTATGCAGGTTTGTATGAAGAACTCATCGATAGCCAGTGTATTAGCTACATTAAATGCCGGTTGGCATGCCCCCAGTTTGGAGAAGCATAGAGGGGAACTAGCGTTGAAGCTATGCTGTGCTATGGATTATCTTGAGTATGATTTTTGGAAAGACACCCCCCATTTTTATTTTTTGCAAATGTGTGTGTAATTGCCATTCAGTCCCATTATAGTGGAGAAAAAGCTGTCACACCAAAAAATCTAAATGGATAAATAGCACAACAGACCAGCAGGAAAATGTGCATTTTTGATTTGGGGGTGAACTGTCCCTTTAATTGTATTTAGAATGTTCTCACCACTTTATCTCACCATCAGACAGTCTTTTCTTACCGGAAACTGCCACTATATTAGCCAAATATCACACTCTCCAAAGCAACCAAACTCTATTGATGAGATCAGCAGGATTTGCTGTTCTACTACTGCCTTGATATGTTTCTGTTAGTGTGTGACTTTGGTATTTTAAAATGGTAGTTCTGATTAAATAAAGTCACACAATAACAAAAACAAACTGACAGACGAGGTAAAATGACTAATTTTATCTATAGGTTTGGTTTGTTTGGAGTAAGCAATATTTGGCTTATATAACGGTTGTTTTTCATCAGAAAAGTCTGTCTGCTGACAAAGTAAAGTGGTGCAAATATTCTAATATAGCATAGACTTAAACTGATATTCAGTTTTAAGATGGACCATTTTTAAGTGGCTAATATACCTCTTGTTGCTGATCCTGTCCACAGCTGTGCTTCTGCCCCCCTCTGGCTCTCCAAACTGGGGGCGAGCCAACCGCCATCTACTGTAGCTAACATGCCAACTATCAAAAAGTACTCCATAAAACCCCACATCAAATAATCCAAACTATCCTTTTAGAAGTTCCATTGGAAGATGATTTTTACTTTAAGACACCAATGACTTGTATCCAAAGCCACTATTCATGCTCCTCTGCCTATTCATTCATTCGCTATTATTAAGTCCATTTCTTTTCAACTTATTTTTTCCTTTTCAAATAAAATCATTAACAGTATCTTTTGTCGTGTGGTCTCCGGAGAGAGAGCGGACATAAAAGCAGGGATATGGCTCCAGACAGAACTGTAGCACTTTCAGGACCACAGACTGAGCAACACAATATTTCACTCCCGAGTGTGTCGCCACCGTTCCCCAATGAATATCCAAAATTATTCGAATGGAAGAATGAAAAGAAAACTTCAGTCACACACTCAACCGCCGCAATTCAGCAACATTTACACAGATGGAGAGTGTTGGGGTCATCACTCTCTGCTTGACAGAAATGAAGTGAATTCAGGCAAAAGCTATTATCCCTCAGTGATTTTACTTAGCAAGTCTTTTGCATTCAAGATGAAGACAAAGATGAGCATAAGTGTTGGATATAATTTTCTAAGGTTTTGAAAGAGCTGATGTGTGGGACGTGCTAAAGTAGTATTATGACAGAAAAGTTTCCATTCAGTATTTTTAAATGTATTCATGTAACATACCTGCATACAGTGGTGGGAGAAATGTTCATTTAATGATCATTTACTTCAAGTCAAACTGAAGTTTAATTGCATTTTTTTGTGTGTATGAGAGCATAGATATCTGCTCTGTAAATTACACCTGTGCTCTCAAGATGGGACAAACGTGACAGTTAATTTGTCTGAATATTGTACCATGTTTCCACACAGGCAATCAGATGTCTTGAATGTAGGTCATGGACCTTCAGCAGGGGGAACAGGACCCATCAGAGTTACTACAGGGGTTTCCATATATATATTTTTTTAATCAAAACATTAATTATCTATAATTATTAACATGATTGCTATGTAGCAAAGATAAATCAGCCTCTTTGTAAAAAATAAAACAAAAGTCTTTGATTTACACAACATTAACAAAAGTTTACACATGAATCTTTGTGAAACCTTGAGCTAGCTAGCCTACTAAATCAGTGTGGCACCTAATGGTGAACTAGTCAACTACATATTATTGAAACATATTGGCCACTTTATCTGTATTATTATCCCAAGTGTAGCCAACAGGCACACTGCAGAGTGCAGGAAGTGAGGCTAATGCAGCTAACATTAGCCGTGCTAGCTGCTAACTTAACAGCTATAGATATGTGCAAACAAGAGAAGACCCAAAAGGCCATGGCCATATTTGAATACAGCACAGACTAACAGCCAGACAACAGCCTGCTACACAACACATGCTAAAGACTTTGAACAACAACCTACATTAGCTTTCCTGCTAAAGTCTCCTTATCTAATGTACAAACATGAACACACACACACTGTCCTCCACTTGAACTTGCTGTATTAGCATTCAAACACACCTCAGTTTGCAGGCTAGCTTAGATGATTAGCTGCTTGGATGCAGCATATAAGCAGCATGAAAGTAGGCCTACCTGTCCAGTTTGATGCTGGTGTGGTCGTCCTTTCACTGCTATCACTGCTAACAAACACTGTCCATGACTTTTAAGTTTTGTTTTCTTTGTCTCTAGTTTTTCAGCCAGAGCTCAGCCTGCCAGCTGCTGTCAATCAGACACAGACACGCCCATCCTGTGGCTGACAGAAAAGGAGGATTTCTGATATTTACCCAAAGACTCTTTTAAATATTTTATTTTATTTACAAACCATAAGTTTAGAATAAATGGACTTAAAGAACATGATCTGAAAACAATTATTTCAAGTAAATCCTATTAAATTTGGCACTTTTCATATGACTGTCCAAGCAGCGTTGATGGGAAATGTAGTCAACTGAAGCAATAAACTGCAGCATGTACTATACCGATCAAGGAAGTGAGTTCTTCAGCTCAATGAGCCATGCTGCAGCATCTACATGCACCAGGTTGCACTGCGTGCGAGCTTCTGATGCCCAAGTCCATGTTGCCGTGTATCACCACCCTTGACCATAGCAATTACTCTGTTGGCTAGAAGATCCAAACCTTTGTCTCCCCCGTCTGACAATGAGAATAATCACAGAAATGTTGTTGACCTGTGCTTATGCCCACAGTTTTTATCACAGGATTCTCCACCCTTCAGCTTCGGCAAACTGATCATTACTGTTTGATATAAAATACATCACAGCCATTACCCTGGTGTGGGAATGTCATCATAGACATAAATTTTCAAACTCCAGTACACTGCTTGATGTAGCCTAGCCTGATGGCTTGATGTAACAGATGTTCACTTATATGTAAAAGTCACACATTTAAAGGGAAAGTTCACCTCACATATACAAATATATTTGATTTGGAGTGGGTTTGCTGATTTTTGGAGATATCTGTGTCTGACTTCTTTCAAATTTCATAGAACAAGTTGTAATTATGCACCCTGTCTATGATGCATCAAAATGTATGACTTTAATATTGTAGATTGTCAAGGAGAAGCTAAAAAGTATAAAAGTTTTTCATTTCATTTTTTGTTTTTCATCATCATGTTTTATCATTTGATCATACAGTATGTTTCATCTGTGAAATCCTAGTATACAAAGTAACTAGTAACTATAATTGCCAGACAAATGTAGTGGAGCGAAATACACAATATTACCTTCAGAAATGTAATAGGAAAGTAGTATAAAGTAGTATGTCCTGCATGCAAAGTGGGAGTTTGAGAAGACAAACCTCTTAGAGAAGTCACATCTGAAATTCCTAAAGTATGGTATAAAAGTTAAAAAGTCTACTTGTAATAATACAATATAGTGGAAGGTAAGAAGGTTCCAACTTGGCATTTGTAATAAAAAGGAGAAGGAAACAAAGCTTGACTGTACAATGCATTTAATTTGTATGTCACATATGTCTCACCATGGATAACATTTTTCCAGCAAATATTAATTGAATGTGGCCTCTCATATTTTTGTGTGATAAAATCAAATAGTTGAAGCTAGCAGAGGTTAAAAGTTCAGTTTCTGCAGAAGTGGTACTGTGAGCATCAGAGAATGTCATCATGTGGTCTGTATTGTAAAGCTTTCTTTTCTTTGCTATTCTGTGAAAACAGGAAGTATGTCCAGGCTATTTGTAACCTTCAAGTTTCCAATAGCAGAATTCCAAGGATGACAGGGAGATACAAAAGCCTGGAAAGAAATAAAGGATTTTTATATAATGTCAAATGCCTGGGGAATGAATATGGTCTTTTATTTGAATGCAAACGCTGAGAATCGAATGAAGTACCTGCCAAAACACTTCATAAATCATCCAGCTATAGTTAAACTTACTGGTGGTATTTCCATTTCTGAGTAATGTTCTTCCTCTCTTTAAATGACCTAGTTTGAGATAAAGATCTATTTTGGTTGTTTACTATTGTATTGATGCTTTGTTTTATGTCAGTCCATAGCATGGCGTGTGGTCTAGAGTAAATAAAAACCGAACCTAAATCTAAAATGGAAATACTTGAGTAAATGTACTCACTTTTCACCACTGTCTGCATAAGTAAATGCTGCAAAACGCTTTATGCTTATGAAAAGCAGAAAAAAAAACTGCATTTCTGTGTTGCACATTTCTTCAGACTGAGCTTCTGTTGAACCTCACCAATAAAAACACAGTCTGAAGATGTGTTGGAGTGCATCTTCGGTGTATGCCATCATCCTCTGACCTTCTTGCAGCATTGTTACAGCACGCATGTATTTATGTAATGAGACACCCCAGTGTAACATTATGCAACGCGGTGGATGGTGGGTGTTCTTCAGTACGCTGTCTAAGATAAGTGTACATCCCCCTCTCCCCCACAGCCCTCTCTTGTTTTCATGCTTCTTTGATGTATTGTAAATTGCCTTCCTGTGAGAACAGGCGTGAACTACAGGTATCAAAGGAACTGTTCAGAATATACATATTATATTTTGTTTTATTTAAAAAAAAGGGGAATTTTAAACAGCAAATGTTTTGTTAAGGTATGAAAGGTCAGAAGAGAGACGTGTGCATGTACATTAATAACATTCTGAGAGCAGTGACTGCATCCACCTACCCCTTCAAACACGCCTCCTTATTCAAGCTCATTTGAGGTGTAAAAGTGCAGGTGGAGCATGATGTGTCCAATGGTGCTATCTGCTGTTCACTGGCTCACACTGCATCTGATTACATTGTTGGGTGTGAACAGTCTGTGGAAGGAAAAGGGGACATAACTCATCCTGGCAAAGTGTTTTAACATGTTCTCTTCAGCATCACATAGATACAGCCCAAGGATTTAAATTTAAATTTAATTTAATCTAATTAATTCAAGCTTTACATGTGTGATATTCTAGATCTCCTCATTGTTGCAGCCCTGTTTTGCATTAAGGATTCTACATTACATGATGCAGTGCTGAATTTTATAATCTATGCTTTCTTTTATAAACTGTCTTTTGTATCTGTGGTTCAAGTTCCACACAGAGATGTGGTGACATCTTCACTTTTCATCGTGAATGTGTCACAGTGACTTAAAAATGTAGATATTAAAGGGATAGTTCGGAGTATTTATTGTGTGGTCGTATGAGGTACTCATTCAATGTCAGTGTATTACCGACAGTAGATGGCGGTCAGCATGCCCACAGTTTGGAGAGGCAGAAAGGGGGACCCACATGGAAACAAATCAGTGGAACAGCTGTGGACAGGGTCAGCAACAAAATGTATTGTAGTCACCTAAAAAGCACCTTAAAAAATCAATAGTGTATGTTATATTTAGAATATTTTCACAGACCTCATATAACTCCAAATCAAATAATTCAAACGATCCCTTTAATGTGGGTAATATATTTATGCTATATGATGTGCCTTACAAGGTGTTTTGTTATAAAGTGAGTTCAGACAAGGACAATCTATTTAAACATGTGTTGTTATCTGCCTCAGTATGTAGGGAAAAGCCTTGTTCTGGGTTCATTAACTGTACAGACAGCTCCACCTGCTGTTTAGACTTTATTTATTATCCACAGCTCCTCTGTTAAGGTGCATGTTGAACGACAAATGGGGCAGAATGGATATCTTGTCTTGGATGAATCTACAGCATCTATCTTCCTTCAGGAGCCTTTAAATGTATTTTGGTAGGCAATAAATGAGCAGTGTGCAATAAACTTCAGTGTAGAATAACATGTACCTCACAGCCCAGGCTGACAAACATCTTACTCAGTAGAGATCATCAGTCCCTGATGTATCATAACAAATACAGCCCTAAACAGTCTGTCGTTTAACCCCTTTTTGTTCTCTATGTTATCTTCCGGCTCAGTACCTGAATGTGGGGGTGGTCCCAGCCCATTACCAGCCCCCAAAGAGATGAACGATATCCCCGTGGTGAAATCCATCACGGCATTGGCCCTTGAGAGACTAATAAGAGGAGAAAAAAACTGGGGCACCTGGGGGTGGCAGTGATTGATGATGTGCTGAGGTCAATGTGACCGGCCAATCATAGCTCAATAAGGGCAACAAGAAACAGGAACGTCTCAAGCCTGATCCTACGTAGGTGGAAAAAGAGAAGTTGGCAGCATGTAATGATTTAATTTATACACTCTTAGAAACAAAGGTGCTAACTACAAAAATGGTCCCCATATGTGAACCCTTTGTGGTTCCTGTTACCTTTCATAACGGTTCCTCCTGGAGCCCATTCACTGGGTTCTATGTAGAAGCCCAAAATAAGGGTTATACCTAGAACCATCTGTGAAAGGTTCAGCCCAGGACCCTCTATGAAGAGTTTTACAGAGAACCCTTCTATGGTATAATAGTTTTAGGGTTTGGTGGAACCTTTCAATCAACTAAAGGTGTTAACAATAACTCACCTACCAAAAACCCATTTATACTCTAAGAGTTTCATCTGGAACCCATCTGAGGGGTTCTACCAAGAATCCTTTTGTACTCCCAGGGTTTCACCTAGAACCCACCCAGGGAATTCTACTGAGAACCATGTTATATTCTAAGGGTTTAATCTAGAACCCATCCAGGGAGTTCTACTGGGAACCCTTTAATATTCCAAGGGTTTCATGTGGCACCAGGGTAGATCTACCAAGAAGCCCCTTATACTTCAACAGCTTCTTCTGGAACCAATCCAAGAGGAACTCTTTTATACTCCCAGGGGTTCATGTGGAACCCACCAAGGTAGATCTACAGAGAACCCCTTTATACTCTGAGGGTTTCATGTGGAACCCATTCAAGGGGTTCTACGAAGAACCCTTTCATATTCCAAGGGTTTCATGTAGAACCCACTTACTTTCTTCTATCAAGAAACCTTTTCTATTTGGAAGGTCAGGTAAAGGCAACCTTTTTATATTGGTTTCAGCCATAACCCGCCTGTCATCTGAGGGTTCTGCAAGGAACCATATTGTATTCTACAGATGAGACAAAAACACAAGAAAACAAGTAAAATGAATTGATTAAGGGGATTTCAGATACATGTAAAAATACCATTTCAATCATGGATAAACATTTGAATATTTGAGGGTGAGGATATTTTAGCATCAATGCAATACAACTCTTCAAAAATAAGTTTGACAAAAGCAAAATGTTCTGCTCTTCAGGATGAACCAATTTGGATCCTTTATTTCTAATAGTGTTTGTGGTTATTCCCATGTTTGGACCTGCAGACAGTTAAAATGTTGTCACCATCACACGTGTCTGCAGGAAGCCACCGTAATGCCCCTGGTGGATCAGTGGAGGAAGGGATGAAACACGTTTACCTGCATTCACACAGCTGTCTGCTCCCTGCTGTTACGTGGCATGTAACTCACAGGATGTCTGTGATTTCCTTGTGCTGTCATTTGCCTGTTCAAACGCACGTATCACAGCCAGCAAGACGAGGACCTAACATTTGCATTGTGGAACAAGTGCTTGTGTCTAGACTGTGACAACCATCTCCTCAAAGTAATTCTTCAGCAAGTGACAAGGATTCCTTTTGCTTAAAAAAAAAAACAAAAAAACACATCTTTTGTGGTGGATAAAGCGGGTTTACATATTCTTCCTTTTCTGAAACCTTTCATGTAGTTTGGCTGAATATTTCCTCACTTCAAAAGTCATCTGAGTCCTTCCTCCTTCCATTAATACTCTTGCTAGTGTGCGGGGAGATGAAAGGTCCAGAGAAATCCGCTGTCCTTGTATTGTCTGCCTCAGGTCTCCCAGTAGGAAGAATGTAGGTACACAGAGAAAGTCAATATTGACCCAAGTTTCCCGCCTTGTCACCTTCTCTGAATGATACTGATTGCCTTTGACCTTTAACCTGCCTTACGCTTTGTTTGAATGGTGGAGTTAAACTTTGTACGTGACTGGGCTGGTTTGCAGATGCCGTAAATGGATTGCAGAAGTAGATAAAAGTGACAGAAGAGGGGTTATATGTACATTATATAACAAATGAAAACTTTTCACGATAAAACTTGTCGCACAAGGACAGTACTGTACAAGCTGATGCATTGTCTGCATGCATGTGCTGAAATATTGTTGCGTTTTTCTACCAAGAGCAATAAATATCTGAAGACACTTTCTGGCTGACAGAAATGTTAAGCTCAGTGAGTTTTAGAAATCCAGCAGTTGTCAGGAGATGCTAACTTAAAGGATTTCTTAAGTTATGTAATGTCTTTAACATATTCTATTTGGCCAGCTTTAGATTTTTTGATTTATGTTATACACATGTTTTTGATCTGTGGATCATAATGTAGAATACATATGTGGGCAGCAAAATGGTGCTGTGGTTAGCACTGTCCCCTCGCAGCAAGAAGTTTCTGGGTTCAAACCTGCCGGCTGGGGAGTTTGTGGCTGGGGCAGGGCTTTTCTGTGTTCTGAGTTTGCATGTTCTCCCCGCATCTGTGTGGGTTCTCTCATGGGTGCTCCGGCTCTCGTAGTCCGAAGACATGCAGGATAAGTGACTCTAAATTGCCCATTAGATAGACTCCCAGTGATGCTTCAAAGGGTAAACAGTTGGAGACAATAAATGGACTGTACTGTGTGAACTATGCTCTAAAAGTAATTCGGGGAAATTATTACCACCACTTGGCTGCACAATATTCATGTTCACTGATTTAAATAAACCCTTTAAGTCTGTGAATGTTCTCATTTATCCGGGTCATTGAAATCTCAAGAAAAGATCAAATCAAAGGCAACTGGACTTGTTTATATGTCTTTGAAGACATTTCGCCTCTCAGCTAGCTAGCTCAGACTAGCCTGACACGCTTGAACTGATGAAGCTTCTTGGATGAGAGGTTGCAAACATTACTTTTATTAGTTTTGTTGAATTGAAAATACCGTTGAGAAGAAAAGCTATTTCTAACTAACTGAATAAAGTATGGTGGTTAAAGTTAAATTCATTAGAAGTTTTTTCATAATTCAAAAAGATTGATGCAAATTGTTGAATTGTTACCTAAACCTCATCTCTCTCTCCACATCCAAATCTGTAGGAGAACTTACAGTGGCTGTGAAACTTATGAAAAACCATGTTTGGAGCCAGTGTTCGGTTTGTCTGTTCTGGGCTACTGTAACATGGCGGTACAACATGGCAGCCTCCATGGAAGAGGACCCACGCCTCCTGTAGATATAAATGTCTTGTTCTAAGTTAACTTTAGCTATATAGCTGATGGCCCTTAACTTAATCCTCTCAGTGAACACAACCATAACAACCTCAGAGACTGATGGACACAAGCTTGATAACAGGGAATATTCTGTGCAGATGTGTTTTACAGCAGCTCCAAATTTGAATTCACAAGTTGTATAGTTCATTACAGACAGAGGAATATTTCCTTTCTTTAGTGAACTCACTCTGATTATTTATTCAACTAAAAAAAGTTAAGAGACATTGTGAAAAAAGCAAACTCGCTGCTCAGCACATCTCCAAGCTGGGATGGTGTTTACAAGACAGAACAGAGTGGAGGTAACTGCTTAGCATGCTAATTTCGGTAGATGTAACTGCAACACAACACATTAACATTTTTAACACAACACCATGGCTGTTACTTCTTCACATATTGTTGATAATGTTAGTTCATTTGAACATTTTAAATTCTAACCATATATTAGAGCATTGCTCCTGTAAAATGTTGTTGTTATCCACAGCACTAGAGGATTAGAAACAAGAGCTGCTCATTGTTCTGTCATTTTAGAGGCTTTGTGCAAAAATATGTAAATTAGTTATTTCACTTTAGTTTGAAATCATTAGAATTCTTATAATGACCTTTGTATTAAGAGTAATTGAGCACAATTTTCCCCCAGCAGTTATGATTATTTGTAATTGTCACACACCATTTCACTTGCATGCAACACAGGAGTTCAAAATGTTTGTGTTTGACTTTTGACCCTCAGCAAATATGAATAGAACGGGCTCATTCATTGAACCTGTCCCACATCATGCCGCTGGTATTTCTCCTCTTCTCTATTAGCTTGCACACTGACAGATATAAATTAGTGTGGGAGCAAACACACTGAGCTAAAACCTTAGCGGTAGTTAAAATGAAGTTTAAAGGATTCTAACACCAGCTCATTTTCTACTGCTTCTCCGCCCAGGGCATTTCTCCATATGAGGGTGGTATTTCCAAAGAGGCTCTGAAGGGCTGCTTTACAGTCTACAAACTGCAATTTTCTCTGGTCAGCAGAAATAACATTCTTGCATTATATATGTTAATGTTGGAGCTTTGATCACATACGAAAGCTATTGTACGATTGTATATGTCATTAAAGTTTGACAAAATAATTGCATTCAGGGCAGACCCACATACTAGACCAACCGAAGAATCATTAAAATGTCTATTTTCTGCTGCTTTATGCTCTTGTATTCATCTCATGTCCACTTGCTTTTTCTTTGCTTTCTTATGACAGTAGTTATATATTATATTTTAGCACAGGGGATTATTGTGGCCTTTGATGATAGCAGACAAAGTATTTTCCGTTGCTCTGGGTCCTATCTTAGGAGAGAAAACAAGCTAGTGCTGTTCAATCGACCTGTCAAAAAATAGAAGCATAACCATAGATAATCCTTATGAGAATTCACCCAGAAAAAAGATAGGGTTGGTGTTGTCCTTATATCAGAGACTCCTGCTGTGTATTCTGTCGTCTCCCCCGATTTTCCCAAACCGTCTGACGAGAAAAAAAAAAGAAGTGGAAGAGCAAAAAACGAAAGGGCAAAAACAAAAGACAAGTGCTTTTGAGATTCATTTTTAAACTAACATACCAGATGTGTTTTCTGTCAGTTTCTTGCCTAAAGAGAGTTCATTTCACCTTGTGAAGCCATTTTCAGAAAACTCCAGAGTTCTATAATCCATGAAACTTTTCAAAAGCGGACCTATCATCAGGTGCACACACGGGAAATCAAATGCTACCATCCATTCCAGCTGCTTCCTCCCTCTGTTTGAAAAATGTGTGCAGGAGCTTCTCAACAGTGTGAAATTACTCCCCTGGGTGGGCAGAGAAAAGGCAGTCAGCCAGAGAATGTCACCTGGATTCCACTCAATGTCCCCTCATTTGTCATGACTGCACTGCACAGCACAGGCACAATGTACAGAATGTCTTTTTTTTGTGCCGCACAATAAACTGTTGTTGCTGATGCTGTTTTGCGTTGTCATGTTGAGGAACAACCTTGCAGCCTTTGGGATTGTTCAGGTGAGGTTCCTTGTCCGTGCTCTGGGTTACACTAACAATTTAGCGGGATCTGGAAATAGCTCTCCCTGCAACTTCGTACATTTACTTTTGCACTGACCTTTTTTTTTTTCTTTTAACTTAAAGTTTAACTGCTCCCTCAGGTCTGAGATTTACTACATCCTCTACATAATTTTGAAAAATGCTATAAAAGTTGGCAAAGGGATTGAGGACAGTTACTGAAGAGGGAGTGGCCTCGCAGCTACCTAGTGTGTGACAGACTGCTCAGTGTTGCAGTAACCCTTGATTCCACTAGGCATGGCATGTCTGCGCTGCGGTTTTGATACGTCCTCCACGCGGCTGCATGACCCACCAGCAGCTGAGCGTTTTGTTCGCCTTATGTTCACCTGCTCAGATTTTGTTGATTTAGTTACTGATTTTTTTCGCTTTTTGTGCTTCTACCATGGACATGAATGCTGCACAGTTAAACCGTTTCTTTTCTGTCTGTATTTAAGTCAAATGTATGTAAATATTTGAAGCGGAGTGGAGAGCAGCGTACGGGATGCAGCTGTAATGCGACATGGCGAGTCTAGTGGAATCAAGCCACAACAGCGAGTAATCAGAGCTAAACAACCATAGGCAGCTGCTGTTATACTCCCCGTATCCAGAGAGAAACACTGGAAAGCACTGGAGTTTTGACAGTCACTAGAAGCACAATTGTTGCCCTTTTTGAAAAAGAAGCACTTGCATTATGAATAGCCAAGCTAACGCTAGCGGCTCAAAAAGACTCACACGTTTGTATGTTTGTGTCCTTGGGGGAGTGTTAGTACATAGTTGTAACTCAGCTTTATGTTTATGATGAAATCATTATATCATTATCGAGGGAAAGAATGCAGTCTGAGGGTGAAAAGAAGAAGTGAAAAACACAAAGAAGGTTCAGCAAAAAATAGTGTAAACTCCTGTGAACGATGAGTCTCTATCAGCATATGTTAGAAAATGAGCGGTTTCCCACAATCCCACTCAAGGGTGGGGGCTGGAGGAAGTTGGCGGCCCAGCTCTGATTAGAGGGTATAAATGTTCATTTTTTTAATACAAACTTCATGATGTAGAGTAACCCCAAACAGTCGACTGCTGTGAGTTTCATTTTAAAACAGTGAGTTGCATTTTGAGCCATTTTTATCAATTAATATCGATATTAACACCAGCATTGATGTGTTTCATCACAGTACAATTATACAATTATGTTTAGAGCTCAAAAACATCTGTACAGTATCAGCATGAGTACCTCTTTAATAGGTATGCAATAGGAAACATGAAATTAAAAATTTAGAAAAATTTCAAATGGATGGCAGAACTAGGGGTAAAGAGAGTAAGCACATGTGTTTTCTAAGCAGACTTGGCCTGATTGGTATGAATGTCACATTGTGCCCGGGGAGTGTGAAGGAGAGTCATTACATTCACAGAGGAAGCAGGGGAGGGTCTCTTTTTGAACTCTGTGCATTTGTTTTGAAGTTTGCTTCCAATTATCATGATTAAGTCACTTCCTCGGGGTAACATTTGGAATTTAATGTGAACATGTCACACACGCTTTCAAAGCTGGTACTCATTTGTTCTGGACTGAATTCTGCTACTTTTTGGTCTGTTTTTGTTGTTGTTGTTGTTGTTGTTGTTGTTGTGAATGTGTGTTAACTTGATCAGATTAGAACACATTTTGATACTTGCAATAAAAGGAGTCAAACAAGTATTTTTCTCACACAAAATCGTGCATCAGTGCCCAGTGACTTAGCGTACACGTGCCATTTCTGCATGATGGGCGTTCCTGTGAAGTCAGAGTCTCTCATTGCTAATAAAACTGCACTGCGTGTCTTCTGCCTTTGCTCACAGCTGAGTCCACACAGTCTTTATGGGCTGTGCTTGTGTCACAGTGAAACACCACTCACGTGTGCTCGGTGCCTGCACGGTCTGTGTGCATGGGTGTGCGTGTATGTGCGTATGCATCACAAGGCACACACATGTTAAATCCATGAACTGATGCATGAATATGTCATGGGCTTTCTGTCTCAGTGTGCGGGTCTGTGTTTGTGCTGCATCCTGTCTGTGCAGTCATGGGGCCTTGCAGAGCTTTTCTGTGGGTGTTTTGCCGGCTGTCACTCCAGTGATCCATCTTGCCTCCTCACCCAGCTGCTGATGTGCCACAAGCTACGCAGGGAATTTGCTCAAGGAATTACACTGGGGTTTAAGCCGGAAACTGACATAAAAAATGATATATTTTACTTAAGTAGCACAGTGACCATCCATTATTTTTGTCATTTCAGTATATTTTCAGGAAGAGCACTGCATACAGTATTTTGGCTGAGAAAGGATCTAGCAGTATAGTTAATCAACTGAAAATAACTACTTTATATTAAAGGTATACTAAAAAAAAAAAGCAATGTTTATAGACTGATACAAAAACAATTTCTCTCAGTCACCCCTTGATGATCCACCAGATGCCTGTATTTTCTTGTTTTGCTGTGTTAAGGTCGTTTCTGGGCGTCGTGTCTGAGCAGATGTGTAGCTTGCAGCCAATAACAGCGCAGAGGGGTGTGAGCTCAGGACAGAAATGTAGAGACCAGGTTACACCGCTGTCTCCACCTCCTCCGCCTCGTCTGCTTTCTTTCTGTGTCATGGATGTTTAAAGAGCTGCAGGTCCATGTGTCTGTCTGATCGAGGGCAGGGCTGAGCTCCACACACACACACACACACACACAAACGTGTCGTGAAGCAACCAGAAAATTTGATTTGATTTCGATGATTCACTTTTTAGTTCTCGCTAATGCTGCTTCCTCAATTAACTCTCCCCCTGGTGAGAAGGGGCCATCTTTTAGCCCCTTTGTCTTAACTCAGTTTGATTCAGCATGTTAGCCCAGCATGGTAGGGATCTGTATCTCCATTATATGAGTGGAACCTGCTCAAATTGAGCAATTGCAAAACATTGGATAAACACTCCATTTCCTAAAAATTCTTCACAATAAAAGTCCCCCATTATTTTGTTATTTGAATGCTTTTATCATGAAGCAGCAAAATGAGGAAACATTGGGTTTTAATCAGCAGTAACTTAACACACCTTCTATGAGCTGAAAGAGAACATGAAAGTATAATAAAGCTGAAACCTGAAAGTACAAACAGTGATGAAGGAGATAAATTTAACTTCAAACCACAGATATTCAGTTTGAAAGCTGAACACACAAATACTTTTAAAAAATGTCTTTGCCCTCCTGCACACATGAGTCACGAGACACAGAGCCTTGTTGCGTAGACTTGTTTGGGTGGGAGACAAATTATTGGTTGGCCACAGTCGGCTAGACATCATCGCACCCCTTTAGAGGTGGGTTTGGCGTGCTTTGGCCCCACTTCAGAGAAGGTCAGTGTCTGGCATGGCTCAACGCCGCTCTGCTTGACATGTTAAAAATAGAAATGCAATTCAGCGAGACATGGTTTGACTTGGCATGACCAAAAGTGACAATGAATACCCCATCAAAATGGCATGTTTTCAGACAGAAACCAACAAATCCTGCATAGTATACCATCGTCAAACATATATGTGATCTATAATAAAAGAAACAGAGGTGGATTCTGAGGTAATAAAAAAAAAACTCCATTATGAATGGCTGTAAAGGTTTCTAGAAATCTGAAAATATTTCACTAATACAGAAAAGTCTTCATTTCTGACAACAGACAGTGACAGCACATCACCAGCAGATCACAAAAAAAGACTATGGCTATATGGCAGTGGTTCTCCTGCCTGTTTGACACAGAACACAAATAATACTTTAAATATAAAGGGTCAGTGGTCATTGCACTGCTGTATCATATGTTTTGCATGCCTTTCTAATCCCAAATTGCAACTTCACTCTCACAGGATGATGTTTGAGTCAAGTTTGGCTCCACAGAAACACTAAAACTGTCAGTAGAGCTGTTTTATCACCATGCAAAGGTAATAAAAGTATCTACTCTTTATGCCCCAGGTTTGCGTTTAGTGTGTCTTTATCATTTATTCCGGATCATGTATCAGGTTTTATTCTATTTCATTATTTGTTGACAAAACTTTTCCAGTAGAGGAAGGCAACATGGCTGTATGTGCAGACAGCTACTGTGTGAGTTACAGTGAATAATTACGGAAGTTCGAGAACAGAAGACGACATTGTTAAATTGCACAGCTGCATGCATTTAGCTGCCAACTATATGATGCTCATGCTCTGCTGGGGTTTGCAATGCATCTTATATGACAGCGCATACTGTGGGACCACTGACCAGCAACAGTCTGTGCTGTGCATTTCATTATTCGTCATCTTACAGAAAGTCAAGATGAACCCTGCCAATCCCACGCCCAGAGTTTATTCTCACGTATGTTTTCTATCAGCACGTTGAGTCACGCTGCTCTCTGAAGACTGCCAGCGATTAACATTACAGTGATTACATAATGTTACACCATCTTTATTGTGTCACATCTACAGCGACTTACAGGATCCTCTGAGGGTCTGCAATAATCAGCATGGTCTTTATCAGCATAGCACAGTGTTAGTTGTGTTAACACTCAGTGTTAATGACATCAGCCATTACTGCATCACCCAGTCATTAACCAGAGCTGCAGGCCACTCAAACAGACAACAGAGATAAAGGCTTGGAGATAGACGTTGTGTTAAGTATGGAATATTGTTATCATAATAATACTAATCTAAAGCCTTCAGAGGGGCTCTGTTACTGAGCAGAGGCTAAACTGTTTGTAATGATGAACGATGTGTTCGGGGACGTGACACTCAAGTTGACCTGGCTGCTTCAGATGGTGTGAGCCATTTAGAGAACCATATATATACAGTAGTGACACAAAATAAATGATTCACAGGACAATTACCCAACAGGGGAGCTGCAGCATATATGAGGAAACTCCTTCACGAGGCCGTTTGAAGGAATTACAGCACATTTTTAAAAGTGTCACTTTGGAAACCATTTACTGCACATTCAGGGCAGCTTTACTGGAAGAAATGAGGAACAGTACAGGGCTAGTAAAATTTGGGGAAAAAAATACTTAACTGAGTTATGCAGCGGCATAAGCAGATGTTAGAAATCAGACCTGAAACATGCTGGTTCTCTCTGAGATTGTAAAATGTAAGACCAGTAAGATATAGTTGCTGTGAGCTTGCAACCAACTTACCTTGAGCATGTAAGAGGAACCTATGGTTGCTGCAAAAATTGTGAAAGGCACTCTCTAGAGCCATTGTTTGTTTTTTATGATCTGGGCTACACATGATGGTCCAACATAAGATAATGAAAACACAAAGATTTATATTTTCATGAAAACATATTCTGACAATAAATCTTACACCCTGGTCCTTTAACAGCAGTACGTTTTGTTTTTTATGCCTCCTCCTCTGACCTCACATTTGTCCCATTATTGTGACTCTGATATCTCAGAAACACCTTGAAGGAATTTCTTGAAATTTGGTATTAACGTCCACTTGGACTCAAGGATGAACTGATTAGAGTTTGGTGGTCTAAGGTCAGGGCCAGTGTGACCTCACAAAACTACTTTTCAGCCATCATTAGAGAATTCATATGTTCATTGTGACAAAATAATCATAAATTTCACAAAAATATCTAATAGGAGAAAATTATAAAAATATTTATTATCCAAAAGTTCAAAGGTCAACTTCACTGTGACATTACTGTGATATCATAATGTAAAACACTTGATACCACTTGATACGTAATAGCTTATATTACATTACTTCAAACATTTCACTATATATTTGAGTCTGGACAGACATGTATGTAAACTGCAACTTGACTGGGTTGTTGAGGAATACAACTACAAGCCAGATATTTCTAGTTTTTCTTTAAGGTAGAGGGAATTTTGTATTTGGTGGAACATACATGTATATTTATACATAATAAAACTTTTAATATGAAGCATACTTTCACCTTCTCTAACCTGGTCCAGACGTGGATTTCTGCCTGTGTAACATTTGGTTCTTGACATGGAGACAGCCTGCCAGCATCTCAGGAGAATCATATCATTTATCTAATGGCAGCAATCTTGAAATTTGCAAGTCAAATCCTAATATCGAATACGTATTAAAATCGTGCCTTTAATCTGCCCGTCTGTTACTATAACAAAACAACCATTTTTTTGTCTCCCTTTTCTCTGGCACTGGAACCAACCAAGCTAATGAGCATATAAATTGCATTATTTTTTCAATATTTCCACAGAGTTATTTGCTCTTGAGAATCTCATGCTTTTATTATTATTTTCACTCTGTTCATGGAGTTACAATCAACACAACATGCTTTGTGACTTTTGGGTTTTATGTGTCTCCAAGAATCATTTTATAATTCTAGGAACGCTGCATGTTATAGCCCACAAAAAAATTAGTAGAGAGCCAGAGGGGGGAAAAAAACTTTTCTTTTTTCTTTCTTTCTCTCCGTTTAAAAGCAGGCAACACGCCGTTAATGCTGCAGGATTAGTAGGAGAGATCTATATAAGCCCCAACTGAGCTGTGAAACTACTGAACCACAATAAAACCACTGAAACATCAGTCATAGTCAAAAAAAATAATGATAATTTAGAGAGTAGCACTGATGATGTCAGTTTCTTGACCAACTTGTGAGTAAGCTCAGCTAATTAAGTGCTGTGCCCCTATTAGGCCAGTAGAGGACAGGGCACATTAATAGTTTTTTTCTTGTATTGAGAAGATATATTCAATTCAATACAGTAAAACTGTTATTCATTGCCTTGTGATTACAGTTTTGGGTGGTGACATTTGAAATAAATTTTTATAACCTGACTGTCTTAAGTCAGTCAAATTCAAGTTAAATTTATCATGGGGTTGCATGGCATCCATCCTGTGGAGCTTTTTTGTGGAGTTTGCGTGTTCTCCCTGTATCTGTGGGGGTCTCTCCAGGTAGGGGAGACCAGGGAGTGGTGTAACACCAGTTTAGTTGTAACAATGTTAGTTAGACCAATTTCAAAAGTACTGTGGTGATGTCATGATATGATAAACACCACATTCCTGTTTAAGCTCACAGGAAAAGTGGCATGTCTCTGAGCAACATTGTGAATGTTTTGACCAAAGAAGTGATTTTTCAGGTAAGAAGATACATTTTTTGCTTAGTGCTAATTGTAGATACAATGGTGACCTAAAGTAGCAGTTTCTCTGGTTTAATTTGATGTTTTGAATTCAAGCCCACATGCTAAAACAGTTAGCTATGTCATAGGGTGCGGACAGTTGTAACAGTTTGTTAAAATGATGAGAATTTCTGCATTGTGTGCATGAAACACTTTGCAAACTCAAGGCAAAAAGAAGCATGGATCAAGTGTGTACATTTTCAGTTCTGGGCCCACAAAGTCTGCACCCCAGGGGCAGACATCACTTTTGCCAGATTTGTGACTCTTCTGTAAGACATGCACATTCAGGAATACAGGCCACACACACACACATACAGTGTTTGAAGTGTCACTTTAAAGAGTCACTTTAAATTCTTCACTTTATTTATTCTTCAATAGAGTTCTTTCATAACTTGGATAGTGTGGATCCTAATTCAGCAAGTTACAGAGTTCTCTGATAAGTCAGTTGGTAAAGCATGTGCTCTATGTACTAAGGACAAGTCCTTTGCAGCAACCATGGGTTTGATTCCACCCTGTGGCCCCTTGCTGCATGTCATCCCTCCACTCTTTGTCCCTTTTTCCTGTCCTCACTTTGGATGTCCTATCCACCGAACACATAAAAAGCCCCCAAAAAACATTGAAAAAGTCTTACTACCAGCACCAGTCTCCCCCTCCATTTCCACCCATAAATCAAAAACATGCAACTTGACTCGTGAACTGGAAACTCTAAATTAAAAAGTGCGAATATGGGATTGAATAGTTTTCCTTCAACACTCTGCCCAAGTACCCCATTCCAACATGAGCTGAGAGAGGCCCCGGCCCCCTGTGGACCCTTGGAGATTAAGTGGGCACAGATGATGGATGTTATATTTAATATTTTTTGAGTAAAGTAAAATCTTCCAATGCTTTTGTGTTTATATCATAAGAAAAGCATGAATTAGAAATATCTGGCCCTGTGTGCCTTTACCAAATCCTGCAGTACAATGTCTGCAGGCTTTCATTAGGTGAGCATTATGTGTCTCCTGTACCTGAATGAATCACCAACATGAGTGTACACTACCCCTGTGGTGGAGAGGTCAGTTTGAGTTTTTCTTTTTGTGCAGCTTCTGTTCGCTGTCGGCACATCACCGAAGTTACAGGACGACCTGAGTGACTGGATTATTCCATGTTCAGATATACGAGCACGCCAAGTCTAGTTAGAGTATATTTTCCAGCATATGGGTCATGCATGTGAGTTCGTGCGGGAAGCTCCAAAGGGAAAAATATGCACAGCATGTCAGCAACCACAACAATTAAAGTACGCTACAGAAACAGTCAGACAATATAGACAGTGAGTCTGTTGTCAATTTTCATTTTACACTAGCTGTGGGTAGTTACCTTGGCAATGGACAGAGGCCATTAGTGGGTAGGGAGAGGCAATGGGCCAGGAAGAGCTGTTGATGGATTGTGAGATTTGATTTGCTGGAACAAGGAAGTACCACTCTAGACCGCTTGTGTTTCAGACTTGAGAAAATGAATTGGTAAAAAGAAAGAAAAGATTTGTTTGTACTTTTCATGCTCTGCTCTAAAAACCGGATCAGATAAATGTTCCCACAGAACATTATCAGATAAAGACAAATCTCAGGTGTCCCCCCCTTGCAGCCTTAAATGCTGGAGGAAGCATATGGGACCCCTCAGAAATAAGTGGTACCAAATGTTTTCTCCCCATTTTTTGTAACAATGGGTCAGTGTTGAGCAGAATCATTTGCAGCAGCGCAGTAGAGCAGTGGTTGTTTAGTTGGCATCTTTCAAGACAATTCAAAACATATGCAAGAGACACAATGTTCAGAAAATCATTTATTTATGTATCCATAGGTTTCATTTTCTTTTGTGCCTTTGTGCTCACTGAATTATTCTATTGCAAACCTCTGAAAGACCCAAAGGCTTCTAACAATGGTTGTGCAGTCTTTTACATTTTGAGTAATAACCATTATATTTTTTTAGGCAGATGCTATTTGCACCAGGGGGGAAATAGCAAATGTTCCTATTTGCACCTGGGTTTATATAGACTAGCATGGCAGACACAAGCATCTAGCCGACAATGCAGAAACAAACCAAGATATTTTCTTAGACCAAACAAAGTAATTTTATTGCCTTAATCTAGCCTAACCAAACCTAACTGAAGACTGAAAATAGTATGGCACATGCTCTGTGCACTCACAGTGAAAACGCCCATGTGGCTATTTACACCCAGGTATATATAGCCTAGCATGGCAAAAAAAATACAAATAACAAGTCAACAAATTGATACCAACTTCTAATTTAATACTAGATTCAAACCTCAGTCACCAAGGACTCGAATCCCAGTCTGCCACTGGACAGTGCTGTGTCTAACCCATTAATCCTCCACAACCTCTGATCTGGACAGAATTCATCGCTCTTTATATCTCAAGGAAGGGGGTCGGGCATGAATAGCTGAATCGTTGCCATGTGCCTATTTTCACTAGGGTGCAAAAAGACTTACATTTTCAGTTGCCAGCATATTTTATAGATTATTTATTATATTTTTATACATTTTTAGCCATATTTTACCTCTTCAAGTTCCACCTCCTCTGCTAACTAGAAACGGGATGCACATTATAGCCCTGATGGTGTAGTAGATGCCAAACTACTGGGTTACGTAATCTTACTGAGGCCTACTGGGATCGCTGAGAGTGAATCTGGGCCTCCCTCAAAGCAAAGCAGCTCATGGCCTCACGCTGAGTGAGTCAGAAAAGACTGACACAGCCCTAACCTCGGTCTCTGCTGAATCAGCTTAATGTTACAGATAGGCTACCATGATCCATTTCCCGCTGTCACCTGCTGTGCCAACAGGTCTCTTTTCAGTCACTGCGGTAGATGTGAAATCAATCAAAACATCAATGGTGTCAGTGTGCAGAATTTCTGTTGGCTTAACCTGAGCTGAGGTGCTGTTTCTTTACATTTGAGGGGGTACATACAGCATGAAGAAATAATTAAAGACCAGAGAACAGCCAACATTGTGACTGGCTGTTTCCCATGGACTGGCTCATATAACTACAGAGCTGCAAAAAGCATTGGGTTCAACCAAAAGCAAATTCCAAAGCGAATAAATCTGACCATACACATGCAGTAACTGCAACAGTGTAGCATAAATATATCCTGTGAACACAGGAAATTTCTCTTGAGGTTAATAATTTCATACTTCTATAACTGTGTCTGACCACTGCTGTGCCCAGTGTCATGCAGTCAAACTTTATACCATAAAACATAAACCACCCTTTCATAATGCCAGCATGCTGAGGTGTTGAAATGCCTTAGTTGGAAAAACTACATACATGCCCAAGTGTTGACATGAGAAATCAGAAAATGGGAAATTAGGGAGCAGGTTGTCTTAAATAATACACTCTCTGAGATATGGTAACTACAGTAATTTTCTTATGTGTCTCTTGTGCACAATGAGTGACTCCATTTCAAATCTCTGAAAAAATGGAAAACCAATGTAAAGGCTTCAGACAATAGCCATCTGTATTTTCTTTAGATTTTAAGTGTAACCATCATATTTGTTATGCAAAAGCAATTTGCACCCACAGTGGAATACCCAATGTGCCTATTTGCTCCTGGGGTGAAAATAGTCAATGTGGCTATTAACACCTTCATGGTAGATTGTTTCCTAAACCTGTAGTGGTTTTTTAAAAAGCCTTGGTTGGAAAAACTACACACATGCCCAAGTGCTGACATAAGAAATAAAAAAGTAAATAATATTTCATACACAAATGGAGGCCAGACTGGGCAAATGGTGACTCGGAAATTTAGCTTTTACGAACAGATTTTAAACATTAGGGTGCATGTTGCTTTAATACACTGAGATATCAATGGTAACCACATTCAGAGTTTCCAGATTGCGTCAGATGGCTCTTAAAGAAACGTCACCTGTGTTTAGTTTACTGCCTGTTACCATAACTAATAATGAAACAAGACAGATGACAATACCAGGCTCTAATAACTTCCCTTTTCTCTGGTTCTCTCATACAACTTCATCAATAATGTATTTAACACCGAGCCTGAACAGGTTTTCCAGGATACGTGTTTTTGTGACATTGCTGCCTGCTGGTGGGAAAGACAGAGCAAGTGATTACAAACAGCTTGATGTTCAGTAGCCAATGAGCTTCATTGCCCGGCAGGGAATACAGTATGCACGTGGTCCAGTCCAAGGGTTCTATGTTCTATAAAGCATAGACCCCCATAGAGCGGAATAATCATATCAACGTGAAGGGCTTTACTTTCTTTTGTTTAGAGGCCAACTTTACCCAGTGTACATGAGTATCTTAATGAATTTCATGAGGTCCTATAGCTGCCTCTTTTGTCAGTTTGGAGTGCCCCGTTTTCTTCAGCTGCAGCATCTGGTTTATTTTACAAGGCAGATGAAGGATTGTTAATATGAACTCTGTGAGCACAAAGCTGACCTCCGCCCATCTTTACACACACAAAAAATTATGGTTTCACAGTGGTGCTTTGAAGTGAACTGCGCAGCTCTTATATCCTGTGTATCATAACTATGCAAGAAAATTACTGTTCCGCAGATGGTTATTCATGTTCTTGATTGGTTCTGCGTGTTTTTTTTCCCCCTGTGAAAAAAGCAGGTGAGGTGGAACGTGCTGCTGAGTCACTGCTGCATGTGAGGTGAACATGGAGACACACAGGGGTTCCCCCAGAATTCCTGGCCACATCTTTTTCTATATTATCGGTTAAAATTGTATCACATGCTCTAAATGCCCTATTTAGAAATGCAATGATGGTGGTCCATTGTTACATGCTTTTAGAGGAGCCCCACCTTAATGATGATCCTGTGTTTTTCTTTTAAGTAAATAATTAGCACAGATGTAGTGTGACTACATTTGCTTACATTTGTCACATGCAGCCAACAGGGGTAGTTGACGCCAGCAGTGCATTTGGCCACTTTTTGGAGGAAATAGGTTGGAACCAAGAACTGAGCACAATATTCTGGACTCAAGCAATATGGCAGAAAAAACTAGCAAACAGCAGGAAATATATTAAAACATTTTTCAGAGGGAGATCCTGCAATGTCCAGGTAAAAATACAATTAGACAATCAAACAAACTGTGTGAATGAGTCTTCAGCAGACAACAATTAAAATTAAATTAAAGCTTGTGTCTCTTGGTCCTTATGGCAAGCACCTTAAAATGACAGTTCAAACTTTGACCAAAGTGGTGATTTCAGCACTCAAAACCTGTACAGCTGTTTAGGTCAGTCATCTGGGCTTGACTCCTCCCTGAAATCTTACTAGCCACTTTGATGAGGCTACCGAGCCTGTTTTTGTTGGACAAGACATGTTCCCATACCAAGCGACATTACATAACAGTAAAACTGACTCAATAAAACTTCCATAAAATAAAGTCATCATCTTGGAGGACTAAAGGATCAAAAGAACACAAAAAAACACGCTGTCTGACCTTTTTTGTCATCAAAGCAGCATTTTTCATCCAGTACTGAACCCAAGTATTTATGGCTGGCCACTGACTTTTATAGCCATCCACCAACTTCTGGCTATCAGGAAACGAATGGGTTTTCACCAATTATCTGTCTCTGTATTTGTTTTCAGAAAGAAGATCAGCAGTGAGCATGGTTTACCAGTAGTCATGTTAAATTGGGAAAATGTTGTATTTCCCCAAACTAAAAGCATCAAAGCAAACCTCAAAGCGTCAAGATGATTTCATATCGGCATATAATTAATTCTGAAATATATTTTCACATCCTCATACTGTATGTTTCATCTTTAATTTTTAATTTTAACTAAAGTAAGCAATATGAAAATGAAAAATGCTTTATAAATCAATAGACTGGGAAAAAAAATCTACCATAATATATAAAAACAGGAAAAGGAAATAATCTTAAATTGTAACAGTGCTTTTTGATGTTTTTTGATGTGGTAATCTTACTGCAGGTCACAGCAGGAGAATATTATACCCCAGTAAAATGATGTACTTGTATAAAAATGTACTTAGTTAAAAGTTAAAAGCAGTATTCCTTTTGCATACACATGGGCTGGCTTGGCTTGACTTGATTTGACTCCGCATGTCATCCCAGCATGGCAGGGATGTACACCCCTGGTTGGAACATACTGAGCATACAGAGGTGGATCATGGACAGAAAATAATTATGCAACAGAAGTAGATTAGCAGGGAGTTAGACAAATTTATTAAATCAAGATAAGAGCCATTGAGATAGATCATCTTGTTTTCATCACATGGTTTATTGGAAGTCTTCTGCACTTGTTATATTATAAAGTTTACATCAATAATCAGCGACCAGAAGAAGATTCTAGGCCATCTTACTGTTCAGACCCAGCTCTTTGTGCCTCTTTCCCTCTCTTCATCCTTCTATTGTCCTCATTACCCTCCTCTGTAGGGAACATGTGGAAGCTATTCCATGTTTCAGCGTAGACCTGAGAACATGGAAGCAGCTATAGGCAGCTACAGATCACAGTGGAACTGGCAGCGCAGTCAGCCAGGCTGATTTGGAACAGATACACTACACAAAGCTGTAAACGCTTTCAAGGATAGGACAGGAGGAATAAAAAGTCTATTGTATTCAAGACCCTGTGAATCATGTGTCCAATTTCCATCTTCCTTTTCACCTTTGTATATGTTCTATAGGTGATTTCTATGCTCTTTTTATATTAAATGACACTTTTTAGTATAGTAATATTTGTCTAATAGCCAAAGGAGGAGGAGCAGTGTGAGGGAGGGTGTTATGCTTAGTGGCAGAGAGGAGAGGAGGTGCAAGGGGCAAAGGTGGATGGGAAACAGACTGTGAGGAGAAAGAAAGGGAATGGGCATGAAGAGAGCATTACACAGTTGAGCTATAAAACAAAGCTGTTACTTTGCCCAGAACACACCAGTCTTGGACAGTGATGGCTGAAATCTGAACTTTCTTGGATATGATTGCAGAACAAATCCTGGATCATAGTTCCTGTGCTTTATATTTCGTAACGCTCGAGAAAGATGCCACTTTCTTGTCAGAAAGAACATATTCTGAGCTCAGAGGATCCATCTGTTATCTATAAGTTGGCAACAAATACAGTTTGGCTGCGTTCCGACAAGAATTAAATCATGGCTTAACTTTGCATTATGTGGACTCAAACTTATCTTAAAAGTATCTCAAATTTAAAATAGGTTTTGAGCATTTAAAAAAAATAATAATAATCTTTTATTATTTGGCCATATTGCACCATTAATTCATCCAACAAGTTTTTGTCAAAGGAGGAGAAATTAGAATCTCACTTTTTAACTAGCTAGCAAACAATATAAGTTTTTAACTTTTTAGATAGCTAGCAAACAATCTAATGATATGTCAACTTTTTTAGCTAGCTAGTAAACAATGTAACTTTTTAAGAGCTAGTAAATAATGCAAGGCTTTGTAAAGGAATACAGAGCAGCCGAAAGTTAACGGTTTTCTCCTCTTTTGTGCTTACTTGCTGCCAATGGCGGTCAAATTAATTTTACCATTAATTTATTTCAATTTAGGTAAGCAAGCATCTCCATACTGATTTGGTTCTATTTAATGTTGGTTTACATCACTAAACTTGGATTTACGAACTGAGATTAGTGTTTAATTGTGCAAGAGAGCTCTGCTTAGGTTTGAATCTGCTGCAGAACAGATTGAACAGATATCTACGACCCATTTATCACACCCAAATGTTTCTTCAGTTGTTGCAGATCGAGGGGACTTCAGTGGAAAATCAGAACAGCTGGGGACTGTACCATAACACTGTCCCTGAACCCATTTGATGTTGGAGGGGTGGTGGCCTCCTTGTCTATACTAGTGCTTTAGAATTGTAGGGTGGTCCTCAAACCTCAGCCCCTTAGCCCACCCCTGTTCCCTGCACTCGGGCTGCTTAAAGGCACTCCTATTGAAAGAGTGTTTACACAGCAGAGATAACACGATTAAGATATATCATCTAGGGTAAGTGCAGAGATGGATGGTTTACAGATACACCCAAACACTGAAGAAATTCAGGGGTTGACACCCACAAAAAATAGTTATCCTCAATTACTGTTTGGCCATTTATTTGGGTGGTTTTTGACTTAAGGCATCCTTGTAAAGGTCGAATGATTATTCTTTTGTTGAGCGTTAATGCTTTAAACCTGTTTATGAACACTTTTTAGTCTGTCATCTGTTGTGTAAAGTGCGTCAAAGCCTCGATGAATCATTGACCTTAGACCATCATACTTAACCTTGGAGTGTGATCACAGCCACCCAGATTTCCCTGCAACACTGCAGGCCATGTACCGCCTAGGATGCTGGGAAAAACTCCAGCGTTGCTATAAAACCAGTAATGAGAGAAAGTTGAGGTAAAAGACCAGTATGGAGTGGATTTACACAGTAGTTACAATCTTGGGTTTTGAGCATTTTTTTCTGCCTCTCATTATTTCATTTTTGTTTTTTATTTCTGTGATTGTTCTTCGTGACGCCCCCCCCCCCCCCTTTCTACCGCGTTCCTGGGCTGAAGCACAGAGGTAGTAAATTATTTTGAGTAAAGACGCCACAGCATGTGAAGCAGGTTGCCTCACATGGGAAAGTAAATCAACGTCTGACTGAAGGTGGAAAAAGAACATGAGAGACAGAGTGAGACACAGCCTATAATGATCACTCCAGCAAAGGGATTAATACAGTTTACAACCACAACTCCATCCAAGGATTATTTCCTGTCAAACAGGGGTCTGTTCAGCAGGATCGACAAGAGGAGAGGATGGAACGAATTCATTCCTCTCCCATTTCTTCTCTCTTTTCACACTGCTTCCTGTTACACAAAGGATCCTCTGTGAGAAGAGATGGTGTGTGGCAGGGGAGGAGGGAGGGTGACCAGGGAGTTGGGTTAGGGGCGATGGGAGGAACTGCGTTGGATTGCACTGTTGGCCAAACATTTATCAATAACTGCCTATTCTGCCCTCACAAGTGCGTCACTGCATGGCTTCACAGATATCTAAGACTGTCATGTTGACTATGATTTTATTAAAACTTTAGGTTGTAAAACTACAAGGACAAAAACACAAGAATGCAAATATGTGTAGTAATTAAATACATTCAGCAATATAACCATCTTTTCATTGCTGTGGGTTAGCCTAAGTGCATTTCCATCATGTGTAAAATCATTTTGTCTAAAGCTATAACATTTTCACATCATTCCACACAAAATGCCAGGCCACCATGAATTTGTTGTCACATAGCTTTTCACCAGGAATCATCTTCTGCAGGTTTCCAGATAAAAAGAGATTTATGCTACATGTGGTAATTTTAGGGCAGTAGTCGATGGAAAAAAAAACCTTCAAGTCATCTCTAGATTACTTAAATCCACCATAGTGCACTACGTGCATGCTACTCTCTAGCCTAAATGGATGCTAATCAAAGTTACATCCTAAATATTACAACATTAGTCCACCATCAGCCCAGCCTGTGGGAACAGCCACATTACCAACATGCCAAATTCAACAGGATAACCCACAAAATAAACATTAAACCACCATAAAACATGGCAAAACTTACAGCTTCAATCCATCATTGAGCTTGTACTATTATCGTCTGGCCATCATTGAAAAAGCAGTTTGATGGAGTGAAATCCACACACAGAACTCTTTTGTCCTCTTAAGCTCAGGGCTGATGTGACGATTTGTGCTCCTACTTTAACATTGTGTCAGTTAGTTTGGAGCCAGTAAATGTTCAGTAAATATCCTCTCACTTAAAAATAAAATACATCAGGTCTGTCTGTCCCGCCCTGCTGACAACAGCTATTAATTTTACACCAGCAATTGTGTACAATTATGAGAATTTGGTCAGACAAGAACAAATCGACCAATCAATCGGCCTGGGTAACTTTAAATTAGCATAGGCTTTTGGTGAATTATCCTAGCAGTGAGTTAAACTGTTACACTGAAATCTGTCATTTTCAGATGAAACAACAAAAAATAGTGTTTTTTGACATAAATACCTCAACAGACAGATCTATTCCATGGATCAAATTAAGAAACTCTGTGAGGCTGCATGGTGACTGATGTACACTGCTTGCTTATAATGTATTTTGCTACATTCCATGTCTGCCGTATTCTGCCAATAAATCTCCACCAGGAAATGTGACATCCAACTTTGATCAAGATCTAAACTGCCAACTCAACATGTCAGTAGCCAGTGTATTAAAAAGACTAAAACATCTGCAGCTGTACTCATAACATGCTCCTGGTGGTAACACGGCGGTATTTCTTTCACAAACTATCATGAGAGAAGTGCTATGATTGCCCACAAATCTATATATGCAACACATCTAAACTGTTTTCATTTAAAGGTATAACCTGCAGAATTTGTCAATTGCTTTTTGTGAGCGAACCATTCAAAGTGGGCCCCTCTTTCAGGGTTCAACAAGCAAGCGAGTGAAATGTTACTTTCTCATTTTTTCACGGTGGTTAGGGTGTGTGTGAGAAGCTCAGACCCACCCTTGGCCGAACACACTTACAGACCTGCAGCTCTTTATACATCTATTACACAGACAGAGAGCCAAGAGACGGAAACAGCGATGTAACCGTCGGTTGCTACAGTTTTATAGACTCCTGACCTCACAACCTGAGTGCTGTTGTTGGCCAGGGGCTGCACACCACTACCTAAAGGATGACGCCCAGAAACATCCCAAACATAGCAAAATAAGACTATACAGATGGAGGGCAGGGTCTCTGCTGATATAGACACCACCGCACACTTTTAGTGAGTCATAAGTGATGATTCAGAGGAACTAATTTTGTATGAGTCTATACATTGTTTTGTTTTTGTTTTTGTTAGGAAACTCTTAATGAACACGTTTCTCTGCATGAATGAGCCTTGTGTGCAGCAGCTGTCTCCCTTTTGCATTTTTACAAGTTAATGCTTTGTAAGCTGGCAGACCTGGCGGTGACTCGTGTATTTTGGCATTTATTTGTTTGATACAAGCTTTATGTGATTGCTAATAAGCACTCTTCAACAGAGATCTGACAGCCTGTATCAGTTTTTCCTTTGTGTTGGGCTCACTAAATGGGTTTTATGTCTAATTGATTATAAATGAAGGAACCGCTCTGGAGTAATTACTGCTCTCTGTTAAACACACTCCTCAAAACAAATCATGCAGTTTATCTTGAAGCCGTTTTCATTCCGTACCAAGTGTGTGAAGTCCAACAACATATGGTATCTATAACTTTACAATATACTACTGGCTTGGGAGATATCTGCACTATTTGACTTGAAATCTCACTTGCCTCTCCAGCTGTGGTGATTTATCTAAAGATCCTCTGGTTAAGTGACAGATTTCATCTCATTAAATGTTAAGTGTGTGTGATTCTCTCACGTCAGAGCAGTTTTTGACAGTTTTTAAAGTGCTGCAGTTTTGATCATGCAGCACTTGGAGTTTGGACGCCATCTGTTTCCAATCTGTAAATGGATGCTAAAAGCCAGCTTTTCAGTTTCAAGCACAATGTAAACATCATGACAGAGAACTGATTGAAGCTGATGTCGGTCTTCTATTCACAATGCCAGGTGGCTGAACGACCCCACCCGTGTCCTTGGCGGGAGCTCCGGTTTGGGACCCTGAAATCTGCATGGATTTTATGACTTTTTATGGCTCCTTAAATCAATCACGAATAAAAGCACATGTGGCTGCAGTGCTGGCTCCTGTGTTATTCATTAAATTGGTAAGGGTGCAATAATTTGCCATGAATCCTCCCAAACTATCTCCCTACACTCCAGCCCTTGATGTCTCAATTGTCATTTGATGCTGAGTTTTCCTCTCAACTAAAGCTGTTTTCAACCGCAAACTGGCCCCTGGCCTCGCCGTGGCTCAACAAGGCATTTCATAATTAAATTTCTCTTTGTTTCAGCTCCAACAGTAGATCTCTTTAATACACTAAAGAGGGTGATAATCATTTCACAGCGATAAAAGGAATTACTGTAGGCCTATTTTCTTCAGGAAAACAGGAGTTTTTCATTTATACCTGCATGATAAAACATTCTCCTGTTTGAGTGAACAAGTATTTCCAGACATGTCAACAGTTTATAGATCAGGAAATGGCAGGGGCTGGTAGTAACAGGTAATGCACATGAGATAAAAAGTTTTGTTTTTTTAAGGAAAGAGTACTTTTCATGAAAGATGTTCCATTTCTGACCAGTTTGGTGACCTGAGCAGGATTTTAGTTTGTGTTCCTTGTGTCATAGTCAACTGCCATTACACACCACTATACTGCATTAACCTGCAGACATCTGAAATGTGACCCCAAAAACTACTACTTTTTGTAAGATATCAACTCAGAAAAGAAGGTTGGAAGACACTGGTTTCATTTTTAACAATGTGCTGCACTTTAAAAGTTTGTTATATCATCCATTGTGTGAAATCTTAAAATTTCTAAGAAAAATAGGTTGGGAACCACTGAATTAGAAAACAGGATGGAAAAAGGAAGAGCATTTTAACTCTAGAAGTGCCAGAATTCCTTAACTGCTAGAACAGTCATAAGTGGTCATTTTAATCTTCGGGGCCTCTACAGGTTACAAGCTACCTGGAAGAAAAATAAGCACCGCCTGTCTTTTGATCATGATGTGATGATGACAACACAAAAACCAGTAAAGGAAGCATCCTGGCCATGATAACCTCTGATGCCCAAGACCCAGCTGTAACACACACAACCATGCCCACTGCAGTCGAGCCGTTAATGTAATGCCAACTTCAGCATTAACGTTACTTTCATAATTGCAGTATACTCCAACTAATGTTATAATGGAACGTAACTTGTGTAATTATATCAAGTACTTTTTCTTTGCCTTGAAAAGGTATCTCAAGTGGTAAGTTTCATTTAATTTTAGTTATTTTTTATGGCAGTGATTGTACTTTTACTTGAGCATATATTTTCAGTACTCTACCCACCACTAAGGACAGGTAGTTTAATGTACAGATGAGTAATAATGAAGAAAAAACTGCAAAGAGCAATTTAGACGATGACACATTACAAGTCATACTATAAGTGTTAACATACTGTATGTTTGCACTTTTACCAGAACTAAACTGAAGGCAGATTGGTTTCCCATAAATGATGACTCAAGTGAATGTACTCATTTCCCAGGGCAACTGTAAATCCTCTAACTGTGCCAGAGTGGTCTGTGAATCTATCCCAGCAAACCTAAAGAGAAATGTGTGGGCTTTGACAACATACTACTGTAATTACATCTAAGTTTCCATGGCTCCCCTTTGTTTATCTTTACACGGTTCCATCAGTATGGAATTTACAACTTTCCACTCAAAATATTTAAAGAGACCTAATGTTATTGCTTTAAAGGACCATGCCAGTGGTTTTTGTATCTAACAACCTGTTTTAGCACGGATCATGTTACTGCTGGCATTTTGTTCAAAGCATACTGTCCTGTATAATGTTTTGTTTAATGCAGCTGAGTTCCATTAATTTGTGTTTAGTATGAAAGTCTACTCAAAGGGCGGATCCATTAATTTTCTGGGTTGTTTTTTAGGTTATCATATCATTCTATAGATCCCGAGTAGTGTTTCTTATGTAGTCAAAATTTGTGTGCACATATTTTACCATCAAAATACTACTCTCCTAAACCCTTTAAAAAATGTTTTCTCACATGACTTGATGTAAGTTTCTGCATGACAGCATTGCTACATATAAACTCCCTAGGTTGAGGGAAAAGAACATAGATGGAGTTTCCCTTTAAACGGATTTGAACTTGTCTGACCATCACAAAGAACAATGTCACTTTGCTTGAGTGTAGTTTTGATGGATGCTACTTACCCACAGTGCAATACACAGTGGTCATGGAGACACTTTTTAAATTAAAAATAGCAACTTGGATTGGAAAACGCTCCAGCAAAAGACCAGAAAACAGAAACAAATTCATACGGCACATAAATAAATCGCTGTATGTCTGCTATCACCATTGCGAAAGTCATTTATCCATCCTTCGTAATATATTTTCCTCCTGGTAATTTTGTAAAAGCAGGCTGACTTTAAACGTCTGCACTCCATTACCACAGAAAAATACTGCAGGTTTGACAGGAATACAAGCAGACATGATGTTCCCTGTGATGGAATATCTGTCTCAAGCAAGTTTCAAGTCTCTGTGAGCTGGAAACCATTCACTGTTTGAGATGGGATTTGAAAATATAAAACATTTGTGGACTTTTGGAATCATTGCTTTTCAAGGGAACTCTTGGACTTAAGATTTATGAATAAATGGTGTTGTATGTAGTAGAGCCCTTTGGGGCACTTTTTGGGATTTTGTGCTATATAAATTCATTAATTAATTAAAACAGATTTATAGTGTTAGCACCTTCAGGTCTGAGGCCATAGTTCTCTGCCTGAAAACGGTGCATTATTCCTGCAGATGAGGAGTGCATTGCTGCACCGAGCATCATGGTGAAGGCAGAGCTGAGCCAGTTGGCAAAGCGTCCAGTTTACCAGCTTATACATCCCACCCCTCACTTGTGGTCATGAGCTTTGGGTAGTGACCAAAGAATGAGATCGCAGATACAAGCAGCCAAAATGGGTTTACTACGTTGGGTGGCTGAGTTCAGTCTTACCCCATCTCAGCCACAAGCAACTCAGATGTAACTCAGATGTGCAAGTTACTTGCACATCTCAATCATCAGAATTACTGTCTGCACCAGTTCCTTGTGTCTCGTGTCCCAGCTGAGTCTGAGGGGAGTAACCAGAATGAGCTGAAATGTTTAATTTAAATTTCAAGTCCTTTTTTTCAACAATACGCATGCAAATATGAGGCTGGTGCCCTGTAAAAAGGCACTGAAATCATATTTTACCCGTATATTTTAAGCTAGGCGGAGCAGGGTATGCTCCACAGCCAGACATCAGCTCACTCTGCAACAGTGTAAGACTCCCTTCACTTTACCACCAGCTGGGACACAAGCTGCAGGCACTACTTGAATTTCTTCTGCAGTGCTTTAATGGGCAAACTGTTACCTTCACTGTACATTTACTGCCAATACACAACTTCACTGCTAAATTTTAATCTCTGATCACCAACACCTGTCTGCTCTGAGCTCAGCCAGCACTCACTTTGTCTTTTCTGTCTTTTGCTCATCGTCACCCACTACATACTCGCACACACTTATGCCACTATCATAAGAATCCTGCTGACAGAAAAATAAATCAGGAATATATATCAAAGGAAAAGTACAGACTGCAAAGAAAGTTTGGTTGCTTATTTGCTGCTGACACTTTAAGTGTGCAGGGCCTATATAGACAGTTGCTTCACTGCAGCATGAGCAAGGTCATCAAGTGAGAGTGATGCTAATATGATGTTTGCGGTCTAGACAAGGGACGAGAGATAGTGTGAGGAGCTTGGACATTCAAAGAGAGCTCAGATTAGAACCGCTGCTCCTTGACATCTGCCTTTGGAGGTTTTCCAAGCACGTCCTACTGGGAGGAGACCCCAGGGTAGACCCAGACCCTGCTGGAGGGAATTCATATCTCATCTGGCCCGGGACAACTTGGCATCCTCCAGAAGGAGCTGGAAAATGTTCCTGGGGAGAGAGATGTCTGGAATACCCTGCTTAACCTGCTGCCACCGTGACCCAACCTGTATAAGTGGAAAAATCCAGAAAAACGGATGGATGGATGGATGGATGATTTGTAATTAATAAGATAAAAGTTTTGAAAGCTTTTTGAATTTTCCTTTTTCAGTGAAGTCTTGAGTAACACATGCATATCACACTGACAGAGTACAGCATCTCTATTGTATATACTTTTAATGACGACTTCCTCATCTTTTCCTCTTCCCTGATTCCTGTAAGTGATGACTGTGTGTGTGTATATATTAGAGTCTTGTGCCATATGACTCTAGCATGACAATCTCCATGTATTAATCACTGTGTTATGGCTACCCAGACTCCATTAGCTCACCTCAAACGCAGGTCAAATGAATCCAGCTGCAGCTTCCAGTTGTACCACACTATGCATGGAGACCATGGGACATTTGTTTTGTGAGGAGTGACTCAGATATACGTATGCTGCTCTGAGTCATGTCCTACGAAGGTTCTTGTCAGTGTGTTTTCTGAATCCATTACAGTGAGAGTGTGTCAGTGTGTGCCAAACATTTGTATAACAGATTACCAACACTGCTGCACACTCTCACTTGTGAAGTTTTACAACCGATGACGTTTTAAGAAAGGTTAAGACAAATTATTTCCATCTTCACCAACCTAGTTCTAAGGGAAAATGCTTCAAGAAGTATTGCTGGTAAATATCTCAGGCCATCACTGTGGCTCTATAAAGATTCAGTTTTTCAAACGTCACTAGTTTCACTGATGAAAATCATCACACATGTGAAATTCGCCTGCCAATATCCAGGCACCCAGTGGTGAACAAGCACCCTTGACAACATGATTTCATATAGTTTGCTGACATAATTGCTCCAGTTGTGTTACTGCAATGACTCTCCCACAGTCTTCTGCAGCTGTGGCTAACACAGAGCCATACACCCACAAGCCTCCTGGTGAGAGCTTGGCAAGCCAAGTGCAAGACAGAGGCAAACCATCAGGTGGAGACAGGACAAAAAAGAAACAGTGAGAAAAGCTGAAACGAATGGCTAGTTGTGACACAGCAGAATATAAACACTCAATTTCCCCATGATGTAAAGCATAACACATACTATATAACACAGGTTTTATCTGATTCATCAATATGATTGAAACTTGGGCGGGATCTCATGACATGTAACACTCTGGAAAGGTTTTCCAGGGCTAAACCTGGATCAATCAGTTCAGAGAATGTACTGATTCAGAGTTGGCTTCCTTTATCTATTTAAAATGCCAAAAAAGACAATCCACAATGTGTATGTTTTGGAAGTTGAGTATCAAGTGTGGTCCCATCTGAAAAATAATTGGATATAGAATAGTACTGGCGGAGGTACTGACATCTATTACTTGTATTTTCACCGCCAGGAACAGGCCTGTGGGAAATCCTGCAATAAGTTGCATGTGCATATGTGAGTGACCAACAGAGCTGGAGCTACTGTCCATGTCATGATCTAATCTCACTTACTACTAGACCCATCAGTCTTATATTTTTTGCGCACATTCATAACTGAATACTCAGTGACATCCAGCCTGATCTCATTGCCAACTCATCAGATACCGATGTATCGTCACCACGCCTCAGCCAGTCATAGAGACATGCACAGTACTGAAACAAACGCACCAGGCTTTCAACTGACTTGAGTGTAAACTCCTTTGTGGCTGTACAAGACAGAGAGGACTTTCAACATAGTATAAAGAGAGAGAAGTCTGCATCTCAAGGAGGTGGGGTGGATGGATGGATCAAACAAACACAGCACTTTCATCCAGGAGACTGAGGTTCATGTCCCATGTTAATTTTTTTAAGATAAAAAACACTGCTAACATCACGTGCATTGTGATTTTCATCTTGGCAGTTGCTTCAGTGAAATAGCTTAAAATACATAGCATAGTATACCATCCTGAACCCACCCAAGTAGTTTTTGTGACTACCTGAACTGCATTAGTTTCACAACATTATCCACGTGTTAAAAGTATTTCTGATAGCATCATACAGCTGCTGAATGATACCTTATGAATCAGTATGAGAGGCTCAGGGGCAGTGACAAAACACCGGTATGTGATGAGTTGAACCAAGCCCCCAGGACGAGCGCCGGGCTTTGAAGCCAATTTGACATAGTGGCAGTAAGACATTGTAAGACAATGACAACATGATGCTCTGCGCCAGAAGTGGCTGTAAAATGGGGGTTACATTTTTTTGAGTGTCACAACCCCTGTGAAATGACTTGTTTCAATATCAGAGCTCAATCCATCTGGTCCAAGTCTATTAGACTTTTAGTCTATTACAGCGACATAATTAAATCCTTTTATCTCTTTCAAGTTAGCAGAGGGCTAAATTTGAAGTTAGTCACTCTACCAAAAGAAGACTCTACTGCAGTTGCTCTATGGGCAGCACAATGCAGAAGCATATGCAAAAGAGGCCCACCTCCAATGCTGTATGCAGTTCTCTATAGAACAGTTGGGACCTCTCTTGATTTTGGTAATTCACAATTTTTGAAAAGCCTTTATAGACTGCTCTGTTTTATACTGACTAATTCCTCATTCCTCTAGCGAGCCGGTAGCAGCCACAAGTCATCAACAACTGCTTGGCTAAAAACAAGATTTACCTAGTCATTTGCAAGCTTGTCTGTTTGGGCCTTGTCGTAGCTCAAAACCTAAGATCCATAGAAAAGTTTCATTTCATCAGAAACACCCATCAGAAAGACCCGTCTCACCGACTTACAGTTAAGTCGACTATTAAGTAGCAGCCTTATTAAGTACTTAAATAGATGTGCAAAACTATTAGCAAAAGAAACTAATGTGCTTTATGAATCTAAAGTCTTGATCTTCAAAGTAACTCTAGATTAAATAAGCCATGTAAAATGTATATTTCTTATGTAGATGTACAAAGTAGTGGAAGACCCCAAGTATTTACAGTATTGAAGTAAATGTATTTAACTACCTTTCACCTTTGACATATCTGATGGCAGGACAACAAAACAAAAGAGATGGAAAATAAATAAAGAACATCAGAGGTGACATGAGACAAATCAAACAAAAATTCATTCACACCAGAAAAGAATAGTCTATTCCTGCATCTACCCAGGCACTAGTATGAGACATCCATCAAAAGTTAGATAAAATAAATGCCAAGTTACATTTCAGTGGTTTTTGATCTTTTGATCCACTGGGCTGCAAAGAATCATTTTAACCTCTTGGGTCTCTTAACTGCTGCATTGTGGTTTGTGCATTTCCATGTCAAAGCCAGCAGATGGATGAAACTGTCCCAGCACCCAAGTAAAGTTCTACGACGCTGCTGCCACTGACACCCTGGCCACCATTCAGTCACTGCGCACAGATGGCACACAGAACAGCCACAGAAGCCAAGTGAAGGCCACCATGTGTGGAGCCATCTCTAATCAGGATCTGATGACAGAATATCCATTTCAAAACACAAAATGAAATGCTCTTTTGGTTCCTCCCTGATCTGATATGGAGGAGACTGTGACACACCAGCTGTGTGGCGTCAGAGCTGCTCTGCTCACGTATTTTTCAATTCAACACATTTGGGTTCTTATTCCACCCAGGCCTTTTAAAGTCCCAGTCTCGCACTTCTTTGTTCATCGCTGCCTTGTTACCAGGAGCAAACAGCGTATTATCCCCACGTCATCTTCAGAAAAGTCTAATCAAGTGTTATACTGGTGCAGATAATGAGTAACACATGTTTGGCGGTGTCTAATGTGAATGTGGCTAACAAGGGATAACCCATGTTTGTTCAGCTTTGACCTTTTCCTGTACAACCGTATGGAAAGGTTTATATAAGAGACTCCTGACAGTCACTTTTCGGATGCTATGCACCATCCTGCCCATAGGCCTCAGATGGGCAGGACCCAAAGAGCCGCTGTATGTTAACAGCACTCAAACCGCCCATCCAAGAGCTGGGAGCTCAGCCTGCAGAGAGCCAGCTGTGAATGTGCTCATGGCCCAGAGACTTGGCTCTGACACAGCAGACACGTGAAGGAGACTCTGGGTTGGACGCGTCTCAGCCTCAAGACATTCAATATACATACAGGCCAGTACATTCTGTACTCCCAAATGTGCACGTACAGATGCATAAGATTATACAGTATTGAGAAATATGCACAAATGGACACACACATGCTCTCTATTGTGATATGTCTTGAATGAACAGACATACTGTCTCAACACTGCCAACACCACAAAAGTGGTATGCCAATTCTAATCTCCAGTGTTGCCTGTTTTGCAAGAGTGACTCAGGCAAATTTAAGTTTGGTGTCTCTAATTCACTTTTTCATCACTAAGCACAAAAATTAACCCCTTCCTGCCTCATACTCTATGTTTTAACGCTTTTTTTTCCAAGTACTTTTTTCAATACTTCATGGTTCAGGTTACGTAATGTTAACTGTCTATATTTTGAGCTCAAAATGACTCAGTTTGTAATTTTTTTTTGTGTGGGTTTAAATCTATTTTTCATTGGACTTTTTAGTTTCAGTAGGTGCATTTCCATCAACCAGTCTTATGTGCTTATTTAATTTGAGTTTTGGAGGGCAAATATCGAAAGTTCGGGGGGAAAAAACTCAAAATATTGCGTGGCTGAGGTGGAAAGGTGAAAAATGAGACAAAGTGCAATGGAAACAGACTTTTTGACTCATCATCAGGTACATGAAGCATGTACCTTAAAGGTCCAGTGTGTAAGATTTATGGGGATCTTTTGGTAGAACTTGGCAGGAATGAAATGTAATATTCATAAGAAAAAGTGTTCATTAGTGCATAATCACCTGAAAATAAGTTAGAATGAGTCATATATATCTAGAGAGAGTGGAGGTCCTCTTCCATGTGGCCACACCACTATATTTCTACAACAGCCCTGAATGTTCAAACCAAACAATGGCCCAAGAGAGGACCTTTAGCATTTGCTTGCATTTGCAAGTTTTGCAGACACCGTAGTTTCTCCTACACGCTTGGAAGGGGACGGTAAGCTGAATGTATTCAGCTGGTTGAAATCAACAACCTCACTCTGAATATCCACTGAAAACATAAGATCTGTATGGAGACGTAAGGAGAAACATCCTGAAATTCTTACACAAAAGACACATAAATGTGAAATTTCCAACACGTTTTCTAATTTTTTTTATTTATGGTTTGACTGCTACTTTTCTAATTATGAGAAATTGTTGCACCCTTTCAGCCCATTCTCATTCCCAGCATGTCAAATACCAATGTTTTGTTATCCCCCCTCAGCAACTCATACAGATGTGCATGGTATGAGTTAGTGGCTGAGACTCACCCAGCTTTCAAGTGACTTCAGTGTAAACCCATCAGCTGTATGACATGCACCAGGCTTTCAACATAGTATAGTATATAAGGGCAGAAGAGTCTGGAAGTCTGGAAGAGGTGGAGAATTAGCACCACCTATTTGCTTATCCATATATATAACCATAACAGTAGCTGATGGAAACATGAATTTTTGCAGATTTGTTTTAAAAAATGTACACTTAATTTGGATGGAAAACTGTCTGTAGAAAAGTTTAGTAGGCAGGTCTCTGCCTGGGGAAATCATTAGAACTGAAGTTCTCCAGACAACAAATCTACTCCATTACATGATTCATGAAGAACATGTCCTGGCCAAAGATCAATTACATAGCTTCTTAAGATGAGCTGAACATACAGATGGAAGAAGAATAGATCTTTATGAAAGAGAATCTATCTATCTATGTATCCATTTTTCCATCCATTTGTGCCATTGTTAGTACTGTATGACTGTACTTGCAGCTGGTAATTACAGCTATTATGTAATATTTCATCACATTTTGTCAGTAGAGAACACTGAGGATGTTTTATGTTGGGTTTAAATCTAATCAAGTTCAAGCCGTGCAATTTCTCCAAACCCAGAACTGCTCTGTGGTTCTCATATGAACCAAGCCAAGCTCTTTCAAATTCAATTAGGACAAATATCCAAATATTTACAGTTTTACAATGTGGCTTAGATATATGCTGATAGATTTGCAACACAAGTTAAGCCAAGTGACACTTTTTGTTGATTGTACTGGTTTCTTTTACACCTCATCATGCATATACACTGTATTGACCCTACATGTGCACCGCTAAAGCTGCTGCAACCTATTCTTCTTTGATTTCCTTTGTCAGTGGGACTAACTGGGAATACTGTAACACAAAAGTTCTTCTCTCAAGCACATGTTTGAGCAAACTGGGTTCTCACAAATGCCTGTTCGTTGGGAAGGAAGGAAGCGCCCGCTTAGGCACAACAATCTTCCTGTCAGCAGTTAAATTGCTACACTTGGGGACTACACTGGCATCCAGTGTCACAGATGCTGCCATGGGGTGCAGCAGGCAGAGGTGGGAGGTAATTAAGTACAAATAATTCTTTACTGTACTTAAGAAGAGTTTTCAAGTATCTGTACCTTACTTGAGTATTTATTTTTCTGATGACTTTTTACTTTTACTCCATGCATTTTTACACAAAAAATCTCTACTCCTTACATTTTCAAAACAGGCTTGTTATTTTCATTTTAATGCATTTATGGGAAATTATTAATTAATTGATTGTGTGTTGCCTTCCCAACATCAACAGCGATTTTAACCTAAATCCATGGGACAATTACACATACGAAAGACATCAAGACAGCAGGCAGAAGACGACATAAGACAAAAAGGACACAACGAAAAGAAAATGATGTAACAAAACAAAATGGATGTAACAAGACAAAAACAATGTAAAAGACATAACAAGACAAAAAAGATGTAACAAGATCAAAATGACCTAACAAGACAAAAACAACGAAATAAGATGAAAATGACAAGACAACAAAGAAAAGATATAACTACATGCAACAAGAAAAAATTACATGATATAAAGGATCAAGACAAAAAAAATGTAAAAGATGCCACAAGTAGGAAACAAGACAAACAGACAGAGAGGGAGCCTGTGCTTTTCTACTTTTACTTGAATAAAGAAGTTGAGTCAGTACTTCAGCTTTATCAAATAAATAAATATCTTTACTTCTACTTGAGTAAAGAATGAGTGGACTTTTGCCACTGCTGGCAGTAGGTGATTGCAGCTCTGGATTAAACTCACAGTGTATGTCAGGAGTCTCTGTGTCCTCCCTCTGAGGACATATACGTTTATAATTTCACCATGGGCCTTTGGCCATCTTACGTAACTGTTCCTTAGATCTGCAGAGGATTGGGGGAATTGAAGGCAGGGGTAGGGGGGATGTGCCCACGGAAAGCTGGGGCTTTAGAATATACAACAGGGGCCCACCATGTACTCTGTTGTATATCTCTGTGGGGTTTGAAAGACTGACAGATGAGGCAGAGAAGAGACAGAGGGAGACAAGAGAAAGAAAACAGTTTGGGTTGTCCCAGCTGTAATAACTCCGGTGATGGAGTGGCCCTGAACAGCATCTGTAGTGTGTTGCCCGACTCCCAGCCTTTGCCATCTTTCAAAGACAACCCGGGCGGCTGAGAAAACGTTTAGGTGAGACCACACAGGCCCCCTCTGCTCATGGCTGGTCGCAAATCCATGTCCTGCCTCCCTAGAGTTCCTCTGCTGTCTCTGCTCTGCTACAGGATCAGAGGAGACTGGGAGGAACACGCTCTCACGATTTACAGTAACTGTGGAGGGGTCTAGCTGTGGGAAGGGTGGGTATCAGCCGACGTGGTTACAGATGTCTGTAACACAACTTTAAAAACATTCAAACAGGAAAAGAGGAAGAGAATAAAAAACAGCCTCGGATGTACAGTATGTACGGAACAAATGCCATAGGGAAAAGGAAGAAAGGGAAGATAAAAGAATGTATTAAATGAAAGAAGCAAAGGACGATAAGGTGAAAGTATGATCTTCTGTGTACATCATTTTTATGACCCTTTTGCTTTTAATGGTCTTGCATCAAACGTATGTATAAGCCAAGAAGACTGCAAAGTGACTTTTATCACTATTTTATCAAGTCTGTGCATGTATCTGTGTGAAGAGAAGTGTTCAGGTCATGTACAGTTTAGAGTAATGTGTGACAATTTTGATTTGTGAAATTGAAGACTAATAAAGAGACCATAAAAACAGAAATAGTTAAATGGGGCGTGAAAACAGAATGAATCACATTTAATAGAGTGAGAAAATACCAAAGCTGCAAGTCACTGGACAATGGATGTGATGCAAAACATTTTTATATCTTAATGCAATGAGTATTCAATCAATTTCATTGCTCATTGTTACTGCATTCCTCATTGTAATTCTATCTAACATACATTTTACTCTGGATAATCATCTGCAGGTTAATTGTCTGGAGTTTTGCTGGATCCCTCATTCTCCCAAGGGAGGGAGAGGAGGGAGTTTTTCTTAAATAATGTGGCAAAGGGGAGCCCGTATGGAGCTGTGCATGGTGATGGGCTGAGGGGAGGGGGGAGTGGTCTCAACCATGCTAGGCTACAATAAAAGGCACTTGTCTAGACCTCTGAGGAGCCCAAACTTTCCAGTAGCACCACAGGCGGCTGCTGCACAAAAGAAAGACGGAAAGAGGGGACAGCTAGATTCATTAAAATTGAAAAAGAAGAAAAATTGTTAACATTTGTTTCTCCTAAAATATTTAAAGCTCAGATAACTTAGTGCAGATTTTTCTTATCAAGTTTTATATATTTATATTTTTTTTTATTGAACAGGGCCCTTTGTGTGAAAAAAGAGAAAAATGACGAGTCTGCTGTGCATCACAATAATCTCCCTGACCCTGGCTGCCAGTGCATACAGTCAGGTGACGACCAGTCCCTCACCACCAACAGGTAAGATCACATTTATGTTAAAAAAAAAAAAAGTTTGGTCTTTAAGTATGTGGCTGATTGTGTGTGTGTCTGTGACCAGCTTTTGAATGCATGTGCGCACGCATGGAGAAAAAAAAGAGGAAGAAGCAGAGGATGATCTATGTGAGGGCAAAGTGGTACCAGAGCTCAGGCTTGCGTAACAACAGGGTCATTGTAGCAGTAGGTAACAGAGTTGTCTAACATAGCACACAGACACAGTATGACTCACCATTGACTCACTGACTTGCTGCATACAGACTACCACAGCATGGACTGGCTGCTGAAAACTGTAAATCAACCTGTCATTCATTCAGAAGTACTGCCTGTACTACTGAATGGAAACCACACCATTAATACTACTTGTTGGTGGACTGTAGCCTTAAAATGTCTCACAGGTGGTTGAAACCGGGCTTGCTTTCCGTTGTTGGGTGTATATTCTTACTTATGTGCAAAAATAGTTAAGAGTTTTCCACAGCACAGTCTTGACCTTTTGCCAGTTTTCTGTGATTTTATCAGTCCTCACCTTCCTGTGGCAGACAGAAAATGAAAACCAAGAAAGACGCCACATCAGACAGCACCTGCACTCCATCATGAGGCTGTTATAATTCAAATTCACACCTGCCAACAGCATGACACACTGAGATGGTTGCTGAAACCTCGAGCTATGAAATACCAGAATAGATCTACCGCTGTGGAGAAAGGGGGGGAAAAAAAGGGCTAGCTACAGTAGACGCTCTTGTGTTATTTGAGTGATATTCGATGCGCTTTCAGCAGCCCTGCAAGCTGACTCAGTAGATGTCAAATTAGGGATGTCTGGGCTTGCTCTCTCCTCCCAGACGGGAGGAAATGGTTTGGCTGTGGGGAGAACAATTTCACTCTGGGAGGAGATTCTGTTTTTTTTTAAACCAAACATTGATATTGGTCCCATTGGCCAGTGATGTCACAGGTGTGCATGTAAAAAGTATATGTATATTTATACATGACCTCACTGTGTGCATTATGTAAAAGCATTGGCTCAACTCAATCATTGTTCTATACAGTACAGCTTATATGAGCCATATGAGCAGTGTATTCTCCGTCTGCTCACGGGGCGTTGCCTGTCCTTATACCTACTGACTCACTCTGGCACAGGGAGCCTTTTGGAAATCCGCCACGGTAACAGGCACCCTGACAGGAGCAGAGTTAAGATTAACGACCCACAGCCAAACGTATAGAGCCCCATGCTGAACAGCAGCCAAATGACTCTGTTTTTCCCTGTGAGGTAATAGTCTGTTAAGTCTAATGCTTACTGTAGTTGTTGGTTACTGAGGCTTGGCCCCGTTGCTAGGGCTGGGTGGGAAAAGGAGCTTGGCTGGAAATGAGGCTGGGGTCTTAGTTGAAAATGTGTTCAGGCAAGGAGATGGGAAGTTTGCTGCTGTTGTACTGGTGTTAATTCACAAATGATGCTGATGACAGTGTACTAAGGATTACATGTGACCTTGTGTGAGTAACACTAGGCCTGGGCAATATGGACAAAATCACAATATTTTTTTTTACCAAATACCTCCATATCAAATCTGTGGAGATGATTATTGACTGTAAAAATGAAAAAATTGAGAAAACTCAAATTATTTCAATAGACTGAGCCCAACTCAAACTCTTAACTTTTGAAAAAGGTTTTACCAACTGATCATGTTTTATTCAGATAATTTACTTTTCTTTTTCAGATAAACTATAATCTTTAATTAAACAAAACTCAAAACTCTAAAGAGGGCGGATGACCTCTTCACTTTTTTACAGTGTTGGCGCCTCCACAAAATATTAGCACAAGGATTTTTTAGATAAATAATCAGCAGAAATGTGGTTATAATCACATAAATCTCATAAATAAAGGCACATAACAGAACAGCTACAACAGTCTGGTAAGTTTAGAAAATTACATCACTTTACTGCAATTCAGCTTTTAAAACCAGAGAAAAAAAAACACTTATGCCACATCATGATATAACAATCTTCAAAATCCTAGTCTCGTATCATGATATCAATATAATATCAATGTATTTCCCAGCCCTAAGTGATACACACCCACCCTCTGTGTTTGTGCTTGTTCTGCATGACAAAAAGCAGGAAAGAGTTTATGGGAATTAGAGTGTAGGAGTTGGCCTGCTCTGTTTGTCCCAGCTGTGCTTGTTAATTCTTTCTCCATATTGACACAAACAGGCCAGCAGCAGCAGAGGAGAATAAAACTGTGGGATGTTGCATAGCGTCTCATGTGTAGCTGCTCTATTAGAGGGCGTGGCACACTGTGCACACACTGATACAAACATGCTATGACTGCACTCCATCCTTTCACAGAGGAGGCGTGCGAGCCAATAAAACACCTTGTTCAGTCAATAACTTAAAGCACAAATTATGTTCAGGGATTTAACAGCATATTTAGCTCTTGTAGTTTCAGAATACATAGGTCAATGAGTAGACTTCACTGCAAAAAAAAACAAAAAAACTATTCGTTTCAACTTAAAAGAAAGTAAGTGACCAGACTGCCTTAAAATTTTAAGTTAACTGAAGTTGAAAAGACAAGTTGGGGTGATTTTGAAATGATTCAAATTAAATAAACTTTTTTTTTAGGGTCAGAACTCTATCTGCCCAAATTGTTTTCTTAGCATTTATCAAATAACAACAAAGACTAAAGTTAATTGTCATTCTACATCTATAAAATGTCATAAAATAGTGGAAAATGCACTCCCATTTTTTAAAGTCCAAGGTGATGTATAATCCAACTTGTATATTTACATTAAATTGATGAGAAAAGGTTACTTGATTTCACTAAATTTCTGCACAATTATTTTTACATTGTTGGACCGCTGCAATGTTGTTGTAAATTAACAGTGTTACAAAGAAGCAGATGGTTTCAATCATTCGCTAATACAACTTTTAACAGAGTGAGGGAGAATTGTGCTCGGTCATAAAATGGCAGTGGGTCTTGGCTGCAGCTGCAGTGCTTTTTTATTGTCACACACATGTGTTCATTTACTTCTTTTGCCATGTTTTCATTCCCAGCTGCACTCCACAACATATTGCAGATAAGAACCGTTGTGAATCATTTGACAACCCATTTTTATGTTAAATGTGACAATTAGACCTGACCTTTGGCCTCAGAGAGACTTATATAAATAGGATGTAGTTTGAGGTGTGACAAAGAAAAGAAAGGCTCCCTTCTCTTCCTCAAAGGTTAAATACACACAACAGGCTGTTGCTTTATGAGTATGGTGTGCCCCACATGGCCGGGGCCACATTCTCCTGTGGGACATGTGTCTGCCGGTAACCGCAGGAGCAGGAAGGAGTGTGGAATTACTTTCAGCATGCCTGTCTGCAGCTACTGTCTCTCAGGCATCATTAGCTTCAAGGTTGCTAAAGAATATATGATAGAGTTCTTATGTGCATTTATTTAGTGATCCATAAGGTACTTGGTCGGTGTGTATACAGTGATTTACAAGCTCTTTCCTCAGCATCAATCAATCCCCTCCTTCCGTCTCACATTTCAGGATTACAAACCACATCCAGCATTTGGTTTTCGTCTCTGGACAGAACAATGTTTCCATAAGACATACAATGAGCCCTTTATTCTTTCTACTCTACTTTCCTGAAATTTGGAAATTTCTAGGCGTAAATGTTGGATGGCATCACATCTGGTGAGCTAGAGTTGACGTCACCATCGCCCTCACCTTTGCCAGGGCGTTTGATGAGCAGTTTAGTCATCATGGGTCACTCAGGTTTCAATCACACTTCATGCGACTTCAACCCATGCAGAGAATTTATGAGGCACAGCAAAGCTGTGACTCATTCATCACTGACAGAACAGGCAAAGAGTAACCCTGTCCAAACTACTTTTAAAGTCTGCTCTTAAAGACTTTGGTAATTAGTGGTGGCAAAAGGGCGTTTCCTTGTAAAGTACCTGGCATCTTGTTGACCAGTCAAGAGGCAAGTGAGGCTACTGGGTGAGGTGATTGGGTAATAGAAGTAGAAAAGTAGCGTCTGGCATATGAGAAGCTTTGCGGTCTAATGAAAGAAATGAAAACATGGAAGAAAAGTGGCATGAAGTTGGACTGAAGGGTAGATTAGGTCTGTCAGCAGTGCTTTTGCTAATTAAATCCTTCTGCAGGAGAGCTCGATACTAATGATCTGAGCGCCACTGAACAAAGTCCAGACACGCGTCTACTGTGTGGTTAGAATGGCAGATTGGGACAGTTTAGAGATGGGGGTTGATTAGAAGTCGTCTCAGTGTCACTCCTCTGTGTGTATACATAAGGGTCGGGGGAGGGGGGCAAGTTAAGGGTTGGTCAGAGCGGAAGGCAGCCAACCAGTGGCTCCAATTATTCCCTGCATTGCCCATGTGGGAAACGTTTTGAAGAGCATGTGAGACAGTATTCCGGTCATGGCTCTGGTATTGCTGCTCAAAGTGAGGCGCCTTTGCACAAATGCTGGCATGCTTAGTCAGAAAGGAGAGACAGACTGGTTTAGACGCAGATCATCCATATTGAGTGAGTGGGAAGAGAATAAATCACAAACAGACCAGCTTGGGGCTATTTAGACACTCAAGAGACACTCTTGAAGCACTAAACCTGGAATCAGCCAAAGACTGTGTGGTTGCACAAGATTAATAGTTATGTCTTCAGACCACTTATAGCTAAAGGCCAGTTTATTTGCTCAGTTATGTAATTACCATATTATCTTACAAGTCCTGTGCACTTACTCTACTTACAAGGCTGATTTTTCAAGGCTGTACCTGTGGTGGTGGAGGTCAGGGGCCGTGTACATCTATCCATCTGGTGCTTATTATTATTGCCTGGCACAGGCGACCCCTTGCTGGCTGGGGTCTTCTTAACTAAGCAAGCCCTGTGAGGTCTAAACATGGAGGTCAAGGAGATTGTGGGAACCCACGGTGAGACATAAATGACCTGCCGTTTTGAGTTAAATGGTGGCCTAGATTGAGCACGAAGTGCACAGACTAAATACACAGAAGAAAAGGTAATGATGGCAGATAGATTCTGCAAATCATTAACTATATTATTTGCTTATGCCTTTTTTGTTATTCATTCTTAACACAAATCAGATGGAGCAGATGAAAGATAAGCTCTTCATTTTGAGGGTTAATCCTGAGGAACCAAAGGTTTATAAGTGCCAGCACTGACAAGAGCAGGAAGGAGACTGAGGAGGACGGTTATTGGCTCCGGGGGATGAAGACTGGCTGGTGTCCAACACTGATCTAATAAACCAAACAGGATACCCAGACTCTTTGATAGTTTTGTGTATGAGAATGCCTTTAACTGCATAACTTTGTTCATGTGCAGTTAAATATGATATACAATCTCAAATGCAAAAAACATACTTCTGAACAATTATGTAAAGATAAGGCAAAGAAGAGAGAATTGTCAAAGTTTTCAGGGGTTTTTTTTTCCTTTGTTGGTGTTTTCTCAAACAGACGTTTGCTTCATCAGTTCCACACCAAGCACAAAATCAAAGCAAAAGTTTCTGGATGTAATCTTTGGAATCACTTTGTAAGATATGAATATAATTTATACATGATCCTATTTGAGTCTAGATAACATAAGTCTAATCACCACCAAACCCTAATAAGATTATATCTTGTTTTCCTCTTTTCCAGTTAAGGCCTTTGCTGAACTAGGTTCCAATGTCACCCTGCCCTGCCGGCTCATGTCCAAGGACGCCATGTCCTTTGGTCACATTGGTATCCGAGTCAAATGGACCAAGTTGGCAGATGATGAATCACTGAATGAGGATGTGCTGCTTTCAATGGGATTCCACAAGAAGACCTACGGAAACTTCGAGGACCGTGTGTTTTTGCAGGAGCTCGACACTGAAGATGCCTCCTTGGTGATAACTGAGGTCTCCAAGGAAGACATGGGAAGATACCGCTGTGAGATCATCAATGGGATGGAAGACACCATCCAAGATATTCTCTTGGAAGTGGAAGGCACTTCCATAGATGGTAATTTTTATATCTATAAAGAAACTTAGCATAAGATTTAAGGGTATTTATTGGCAGAATATGGCAGAAGCACAGTATAATATTTAAATATGTTTTCATTAGGGTATAATCATACATATTTTTCTTGCCTTAGAATGAGCCCTTTATAACTTACAGTGGCCGTAGCTCCTCTTCAATGGAGGCCACCATATTGCACCACCATGTGGAGAGTGTGACAAGGTGTTTGCAATCTGCAAGCTCACCACTAGATGCCACTAAATCCTACACACTGGTCCTTTAACATGACAGCTGGAGCACTTTCACCAGCCATTATATGTGTGTCCTTTTGGCATATTTAAAGGATAAATCATCTTCCTCAGCAATAGTTTTGTTTCTAGTTACTGAAAACATCCACATTTTATTTTCTTGTGGAAAGGAAAACAGAACAGACATCTTGTCCTGATCTATCCAAACCGCTGTAATGATTCAGTCATGATTACATTTGAATACTGTTCAACATAAGTAAACAGAAACACATTTTCCATCTTTTGCGGTCCATATACTCGTTCATCTGACTTACTCATCAGACTTTATAATGACTTCTACTGTTTTAAAATGTGCCATTCAAAGAGAAACTGATTTTCATGCAAGTGAGTGTCATTTACATATTTATAGATAGATTCCTGAAGCTTGCATGGTAACACACCAAATCCTTGCAGTATATTAGAGCTCTTCTGCACCAAAGGGCAGGTTCCACCCACCTTTTGTTGATAGTTTTTCACATGTGTGAAGGATCAAACTGGGTGGAGGCTAAGCATGCACATGTAATTTTAGACAAAACCACTGTGAAAAGAATAATATTAACCTAAAGCTGTTGAAATTAGCTAAATCTATGGGTAACAATGAAATACAGTAACGTATTAAGGTAAAACTTGGTATAAGAAAGGAACCATTATCAGTGAACTATTAGAGCATTTCTACCATTAATTCTGCAGCCTTATATCCATATTCTCCTGAACTGGACTGTGCTGATAAGTTGATTCACTTTTGAAGTCCTTGAAAATTACTTTACATACATTATTACTTCTTGTTGGATCCATGCTGTTCAGGCTAGAATATTCAAAGTATTTTGCTTTGATCTTTAATGCAACTGAAATTAAAGCTACAATATGGAATATTTCTGCATTAAAATGTCTGAAAACATTAGACTTATGTTAAAATTTTGTTGAGCTGTACTTACATTGTCACAAATGTTTCAAACAATGTTCAAACGCAGAGAAATCCAATTTTTTTTCCTACTAGCCATTACTAGCTAGTTGTTAGTTGCTACTTCTGTGAAAACATGGGATACACTGGCTACGTGACTAAATGTAACACAAATAAAACTTAAATATTACCTCGTCCATGGACATGATTTCTTTCTGAGTCATAGATTTTCATCAGCTATCATCAGGTGGCTGTTTAAAATTGAAGACAACAGCTCCCATGATCCCACACCACTTCACGACATAATCAAACGACGCCTTTTGTTATTGTTTGACAATAAATAGGTATACATTTACATTTAAACGTAAAACTAGACACCAACTGACTAACATATTATCACATTTCACATTCATTTTATCTCTTCTGTCTCTCTCAGGTGTTGTGTTCCCATACTCGCCCAATATGGGCCGCTATGACATGACCTACGACAATGCTATTCAGGCCTGTTTGGGACAGGATGCTACAATCGCCACATTTGATCAGCTGTTTGATGCCTGGAAGGGCGGCCTGGACTGGTGCAACGCTGGCTGGCTGCTTGACGGCACAGTGCAGTATCCCATCACCAAACCCAGAGGGCCTTGTGGCGGCTCCAACGCTGGGCCCGGAGTCAGAAGCTATGGCCGCCGTGACAAAATGAGCCACTATGACGTGTTCTGCTTTGCCTCTGCACTGAAGGGTGAGCTTTTAAAATTTGTTAACCCACTGCTTTTTGCTATTCACTGTTCTTGTAGTGGACTTGCTGGAGGGAAAACAGCAAATTTAAAACTTTGAAAAATAATTGCCATACACTGTAAAAGAATAAGTTAAGAAAATTCATTATTTCAACGCAACAGCCTTCACTAGATTTTTGAGTTTTAACTCAAACTTAAACACTGACTTTATAAAACAAAATAAAGTTTAGCTGACCTGTAATCTTTTGTTGAGAGGATTTAGTTTTCTTCTTTAGATACATTTAAATTTTAGAAATGCAAAAAAAAATTGTATGTAAAAATTGTTCAGAGTGAGCTGTGAACCTGATTTGTCATTATTTTGATGCATGAAAATAAAATGGATGCAACTGAAACTATTAAATTATTCAACATTATTGACTTTCATGTAAATTTATGTAAAAGTAAATTATCTCAACAAAACATTATTAGTGGGTAAAAACTTTTCAAAACATAAGAGTTTGAATTCTGCTCAAAACTCAAAAATCTATTGATGTAAGTTGCCCTGAAATTTTTAGTTTCATCAACTTTTTCTTTTTTATAGTTTGTGACCTACTTTTCTTGACCAGTGTGTAAAAAATAGAAAATACATTCTGCTGATTGAATTCTTCTATCAAGCAAATATTTTTCTTCTCCTGACCGCCTGTTTCACTTTCTCTGCTGTCAGGACGTTTTTATTGGCTGGTCCAACCCGACAGGCTGACCTTTGATGAGGCTGTGCAGGCATGCTTAGACGATGACGCCGAGATCGCCAAGGTCGGCCAGATATACTCCGCCTGGAAGCTCGAGGGCTACGATCGCTGCGATGCCGGCTGGTTGGCTGACGGAAGCGTCCGCTACCCCATCTCCAGGCCGCGCAAGAACTGCAGCCCCACAGAAGCTGCAGTGCGCTTTGTTGGATTCCCAGACAAGCTGCAAAAGTCTTACGGTGTCTACTGCTTCAAGGCTGAGCAGTGAGTGGGTAGATGAGAGTAGGGAGGCCATAACCACCAAAGAGCAGCAACAACCACAACCAATTAAAATCAAATAATAAAGCTTACATGCTTTGGAGCTTAACTAGCATGAACTCAGTACCTTTCTGAAACTGTGATAACCTTTTTTAACGCCTAAAAACAAATACTGTACATCATACATCCATATGCAATGAATGACAAAATATTTTGTAGCCATTAAGTTTTGTTTTTCTCTAACTGTGCATTCATTAATTTTACACAGAATGTTTGGGGAAAAGACAACAATGTTAATGTATGAGTGATGTGACAGAGACAAGAACTTGATGGTTATGAAGCATCAAAGTTTATTTTGTCCTCCACAGAATGATTAGATGTATGAAGTTTAAGAATATAGAGCATTTATGCTCACATGCAGATGATATTTGCTGCTTTAAAATAAAACAGTGTGATATTTTATGCATTTATCAAGAATCGCATCAATCAAGACCTTAGATTGATAACAGACTCATGAACATAACTTGGCTACCACTGTTGAGCTATACATAAAGTATCTACATGTTATATTGCAGTAAGTATTCAACTGGATCCCTCTCTAATCTGAGTTCAGGCTCCTTGTTCACCTTGAGGAGTTGAGATCAAATTTACTGTTTAACAAGGAAATGAATGTAAATGTCTTGATGGACTGTGATCTATTCTGCATTGATAGCTCCCATTAGATCAACTCCCAATTACAATTTGAAAGACATTTTTTATATTGTAACCTTTTGCAGTATGTTCGTTTATTTTAAAAAAATGTTTTTTTTTCACTCTTTGTTTGTCACTAAAGTTTTTTTGTTTTTGTTTTTTTTACATGTTTTATAGTGTTCTTTTTTTAAAGAGAAATACAGATATTGTCATTTGCAGATTTCTTTTTTTGTGACGTGTAGTTTTTAGACATCTTACATCTGGCACATACAAAACAGCAAGACAGTGAATGCAGAATAAGTACAGACTTTCCACTGCTGCCCTGAATATAACCTTTTAATCTAACATAACCCTGATCATCTTACAGCTGAAGGAGTTCCCTAAGATAGACAAGAACTCTAATATCACAGTAGTTACACGTAACTAACAAATGAATGGGCTGAAATCCATTCTGACTGCAATTTCACAAGTTCACAAGGTTATGAGCTATAAATGGTACACTTCCACTGGCGCTCTGTTCTTTTAAAGACCTAGGTAATATTGATTATCACGTACACTCCTTAATAAGAGTTCAGGGATAGTCATGCTGTAGAGACTAGATCTGAAAAACTCTTAAGTAATATCAACAAAAAAATCCTAATAATTTCCTGTGCACCACAGTGAGCATGTTTTGGGACCTAGAGAGCTGATAATCTAAAGGTATGCCATAGCCAGAAGACAGAGATATCAGTCACAACAATAATTTGATATTTTGTGTTTTGATTTTTGTTATATTGTCCCTTTAAACATTTTCTAATCCTAGGCACTGACATACGGTACTTACTGCAGGTTACATGTGGTAATATGGTGATGCATTGTTTGTAAAAGCAAAACTTAAAAATGTCTGTTACACACTCATGCATGAAAAAAGGCTGAAGGTATTTTTGTATCTTATTGCCATGTACCTTTTTCAACAAAGCAGTTTGAAATAAAGAATACAACCTTTAAATGTATTTTGTCCCTTTTTCAACAATGAACATGTTTACATTTTATTAAAGGAACCAAATCAACATGTATTATGTGGAGATGCAGAGGTTTAAGCAGAAATTTAAGCAGTATTGTTAAAACTGCCATGGCCTGAGGCCATGTATTTGGCATGAGCCCATGTCGCTGAGAGGACTTAAGATTAGTCTCCTCACATTTATTTATTCTTTGGCATTTTTAAAATTCAGTGCCAGGCTGCCAGCCCACCACTATGTTAGACAAAGGGAACAGTACCACAGTCTTTAAGAGTGCTGGTGGGAATGCATGGGAATTGGGTCAGATTTAGGTTGATTCAGCAGTGAAATGCCAGACAATTGTAAATGTGTGTGACAGAGAAAAGTCCATTGATGCAAGCTTTTAGTTCTCTGGAAGCTGGGGAAGATAGCAACAGAATAAAAAGAGAGATTGCAGAACTTAACATAGAAAATGTTAATTAAAGTGTTGAATTCTCAAATAAAATTTAGACAAGTTGACAGTTGATAAAAACTGCAGAAAACATTTATATTTTGTACACTTGTGACATAAAATGAGCATTTTTTTCTCTCTGGGTTGGTTTATGCTAAAAGCAGGCAATAGTCTGATGATGGGATGGGAGGGGGGGACTTACCATTATGCAAGGGTTAGCAGTTGACCCTTCACTAAACCCCTCCTGTGAACAGCAACTGTCCAATTATAGAGCAGCACTTGTAACTAGGGTGCCTCAGGCCTGTCAAGCTTTACATTTTGTCTCCATGTTGAAGGTGCCCATGGGGCGCTAACACAGTGGTTCCCAAACTTTATCTGGTGCGCCCCACTTTAGGAGCCAAAAAAAGTTCAGTTCAGTTTCTCGCCCTCTGAGGGTCTGAGCTGATCTAGCTAAGATCTTATCCTCGCTCTTTTCCTTGGGTGATCGTGGCCTAGTCTGCTGCACTAATCTAGTCCCTGTGCTTCCCTTTCCCAAGTTAATGACTGTATTTCTGTCGTCTATAGTGTACATATACATGACATGTTTCACCATCCACCCAGTGTTTGCCGTGGTGTAAGCTAGCTTTAGCCTCAGTCTTTTATCTTATATCATGTCTGCAGCAACTGAGTACTTTTATACATTTAAGACACTTTAACAGGGTACTTCTCAACTCACTCAGAGAGTTTAAGCATTAGCATTAGCTCACATTAGCCAGCTTATGAAATCTGCTGTCAAGAGTCATCATTTCAGCCGAATCTCAAAGCATCTAAGACCAAGTGTTTAAAAATGACTCACAATTTTGATGTTAAATCTGTCATCGTTGTATCGAGAAAAGAGGGCCACACTAAGGAGTAATATCATCCAACGAGCTTTTCCTTGCTTGTGTCTGGCAAAAAATCACACAAAACATTTTTGTCCATCTGTCCTTCATCAGTGTGTGCAACTGTTATCACTGTAATCTGCATACGTGCAGTGTGAGAATGAAAAGCTTGACGTGTAGCAACAGGGGCTAAGGAGGGTGGGGCTCAGTGAATGATCAATTTCCCTACACCCAAAGGTAGGCGCTACATGAAACACCTTATAAACTTATGGCTAAGAAAGCTTTTTGCTGATTACTTATGTCTTTCTAATTATCCTTATGCTAAAATGGCATCAGTGCTGAAAAAAGGAGGAGGCCTGAACATACTGCTGCTGTCTGGCAAGAGATACAGAAGTATCCACTGCCATACTACCACACCACAGAACAGCTTCTTTCCTCAGGCTGTGAGACTCCTCACTCCATCCTCCAAACTCCACCATGATGTGAATTGAAAAGGGGGGATGTGGAGGGTCCCATGTCTGTTTGCCTTAGGCCCCATAGTGATTAAATGCACCCCCGCCAGAGAGTAATATGGGAAAACAGCAGGATAATGAGTGAGTGATAGACACTGCACCAGACTAGACATAGTCTGAGGAGCCTGTCAATCCAAAGAAGGTATCAGGAAGAGCCAGAATGCATTTCCTTTCCAAAACAAACCTAGAAAGCTTGTTAAACCCTCGAGAGACCTTGGCTGAAAGGTCTAGGTTTTTCCGCTGATCACCCATGAGACATCTGCATTTCATGAGGCAAGAATGTAGGTTTAACTCTCACTGGGGCATCCAGGAGCAGCCTTTAATCACAAGCCAAGTCCTCTCTAATAACAGAGTGCGCGGTGACAGTGAAAACCACAGCAAACCCCAATTTACACAAAGATTACATCGACTAACTTGACGTTATTACCCTGGTAATGGTGCTTTGTAGCATTAGGCTGTGTCAGTGTGAACTTCATGTCAGTGCTGTGTAAGGAGGCGCTCTGGGAATAGTGGTGAATTGTAATGTACTCAAAAAGCTTCTGTTTTCACACCAAGTGAATTCATCTGCTCTCGTTATGCACCACCATGTAGGCATAGGAAGTATTTGACATTCAGTATGAGCCACCTACAGCCTTGCTATGGACTGAAAAAAACTGTGCTGTGGTATGTAGGTCCACAGCTCTGCTGCATCAGCCATTTCTGCATATGCATCACTTTTCCCTAATCCAGTTCTAACTCCATATGTTTGCTATAATTCATAGAGCCACTTCCTATCTGCTCCCCCTGAAAGCACCGTCTGTCTACCAAGAGGATTGAAGAGCATGTCTGATAGGTTTTTCAGAAGCGCCTGACGCGTGTGCAAGACACTGCAATACTTTGAAAATGGGACATTGGCATGACGTTCTACAGAGAGCGATCGTGATTCACAGAATTCACTGTATAGTTATTCTTAACATCATGTTTGAGTTTCCATGAGATGTGTGGGTGCTTTAAGGAATGAAATGAAACATCCAGGCCTACCCCTTTTTCTGCATTTTGAGCTGACAAAAAGTCATGTTTATGACTTTTTGTCAGCTTTGTCAGATAGCACTACCTACTGGTGAAACCACTGCACTACTTATTCAATTCAAAATTGACCTTCCTATAAGAGGACCCACCAACACTGACTGGGCTGACCAAATGAGAATGTGTGAAATTTGGGATGTGGAGTTGGGGGTGAGTGTGTCATGTCAGAAGAATTAAGATATAGAGAATCATTTTGAGTAAAATCAGACTCTAACAAATATTTGTGGGTGTTTACAAGTTGCATAAACCATATGCACAGGTGACAGGTGTGTCATTCGAAAAGTCTTTTCACATGATAAGATTGTCATCAAGCTGTAGGAACTTACAAAAACATTTTTGTAGATATTTTTTTTATCACAAATTCCTCCCACAGTGGCTGCTGGACTCTGCAATCTGGTTTGAAACAGGTCAAATAATAACAGTCTGTTATTTATAGTCTACAACTGAAAACACAACATGTTCTCACATGTTAAAAAATCAAAAAACAAAAAAGGGCATTTCCTAATAACTAAAAGCAGGAATTATAGCCTACATAAGTGATTTGATCTGAATATTTTATCGATTCATATGGTGTTTATATTAACTATGACAACCACAATTCCAAAAAAAGTTGAGATGCTGTGTAAAATAACACAATGCAATGATTTTCAAATAATTTCCCACCTATATTCAATTGATTATAGTACAAAGACAATATCTTGTACATTTGTTTTGAAAATACACAAATATTATGCTGCAAAATGTTCCAAAAATGTTGGGACAAGGGCATGTTTACCACTGTTTTATATCATACATACATTTTTCTTGGAACAACACTCGAAAATTGTTTGGGATCTGAGAAAACTAAGTGTTAAAGTTTTGAAAATGTACATGGTACACAAATTCTGGTGCTCAGCAGTCCGAGATCTCCGTTGTTGTATTTTGTGCTCCATAATGCACCACACATTTTCGATGCGAGACAGGTCTGGACTGCAGGCTGGTCAGGCTAGTACCCCAACTGTGCAGAATGTTTCTTAGCATTGTCACCAAACTTCACTGAAAAAAAGGAGTTGTCTGGATGGCAGCATGTATTGCTCCAAAACCTGGATGTACATTTCAGCATTAATGGTGCTGTCAGAGTCATGACAGTTACCCATAATGCCATTTGCCCTAACCAACCCCTCAGTCCATCACAGATATGGATATGAACTCCATATGGCTTTCTCTTTGTATGGTCGTCTTAACATATGTTGCTGACAACAGTTCCAGAGTCCATGTAGTATCCCTTATACAATTATGTGGGTGTTTAATGCAGTTTTTATGCAGTGCTGCCTGAGGGGTCAAAGGTCACAAGTGTTCATTGCTGGTTAACAGCCTTGGCCCCTACATGCAGAGATTTCTCCCAGTTCTGTGAGTATTTTGGATATATTATGAATTGTAAAAGGTGAAAACTCTGGAAATGGTGAAACTGTGTATTAAGAAACCTTCTTAAATTGCTGCACTTTTTGTCTGTGTAGTTTTCCACAATGTGGTGAGCATGTTGCAGGCATCAAATTCAGAATGAGTGTATATTTACAAAAAACACAAACGTTTATCAGTTGTAACATTAAATATGTTGTCTTTGCACTGTTTTTGGAATTGGGGTTGCACCTGACAGGGTTTGAGATTCAGATAACTATTTACATTTTCAGGACGTCTGGTCACATACACTTTGATGGAGACTCTCCACTCCTACACACAACCTACACAAACACACAACATACGGGAACATACACAACACTCACACACCATGCAGTATTTCCAATGCCTAACTCAGAATTTCTGTAAAAAGTCCAAATTAAATGTTATTAGTATATAATATCCATATATTTTATTTCTTTGGTGATTTAAAGCAGGAGAAACAGTTTGATCTCATTAAAAAATTCACAAACATCCCAGACATTCACATTGTAAAATAAAAAAACATACTGTTATAAATATAAAATGATATTATATGCACATTTAGGCTGAAACACACATACTAACATTCACAGGCAAACAAAACAAACATTTTTTTCCATTTTAAAAAATGCTGGAGACACACGTAACCATCCACATGTACAAATAGTTTGTTAATGTTACAAAAGAACATTATTGCAGCCGATGGGGCCTTCCATATTCTTTGGTCCACTGCTGGCGTTAAAGATGTAAAAAGACATATAGATCCATTGTGTTTAATTTGCCATCTTCATTGCATTTCCATTTATACAGTCTGTGATTGTGGCTGGTCTCCTGTTGTACAAACGATAAAAACATATGAAGACCACTGCTGGGCCGAGTGACATCATCATATTTTACCTGTGATTATAAAACACGTAAGGAGATCAAGAGCAGCTTGAAAATAAATTACACGCATCTCTGCCTAAACAGCCTTTACGTTCAAGTCTTTTTGAGTTTTTCACAAAATACATTCTCTCAATGGCGGATTCCAATTGACCACAATAACAGAAAAGTTAAGTGTGCAGAAGTAAAGAATTAGAAAAAAACATCATGAGCTACAGCACAACAGCAACAGATGAGAACATTTGGTGTGTAATCATGAACAGTTACTGTAAACATTCTGCAGCCAATAATTGTTCGTTACACACTGAACACACATGAGCAGAAAATACAGGCTACTTAAGCCACACTTCCCTTCTTTCATTTTAAAAATAGTTGATGGACAACGATTTCCATCTGTGGATAAAGGCTTTGTCGGTAAGTACTTAGAGAGCACTCTCATAATAAATGGCAAAATCCCATACAAAAGAAAGAAATCAGTAAGTTTTTATCTTCGGACATTTATCTTGACAAGACATCGATGCCATCCAGTGAAAGCTGGAGCTAATGAAAGGTGGTAATTTGGTACTTTGACAGCTGCCACTACAAAGGTCTCAAACATTTAACCGAGTGATTTGGTAAAATTTTCCCACACTTGGGTATATTATTAATCTGGACTCTGAGTAACTATAAGTAGCAAAGCTATAAAATTGTTACGGAATATGGTTTGTACCTCTTCTGGAGAAAGATTCTTTATAAAGGTTTACAGTTCCATAAATATGTTTTATTATATTTTACTAATGTTAACTACAAGATGAGTCCATTGCATGATCAATCACTGGAAAAGATGTCTTCATTGTGTACTGGCAAGCCAAACTTGACATAGAATAAACAATGTTAAAAATCTGAGGACTTGAATATATATGCAAATGCATGCATGCTCATTAAAATGAAGTCCAGCTTAAAACAGCACGACAACATAATGGATTCCTTTACATAACATAAGCGCTTTAATTTGACAACAGCTTTTTTTCTCTATGAATAAGGAACACAGTGTATTATTTGATAAGCTGAGGACAAAGACAAATCTTCCGCAGTTTAAAAAAAAGAATGATGAGTGTACTTTTTGCTTTTCCAGTAGCCAGCTGAAAGTATTTGATCCACATTGGCATTGTTATAAAACAGTGCCCCTTGACAAGAAAAGTCTCAACATCTCTTTAAAAGGCACTTCATAAGATTCCATTGCCATTCAAAATGCAAGAAAACTGCAGGTAATTTTCATGGTTTCTTTGATGAGTTTTCTCTTGTGCTTTTCCTTTGAGAATCCTTTTCCTCTTTCCACACAAGCATCAGCCATGTGTTCTCGTCTCAGCGAAGCTGTGCCATGTTAACATGGCAATCACTGTCTCTTCTGTCTCTTGTGTTCAGTCCTGTCTCTCCTCCCCCGATAGAGCTGATTGTGAAAGCGGGCGGCCTCATCTGGCCATCTCTGGAAGTTGTGGATGCTGTAGAGACTATTGTGCTGATGCCTTCTGATGAAGGTCCTCTGATATGTTGATGCTGTCGGAGAAAAATCATGCATTAGCTCAAAAATGATGATAGTGTTTGTTTAAGCACTGTACAGTGGAAGACACATAGAACAATGGCAATCCATTGAGAGCAATACTTACGATTCATGCAGGAGATTTTAGGGACGTCCCATCGTCCATCCCCACGACAACGAATAGTTGGGATGTGCCTCTGAATGAAGCCTTGCCGACACTGATACCTCACCAGCGAGTTGATCTCATATCTATCACGCTTCTTACCAAAGGTACGTGCATTGTCCACCAGAGGGGGCTGGCTGCAGGCCACTGAGAGCAGAAATCACAACAATGTTTGAGTGAGGAATTATTCAGTGGTAGAAGAGTCCATCAGATTTATATTTTCTTCTCTCTCAAGTCATGCATTCAGTTAAGTGTGAGCTGATTAACACTGTTTCAGTAGTATTTGTACCTGTGCCCTTCTTGCAGGTGAAGGTGAGGTGGTAGTTGCATGGAACATCATTCCACTGGCCGTCCTCATGCCATATCATCACAACACAATCCTCGCCAGAAGAGAAGAAGCTGTCAGGTTGGTTGGGCCTCCAGTTCTCATATTGCTGAAATAAGAGGAAGGCATGAAGGGTAAGACATTATGATGGGCTTTTTGTCTTTTAGATAAGAGGTACTTAATTTTTTTGTCAGCCAAGGACCACTGACAAGATAGCAAATATACTGGAGGCCCTCTCATGTATGTCACTTGGAGCAGCTTGATGTAGCCTATTTTTCTTTTAAACCTCTACTTGCTTATGTGATAGAACAAAATAACAGATATTACAAAGACAGACAGAAGCAATATCAGAATTTTCTATGTGTAATTAATAAATCCTATGTGCAAACACAACTCTCTGTTTCTTGTGTATACTGGGTATATTGTTCCTATTTTTTGTATTTCTTGTTGTTTAAATGATTCCTTTGTTTTTTAAATTGTTCCTATATCTTACATGTACACTTCTTTATACTGTTGTTTACTTGTTTATTATTATTTACTGCTACAAATGCTTTCTGTTTTGCTATCCACTTTGCTGTTGTAACAAAAATGTCCCCACTATGGGACTAACAAAGGATTATCTTATCTGATTAAATATGTATTAAAGATATTTGTGCCATGTCAACACATAATACCCTTAACATACATACAAACACATCAAGAGAGTGTTTCACTTTTCGTGCACATGTAAGATCAAATTAAATGTGTATTACTTTAAATAATATAATAAAATATAAAATACGCTTGATAAAAACAAAAAACAAAAGGAGCAATGACAGGGTTTTCCTGGAACTTGAATAAGATAAGCGAATAAAATTTATTTTGCCTGATAAAGTGTATGGCATCACACTGGAGACACAAATAGGATGAAGGTTAAAAAGTCAGAACATGTACTGTTACTATGATCTTATCTCCTTCTACAGAAGTGATCCCAAAAATAGAGATGCTGTGCTGTTTTGGCAGCAGTTTCCCATCACTGAGATTTTAATGAATGACCACAAGAGGGAGCAACTGTATCTTTCTAGCAGCCAACTGTGACCTCATCATTACTTCAGCTTTGAGGGAACCTTGCAGGCTCTGTATGACTCGCACAAGGCACAGAAACCAACACATTTATAAAATGCATAAACTAACTATTCAGATAACGGGCAGTTACCTGTCTCACACACAATGAGCTATTATATTGACTAGGGATTTTTAAAACACACAATTTTCCAGTAAATTTTTATCAAGATAATCATGAGCAACAATAATCACACATATTATATATTTTAGACAGGATCAGTATTCAGGAAATACTAGAGGTACTGGATGAGGGGGCTTCATCATAATGGAAAACTATGCCATTACATCATATAGTCTGCATGCCTAGCATTACATGTGTAATCCTGCAGGCAACCCCCCCCCCTCACACACACACACACACATGCATGAACACTTACACATTAATTAAGTATACACACAGCTGTAGTGTTGTGGGGCATTCAACCCAGGAATTGATGCTACCTGAAGTCTTTCAGCGTATTCTGGGTTCAAACAGTCTCTTCAAAGCTATGAACACCCCCACTCCTCCAATCATGCCCTGAGGTTCAGCTACTCTGTCATTATGGTTAGCAAACACACACTGACTTCCTGCTCTGCTCACTTCAAGTCAACAAATGGGTGACCCATCAACTGCACAGCAGCAGGCCTGCATCCTCCTCGAAATACCCAAACAAACTTTGATCGCCCACACACACACATGCACACACAACCAGATATACACCAGCTTGGGTGTCTCAGTGCCCTACTGTCAATATGAATCAACTTTCTTGCCATTTTCCAAAATGTAAACATTTCATAGTTGTTTAAAAGTAGTCTCATATATAATGTTTAAATCCACTGCAGATGACCACCCACCCAGACCCCCTGGACTGCTGTTTCTGTCCACTTTTTTTCTCAAAGCACAGGTGCTGTCCATCTGTGTGTCTGCTTGCCTGGTGGCCCTTTCCCTGTGTGGCTGCCTTCTGGCCTAGCCTTCAGATACATGTGGGGGTTGTAGGGGGACCATACCTGTCCACGCCTGCCAAACTCCCCTCCACACTGCATCACTCACACCCCCATCGCCCCTCAATCTTTCAGCTGAGCAAAAGTCTCCATAGGTGGCTTGTGCCCCTAGGCTGTCTCTCTGTGTTTTCTCTATATCAGGTCCTAGAGGACTATCTTTGAAGTGAGGACATCAGTCTGTACAACAAGGATGCAAATAGTAATTAGCCACTTTCCTGTCTAGTGAGGGGGATCTTCAGCAGCTACAGCCACTATAGCAAATGCACTCCCACTTATGTGCTGTTTTGTAAACACTTATTATATGAACAGTGTGCATTTCTCTTGCTTGCCTCCTCTTTTACATTTTAGTGTAATCATCTTGCATAGTTGCAGCTATCAGTTTTCCAGCGCTGGGCTCACATTGATAAAAAGGATCCAGTGGTGCCTCATAGCATGTTATACATCAGATTTATTACCAGAGTAGTCACCCACCAGGGTGTAGCAAGGGTACGTCATGAGAAAGTCACCACAGCCTCTGAAAAGAGTGACTCTCCCTAGATGACTTTATCTCCCATCTGTATTTTTTCTAAATATTTTCACTGTCTCACTGCCATGTTTGTTGAGACAAAAATATGTGAGAAAGCAACCTATCTTACCATAGGGCTGCCGTCAGTCCAGCGGAAGTCACTGTCAAACATCTTATCGTTTAGGCCGATCCACTGGTAGTCCTGTCCAAGACCTGCCATAAGGGGAGGAGTAAAACACAGTAGATTATGTTTCTCTGTTGCTATATGTCCTTTTTTGGACTGTTCAGTTACACATAGTGCAAGAGGATGAGAGCATGACATTTTTGATGAATCACTGCAGTGCATTTACTGTACAAGTGTGTAACAACCTGGTCACTTGAAATATGCTGCAGACTTCACCACTTTTTAGAGAGCAAGCAAATCTTGGTTAATTCAACAACAAATCTGTACTCACATTTAATTTTTAACAGTAATGTCTTCAACTCTGTGATCTATTGTGTCTTGGTGTATTCAGCTTTTTATTTACTTTATGATAGTTTACAATCTTTTTACCTTGCTTTTTCAATTTCTTATTGTCATAAAAGCCCTTCTAAGCACAGGTGTTGCAAAAAAAAGAAAAAGAAAAAAACACTGATAAATACATCAGATCTGTATTCTGTGTCTTTCCCTATCAAATAAACTATGCATAATAATGGATGTGACTTTACAAAAGGACTTTTACTATTTTAGTCTTATCCTATAGGTTTCATGAAGCAGAGCTTGAGCACATTCTTGTACTCTCATGATAGATTTTCTACAACTACAATCATAAACTTACGGTTGACAAACTGTTGCTCCTCGTGGGAGAGTATGCTGGTCAGATGAGCCCCCTGGATGCGACACTCTCTCTCCGCTGTGTCCCAGTTTCTTCTATGGGGGAAGTACTTGTAGCAGTGGCCCTGGAATTTATGCCAGCCATAGTCGCAGGTTTCTGTATCTGATGGGATAGAAAGCGAGAGGGAATAAGGTACATGGGAAAAACTGCTGATTATTCTTCATGAGGTTTATTCTGATGTAAAAATCAGTAAATTAAGATTCCAAATTAGAGTCAGACTCATACATGGAGCATAAGTTAACACAGCCGTAAAAATGTCACAGCCCAGAAACTTGAGAGGTGAACTGATTTAAAATAGGTATACATACATTTTACATAATTTCACCAAACAGCAGATTTTCCCTGACACACCTTGATAGTGCCCTCATCTTGACCTAACCAATGGTATGTATGTGTCTGTACAAAATATATACTACAGCAACTAAATTTACTGTCTGTTTGTTCCTCTCTTCCGCCCTCAATCGAGCTTCCAAACACTGACACAAACAGGGACAGAGTCTTTCTCTGGGCTGTTCCTCTTCAAGTTACTTTTTCTCCCTTTCTCTTGGCAAAACTTTCTAATGCAGCAGCTGCATCTGAATACACAATCTGGCTGTGATTCACTGATGAGTGATCCGACAAAATTTAGGGTTTAGACCCTGGTCGAGAGAAATCGGCCAAGGCAGATGATGCCCTGGGTTCAACACACTTGGGATGAAAATGGGGAGCAGCTGAGAAACTCAAATAAAATGATGGGGAAATGGGAACTTCAGAATAAATTCATTCACATTATTACAGAAATGCCTTTTGTCGATAGGCATGGTTACCTGCTAAGTACTCAAAAACTACAGTGTAATTTCCAGTCTAATTGTGGTGTCCTTGATCGAAATATCAAAAAGTGATTGAAGTCAAGCAGACCTGCAGGAAAAGTGTACACCACATCTGATGTGGCACTTAAAGCTGAATGTAACTGTCTGTGTGTCTGAAAGTTGTGGAAACTAATGCTTGAGGTTTATTGAAGTAACCCAGTTCTTTTCAGACATAGCAAACTTTCAGGCAATACTAAACAGGCTGAAAAAAATGACTGTAGTGATGAGATAAATATGGAGTTTATGACTCAGCTAATGCATGGGAGAAATCTTTGGCGATGCTCTATTTTTCTGGTTTATTTCCCGGAGACTCAGGTGAGTGATTGTGTGTCTAAAGACATTATCAAATGCAAGACCAGCAATTGTTTATACCATCATGTCATCTGAAAATAATTTAAGCTGAGTCTAGACAGTTTAGAAGGATGGCTGGACCCAGTTACAACAGCAATGAGATGGAAAGTTTTTATTAATTTGAACTAGAATACTCAGAAAGAAGTAAGGGAAAGAGTATTTCAAATTAACCACAAACTTACCCTCCTCACAATACAGCCCAGAGTAGCTTGGGAGGCATACACATGTGAAGGAAGCCACCCCATCAACACATGTACCTCCATTGCGGCAAGGATTTGACTGGCACTCATCAATATCTACAGACAAATAATGGATAACATAAGAAAATCAACAAGTCCTTATTCCAATTCTTGGGTGAAAGCTAAGGCAGTGAGATCAGAGAGGATTTGTAATACACAGTATCTTACCTGTTTCACAGTGCTCACCGCTGTAACCAGGAGCACAGCTACATATATAGATGCTGCCCCTCTTGTAGCAAGATCCTCCATTCTGACAAATGTTTTCTGAACACGAGTGAAGTTCTGTTTAAAGATAGAAAAAAGCAATATATATATATATATTTAATGGAATGTTTTCTAAGCTCACAAATTTTGTATTCCAATGACTGCCATTTGAAGAAACATACCTGGAATTTCGAAAGTCTCTCCAAACACTGTGTGCCCCAAATCTGTGTCAGGCAGCACAGTTGTTTCCTCCCCTCTTAGTCGTGGTTCTCCTCCAGTGACTGATGGAGGTGCTGTGATGTCACTGTCCAGTTCCTTATCCACCTCAGAAACAGAAGATGATGGAGTGGTAGTTACAGATGCAACTGTTACTGGCTGGGTTTGTCCTTGAGCTGGTGGCATTGTTGTGACCTCTATATTGGTCACTGTGGGTATTTCAGAGTGAGGCGTGACATCTCCGTCAATTTTGCTATCAACACTAGTGGACTCCATCTTTGAAGTTGTGGTAGCATCTACCTTGAATACGGTCTGGATTTCACCCGGGGGCAGAGACTGTTCCTCTATACTGTCAATCTTTGGTTTCTTTGTGGTTGTTATCTCTCCAGACACACTCTCAGAACTGGCTGACCCACTCTCAGCTCCCATGCTATGGACAGAGGGTGACTCAGTTGTGCTTCCTGTGGACATGCTTTCTTCTGAACTGCTGGTGCTTTTTGAACCACTCACAGAACTAGAAGATGATGCTGAACTGACAGGAGCTGAGGCAGAAGGCAAGAAAGTGATAGCTGTGGCCACTACAGGTAACATGGTTGCATTTTTAGAATTGATTTGTGGAACCTGTGCTTCAAGCATGTCGAGGTTTGGTGCTATATAATCTGGGACTGGATCTAGATCATTATAGAGATTGTCACCTGGAGAAGGGATATCTGCAGCTGAAGATAAATCAATCTCTGCACCACTTGAAACGTGATCAACAGTTGGTTCAACTGACCCATCTTCCACCAAAGCAGATACAGCTTTAGTCAAAAACGAGACCGCAGGCATAGCTGTTGATTCTGTAACCTGGTTTGTTTCATGACCTGCAAACACAGTTGTGGTCGGGGATACATCTTGAGAAGAAAGATCTGTGGGAGGGCGGTGTGTTAGTGCAATCTCTGACCGGGCTTGTTCAAATGACTTCTGGGTGGTTGTTAGGTGTTGTACAGGGGAAACTGTTGTGACATATTGCACCATAACATCAGGCTGTGATGGTGCTGATGCTGAAAGAACATCTGAAGTACGTTCAAAGGAAATGTGTTCGGCTGGCATTGTGGTGACCATTACTTTAGTCTCTGAGCTTGCTAGTGTTGGAGTCATGACTTCAACGACAGCTGTCTTGTCAGAATCTACTGTTTCATCTTCAGGATGTGAAGTTATGGATATGGATATAGGTTCTTGGGTTGGTGCTTCAACTGTCTTATCTTCCATTGATGTGGTTGATAATCCAGGCTTGGGAGTCACATCACTAGGTTCAAAGTGCTGGCTTGACCCCTTACTGAGCAACATTGGGCTGGTTGTAGCCAACACAGTTTTCTCAGAAGAGATGTCAGTGTTGGGATGATGGGTGAACGTGATCTCAGAAGACTCTGTTAATGCTCCATTGGTAGGGGATGAAACTGTTTCTGACAATGCTGCTTTCTCTACTCCTGAGGTTATCTCACTCTTTTGAGTTTCATCCTCTTGGGTCATTGTGGTGGGGTTTTCCGGGCTGAACAGAGGGGATAGTGGAGTGGCTACAGTCTTTTCACTCTCAGATGTCACTGTTTTACGTGATGTAGTTGTGGTGTCTGAGATCTCATTCCCAGAGCCCTCCATAACTGCAGTATCTGTGTTACTTGCCCTCGAAAGTTTATCAGTGCTGTGGGAAGGAGATAATGTTGTTGTGGATAGGATTTGGTCCACTTTCAATGTACTGTGTGGAGGTGCAGCAGTCTGTGTCAAAGGCTCTGTCTGCTCTGATCTATCCTTCCCTGTAACATCAGGAGAGGATGTGATAATTGGTTTCCTAGTGCTATAGAGACTAGAAGCAGCACTTGATAATGGTATTTCAGTATCTCTGGTGCCAGGTTCAGGTGAGGTCACTGAAAATGTGACTGATTCACCCTTTACTGTTGAAGCTGTTAGTGTACCAGAAATTTGATCACTTGAGAGGTCTGTATCAGTAACGTCTGACACAGAAGTGACAGACGGTTTCACTGTTTCTTTTTCAACAACGTTGACCGTATATTCCACACTAGACAGCGGAATAATTGAGCTTGTGTCAGTTGTTTTAGTTAAGACTTGAGAAGGCAAAGATGAGGAGGTTACGATCTCAGTGACATACTCAGTGATTTTATCAGTGTCCTCACCTGATAAATCATCTGTCACCACCTCTGGAACTAGTTTGGTATGAGTCTCTATTGGGAAAACGGTATGTGGTGTAGTTAAATTATATATTTCTTCAGAGCTTGACTTTGACACAGTAGTAGCTGGGGTGGCTTGTGGTGCAGATGTGTCCATCTCTTCACTGGATGTCCCCATACTAGAATCATCCTCCACAGTCGATGGTTTTGAAGTAGGCAATAAATACTCAGAGGATGAGGCTAACGACAAATCAGTGGCTGAGGTTGCATGAAAAGTTATTGGTGTAGGTGAAAAGAAGCTGTCACTACTAGTCCCTGAACCTTCTGGTTCTTCTGTTATGTCAAATTTTTGCGTCATTGTAACTGCTGTGATACCTCCAGCTTCTTCTGTCTGGATGGTTGGGTAAAATGAAGAAGAGGGAACTATGGAGATAGTATCTGCGTCAATGATCGCATCATCTTTGGTAAAAAGCTCAGGAGTGGGGTTGCTTTGCCTTATACTCTCTGTAACTGCAGACAACAGCTCATCTTCATTTTTTGCATCTTCTGTGAATATGATGGTGGTGCTGGTTGATGGTTTAGACACATGCAGGACCATGGTAGGTGTTTGTTCAGTTAGGTCAGTATTAGCTTGGCTGCTACTGGGAGTGACGATCACAACCTGTTGGTCTGTAACACTATGATATATAATGGAGGGAATTGGGGTGGACATTGATGTGAATTCCTCTTGCTTATGTTCACTGCTGGAACTTAGTGAGGTGAAGTCACCTGCAGTGTGGTCACTAACTGAAGCTCCAACTGTATGAGGGAACATAGTTGTATGGGAGGATTGTGTTATGTGCTCAGCTTCAGTGATCTCATTTTTCCCAGTGCTTGAAACAGGAGGTTCTGTTGCTTCAGAAGTGATGAGGCTTTCTGTTTCTGGAGCAATTTCACCTTCCTGTGAGGAAACCTGCTCATCAGAGCTTGGTGTAATTGAAACAAATGTTTCAGTTTCACCTGTTGCTTCTCCAAATGTGATGTTCTCCATCACTGAGGGCTTTGAGGTGAACGTCTTAGTGGTTTGGTCACTAAAACTCTCTCCCTCTGTAGACGTGCTTACTGACTGTGCAGATGTAACAGCATATACTATTGTTATGTTTGGTTTCTCAGTACTAAAAATAGATGAAGCTGGGGTGCCAGTAGGGGTTTGGGTAACAACATTGTCAGTGGACTTATCTGTTGTTTGGTCACTTGAACTCTTCTCAGTGACAGTAAGATCACTAGAGGACAAAATCATATGTTTTGTAGCTGCTACAACAGTGGACTTCACTGAAGAACTTGTGATTGGTACAAATGTAGTTGACCCATCAAAAACATCTTCACCTGAACTGTCCTCCTCAGCTGCAGAATCATCTGTGACGACCCCACTGCCCTGCTCAGCAGTATACATCTCTGTGGTGGTCATATGTGGAGATTGGGTTGATGAGATAAATTCCTTGGTAAGCTGTGTACTGGACTGAGTCAAGGATGCAGCATTTAACATGTCAGGTGGGCTCTTAGTCTCAGCTATTTCAGTCTCATCTGTGGCCACTGAAAATTCATCTTGGGGTTTTGTGGTAGTCTCAATGGATACCTCTTCACCAGATCCATCTGCACTTGAATCCAAATCATCCGCTTCAGATGAGTAACCAGAACCCTCCATGTCAAAGAAAGTAGAGGTTTCCTTTGAGGTAAACATTGTGACACTGGGGACTGCCATGGGTTGAGATGTTTTAAGTGTATAGGGACTTGTTGTGACAGTTGTCAATTCTCTATTAGTTAAACTTCCTTCCTCAACAAATGTGGATGCAATTGATGGTCTAAATGTGGTTGATGCTAAGGTTCTTTGTTCCACAGAGGATTGCTCAGCCAGGGTTGGTGTTTCTAGGGAAGTTTCATCTGTGGGCGCAGACGTGTCATCTCCTGTGTCCTCTACTTCTGTATAATCACCACTTCCTGACTCAGACATTGACGCTGTCATTGCTTCAGTTGTAGAAAATTGGGTAGCATCTGTAGACTCTTCTGTTGTGAACTCTTGTGAGGATGGGGTTGATGAGTAAAAACCAGGCTGTGATGTGCTTTGAGTGTCAGTGATCTGACTTTCATCTGTTACCGCAGAGAATGGGAATTTGCTTTGAGATGCATTGAAGGCAGTTGGCGGGACTGGTGTTGGTTTCTCAGTACTATAGAGAGAAGAAGCTCCTGTTACAGGAGATTTGAAAACTTCTCTTGTTTCAGTTTCAAGTGCTGGTGTTGTTAATAAAGGCTTCTCTGTGTAAATCATTGAAGATACTACTACAGAATCTACTTTGGCAGCTTTCCTTGCTGCTAAAGAAACCGATGTTTCATCCAGTGCAGTGCTCTTTATTGTTTCTGCAAACACTGCTGGTGGTGTTGCTGTTCTGAACATGGAAGAAAAAGAAGAATTGGGCACAGTCTGACTTGTTGCTACACTCTCTCCAGTCAAGGGGAACACTGATGTTGGTGTCTCAGTGCTGTAGAGTGATGATGCTGTTTTAAAAGCTGGTTTTGAAGTATCACTTGTTTGACTTTCACTTGATGCTGTGTCTGATGTTGACTGTGTCCTGAACATTGGAGAGACAGTAAATGCTGGAATAACTGATTCCTCAGTGAAATCGGCAGTGCCATCTCCAGAACTCTCTGTATTGGTGAAGATGCTCAGTGATATTGTTTCAGGGCTCATGGTTGATCCACTGATGGAAGAAATGGACACCATTGTCGGTTCACTTGAAATAGTATCGTCACCGATGTCTGTAAGTGTGGATGATATAACAGAGGCCAAATCTGGAGGCATAGTGATTGAACTTGTTAGTGAGTCTTCAGAGACTAGAGAAACAGATGTTTCTCCTGTAAGTGATGACAGTGATGTCTCATCTGTTTCAAGACCTTCTGTTGCTCCACGTGACACTGATGTTGGTGCATCTGTGCTGTAGAGGACAGATGAATCAGTGACAGAAGAAGTCTGAGTGAACATGTCTTGGGTTTGGTCACCTGAGCCAACTTCCTCTGATGTAGAGTGAATGGAACTTTGCTCTGTCATATAAGTAATGGGAGAGACTGAGGGCTTCTCTGTCTGACCTGTGACAGCACTGTCTTGTTCTTCCACTGGCAGTGCTGTTGGCTTCTCTGTGCTAAACAGTGAGGAGGCTGTGGGAGATGTTGTGTCCTTGCTGGAAATCTCACTTGTCTGGTCACCTGAGCTCTCTCTTTCTGTTGTTGGAAAATCAGAACTTGTTTCTGGTGTCAAAGATGTTTCTTCACTCTGACTTGTTGCTACACTCTCTCCCGTCACAGCGTACACAGATGTTGGTGTCTCGGTGCTGTAGAGTGATGATGCTGTTGTAAACGCTGGTTTTGAAGTATCACTTGTTTCACTTTCACTTGATGCTGTGTCTGATGTTGACTGTGTCCTGAACATTGGAGAGACAGTAGTTGCTGGAATAACGGATTCCTCAGTGAAATCGGCAGTGCCATCTCCAGAACTCTCTGTATTGGTGAAGATGCTCAGTGATATTGTTTCAGGGCTCATGGTTGATCCACTGATGGATGGAATGGACTCTACCATTGTCGGCTCAGTTGAAATGGTATCGTCACCGATGTCTGTAAGTGTGGATGATATAACAGAGGCCATATCTGGAGGCATAGTGATTGAACTTGTTAGTGACTCTTCAGAGACTGGAGAAACAGATGTTTCTCCTGTAAGTGATGGTATTGATGTCTTATCTGTTTCAAAACCTTCTGTTGCTCCATGTGTAATTGATGTTGGTGCATCTGTGCTGTAGAGGACAGATGAATCAGTGACAGAAGAAGTCTGAGTGAACATGTCTTGGGTTTGGTCACCTGAGCCAACTTCCTCTGATGTAGAGTGAATGGAACTTTGCTCTGTCATATAAGTAATGGGAGAGACTGAGGGCTTCTCTGTCTGACCTGTGACAGCACTGTCTTGTTCTTCCACTGGCAGTGCTGTTGGCTTCTCTGTGCTAAACAGTGAGGAGGCTGTGGGAGATGTTGTCTCCTTGCTGGAAATCTCACTTGTCTGGTCACCTGAGCTCTCCCTTTCTGTTGTTGGAAAATCAGAACTTGTTTCTGGTGTCAAAGATGTTTCTTCACTCTGACTTGTTGCTACACTCTCTCGTGTCTCAGGTAGCATTGATGTTGGTGTCTCAGTGCTGTAGAGTGATGATGGTGTTGTAAACGCTGGTTTTGAAGTATCACTTGTTTGACTTTCACTTGATGCTGTGTCTGATGTTGACTGTGTCCTGAACATTGGAGAGACAGTAGTTGCTGGAATAACGGATTCCTGAGTGAAATCGGCAGTGCCATCTCCAGAACTCTCTGTACCAGTGAAGATGCTCAGTGATATTGTTTCAGGGCTCATGGTTGATCCACTGATTGATGGAATGGACTCTACCATTGTCGGCTCAGTTGAAATGGTATCCTCACCGATGTCTGTAAGTGTGGATGATATAACAAAGACCATATCTGGAGGCATAGTGATTGAACTTGTTAGTGACTCTTCAGAGACTGGAGAAACAGATGTTTCTCCTGTAAGTGATGACAGTGATGTCTCATCTGATTTAAGACCTTCTGTTGCTCCACGTGACATTGATGTTGGTGCATCTGTGCTGTAGAGGACAGATGAATCAGTGACAGAAGAAGTCTGAGTGAACATGTCTTGGGTTTGGTCACCTGAGCCAACTTCCTCTGATGTAGAGTGAATGGAACTTTGCTCTGTCATATAAGTAATGGGAGAGACTGAGGGCTTCTCTGTCTGACCTGTGACAGCACTGTCTTGTTCTTCCACTGGCAGTGCTGTTGGCTTCTCTGTGCTAAACAGTGAGGAGGCTGTGGGAGATGTTGTGTCCTTGCTGGAAATCTCACTTGTCTGGTCACCTGAGCTCTCTCTTTCTGTTGTTGGAAAATCAGAACTTGTTTCTGGTGTCAAAGATGTTTCTTCACTCTGACTTGTTGCTACACTCTCTCGTGTCTCAGGTAGCATTGATGTTGGTGTCTCAGTGCTGTAGAGTGATGATGCTATTGTAAACGCTGGTTTTGAAGTATCACTTGTTTCACTTTCACTTGATCCTGTGTCTGATGTTGACTGTGTCCTGAACATTGGAGAGACAGTAGTTGCTGGAATAACGGATTCCTCAGTGAAATCGGCAGTGCCATCTCCAGAACTCTCTGTATTGGTGAAGATGCTCAGTGATATTGTTTCAGGGCTCATGGTTGATCCACTGATGGATGGAATGGACTCTACCATTGTCGGCTCAGTTGAAATGGTATCATCACCGATGTCTGTAAGTGTGGATGATATAACAGAGGCCATATCTGGAGGCATAGCGATTGAACTTGTTAGTGACTCTTCAGAGACTGGAGAAACAGATGTTTCTCCTGTAAGTGATGACAGTGATGTCTCATCTGTTTCAAGACCTTCTGTTGCTCCACGTGACATTGATGTTGGTGCATCTGTGCTGTAGAGGACAGATGAATCAGTGACAGAAGAAGTCTGAGTGAACATGTCTTGGGTTTGGTCACCTGAGCCAACTTCCTCTGATGTAGAGTGAATGGAACTTTGCTCTGTCATATAAGTAATGGGAGAGACTGAGGGCTTCTCTGTCTGACCTGTGACAGCACTGTCTTGTTCTTCCACTGGCAGTGCTGTTGGCTTCTCTGTGCTAAACAGTGAGGAGGCTGTGGGAGATGTTGTGTCCTTGCTGGAAATCTCACTTGTCTGGTCACCTGAGCTCTCTCTTTCTGTTGTTGGAAAATCAGAACTTGTTTCTGGTGTCAAAGATGTTTCTTCACTCTGACTTGTTGCTACACTCTCTCGTGTCTCAGGTAGCATTGATGTTGGTGTCTCAGTGCTGTAGAGTGATGATGCTGTTGTAAACGCTGGTTCTGAAGTATCACTTGTTTGACTTTCACTTGATGCTGTGTCTGATGTTGACTGTGTCCTGAACATTGGAGAGACAGCAGTTGCTGGAATAACGGATTCCTTAGTGAAATCAGCAGTGCCATCTCCAGAACTTTCTGTACCAGTGAAGATGCTCAGTGATATTGTTTCAGGGCTCATGGTTGATCCACTGATGGATGGAATGGACTCTACCATTGTCGGCTCAGTTGAAATGGTATCCTCACCGATGTCTGTAAGTGTGGATGATATAAGAGAGGCCATATCTGGAGGCATAGTTATTGAACTTGTTAGTGACTCTTCAGAGACAGGAGAAACAGATGTTTCTCCTGTTAGTGATGGTACTGATGTCTTATCTGTTTCAAGACCTTCTGTTGCTCCACGTGACATTGATGTTGGTGCGTTTGTGCTGTAGAGGACAGATGTATCAGTGACAGAAGAAGTCTGAGTGAACATGTCTTGGGTTTGGTCACCTGAGCCAACTTCCTCTGATGTAGAGTGAATGGAACTTTGCTCTGTCATATAAGTAATGGGAGAGACTGAGGGCTTCTCTGTCTGACCTGTGACAGCACTGTCTTGTTCTTCCACTGGCAGTGCTGTTGGCTTCTCTGTGCTAAACAGTGAGGAGGCTGTGGGAGATGTTGTCTCCTTGCTGGAAATCTCACTTGTCTGGTCACCTGAGCTCTCTCTTTCTGTTGTTGGGAAATCAGAACTTGTTTCTGGTGTCAAAGATGTTTCTTCACTCTGACTTGTTGCTACATTCTCTCGTGTCTCAGGTAGCATTGATGTTGGTGTCTCAGTGCTGTAGAGTGATGATGCTGTTGTAAACGCTGGTTTTGAAGTATCACTTGTTTGACTTTCACTTGATGCTGTGTCTGATGTTGACTGTGTCCTGAACATTGGAGAGACAGTAGTTGCTGGAATAAATGATTCATCAGTGAAATCGGCAGTGCCATCTCCAGAACTCTCTGTATTGGTGAAGATGCTCAGTGATATTGTTTCAGGGCTCATGGTTGATCCACTGATGGATGGAATGGACTGTACCATTGTCGGCTCACTGCTAATGGTATCGTCACCGATGTCTTTAAGTGTGGATGATATAACAGAGGCCATATCTGGAGGCATAGTGATTGAACTTGTTAGTGTCTCGTCAGAGACTGGAGAAACAGATGGTTGTTCTGTAATTGATGACAGTGATGTCTCATCTGATTTAAGACCTTCTGTTGCTTCACGTGACATTGATGTTGGTGCATCTGTGCTGTAGAGGACAGATGAATCAGTGACAGAAGAAGTCTGAGTGAACATGTCTTGGGTTTGGTCACCTGAGCCAACTTCCTCTGATGTAGAGTGAATGGAACTTTGCTCTGTCATATAAGTAATGGGAGAGACTGAGGGCTTCTCTGTCTGACCTGTGACAGCACTGTCTTGTTCTTCCACTGGCAGTGCTGTTGGCTTCTCTGTGCTAAACAGTGAGGAGGCTGTGGGAGATGTTGTGTCCTTGCTGGAAATCTCACTTGTCTGGTCACCTGAGCTCTCTCTTTCTGTTGTTGGAAAATCAGAACTTGTTTCTGGTGTCAAAGATGTTTCTTCAGTCTGACTTGTTGCTACACTCTCTCCCGTCACAGCGTACACAGATGTTGGTGTCTCGGTGCTGTAGAGTGACGATGCTGTTGTTAAAGCTGGTTTTGAAGTATCACTTGTTTCACTTTCACTTGATGCTGTGTCTGATGTTGACTGTGTCCTGAACATTGGAGAGACAGTAGTTGCTGGAATAACGGATTCCTCAGTGAAATCGGCAGTGCCATCTCCAGAACTCTCTGTATTAGTGAAGATGCTCAGTGATATTGTTTCAGGGCTCATGGTTGATCCACTGATGGATGGAATGGACTCTACCATTGTCGGCTCAGTTGAAATGGTATCGTCACCGATGTCTGTAAGTGTGGATGATATAACAGAGGCCATATCTGGAGGCATAGTGATTGAACTTGTTAGTGACTCTTCAGAGACTGGAGAAACAGATGTTTCTCCTGTTAGTGATGGTACTGATGTCTTATCTGTTTCAAGACCTTCTGTTGCTCCACGTGACACTGATGTTGGTGTCTCAGTGCTGTAGAGGACAGATGTATCAGTGACAGAAGAAGTCTGAGTGAACATGTCTTGGGTTTGGTCACCTGAGCCAACTTCCTCTGATGTAGAGTGAATGGAACTTTGCTCTGTCATATAAGTAATGGGAGAGACTGAGGGCTTCTCTGTCTGACCTGTGACAGCACTGTCTTGTTCTTCCACTGGCAGTGCTGTTGGCTTCTCTGTGCTAAACAGTGAGGAGGCTGTGGGAGATGTTGTGTCCTTGCTGGAAATCTCACTTGTCTGGTCACCTGAGCTCTCTCTTTCTGTTGTTGGGAAATCAGAACTTGTTTCTGGTGTCACGGATGCTTCTTCAGTCTGACTTGTTGCTACACTGTCTCCAGTCACAGCGTACACAGATGTTGGTGTCTCAGTGCTGTAGAGTGATGATGCTGTTGTAAACGCTGGTTTTGAAGTATCACTTGTTTCACTTTCACTTGATCCTGTGTCTGATGTTGACTGTGTCCTGAACATTGGAGAGACAGTAGTTGCTGGAATAAATGATTCATCAGTGAAATCGGCAGTGCCATCTCCAGAACTCTCTGTATTGGTGAAGATGCTCAGTGATATTGTTTCAGGGCTCATGGTTGATCCACTGATGGATGGAATGGACTGTACCATTGTCGGCTCACTGCTAATGGTATCGTCACCGATGTCTTTAAGTGTGGATGATATAACAGAGGCCATATCTGGAGGCATAGTGATTGAACTTGTTAGTGTCTCGTCAGAGACTGGAGAAACAGATGGTTGTTCTGTAATTGATGACAGTGATGTCTCATCTGATTTAAGACCTTCTGTTGCTTCACGTGACATTGATGTTGGTGCATCTGTGCTGTAGAGGACAGATGAATCAGTGACAGAAGAAGTCTGAGTGAACATGTCTTGGGTTTGGTCACCTGAGCCAACTTCCTCTGATGTAGAGTGAATGGAACTTTGCTCTGTCATATAAGTAATGGGAGAGACTGAGGGCTTCTCTGTCTGACCTGTGACAGCACTGTCTTGTTCTTCCACTGGCAGTGCTGTTGGCTTCTCTGTGCTAAACAGTGAGGAGGCTGTGGGAGATGTTGTGTCCTTGCTGGAAATCTCACTTGTCTGGTCACCTGAGCTCTCTCTTTCTGTTGTTGGAAAATCAGAACTTGTTTCTGGTGTCAAAGATGTTTCTTCAGTCTGACTTGTTGCTACACTCTCTCCCGTCACAGCGTACACAGATGTTGGTGTCTCGGTGCTGTAGAGTGACGATGCTGTTGTTAAAGCTGGTTTTGAAGTATCACTTGTTTCACTTTCACTTGATGCTGTGTCTGATGTTGACTGTGTCCTGAACATTGGAGAGACAGTAGTTGCTGGAATAACGGATTCCTCAGTGAAATCGGCAGTGCCATCTCCAGAACTCTCTGTATTAGTGAAGATGCTCAGTGATATTGTTTCAGGGCTCATGGTTGATCCACTGATGGATGGAATGGACTCTACCATTGTCGGCTCAGTTGAAATGGTATCGTCACCGATGTCTGTAAGTGTGGATGATATAACAGAGGCCATATCTGGAGGCATAGTGATTGAACTTGTTAGTGACTCTTCAGAGACTGGAGAAACAGATGTTTCTCCTGTTAGTGATGGTACTGATGTCTTATCTGTTTCAAGACCTTCTGTTGCTCCACGTGACACTGATGTTGGTGTCTCAGTGCTGTAGAGGACAGATGTATCAGTGACAGAAGAAGTCTGAGTGAACATGTCTTGGGTTTGGTCACCTGAGCCAACTTCCTCTGATGTAGAGTGAATGGAACTTTGCTCTGTCATATAAGTAATGGGAGAGACTGAGGGCTTCTCTGTCTGACCTGTGACAGCACTGTCTTGTTCTTCCACTGGCAGTGCTGTTGGCTTCTCTGTGCTAAACAGTGAGGAGGCTGTGGGAGATGTTGTGTCCTTGCTGGAAATCTCACTTGTCTGGTCACCTGAGCTCTCTCTTTCTGTTGTTGGGAAATCAGAACTTGTTTCTGGTGTCACGGATGCTTCTTCAGTCTGACTTGTTGCTACACTGTCTCCAGTCACAGCGTACACAGATGTTGGTGTCTCAGTGCTGTAGAGTGATGATGCTGTTGTAAACGCTGGTTTTGAAGTATCACTTGTTTCACTTTCACTTGATCCTGTGTCTGATGTTGACTGTGTCCTGAACATTGGAGAGACAGTAGTTGCTGGAATAACGGATTCCTCAGTGAAATCGGCAGTGCCATCTCCAGAACTCTCTGTATTGGTGAAGATGCTCAGTGATATTGTTTCAGGGCTCATGGTTGATCCACTGATGGATGGAATGGACTGTACCATTGTCGGCTCACTGCTAATGGTATCGTCACCGATGTCTTTAAGTGTGGATGATATAACAGAGGCCATATCTGGAGGCATAGTGATTGAACTTGTTAGTGTCTCGTCAGAGACTGGAGAAACAGATGGTTGTTCTGTAATTGATGACAGTGATGTCTCATCTGTTTTAAGACCTTCTGTTGCTTCACGTGACATTGATGTTGGTGCATCTGTGCTGTAGAGGACAGATGAATCAGTGACAGAAGAAGTCTGAGTGAACATGTCTTGGGTTTGGTCACCTGAGCCAACTTCCTCTGATGTAGAGTGAATGGAACTTTGCTCTGTCATATAAGTAATGGGAGAGACTGAGGGCTTCTCTGTCTGACCTGTGACAGCACTGTCTTGTTCTTCCACTGGCAGTGCTGTTGGCTTCTCTGTGCTAAACAGTGAGGAGGCTGTGGGAGATGTTGTGTCCTTGCTGGAAATCTCACTTGTCTGGTCACCTGAGCTCTCTCTTTCTGTTGTTGGAAAATCAGAACTTGTTTCTGGTGTCAAAGATGTTTCTTCAGTCTGACTTGTTGCTACACTCTCTCCCGTCACTGCGTACACAGATGTTGGTGTCTCGGTGCTGTAGAGTGACGATGCTGTTGTAAAAGCTGGTTTTGAAGTATCATTTGTTTCACTTTCACTTGATGCTGTGTCTGATGTTGACTGTGTCCTGAACATAGGAAAGACAGTAGTTGCTGGAATAACGGATTCCTCAGTGAAATCGGCAGTGCCATCTCCAGAACTCTCTGTATTGGTGAAGGTGCTCAGTGATATTGTTTCAGGGCTCATGGTTGATCCACTGATGGATGGAATGGACTCTACCATTGTCGGCTCAGTTGAAATGGTATCGTCACCGATGTCTGTAAGTGTGGATGATATAACAGAGGCCATATCTGGAGGCATAGTGATTGAACTTGTTAGTGACTCTTCAGAGACTGGAGAAACAGATGTTTCTCCTGTAAGTGATGGTATTGATGTCTTATCTGTTTTAAGACCTTCTGTTGCTCCACGTGACATTGATGTTGGTGCATCTGTGCTGTAGAGGACAGATGTATCAGTGACAGAAGAAGTCTGAGTGAACATGTCTTGGGTTTGGTCACCTGAGCCAACTTCCTCTGATGTAGAGTGAATGGAACTTTGCTCTGTCATATAAGTAATGGGAGAGACTGAGGGCTTCTCTGTCTGACCTGTGACAGCACTGTCGTGTTCTTCCACTGGCAGTGCTGTTGGCTTCTCTGTGCTAAACAGTGAGGAGGCTGTGGGAGATGTTGTGTCCTTGCTGGAAATCTCACTTGTCTGGTCACCTGAGCTCTCTCTTTCTGTTGTTGGAAAATCAGAACTTGTTTCTGGTGTCAAAGATGTTTCTTCACTCTGACTTGTTGCTACACTCTCTCGTGTCTCAGGTAGCATTGATGTTGGTGTCTCAGTGCTGTAGAGTGATGATGCTGTTGTAAACGCTGGTTTTGAAGTATCACTTGTTTGACTTTCACTTGATGCTGTGTCTGATGTTGACTGTGTCCTGAACATTGGAGAGACAGTAGTTGCTGGAATAAATGATTCATCAGTGAAATCGGCAGTGCCATCTCCAGAACTCTCTGTATTGGTGAAGATGCTCAGTGATATTGTTTCAGGACTCATGGTTGATCCACTGATGGAAGGAATGGACACCATTGTCGGTTCACTTGAAATAGTATCGTCACCAATGTCTGTAAGTGTGGATGATATAACAGAGGCCAAATCTGGAGGCATAGTGATTGAACTTGTTAGTGACTCTTCAGAGACTGGAGAAACAGATGTTTCTCCTGTTAGTGATGGTACTGATGTCTTATCTGTTTCAAGACCTTTTGTTGCTCCACGTGACACTGATGTTGGTGCATCTGTGCTGTAGAGGACAGATGTATCAGTGACAGAAGAAGTCTGAGTGAACATGTCTTGGGTTTGGTCACCTGAGCCAACTTCCTCTGATGTAGAGTGAATGGAACTTTGCTCTGTCATATAAGTAATGGGAGAGACTGAGGGCTTCTCTGTCTGACCTGTGACAGCACTGTCTTGTTCTTCCACTGGCAGTGCTGTTGGCTTCTCTGTGCTAAACAGCGAGGAGGCTGTGGGAGATGTTGTGTCCTTGCTGGAAATCTCACTTGTCTGGTCACCTAAGCTCTCTCTTTCTGTTGTTGGGAAATCAGAACTTGTTTCTGGTGTCACAGATGCTTCTTCAGTCTGACTTGTTGCTACACTCTCTCGTGTCTCAGGTAGCATTGATGTTGGTGTCTCAGTGCTGTAGAGTGATGATGCTGTTGTAAAAGCTGGTTTTGAAGTATCACTTGTTTGACTTTCACTTGATGCTGTGTCTGATGTTGACTGTGTCCTGAACATTGGAGAGACAGTAGTTGCTGGAATAACTGATTCCTCAGTAAAATCGGCAGTGCCATCTCCAGAACTCTCTGTATTGGTGAAGGTGCTCAGCGATATTGTTTCAGTGCTCATGGTTGATCCACTGACGGATGGAATGGACTCTACCATTGTCGGCTCACTGCTAATTGTATCGTCACTGATGTATGTAAGTGTGGATGATATAACAGAGACCATATCTGGAGGCATAGTGATTGAACTTGTTAGTGTCTCGTCAGAGACTGGAGAAACAGATGGTTGTTCTGTAATTGATGGCACTGATGTCTTATCTGTTTCAAGACCTTCTGTTCGTCCACGTGACATTGATGTTGGTGCATCTGTGCTGTAGAGGACAGATGAATCAGTGACAGAAGAAGTCTGAGTGAACATGTCTTGGGTTTGGTCACCTGAGCCAACTTCCTCTGATGTAGAGTGAATGGAACTTTGCTCTGTCATATAAGTAATGGGAGAGACTGAGGGCTTCTCTGTCTGACCTGTGACAGCACTGTCTTGTTCTTCCGCTGGCAGTGCTGTTGGCTTCTCTGTGCTAAACAGTGAGGAGGCTGTGGGAGATGTTGTGTCCTTGCTGGAAATCTCACTTGTCTGGTCACCTGAGCTCTCTCTTTCTGTTGTTGGAAAATCAGAACTTGTTTCTGGTGTCAAAGATGTTTCTTCACTCTGACTTGTTGCTACACTCTCTCGTGTCTCAGGTAGCATTGATGTTGGTGTCTCAGTGCTGTAGAGTGATGATGCTATTGTAAACGCTGGTTTTGAAGTATTACTTGTTTGACTTTCACTTGATGCTGTGTCTGATGTTGACTGTGTCCTGAACATTGGAGAGACAGTAGTTGCTGGAATAACTGATTCCTCAGTGAAATCGACAGTGCCATCTCCAGAACTCTCTGTATTGGTGAAGATGCTCAGTGATATTGTTTCAGGGCTCATGGTTGATCCACTGATGGATGGAATGGACTCTACCATTGTAGGCTCACTGCTAATGGTATCGTCACCGATGTCCGTAAGTGTGGATGATGTAACAGAGGCCATATCTGGAGGCATAGTGATTGAACTCGTTAGTGACTCTTCAGAGACTGGAGAAACAGATGTTTCTCCTGTAAGTGATGGTATTGATGTCTTATCTGTTTTAAGACCTTCTGTTCCTCCATGTGTAATTGATGTTGGTGCATCTGTGCTGTAGAGGACAGATGTATCAGTGACAGAAGAAGTCTGAGTGAACATGTCTTGGGTTTGGTCACCTGAGCCAACTTCCTCTGATGTAGAGTGAATGGAACTTTGCTCTGTCATATAAGTAATGGGAGAGACTGAGGGCTTCTCTGTCTGACCTGTGACAGCACTGTCTTGTTCTTCCACTGGCAGTGCTGTTGGCTTCTCTGTGCTAAACAGTGAGGAGGCTGTGGGAGATGTTGTCTCCTTGCTGGAAATCTCACTTGTCTGGTCACCTGAGCTCTCCCTTTCTGTTGTTGGAAAATCAGAACTTCTTTCTGGTGTCAAAGATGTTTCTTCACTCTGACTTGTTGCTACACTCTCTCGTGTCTCAGGTAGCATTGATGTTGGTGTCTCAGTGCTGTAGAGTGATGATGCTGTTGTAAACGCTGGTTTTGAAGTATCACTTGTTTGACTTTCACTTGATGCTGTGTGTGATGTTGACTGTGTCCTGAACATTGGAGAGACAGTAGTTGCTGGAATAAATGATTCCTGAGTGAAATCGGCAGTGCCATCTCCAGAACTCTCTGTACCAGTGAAGATGCTCAGTGATATTGTTTCAGGACTCATGGTTGATCCACTGATGGAAGGAATGGACTGTACCATTGTCGGCTCACTGCTAATGGTATCGTCACCGATGTCTGTAAGTGTGGATGATATAACAGAGGCCATATCTGGAGGCATAGTGATTGAACTTGTTAGTGTCTCGTCAGAGACTGGAGAAACAGATGGTTGTTCTGTAATTGATGACAGTGATGTCTCATCTGTTTTAAGACCTTCTGTTGCTTCACGTGACATTGATGTTGGTGCATCTGTGCTGTAGAGGACAGATGAATCAGTGACAGAAGAAGTCTGAGTGAACATGTCTTGGGTTTGGTCACCTGAGCCAACTTCCTCTGATGTAGAGTGAATGGAACTTTGCTCTGTCATATAAGTAATGGGAGAGACTGAGGGCTTCTCTGTCTGACCTGTGACAGCACTGTCTTGTTCTTCCACTGGCAGTGCTGTTGGCTTCTCTGTGCTAAACAGTGAGGAGGCTGTGGGAGATGTTGTCTCCTTGCTGGAAATCTCACTTGTCTGGTCACCTGAGCTCTCTCTTTCTGTTGTTGGAAAATCAGAACTTGTTTCTGGTGTCAAAGATGTTTCTTCACTCTGACTTGTTGCTACACTCTCTCGTGTCTCAGGTAGCATTGATGTTGGTGTCTCAGTGCTGTAGAGTGATGATGCTGTTGTAAACGCTGGTTTTGAAGTATCACTTGTTTGACTTTCACTTGATGCTGTGTCTGATGTTGACTGTGTCCTGAACATTGGAGAGACAGTAGTTGCTGGAATAACGGATTCCTCAGTGAAATCGGCAGTGCCATCTCCAGAACTCTCTGTATTGGTGAAGGTGCTCAGTGATATTGTTTCAGGGCTCATGGTTGATCCACTGATGGATGGAATGGACTCTACCATTGTCGGCTCAGTTGAAATGGTATCGTCACCGATGTCTGTAAGTGTGGATGATATAACAGAGGCCATATCTGGAGGCATAGTGATTGAACTTGTTAGTGACTCTTCAGAGACTGGAGAAACAGATGTTTCTCCTGTAAGTGATGGTATTGATGTCTTATCTGTTTTAAGACCTTCTGTTGCTTCATGTGTAATTGATGTTGGTGCATCTGTGCTGAAGAGGACAGATGAATCAGTGACAGAAGAAGTCTGAGTGAACATGTCTTGGGTTTGGTCACCTGAGCCAACTTCCTCTGATGTAGAGTGAATGGAACTTTGCTCTGTCATATAAGTAATGGGAGAGACTGAGGGCTTCTCTGTCTGACCTGTGACAGCACTGTCTTGTTCTTCCACTGGCAGTGCTGTTGGCTTCTCTGTGCTAAACAGTGAGGAGGCTGTGGGAGATGTTGTCTCCTTGCTGGAAATCTCACTTGTCTGGCCACCTGAGCTCTCTCTTTCTGTTGTTGGAAAATCAGAACTTGTTTCTGGTGTCAAAGATGTTTCTTCAGTCTGACTTGTTGCTACACTCTCTCCCGTCACAGCGTACACAGATGTTGGTGTCTCGGTGCTGTAGAGTGACAATGCTGTTGTAAAAGATGGTTTTGAAGTATCACTTGTTTGACTTTCACTTGATGCTGTGTCTGATGTTGACTGTGTCTTGAACATTGGAGAGACAGTAGTTGCTGGAATAAATGATTCCTCAGTGAAATCGGCAGTGCCATCTCCAGAACTCTTTGTATTGGTGAAGGTGCTCAGTGATATTGTTTCAGGGCTCATGGTTGATCCACTGATGGATGGAATGGACTCTACCATTGTCGGCTCAGTTGAAATAGTATCGTCACAGATGTCTGTAAGTGTGGATGATATAACAGAGGCCATATCTGGAGGCATAGTGATTGAACTTGTTAGTGTCTCGTCAGAGACTGGAGAAACAGATGGTTGTTCTGTAATTGATGACAGTGATGTCTCATCTGTTTTAAGACCTTCTGTTGCTTCACGTGACATTGATGTTGGTGCATCTGTGCTGTAGAGGACAGATGTATCAGTGACAGAAGAAGTCTGAGTGAACATGTCTTGGGTTTGGTCACCTGAGCCAACTTCCTCTGATGTAGAGTGAATGGAACTTTGCTCTGTCATATAAGTAATGGGAGAGACTGAGGGCTTCTCTGTCTGACCTGTGACAGCACTGTCTTGTTCTTCCACTGGCAGTGCTGTTGGCTTCTCTGTGCTAAACAGTGAGGAGGCTGTGGGAGATGTTGTCTCCTTGCTGGAAATCTCACTTGTCTGGTCACCTGAGCTCTCTCTTTCTGTTGTTGGAAAACCAGAACTTGTTTCTGGTGTCAAAGATGTTTCTTCAGTCTGACTTGTTGCTACACTCTCTGGTGTCTCAGGTAGCATTGATGCTGGTGTCTCAGTGCTGTAGAGTGATGATGCTGTTGTAAAAGCTGGTTTTGAAGTATCACTTGTTTGACTTTCACTTGATGTTGTGTCTGATGTTGACTGTATCCCAAACATTGGAGAGACAGTTTGTGTTGTAATGACTGATTCCTCAGTGAAATTGGCAGTGCCATCTCCAGGACTCTCTGTATTGGAGAAGATGTGGACTGATGCTGTTTCAGGTCTTATGGTTGATCTACTGGATGAAGGACTGGATTCTGTCATTATAACTGCACTAGTAATATTTTCAAACTCAATATCTGAAACAGCAGATGATGTAACAGGAGACGTTTTTGTTGGTGCCTCAGTGTTATAGAGAGATAATTCAGCTGTGACAGAGGAGCCCTGATTGAAAACTTCTTGGGTTACATCACCTGAACCATCTTCATCAGTTGGAGTCATAACAGAGCTCTCCTCTATCATGCCAGTAAAAGAAGTCACTGAGGGGCTTTCTGTCAGACTTGTGATAGCGCTTTCCTCTTTTATAACTGGCAGTCCTATTGGCTCCTCTGTGCTAAACCATAAGGAGGCTGTAGTTGTCTCCTCCTCTTTATGTGAGCTTTCAGTTGTCTGTTTGGCCATGCTTTCTTCGTGTACAAAAGTTACTAATGAGATTTTATCTCCTACTCTAGTTGTAGCAATTGGTTGTACTGTTGCAATATCTCCTGCTGATGCTGTAGCAGAGGTTTGGTCATCTATAATTTGTCTGGTTGTACTAGCATGCAGTGAACCTATCTCCGTAATGCCACTGACTGGGGTCACCGTCAGATTTTGTTTCTTTTTTGTGTCTTCAGTTACACTTGACGTTTCCAGTGTTGAAACTGTGATTGAAATAGACTCATCCGGTTCAACTGTGCTAATGACTGGAGAAGTAGAAGTGACCACAGGTGAGGAGGTTTGATCTGTTGAAGTGTCCTTATCTGTCCCACCAGTTTCCTTACTTGTATCTACCTTTTGGTCAGGCAATTCAGTCATCAGTGAAGCACTCTGTGTTGAGTACTGACTGAAATATTCAGTGAATGAGGCCATTGTTGTTTTGATAATTTCAATAGCACTGTATAAAGTGGAAGCAGTGGTTGCGATGGATTCATGAGAGGGAGGACTCGTTGTCTCATCTTGTTTCCACCCCTCATGTACAGTGGTGGGTGCTGATGATTTTTCCAACTCACCAGTGGCAGGAATGGATGTTTTATCTGTTTCTGCTGCTCGTACTGTTTGTGATGTTACTTCACTCTCCCATGTCGCTTGATCTTTTGCACTCAAACTTGAAGATGATGTCACAATCCCTGCAGATGTATGTGGTGGTGAGCCAGTTGTAAACATGTTTACTGTTTGATCCCCTGAACCCTCCTCCTCCGGTGTAGACATTGCATCAGTGGCAAGTTTTTCAGTAGGTGAGATGGAAGGCATTTGGCTGTCTGTACTCCCTCTTTGACTAGTAAGTGTACCCTCTGAAGTTTCAGCCAGGGTAGGTGCTACAGATGCTGATGATTCAGAGCTGGCTACATCTATAGCTGGTGTTATCTCAGTCTTGTCCGTCTGTTCAGAAAAGGCTGAACTAATAGATACTGAAGGAGCTGTTGTCCTGAAGGCAAATTCTTCTGGGGTTTGGGTCTCTTTCCCTCCCTTCACATCTTGAGTAGAGGTCTGTGAGTCACTAGTTGTTGATGTTGGTGTTTTCCCATCAGCGTCATCAAAGGAGGGCGTGTACACAGTCTGTAACGTAGACTGAGTGCTGTCTTCAGCAGCTGGAGCAGCAGATGTGCTCTTTGTTTCCACTGTGGTTTCAGCTTTATCTCTGGTTGTGTAAATCTCAGTTGAAGAAGTAACAGGGGATTGGTCCTTAGCTTTATCTGTCTGTATCACTTCTGAGTCACTTTTCACATACGTGGGAGTCCTCCCTGACTCGCCTACCTCTTCTTGTACAGATGTGGTGATGACAGTGGTGGTTTCCTCAGCCTTTGTTGTTTGGGTTTCTTCAGTTGCTTTGGTGACCTGTGGTTCAGCTGGTGTTACTGTACGAACAAAGTTGGCAGAGGTAGCTGTGACATCACTCATCCCCTCTGTGGCATCTGGACCAGCTTCAGTTTTTTGTGTAGTTTTTGATTGAGCAGTGTCCTCCAGTAGTGGGGCCATAACAGAGGTTGTATCTTCCTGTGTGGGGCCCTTTGTGGTCAGCTCAACTACTTTGGGGGATGTGTGGGAAGGTGTTGATTCATCTATTGGGATTAAATCGGGGTCATAGTCATCATCATCTGGGATCTCTGTAGAGGTCTGCATCGCTGTGGGTGTCTCTGTAGATTCAGTGGTGCTATCAACAGGAAGATCGGTCCAACTATAATCAAATACAGTTGTTATTTCATCACTTGCTCCCAGAGTTGTCACATTTGTTAAAACCTGGGTACCTTTGGCTTCTTCTTCTGGGCTCTGTGGCTCCAGTGTTATCTCCTGTTTCCCATTTATAAAGCTAACAGTTGGGGTGATGGTTACAGCAGCTTGGGAGAGAAGGTCTGGGTCTCCACTCTGCAAGATGGGCTCACCATCAGCTATGGAGGGGGTGGGATGGTCAGGCACAACTGGTATGGCAGAAGACTGAGAGTCTTGTGGTTGTAGAGTCTGGTCAACTGTGAAGAAAACAAAAAGAAAAGGAAAGACTGTCAATTTAATAGACAGACAGGTCTATCAAAAAAGTCTGTTGCATTGCATTAATGGAACTGCAGGATCCAATGTATTGTAGCTTAACCCACAAAGAAACTGACAGTTGTTTTTTTAAACACCCTAAATATACACTGCACAGATAAATTAGCACATTAAATATCATACTGTAAGTTGTATTCCTTGTATGAATCACCATCATAATACAACAGTCAATGCAGCATCCTCCACTTTTCAGTTTTCTCAAATGCTCACAAAATAATTATTTTAAACCTAAAGAAGTCCTGAAAAAACACTGCAAAATACTGCAAATAAAGCCTCTCCAACATTTTTGTGAGCCTCATCTGAGATGGTGTCTGAACCTCATCCAAACCATAATTCAAAAATATCTTTTCTAAATTGATGTGAAAATATGATCAAGAGGCCACTTCAACATAGACATTACCAGTCCTTCAACAAAGTTAACAAAGTCTGCAACTGTTGATCAACTAAAAGTATTACTAATATGTTTTACAAAATCAGAATACCAAAAATCTATGGCATATACAATACGCAACAATAGTGTGGCCATTTTATAAAGACCTTTCAGAACATATTCATATGTATAAAGGATATACAGTAAAAAATCCTACACCAGTGCCATTTCATATAACCTATTACAATCCAAAACAACACCATCATAATCTACAGTTTAAAATATTAGAGATGTTGGATTTCCTATTCTTCATAAAAATAAATATTATAACCTTCATATAGCTAACAGACATAGAAGACTATGAATGTGGATCACATTATGCAGTAAAAATGTTGTTATCAAGTCCACTCCCTGTATATTATCTTATATTATCTAAATATATGGGTCCTCTGTAGAGTAAGTGATTTCAGATGTCAGCAAATGTGTGCTCTTTATTTTAAGTCGAACACAGAGGCAGCTTTCAATTTCCCCAACAGCATGCAAGTTACAATTTTATAATCATCCACCTACACTATGTTGCCTCAGATGGATTTATGTATTTATATAAATAAACAAGATGTTGTCTGGTTGGAAATAATCCACCTCTACCAAAAGATAGTTGTCTTAAATGACTACACCAAACCAAACTATCAAGATATTAAGCTGTTACATTGCAGCTCAATTTAGTGAACTAATAGATGCCAATCATAACTTTAAAAGCTAAGAAAAGGGTCAGAGTCCATGTCCCTGTCTTTAATAAATAAGCATTTGTGTTAGGAAAAACCCTGATGGCACCCATTGAAGACAACAGCCCTTTGTCTCAGTAAATTATTTTCATCTTTGACTCATGTGGCTATCCTATCTACAAGAGCATGCATTCTAGTTTTGTTGCAAGTCCTTTATTAATTAAAAAAACTCTGAGAGTGAGCCGTAGCGTCAAGCTTTAGATCCAAGTCAGGGCAAGTGGAAAAAAAGGCATAGCAATGGTTGATCCAAAAATGAGCAGTTTGGTCCTGTTGGGCCTGAATTGTTTACTAGTGTTTGCATAATGTAGTTTGAGCAAAGAGGAGGAAAAAAATATTCACACAAAACAACATGAAATCCTTTGGTATGCAAACTTTCCTACTTCTGTCTCACACTATCCCTCTGTGTCCCTTGTCCCCATCTCTGTTTCCCACAAAGGGTGATTTAATAAGATTATTGGTTGCAAACAAGAACACCTGCACCAGCTCAGCTCTGCAGAAAGACACCTGTTTAAAAACCAGGCCAGGCCTGGGAACTCGGGCAATGAACCCACCTGACTTTATAAACTATAAAGTGATTAGTTTATGACCATCCACACTTATTTGTGATTAATTTATTAATGTACAGAATATATTTTAGAGTTGGATGAAGGTAATTAATGGAAGATGGCAAAAAGGTTTGTGGTGTATCATTAGATTTTAAAGAGTTTAAAAAAGACTAACTGTAGTTCAGCAATTACATATGCACTCTTCCACTGTTTGATATTCTTGCTAATATTTTTAGGTCTAAGACTGAAGGCTATAAAAGTATTTAAAGTAACAGTTTGACATTTTTGGAAATAAACTTATCTGTGCTTTAGTGCTGGGTTATGTGAGAAGATGGATAACTCTCTCATGTCTGTTTACTCTGTTCAGTATGAAGCTACAGCCAGCAGCCAGTCTGCTTAGCTTAGCTTAGCTTAGCTTAGCATAAAGACTGGAGACAGCAAAGAAACAGCTAGCTTGGGTCTGTCCAATAGATTAAAAATTCACATACCAGCACCTCTAAAGCTCATTAATTAACATCTCGCTTTTGTTTAATTGGCACAAAAAAGCATAAAAACAATTAGTTGAGTTGTTGGAGGTTACATGCCAGACTGTTTTTTGGCCAGAACCAGTCGCCAGCCAATCATGTCAAACTATTCCATTGTTAAGGATAAGTTTAGCAAACTCTAATCTTATGTAAACTCTATTTTAAATTGATATTTTATTGGTTTTAGTAACAAAGTACTGCTGGTGGCTCTGTGCATTGCTTAGTGACATTTGTGGTTAGCATGCCTCGAGTATCAATATTTCAAGTCATAATATGTCACATAAACACTTTGTAAGTAGTAAATTTAATTCTCTTCAATTAATTAGAAACACATGGACATTTTTTAACATCCTGATATTATTGTGCAATTTGTTACCATGCAGCCAGACAACACACTTCTCCCTATGCCACAATATTTTCCAAGAACTTTTTCCCACACAAACTGGGAGGGAAGAAACAAGACCTTAAGTATCTCAGCTGAGCCACATCACATGATGTATGATGCAGTAAATGTAGCTATAATCACTCGCTTTGGTCCAGCAGTCTCCAGCTGTCCTCACAGAGACGGGAGACTTTGAGTTAGCGATGACATCACCTCTTGTGGTGGTGTCCAGTCTGTGCTGAAGACAGGCATCTGTGCTTACTCAGGTGGACTGCCAACACAACTCTGTTATTGCCAGGCTGGCTGTCAGTAAGGTGGTATACGCACACACGAGGAGAGAAATACTGCAAATGCTTAGTGATTTGCAGTACAAATACACACAAAGCATAGAGAAACACAGACTCTGTATCTGCCTTTCCTGATACAGCAGTTTGAGTGTGTATAATCTGGAGTACAGATTGTTGCTCTTTCAGGCACATTTCACACCTACCAGGAAGCCAGACCAAATTCCAAAAAACTGCCTAATGAGAAGTTCATTCACCTTTTCTCCAACACGAGCTGCTCTTCAGGGACAAGTAATGAGTCACCATGGCAATGTTTGCAGCTCAGATGTGAGAGCAAATTAAAGGAGTGAAAAAAGATGCAGCTGCTATTTGCAATCATGTGCTGCTGACCTGAAAGTCATGGCCTGGGTAAGGATTTCAAACTTCTCCCAACAGCAGAGTCACTATACATTGCCTGTTCTCTGGTTATGTAACCTCACTCCCACCACTATACATTCTTATAGGCAGACAATCAAACGCTCTCTCTCCACTTCAGCACCCTGGACAGCACAGCATTCTCCAACTCCCAAGTAATGCAGCATGACAAATCTGATTTATGCTTAAATTAGAATCATATGCATTGAATCTACATATGTCAAATGACCCTTGCAAGGTTTCAAGGAGCAATATGTAACACTCCAGTTTTCAAAAATGAGTACTGCAGTCTAAATAGTGAGTTGGGGCCATAGATGGTATAAAAAATAGACTGAATCACTATTTAATATAAAATCTATGGTTAAAGTGAACTGTTTCCTTCTGCCCCCTTGTTCCCAGACTCTAAGCACAGGCAGGTTCCCTGCAGGGACATGAGTGCAAGATGAGCACAGCATCATATTTTGACAATGACAAGCGACAACAAGTCCTACAGTCTGAGTTCAATAACTATTTATACGTTTTAACTCTAACAAATGTGAAACAGGCAAAGAAAAACAGACGTTCTGGAATTTTCAAAGGAGACCATGCTGGCTGTAGTGCTGTTGTCGTAGAAGCCAACTTCGTCAATTTAGCATGTTCCCGTAATCTCTGATGACATATCATGGTCATTTTGTTTTAGTACAACATATTACATATTTGTCCTTTAAGGTATTGTTTGTAATTCTTACCTGATACATTCTGCCTCTGAATGACAGCGGTCACTTGGGTGGACTGTTGATCAGAGACCACCGCACCAGGGGTGGTGGTCATGTCAGACACAGTTGAAGCCATGGGAGCAGATGTAAAGAACTCTGTGCCAATTTCTGTCGCTGTGTCGTCTTCTGTCAGGGTGTCTCTGCTGTGCTCTGACAACTGAGTGGTGGACTCATCAAAGACGTGTGCACTTGTTGACGATGTCATATCTTCAGTGGATGTCTCGCTGTCAATCAAGACGTCAGTGGCTGTCACAGCTGCAGATGTGGTCTCTCCCTTGTAGACAACAGCTGGTGTCTTTACATCCTGCATTTGAGGTGTGGTTTGTGTTGCAGTGCTGGTAATCTCTGGTGGTCCTGTGGTGGTGAACTCGGGTTTGGCATCATACATAAAGGTAGTGTCTGGTGGACTGGATGAGAGGTCCTGTTGGGATGGCTGAGCAGGCACAGCCTCAGGAGGATAATAAATCTCAATCTCATCATCATAGCCAGGGAAAGGTGTTGTTGAATGAAGCCCGACAGTTGAGGGTGTTGAGTCTGAGAGGCTGAACGTTTCTTCGCTGATCAGCTCAGATGACTCTGTTGAAGTGTCAGTGAGGTTAGAGGCCATCGCTGTGGTGATCGCAGAATCCACAATAGTTTCCTCAGTCTTTCCCTCAGCAAACATTGGCTTTGTGATAAGAGACGCATCAGGTATTGGGACATCGGGTTGGATTGTGTTGATCTCAATCACTGAGTGATCATCTGGCTCCTCAGTGGGCATGGACACTGACTCTGTGGTGCTGGTGCCTTCTGTAGTGTTTTGGGCTTCTGGGAATGTGTCACCACGTTGAGGAAAGAAGTCCTCATCCTTTTCATTTTCCCTTGTATAGTCTTCAACATCAAAGTCTGCTACATCAGCAGTGTCCTCATGCTCTTCTTTGATGGTGGGTGCGACCGTGGTTATTAATTCTTCTTCTTGGGGAGTGGGACGAGGTGGAGCCATACTGGTAGAGAACATAGATGGAGGATTTGTTGGAACTGATGAGTCTGGAGACTCTTCTGCCTCTGATACTGGTTCAGATGTTGGAGTTAGCGTAGTAGGGCTACTTTCCAGTAGGGGGATGGAGGTAGTGGCGCTCCTGGTGGTGGTGGTGATGATTTTAACCACAGACATAGCCACAAAGGAAGTCTGGTTGATCACCTCTCTCCTCCCTAAGAAACAAACACAAGCACATCAAAAATGAAAATAAACAAACATCATAAAAATGATCTGACCATTACTCATTTAAAGTAACTAGTTCTGGAGAAAGACAGTTAATTATTTTGTTTCATTCCCAGGTAGTCAAACTACTGACGCAAAACTTTGGATTAGTGGTTCCAAGATGGATGTTTGTTGAGTCTCATTAGGAGGTTGTCAAAATATCACATTTTGGGAATGAGACTCAACAATTAACTATCTTCACGACTTGTGATTGTCCAAAAGTTAGCTTTACTAAAGCCTGAAAACAGAGCCAAGTGGAGAAGTAGAATTCAAGTTTTCTCCCCCACACCTTGACTTACATTATTCTTAAAGGATATTATGAAACTTTTGAACAATAAGGCCAAACATATAATGACTAGCTTTAAATATATAACAGAGTTTTTATAGTATGATTATTGTCAAGAAACTGAGTGACAAACACTTTCACCTCTGGAAAATCACCTCACCTCAATCACTTCTCTTGAATCTTAGATTCTATGCCACATATACCACATTAATAAGCTAAGTAGCCAGGATGCACACAGTGTTACAGAATACAGATACCACAAATGTGTGGTCCAAAGACAGTCGAAAGGTCTGTCACCTCACTTGAATCAAATATTACAAAATCATGATGTGTGAAATATTGCATCTTTACATACTGTAAGCATGTAAAGCAGGCAGCTGGTGAGACAAGCCGTATGAGTCAAATGGCAGTCAAGCAGAAATATGCAACAGCTAAAATACCAGTGTGACACATAACATTAAAGTGCCCAGAGTTAAAAGTTTCCTAGAAACCTCAGGGTAAAGGACTTCCTCTCATAACTCTTAATGTTGTTTATAACCTGCACTAACATTATTTCACTCAATGTCAAGCCAACAGTGGAACCAATACTAAATATGGAACAAGGATTTTATCTGCACTAGAATTGTTGGTAAAAAAAAAATCTCACTTATCCTCCGGTATCAGTGAGGCCAACATCATGCTGATTTTCCATTCAATAGTCTGTCTCTTGCAGCTGATGAATTTGGATTGTTTGTCATCAGCTCGTGGTAGATGATGTCATTTTCAAAGTGTTCTAATTTAAGTGCACTTTGTTTCTCTAAACATGTCCCGATCTGCCTGAAAGGATTCACATGCTTGTGGCAGAGAAATTAAACAGCATATAAACGTTAAGGAATCTGGCGTTCTGAGTTTATTAGAGTTGCCCTGATTATTTTTGTCCTATCTTGCTCTCTTTGCACAGTCTCTCCTCTTACAGTTCCTTACTTCTTTTCATCTCTCAGTAATAATCTTCAAATTCTCACTCATGAACTTGTCTGCTTATTCTTACGGTTTCATTAATGACTTAATATCTTAAATCCCTCTTGTATGTTTCTCTTGCCTGTTCCCTTCTGCCCCTCTCTCCTCCCATGCTCTCTCATTTCCTCACATCCATAAAAAGCAGTGGTACAGCTTTAGAAAGCTTTCCTTGCTGGTGCAGACAGATTGTGTAAAACAAGCTGCTGACCATTGCGTACTAACCCTCTTTCTTCATTAAACTATCTCTGATGTAAGGTGTGTGAGACACATTTTTCCCTAACAGGAAAAAAAAAGGGCCTGCTCTCAGAGGGACTGCATTATCTCACCAATGCGTCTGAGCTGTTGCTGTTACAGAGGCCTTTGTTTTCTTCAGAATCCAGAGACCAATCAGAGTCCAATTCTCACCCTTTCCCTCTGGACCAGCCTCCTTTCTCCCAGTCTTTCTGTGTAGTCTAACTGACATAGGTTTACAAAATATTTCATTTTTAAGATGTTATTGGGAGTGGGAAAGCAGGAAATGATGGAGTGAATCCCATCAAACAAGGGCACTTGAAAAGCACTTAGACAGGGGCGTAAATACAACAGGACTGAGAAAGCTGACATAGAATACACAGAGCAGGAGGTGAGGGTGGCCTGTTTGTGTGCCCTCTGAACTCCATGGGGACTTATCACCGCAAGAATTAGCATAGCTCAGAGGCACTAAATGGCCAGGCAGGGGCCAGCTTATCTGTCCAACCTCTCATTTGTAAAGATGGAAAGGCCATGTCAAGGGTCACCGAGGATGACTGAATTTAGAAGTCCAGCAGTAGCTTTGTCCATTATCCAAACGTCTGCTCTGATAAGTACAAGTGAGAATGACAGAGGGCAAACTTTGACAGCGGAAATGAGATGAGAAGGGCGAAAAAGGGAGTTAGATAGTGACACTACAAAGGCTGACAGGTGTGGTATTAGTTACTTTTGCTGCTTTTCTAGATGGCAAATATCATCTGTCATTTGGGTTTGCCCCAGGGATACTGATTAGTTAAAAACACTCACATTTTGAAGGATTAGCTTAATTCTGTTCAATTCCGGTGAACCGTGAAAGTGTCACTGTTTATACCAGTGCTTCTCAAACTTTCTCTGTCATGCCCGCCCCCACCAAGTTACTGCAGATGAAAACCCACTTTTGCTGCTTCATAATAAAAGAGCTTTTAGATACCAAAGTAAAAGGAGACTTTATTTGTGAGGAATTTATAGTAAATAAAATCATTATCATCCACCATTTTACAGACACTGAACTAAAGACGAAAGGATTATAAGTACAGCATTCAAGCGGATGTAAACTCCACTGTGCTGATGCACTGAGTTAAACAAAGTCAAGCCAAGCAGGACTTGCATACGGAAAGAGAGCAACAATTAGGCTGTCTTCCTGAGTGTGATGTTTTCATCACTGCCGATCAGAGCTGGAGCTGAAAACTACAAGTGACTACTGCAGAGTCGTTTGACCTGGGAGTGAATGCTGATTGTACCTTTTCCCAAAGTCAGACGTTAGGTGTTTTTTTTTAGCATCAGCAAACTTTAATTTATCCAGATCCACATCAACCCCCCCCCCCCCACACACACACACAACCACTCACACACACACACACACACACACACACACACACACACACACACACACACACACACACAGAAGTCACAACTGATTAATTTCCTCATTCCCCACACCTAGGCTACTCAGATTAATATTTAATCCATTATGATTGGAATAATTAATTTGGCCTTTTATAAGTGCGGTAAAATTATCTAAACTGATGATGAAATTTTGAATAGTACTCAAGTACATAAACTGTTTTCGTTTGTTTCACATCAACAGTGAGGTTGAATAAGGACAAAGCTTAAGGAGCCTTGATTAGCCCAGCTGGAAGTAATAAAGATAAAAAAAACACAGACAGATACTGACTGTTCACAAACTCTCAAGCAAAGCATTGGTCATTACTCTCCCCATTAGAATAAGAACTGCCTTGTCCATTGCGTTTAAAGTAAACAGTTTACCACGATGATTTTACTCGCCTCTTGGCTAATTTTGTTTCCATAGAAATGGGCAGGAAACTAAAATGTGAGACAGGGAGGTCAGCTGGGCACTGCAATCTATATGACTAGTCTGGCGCATAACACACATGAGAAAATCGTTGCTCTGCTTTGCTTATGTTGTTGTTGTCATTGGAACTATGTAAGCAAAAGACAGACACACAGTGACCAGAAGATGAGACAGGTTGAAAAGATTTTTAAATGTTGGGCTGGGGCAGATGTGGGAATGTGTACAGTGTTGCAGAGCAGCAGCAAATCAAAGGGTGGGGAGCAGAGGCAAATAGGAGATGAGATCATAGCTCCTCACAGCCCAGGCCTGTTTCTGACAGGGAATGGTCTGCGCCTTTAGTCACTGTCTGCCACTGTCTAAACAAAACTATAAACATATACGCCATATGACCCAACATATGCAGCAAGATAACACTTTGTTCCATGACATACTAAATACTAACAATAAGGCACTATGGGTGGGTTTACCTTTAAAACAGTAAGCTCCAAGCTTCTTAGTTGGTTCTGGGAAGCCAGTCTGGTTTCTATAGCGGTACATGGTCCTGACGCCGATAAGGCCTCCCCCACACTGCATTCTGGGCACTGCAACAGGATACCGTGCGCTGCCATCAGACAGCCAGCCATAGTCACACCTGTCGAGACCTTGTCGCCAAGCAGCATGGAGCTGGCCAGGGCTTGCCAGGACAGCATTCCTCTTCTTACACTCTTTACTGGCCTCTTCAAAAGTCATCTTTTGGGTCACAGGAGCATAAAACACTTCACCTGAAATGCAGAAGGCAACATGTCACAACGTCTTAATAAAAAGCACTAACTCAAAGGCAGTGTGGCAATAAATCATCTGTGATCATGGCAACAAAATATAATTACAGTAAGTATGCAGTCACCTAGGGCAAAGTTTTCAATTCACTTTAACCAATTAGTTCAACCAATTCCATAAACTTTGGCACAAATGAGTACTCTATTGCTAACAGATGGACGATCATTTCACATTTCATTTTCAATTATCTGCACTGAAAACAGAGCTAAACAGCCTTTTATTTAGATAAATCTCAAGCTACAGATTTTTAGATCATTGTGTCCTTTCAGAAGAGAAAACTGACAGCTGACAAAAGTCACAGCTGTGCAGGGCATGGACCCAAAACACCTCCCACTGATCATATTTAGGAAAACAGTAGTTCATTATATTTATCTGAGGTGGGATAGCAATTCAGACAATGTGCCTGGCCTGTCAATGAATGCATCTGTACTTCAAGACATTAGGTTTCCCTTCGGAGTGAGTGGCCTACATTACACCTTCTCTGCTTCTTTCCTTCATGTTGTTCGTGTAACGATCTTACATTCAGAAAGGTCACTGCACTATGACAGTTACAACAAGTTGTCTTCGCCATGTAATATAAATGGAAGAATACAAAAAGACAGTGTCTTAATTGAAACCAAAAAAACATTACAGGAGAGAACTACATGTTTTCAGTTAGTCTTGGGCGTAGTGTCTCAAATTTCCCATGTTGGTTTCATCCCATTGATTTACAGTGGCATTGAGATTATCCACCCATAAATGCCTTGCCTCTTAAAAACAGGCAAGAAATCTTCCATGGTCACTTTCAACTTCGCAAATTTACATGTTTTATTGGACATTTTCCATCATTTAAACTGCAATTATGACTTTCAGTAAGTTATTTGTAAGCACACGTTTTATATTAGTCAAAGCCTGATTTCGTCTATATCTCAAACTCATCTAGACTATGTGAATATAGCCAAATTAACTTATTGAATTAAATTAACATCTTTTAGGCGTGCACCGTAAAGCTATAGGTGAATTTTTATGGTTAATTTAAAGCATTAGCCATTTCCATTCATCTTTAAAGCATGTCAAACCTGAACAGCCCAAAACAAAACTATTTAATGAGACAGGTATATAGAGGAGGAAAAAGTGAGTCAAAAATTGAAAATCTAGTACTAAAATGTTGCAAATAAATGTAGAATTACAAAGTTAGACAGTGTGCAGGAGTTTACAATTTTTGAAACCTGATCTATAGCCTACTAAGGGATTCCTTGTGTTTTGTGGTGTCTGTGGTGGTCAGGAGTCTAAAACACATAACAATGGAACCACAATGTCCCCAATTTACATCCAGAGGAAGATCTTTGTAGCAGGTCATTTCTCCCTCTCTGTCTCTACTGTAAACTATCTAATGGAGGCAAAAATGCCTATGAATGAGTAAGTAATTGTATTACTCATGTTGGAACTTAAATCTGTTGACACAGTCACTTTACTTATGGAAACAAAATGCAAGTCCCCTTAACATAAATCATTTAAGGGTGAAGAGTTGTGGTTAGTATGATTACCCTATCCGCATGATTATGGTTAGGGTAAAGTCAGGTTTAAGTTAGGGTTAGGAAAGTCGTGGTTACGGGTATGGTTAGAGTATGTCTCAAGAAAATTAATGTAAGTCGATGTAATGTCCTCTGGAGTGATGGAAATACAACTGTGAGTCTATGAAACACAGCCTACTGAGAACATACACATCATGGCCCGTAATACAGTGAGGTTAAAGATGCTTGTATAGTTTCTTGGAGAGACTGAAGAGTTAAGTGGAAGATGTACGTACATGTCCCTGGTGGCTGTGGGGTGGGGTGACATTTACTGGCTGACACCATTGTCTACATCTGCAGACAATATCTAATAACACAAATGTCACAGTTCTGGCTGATATCTTCATATTAACAACTAACTGAATGAAATAATTCAAACTTATATAGTATGCTGCAGCTGAGCACCACTGTACAAACCCAAGACAAGACGAGTAACTACAGAGGGGTGACTGGAGTTAAGATGTGTCAAGAGGGATGTTAACACTCATAAAGCGTTTTTGAGTGGAGTTGAGTCCATCAGCAGTAACAGGCTGTATAATGAACAGAGAGAAAGAGCATTGGCTGAGAAGAGAAGACTTCTTATAAGCAGTGCCAAAGACGTTTAAAACTCCCATTATCACATTTTTGTTGGCGACTTTCAAAAACCACTGTGGTGGAGAATGAACTTCAATTCCTGCTTAAGAGTCAAATTATTTGGAGTTTCTCTGTGACCCAAATTCCCTTTCCACAATGTGAAAATGTTTGGCAAAAAATATTCATATTTATTTTAAAAAAATCACACATTGTTACCAATACAGTATTAAAAAAAACAATTAAATGTATTTTCACAGCAGTCTTAGGAGGTGTAAAAGTAATTTGCTTTGGCACTGTGATAATTGGGAGGTTTTGTCATTTCTGCCAGAGGGTGTGTCAGAGCCTCTCAATGACACCTCATTACTCTGAACTTGGAAAGCCTAATTTTGCTGCTTACTTACCATCGAGTCTGTCTATGTAACAGTATACATCATAGGTGTCCGTGGGTTTCCTGGTCCCGTATGACCTAACGCCAGGTTTACTCTTTAAGTTGCCATAGCAGCCCTCCCTTGGCTTTGTGATTGGGTATCTGTACAGATAGAGAAAAAGAGAGCCATTATAACACATAGGTCACACCATCAAACCTTTGTCTACAAGCACTCTGCATCCCATCAGAGTACAATCAAATATATATCATTGAATAGCAGCGTTGTTTAAAAGAAATGACTTTATAGCAGAGAATTAAAATGCAGCTGACCTCACTGTCTGGTCAGCAATCCAGCCAGCATCACACTGATCAAATCCATCCTCATAGGCTGCTTTCAGTTGGTCATATGTAGCAATGGTTGCTCCAATATCTTGGCAAGTTTGGATGGCCTTCTGATAGTCCAAAGTGTACCTGTTGGTGCTTTCCCGATAGTGAAACACAACACCTGGCAACAAATTGGACAAATATTAACCATCCAAAAATGAAACAAAATGAAGTTTTGTATAGAACCATGGTGATCTGGAATTCATCAGCATAATTTCAGTACTATAAATTATAGCTAATGTCTTAAGAAGCACACACCATGAGTTAAATAATTGAGTCTCTCAGCTTCTTTGGAAAAGGGGGAACTTTGCAATAAACCAAGAGGATACGCGAAATACTCTACAGTTCACCACAAATGAACAAGATAACTGCAGATGTTGCCATGGCCCTGAAATCCCCATATTTGTGGACAGTAAACAGACGCAGAAGATATGATTGATAGTCCTAATTAACATTGCAGATAGTTGGAGAAGAGGTTATGCGGATTGTAAAGCAGCGAAAACCAAAACTATCCCAGTATCCCCCCACCCCACCCATGTTTTCTACATCCCTAAAACATGAATTATATCTCCAGAATACTTCTCAAGTGAGACATGTCAAATGCACATTATGACAATAGGTAAGGAAGGGTAGTTCCCTGACCCCCAAGGAGACTATAAATTGTGGGTTGGAGGTGCTGCAGTAATGTTACATTATTATATACATAATTTAACACTTGTGTAAATTTGATGAGGGACATTGGGGAATACTTTTATTGCACTGTGATGGCAAAGTAAAAAGACTTGGTAACACCCACCGAGTGCCCCACCAAGAGGAAAATCCCTCCTGACAAGGTGGCACCCACGATGACAGGGATGGATGACGTTATAAAATAACTTTGTTCTGCCCATACCAGCATGTGGACTACCATCCATATTTGGGCTCTGATGGCTTATTGGGTTAGATGGATGAACACTGGAATTAAAACATTGCAGTGCTTGGTATGGATAGGGGCCCAAAGTCTCATCTGACTCTTTTTAAGAGTGTATCGCCTCTAAAATAAGCCCTGAAAACTGTGGTTACTCTGTATAACTACTGGGTAGCTGTTCCTATCAAAGTAAGCAGAAGGGCGCCCAAAGTTCTATATGGTTTACATTTCTATCACCACTTGTATTGCATTTCACTATTATTTAGCCTTTGCAGCAACCCCCCTCGACATTCAGAGAGTGTCTTGGGGAAGCAATTTTAGAGTCTTTTGTTAGATTCCAGCATGACGTGGGAAGGATATCATGAATCTCTTACCGTCAACATCAAGGTTAACTGTATCCTGGGTGCTCTCGATGCCGTACATGACCTCACAGCGATAAGTGCCCGCATCACTGGCACGCAGCTTTACCACCGTCAGTGAGGCATCGCCTACATCCTCAGGGTGACTGGGCACTGATACACGGTTCCTGTAGCTGGACCCTATTTTGATGACCCCATTTTGTGCAACCAGCACTGTGGATTCTACTTCTCCCTCTATTTTGTTCCATTTGATCCGCAAGTAATCTCTGTTATAAACGACAGTTCCATTGGGACTGATGACTGGTGCTGAGGTTGGGATTGTGGAGAAGAAGCAGGGAAGCGTTACCTTCCCTGAGAGGGACCCAGTGACTGGTCTGATTATTGATAATGCGTTGGAGGCTGAAAAGCAAAAAGTGAAAGGATTAAATGTATTTTCAATTCATGTTAATTCATTCACTACTGATTTTTTTTGTTTAATCTTTGCTAATCTTTTTCTTCCAGACAAATCCAGGCCTCTCATGTTTACTCTCATTCTTACAGATGCAAGTAGACACCATAAACTGCCCGTCTCATTTACATTGACGGGGTGTGACAACTACACCCAGTCTAATAAAAAGAAACATGCATCATGCCCTCAAAATGGCTCTTGGAAAGTCAAACCTCATCCTTGAAATGATGGGTGTGGGAACACGTTTAACACTGACTGTAGTGTATGTCAACTGCAGCATGTTTGTATGAAGTTAATTATAATTGGTTAAACAGCAGGGTCATGCATCACTTCATGTTATGCCACTGCTTGCTGTATGTTAGTTTTCCATCTCAAATAACCCCATCTTTACCTACATAACAACTGACTCTACACCAGTGATTTTCAAAGTGAGGGCCCTGGCCCACTTTGGGGCACACAGGAAGTGCTGGGGGCCTCAGCAAAAAAATATTTTTGAAAATAAAAGCAAATTATCATAGTTTTAATTAAAACAAATAAAAAGTTGTTATAATGTATAACATGTCAGATTCTTATTTGCCAAGCCAATCTTTCTAATTACCTGCCAAACAAAACATCATTCATCACATCATAAGGTGTCATATTTGAGCTTGACTGGTATGCGCCTGCCACAAAGCTGGTCTGCTCTTGAAATTCAGTGCTAACTCACAAAATGGACATGTTTTAGAAACAGAAAAGACCTGATGAGCAGACCAAATGTCGAGATGAGAAAAGTTCAGATGCAAAAGATCCAAAGAACTCCTGGCCAAGTAAAACTTGTATGATGCACGTAAAAATGGCTGCAAGTTACCAAAATGTGTTCTCTGCTTCAAGACCTTCTCAAATGAGTGTATAAAACTGTATATACTTTAGCACCATTTGAAACAAAAGCAACCTATAGAGGCAAAAAAAAATCAACTGGGTTTTTAAAGGGGGGGGGGGGGGGGGGGGGTTAGCTGGCCATAAGCTAAAGCTATTTGGGGGCCTTGGTATGGAAAATTGGGGATCCTTGTCCTTCTCTATTCTTAGCTGAAAAGCTACTACTGATATTGCACATCTACACTGAAGCACAAGTTAAGTGTATTTAAGTTAATCCTACAATACAAAAACCAGACAAGGTTAACTGTTACTATGCTTAATTCCACCCAACCCTGAGGTCTGCCTGAAGTTCAGGCTGTTGACTGTACCTCAGTCTCACTCCACTTGTATGTGATTAGGCAAAGCAGAGAGGATTTCAGACAGGACGCCAGACACAAATGAATGGCAACAGGCTGAATCACACTTAGCCCCGTGGACAGGAAGAACATGTACCTTTTTTTGTCTTTTTTGAGGTGAGGGGGTCATTCACAGAGAACAATGTGGGGAATGCTCTGGAAACAGTGGTGGGACAGCCCCCGAGGCATGAGTGTGGGTGCTTTAACAGAAGGCCTTATTAGGATGTGGGGTGAAACCAGCTGTTATTTCCAGACTAGGAGCCCAGTCTAATTGAAAGGTGTCCATCCATCCCAGAGACAAGTCCAGGGACGAGGGGGGCCAGGAGAGCCAGGGGGGCCGGAGGGGCCTGAGATGCAAACCTCTGTGGTCAACACTGCCACCTTTACCACTGAGTTAAGTCTCACAGGTTTCACAGGCAGAAGACTGGAATAAGGTTATCACAGTCTGCTACTCTAGGAACAGAGTAAAGCCTTAAAGGGACAGTTCACTCCAAATTCAAAAATATATATTGCTCTCCTAATGTGTAGTTATACATCTAGATTGTTTTGGTGTAATTCGCAGAGGTTTTGAGTTCTCAGCCTTTTCTCCAGTACATTTTTTTGGGGGGAAAAATTCAAAACTATTTTCTTTTTCCAGAAATAATGACCTGCTTACATTTCTGTCTACGAATGTCTAGGTTCTATTTGCAGTAGAATCACAGAAACTATTTTCTTTCTCCTAGAAAGGTCTGAGGATTGTCTTGAGTTATCTGGGCATGATTTCTGGAAAGAGACATTGCTGTTGAGATTTCAAATATATTTTCAGTTACTTTGAGCACCAGAAGCCAAACACCATTTAGTCATATTATATTCAAGAGAAAAAAAAAAAAAATTTTGCTTTTGGGATGTATTGTCACTTTAATGCTTGAGGCGCAACAGACACATCAGTCATTTGGCATCAGATAAACTGTACAGTTTGGGTGCCAGCTGAATGTGACCATGTCAGATGACTTTGTGTTTGATCCAACACACAGTGGTGGAGAGAGGAAGGGAAAAGAAGGAGGGAGGTGTAAAGAGGGTGGGAGAAAGATGAAGAAAAGAAGAGAGAGAAGGGTAGGTGGAGAAAAGGAGGGTGGGAAAGAGGAGTGACTGAGAAAAAGAGAGAGGTCTTCACTCATTCACAACTTACCTGTTGCAGTTGCAGCTTCACAGAGACAATATAACCACAGGATATGCTTTATATTAAGTAACATCTGTTGGGAAAATTAAAAAGGTGCATTAAGAAACAACTAATTTTTAGTGTATATACATTTTCAGGTATAGGTAGACATACATTAGTTTAGTTATAACAGAGATAAGTCTGCTTCAGAGCTTTTCTATCATGCATAGGTTTCAGAAAAAAATCAATAGTGCAAACATATATTCATCTAAAGATTGTAAAAAATAAGACAAAAATATGAAATATCTGTTATTAGTGCAGCCTACAATCTTTTCAACAAATTAACACACAACTGGGATTGCAAAATCATATATAACCATCATAAATGAACTTTAATTATGCACATTTTTCTGGCTAATAATGGATTCACCCCCCTGTTTATATGATGACATTTTAAAAAGTCATTGAATACAGGAGAAATCATATTTCCCTAGCAAAAAACATATTGCATTTAATTGTTCATATTAGAAATAAATTTTGGATACAAAGAAAAAGACATGTAATGACCCTGCCTCATGTTTGCAGTGAATTTGTGGGTGACGAGGCTGAGAAGTAAAACTTCCTGAATTCCTTGAACTACAGAGTTTTGGAGACAGAAGCAATGAGCCCACCGTCCTCATTTAAACCCCACTGTGTAAACACAAGTGGTGGGTCGCAGTGGGAGCTGTTCTCTATTAAAACGAGACACTCATATAGCCTAATGGCAACTGGCAGTGATAAAAGACCATCTAAAATATTTCAGGGTGGGTATGACTGTGACTTAATGCCAGCACTCCCACAAGTCTATCCCGAGTCAACAGACCCACCCTAATGGAAACTAAATGTAATGAGACTTTAGGGGGACAATAAGATAAAGATTTACGGGACTAATAATGCTACATATCCCACGGAACATGTTTTAAAACTATCTGGAGTATATACATTTGTACGAAGATGTGCGTAAACGACATGCACTCGCAGAAAGATTTCTAGGAAATCGAAAAAAGTCATTTCATGGAAGATCAGCTCTTGAGCATCACACAGACGTTTGACTGATAGTAGATTTCTGGATCCATTTGTCAGCTCGTGTGCAGCTCGGAGATGTTACCTGCTGTGAAACAAAATTATCAACTACTGTAAATTTAAGTATTCATCCAGTAGCCAAGAGTTTATTGAGACTTTGACTTTCTATTTTGGTGCCGTTTCTTTTTTCCTCCGCAGACACCTGTTGCTTGTGGATGCTCGATAGAAATTGTGACAGGATTGCATTGTATTTATTATACTAATTTCAAACGGTAAAGTATTAAGTTAAGAAACTGTGGAGTAATCGCCAATCCGCAGCGCTGATTTAGGAAATTCACTTGCTTCACTCTGCAGAAGCACCAGTGTGGGTTATCTGAGGACAACGCTGCATCACTGGGTGCATTCGTGTTCAGTCACTTGCAGACTGAAAAGTTAACTTTAAAAGACTGATGCATTTTATTTGAGAATTAAATGTTACAAATGGAGAAAAGATCAAGCCAACATGTGCATAATATTGCACAGATATCCAGTTTGCTGATCAAGAGGAACAGTCTTAATTAAAACTTCAGTTCAAACAATCAACAGAAAAATACTTACGTTTAAAGGTGTTTTATTCCATAAAATGTACAAATATTGATATATGTCCTTAAATCCAGTTAGTCCCAGTGTGTAACATGCGTGCGTAAAAAGTGCCCAAGTATGTCCACTCCAAGTCGGCGCAGCAGCACTTATCTCCCCGGTGCGCCCTTTTCTTCTTCTTGATGCTCCAGAGTTGCAGGTTCTGAACAGAGCGACTCAAACCGTGAAGTGCTGGCAAGCAACAAGTTCAATTTTGCCTAACACACACTGTTATTTCGTCAGTGTCAGAGAGGAGGGGCAGAGTGCCCATCCGAAAAGTGAATGAGACACCTTGGGGAGGGGAAACAAAACTTAATTTGGCCCTGTGCCTGAGAGATACATCCTCATCCAATCAGACTGCTCCGAAAGCACGCGGATCATTTGTGGAGGTAACACCTCTGTCATTTTAAAGAGAGTGCATCTTCACTTTAGACTTTCAAATCTGATTATTTATAGTCTAAAGTGAATTAAATGAGACATAACTTACACCAAATTCAAATATTTATCACAGCTATTTTATGTTCATATCACTTGCCGAATCAGTAACGGATTTAATCAACTACCTTTGATTGATCAATTAAGATGATGCCCTGAGTAGTGCGCATATTGAAGAGTGCGCAGTGGAAACGGGGTGGTGCAGACATGTCTCTGGTTGAAACTGAGTCACAGCCTGTTTATTCCAGAAGCATATTTCTGTCAATATTATGAGGGTGTTCTCCCTCCACCCCAATGAGCAACTTTAGACCAGTTTTCGAAGTCACAAGTCTCTACAACAGTTGGAAATTAATAATAATTAATAATTAATTTAATTTCAGACCCAAGTTTAATTGGGATGAGGTTTGTATATTTACATTATGAAGTTAGAAATGAGAGTTTGTCTACAGAACAGCTTATTGAAGTGAATAATCTGAATTGGAAATAGATGATGATTAACACCACTCCCTGACTGATGCAGAGGGTTAACTGTAACATCTGTGCTTGGCTTTTCCACACGGGGGAGAGGCTGGACCACACTTTATCAGTTCTTTGACTAATAATCACCACAATTGGCTACTGTTAGATAGGTGGGAGGGCTTAGCTGAGTGAGCTGAGCTTGTGTGTGTGTGTGTGTGTGTGTGTGTGTGTGTGTGTGTGTGTGTGTGTGTGTGTGGTGGGGTAGGTAATCTTCTGTGTGGCAGTGACTATACCTCCCAGCATTGTGGGATTGGACATGTATCTTCCACTTTGTCTTAACAGAACAGCAGGTATTGTTAATATGTCTGATATTGAATGAATAAAAAGTGTGCATTCATAGTGTGACAACACACACACTAGTCCAGTTTGTTGTCTGTCTGTGGTAAAACCAGAACTCTGCTCAATGCAAATATCAGTATTGTTTATATATTATGTTAAATGTTGTTTTGTTTATTCGTTGCCACAAATGAATAGTCTAAGATCAGGGATGTCTACGTTGCCTGGATTGGCGTTACTGGGGCCCCACCCTGGAGCCAGGCCTGGGGTTGGGGCTTGCAGGCGAGCGCCTGGTGGCCAGGTCTTTGCTCACGGGACCCGGCCGGGCCCAGCCCGAATGAGTGACATGGGCCCGCCTTCCTGTAGGCCCATCACCCACAGGAGGGTTCAGAAGGGGCCGATGCATTGTGGTTTGGGTGGCAGTCGTGGGCGGGAGCCCCGACGACCCAGTCCCAGGACATGGAATCTCACAGTGGGGACATGGAATGTCACCTCGCTGGGGAGAAGGAGCCTGAGCTAGTGCGGGAGGTTGAGCGGTCCTGGCTAGAGATAGTCGGGCTCACCTCCACATACAGTCGGGACTCTGGAACCCAACTCACAGAGAACAATGCCAGGCTGGACTCTTTTCTACTCTGGAGTTGCCCATGGTGAGAGGCAGCAGGATGGTGTGGGCTTGCTTATAGCTTCGACAGAGGTTTACACAATAGTAAAATGCTCATAGTGTTAATGACAGCCTGAGCAGACATATTGGCTTCTGCACGTGAATCAGAACTGACAGGTAGGTCTGGTTGCTGGGTGGACTAATTGTTCAAAATCATGGTGCTGCCCTCTGAGAGCGGGAGCAGAGGTGATAAGCCTTTGACAGAGAAGATTGCCCCTGAAGCCCAGGGGCCCTTGTAAAAAGTCGTAGGTGCCTTTTCCATACCTGCGTGCATTGTAATCATCTTGCGTCTCAACACCAGTTAGCCACAGCACATCTTTCCCCTGCAAGGCTGGACTGGTCTGGACAGCCGGACTCTGAGAAAGAGAGGAGGCGAGGGAAGCACTGAATGAGGTAGAACGGGAAGGCTGGAGTTAACAGGCTGTCAATCTTAACTTACTTCCGATCTGACATGCACAACCTACAATTTATTGCAGCATTAAGCCTCTATTAGGCAGTAAATATATACAAATTTAGGAAATGACACAAACACATTTTCAGCGTTAAAGTTTGAGACATGTTTGAACTCTGAGTGTACAGAGGAAACAAATATGTGAGTACCGCAATCAATAATAGTCCCTGACAAAGACACATTGCATTCTGATGTCAAAGCTCTAGGAAACAGGTTTCATAATTTGACCAAACAACTTGACAAAGAGCTCAAACTGACCTGATTCTGGGCGGAATTTGCCACCTGACCCCAGCTTAATTAACTACTCACTTTTAGAGTTATGGGAATCATTTAATCATTTTACTGCTTTGCCTTCTTAACTGAGTCATCTTTAAGTTAAAAGTCGCAAGTCCCTTACTGCCGTGTAAAACGTCTGTACTGTATGTGTAACCGTAGATGTCCTGTTGCCTTTCAGTGCCCATAAATCAATGAGTCAAAGAGCCAGTCAAGGAGTGTTTGATCCTGGCGATCTGCTGTGCGGGCCCCAAGATGACCCACATATCACATGACCTATAAAGGTGGTCTACCTCCGGCCCCATGCCACCTCAGACAGGATAAAAGGGGCGTTAAATTTCTCTGACCCCAAGGGTTCTGTCCTTCTGAAACTCCAATTTTGTAGGCCAAGCTCCTCTTTTTTTAATGCACTTTATTGATTACATACAGTGGACAGTTTCCCCCAGATCACGATGTTTTTGTTGTTCTGTAAAAGGAAATCATCCAATATCTACAAGCATATGTGGAATATAGAAAGGCGGGAATCACTGCAATGTCACCTGATGTGTTTGACAATGTTTGCTCCTGTATAAATAAACTAACCAAAAACATCCAACAACACATCAGTATTACAAAATTACTCTTCTGGGTATTGCTAGAAGAAAAAAATAATTAATAAATAACAGCATGAAACAAGCTCTACAATTTAAGTGTCAAACAAAAGCCAGACCTGTAACACACACAGAAAAAAACAGCTTTCTGTGATTTCCCAGGGTAGCAGGAAACAAGCTTGTGGTGTGCGTGTTTTGTGAGTGAACCCCCTATTTAGAGCAGAAGATGTGGGAAAATGAAGTTGCCTCTGGACAGACGTGAACCCTGATCCTTTGGAGCCAAGTGTGGAGCCCCAGACCACCGAGGTTGATCCCTTCAGCTTTAGTGAGAGGCTGAGAGAGGTGAGCAACAGCACAGGAGCTGATTTTAATCATGTTTCCTCAGAAAAAAATCAGGGCAATGTATGTTTTGTTTGTTTTACTGAAACCATATTTAGTGATGAAAAAATGTATTTATACATAGGGAGCGCCGCACTGGGTCACTGGGTCACTGGGTCAACAATACCGAAGAAGAAAATCAGGTTCTCTTCAAGGACAGGGAAGGAAGTCCATGGTATTGGCCGGCAGCTTATAAGGAATCAGAGGCACTTTTATTAAATCATGGATATGGTTTCCACTCAGGGTCTTCATCAGGGTGTATGGTGCAATGAAGGCAGGCGTTCAATTTAAAACTCATCAAATGGTGATATGACTATTTAATGTAACTTATTTAGCCATATTGTTCAAGCAAAGAGTACTATGAGGGAAACATGATAAAAAAAAATAATTGGGGAGATGGGCTAGAGTCTGACTGATTGGAAATTTTTGTGCATGTGTACGTGTGTGGTCAATGAACCTGGATCTTGTAACCTGGAACACTACTGGACCAACCAAATTTGGAGCAAATTTATGACTGTAAACTACAGGACTTCTGTGATTCACAACTTTTGAAAAACTTTCAAGATCACACCGAACACAGTTGTGTTCAGCTGTGTGCTTTTTGGGTCATCCCAGTCTTGTGAACGCAATATCTTGAGAACGCCAAGGGGGAATTTCTTCAAACCTGACAAAAATGTCCACTTGGACTCAAGGATATACTGATTACATTTTGGATGTCAAAGGTCAAAGATCACTATAACCTCACGTCCATCCCACTCACAATATCTCAGGAACGCCCGGAGGGAATTTAGTCAAATTCAGTGCAAACGTCTACTTGGACTCAAGGATAAACTGAATAGAGTACGGTGTACAAAGGTCACTGTGAGCTCAGAAAAGATGTTTTTTGCCATAACTCAACAATTCATACCCTAATTATGACAGAATTTCACACAAATGTCAAAGATGATACTAGCAGTGCTGGAGAATAACTACTTGCATCTAACTAGCTACCATTACATTCATTTTATAATTTAATTCCATGTAATTCATTACAGTTAAAAAACGTGGAATTAAATTACGGTCATTAATCAAAATGTTGATGATTACAAAGGGCTTACATCTGAATATTATTCTCTGGTTGCCTACACTCCACTGACCTCTTCTAGTCATAAAACTATGACAAAGTCGTGTAGTGAGGAAGGATGTTACAGTTTACAAAGAGACTTTAATAAGAAACATGACATTAACAGGAAGGTGAGTGTACATTGTAACAATAAACCAATAATCATAAGTTAAAACCTAAATACAATGATATTAAATATTTAACTTGAATTAGGAAAAAGGTTGTCAAAAGTACATACTATAAAAACTTCCTCTACTGTAATATGCGCCAACATAGAGATCAATATTTATATACCTGTGATAAGTCATTTTGGTGTGTTTTTATTAGCTTATTTGCACATACATATATAAAAGACACTAAGACTAAGAAACAAAGTTAGAACATTCAGGAGAAGGTGGAAGCCAAAATTGGCCTGGAAAGATATCTCACCTATATAAAAAACAATAGTAATACTTAATCAAAGTGTCACGACTAAGCAAGTTGAGATGCGTTACAATGAGATCAAAGAGGTACAGCCAGCCATTGCCAATTAGAGACCTTTTCAGATATGTTTTGACAATTACAATTTCTGATTTTAAGTTAATCATAGTGATAGAGGTAGATTGTTCCTGCATGGTCCTCTGTATTGAGGTCCATTGAAGTCCAACAACATGGAAGATGAGAGTCTTGTAAAATATAAGTAAGTGAATGAATGAATTAGGTTCACATATTTATATGTTGTCTGGGAATGTTCAATTTTCACATTAAAAATTGATAGAACTGCTTATATGTTATGTTATATATCAAATTATTGTTCAGGTTTTCACACAGGCTACTACTGTACTGTACTGGTCTATGAAACTGTCCATAAAATGTTGCTTCAGTCATACTACAAAGGAAAATGTCGGCCACATATAAACAAAGCAGGTAGTATCAAAGTTTGCTAGCCAGGTCAATAGAAGAAATATTACAGATATCTATGAACTGTGTTTTAACAGAAACATAAGCAGACAGCAGCAGAATGCCACTCTTCTTCCCAGCCAACCACACCCACTCGTTTCTACGACTTCCGAACAACATAAAATATAATTGAAAGGAAAAGAAAAAAGAAAAAAGCTGCACACGACTATTGTGAGGACGACTGCACAAGTGGCACAACTGTCTGGAGTCCTCTGTACCAGATGTCAATCAGGTAGGCACCAGGTGTCAATCAGCAGGCAGGAGTCAGTCATGGTGGTGACAGCTGGTGGACTGTCAAGTGGTTTGAGGGGTGTAACAGAAATATGCATGTTTGCTCTGTTGTCTACTAATTGATGCCTGTAGTGAGAGCCACTGACCCGCTCTACCTTTTGTTTCTTTATTCATCAGGTGCTCCACTTTTCCCCACACTTATGTCTGTACGATTTCATATGTCTTTACAAGCAGAGCACAGGGAATTTTATTTTGAAAATTGCCAGAATTCTCTATAGCGGTTCTATGTCTGACTTGCTGCCAGCTCTATCTGCTCAGTGCTGATTGACACGGCATCTATCAAAAATTGACTTGGAGCATATTTGAAGTGGAGCAGAGCAGAGAGTCGCTTCTGAGATAAACTGCAGCACTGCTGGTAAAATCACAGGCAATGTGCAGAACAGAAGCAATCAGCTCCAGCAGACATGGTGCAGCCGTAATGTGACACAGCCGTGTCTGGTGAAAATCAAGCCATTATACTACATTGGAAGCCTGGTGCATCTTCTACCGTGTGCCGTACATATGCGCTGCTGATGGGTGGGAACAAAACGTTGGGGGAATGAGACCAGGCTGGTCTGTGCTAATCCAGTTTTACGAAAGAGACTGGATCCTTGTGTCTCTCCCTGTCCCTCATAGTCAATTCAATCTGTTCAGGTAAGCAAAGATAATATGTAACGCAGATGTTTTTAACTACTCAGTAACTACTTTACTCATCACCTGAGGCATGACTGGCAAAATCACAGCACAGGTGCTATGGTGAGGCTGAATCACTATGACAACAATGTCTGTCTGTTTTTCTAAATGTAACACACACACAGATGGTTCTCTGCAAAACTCGAGTGTGTACCTACTGATTACAAGATTTCATCAGGTTGTGATTCAACCAACCAATGCAAATCTCAGTGTCAAAGCCCCTGTGATAGGATCAAGCTCTAACAGTGACTGTTTGAGAGGCCCAGCAGACTGAAACTTTATGAATCACTGCATCTGCCACCTTTTAGGAAACCACTGGAAGGTGGTGGGGGTTGGTAACCAGAAACAGACCGTTCCCACGTCACGTCTTTGCCTATTGCAGTTAACATAATGCAGGATTGTGGGAAACATTTAATTGTCCAACCTCACCCCTTCTGCTGAAATCTGCCTATACATGACCTCTGGGAACTCGGGTTTACAATATTTCAAATTCGGTAAGTGTTATATTTGACAACTTATCACCAAGGTATTTAAAAATGTGTGATCTATGACATTTGCGCAGACTATGTGAAAAATTATTGTGTCCCATATGGTAGAAATCCTGGTGGAGTCATGCTTCTCACTGTACTTTAACCACAGAAAAAATGGGTGTGTGAGACAGTCAGTTATTAAGTCAGTCAGCAATTAGGCCTACACGAGAGAAGGCAATGTGGACAGCTCGTCGATCCTTTGGTCTCTGACCAAGAGGAAGTCAAGATAATCACATAATGCATTCCCAGCCATGAGAGAAAATCAAGCCAACTGTAGAAAGTCATTTTGGTTTCTTTGGTTCCAATTACCATTTTAAAGGATGTTTTGGTAAAACTGCAATGAAAATCAATTTTGGTTATCCATCAAAATGCTTGGGTGGCACGTACTGCAGTAAGAATTGCTTTGTGGTTACTGTACATTACTGTACATTCCTATAGTAGCAAGCGGTCATGCAAAAACATGAAAAAACATGATGGTGACACAAGCCCACGTAACAGCTCATCTTAACAAGCACAAATGTGACTCAGATCTCAAATTTCTCATACTTACAAGCTAAATACAATTAGTAGAACGCTTAGTCGAACAATTTTATGAACACATGAATAATATAGTCTCCCTCCGGCACACTCTGCAGCAGGTTGTCATTATCACACACTTAATGTTCAACTACCATCCTCTTACAAGCTGCAGAACATTTAGTTTAATTCCAATAATGAGACCAATCAGTTCACACCAGCATCTCAAAGAGGAACCACTCGTTATTTGTAACGATCAAAAGGCTGTTTTAATGAGCAGGGTGAAACAAAGCAAATGGTCTTTGCCACCGGCAAAACTCATAGACCACTGCAGGAAAGACTCTATAACTGGAAGAGAGGTCAGCACTAAATGTTTGGTGTGGAGATCTTTGTTTGGTTCAGCAGCAAGATTCTTACATTTTACCCGTTTTTTATTATGTAGCTTTTGAAATTTCTAACAATCATACAGACTTAATAGGCTTCTCCCTGACACTGTTGTTTTAACTGTGTACTTTTCTAATGCAAGATGAGGCTGTTTGGAGAGTGAAGCTTGTCTTCAGGTCTTCACCGTCCCCTTATCCTGTAATAAATTTTATATCTTATATAATAACCTACACTTTAAGAAATATAATCTCTTTCAAGTTTTCATACACCCATGAAAAATCAAACATTTCAAAGTGGTTCAGCAGGAGGGCTCACTGCTGGTTTTGTTTTGCCCACCGCTTTTCCTCCATGTGTGCCGCTCCCAGCAGAAAGTACCCCAGCAGTACTGCCCACTCTGAGAAAAAGGAGTAACAGGTGATGCAGTCTGACACAACTGGTCCAATAAGAATGATTCGATTTCTACAGTCAGAGAAAAAAAGTCAACAGATGAAGTAGTGTTGAAAATGTTTACATGTTTAAAAACACAATAAAATTTTACTGAAAAGCCAAATTAGGAGGACTGTAAGTGCAATAATCAGAAGTGGAAGTGGTTCAGTATGACTGAAGGGTGAGTAAACTGTTACTCATTACTCTGTATTTGATGATATATTCACACATAAGATGTCATCTTCAGTTTTCAAACATTGCTTGTGTGAAGTTGTTTCAGACATTACAGTTTAGGCGGTGAGCAGTAAGGGGTGAGCACAGCGCAGCCTGGCAACAGACAAAGACCACTCTGTCTCACTGTAGCTCTGTGACGGGAAAGCAGGAAGACTCCTGTCATTTCCCTAGATGATGGGAATCCTACAGGTGCACGCAGTAAGTGAATGACGATGATAAGCAAGTGACTGAACGTTTAATTTCAACCTGGCACAGCCATCATCGCTCCCTCACAAATTCCTTCACCTGCATGGGCTGTCCGTTGATCTAGACTGCCCTTGCTAGAAGGCCATGTGGTTGTAACTTTTCCTTATTTTATTACAAAATGATATTCATGGTGAAGAAACTCAATAAACTAACAGGAATAAAATCTATGACAGATCATTATTTTCTGCTTAATTTATTTATAACTATTTATTATAACTAAGCAATGACTTAGAAAATGTTGAAAAGGCAAAAATATTACAAAGTAAAATGTTTATTTCAGTCATGTTATGAGACATTTCACAATATATATTTACCCAGAAAACATTTGAAAAAAAAAATCACATAATAAGATAGAACTTCCTGTCCTCTTTCCTCCTGTATTCTTAATACATTTCCTTTGAACATTATATTTAAAAGCAAATAAAAATAAAAATTTAAAGATTTAGAATGTATTTAAAATAATTTTTAGAAAATCAATTATTCAAAATGAGCAAATAACACAAATAATCATGTTTAAGAACATTCTGCACTTAAACTAAACATCCTTAGAGTAATATTCAAAATGACACCACTGAATCAGTACAGTCTGCTTGTCTTTCACACTTTGTCTCATCTTCCACTGCACATCACTAAGCGTTCATCTGTAATTCAGCCTTAGAAACTGATCCAGACTTCACGTTACAAAATGTCTTCTTGATGTGATGTATAGAGGAGAGAGTGTGACATTCCTGTGGGGATTACCAAACCGGCAAGCGCGTGTTGTGGGATTATCCTGGCGGCCACCCGTGGCCTTTAGCAGACATGTAGGTATCATCCGAATCATAAAAGACAGCAGAAGGGTCCAGAAGTCAAAGGTAGAATGGTCAGATAAAGACCATGAACAGGTCTCCATAGGTTCATTACTGTCAGTGTGAAGACACACTGTGATGACCTCAGGACCTAAAGCTGGTAGCAGAAGTAGAAGAAGAGGTGAGAAGGTGAAGACGGTGAAAAACAACATAACCTTATTAACCCACTGCAAAACACCCCTCAGGTAGTTTGGGCCACAGAACATCTACGGAAGAATAGGGCAGATGAAAATGAGGAAAAACGCTGAGGGCAAATTATTGTTGACAAAATGCTAGTTTAGAAAAGAGAAATGAAAGGGAGGGTGTATAGTTTATTTTCATAATTAAAAGAGGGAGGAAAACATCAGCAAGACATGATGAATAAGCAGCAGCAAAGCAGCTTTGGTGCCTTGGTGGTGACACCCTGTTTTCTGGGTGTAGCCTGTTGTCCCTCCGTAGTTGTTGCTCTTTCTCTGGTCTCCAGGCTGAGGGACTTGGCCGCCAAATTCGAGATCAGGGCGACCTCTTGAGAGAAATTGTTTCCATACTCCTGCTCCAGATTCTCTACCATATTCTTCAAGTCATTAGCAGAAACACCATCAGTTCCTGAGGAAACACTGGAGGGCGTTAAGCGTCTGTTATCACATGACCATTAACGTGTGCTGACGTTTATCTTTTGATTTATTGAAGACAAGAGACAAGCAGCAAGTCTCTCGTGAGAGCTGTGGCAGGTAATTGTCACAGTTAAAGCAAACCAGATGGTGGTATCATGCTCTGGCTTTCTGAGGACTGCTTTCCCAATCTGGGACGAAATCTGGCATCAAATCTGGGGACACTTCCAGGACACTGTTGCCTGGTTGTCACTGTTTTGGTTGTGTGTGCATTTAGGTGAGGGGTTGACTGACTGAAAGTAGCTTGCCACATAGCAGGAGAGGGATCAAGAAAACCTGTTCATCATAAAAAGCCTTAGGTTTAGGGATTTAATCATGTTCATGATGAGTTCTGGATGTCTTCTAATAATTGAGGAAGAGGAGGAGGGTGGAGACAAAGCAAGGCAAAGAGAGAAGGGAGTAGAGAGAAGAGAAAGAGAAAAGTTAAAGGTAACAAATACTTTGCACTAATAAAAAACATTGCACATCCCACAGGGATTGTACAGATTATTTGAGGTGTGGTTGTATGAGGTCCTTATTGATAGTCAGTGTATTACCCACAGTAGATGGCGGTCAACACACCCCTAGTTTGAAGAAGTCTTGATCTTGATCTCTGATGACACACTGTGGTGAATTTATGATTTATCACAGTACAGACTTCTCCTTTACTAAAAGGTCTACCTAAATCCATCAATATAAGTTTAGCTGCAGACTGGAATATTTTCACATTTTACTTTGCCGTCAGACAGACGGCATCTGTTCTGCTGCTGACCCTGTCCACAGCAGTTCATTGCTTAGTTTCTGTTATACTCCTGCCTGCTTCTCCAAACTGGGGGCACGCCGACCAGCATCTGTGAAGGTGATACACTGACTATTAACCCCACATCAAGTGATTCAAACCAGTTCTTTAAATTTAATATTTAATGGGTCAATATGAAGATGTACTTTTGGAAATACAGCTCAAAATATTGATATGCACTGTGTTGAATTATAGTATCAAGCACTTTGCCCAAAAAGTGCACGTTAGTTGTTTAGACAGAGTAAAACGATGCACATGTTTTCATTGGAACTCAAAACGATTGCTGTCGTAGCTTAGTTGGACCAAGCAACACTACAGACTGCAGTAATTTCAGTTTTGTTTATTTGCCAGCCAACACCCAAATGTAAGCTGTGGGAGGATGTTATGAGGTTTTCAGATTTAAAAGAAGAGTGCCTACGACAAATGCAGGAGAGGTGATTAACTTACCAAATGTACCATACAGTTTACTGACTGACACCATGCTGTCCCATGCAACTACTGTCTGGAGATGTGACGTTTACTGTTATGTAGAAAGTACTGATTTGTGTATTTCCTGACTATATATATTGTACTTTTCAGACATTTCTTTTGCAGCAGAAGCATGTAAACATCATGCAATGTTAGTCTGAGCCCATTTTCTGTCTTAAAAGGAAGCAATCCAAGAAACTCATGGTCATTCTATTGCAGTGAGTCAGTATAGTATGAGAAAACGTGCAGCTGGTGCATGTGGACAGACTTCACAACATTGTAAGTTTGAGCCGGATGTTCAGGAGACACCTCTGAAAATCCAAACATTAACAGAAGCTGATTAATTAAACTCTGTCAGACCCACCAGTGACTCAGTGTCTATAAAGTCATGTAGTTAAGATGTTTTCACCCATAGAAAATTCTAAATTCTCCCACAGGAAAATTTAAAGATTTTAAGAAGTGAAATGATAAAACACAAAAAAAATATAGTGTCAGTTGGTTTTTAAGCTAAATACATTTTTTTAAATCCCACATATGCCCCTTTCATTTAACCCATCCAATTTATTTGGAGGAGACAGCAACTATTTTTTAGCATCTGGAGACCAGCTCCACATTTAAGACCAGTGACTAACATAATCAATACGATAAGATGCAGAAAACCAGTTCAACAATTACACAGAAATATGCAGAGCCCAGAGCGGACACTGTAGGATGCTGGGAAGCGTGCATGCATGGTTTTTTTCTGTAACACCATCGATGACGACAAATGATGATTCAGCCCTCTTTAATGGGAGGAGTGGAAGATAAAAATTCAGTAGGGCACCCCACATCTTTTACTGCGGTGGTTTTTCAGACATCTGATGTCTGAGTGCAGCGAAGTAGTCATGAATGAAATTTGAGGGAAATGAGAAAAATGTTTCACAGGCCCATAAAACCAAGCAAACCAAAGTCTTGCTGTTAAACTCTGGTTTGGGGCCACACAGAACCTCTTATTCTTTGCCATTAGAGATCTTAATCTGCAATTTATAATCCTTTTAATTCCTCTTAAACGTTTCCATCCAAACTCATCCAATGATAAGTTTTGTACAGATACCACTACTGTATGCAAAGAGACTCAACAAACCACCATCATGAGCTAAAAATGTAAGTTATCCAGTGGCAAGACCTGCAATGATACCAAATATGATGATACAGCGTTTGTATTGGTTATCTGACTAACCTGTGACTTTATTCCTGCTCATAAGACTTTGGGCTCAGGGTGTGAAGCAACCTCTGCTTCCGTCTCGGTTGTTCATCGTCATCATCAGAAAAAGTCCGGTCCAGAGAGATGCCATGGCATTCCAGATCACGACCTGAGTACAATACAAAACATACACAACTGTTCAGTAAACCACCTCTGATACTGGGGATCTTACTTTACAGATTGCTAACTTGAGCCAGTGGCTCTTTAACCTCTTCAACTCCATGGAGAAGTTCAGTAAATCAGTCATACTCATTTTTCACCAAGGAAGAGAAGACAGTGGAAAATCTGCAGTACAACCTTTTATAAAGCATTTTAAATTTATATATATTGATTTCCTGATGAAAGGAAATGAAAACAGTGAGGTGGCCTGTTAACACTGCCTAAATGTAATGATTATTCATTAAAAAAAATTCTTAACATGTGTGTATGTTTTCAATAAAATGTGTCAAGATAATTTAAAGTGATGCAGAAAAAATGGTCATGAATGTTCATTTATGCACAAATGAACTGAATGAAGATTTGTTTATTGTTAGCCTAAATTTTGACAAGGTAAAAACTGTCACTGTAATAATCAAATGGGTCCCTTGACCTCTCACATCAAGATATCTAGATAAAAATGGGTTCTATGGGTACCCAAGAGTCTCCCCTTTACACACATACCCACTTTATGGTATTCCTATGCAGTTTGGGGCAAAGACCATGCAGTTTTTTTCATTATCATTATTATCGAATTGTGTCCAAACCTTTGACCCGTACTCCATAACACTACTGTGTGGAATATACAGCTGACCTGCTATCTCCCCCTAAAGACCCCCTATCCCCAACTAAGAATGACAAAAATGGGAGTATGGTATGGAGGGAATGAGTGGAAGAGGATAATTAGTGATGATACTAATATACCTGAACCCTCAAGGCAGTTCATTTGAAAAAATAAATCACATCTCAGTCAAAGATCTAATAGGCTAATTACATTTCTTCCCTTTGACCTTTGGCTGTTGGACTACAGGTTCGTCAAATGCCCCTAAACAAATGTGTCTAAATGACTGCACTCTGATGTCTTGTAACACATTTCTGGCATGGTTTCAATACCAAGGTACAAATTCTCCATCTTCATTGCTTCCATCATTTGTGGCAGTTTCAGGGATCATATAGCCTCAGGTGACCTCTGTTAACCCAGGACAATTCCACACCTTAAAGTCCTGACCTTTATCGGGAATAGAGATCTGGCATTCCACACAAGTCCAGTCACACTCGGATACAATCGTTTATATACAGACAGATGCACAAACACACCTGTTTGCCCTTTAACTCTGCTTCTAGCATATTCAAATTCAGAGATTAGATAAAAAGAAGCCATGGATAACTGCCTGATCAGGAGATAAAACCTTTAATGCAGATGGTGAAATTAATGCTACTGTGGATGTTCACAGTAAAATGAATGACAAGCACGTGAAGCCTCATATTACAGTCAATCTGACTGTTAAAAAGACCATTTACATCATTTTTATCCACTTTTTTCTTGTGTCCTAGCACTGAGCACCTTATCAGATACTTTCTGATCCCTTACATCACAATGCCTTTCTCTCTTCCACTTCTATCTCCTTTATCTTCAGTCACCCTTGTGAGCATTCTGCTTTCTTTGTTGTCACCATCAGATGCTAAACCTGGAGGGAACAAGTCAAAGAGAGAGTTTCTCCTTTTGTCTCCACTTCTGCTCGATCACTGGTCTCTTATCAAGCCTTGGCAATATGAAAACACACCCTGAGGCTTGAGGGTTAACTGGGGCCAAACATGTCAATGGATCAGCCCACTATGTCGGTGAAGTTTTGGTGGATTTCTACATGCAAATAAAGCATCATTTGCAATTGTGCGCACAATTTCTGATCTAGGTCAAACTTTGCAAAAGCCAAATGGATGGGGACTGGAGTTGAACACAAAAAAACGTCAGTGAGGTCTCAAATGCAGTTTTGAAGTTTACTTACTGTATGTGTTTGGTGAATTTTTAAACACAAAATACTATCGTGGCTCATAAAGTAGATTTCATGTCTCTCCAATCATTCTGAAGGTGGCAAGGAATTAGTTGGTGGCTGGGGTTACCAGACTGAGGCTGTACAATACAAACAAGAAGTGGTAACAATGCATTAAGCATCCATTAGCCTATTTCAACAGCCCGACTTGAGTATGTCTTGTTTCCATCACAGTGCTTGAGGCCAAGAGAGAAACGCCCAGAGACTGATTTGTTGGACAGCTGAATTAGTCTAAATCCTGTGACAATTTTGGAACACACACCCTTAATGTTAAAAAGCTCAGAATAAAGAGAAAATAGGGAGACAAATTCATCAGTGTAGGAAGATAAGAGATATGTGCTGGGTGATTTTCACTGACAAGTTAAAAACACTAGAAAGCATTGTAAAACCCTTCTGGACTGCAAACAACTGTGTGTTTGAGCCAAGAACCTGCGCAATCTACAACCTCCATCCATCATCACTGAGGTCAGACTGGGACATGTGTGTGTAAGTGAAAGAAAGTGCAGAAAGTGAGACCCAAACAACAGAAACTGCGAAAGCCTCTATAACATCAACGTGTTTGGCATCTGTATTATCCTCTTGGGCGGCTTGAGTTTGGCTGTGAACACAAACACGGCCATTGAGAGAGCGATCACTGGGTTATCCCAGCAGATTGCACCGCTGCAGCACAGGGGGCATGACTCAGCAGATGTGACATCACGCCTGCTCTGTGTGATGCAGGAAGGGGGAGACCACCGCATGGCTGGCCGTGTTGAAGCAATCACTGCAGATTTCACTGGGTGGGTTTATGACTCACTGACGAGTGTTTCCCAGAACCTGGCTACCCGAGGGTATACTCTGCTTGTGTGTGCTTTTAAGCGTATGTTAAACCCCCCCAAACTTACATAATCAATTACATTCAACTGTCAAGTTTATTGGACAGTAAAAAACAGTTTGAGGAAAACTAAAACTCAAGAGTTTCTTTAAAGAGTCTGCATCAATACTGAGTCACGTTGTGACCTATGACATCACAATGAGTACCGGGAATGGGCGAAAATTTGCCATGTTCAATACTTGCACACCCTGCTCCACCAAAATACAGTAAGTGTAATCTTTGAGCACAATGTGTGTGTGATGGTGAACCACTGTAACCATAAATCTCTAGAAAGGTGACCTATGAGAACATCCTAAGTGAGGTATATCATGAAAGGAAGCCTCTAAAGATACAACATTTTAATGATTCCACCAGCAGCGTCTCAATGTGCCCAACAAGTGGCGGATGTCGAGTCAATTAGCATGTAGCAGATCGAGCAGGTAGGAAGTCAAAAACCAGAGAGAATCCAGTCAATTTTCAAAATAAAAGACCCAGAGCAGACCAGCAGACTTTAACTACGCAACCTATTTATCCACGGTAGAAGCACAAACAGCAAGGAAGGAGGACCAGATCAATAAAATCTGAGCAAGTAAACAGAATCAGGCAGGCAAAATGTTCTACTGCTGTTGTCTGAAACACTGTCAGTGGGGCCATGCAACTGTGTGCAGGACATATCAAAACCGTGGTGCAGGCTTTTACTGTAATCAAAAGTGTGTTAACTTACGAACACACAGCTCATTGCCAATTCTCATCATGTTATGAACTGCACTGGTTAGGTTCGTCCGTACCCCTTGAGAAAAGCCTTTGTTATTTCATTCTGAGGCAAGGAATTGTTTCAATCTGGTTGTCATCGATCCTGCTGTTGTAACATATTCTGGCGGATAAAGATGAAAACACATGTTTTATTGTTTTTTTTTCTTTTATTTAATTATTAATTCTGAGTTGGGAGAAAATGGTTTATTTAACAGGGCCAGGGAGCAATTTTCGCTCTGATAAGTTAAGAAAAAACTACTTAAAAAAATGCTTAAAAAACTCTTAAGACTACACACACACACACACACACACACACACACACACACACACACACCTGTGATGAGGATAGTTGGCTCCTGGGATGGATGGAAGCTCTGAACTGTCTCCTCACTTTTGTCCTGACTGTCATCTTCACCATTGTCACTAAAGTTTGAGAGAAGAAAAGAAAGTGTTTTATGTAGAAAAATGTGTGTGTGTGTGTGTGTGTGTGTGTGTGTGTGTGTGTGTGTGTGTGTGTGTGTGTGTGTGTTTGTGTGAAGAAGAAAAACTGAGTTAACCCATGATGCTTTAGAAAATACAGCATCTTGTTTTACTTTGCTGGCAAAACCTTTGGGTAATCATCTTTTAATATTTTTATTATTGACCACCAGGGATGGTGGAAAAGCCAGACAAACAAGCAGCGATTATGAGTAAAATCTTCCATCGATTCACTGTGCCCTGCTATGACGGAAGATTGTTAAAAAAAAATAAATGAAAAGCCATCGTCTGTGTTTTACAGAAGCCAGAGTTATGGCGCACACATACGCAGATCTGACACCACTGTGTGACCTGCTTGGAAACAAAACTTGCAATTTTTTCAAGTAAAGCTGAATATGCTGATTTACTCATCCAAAGTCTCAGTGCTACACAGTTAGCTAAGTTAACTGTCACACTATAAAGAGTTTTACATACAATGTTAAGTAAGTTGTCTAGCATGTAGTTGGTAGAAAACAAGACTAGAGCTGCAATTAGTTTTAGAACTTAGTATTTACTTTTAGCAATTAATTGAAGATGAATCTGAACCTTTTTTGATCATCGATAAATTGTTTGTCAGTTCTCAAAGAAAATGCCAAACATTTGATGGTTCCAGCTCCTAAAATGTAAGAATATGCCAATTTTCCTTGCCTTACATTATATTAAATTCAAAGACTAAAATATTTTGTTTTTGTGTGTTATTTTCTTGCAACACATTTCTTCAGAGATTTTTTTTTTGTGATGCCTCGTAATCATTAGGGTTGTGTATCTCACTGACTGAGACGATTCAGTTCATATCTCAATACATGTTCAACATCAAATATATTATTAAATGGCCAACGATTTGGTTCGATACAATTCAGCTCTGTCATGATATGATGTGATATGATGCAATACAAGATAATGCAATGTGTTACTCTTTACATTTTGATTCAATTAATGGTACATCTGTAGAGTCCTATTAGTGGCAAAAAGAAATTCTGATCCTGATCCCAAACTAAAGTAACAGGAGAGACAGAGAGAAGGAGACATTACAGTGGTGTTAACATCTTATTATGAGTCTAATGTGTGAATGAGATACTGCAGCCTAAATGAGAAACTGAACAAACTTTAAAACTGTTTAAAATATTAGTATTTCTGCACTAAGATGATGTGCTGTTCTGTTCCATATGAAGAGTACTGTGGTTTTGATCAGTGTGGAGGAACAGTGATGCTCAATGTTACCTGCTCTCACAGTGACATAACATCTCTGTGGGTCAGACTCATGTCTCTGTTCTCTGCTGTCAGACATGTTTTGTATAAATGATTTACAGCAGCGTTTCTCATCTTTCTTATAAAATACAAACTTATTCCACACTTGCGCACTATGAAAGTTTGGTGGTGCGACGCGGTACAATGTCACTTCTGTCACTGTTTTCAGTGCGGTCTGTTTTGAGTAAATCAGGAGAGTAAAAGAGGAGAAACAGGAGACTGAGGAGGGAGCGCTTGTTTTATGTGAGTGCGGCAGCAGGCGTCCAGCAAGAGCGGTGCTGGCACTGACAGGAGAAAGAAAATGGAGGAAAGTAACAGTGGCAGCTCCTTGATGCCAAAAATGAAACATATGCACGTCCTAAGGAGATGTATTGATACGCCAGTGCTGCATTGATTTGTTTTCCGATTCATGTTCAGCTTTTTACCTATACAGGTCACCAAAATTAATGCACTTATATCTTACACATTAAAGTCCAATGCATCAGATGCATGAGTGAATCGTTACACCCCTAGTAATCATGTATCATATTCAACATTTATACCAGAGCATCGCAGAATTAATGGAAGTTATGCAACGCTGACCTTTGTCTCCTCTCCTCATCTCTCTGCTGGTCATCCGTCTGTTGGAGCTGGCGGAGAACATCCTGCAGGCCTCTGATCTTGGCCTTCTTCTCATTCAGCACCATGACAAAACGTGAGTACAGCTCCCTCTCCAACATCTCCTTATCCTGAACCTGCTGCTCCAGCCTAGTGAGAAAAAAACATGGACAGACAGATGTACGTACAAAAACATACATTCAAGAAAATGGACTTTGACTTGTGCATGTGTGCACTTGTGCGTGGACAGCCATGCATACATAGATTAAAAACTTGTTTTAAAATCTTTCTCATTTTGTTTGCCTTCTGGAGCAATTTGCTAAGAAGAATGATGTTGATTCCTCCAAGTGAAGGAATGAATGAGAAGACAAACAATTGCACAAAAAATGTTATTTGAAAATAAGCACAAGGGATACGTAAAATGGACATACAAATGAATCATTTGAAGTTAGTTCCCAGAAATCATAAGCCTAGTTTGCAACACTGGGTGGAACACTTAATAGTCTCAAATGGGCGACCAGTGATGATGTCATTATGGGCGATTGCCGTGCATATAAACAGCTGGCAGCCCGACTTTAAAACCAAAGAGAGCTTGCATGCAAACACAACAATCACCAAACAAATACCAGCACTGAACATCTAAAGAAAGACAGATTCTGTCATGGTATTTTCCATTTGAACTTGACATTTGCTCAGCATCACATATTCTTTCATAAACACTAATTTTAATCCTCCAGCACACAACACAGGGCAGCACTCCTCCTCATCCTTACTGTCGAAGTATGCGTCGATGCTCCTGTTTCAGTCTGCGGTTCTCCTCCAACAGTTTGCAGTTATCTGACTCCAGATCCGCGTTGCACTTCAGGGATTGGCCAATCATCTCCCGGTTCAGCTCCAGAGGGTCTGGAGCCGGATGGAGCTCCGCAGAACCCAAGTGCACCTGAAGAAAGGAGGGAAAGAAGAGTTAAAAAGGAGATTAAATAACAGAGCAAGATCAAATAAGATTGTACAATTACGAGCATCAGTTCATATTTAAAGATCCAGTGTGAAAGATTTAGGAGGATCTGTTAGTAGAATATGACAAAGATGAAATAGAACATCCATAAGTATGTTTTCATTAGTGTATAATCACTTGGTATTAAAAATAATTATGTTTTCATCCGAGGGTGCAGGTCCACGTTTCTACACAGTTTGGCAGCCCCTGTAGATTGTACTACATGTTTGGAAGGGAAGGGTATAGGGAGTTGCTTGCAATCTTTAACCTTGCCACTAGATGGCCCTAAGTCCTAGACAACGGTCCTTTAAGTAGCAATAAGAATTGATAAGATTTTCACGATAGGAATGACATTACAAATTTGGTCTGATTGTTTATCAGTTGCCTTATTGATTCCTAATCACTTTTCTATGATGAAAAAACAGATTTTCAGTAGGGATGCACCGATTGTGAAATTCTGGGTTGAAACAATGCTTTTGGTGGTTGTGAATTATGTTCTTCTTGTTATTTTTTAACCATTTTGCCAGGGAAATCTTCATTAGAAAAAAATGTAAGCCATTTCCTTCTTACGTCGAACCAGAGCATGCTGTCGAGATCTGGACTGATAAGCTGATAAGCTCAGAGGCATATGATTGCAATGGATCAGACAACTTGGAAGCGGTTTTCAACTGGAAGCTGTTCGCGATGCCCATCCCTATATTTAGGGCAATGAAGTTTTCTCTCCAGGTTGGCCAGCTTCATTATTCACGATCGGTTGACAAGCTCGGCAACGTGGGAAGACCCAAGTACTCAACTGTTCTTCCTCTGCATTGACAGGTGACAGTTCAGGTCATTCATGACACATGGTAAGCATAACCTCTGGATGCCTGACCTCCGTTTGAGCGTGCCCGACTGGGAGGGGACAACAGGACAGATTTAAGACTACATCTCCCAGCTCCCCCTGGAGTGCCTGGGGATCCTCTTGGCAAAGCTGGAGGAAGTCACTTCGGAAAAGCACATCTGGCACCACAATCTTGACCAGAGTTAAGTTTTAGAAAACTGAAGATTAATGGATTTAAGGTAATAACCTGATGCTTACATCTAAAACAGCTTCCAAAACCTGCTTAGAGTTAAAAATGAATAAGAATTTGCACCTTAATGTCATTTGCAATACAGAGGTGCGATAAACCATTAATTCAGATTTTCTTTGAAGCAGGAGACTTTTTAAAATGATTACTTGTTTTCTTCTGTCTCGTAGAAATGCAGATTGAATTCACTGGTCACCACTATGCAAGTGAGCACACAGTTTCCTCTCTTTTGCTTCTTGTCGGTGACTCTTTGGAATCACAGGCAGGCTTCAGGTGTTATAAAACATTCCTCATTTGGTTTGCATTTTGGCACTTAGTCACAGAGCAGGGCTGTGGCTGCAGCAGCGGATGACAGAGAAATTTTTGAACATTTAGTTGCTGTGTTAAAATTTCTAAATTCCACTGTAGCCCTAAAATTTCAAAAAGACAAAACATGATTAAATCTACAGGAAACACCAATAAATAAACACAGAATATCCCAAAGTACAGAGACATTTGGCCTGCAGTGATCAAAGCTAAACATATTTTCAAAGAGCTGCATGATCTTTGTTTGCCTGTTGCCTCGGAGATTCTCACATGCACACAGAGGTACTACTCATGATGCACTGGGAAACCAGAAGGTGATGAGGTGCTAAATCTTCACTGGGCTGCTTCGAGGTCGCAGACCCACTGTAATAAAGCCGCCATCTTCAAAAGCTCTCATAAAATACTTGTCATTTTTGTCCTGAGCTGATGCTGTCCTGGCAGGCCACACAGCTGTTTTCCCCTCCACTGGTGAACCTGAACATGTTTCACTGAGTGGACATTTGCTGCTGCACATCGCTCCCACAGCTTCGCTAGCTTAGTCTACCTGTCTGTTTCAATCCATCCTCTGTTCTTTGGTTGTCTCTTTCTCTCAGTGTTAAATTTCTCCTCTGTAATTTCTCACCTTCTTTCTCACTATGTCTCAATGCAATGTTCTGTGCAAAAAATACTCTATTACTATTGAATGAAACCAAGGGAGATATTAACTCTATTATTATGCATCTTCCACCAAATCTTTTTTGACACCCGCTTCAATAACAGCTAAAATCGTAGCAACTAATATCTTTGGTGATCTGATGATCCTAAGACTTTTTCTCTAAGAGCCACCATCAGATCAATTTTTTTGCTTATCCGGTGAAATGTCTAAACATTTACAAGATAGAACCCAGACATTTGATATGATATACAAGAGTGTATGCTGAATTTTATGTATTTTGTCATTTACAACCAAATGGCTGCAACAAAGCATGATATTCTAATTAGCAGATGTTGGAATGTGAACGTGGCAAAAATTACATCTACTACTTATAAACTTATCAAACAACAAATGGAAATTTCTGTTTGGCACATTATATCTCTATTGTCACCGTATTAGTAGCATTGTATCTTATATCACTGGAAAGTTTGTTCATTTCCTTTTAAAATGATGCCCAATTTGTAGAGATCCTGCATTTGTGGGACAAATAGCAAACTGATTATGTGGGTGGGACCCAAGTGAGATGTGCCAAATTTCCCTGCAAATGTCAAAGAGTATTCTCCTGTTGATATAGACTGTTGGCATAGGGATTGGACGTTCTATCAGTAACAAGGAACAAACAAGACATATTAGTAATTTTACACTTTAATCACTGAACAAGCAGTCAGGAGGCTCAGTAGCAGGTTGAAGAACCACACAAAACCACAACAGCCTGGCACCTCCTCCTCATCCTGGTCACCCGCCTGGTTACACGTTGTTGTAGGACGGCCGTCCATCTCTCAACCAGGATTTGTCACAGGTCAGCCAACATGGTTCCATTGATCACTCTAGCACGCCCAAGCTGATCCCACAAGTTCAACTGGGTGTAAATTACCAATACGACTTGTTTGTTCCTTGTAACTGATAGAGAGTTCAATCAGTTGATCCTCCAAACAACTCAAAACAAGAGAACCAATGCCAACATCAGAATACACTGTTTGACATTTGCAGGGAAATTTGGCACATTTCACTTGGGATCCCACCCACATAATCAGCTGTGCTGCTCATCCCACAAATGCAGGATCCTTACAAATGGGACATCATTGTAAAGGGGAAGAAACAAACTTTCCAATGATAACACAAATTTTCAAACTTTTTTTGATGACTTTACATATTATAGTATATATTACTATATAATGCTTGCTATTGTCACTATGACTTTACTTGTGAGCATGATGCTGACGCTAGCATTTAGCTCAAGTACAAATGGAGTCTCACAGGTCCTGTTAAGACTTAACATGCATCTTGGGTGATGCAGTTAGAAGTGGGCAGCTCTAAGTACAGGTGTGAATGTACCAAAAGTGCAAGTGGACACACTGAGATCCAACTGCTATGACAACATTCAGAGGTGGTGTGGGCCATGTATGGCGACATTCTTTGGCAACAACAAGCAAGAAGGATTCTTGTGGATTTCGTACACATGAAACACTGATTTCCATTTGGGTCAAAGAATCAGTATAATGGAAACCTGAACACTAAGTTGTCAATCTTGTCAATCTAGCAGTAAATGTACAGTACAGGCTACAATGTGTCATTTAATAAACACCGAAGCTTCTCAAGACCAAGAAACATTTCATCTGCTATTTCCAAAGTGCTGGAAAAGTGAAGGGGGTTACCCCTGAAGTTAGCCGAGCAGGAAAGGCTAACATTATCTTTATGCCTACATTAGCACTGGTAGGATCATATCACTTTCAGAGGCTTTGTAATGTACTCCTGAACTGCAGTGTCTTCTTGGAGACTGTCGTCTGAATGTCTTCTGTGGTAATTTATCAGTTTTTCAGCAGTGAAAGAAGTTGTTGTTGTTAGTATGTTGTTAGCTATCCACTGGCAATCCCATGATGCCTTTGGCTGAATCAACCAGTCAGAGGCCATGTTCCTGACTTGTCATGCGTGACAGTGCTAATTTCAAACATATTGCTGTCATCACCACAAATTGGGTCAATCTCATGTTCTTACATTGTGCAATCCCAGAGTAGGCATCACATAACTGCAGTGTTCTGGTCACACGGTTATCGTCACAGGATAACAGGAACAGAAACAGGAACAGGTAACAGGATCAGGACAAAGAGGGGACCACCCAGAATCTAAAGAGGATGAGGTTCCTAAGGACTCATAAAAATCTAGAGCAACATCAGGATGTCACAGTGATCCAGTGCAGCCTCTTCACGGGGATTTCTGTGTCACACTGAGCTTCATAAGTCATGAACAAGTTGGCATGGCCATAATTCAGTGTTTGTGAAAGTTGGTCCACCGATAATGAGACACAGCATGCGCAGCATGGGGCCCATTAAGAATGGTTGATGTTTGGCCTGGTCATGATTGCGAATTTGAACAATGTGCATGTTAGGTCTGAGCAATAATAAATAGAGATATGCATCTGCAAGAGACGCTTCATCAATAGCAATGAGAAATTTGTTCAATACAATGTTAAGTAGGTTCTTTTAAATGCATTAAATGCATTTTGTGTTTGTTTGTTTTTTAAGTATGTAAGGTGTCCAGTAGCCTATTACCTGTGTGCATTGCTAAAAAAAAAAGTAGTTGATTTAGAGGTTAAATTCAAAATGAAGTGCTTAAATTCAACATTATTTCTCCTGATCGTTATTAAAAATATATATATATAATATGTCAATAAAATGACCAATAATAATCAATATCAACTGAAATGAAACATTTTATTCTATATCTCCCAGCCCTAATGCATTATGTCCACTTAAAAAACCCATTCAACTTTCACACTCCAGTAGACCTCACATTACTATCTATACGCACACATAAGAAGCTACACAATTAGCGAGGTGTGAAAATGATAAAATCTTTGATCTTTCTTCAGACCTCCATTCTGTCTCCTCTTCAAACCTTTTCACTACCTCCACCTGTGCCTAAATCTCCACTGTACTTCCAGAGAAAAGTCATTTTACAATAAATCAGTCATGTGAGAAAGGATAATGTGAAGGCGCTGGACTGCTGAGTACACTAATATTTGCACACTTTAAAGAATGTAATATCCTACACTTACTGTACATGTCTCACTCCATTATAATCATTGGGACTTTGTCAAACTTTGTCATCAAAGTTTTAACAACTGACACAGTTTAAGACCATAAATCTTCCTGACCAGCATGTTAACATGGTATTACCAGTTTTAAGACACCAGATACAGAGATCTAAACTGCTGGAAGCACAACCCATATTTACTGGATTAACATTGGAAATGACACTGAGCAGCTGTTTATTTCATCTGCTCCTTCTTTAAAATACCAAAGGTTGTGTGTTTCACTGTCTTTACTTTTCAGTGTTTCTGAGAAGACCTGTTGCAGTAAACACGTGAATTCCAGATCACCAAAAGTTTACCTTAAGTTTGCTGTGTAGCATGGAAAGAGGAAGGATGCACTAAACAAGACATTAATCTGCAAATGTGGGCAAGCAGCGTGCCCATTTGTTACACATCAGTTATAAGACGATAATGAATGTTTTTTTATTGATTTAAGCTCCTTGGTGAAAGACAGAAAAAAGGCTCAAAAGCTCCCTTTATTTTCTTGAGCTTCTGTTTGTCTCCTGGGATGTAGAGATAAAGTTAAAGGTCAGCCTGCACACTGCTGCCAGTCTCTGCCAAGGTGTGGGATGTCAGACTGTTTGTCTGTGATCCACGACCCACTGCCACATTTTTCTGCTGTGTTACTTGACTAAATCAACTATAAATAATTAAATGGTTTATAGCTGTTGTTTCAGCCTCCAACAGCATTTGACACGTCTTTTATATGACAGAATGGGCTAATTTATTACAATTAAAAGATTAATGCAGCTAACATGACAGCACAAGAGAGAAAGAAGAAAAAAGTTCATAACCTCCAGCAAATCAGCATTTTGGGATGAAACAAACTGTATATAACATAAAAAAAGAGACTAAACAAATTGAGATTTAAGACTGAGCAAAATATGTGAATGTAAAATCTTTCAGGATAAATCTGTCTGACATTAGGGCCTACAACATGGCCCGGTGTGTGTGTGGTCTAACTGTTTGTTTGTTTGTGCTTCTCCAGACCGCTAGCCAGACCATAAGGTCGAACCCGTGGAGAGAGGGGACGTAGGTGTGGCAGACAAAGCCAAAAGAACACACAAAATGACACCATAACACACTGTGGGCACAAAGGACACAAAGCTTTCCTTATAACACTCTCCAACACACTGCTGGGGACCAAACCCACTACTTATTCCCATGTATCAGAGAACAAAAAACCCCATTAATTAATAACCAGCAAACAATAATATTATTAGAAGTTCCCATCATGGAAATTCAGATTAAAGCTGTTCATTTATCTCAATGACTAACAAAAACTCCAGCTCATAATAGTACATTTTAATGTTTATATTATTATTATCTGATTTCATATGAGGACAAAAATACAGGGAACATGTCAGTCATTCTATCCCCTTTTTTCTGTTCTTTTTCTATTTCAAAATTATCATCAAAGCGACAGTAGGCTATTCAAGGTTGGGCAAGGGTGCTCAGTATGGGAAGTGTGGGCACTGAGCGGCGATCAGCTTGTCCCATCAGCTCCCTCCTCCGCCGTGCAGAGGCGTGAGGCCAGATAAAGAGCAGGAAGTGAGGGGCGTCAGCAGTCAGCCCATTCCCGATAACATGACTGTTCCCATAAACACTGAAGCAATTTAAGAGAAGATAGTAAAAGAAAATAGTTAAAATAGTTACTTTCACTTGGGTATCTGCCTAGAGTACTGCATTCAGAGATGTTTGTAACAAGGCAGAAATGCATTATTACAGTTCACCCACATGAATATTGTAATAATCAACCAGACAAACAAACTCAATGAAAAACTGCTGGGAGGTGGAAGTTGCTGCTGGTGACAGCAGAAGTGACTCTTCAATGCGGTCGGGACACAAATCTGGCATCCAGTTGCACCACTATTTCACAGGCATGAAAAGCAGAACAAAAATTGTAATTGTAAAGGCCAAACATGTAACCAATTTGTCCAAACTTTTGTCTTTGATGGTCAGATGACTGAGTATATTTTATTTTTTTCTGAAACCACAATAAAAGCATTTTGGCTACTTCATGGAACTGGGTTTTGTGGGCTTTTCTGTTTGGGCATATAAAAACATGACCAACATTAACAGTTACCTAATGTCATTCAATTATCAGTCTCTACAAGTTGGCAGATGGTGCTTGTTGCATGGATCACAATAACCATGGCCCTATGGATTGTGGCGGCAAAAGGGCCTTTACTTAGGGCCCTTTTCCACCACATAAGCTCTGGTTCTCAAACTCATTCTGTTCAAAATCCTTGGAACCTTGGTGTTCTCTCGTGAACCAGCCTGCATTTTCATCAGTTTTGGTGCTATTTTTTGGTTAAAGCTAGGGACCAGCTTTTCATTTAGCAAATTGTGCTAAGAACAGTTCAAAATTAGGCACTTGAACTGGAATTTGTGCAGTAAAAGACACTTTGTGGCCACCAAATATTCCATGTAGGTGGCCCCATGTTGGCTACCAGGTTTTATCCCCATAGTGCGACACAACGTTGCAGAGCCACAAACATCCTGATTCCTTTGCACCTTTTAGTTTGACATTCTATAAAAACAGCGGACAGCACTCATCGCTGGTTAGCTACTGATATGACCAGACTACTGAAGCACTGTTTTACTAAGCCAATTCAAACAGCTGACAAAATTCCTACAGAACAACCCAAAAAGTGGAGTATGAAAAAAAAAATCTATCTATCTATCTATCTATCTATCTATCTATCTATCTATCTATCTATCTATCTATCTATCATATTAGTGTTTGTAAATAAGTTTGTCAAATGCAGACTGTGAATGTGCAAACACACTCACAAAATATATTGTATACATTATTGTGTAACTACTGACATTTTGTACTTTCACACTCCAGAATTTGGGATGATTCAGTCAGAATAAGATGCACAGCCTCTTAATTGGACAAATGTGGAACAAACAGAGTCACATTCATCCACCCAGACTCATCCAGAATCCTGTGGCTTCAATTACCACAGCTATCTCCTAATCTCCCCGGTCTGAAGTACGAACCAAGCTGTAAGTGCCTCCCAAGGACAGAGTGACAAGCCTCTTGATTGATCAAACACATAGTGACCATCATGCACCTTGGCACAGTACTACATCATGTATTTAAAAAATCCTGTGCTTTTTATCAAACAAAAGAAGAGGCAATAACTGATTTATGTAACATAAAGAAGGCCACACTCAAGTCTCAAATAATATAATACAATTGTGTAATCAATAGGGCTGCAACTAACAATTTCACAATATCCCAGAACCCCAAGTGACATCTCCAAATTACTTCTTTTGTCCAACAAACAATTCAAAACCCAAAGACTCTTCATTTACTATCATAAATGACAAAGACAAGCAGCAAATCCTTACATTTAAGAAGCTGGAACCAGAAAATGTTTGATATTTTTGCTTGAAAAATGACTGAAATGATTAATCAATTCCAGTCAAACAATCCAAGTCTTTAATCTGCAAGAATATAAAGTGTTTGCAAATATAAAGTGTTTTTATTGGCAAGTGTTGGTTCTGAAATATTTATTTTTCCACTACTGACAGATTGGTACTTAAAAAGACATTTAGGAGGAGATAATGTCTGACTTAGCCATGTAAAACACCTGCTTAGTAGTAGTTTTAACAACAAATGCCCAAATTACATTCATCATTACAAGTTCTGGGGTCATAATCATAAAATATTAATGTCAGGTTAAGTTCACCACCTGTTTTGTCTCTAACCACCTTTCTTCCATTCCCAAAGGAAACTTGCCTCATCTTTGGTCATTGCGGTACCCTGAAATTATCTGGCTGGGAAAATATGTTCCACTTTTTAACCTCTGACGTGTTCAAAAAAAAATGAGGGAGAGCAAGAGAAAAAAAAGAAGAAAAGAAGAAAAGAAGCAGGTGTTAGACAAGAGTAGTAGTTTGCACTTAATGCAAATAGTCCCCCCGGATTCTTGGATTTGTGTTTACCACACACATACAGTGATGATTACTGTCAGCAACAATGTGAGCATTTTTAAAAAGCACACTTGGGACTTAAAAGATTTGGGCCACTGTCAATCATTTTGTGTGGTCTAGTTGCTCCTATTGGCAACAACTTTTTCCTTATGCAAAAAACAAAAAAATACCTCCTTCACAAATAAGAGTTCATTTCTGTTATATTAGAACCAGTGAAACTGTTTAATGTGGGAATACAAAAGTCAAATGAGAAGCTCTACAATAAGGATTGCCCGCTTGCCCAGTGGAAGTCAAATGCCATCTCTGGCAGGTAAATCTCGCAGCTCCCTTACCTGACTGGGCAAATGGTAAAAAAGACTTTATTAAACTATTTTGTAGGGCTGGATGATACAGCTCAGAAATAATATCTATATTTTTGGGTCTATTCCACAACATACAATATATATGCCAATATATATCAAAGCATTTTCTCTGTACGAATTCTCAAATAGTGTTAACATATAGATCTTATAGAATATCATGCCTTTCTGCAAATTAGACCACCTAACAGTGGGGCTGTGCAAGAGGAACAAAATCAAACATCACACTATTTTTGACCAAACACCTCAATATCAGAAACTGAAATCAGTTTATTAAATGTTTCCCTTAAAAGCTAAAGTGATTAATCAATTATCAAAATAGTTGGCAATTAATTAAATAATGATTTAATTGCTGAAACCCTAATGGGATGCATTCAGAATACATTTAAGTGATCTGATGGAGTATCCTGAGGGATTTTTTGAAGAGGCATCAAAAATGCAGTGAAAGTAATTTGATATAAATGGTTTATTCCATCTGATATTTGATTTTTTAAAAGCCTTTATTAAGTGCCATTATGTACTACGTTGCTATACTTTATATCATAATTTCATTACTGAAATGTGGGATGTAGTTACATGAAAGAAAGTCATATACAGTGGAAAAGTATGGCACCCAAAACCATTAGTTCAGTCAAACCAACAGTTCTGTCCGCGCGTGTCCAGACATGGACTTGTGCACACATAGGCACGCTTGTATACATGGCCCACACTCATAGAAACAAAGAAAGCCAGGGGGAGTTTGAGAAAGGAAGAGAAAAGAAAAAAGGCTCTAATCAACTGTTGTCTAACATTGTTAAACAACATTGTTAGATGGGGACGACCGTGTCCATAAATCAGGGCTTTACGGTCTCTACAGTGTTCCTAACCCCCTGGCCTTTTCCCTCTGGTCTCCTCTACCTGCACAGCAGTCCCAGGACCCCCAGTGACCTGTTCCCTGCAGGCAACAGCATCGGCTCACAATTTGGAAGAATAACACCGAAAGCACCATGACCCGTACTCCATCAAAGCTGTCACTCTCTGTGAACTATGTAAGAATCGCCTTAACACGGTCTCTGACTTACCATTTCCAGTTTTTGTCAGTGACTGTTGCCTAAATTCAAAAAGGGACATGCTTTCATGTTGGGAACCGACTGTTTACATTAACACAAGATAGCTTCATCAAGTTTATGAGCTGTGGCCATTAGTCAACTACCTTATTGCTATTGGATGACTGAACAAACCGCATGATTTCTATCTGTGGCCTGAAGGCAACCAATCCTTTCTAATTCTGCTGTGATGTGGGGAGACTATAAACCTTATCTTTTTTAACAACCCCCTGTAAAATACAAGACTTCCTTTCTATTTTGTTGTATGTCATTACATGTGTTTATCCTCAGGGAACAGTGACATAAGGGAAGTGTATGGGTGTAAGGGTAAACTACTGATAGGTCTACATAGAACATAGAACAACTTTCTGAAATTGATCTTTACAGCAGATTCCTCAACACTTGAGTTTCACACAACCTGGTGCATCTCATAGATGGTTCATTACTACATGTCTGAAGCTAAGTTCCCAACATCAGTTCCAGTTCCAATATCACCCAATTAAGAGCCACAGAGCTGCAGTTCCAGTCCAACTTTGTGCCATATGTTGGCAGCAGAGGTTGAGCAGTTTCAAACTGTAGACTTAACAATGTGTTCCATCTACAAACAATGAAGTTGTGGACCAGTGTGAAAGTTTTAGTAGCAACTAGTGGTGAGTGGTTCAGATTCTAACCAACTTGCCTCACCCTCACTGCCAAGCATGTAAGAGAACCTATGGTGGCCACGAAAAACACGAAAGGCCCTCTCTAGCGGGTTTCTCTGTCCTGGGCTACTGTAGAAACATGCCGGACCAACATGGCAGCCTCCATGGAGGAGGATCCACTCCCTCTGTTGATATTAATAACTCATTCTAAACTAAAACACAGTGATTCTTATTTTCAGATGAGTATACATGAATGAATATTATACTTAATTTCTGCCATATTCTGCCAATACATGGACCTAAATCTTATACACTGGACCTTTAATAACTGCTGCAATTTTGATTCTTGTGCTACCTTCAGTTAGTGTTGGTGGCGTTGGTATAGGCATGTTGTCTCGGTTACTGTGACACAATGAAATGCCATCCAGAAAGGGCAGTTTGAAAAAGGTTGACAGCAGAAGTATGTCAAACACATTACAAAGTAATTTACCAGAAATATGCACTTGGAAATATATCAGACAGCCATGGAACTTCTTGCCCTCTACATCGCCATTACTGCGGTGCCAATGCAGCTAATCCATTGAAGAAAAAAGAAAGAAAAGGTTCTTTATTTTTTTATGCAGTACAGTTTTCTGTCTGAACACAGCCTTAAAGCTACTGTTCACAGGTATGCTTAAAGTTGACTACACTAACTTTAAAACCTAAAAATGTGAAGGTTTTATTGGCGTGACCATACTGTTAACAGTAAGGGTGTGTCATATCATACTGTTCACAATATATTGTTACAATTGTTTTCATGATAAGAAAAATTCATATGATGGCAATATTACAATTCATATCATTAATAGTGGTAATATTAAGGTAAGGGGAAGTGACTTTAGTAGCGTGAAAGTGGTTTGATTTCAAAAGATCGGATAGAAAATAATAAAACAAGTTAATATGTAGGAGGTGCAGTAAGGATGTAACAGCAAAAGGAGGCAATACAATTTCACCACCTCAAGCAGAAGCACTCTTTGAGCACAAGGAGAGCCAAAAATCCAACGAGAAGTGTTCAACGACTATTGTTAATTCTACATCAAAAATATTTTTCAGCAATTTGTCCTATCATCAAGAATATAGTGACTGCAAAATACCGTGAAATATTGTGAAATTGTTTTAGGGCCATTACGCCCACCCCTAGTTAACAGTGAGGACATTACAACACTCACATCATAATAATAAAATTCTACCTAAAGTTTGTGCTCACCAAGATGTCATTACAGGTCTTCTGATATGAGAGATGACAGTGATCTGGAGTGAGGTGGAAAGAATACACCTCCTCTACGCCTCGGCTCCTTCCTCCTTCCCCTCCTGTCAGTGCTTGAAGAAGATCCTCAACATATTTTTTCCTTGTGATTCCCATATCATCGGCTTCCCTTGTCACCTCGTCTTCTGAAACTGGACACAAAGAAGGCATTTTTCTCATTTTTGCATCATTTTTAAGTCGTACATCTGAGAGGAACCGACTTGGGGGGCAAAGAGGTGATAGCAGACTGCAGAGCAAAACTATAAACATTAATTATGTAGTAATGCATGAATGCACGTGAAAGCCGATTTAAAAGGAAGCATGCAGAGAAACCAAGGGGAATGTCATCAGCTGTTGCACAGCTGCTCACACGGGGTTGAGGGTCCCAATTAACACATCAAACACAGAAACACTGACAACCCAGAAGCCCGCACATAGCTGTCACAACCCCATCTCTGCCTGTCAGCTCTGCAGATGGACAGCAATAGAAAACTAAGGAGTAGTTATGTTCCAGGTGTCCTCCCAGAGAAAATGTACTCGTGATTACGCATGTGTAACCCCACACACACACACACGCACGCACACACACGCGCACACACACACAAAGACAAGCCTTGTAGAGTTTAATCTACATAAAACACCTGTAAGCTGCAGCACCAAAGTGAAGAGGGACGATGAAACAAGGTCACTGCTGTCCTTGTGGTTAAAGGACCAACAGTTACAATATTATGAGATGGGGTTCAGCCAGGTGCTTACAGAGTTTGGAAAATCTGATGAATAGCAGACAATCCTAGTCAATGGTCAAAAGATGCACATCTGTGTTGTGAATAATTCCTCAGTGTTTGACATGTTTTTGTTTTCTCTACCTTCTCCGATCCATGCTGAGTTGCCATCGGTGAGAGCTAATGTGAATCCAGCTCCTAAGTCTATGGCCCAGTCCACACGCAGGAAGTAAGGGGTGTCTGGATCAGTAGTTACAGTGATCTGTCGTACTGTACCACTCATGACCTGCAGAAAATCAAAGATGGAAATTAAGAAACTCTTAATAAGACGTCATTGTGAGTCATTTTTCCAGCAATGTGACAATTGCATTATGTTCAGGATGTTCCGTAGGTCAGCTATTAGTATTGCGTCCTAGGACCTCCCTCAAAGACATCCATTTTGATATTGTAAGGTTGTGGAAGTTGCATCAATGTGCCCCATTGTTTTACCACTTGGATTTGGTAATAAATGTCTCTGTGTGTGTCTTTAATGGGGGTCTCTCTGAGTCAGTGGAACCACATGGAGTTTAACAGGTTTTGGCAGGTTTTTGTGCAGGAGTGTGGGCTCTCTGACCACCAGCAAGGTAATTACATGCTGTTAAAGATAAATAGAAGAATATTAAAGCCTGAAAAGGCTTTAATACACAACTTTTGGTGTGTACATTTATCCAAAGATCTACAGTACATAAATTACTCACAGGATTTCTACACCTTTCCCAGTGTTAAATTAAAGCACCTAAAAAAGGACCACTTAAAGAAAAAAAAGTTGTTATTTAAGCTCTCTTCAAGCCACCAGACTCCTTGGACAAAATCAGTCATTTTACCTTGCAGAACACGGGAGTTGCCGACATACAGCTGCCTTGACTGGTTAGTTTATTTCTGTTATTGTGTGACTTTGGTGTTTTAACACATTAGTCCAGGTCTGAACTAACAAGACTTGCCGTGGATTGAGGCAGTGGTAGTGAAAAACTGTTTGGTCGAACAAGATTTCTTTTCAAAGGACTCTTGGAGGTGGTGGCTGTGAAGACAGCATTGAGGTAGCTTCAGTTTCCCGTTGAAACAGGCTGTCTGACGGCAAAGTGGTGAAAATGCTCTAAATATACAGTACACTAAACCTGACTGGAGCAGAGAAGTTTTGTTACACCCACTTGAGTGGAACAACTAATATGGACTTTCTATGACTGGTTTGTGGGAGTAATTGCATAATTTTCATAATAAATGATAAAAATAAATACCATATTTGGAATTTGAATTAAAACTGAATTCTAATACTTTTTAGATGAGAACATGAATAACATGTTTAGAAGGCTATTGTGTATTTCCAGTGGCTTTTAGCTCTCAAACCAAGTTACACTGTAGATAACGAAAATGAACCATTATTATGAAGCTGTGTGAACTTTTTCTAATCTCAGACCTACTTAGATTTTGGTGGATAGTTTGGGAGTAATGTGACCTTTCCAGAAGAATGCAAGTCCTGCAAGTCCTGCATTCAGTTACATGTAAGGAACTGTACTGATGTGAGTGAAGGAGTAACCTGTCAATCATCTATTGCTACAGTCTAGCACATCTAAGGCTGATTCATCCATGGGCATGCCAGACCGCAATGAGCAAAGCAAAACTCGTGGGATGCATGCTCTTAGAATTACTTTATAGTGTTTGCCAATACTAAACTGTTCAATGAGTATACTGAGCAAGCTTGTTTGGTAATGTCACCATGCCCTAAGGCTAGCTGACTAAGTCCTGAAGTTAAAGTCAAGTCTCTAGCCAGAAACAGCCAATGTTAAACAGATCAGTTACAAAAGATGTTAATCTAAGGCTCACAATATGATCCATGAGACTGTTCTGAAATGTCCTTTTGGTTTTCTGGCCATATATATCGTTTTTCTTGTCAAAGGGCTTGAGAAACTTTTACTTGATTACGGATGTCCAGGCCATAACGTGTCATTACTGCTTCCACGTGAAGTGAGAGGTGAGTTGGATATCTTCCATGCTTAACTACAGGGCAAAGTGTGTGGAGATGGAAGGAAAAGGACAGCTAAATTGGCAGTTAGCCGAGCTGGACATGTTTGAAAAAATGAAAATGAGCGCCTTCGGACACTGTGCTATAAGTTAGGATGTGACAGCACGTTTTTTTTTTTTTTTTTTTGTCCCCCACCATATACGCTGACAGAGCAGGTGGTCAAGGTTATTCAACGTGAGACATACAGCAGAGATGTGACATAGGCATGCACATGTGCCCTCTCCAGTAAAGAACCGTGCAACAGATTAAAGTTGACCCTTTGTGCTTCAAAAAGGGGTGTGGCTGGATGAAAAGGCTGAACACGATGAGGGAGCTGAAGGGTTCAACTTTAACCTCATAAAGTGAGCCCAGCTACTCATTAGTTACTGTAACATCTGTTGCGCAGGGACGATGACCCTGTGGTAATGACAGAAGGACACTCCAATTAAACAAACAGCGCAGTCTGTCAAGAATGGAGAGCTAAGCAAAACCTTCAAAGTCACTCCTGAACTCTTCCTGTTCAGTTAATTGATCAGCAGACACAATCACTGGAATGCTTAAATTATCAACCAATGCTCGCCTGCAGCCTTGACATACAGCCTTCATCCTCTTGTCTTTCTCCCTCTGTAATTTTTTTGCTCAGCCTTTTCATTGTCATTTCTTCAGCATTGCCACATATGAAGACTGTAAGACATAACTGTGAGCAGGAAGCACTGAGCACAAAGAAAGCCTTTTAATTATGCATCTTGTGTCTTAAATGAGGAGCTCATACAGAGCAGAAAAAAGCCAAGGCAGTTAACTGTCTCTTTAATGGGCCGTGATAATTAGGCAGGTCCTCTCACTGTCCTTTCACTGGGCTTTCCCCTCATGCTTTCTCCAATACAATGGTTTTAAGATGAAAAGGAAAACTCTTTGGCTTGTCCACTATTATCATGATCAGTCAGGGATTGAAGGGCTGCTCTAAACAGAATCAGACTCTGCCAAAGCTTATTACTCATCATTCTTTCCAAGTATTGGCCATCTTAAGCCACTTGACAAATGGAAAGCAAATATAACGCATAGTAAAATAAATCTGGCTTAACTGTATATCTAAAAATCTATCAGAACCGGCATATACAATGATCATGTAAGGGAAAGAATTAGTGGAGTGTCACCATAACTTGACTGATGCATGCCTGAACATAACAACAGAAATCACAGTGATTTAGTCATGGACACTTTTAATACTTTGGCCATATTCTTACTGCTTACAGTTGAGAAAGTGATGTAGTAGCAATGGGTCAGGGTCATGTTCCACCAAGTGAAAATAATGAATTTCAAGCAAAAAAAATGGTTATGGGCCTTTTAATGTTTATTCATATTATCCGATAAATAACATTTTTATTAAAGCTTGTTTATTAACTGGACCCTGGCCATCTGTCATTTCACAATGTTCCCCACAGGCAAAGCAAGTTGAGCTGATGACACTGCTGGCTGCGATGACACTTTTAAACTGCTGGGTGACAAATTAAGTGAGAACAGAAGCTGAGCAACATAAGAGCTACTGCTGCCAGCAAACTTTAGCTAAAGAAGTTGTAAAGCATCAGTGCTTCTACACAGAAAATGTACGCTTGATAGTTTAGTGTTACAAGTCAAAGGCCTAAATTTACATAATTTAGTGTAGATCTAACTGAAATCACACACTTAAGTTAATAACACATTTCAGAATAGAAACTGCACCACACTACCAGGGGACTCCAGTAGCTCACCTGGTAGACTGTTCATGTACTGAGGCTGAGTCCTCGCTGTGTGTCAGCCTCTCTCTCCCCCAGCTTTCCTGTCTTCACTTCAGCTGTCCTATTAAAGACAGAAGAAAAAGGTGACTGCAGATAATTAAAAAAAGAAACTGTACCACTTGTTGTTTGCAAAGAAAAAAGGTCTCCAGTCTACAGCAACAAACAGGAATGAGCCACAGCTGAACAGCCATCACACCAACTTCAGCTCTGCATTCAAATCATTGAAGAGATGACTAATTTCAACAAGAGGGCAATCCCTTTAAACAAACATACATCGGTTTGTCCTCCTGACCTCAGCTCTTCCGTACAATGCTGCATACAACAACTTGCTGCTAAACCTAGATTCAGCTGCACAATAACAGGTCATTTCCACATCTCCAATATTCACACAGGAATAAGTTACACTTAAAACCTAAGCCATGCTCAGCCACAAGTGGTGTGCAATTCTCAGTGAAGATTATGGTTGTGAAAAAGTATAAAGACCCTGGCACAATACAACCTGTGACAGCACAACAGTGGGCAGGTAATCAGCCTAGCTTTCATTCTCATCTGCTCTGTAGTTTGCAGATTTTGTTGAAGGGTAAATACTGCACAGAAACTACGTGACCATTGTCCCTGCAGTACTTCCAGTATCATGTTGTCTACCATCAAAACTCAAAAAGAAAATCTACTATTGCTTAAAGAATGTTTTAGTCTTAGCATCAAACTATGAATCTCAGTCTCACCTGATGTTCTCTCTCAGAAATAAAGATTGCATATACCAAGTCTACATCAAGCCTCAATTTGACCACCATATCCAGGCGTGCATGTACTGTATTGTACCCTAAATTGGTCAGTGCATTGTTGACTATAAAACTTAAACATATTAAGAGGAATGTGAATCTGTTTAAAGCTTACACTTCCTTCCTCTCTCTCTTCAAATCGCTCTCCATTCGAGGAGGGGTTTTTTTCACTAAGTTTCCATCTGCGCTCCTGCAATAAAATATGCAAAACATTATTCATGTGTGGTTTACAATCTGACAGATTTCTTCTTACATGAAGAGATTTCTAGGAGTGTCTGTGAATGAAGGGTCGAGGGAGATTTGTGAAACATGGTTTAAATGCAATCAAGATGCTGTTGTGGCCTGTTGGAGGGAGGAGACTTCATTGTGAAAATGCTGAAATAAAAGTGGACCACAAAAATTTCTGCTTTAAGTCACCAGAAGAGAATAAGGTCTAGGCCACTGACCCAGATTATGAATAAGAGTCAGATTTCTCTATATGCTGTTTTTTTTTAAACTTTTATTTATTTATTTACTTTTTGAAATTGTGTTGTATGGCATACTTATCTATAATCAGTGCATTAGCTACAGTAGGTGGTGGTCGCATGCCCCCAGCTTGGAGAAGCAGCAGGAGTACCACTGTAGGAAGCTAAACAATACTGCTGAGGACAGGGTCGGTCTCTACAGTTAACCCATCCTAGTATATGGAGCAGTGGGCAGCCCCTGTGCAGCACCCAGGGACCAACTCTAGTTCTAAGCCAATGCCTTGGTTAGAGGTAGAGGAAACCGGAGGAGGAAGTGAAACCCACACAAAAACAACAAACTCCACACAGAAGGGGCCTGCCCAAACCAAGATACAATCCTATGAACTTCTTGCATCTTGTCGCTCAAATATAATTAGAAATAAGTCAAATATCACCAAAATGTTTAGAAATCCAGAATTATCAATTATATATAATAAGCAAAATATCACTCACAGAAATGTTATATTGCAGAACATGGGAGTTGCTGGTCCACCGCTGCCTTGACTGGTTAATTTGTTTGTTCCTGTGTGACTTCATTGTTTAAAATGGTCAGTTCAGATTCATCAAAGTCACACAATGAAACAAACTAACCAATCAAGAAAGCAGTAGACCAATACTCTCATGGTCAGCTAGGTAAAAATACTGTTGCCAGCTGTTTGGCAACGGAGTCTGATGGCATTGGAGAGAGATAAATTTATCTTATATTGCCTATCAGCAATTTCCTGGCAGAAAAGTATAGCAGTGATAATATTCTAAATATAACATACACTTAGACTGAAGTTAATATTTTTAGTTAGGCCTAGGAATTTTCTTGTTTTGTCATTCTTTTCTCATTTTAAGATTAAATTTGAGTTTCCTTATTCAATAAAAGCCTCCACCAGACAAAACACTGTCAAATGAGGCATAATTGCTGATAACTAATTATTAGAATTATTTGTTACATTCTTAATGGCAATGGATTAATAATTAATCCTTAACAACTTTGGCCTTTTTTGGCGGCTAAAATTAATTTTGCTGCTGACCCTGTCCACACTGGTATATTGCTTAGCTTCCTACTTCAGTGATTCTGGTACTTATTCAAACTGGGGGCGAGCTGACTGCAGGCAATACACTATGAATAAGTACTTCAGTCAAACCTACTTCAAAAATCACAACTATCTATTTTGACATGAAATAATAAGAGTAAACACAGGTGTTACCAGTAATACTAATTAAGTTTCCCTTACATTTGCATGCTGGCTCACTGAAAGGCTCTGCTACACTAAATGGAGCAGGACCTTTATCACTGACAACACCTGTGTCCACCCTCCTGTTTCATATCAATATGGCTGCCACGTATTAAAGAAATATCTAGGCATGACCTTTGCTACATAATACTGATGTTCATTTCCCTCTCTTTGCCATGATACCTCATATTTTATATTTTAATAAAGTAGCTATAAATGCAGATGATACCCACTTAACAGCACGGTGCCAAATCTTTAACGTGCAGCAGTGGATCTCTCGCTTTCATATTAAAATGGTTTTCTTAACAATCAGACAAAATTCACTTTAATTTTGTTGTGGATAAAAGACTTAACGTTACTAATTTTCCTCGGGAGACTTACGGTACAGTATGGTTCAATTACTGCGACGTCCAAGTGAAGCACGTTTTGTATGAAACTGAAAACACTGCCGCTTACTCTGTTGACAGTTTTTGACAGAAGTTTCAACTTTCAACTCTTGTGTTTTAAGCCAATCAGCAAAGACAGTTTTGTGGCGCAACGCGTATGTACGTAAACCTATTTGGTTACGTTACGTAAGTTCCCAGAGAACAGGAAGTGTGATGTGGCTTTGACTCACAACAAAAATGGTAAGCTTGCTTTTATTAAGAAAGTGCTTCTATTCGTTTACACCGTCTCAAAATATAACCTTTAACACATATTCTACTTGTAATCTGTATCGGCAATACACTGTGACAACATATAATACAAGCATGCGTTGTAAAACGGCGTATAGTAAATGCTAAACTACCTAGCTAGCATTGACTAGTATTGGCTAGCTAGGAAAGGCTAAGCTTTTAGCCTATATAGTTAGCGATCGCATTATGTTTATGTTTTTATATATCCTTACATCATAGATTAATATCATCACGTTATTTCCTGTCGTATATTAGCGACAGTCGTTTGATACATAAGCTTAAATTATCTCGGATGAATACGATGCATGCGAGCATCGCAATGTTTGGAGGTGTTTGCCACGTAGCTCCTGCATAGTACAGGGTGCATGCATTTGAATATGTGTGGGGTTGAACTAGTAGCAACATACTGTGGATAGGCATGACACGGTTGTTGTTTATAAGCATGCAAAAACGGGAATTTATAAGTGAGGTGATTATTAGTGTTAAAAGTATTATTAGTGCAAAAAATTTTAGAGGAATTAACATTAATTTTGTCAACAATTAGGTCATGGTAATGATACAGTGCTAATTTGCTGTGGCAGCAGTGTAATAAAGCCATGTAAGTACAAGACTAAATGAACGACATAAATCTTACGTATACACTTTAGTGTCAAAAAGGTAAATTCTGCATTTTAAGAAGAGCAAAAACTATACCACCCCAGAATGATACTCAGAATAGATTAATGCACCTATTTCTGAGTTGACACAGAAGTTGCATCAAAAACATTGCAAAGTTCTCTGGTATCTTTGGAGAGCCACAGTTTTTCAAGAATTAAAAGTAATAAGCTACAGTAATTATGATGCGTTATTATTCATATATTTATATTATATCCGCATTGTTGAATGCACTTACTGTAAATCACTTTGCACTAAAGTGTCAGATAAATAGATGTTGTAATGTGTTGTAAAAAAACAAAACAGCTGGTTACAACTGTAAACATCTACGTCTGTCTATGAGATGTTTAGTATTGTTGGCCGGCTAAGCTTCACTCCACTGTATATTTGTAGTTGAACCGCATTTCCTAACTTAACATGGCATGCTTGCAAAACAGCACACTCACTAAGTCATAACCAACCGGGTAAAAGCTAACTTTGCCAATCTGGTAAACTATGATTTCATCATAATCTCATTTAGAATTGCTCACCATGTCAGGAGCATCAGCAGAAACACACAGGTGGTAAAAATCTGGACAATTATGCTTTTAATACACAGACAACAAACAGTGAGTCACAAAATCTGAAACTGAGTCAATGTTATGAAGTATAGTGAGTGTGATGAAGTGGAGTGCACAGTTTGCTATAGCATACAAATAATCTACATAGCTCAAAATCAGACAGAGCATGTTGAGGGTCTGTTTTGGTATACAGCAGTATGAGATTTTGAAATTAATTCAGAATCTTATGTACGTACTTGAAGATGATTGTTTTTCCTCTCAGGCTGTGGTAAAATCTCTCTCTCCCCCAATCTGGCGTTAAGCCTTTGACAATCATAACTGCAGCAGCAGAATGAACAGCTGGAACAACATTCCTCCCAACAAGTCACATAACGTCACTTTTACAGAAAATTAACTGTGAAATCAGTGGTTTTAATTTGTATGACCTATTGCTCATTATCTCCACCAGATCAGACTGAACATCACTTATAACGTATCATTTTCTTTGATCTTGCAGTCGGCCATTTTCAACTTCCAGTCACTGCTAACCGTGATTCTCCTCCTGATCTGCACCTGTGCCTACATCAGAGCGCTGGCTCCCAGCCTGCTAGACAAGAACAAGACTGGGTATGATCAGATGCTATTCCAGATACTTAACAATGAAGCTGCCATTTTGAAGTCTTCAAAGTGATTAACTGACCCTCCCAAACACATCTTTGTGTCTTTGAATGGCACACAATACCATCCTAAAATCATAACCAAATCACTTAAGTGTTACTACACTCATCATCTACAATATGCTGTGTTGCTTCGATCAGTGCGTCAACACACTAGTGAACCAAAGCTTGTTCACTTTAAATTTCTTTATCCTATTATTAGTATTTGCTTATAACAATGTATTTCAAATGCATTATTTGGATTCTGTAAGGTATAAAATGTGTTATTAAACCAAATAGTTCCTGTTAAAAGGATTTTAATTGCTTTTGACTTTTCGAACAACAGCGTTTTTGCCAAATGAGCAAGGTCAGAATTTAGCAGTATGTTTTGGCCCACAGTTTAATGTTAGCATTTCCTGTACAGGAAGAGAAGGGTTAGGATTAGTCACAGCATACATGGAAGCAGTTAAAATGAAAACATGGCCTCGAAACAAAGTATAAGTCCAAGCCTCAGGGTAGAATAAGGACATTGAAAAAAATCACATCGTAATCTTGTGGCCCCCAGAATTTCAGCTTGCTCTCAGCAATCACTGACAGTGCTAAGGCAGATGATAAGGCAAATTATTTTTTACGTCATGTAAGTACTATACACTTTGCTCAGCTCTTCAAGGCCCTGTCATGATCAGTTTATCTAATTTTAAAAAGTTGGGTCCAAGTAGTTTACTAAAGCAGTTTGCTTTCTGTCTGTGGTAGAAAATCAACAACATTTACCAACAAGAAATGGTCTGTGATAAAGCTGCTTGTGCTGCTCTTTGTAATAATGCAGTGTATGTATATTTAAGCCCTATAATTTAAAATGATCCTCCCTCTGCAACTTAATATAGCTGCTACAGACACTTGCTTATTTTTCCAACTAATAAGCAGCTCCTCATCGAGGCGAGTAAAGTAGCAGAAGGCTTAATTTTTCATCATTACTGGATCATTATTATTCTTGGATGTACAAACTCCATGATTCACTTGTAATAAGTCTGGCACAGCCCAGGAACAGCCGCACACATTCTCACACACTTGCTCACACACTCCATTGGAGCAGGGAGGGACATCCTCTTCAGACAAACTCATGAGACTGAGAGTGGCAGATGGGGTGATTTAATAGTTCTCCCTCTTGATTGATTTGTTGTCTGAGGCTTGAGCCGCAATTTGTGTTGATCTGGTGCCACACATTATGCAAATAATTCCTGTGTGGTAGAATCTGAGGCGAATACCAGCTCTAGGCTAATTCTAAGAATTAATGTTTTGTACAGAAAAACATGCATACATTATAAAGAATATTAGTTTGTCTAAATTGTAGAAAATCGACCTTTAAACCAGGCTATTGTAGTTCAATAAAAGAGAATCTGACAATGGGATGCTGACACCATCTGGTCAGTTTGAAAGTTGAAGAAATTTGGTGCACTGATACACTTGCAGGCACACACACAGACCTTCACACAGGCCAACAGACGCAGCAAAAAAGTGAAGGTCTGGAAGGCTACATTTGCCTCAGCTGTCACGAGAGATAATGCGACTTACTTGTTGTCCCCCTCTCTTCCTCTGTGCACATTCCTTACATGGAAATAGACATCTGATGGCTGCCTGGGTTTTGTAGAAAGGTGATCATGGTCATCAAGTGTTGACAGAGGTCTGACTAGCAGTTACTGTTTCTACAACATATCACTCCAGCAACCTGCTTCTTTTTTTTAGCTTTTAATATCATAACAACAGAGTAATTTTTGCCTGTTTTTTTTATTGCAGTAAAAGGACAGTTCACATTTACAAACGAGTAAAATCAGGATGGCTACAAGTCCTTAAAAAGTCATGAAATGTCTTAAACTGTGTTTGATAAGGCCTAAAAGCAGCTGCAAGGGCAAAGTGACTGTACATTTAATCATTGGTGAAATGAAATGAATGAAGTTGAATTTGAATGCCTCTGTTATTGTGTCACACTTTTTTAGGGGTTTTGTGTTTGCAAACTTTGTCCCCTGGGAACCACCGTAGTTGGTAGGGGAGGGTTTCCGACTAGGAACTCTTCATCAGCAGAGTGTTTAGCCCTCCCGATTATGTTGACTTGCTCAGATTTTGTCAATTTGATCATTTTTCCATGAGGTACTGTAGTGCTGCTAATATGCCCTGGCCCCTTAAAATCTCTCTGCAAATGAAAGAAACCATGTTGGTTTGGTACAGACCCCAACAAATGTCACATCATCACAATCTTAATAGGATTTTTTTCTCAGTAAAAATTAAGATTGTAATGCAAAAATGATCATTCCCACCGATAGCAATCAGTATTTCAGACAGGATAATCACAATAGAACTGTGAAATCGCACACATTGTGTAGAATATCATCCCCATTGGCTGCAACACAGCTGTACCAAGTGGAATCAAGCTGGTAATGTGTCAGGATAGCCTTTACCTATTTATTTAAAATCCATGTATAAACTGTAAAATAGAACAGTGATTCCCAGATGTGGTGTGCTGTGGGGTTTGACTAAGCAAAAATGTCACTTTTCATTTACTAGATTAGTACTTTGCAAATTCTGTATCCTAAAAAAAAATTCTTTAAAATTTTTCTAGCAATGTGAACCCTGATTTTAACTGTTCCCACGGTTACTGAATGATGGGATTAGAGCATGACACATCAAAGGCCCTGATTGATTATTTTATTTCTCCACCCACTCTCCAGTAACTCAGCCTCTGATTACTCATTATCTACCCTGGTTAGGTTAAAGGCTACAGTGCATGCATATGAATATATGTGCACCATGAGATTTTCACTTGCCCTTTGGTGTGCCTTGGATAGTAAAAGTTTGAAAACCACTGAAACTAGAGAACCACAGTAATGATGCATGGGTCTAAATGACTTAAGATATATTTATTTCACACTACTAATATATTTAGGCAGATGTTATTTAACTCAATCAGTTATTGCCATTTTGCCTTACCTTTAAATTGGAACTGACGGTATGTTTTATTGTAGAAGAGTGCGCCAGTATTTTCACATTTGGTTTTTTATTTTAATGCAAAAATTGACCTTAAATTTGATAATACAGTGGCATTAAAAAGACTTAAGAAGTCTTACAATTAATTTACTGATACATGTAGATGCCCTGAAAATAAACGGATGCAAAACAATTCTTCCTGCTTGTAATTTCTATAATTATTTTATCTTTTAGGCTTCTAGGAATTTTCTGGAAGTGCGCCAGAATAGGTAAGCTTGCACCAAGTCATACTGTTTCTCATAATATCAATGAAATGTTGCTAAATGATGCAGCCTCTAATTTAACATGATTTCTTTTGTCCAGGTGAGCGGAAGAGTCCCTGGGTGGCGTGCTGCTGTGTCATCATGGCTTTTAGCATACTGTTTCTACAGTAGCAGTCCAAAGGAAACCACAAATGGGAACACTGGGGGAAATAAACGGACAAGGCATGGACAGTACCATCCCAGAAGCACAACAGGACCTGCAGTGGTTGTCACTTAGATAATGTAAAAACGGAGACCCGTCATCACTCGCCGCAGCCACGGAGAGAGAAAATGTGTCTGTGTGGGGGAAGGGATGGGAGCTGATATCCCCAGTGAGTGTTTCTAGATCCCTCCACGGACTTCCAGGTCTGTCCTCGTGTTTGCTTGTGTGGAATGTTTACTCCGGATGTATGTGTGTGGGGGGCCAATGCTTTCTGTTATCTGCCATTTAGCAAGAAGGAAAGAATTCACATTCTGGCGTCATTTGTGGGATCAAATGATACATTTGTTTGTCGAAACATTTCAGACAGATTTGTTTTTCCCCTTTGAGTTTGTCACATTTATATTGACCTGTTTGAAATTCTCCACAAAAAGGACCTTCATAAGTGTTTATAACTATTGTGCTATTCACATGGAGGCTTATATTTGTAACAAGGTGTGACTTTGAGTCATCTCAGCACCTTCTTTGTAACCCGTGCCCTGTTTGTTGTATCCAGAAATGGTGATCAGATTCCACAGCAAACAAATGACAGTATAGCTCTTCAAGTGTCTAATTGTCCCCCATATTCGCCTCAAAGAGCTACTGATGTTTTTAAAGTCAGTCAGTTTGCCGCTATTTATTATTAAAGAACCTTTTTGGAAATCTGGTTTGAGAAGGTTGGTTTTTGTCATTTAATCTCAACCACTTTGATTGTTGACACCTGTTTATATGTCTGTTGTGATAATGCCACACTGCAAGATGAAGTGTCATTAACAGTGAACAAATCGAACATGCAAAATACACAATCATGATTACCTGTAAACCTTTTGTCAATCTTCTCTCTTACAAGGACTTGATTACACAAACTGTGAATGTTAGACTACAGCAGCTGCAGAGTCAGACAAAACAGTTTGATTAGAAAGCAGTGTCCCTCCAGTTGTGAGCTTGCAGATAATAAACTGTTTGTCTCCTCCTCTGCTTCCAAGTGTGTAGGAGAAACTAAGGTGGACATGACACTCACAAAAGACATGAAAGGCCATATCTAGAGCCAGTGTTTGGTTTGCCTATCTTGGGCTACTTAAGCAGCATGGTGGTTCAACATGGCAGACTGTTTAAAGGACCCATCCCCTGTCTAGTTATGTGCACCTCATTCGAAGGCAACAAAAACACAGTAGGCTCGTTCGAGGTGAAAGTGGATGAAGCCAGGCAGCCACAACAGGAAGTGGAGACAGAAATGTATATATCCTGTTAGAACTATCTGTTGGCTACCTGTATTTTGCAGACCGCATTCAGATAGTTCTTACTGAAGAAATAAAGCATTTGTTCTTGATCGCTGATGAAATCTTAAGTAAAAGAGATTCCCCTGGTCTCCCATGATCCTCTGTCCTTTTTTATGTCTGCCTTGTAAAGCACTTTGCAACGGCTTGTTTTAAAGAACCTTTATTGTTATCAACCACAAGATATGCTTGTTAGAAAATAAAACCTTCATTGCACAACATTAGATTATTATATCTGCAATCCTGCTTAACTAATGAGCCAATCAGAGCCTGTCATGTCATTGATCAGGTGTCAGCCAGGCATTTGAAGTCACTGGAGAGCAGCTGACGCCTGACTCTAAAAACTGCAACCATCTTGATCTTGTGAAGTTATCATTTCGTACATATGCATGACAATGATGATAATGATTCTTGCTTTCAGGTAATTATACACTAATGAGCTTAAATACTTATGAATATTCTATTCCAGTTCTGCCCATCAGTTCAGTTAGGCCTTTGTTTTCCTCTCAGAACGTAGGCCATTGATGAATAGTTTCCACCACTCTGCCAATACATCCCCATAAGTCTTACATGCTGAACCTTTAAGATTAAGAGGGACCTACAACCTTCAGTATTGCTGCACTGGGTCACATGTGAAGTGTAGCCCTCAGGATTCCTCAGAGTGAGATGGACAGTGAAGAGTTTTTCCGATAACCTCTTCTATAACCTCACAGTCAACACTCATCTTCACAGGGTTCACTGGAAAGAGCTGTCAGCTGATGATACCACACAACATCACATTACTAGGTATGTCTAGTATTTAGTTCCAGATCTGGTGCATTAGAATTGAAAGCGAGGTTTACATTCATACCAAGAACACCTTTAACATAATGCTTAATGCACAGGGTTTTCACACAAAATGTCTGAAAAGGGGCCTTAAAATGTCTCAAATATCACTTTGACAGGTCTTTAAAAATGATTGGATTATGTTGTTAAAGTTGCTTTTATAAATTAACACTGTGTGTGAATGTGTTCTTGGGAAAAAATAATGTATCTGCTGTAACAGCTACAGAGGAAAACCACCATGAAGCCATTATCCACTAACACACAGTAGGAAACCAGCTAATGTGTCGCATATCATTCATACTTTTTTGCCAGTATGAACCTGAAATAGGTCTTAAACTAAATTAAACCTGCAAAAACTCTGCTTGAAGACTTGGACAGAATTCGCAGACTGTGGAGAATATACAGAATGTTTTAAGGAAGTTACAGCCTTGTGTAATTACAAATTTAGATGACAAATCCTCTCAATTTCATATTTTAACAGTGAACAACTAGGATACAAAACAATCCCATGTGACATTATTCCAAATACTGACTTTTGAAGTTTTAACTTCAAAGCGTCTAACTTAGCTTACATTGTTTGCCACAAAATGTCACCAATTTATCAAATGTGACAGGTACTATTTAAGGAAATAGTTCACATCATGGGTTTGTCATGAACAATTGAAATAAAAGGAGTAAGGAGGTAAACACTTTTAAGTTATAGTGGTTCCAAAACCAGCCCACACACATTCTTCTGTCTTGTGTGTGGTGCAGAGGATTTAAATAAAGGAGAAGACTTGTTGACACACTCACCTTTGATACTCTGATCACTGATGAGTGTCCAGATCCCGACACCCCCCACACACAGTCCCTTGTTAGGGAACGTGGGTCCCATATTGGTGCGCATCTGTTTTGGCACTCCCCAGTCCAGATAAAGCATCAAGTGAAGGCTGCCGGTAAAGTCGTGATTATCAGCCAGTGACGCAGATACAGGAGACACAGAGGAGCAGGAAGCTCTCAGTCATCTGCTTCTATCTTGGGAAGCAGAGATACTGGAGGTGGACTGGACTGTGGGGACATCACTTGGTAAATGAACCGAGCTAATGTCCCGGGTGATGATGAAAGGATGATAGCACCTGTTATCATCAGCCCCATTCTGGTTATTCACACAAAATTAACAAACATATGAGAAGAATATTGAGTCATTTGTAGCTGCGTGGTAAATAATAATCCTGCAAAATATTGAAGTAAACAGATGGTTGGCAGCTGCAGACGCTTGGGCTTGGCTTAAAGGCCATCTGGGGACAAAGTCAGACTGAAACTGTATTTTTTTTTTTCTGACTTCTGAATCCAAATGATTACTCTAAATCTCCCTTAAACTGTGGGCACAGTTGTAATGACAAAGAAGGATATCTGGCAGTGACTCAGTGATCGGATGCCTAAAACAGCATTTGGACTGTTTCTGTTGTTTCTAAAGTGACTTAATGCATGTTCTGATTTCTGTGTTTGAGTTGGCTGATCAACATTTAGTCAGGTGGATGCCAAATGGTTAAGAGCATGTGAAAGTAGACCTTTTTCTTTTCAGTGTGTCAGAATTCTGATTTAAATGTCATCTGTTGCGCATCATTACCTTCATTCTCAAAGTGTTTGTTTCTGTCTCAGCTCCTACAGTCCTGCACCAGACTGGCACCAAAAATTATGCTTAACAAAGTGTGAAGCAATTTTGTTTGCTCTCATGGACAACGAAAGTTATGTCTCATGCACAAAATTATGGAAGCATATTGCTGCCACGTCAGAAGAACAGATCAATTTTCTCTTGTAATATGAAAAGCTTATTGTTATTTTCACATTATGACAGCGTACAAAATTATCACTTTATAACAAGAAATTTTTCTTATAATAGTATACTATTTATCTTGTTATAATGTTAATAGTTCCATGCTATAACACAATAACTCGTGTTGTTATAGTATGTTATTACCATGTTATAAGAATATTATTTAGTTAGTTATAACATTATAACATGAAATGGTTTATGTTATAACAACCACATCATAACAATACCATGTTATAACATGGTTCTAAAATGTAAAGGATAATGTACAGTGAGCAGGTCATTATTGGAAAATAAATCCTGACAGGGTGTTGCAGGATCCTGACATGAAGCATAGGGGTCTTGAACCACCCTGAAGGGGTTTATTTAACAATAATAACCCACTCCTTATATATTATAACACTAATTAAATGGCTGCAAACTAATAAGAATGTTAAAATGTGACACAAAATATTAATTTAAGAATGATTTAATTGCTCCTCGGGAGTCCATGATCAGAACTGCATGTGCTTGGTGGCAGCAATACACTGCTGTAAAAAAATGAACTTAAGCAAAGGAAGCCAAGTTAACCTGAATGAGTAAATTACAGTTCATTACTGAATCATGTTAAGAATTGATTTCCCTCAGCATTTAATGTGATTTGATGTATTTTTTTTGGGGGGGGGGGGGTTAATTTATAATCCAGCTGAAGATGTGACAAGAAAGGGGGAGAGGGATCCAGCAAAGGGCTGTAGACAGGAGTTAAACCACTGCAGAGGACTCACAGCCTCAGTACATCGGGCAAATGCTCTACCAACTGAGCCACCAGGCCACCAATGATGGATTCATTTTAATCACCAAAATAAAGATAACCAGCCCCATAAATTCTGAAATGCAAAAAGGGCAAATGAATTCAAAGTGTGATGTACAGTGTAGATGTCAGATATGGTGAAAATAACACTTTGTTTATATTTTATAGATCCATACCAGTATTTTTTAGACATAATAGATTTATATGTGATGACTACTTTTATTCCAACAAATGAATAAATCAATATTCCACCTGCTAGGGTTGTATTCCTGTCAGTGTTAAGAAAGGTTTAAAACAGAATTTAGAGTAAATAAAACTGACACAAAATATATTGTATAAACAGCTAAATCAATTAACAAAATATGAAAATTTAAAGAGACTTTATCATCTTACATTTGTCCTATGGTTGGGACTCACACCCTCAGAGTTTCTGGTTATTGTTCTGTTATTATTAATCATCTTTCACAAATGAGGCCCACTTGACACTCAGCAGAGAGAGTTCTCCATGAACCCTTTTACCTTTTATTCCAAATGGATTAGAGCAGCAGCCAAAGATGAGGTGAGATCAGCATGAGGTGGCATGAAATTTAGACATCTAATCCAAAACACCTCATTTAATAGAGCCTGGTGCTTTATGCATCATTAATTTACATGAATAATCACGGCAGCTGTGTCATAAGGAGGTGCATATGATTGATGCGGATTATCAGGAGTCATGTTGGCCTCACTTATTTGTACAAAACTCATACTCAGTTTCAGTTCCAGATTATTATTTTTTGTGATGGTGGAAAAATATTCCCAACTGATAGGGACACAATTCTCTTGAATCTTTCACTGCATTTGCAAATTTTCCCTGAGCAAACAACTGGAAATTTGTAACATGCCTTGTTCAACTGTATGCTGTAAGATACAGTAACTCATACCTTAAGTATGCTTTTTACATCATTATCCATAAGGCTCCAACAGAAGAGAGCAGCACATTATTCTAATTTCCTCGTCTCTTTGCTCCCTTTGATCAGGCAGGAGAGTTTCTTGTAGCCATTTTGAGGACTTCAAAGGCAATCAGGCTAATAAAGTCTCTACCATCTCCTGCTGAGTGGACCAGAAGTGTCCAAGCAGACCTGGAACCTTTAAATGATCAGTGGAGCCTGTTTGAATCACTACACTGACTGCTGTTGGAGGCAATGCAAGATGAATAAAAGAAAACTGTAGAAAAAGATGGCTGGATAGTGAGAACGTGAGAGGAATAATGAGAGGGAGACAGAATCAGAGGAAGGAAAAAACACGGATTATTATACCACTGTGTATCTCAATGATCAGCTTCCCAATGACCCCATATTTATTTTACTCCTCGGTTATTTATTTATTTAAAAGCTTGTGGCGTCTGAGTTTACTGATACCTGGAGGGCAACTTCTCTGTTGTGGCTGCTTGTGGTTCCCAAACTCCTCTTTAGACATGGAGGATTACAAAGGCCACAGTATGATAGATTGAAACTGCCTGACATCACATTCATACTGTAAAGTCTTTGTTCTGTCTTCACTTCCTCATTAGGAATGTAGAACCTTTGTTTGCAGCTTCTGAGGGAACAAATGACAAGGATAACACTGCCAGCTGAAAGACACCAATATCCTCACATGCACTCTTAGAAAAAAAGATGTTAACTAGAACCATAAAGGGTTCTTGTGCCCATAGGAGAACCCTTGTTGGTTTGTGGTAGAACCTTTAATAAAAGTTTCATCTGGAACTCTTCAGAAGGCTCCACCTAAACCCAATATAAAAGGTTATACCTAGAACCATCTGTGAAGGTTTCACGCAGAACCCCTGATGAGAGGTTCTACAGGATAACCATTCTATGGTGTAATGGTTCCACGCAGAACCCTCTCTGGGCGTTCTATCTAGAGTCTTTCCACCTTCTAATGGTTTTAAGAAGAACACACTGTAGGATTGTACCAAGAATCCCGTTATATTCCAAAGAATTTATCTGGTGCCCACCCAGGGGGTTCTACAGAGAATCTTTTCATATTCCAAGGGTTTTATCTAACACCCACTCAGAGGTTCTAGTAAGAACCCTTTTATATTATGGTTTAAAAAAAAATTATTTCCTCAAAACGAGTTCTTTGGATGAAAAAAGGTTCTTCTTAGTCTTGTAAAGAATCCTTGATGAACCCTTTCCTCAAAAAGAAAGCAAATGGTTCAGGGTAGAACCTCAGCCCTTCAGCAAGAACCCTTATTTTGAAGAGTGTAGACTCAGTCTGGGTCAGCAGGCCTGCTGACAGTGTGTGTGAATGACTTTATAATGGACACTGGATAGTTTAGCTTATCTGGTCTCATTCTGAGACTCGGGCCTTCTAGGTCTCTCTAACTCCTTCCACATGTAATCTTTTACCAGATATTTTATGGTAACAAGAGAAAATTTTAAAACTTGGTCCTGGCAGACAGCTCCCCGTGGCCACAGAAACTGGGGCACTGCATGTCTCCTTTGAAGGTGGCATTCGCAGTTTGTTCAGAGGACATCTCACTCCATGCTCATTAGCCCGAGGCAGGAGTTGTCTCTGTGTAACAAGGCAGTTCCACAAAGCCGGAGAGCCCAAGGCCTGTGCCAGCAGGGATTTGTCAGTGGTAGAAATAGATATAAAGTAATGGTGATCTGAATTAATGATGAAGCTAAGTAAAAATGTAGACACTTTGAAATCTGACTTCATATCTAAGCAAATGAGACAATGAGGGGTCAGAGCTATATATTCATGATGTGGCGATTTGTGTCCATATTTTTTGTTAAAAGTGGTCAGCCTGTCTGCGGAGCACCAGTGCACAAAGGATCATGATGCATTTATGGGGAAACACTTCCAAACCCTGTCTAAAATTAAAACTGCTTTATTGTGTGAGTCAGATTTAAATCTTAACATGCTAATTTCCTAGCATGTAGGGCAGCCTATATGGCACTGCATTATTTTTACTCCACTGGATGGGCACTCTAGGGGATGCTTAATTATGTTATCTACCACAGGAAGTCATTTTTATTCATTTATTTATTTTTCAAACTTGGCATGCAGTTAATAATGCAGCAGAAGAGATATGGGTGATAGATAGAGCAATTGAGAGAAAGACCTGTGAATAATATGAACTTGAATGTGTATGAGAGTGTGTAAATGAGTATTTATTACTTCATCTTTAATTATTTTCTGAATGATACTTGCAAACCCTTCAGCGTTTGCTCGTGAGTGGTTGTTTTATGTTTGTTCCCCCTTTATTTATGTATTTTTATGTGTTTAATTGATTTGTGTTCTATTAAACTATTCACTATTTACCTCGTATGTCAGTATGGAGCTTCACATTTTGAAAATTAACTAATAAAAATGAAACGGCATCAATCACAATCACAAAATAGCAATAACACAGCTGTTATGTTCTAAACATACATTCAATTTTTAAAAATGTATTTGATTATCTAATTCTGACAGGCTTGCACATGTGCAACAAGTTCAGTTCTGCATCATCACTATCGATCATCCATATCTCTTCCACTGGTGTTACAACTGACCTATCTTGCAATGTTGATGAAAATGAAAAATAATTTGTGTACCCACCCTGTGATTTGGATCTGCCCCAACATTCACTGCGTTCCTCCTCGGCCGATGCTACACCCTTCTACCAAGTGTCATTAAAAGCAGGCCTGTAGTTCAGTAATGTAATGCTATTATACATGCTGACTCATTTGCATGACACCTGGAACAGAATCATGAATTTTATACATTATTGTAATAATGTTATGTTCTTTTTCTACTTATTTATAATGTGAGTGTGGAAATGAGAACTGAACTCTCTGAGGCCTTTTTTACCAAATGATTTTGGCTTTCTTGTTAATATTTGATGATGAGGATCAAGTTGTACTTACTCTATTGATTCAGTCTTGATGATTTGTAATATAATTTATTTTTGTTTTTTGTCATATAATATTCCTTTCTTTTTATCTGACCCAATTTGTTTGCTGTTTGTGTATTCTTTTTCTTTTTATGTTGTAGCTCTCTATAATTTTTGTCTAAGTTATTGTTATGTATTGAGAAAAAAATGACCATCAATAAGATGTAGAACACAAGATGGGTTTCTCACATTCTTCTCACCACAGCCTCCAGTACAGACATGAAGAATTTAGAAAGTCACATAGTTGCACTTCTGAGATTCTCTGGGGGGAAAAAAAGCATAATGACAGGAAAAGATGATCTGACATGTTTCTGACGTAAGTACTCACTCATTGCCATTAAAGGCACATTGGGTTTATGCAGGTTCTTCACTTGTCTGTGAGAACAGTTGTCATTTACAGTTAGCTGTTTGATAAACACAGCGTCACTTGGCACGTAAATTCATGTTAAAGTGTGGGAAATGTTGATTTAGTCATTGTATTATCTTCCAATCAGCTGATGATGCGTATACGGTTGTGCAATGAAGGTGCATTCAAAAACCGGTTTTGGCCTCTGTATTATACCTCCTCTTATACAAACATGCAAAATGGGTCAAATATTTAAATTTCAGTGAAAGTGCACTTACTCAACCCACTTTATGAGCGAAAATAAGAGAAAAATAACAAAATTAACTGAAGTTCTACACAGTTGGTTGATCGCTAACTACGGCTAATGTCTGTACAGTCATTTCTGGGGAACAAAACAGACGTCATGTTTCTGCTGATTAAACACAGACTACAAAAACACTCCAGTGGTAACATTTAGGGAATGATTGATGTAAGGATTCTACATTTCAGCATCCACGTGTTAGTCTGCAGTCAGAAGTGTCCCTGGCTACCAGAGTTTTAAGTTCCTCTATCACTTCCAGGAAGACCCATGTCTGTTTCCACTTGGGCAGCTCCAACGGCCACCCGAGTCCAGCAGGCAGGTTTCCAGACATGAGCTGGGTCGTCCACTCCTCTACTTCATCTCTCAGAGCTGCCATAGGAACAGTGCAGTTGATGGAACAACACACATACTGTAACAGCCTGCGCTTATACAGCTGAGTGAAGCCTGCTGATGAAGAACAGTGATATCAGACGTCAGCAGTGACCATGTTGAAATCCAGCCCTCAAACACTGCATGCACACATACGGAGGTATGTCATCATCACAAGCCTCCAGACTCCATTTCCACACGCACACGCACAATCAATTGTTCTGTGAATGACGTGTAATGACCCCTCTCTCTCTCCTGCTGAGTTTCTCCTCTAGATTACTTTATGGAGCTTTCAGTCCAGACTTCATCTCTGGGAAACTAACAAGCCCATCCCACCAAATCAGTGCCTTCTCAATCTACATGCACAAATACACACAAGTATTTGTATAATACATTATATTGTCAATGCTATTTAAAGATACATAATGTAAAACCTAAATAAAAACTACCTAGAACAGTGGAAAAATAGGATTTTAGCCCCTCCTCACTTTTCAACACTACACTTCACCATGAAATATGATGATGAGAGTCCTTTAGAAATTTCCTTCTTGTGTTATTGTGTTACTCCATTTCCACTTAGACATTTAATTACATTTTTTCATTGTAAATTCGTGATAATGTTGGTTAAAATATACATTTTAGTCCAGGTTTTCACTCATCTCTGTTACCCTGAAAAATTTTGGAACATTCCACAAGTCACATGATCAAAAACAGGTTGTATCATTTGAGTTGCTCGAAGGCCAAGGAAAGACCAAAAGTTAATTCTCTTCCTCTGTTTTCTGTATTTTGTTTAGATGTTATGCAACTTTTAAAAGATTGTTCTCATGCTATAACTATTACAAAAAGGCACTATCCTCCATTTGGAAACATGGTAAAACTAAATAAACAAAATGACCTGAGACTGACTACTACTCATTTTGAATAGGGAAACAAGTGTGTTATTTGATGCAGTGCTGAAAATAAGAAAAATAATGAATTTTCTATTTGAAATGGTACAACATATACATGCACACCTGAATCTAACAGATTAATCATGCAGCACCTATTAGCAGGATGAAATCATACTGTATGCTCCGTCAGATATTAATAGGGAGTGGCTTGTTTTGAAAAGAAAAGGCTCATTCAAGGAGATGTGAGTCTGCCAAATATTAGAGGGCCAAGCACCAGTGGAGTCATGAGCACACCAGCCTTGTTTCGTCCAGTTGAACTAAACCCTGGAGCTTTTAACTCCTTGATGCCATTTGTTTGAGTTGGTGTGAACAACACCAGACTCAAACTTTGGTGCAGCTCAAACAACCACCCATTGGTTTATGACGTGAACAACATTCAAACTAATCACATAAGTGTGACATTGTATGCGTCATTTCAGTGGCTGATTTAATACTGGCTGCCTTTTGAGATGTTCTTGTGTGTGGTCAAAGTCTGCTGATACGCCCAACAGATTAACACCAACAAGACCAGAACCTGATGTTGCTCCATGATGTACAATATGCAGCTAGAAATTGAGCCGCTCGTTACATACAAGCAACCAAAAATGATTTGGCTGGTTTCAGCCTCAGGGTGAGGAGCTCACACATCACACTAGGGCTGCACGATATTGGAAAAAACTGACATTACAATTTTTTTTTAACTCTGCGATATATATTGCGATATGAAAAAATACAGGAATTTTCACTAGATGACTTGAATAGCACTTTATGTTATGCTGCACTGCTGCCATCTTGTGGACAATTAACCTGCACTGATCTTGCAACTCACTCCACATGCAGGGGCGTGGTCTGCTTTGGCAAACTGATTAAGAACAATTGTGATTGGTGGATCACTGTGCGCAGTGTGTGTCAGGTACCCTTGAAATTAGATGAGAACACGTTTAGTTCATTTGCGTCCTACGTCGCAGGACCTGCAATGTGACTATTGCGCACACGTACATTGCGATGACGATGCTCAAACGATATATTGTGCAGCTCTACATCACACACGCTGCTCCCCGCAACAAAAGAAGTATGCTGAGATGGTTCAGGCTTCTGAATGGGATGCCTCCTGGACACCTCCCTCAGGAGGTTCTCTAGGCCCGTCCCACTGGGAGGAGATGTCAGGGTAGACCCAGAATTTACTGGAGGGTTTGCATATCTCATCTGACCTGGGAACGCCTCGGGATCCCCAGGAGGAGCTGGAAAGCGCTGCTGGGGAGAGAGACATCTGCTTGGCCTGCTGCCACCGCAACCTGATCCTGGACCAGTGGAAGAAAGTTAATGGATGAGTTTTACCTTTGTGAATGCACACCGGACTGGAAATAATCCTTGCATTGGTTCAATTCAGGAACCAGACTTTTAGCTGTGAACCAGTCTTAAAACATCCCGTGGTTTATGGCTGTCAACACATCTGATTAGTATTGCATTTTCCTCTGGTAGATAAGTCTAAACACTGTGTAACACTGAGTTGCATTCCAGGCCTGTGTCATGTGGAAAATAATTCATAATTTAATAATCATCACTTATAAGATTCTTAATAAATCATGGTCCATGCATTTCAGAAGTCCTCTAACCACCATTACAGGTATTCTGTGACAGTCGGTGAATTTTGGAAAATAAAGTTTGCACACTCCAATGTGGAAAGCAGTTCAGTAACATGTTGGCTACAGTACAGTTAGCTTTTTCCTTGTCTCTCAAGACAACTCTGTAAACATCTTTGATTTATCATGACTCTCCCACAACTCAGTTCATTAGTCTATAGCCTCTCTGCAGGAGGTCTCTTTCAGTCTTCTGCTGCTTTAACTTTGAATGACTTGTAGTGTTTCCTCTTTTTTACTGGTCTCCATAAATGCAGAGGCAGTACAGTACTGTAGTTGGTTGTGTATACCCGTAGTTGTAGTCAACACCAGACCCGTCCTGGCACAATAACATGTATGACAGCAGTGCTACACTCACACACAGCTGTGGTGTGGAACATCTGGCCAATGTAAACATGCCAACTGGCTCTGAATCATTCGTTTGAGAATTCTGTCAGTTGTCAATCTTAGAGTCACACACCTCAAATTGAGATATCATGATAATAATAATCAGTTGTATCAGAGAATGCACACAATGTCTGCAGGGATTTAGAGCAGAAATATCTTCATAAGACAGACAAAAACCGTAACACAAAAGAAATGTTTCTAATTAGCCTACAAATGTACCATTTGTTTATAATCACTGGCCCACCACATTTTGGCGCAATTGTTCGATTTAAAGTAAATGGTGGAGACAGCAGCAATGCAGCAAATCAGTGACGTTGTACGAAACCACAAACAGAACGTTTTCGCACTCCGCTGACCACAAGATTTGGTGCTGTGCAATCAAAATAACACTCCTCTCTGTTGAGTAACAACTGTCATGCTTTACTGAGGCTTCTTGTTCTCTGGAGAAGAATTATGAAAAAGGTTTGAATAACACATAGTGGGTGGGGCCATCTTCATAATCAATCAGTTTGTTTACTGTATAACGTGGTTGGTGCAATCAGCTTGTTCATATATGAGCCAATGAGTCAGATTGCTCCACTTTAGGGAAAAACTATCATCAGAATGCCTCCTTGTATCAGCTGCACTGGTACAAGTTATGAAAGATATATGATGGGAACACAAACATATAAATCATGTTTCCACTGCAGGAACTTTTCCCAGGAACTAGGAACCTTTGGAGGACTGCAGGGATCAGGGTCAAAATTAAACTCCAGGGATATTATTTTACCCAACCCAAATAAATCCATATCCCATAAGTACAGTAGGTTCAGGGGTGCAGCTTACAGTGCTAAACCTTTTTTTTCGTTATTCTTCAACACATCGACATGGAGTAACAGAAGAAAGCATAATGGCCAGTGAGGACCACACTGACTCTGTGAGCAGTGTGTGTGTGTTTTTTTTTATCTCTGCGCACATAATACAGTCACGCTTCATGTAGAGATTTGGGGGGTTTTCCGTGATTTTTTTTCCATGTGATGGTCACAGTTCTCCCAATGAAAATGACTTGCTGATATCAACATCATATCATCAGCGCAGCACTGTAGCAGACACGCAGCCTGTGTGAACACCACAGAAACTAGAACTAGAACACGTAGACATAGACAAAACATAGACAACATGGGGCTGAAGGGACCTTTTAGTTCCTTGAAAAGTAGTTCCTAGAACTAAAGGTTTCCTGCACTTTGGTTGGAAACATGATTTACATGACATGGTTTAAAAGGACCAGTATGAGTCTTCTACAAACACTGAAGGACTATAGCCACCCTCCACCTTCCTGCTCTTACTGAAGGTGATGATGGCGAGATTATGAAGTCACAGTCTCTCTTGTTCCATCAATCAATGATAACTTCATCATCAAAGAATTTGTGCATGTTTCACTGTTGTGGCTGAAGTCTGAAGTGGGTTACGATGTCACCTTTTTCCGTCTCTCTCATTACCTAAGGCAGTTGTCCTCATCAGTGCAGCTATTTTTCGGGGTGGTCATGTCTGGAAATGTCTGATGCAGTACACTGGAGCAGTGTGTGTCGTTGAGTTAAGATCAGCACAGTGAATGGATCTATATGATGAGGTTTGGGTGGAGCTTGGTGGGGGGACGCAGACAATGAGTCGACTCACTGACTCACCAGGTGCAAGTCATCGGCTGGTCCTACTCAACATGTTTTGTGAACAAAGCTCTAGGTTTGATTAATTAAAGGGACAGCTTGGTGTTTTAAATAGTTAGTCTGGATTCACCAAAGTCATACAGTAACACAAACTAACTGATCAAGACAGTGGTAGACCAGCAAATCCTGTGTTCTGTGCAAATTACTGTTTTTGCTAGTGGAGGCTCATGGCTTTAAAGAGAGTGATATTTGGCTTATACATTGGCAATTTCCCATCTGAAAAGCTTGACTGATGGTAAAGTAAAACAGTGAGAATATTCCAAATATAGCATACACTCAAACTAATATTGATTTTCAGTCCACAGCAGTACATTGCTTGGCTTCAAAAGTCTTGGTCCAGCCCCACCCATTGGTTCTAGTCTTTTCCAACTGGGGGCGTGCCGTCCACCATCTACTGTAAGTAATACACTGACTATGGATAAGTACCTCATATAACCCCACTTCAGAAAAAAAAGAAAGAAAACTGAACTACATAAACAGAGCATAAACTGTGGGAGTGTTGTGGCTGGAATACAGAGAGCACAGATCTGCTGTAACATATTGGCTGAGATTTTTATACATTAAAATATTCCAGAAAAGAAAGGCAAAGGAAACTTGGAAATTGGACTGTGGGCTCTGTATCTGGCTCATACTGTATTTCTCTCCCCATCTTTTTTAGGACTATCTTAGGACTAAAGTCAGTAACTCTTATTTCTCTTATTTAGTTCTTCCCATTTCTTATAAGAACATTTAATAATAATGTAATAATAATATAATTTTAATACTGTATATTTGATTAGTGGACCTTCAGTACTGAAGCACTATTCCATGCACACAAAGGAGTTTACAAATATCACTCACATGCTGACTACTTCATTTCCTCAAACTGTCCATTTAAACAGAACAAATTATCCACAAGATGAATCTCGACCACTTGACCTTTCAACACACGCCTGTCAGCTAAAAAGTAAACCATATTATTTCTTCTTTATTTATTTTCTTAATGTGTTACAATGCCCAATGACCTCTCTTCACTGCCCAAACAAACTCACTGACTGTTTAAGTAAAGATCAAATCAATCACATATGTGGGGGTCATTGCTCTGGCTGTTAAGTATTTGCCTTGACTCACCCTGAGCCAGAAAGTCGTTGTCCCTTTAAAATTGTGTCCAAGATTCTGATGAAGTTAACAAAATTCAAGTCCTCAGGCTTAATAGACAAGAGTTTGATCTTTTTAAATATATTTTCCCAACATATTTGAAGATTAAAAATCAAAACCCCCAAAGTTTATTATTATTCATTATTATTAAGTATTATCTGAGTAATCTAAAACACGGCAAGGGACCCCAAATAGACACTGTTGTTATTGTAATTTCATAAGGGGTAACAAACTGGTTTAATATTTAAACAAGGAGTTTTTAACTTTAAACTGTCTCAGTTTAATACTGATGTCACAAGACCAGCAAGAAGATTGACTATTTACAGTTATTCTTGACAAACATTTTACAGCATGCAGACCTGCAGTCTGGAGCCAACAATTAGTTACAGTGAGCAGTTTATTAGCCAGTTAAAAAGAAGCAGGAGGAGATTTTTCTTATAATAAACATAAACATGACATTTGGTGGTTATGGCAGGGGGACACTACCGCTTTTGTCCACAGGGGCCTCCAAAATCAACAAAATGTGATTTTAAGAAAGAAGAATGAGTAGAAACATAAATGGAAATACTCAAGTAAAGTACAAGTACTTGAGTAAATGTTCCTCCTCTAAAAAAGAGTTACTATAAGTGGACTGCAAAGGTTATTGAAGTTTTAGAGGTGTGAATAAGCCACTCGTGTTGAAATGTTAAGGTCCAATGTTGGGGATGCCTGTGATTTTTAAATCCTTGTGCAAACAAGGCAGAAAACGCTTCACAATTCTTCAGAAACACTTCCTGTGTTGTACTTCTAAGGAAACCCTAGTGAAGACTGAAATAACACTGAGCTAGAAGCTGTTATACACATTACGTAGGCAGAGGATAAACATTATTGTGACAATCTAGTGTATCCAGTGTTACAGAGAAAGCAGTTCCTCAGTTATTATCCAATACATCTTCCGTCTTCAGCGGTTTCAGTGATTAGTTCAGTTCCGCACTGTTAACGGCTTAATTTGTTTTTGTCTATTATTCCTTGTTGCTCTGTTGAATCTGCTAACCACCATTAATATTTTTTATGCCCATGGGTGTGACTGGTATGTGATGCGATGATAAAAAAGAGGTTCAGATTGCTGAGTGAGGAGGAAAATCCAATTCAAAATGATTGATCACAACAATGGGTCACAGTGGTCTTTAGGGTGTTTGTTGTTAACCTCAACATGTGGAAAACTCATATTTTTAATGTTGTTTTTTTCTTGTAATTTCCAGATATATGTCAGTTGATAGAGAACCCTTCATCGTTTAAAGCCAATACTTGTTACGTAGGAGTATCTCTCAGCTATGTCGCCATGTTCTCAAGTGAGGAGAAAATTTTTTTGCCCAGATGACACAAGTTTCTCAGATGTGGCAAATGGGAGTGCTACAAAGAGTCCTCTGTCCCCTCCTGGCCTCTCAGACATGACTCAGGCTGAGAGACGGAGATGATGTCTCGTCTTTACAGGCCTCCCTGTTCTCTGCTCTGATGCCACAACAGCAACAGCAGGGGAACAACTTTGTGACTTTACTTTAGTCATATATATTGAAAGACTAGTAACGTCTCTCATCTCTGTCAAAATAATTTCATAAGAGATTTATAAAACAACCACAGTTTGAGCTTTCTGAAAATAACTTGAGACACATGAATTCACCCCATATTGTCATTTGTTTGTCACTCTTAGAAATAAAGGTTCCAAAAGGGTTCTTCCTGAAGGGATAAGGTTCTACACAGAAACATTTACTTCTGTAGAACCATTTTTTGAAGAAAAGGTTTGTTAAAGGTTCTTTGTAAGACAAATGAGTGAATTAAGAAACATTTTAATCCATAGAATCCTTGTTGGAAAAGGGAGTTCTTCACGGATGGTTGTAATCCTCTTTTGTCAAGGGTTCTTTCTACCATAAAAGAGTTCATGGTAGAACCCCTTGGGTGGGTTCTAGATAAGAACTTATAATATAGAATATAACAAGGTTCTCAGAAGAACCTGCTGAATGTGTTTTAAGAGGAAACCCCTGGAATCTGAAAAGGTTCTTTGTAAACCTTTAGTCTGTTCTAGATGGCACCACTGGAATACAAAAGGGTTCTCCATAGAACTTCCTGACTGTGTTCTAGATAAAACCACTGGAATATAAAAAGGTTCTCGGTACAACCGGCTGTGTGGGTTCTTATTGGCTCCCTTATAAGGTGGAACAGTTCTGGATAGATCTCCCAGAGAAAGTATTGGGTGGAACCATTATACCATAAAAGGGTTCCTTGTAGAACCTTTCATAGGGGGTTCTAGGTGAAACCTACCACAGATCGTTCTAGGTATAATCTGTTATGCTGGGTTCTTTGTAGAACTTTCTGAAAGAGTTCAAACTGGAACCTTTAGAAAAGGATCCACAAGGAACCAAAAACGGTACTCCCCTGGGGACAAGCTGGAGAACCCTTTACAGTTCTAGTTAGTACTTTTATTTGTAAGAGTGTCTCTGGAGGTGTTCCTTGACAGTTTGAAACAAACAGTGCCACACATGCAGATGTATTATTCACTCTCCCACTCTTAAAACTTTGCACTCATGATAACTGGTGAAAATGATCACCTACGGTTTACAGAGAGCTCAGGAGACAGTTTGTGTTCAGCCCAAACACTTGCAGCAGGATGTTAGTTTCCTCACTAAGAAATGTTTTCCTCCTCTGTTTTGTGTCGTGAGAAAGTTTAGGTTCAGGTTCAAAAGTCTGTTCATTAGTCATTGCCATTCAAAGGGAGAGATCTTCTTCACCTCTTTGACAAACTATATGTACAACACAGTTTAAATCAAAGAATAATGTATGTCTCTTTTTTTTGTTTGAACATCAAATATAGAAGCTCTGGTCGCACACTTAAAATAAAGTTGTTAACTAGAACTTTAAAGGTTTCATTTCATTCAAGTTAGTGGTGGAAGCTTTTTTATGTTGGGTTGGAGGTAGAACTCTCTGAAAAGGTTCCAAGTGGAACCTTTATTTCACACTGTATATTCTTTGCCCAGGGTTATCCTTAGCCCTGAGCTAAGAGGTGACCTTGGGATAATTTAGCCCCTTTTCAAACACACATTGTTAACCCATGGTTGAGCTAAACTCAGGGCTATATGATGCACACTGCACCTACTGACCCTGGGTTTAATTGATTTTCAGGAGATAACCTCACAAACTCAGGTGGAGCAGAGCCAGCGAGCCCTCAGGCGTAGCCCATTTGGAATCTGTCGGTGTGAAAGCTTTCTTTGCGTGGGGCTACGTCTGGACACGTACTTGTCAGTTTACCCACATGGTTGTGTTCAGGTCACACTATCGCTGTCATGCAATCATGTGTATATGTGTGCATGAGTGAGTGAGTATATGCAACTAATCTCAAATACTACTTATTTGTGCACATGCTGCGACTGCATGCTGAGGGACCTCTGTGACTCACAACAACACAACAAAAAACTTTACAAATCTCTGCTGGTTGCATCTGGCAGTTGTCATAGCAGTGGGTGTTTCACCATCTGTTACCTGGCGGGGATCTGCACTCTACTGACTGCACTCCTCTAGTTCATAATGGACCTCTGATTTTTGAACCCTTGACAAACCTTTTCCTCAAAAAGAGTTCTTCAGAGAGGTAGAACCTCAGCCCTTCAGGAGGATTTTCAGGTATTTACCAATAGGAGGTACCAATTACAGAGGAAAATACCTAGAAATCTGACTTCAGAAAAGTGGTAATAGTTGTGCACCAGGATTACAGACATTTGTATTTGTGTCCCTCACACTAACACACACACATGCACCACCCCACGCACCCCCTCATTCTGTGACCGGAAGTGAGCATCAAGAGATGGTAACAAGGTCCATATGTGGTCAATTTCCTCCCTCTGCTGCCTAATGTGAGGGGGTAGCATTAACAGGACTACAAGATCCATTGATTTACTCTCCAGAGAAAGAAGAAAGACACACACAGAGAAAGAGAGTCTTACAAGCTTCCTTGCACAATAACTGTCTTTGGGATGTGCATGAAACAGCAGATCAAGAAGCTCTTTGCTTCCCATCATAGATCATGTAAATGTTCATTGTCACTTCATGAGGAGGATCCCAAAGTATACCCAAAAGACATTCAATTGTGATTTTAGTGGTTTTCAAGAGAAAATATTGTAACACTGTCTTTGAATACTCCACCCACAGAGAGTTTACAAAATAACTAACATTTCAACAGCTTATCAACTGAGATTCAACAATTCAGATGTTGCTTTGTCTGTAGATGTTTAACAGATTATCTATAGAGTATATTTGACAATTCATCAGCATACTTGAACTTTAAGTACTGTGTCAACCTATGCTGTGAAAATGTTTATATATAAATTTATAAATACATAATAGTAAACCATTTCATTAATCTTTGTTGAACATTCTAATGCCCAACTAATGTCAGCCCATTCTCATTTCCAACTCATTTGATACCAGCATTTTGTCACTGCCCCTTGGCGACTCACACAGACACACATGGTACCCGTTAGTGGCTGGAAGAAATGCACTGGGCTTTGAAGAGACTTGAATGCAACCCAACAACAGCTGCATAAAACCCACCAGGCATTTAAGACAAAGACAGGAGAAGTCTGCATACAGATAACGTGGGGTGAATGGCTAAAACAAACACAGGACTTTGACTCAGGAAAACCGGGATTCATGTCCCATGTGAAAATCAAACATAACCACGTGTCGGAGAGGCTTTCTGGCAGCGTCTCATAAAGCCGCTAAAGGATACCTTGTGCATCAGTATGACATAGAAGTTGGGATTAGAACGAACTGTTAATGTTCAACATTATATTCACAGATTTTCAACAATACATGGTCAGATGTTTAACAAATGTTCATCAATCAAGTTTGTATATTATAGAGCAGTGAAGTCACACCCCTTTTTACTCCAATATCACTGGTCCTTTTATCAGCTGGGTGGAGAAAGAAACAAGTAACACCAGTGTGAAAACATAAAAGCACTGTAACGTCAGCGGCTAATGTAGGATTTAGGAGGGAGAAAGACATGACGTCACTCATGCAACGTCTGGGTGTGTAGTCTTTCTAATACAGTAAGACTACACAGTCTAGTCTTATACTTCAACAGTTTTATGACAAACAATGACTTTCTTGACCTGTTTTCAAATTTACAGACATCGTATGTGTAATTTGTGGCACAGTTCAAATGGAATCAAACAATAATTTTGTCCCTTGCCATTGACTACCATTCATATTTTCTCTGAAGTTAGGTCCCACAGTGGTCCACTGGAAGGGTCCTGACTTCCCCTCTTTATGTCTTCTATTGATGTTGAACATTTCTAAGGATTCACTTACATTGTTCTTACAGTGATTAAATATTCTCTGAAGTTGTAACAGTGGAGTTGCAAGTTAATTTAAGTAGGTTTACTGCCTTGTCAGTGTAGTTCCTACACCCTATAGCTTTTACCCCAGATTCAATCACATACGTATGCATAACCAGTTAGCATCAGGAGGTTTTCATTTGAAGTACCCATGAAAAGTGAAAACTAGCTAAGAATTTACAAATTCAGCTGTATGTAAAGAGTTATAGAAGTCACTTTTCACTTGCATCACCTATAAGCATCGGTGTTTTCATTTGGTCTACCCGTATAAAGAGAAAAAACTACCTCTATCAGCAAGCTAGCTCTAACGCTAAAACTTTTCTGATTAACTACACTGCAGGTATGTTCATGAGTTGTCACAAAATCTACAGATAAATAAAGCGCTTCCAAGACAACTACACAATGTGATAACAGGAAGAATTGCCAAAGAGAGGCACATTGCTGTATGAAGTCATGACCTTTTCAAGGTGTTGATTTTTCAGTAATTTGCATATTTGTGGATCAGCTTTTTCATGGCAGTACAGTGCCTAACCCTCCTTGTTGCAGAATCATATATGAGGGTTGTCAAGCTTCCACAAGTCAGCGTTTGGCTGGAGGCAGCATTTCAAAGGACTACATGCTCTTTACAAAGGAAACAAAGGCTCAGGTAGTGTAGTCACTGCGCAATGTGGGCCAAGTGTTGCAAAAGTAATTTGTCACAGAGATGAATGTACTTTTGAAGTTCAAGGGAAATACGGTTTCCCAAATATCAGTTAGAATATTATTCATAGTTAATTTAATACTGCACATGTTCACACATGATGCTGGAACACAGGAACAACAACATTTACTTACAAAGTTTAGGCAAAAGAAAATGGGTTACACTTTACTTCACAGTACACTTAGAAACATAACAAGCTGTACTTTGTATTAAATTAGACAAATACTAGAAATGGTTGGCATATTGTTTTCAAAAGGTAAAGTTGCATATATGTGATATAACTTTAGTTTGCAGTACAGCTCTGTTGTTTAGTGCCCCTAATTACCTCTAATAAAGTATAATAAAGGTCTAATAAAGGGTCTAATACTGTTTAATAGTTTTGCTATGAAGTACAGCTTGTTACGTCATATACTGTAAATAAAGTGCGACCATAAAGTATAATAACAATAAACCCTATAAAGACAAAACACAGTCGCTATGTGTTTACAGACACTTCTCCAACAGCCTTGGTTACAGTCTTGGCTTTGTGTTGTTTAGAGTTGTTGGTAAATAATACAGTAAGTACAATGAAAGATCCTTGGATGCCAAGTTAGTATAACAAACTGCAGATTGTCCATGTGACTCGCAAACATCTGCCAGCTAAATGAATGTATTGTTTGTTTCTTACAGCGCTGATAAATAATTGTGCACACCCACAATCCATTTGTTGATATGTTTCCCAGCCAGGCCATTTGGATCTAATTAAAGGCAACATGTAAACAGTTCTTGTAATCCGGGAGACTTCGACGCAACAAGACATGATTTATTGTTAATAATAAAATCACAGCAGAGCATTAAACTGGAGGGGATAAGCCATGAGCAACTTGCATCAACTGTCCCCTCATACAGGACATTAATTACGCTTCAAACTGATAGCAATGCTCAGTTTCCCATGAATGCATAAAAAGGCTGGCGTGAGTTATTGACATATGTTAGAGGATTAATGACACTTCAAAACAACTGTTTTGTTTGTTTATGACTGTCTGAAAAGAGTTCCGGTCATTCATTGTATGCAGCAGACAAAACACTTTTACACAATACCCAAACGTGCCATATTTTGTGGTCTTTGATGCGTCAATGTGGGAAATATGTCACATGACAACAACACCACCAACAACAACACCCATATGCTGTGCCAGGGGTAGATGGCAAAATGGGATTCCCTAAGTAAGCTAACACAGCACTTCTTGAAACATTAAATAACTTTCTGGATAGGAAGACATTTCACAATATTTCATAACCCTTAAACCAGTAATTATCAGCTGGGAAAGTCATACAGTTTCCCACATTGGACTCTGCAGACTCTTCTATCTGTCTTCTGTTTATTAAAACACGCCATGATGTCTCTATTAATGCACAGGGTGATTTGAGGACAAAACATGCACAGAATGATTACAAAATGCTTTTTCAAAATGTGAGCCTTCAAACCAGCTTTTGGATCTTCATTTACGGAAAGCAGCACCATCTGAATCAAACAGAGGTGTGTTAACAGTGATAATGAATTCAGTTATTAATGCATACACTTACGGATTCATGAAAGATGGTGACAGAGAGCAGTTCAAGATGCAGAAGCATGCAGAAACTGGCTCTCATAATGAACACAGGATAGTGATAGCCCATCTAAAAAGATCAACATGAGTTTAAAGCTATAATATGTAACATTTCCACAATAAAATGTCTAAAAACAGAAGTGTACTTAAGTTATCCTATATGTTTCCAGCAATATACAAATGCGGAAAAATATATATTTTAGTTAATGGTGCATTACTGCTGCTAGCTAGTTAGAGGTTGGTAGCTATAACTTCCAGAAAATTATGGGATACATCAGATATGTCAACAACTCCCATGATCCCACACTAGTTCATAGTGTCATCAAACTACATCTTTTGTTATTGTTTTAATGTCAGAGAATATTTTCACCGCTCCAAACCAACCAGACTCTGGTCAGCAAAGTCAGTCATTTTATTTCGTGGAACACAGGAGTTGCTCGTCGACCACAGCCTTGATCTGTTTGTGTAATTGTGTGACTTCTGTGTTTTAAATGGTTAGTTGGGATTCACTGAAATCACACAAACTAACCGATCAAGGCAGCGATAAAGTGGCATCTCCTGCGTTCTGTGAAGTAAAATTACTGTTTTTGCCAGAAGAGTCTGGTTGAGCACAAGAGAGCGATAGGCTGGCTGATAGCAAGTTAAAGTGGTGAAAATATTCTAAATATAGCGTACACTTAGGTGTAAAGTGGGCACTTTTTTATGTGACTAAAATACATTTTGCTGCAGAGTCTGTCTATAGCAGTGGATTGCTTAGCTTCCTTCACCAGTACTCCTCTCTGCTTCTCTAACTGGGACTGTGCCAACTGCCATCTACTGTAGGTAATACACTGACTATGGATAAGTAAATCATACAGCCTCCTTTCAAATAATCCAGACTATCCCTTTAACTTTGTTATCTCGTGTACTTACATCCTCATCTACCATACCGCACCTGTCTCTGAATCTGAGCTTTTTAATTGGGGAAAAATGTCTTAAAACGGCAGCTAACATGAAACCTAAAAATAAGGATGGTTTAAAAAGAAAGAATTTTATGTGATTAATTAGAATACATCATATATTGAACCTTAAACCAGGAGCAGCAGAAGCCTTGAGACTGGGCCAACACAAGTGCCAACACAAGGTCTCACTGACTTGGTGTGTTAGTCCTGGTCAGTGAGACCTTAGCTGCGCTAGCAGGCGTAATGAGGAACACATGTTGTAACAACCAGAAGCCAAGTCACATCTCAGGTTGAGAGGCAGGGACATGGAGATATACTATAATCAAGACTTTTTTTTTAATCCTCATAAGCATAAAACATGATGTTCAGTGCAACAAAGAAGCTTTCCTCTTCCCTCTGTATTCTGCCCTCTACCTCCATCTAGTGGTTAAAAGTTAAAAAAAAAAGTTCTGAGGGTAATGTTTTGCTCTTCATGACCTGTTGCCTAACACAAATGATGTCTTCATCTCTAACAAAGGACATTGATATAATTTGGGTCTTTGCTTTTGGTATTGCAACACTGTAGATGCCCAGGTAAAAAATAAGTATACTAATGTACACTTAATTTAAGTATATTAAGCATACTTCCATGTGCACATGATCAGAATAGTTAAAGTGTGCTATTTTGATGTACTTAGAATGTACTTCATATTCTAATAATATACCATTTGTGCTACTGATGATATACTGAACTACTAACAAACGCAGAGTGTACTTGACACCAATAAGATGTTTAACTAATGCTGTACTATTTTCTACTTAATGTTTACTTTAATCCACTTTTAAGATAACTCTTACATACACTTATCATAACCCACATATATATTTATATATTTATAATTCAATACTATTTGGTAGATAATTCATTGTAAATATAATGTATTTGAATTTGGAATGACAAATGCATTTAAAGTCAAAATCGAATGCCATTTGAGTTGAAATAACATTACAACAAAGTACTTTTTTAAGTGCAACATTGATATAAAAGCATGGTCTTCAGTATATTGAAGTGCATCTTACTGTTGTCTCAAAATAGTAGTCAAATACTGTTAGTAGACAATTAGATTTTAGTATATCTTTATCAGCAATGATGATGTCTAATCAGCTTATTAAGAGTTAGTACATCAAAAATAGTACACTTCAGTCATAAATATACTAAAATTAAGTGTACTTCATTTTACTTTTTTGACCCGGGCCAATACTTTAAAAAAATAAATAAATAAATAAATAAAAACTGAGTAAGTCTACCTCTGTGTACTTCTGTTTTGTGTTTTTTGTTTTTGTTTTTGTTTTTTTTTACCTGGATGGCAGGTAAACAAGGTGGTGACTTTTCAACAAATACAGAGAACTGTTAAATCTTTTAAATCTCTAATTTGTTGTCTCTTAACATTTAATAAATATTCCTTGCCATTATGGTTTCCATTTTAAGTAGTACAAGTAATTAATTAATTAATTAATAGTGATTTCGTAGAGAATCCGACCCAGTGGCGGGCATTAAGAGCAACTATAGGAAATTTCTCACTGATGGTCTTGTTGGCTTATGAAGGTCAAGCATAATTCACTGAGTGGGTCTTTGACATAATATCCAGACCTTTTCCTTTTTTGTGTCTAATAAGGCGAGCAAACTGGCCAATGAAAATCATGACAGAAGAAGAAAGAAAGGCTGCAGCAGTCACAGGCTTGAAGGGGTGACCGTCACCACAGAGCACAACAGAGCAGGAGTAATTTAGACTGAAGATCTGGAGAAACAGAAACCCTTTTGTTTGAATGCCTGCTATTGACAATGGATTAGATATCCACAGTTCAGTAGTAAGTAATATTCTGAATTGTTCTTCAGTAGAATACTTATTCAAGCATCTGTACTTTATTTTTATGATAACTTTTTACTTTTACTCCCTACATTTTAGCACAAATATCTGCACTCTCTACTCCATACATTTTCAAAACAGGCTTGTCACTTTATTTTTGAGGCATTTGAGGGGATGTATCAATTCTTTTCATGTCGTATCATGGTGCGCTGCCTTCTCAGCATTCATCAGCATTGATTACAACCTTAATGGATGGGACGATAACACAGAAAAGAAGATTCCTTGGTGTATCCATCAGTGCTTATATGTAACAAGAGAATACAGCATAAGGTGGGCTTCAGTTAGGTTTGCACAGAAACATGTCCTGAGGCTGACTTTTTATTTTTATACCTTGAGTACATTTCAGAGTCTGTACTTTTTTACATTTACTTGAGTAAAGATATTGAATCAAAACTTGTACTTTTACTTTTCTGCTTACAAACATCCGCACTTCTACTTGACTAAAGCATGTGTATACTTTTAAGTACAGATTTTCAGTACATTTTCCACCATTGTCGTTAAATATACCAGAATATCAGACTTATACTCAGTAAAATATATATCATGAAACACAGAGGACATCTTCACTCAGAATTTGCCAAAGTGCTGATTACTTCTCTGCAACCACCACAAGAGGGCGGTGTGTCACTGTTGGCTAAAGGGAGGGGGCAACCAGGTGAGTGTTTTTCAAGGTCAGTATTACACATCACTTTGATTTTTAGGGCAGGTAATAGAGTTCTTTAAATGCGCAGCGAGACAGGGTGCACAGTTTCCTGAGAGCTGGTTTATAAAGATAGCACTCAAAGCTCAGTCTGACCAGTAGTACGAGGGATGATGATCTCTTGTCTTTAAATGAGTTTGAGTTACTAAAAAAAATCCACCGTGCTGCTTATTATGAGCTTTTACATCAGCTAAGACTATGATGCTACTGGCAGTGGAAGAAGACATCACTATTAATAAGCCTCTCACCGACACACTCACACACACACACAGCCTACACTGTGTCAGGGAATGACAGAGAGAAGGGTTGGTCTGTCTTTAGCAGGGGCTGCAGTGGTTGCACCATTTGCTCACATGCTGGCAGATGCACACACACACCCTCGCACACACACAGGAACCATCTCTGAACTCATCCATGAGAAAAGGATCTGAGTTGTGGAGGAGCTGAGTTAGCCGCACAGACACACACACACACACACACACAGCACACAGAAACACACATACACACTGAACGGCTGAGCCCCCATTGGTCGGCGTCTCTCCACCCCACCGCGGGAGTCTCTGAGGGGTCTGCTGCAGTACTCTGCTCCAGGGGCCTGGAAACGCTGGAGTGAGCCATTTTTTTCCCTTACTTCTATTTTTGGGCTGGATATCGGAGGTCCACAGCCTCCCTCATTTTCCACTCTTTTCCAGCATACTGGTTCCCAGTGAGCACTGCATGTTACGGCACAGCTTCAGAGCCTTCTCTGCAGATACAAACAGCAATAAAGCCTGTAGCTCAGAGAGGCAATATGATACCACTGAGACAACAAGAATCTGTGCAATAAGCTAGTGAGGAAGGACGCATAAATTGTGCCTCGGCTGCAGGGCCCAGGGGCAGCAACCTAGTGCTCAGCCAGCCATGTAGACTCAGGCCACAGCTAAAAGAATTTGGAAAGGACCCTTCCTGCAGCCCATCCCCCCATACCAGAAGACATGACTTAACTAGTCTCCTCCCAAGCGAGCAAAACGTCCACGACCAGAGTTTTGTTTTTAAGTCAAGCCCAAAGGTCTTGTTTAAACATTTTCTGCTGTAATGAAACATGCTGCTTATGCATGGTTAATAACACTGTATCAATCAATAGACAAAGTATAGTACACTGTAATAAATTTGAAATTTGCAAACATTGCAGTGGTAGGGAAACATCTAAAACATCCTGGATCAGACAATCCACTGACATCACCTATCATCAGAGTATATTTAGAGCTCCCTCTACTTATCACAGGGGTGTTACACCTGAGGGAGATCACTGCAAAACAAAGGAAGGCAATAATAGCTGCCTTGTTTATTAATTAATAAACACAGGTATGACTACAGGTCATATGCAGAACCAGAGCTGCGTGATATGATCAAATAAACTGGTAACACTTTATAGTGAGGGGACAGGCAAGAAAAACTGAACTGAATTCATTCATGTAGCAAAACATGAACAATCAGGAATGTACAATAATGAACAGTATCTCATGCATGACTTAATGCAAGAAAACAAATGGTAACTAAAGCTACTACAAGGATTTTTTTTAAACTGGTTATGAAACAGTGTCAATTTAATACTGATGCTTCCTTATGACCTACATAAATGAACAAGACCATCAGTGAGAAAATCTATCATTAGTTATTCTTAACACCTGACAGCAGGTTGGACTCTGAAACCAGATGAACATGATGAATCTTGGTTTACAGTTTTACCAGGCAAAGTTACACTGAGTAACAACTTAGTCAGTTTATAAGAATCAGGAGGCGTTTTTATTGAAATGGTTTTAAAAAATTGTGGTCATGACAGTGGAAACAATACTGCTTTTGTCCCCAGGAGCCTCCGAAATCAACGAAATGTGAACGTTCTACGTTTTAGCTTTAATACACCAACAAAGATATTTAAATCGCTGTGATTTCTGGGTAATTAATCAGTGCTCATGTATACTGTTGGATTCCATGTGTTGTATCTGGATTGTCATGATTGACAGTAAGCATTACTTCATCATGTTTCTGGATGGTTCTGTATATTTAGGCATTATGTATTTGGAGAAAAATCAATCATGCAAGTTTAGATCGTTTGACTCTATTTCAAGTATCAGTTGTTTAGTTAGGAAAAGAAAATTTGAATATGTAACTATAAACGACAAATGTTATTACATGTGATTTCAGTATTAAGTATTATTTTTTATTCATCAGTGTTAAAGATGGACAAGTTACCACTTTCAGTTAGTCATAATTAAACACGTGAAATTCAACAGATTATAAGTACACTGCTGTAACTGCTCAGGTTTTTTGACTGTCCCTTTAACTGCAGATCTAACTATGATTAAGTCATGAACATCATTCAAAAGTAAAATCACGAAGATTGAAACAACTTAGTTGTTGTATTAATTCATGTATTATTCTTACATTACATCATTCATGAGATGTTATTGATTCTTCCTGATAGTTGTTGATGTATGACATGAATGAAGTCACGTGTGAATTCATGATCATTCATCTACCACTGACATAAAGTCTTACCAATAAATCCTATTGTGATGATTTTGACAGATATTGTGGTGGCATTATGATTCACGATTTATGGGATCATATCATTTTTTCATCTTCATTGTAAAAACTATTAAAATCATGATGATGTGACATTTGTTGGGGTCTCTAAACAGATTACATCTGTCTTACATCTGGAGAACAGGATTTATTGGCCAGCTTATGGACAGAGCTTCATAATGCTGTTTTGTCACACATTTTTCCTTTATAAAAAAATAGCAGCCTCTGTGATTTGGATATTCAGGGTTCCTACAACTCTATCTGAGTCTAATTAAAGAACTTTTGTGGTAAATGACATATATACATATTTATGCTGAAAATGATTAGGCCCTATTTCATTTCTCCATCACATTAAATGAGATGTTATTGTGCTATAAAGCAAATTATGTTTTATGACAGAATTCTACAGTGGAGCAACAAATTAAAGGAAAATGCAACAAACTGTGACGTTTCAAAATGGGTCATCTGGCTGTAAGTAGACTTGGCATCCTATATAAACTGACTGAGCCAATACAAAACAATCGGTTAAACAATTACTAGAGAAATAACTTCAGTTTCAATAAAAATCCTTTTCCTTTTTTAAAATGTTTTGGCTTCCAGGCCTACCCTTGAAACCCATGATGTTGGCACCGTCTTTACACTTTCATTGTTTTTTATAGCTGTAGCTGCAGATTCACAGAAGTCACACAATAACAGAAACAAACTAACAGATTGAGGCACATGCGTGGTAAAATGACTGATTTTGCCTGTGAAGTTTGCAATATTTGGCTTATATAATGGTGGTTTCCTATCAGAAGAGGGTGTCTGACAGGAAAATAAAAAAATGAAAATATTCTAAACATGGCCTATATTTAAACTAACATTGATTTATTTATTTTTTTTTTAAGGTAGACCTTTTATTACCTTTTTTTTTAAACCTATCAATGCTTTTCCAAACTGGGGTTGTTCTTTTACTGTAGGTAATACACTGACTATTGATAAGTACCTCATATGACCCCACGTCAAATAATCCAAAATATCCCTTTAATATGTAATGTCCCTGGTAAATAAATAATAATAATAATAATTAAATAACCCTTTAACATAGTAAACACCTGCATATTGAGGCATCTGCAGGTACAACCAGCTGAAGATCAATCAGTCTCATCAGGGGGAAACTTCTTCACCCTGAGTCCTGGAATAAAACACAAGAGTATCTGCCCACATTCAGAAAATAGAGGGAGGTCCCTAATTCCACAATAGCCTATAGGGCTTCAGATTCATGTAGGAACCTGTCAGAGGAAAGAAGCATGTTTATGAATGAACAAGCTGCTCCTCTGCTCTGAGTTCAGTGTGTAGTCTGTAGAATAAGGACTGCTGTGTGATGTGGGAACACACATCAGTGCATTTTAATCACGTCATGTGGTGTTTTACGCATTTCCCTATAAATAAAAGCTTTAATAAACTTAAAAACAGCTGAGGGTTTGGGCATTTTACAGTTTGTGAGGTGTGTGCAGTGGCTGTTAGAAAGTTTTCACCCCCCAGCTGTGAGGTGAGACAGCTGATTGACAGTGCACGGTTGTGATGTTTGGATTTTACGCAGTGGTTTCTGTATCTCCGCGGCCTCAGAGATGGGTATCCGGCTTATTGATAGTGCTGAATGCCAGCGGGCATTAGAACAGCGAGCGGCCATCTGCCAGCCTAGCGAACTAGCAACCCCACCAGCTGCAGTCGCAAAACGCCCTACAAAGCAGGACATGCATGCAGCTTCTGACGTCTGCGGCCACACTGCGCTACAAAGCCCAGAAAAACCCAGGAGCGGAAACAATGAGAATCCAGCTTATAGACGCCGCATAGCGAAGCGACCAGCAAGTTTTTTGACAAGAGGCTGCCGTTAAGTGCACATCAGTTCGTTTCGGATGAGAGGTTTGTGCGATTATTCTCCCACGTTGAGAAAATCTATATAAAAAAGACTCATGCAGGGGCACTTTAATACCCCGACATGGCGACGGCAAGAAAAGGGAGAGAGCTTTTTACTATTTTGGAAACTAGCGCGGACGCAGAAAGTAGCACCGTGTGCGACAGTCAAGAAGAGTCTCCGCTTAATCTTTCAGCCGATGTGAAGTGGTTTGAGATTCCGTACAGAAAGCCGGACTCGGACGAGGAGGAAGACGAGGAGGAGGTGGAGGAGGACGGCGGCGGCGGCGGCGGCGAGGGGGAGAATGGATTCACGGGCGCAGCAGCAGCAGCAGCCGCCGCGGAGGAGACTGCAGACGCGGCCAGCAGCTTCATCGCGGGAGCAGGCTGCAACATAATTCTGGTCACAGGCAGCACTACTAATGGGATCAAGCACGACGAGGAGGAGTACGCAGAGGACTGTTATTATTCTACCTCCACTAACTGCTCCGACACCACCTCGAACGATTCGGATATTGATTTCTCCGATCTGGAGGAGGAGGAGGAGCGCAGGAGTTTTTTCAGCTTTGAAGAAGACCTGGACGAGGACTGCACGGCTCCAGACTTCTGGGGCGAACCTGACCAGGTAATTCAGATCGAGCCTTTTTCTGCCGTCAGCGGCCCACAGCACTCGCTGGGGGACGATGCTGACACCCGTGACTATTTCCGGATACTCTTCCCAGATTCTCTTTTTGAACACATGGTAGAACAAACAAACAAATACGCCCTCTATCGGCAAAGGAGGAGCGGGAAGTCAGACCCCCACTGGCACCCCACTGATGTGAGGGAGATGAAAGCTTATGTGGGTCTGAATATTCTGATGGGCATAAACCAGCTTCCAGACACCGGCATGTACTGGGCCAGTGACATTTTCATAGGCAATGCAGGCTTTAAAAAGACCATGACAGCCAGGCGCTTTGAGAAGCTCACGCAGTATCTGCAGCTGTGTGACCGAGAGTCTGAGCCCGTGCGAGGGGAGAGAGGGTATGATGGACTCTTCAAAGTCAGACCTCTCCTTGATGTGGTGGAGAACACCATGTGGGACGCGTACACGCCCAACCGCTGTTTGACCGTAGACAAGTGTGCCATTGTCATGAAGGGACGCTTCTCCCCCACCCAGTACATGCCCTCCAAGCCCCTGAGGAAGGGGCTGACGGTGTGGATGCTGTGTGACTCACGCTCAGGCTACTGCCACCGGGCCAAGATCTATGTAGGCAAGCCCGTTGAGGACGAGGCGGCGGCCTCCCTGGGCTACAGGGTGGTGACCTCCCTGGTGCGCGGCCTGGAAGGTCAGTACCACCACCTCTTCATGGACAGCTTCTTCACCTCAGTGCCCCTCCTCCAGCGGCTGCTGAGGGACGGACTCTACGCCTGCGGGCCCACCCAGCCGGGCCGCAAAGGTTACCCCGAGGTCCTCCGCCCCCGTAATGTGGGGAAGCTCTCCCAGGGGGAGTTCTACCAGTGCCAACGAGGCAACCTGGTCGCTACGGTGACACGGGATGCCAAGGTGGTCAGCTGCCTCTCCACCAACTCAGCTCCAGGGATTGTGGGTATCAGTCCGGGCCGGCAGTTGCGCGAGGCAGATGGGGAGGGCGAGAGTGACAGCATGGAGAGCTCAGGTTTGTCCTTCGGCGTCCCTCGTCCTCTGCCGCTGCTGCTGTACCAGGAGAACATGAGGGGCGTCGACCTGTGCGACCAGCTGAGGGAGTGCTACCAGGTTGGCCGGCCGTGTAAGAAGTGGTGGCGCTACTTCCTATGGTTCTACGTCAATCTGTGCATCGTCAACGCCTACATCATCCTGAGGGAGAGCCGAGGCGGAGCGCCACCGGCGGGCTTCAACGGCAAGCAGTTCACCCAGCGCCACTTCCGGGTCCGCCTGGCGCAGCAACTGATTGGAGACTACCAGGGGGCAAGGGGCATGGAGCGAGCAGCACGCAAGAGACACGCAGACTCACCCATAGAGTACGGACACCGCCTAGAGCGCATGTCAGAGCGCTCCCGCCGCTGCAGGAACTGCACCAACAAGGGACTGCGACATGAAAGTGTCTTCGGCTGCAAGATATGCAACGTCCACCTATGCAGGGGAGGATGCTTCTCTGAGTTTCATAAATAAAACTGAACTGATTTTTGTTTTTATATCCTTTGTGTAATCAAACTTGTGTCAAGGGATTTTTTAAAACAGTAAAACTATTTGTAATTCCAAAGGTTACCACTACAAGTGCACAATATAGTCACACACTTTATGTAGAGCTAGTTTTAGGATAGAAGTATTATTATTGCACGTATAATAAACGGAGAAACAGTAGATTATTTGAATTAGTATAGAATGTTTTGGCAACTTGCCTTCTGTAACACTGACAGAATTGCCTTGTGTCACTTTTTTATACGTTTAAAATAATAAGAAGGATTTTATATGAAAAAGAAGAAAACAAAATTCTGCACTTACAATAGATCAGAAAATGTTTACTATGGGAAGTTTATCTCTCTGCTTTTCCAAAATAAAAACTTCATTATGATATGACTTAACTGAATCACCTGTTTCTTTATGTGGTATTAAACCAAAGAGGGAAAATGTTAATGAAATCTGAGCTTGAAATGAATCTGTGCTGGTTTGAAATGGGTTCAGTTCTGGATGTTCTTGTTCCTTCACACACATGAAAATCTGTGTGTCTCTGGGCATTCAAGGGGACACAGCTTGGAGCAATTAGAGAGTAGAAAAAGCCCCTCAGTACTCTCCAGCCAACGGACCTAGTGATGCCATTTCTTTCTCCAAACCGCACTACAGACACAGAGCCATCTGTGGCTGTATTACACTGGGTCCAAACCCAAAAAGTGGTACTTGTTACTGACATGATTGGAAAACGGAGGAAAGATGGCAGAAAGACACTTTTTGGGAGAAGAATTTTGAAATGATTTGTTAGACTGAGACAAAAGAGTGAAGACATTTATTTGAATCATGTAAATCAGCATGTACTCAGTTAGTTAAATGAGAAATCTGTGATATATTTACTTTAGTAAATCAAAATGACCATGATATGTCATCAGAGATAAACATCCAAGTTGAAAGACTGACTACTGACAACTAATAATAATGCTACAGCCAGGATTTTTCCCTTTGAATTGTCTATTCAAGGCCGTAACTTGTGTTACTGTTTGCCTGTTTCACATTAATTAGAGTTCAACTTCATGGGGAATGTTCGCAGAATGAGTTACTGTCTGTTGTTTTAGTTGTAAGAAACCATTGATAATCTTTTAGTTAAATTTAGCAACATGTTAATGGAGTCTGGCACGCAATCAGTCAAATCAAACTCCAGAGTGTTTATTTTCAGTGCAGCGAGCTTTTGTTTGCAGGATAACAGGCTTAGCTTTACATTGACAAACAATTGACAGATATAAACAGCTGATTTCACTTGTTTTGCACTCTTGCAATGTTCATGTAAGCTGTTTAATATACAGTCTATGGCTCCAACTCACTATCTGGACTCATTTGAGGATGTGCAATTGCTACGTATTGCTACTTTAAATGATCAAAGCTGTTCCTGCAATCCCAAAAGAGGAAGACAATTAAATTAAAGGAACAATATGTAACAATTGGATGTTCAAAAAGTATTGCAGTCCAAATAGGAAGTCGGAGCAATAGGTGGTACATTAAACAGGCTGAAATCCTATTTAATATACAGTCTATGGCCGAAGCGTGTTGTTGCCTCTTGCCCCCTCCTTCTCAGACTTGAGGAAGCTCAGGCAGGCTGCAGGAACACTGCAGGACCACGAGACGAGCACAACATTGTAATTTGATGATAAAAAGTGAGGATGAGTCCTACACTGTAAGCTGATCAGCTGTTTATAACTGCCAGTTGTCTCTCAGTGTAAAGTCAAGCCCCAAAAGGCCACTGCTCTGAAAATACACACTGGAGTTTGAGTTTAGTCACTGCCTTGTAGGAAATATTAATGTAATAACTGCTGAGAATGTAATAATTTTTAAGTTCTATATTTCTATAATACCATTTTTGAACCAATAACATAATAACATTTTGCATGTAATGTAATAAGTTACTGAAATATTGGCTGGGTTAAACAAAATCAGTAAAAATGTAATAATTGGAGCCGATAATGTAATAATATTCTAATATAACTATGTTTCAGTTTAATTTAAATGTCAGACTTCTATAGCACTTACCCATACTGTTGCTTCTTTCAAATAGCTGCTCAAAAACCTGAGGAACTTGACAGTGTCCAAACTAACTCAGGTTTTTGAGCAGCACTTAGTCTTATGCAGCAGCAAGCACCATGAGGGTCAGTGTTATAGAGGTGTGACCCTTTATAGCCAATAAATAAAATAAAAAAGATAAAAAAAAACAAAAAACAGTATGTTATTACATGATCAGCTCCAATTATTATATTTTTTGTAATCCAGCTATTAAAGAAATAACATTATTTAACATTACATTATGGGCAAAAAGTTAGTATATTCTTGGTTGCTCAGTTTAACCGTTATAAATATCTACTCCTTCTAAAAGATTATTATAATAAACAGATAAACAGACACTTACTCATTCAGCGAACATTCTGTATTAATTTGAACTAAATAGTGTGAAATGGTGCACAATAACACAAGTTACAGACACCGCTCCTTTATCGCTGATGACATATTGTGGTCATCTTATTATTTGTTACAGTAAATATTTTACAGATTTCTCCTTCAAGGAATATTTGTGACCAGTGTTAAACATAATGTGTACTTTCATTAAAGCTTCTCTGTCCACACTGTCATGAGGCTAGTGAGCTAAATGCTGTATGTAGGCAGAGACAGGCTGCTTCAGCAGGTCAGACTGGCCGTCTCCTGTGTCTCCTTCTGAGGTCTCTCTCTCCTTCCTCTCTCTCCCTCCTCAGGCTCTTCTGTGCCATCCTACACATTCACACACACACACACACACACACACACACACACACACACACACCCTCCCTTCCCCTCCACTCCGCTCTCTCTTGCTCTCCCTCAGCCGTTCCCCAGCTGGGAGAGGGTTAGTCAACTGGACGGCCATCCCGCTGATCTGCGGGAGCCCCTTTGGGGAGTTACCATGGCAACCGTGGCCGATGAAGACAGGGAGTCGCCAGCAGGCCCGCATGGTTGTCATGGTACTCGCTCTGGCTACGGAGGTGGGAGGTGCCAGAGGCCACACCTCCCTACCCCCTCTCCAAAACCAGGCAAGGCTGTGGTGTGTGTGTGTGTGTGTGTGTGTGTGTGTGTGTGTGTGTGTGTGTGTGTGTGTGTGTGTGTGTGTGTGTGTGTGTGTGTGTGTGTGTGGAGCTGGCTGGTTGACAGCCTGCACACTGTACACGAAGCCAGGCTGGTTACCAGGCAGGCTTTGCTACAGCGCAGCCAAAGACTACGACTGCTGCTGCCAAAAATGAAGTGAATGACATGAAACTGCTGCTCCGGAGACGTCTTTATGCAGGTGTAGGATTCAAGGATTAGAGGAATCTGTCACACCGTGTCCTGCATCGCACCAAACCTACTGAAAGTTTCTATTTTAAGTGTACTGAAGAACATGAAACACACTGCTGCTTTGCAGATATCTTCATGCAGGTGTAGGAGGCACAATTAGCTAAACCCACTCTGTGTGCTACATAAAACCACACTGCAAATTTCTATTAATCACACAGCATTTAGAGCCTGTATTTTCCATTTTCTTAACATTTGCAGAGTTATGTCAATGGCTGTCAGTCCACCTCTACCCACATAGTCATTATTCTATCAAAGTTATTAGTGACTTAGAATAATTGATACATTAAAAGCTGTTTTCAGACATATCATTTGGATCATATTTTATGTGTTTCCGCTCAAATATTAATACATTCTCCAACTGGCTCAAGTGACACACGATGACAAGTCATTGCAGCAGATGTGAGCTGACTTATGACTTTCATTTTCCAATTCCCACAAAAGCATTGCACAGCATCAAAGAAAATAAAAAACAGAAGGAAGGGTTGGTCAATTATGGCGTTCTAAGGTCTGTTATTTCGGTTCATACAAGACTTGGTTCCCACAAGTAATTTGACAAGACGAGAGACATTCAGTGAGTGCTGATATAGAGTACAACAGCACCGTTAGCCTAAATTAATGTCACAAAGACTAACAGATAGAGACTATAGAGACAGGAGGAGACAGGAGGCGTCCTGTGCATGATTCAGGGCTTATTATTGTGGGATCACTGTCACACACTTTTTAATCAAGCACAGCAGTTTTAATAGCTTTTGATCTGTTCATCAGGAGAATTACCTGCACTTACATGCATGCATGTGTTATCATTGTTGATTTACATAAATATGTACATGGCATATCAGCAGATGGATTTATCAATAGTTCAGCCTTTGAAATAATACTCAAGTCTGCTATCATAAAATCCTGTGGTTGGTTTGTTTGCTTTCAGACCACAAACAAACTACACAAGAGTCCGCTTGGAAGGGTGAACTGAGTACAGTCTTGAGGCAGATTTATGGATCTTAAGGAGAGTTCTACTGTGGTAAAGTGTGGACTAGCAAGCTAACATTCGTGCACAGGTACATGTTTGTGTTGCCTGCCAACAGTCCGGTTTCAAACCAGTTATAGAACTATTTGTTTTGGTGGAGCCAAGAAATGTGTAAATAAACAATGAAATCATAATCTCTTGTCAGTTTTTACTGTTAACTAATAAATGGTGCTTGTAGAACTGCTGTATAAAAGCAACATGACACTTGAGGTTGTGCACGTCTTTTTGTGTGATATTTCTTTAACAGCAGATAATTGCTATAAATAATAGACTGTTGCTATGGACATAGAGAGGAGCAATAAAAGTATTTTAAAATTGTAAAAATCATTTTAAAATTAATATTTTGTGTCAAATTAATGATTTTTTAAAGTACACAGCTGTATAATAAGTGGGATAATATACAGTGAGAGGCTCATTAAGTGTCATTAATTCAGAAACTTTTTAACTTGTAAACCATATCCTAACTGTTTTGTAACTATGGTAAATATGGTTAAGACATAATTTAGGAAAAAAACACAAATGGTTCCTAAACTAGTAATCCAAAATCTTTACGATAACTGTGCTAGTTTTAACTTTTCCATCTGTAGAAGTTACTAACTAGCTAACCGTGGTGCTCAGTAACAGTAGTGTTAGGTAACACCAACTAGTGTTAGCTATCTAATTAATCTATATAGCTGCTCTTTAATTGCTTTTACACAGTGGAAGCCAGATATGAGTCTTAACTGTTATCTTTCCCCACTCTCTTATATCTCCTGAGAAAGCACTGTTGTAAATTTCCCAAAAAGAACATTTTTGGATTTTTCTACAGATGTTACCAAAACCTTTAATAATCAGTCTTGAAGTTAAGTATCAATAGTTGGTTTTGCTCCATTGTTTGTGTTTCAATGTGTGTTTCAGCATGTTTTAATGAGAAAAAACAAAGGTTACAAAGTTGTTGGGCGTAACAGAATGAGAAAAGTGGCTTCAGATGGGAGACAACAGTCATAAAAGCTGATAAATAATGTTAGAATGAGTATTTAGGATTTTGACAGGATGAAGTAAGATAAGATACAATAGAATTCCTAAAGTTAGTTCTTCCCATTTAAAGAGTTAAAGCAGAAAGTTTATGTGATGAGGCCCGTGCTCGGTGTACATTATATCTTACGTAGATACATACATTCTAGACTCCAGATTTTGGTATCAGTTATATTAAACCTAATAGGAGATGAAGGGTCAATCATGCTATTTGGAGACCAACAGCAGATACATGAACGCTTACATCTGAAAAATTCAGTTAGTACTCTATTCTCTTCAGTGTATTTTCTCTTTTTTTTCCATTTTGTTCATGCAGTATAGATCTGTTCTTCAATCATCTCCCATAGGTTTCAGTAGAACTAGTGCTTAAGTCTTGCACCAGGCAGAGCTTATAATGTTCTGTAGTGATGTAATGTGCTGGAGGACATGTACAGTAGAATAGTGGAATGAATGTACAGCCTGTGCCGGTCACTCTTGTGCTTTTGCATTTTTCATGTTGAGAGTCAAACATTGTCGATTTTCTTCTCTCTTTTGTGGGCTGAACGTGAAATCGTGAGGCAGCCCTATTTGTGCGTCAGAACCAAACACTGCTTTCTCTCCCTCTGGGTAGGTGGGTGTGCTGTATGTGGTGTCACAATAGCCAGATCTAATGTTTCCAGGATGGATCCCGACCATAAAATGCTCAGCTCTCAACATGTTTCCCCTCCTGGGCAGGGAGAAATCTCTGAGTCTCGCATCAAGAACACGGGCCTGGTTTCACTTAAGAACCGATGGTTGGGCAACACATGTACTGTTAGAATCATGAATGTGCCTTTGTTCAGTTTTTTCCTCTGTTGCAAAATGAGTCCACGGACAAGGATGAGCGTGAGAATCCCCTAACATCTAATTCTCGTCTCTTACTGAGTCATTGTTTGTCCTTCTGCTGCGCTGTAGTGTTCGAATGTTCACTCCCGACAGTCAGAACTGAGAAAGAGGTGGTGAAAGACTTCTTACGTGTAGATTGTTGGTATATGTTAATCAGTGCCTCATAGAAGAAGAATTCTCTCTTTACCTTAACAAGTTTATCTTATTAAAGGACAAGATCACCCTAAGATCAAAATTCAGATTTTTACAGTACATCCTCCTGCACTTAAGTACAATTTTTAGGCAATACTTTTCCATTGTATGCTACATTATACTTATAAGATCATACTTGAGTAAAAGTAAAGATATCAGGCTATAATATTACTCCAGTTAAAGAAGAAATGTAGTGCAGTACAAGTATAAAGATGCATAAAACAGATATACTCAAGTAAAGTACAAGTACCACAAATTTGTGCTTAAGTTTGCTTGGTTACATTCCACCCCTGCTTTAAAGTGTAATCTTGTGCTTCTTATATAAAAATACACAAAGTAAACTTGTGTAAGACAACGCTTGGTTGAGGATTAAACCAATGTTTCCCAACTGTTTTGGCTTGTGACCCTTTACAGAAAAGCTGGGTCTAGTTGGAGCCTCTTGTTTCATTTCAGATGTCCAAGAGTTGTTAGCAGCTCCACTAAAGAGACATTTCCCTTATAAACGTCTCACGTGGTTTCATTTAAATAATTGTTTGAGGCTCAAAGATCTAAAATGCAATCCAGTATTCAAAATGAAAACAGATTTGTGTAGCAGATCTGTTTTTCTTTTCTTTTCTACCCCATTAAACTAAACTACCAAAACTGTGTATAAAGTGGTTAAAACTAGCTTAACCTCAAGTTACAACAGTAATATACAAAATGCACTGACGCATCAGTATTAACAATCTAATAATGTAACAGGCGGAATGAGTACTTTTACTTTAGGCATTTGAACTATATTTACTTCATAGTTCCTCCACTTATAATTTAAAGTCAGGACTTTTACTGGCTTTACAATAACGCATCGGTGCTTTTATTCAAAGCCAAACTGTGCAGGAAAAACAATGCATAGACTCACAAAAGCAGTCATCACCCACAACACACCAGAAGTGTGTGACGGTGCCTGCATCTGCAGAGACCCTGCCCTCTGCTCACACCATCATATCACACATCAGACTTAACAATCTTTCTGGTGTGTTTACAGACAGCACTAATCCTAATTATTCTACTTTTAATCATTCAACTATATGTTTTTATGCAAAATGTATGTCTGAAATGGAAAAGTATTGTAGAAAATTAATTAATGTACGTGCAGTAAGTACTCTCTGCATTGAGTATGTAAAAAAGTAAAAAAAAAGTAAAAATCTGATATTGGGCTGAACTTTAATAAAACTTGTTAAGTCAACTAGCTACAACAGTAAATTACTGTGTGAACTGATGCATCAGTATCAACAATGTAATAGATTATACTATGTCAGTCACAGGGGCCATTTTTCAAGAATGAGTACTTTTACTTTTGACATTTAAAGTACATTTAGTTGATAATGCTTCCACACTTTTACTTAATTAATTAAATGCAAGACTTTTACTTGAAATAGAATATTTTTACATTAGTATATTGGTACTTATACTTAAGTAAGGGATCTGATTACTTGGATTTAAGTACAATCATTCAAATTACAGAAGGCGTTTCAAAGTCTGAGGCTGTGGATCTTCCCAAAGATAAAACTTAAAAAGGTGCCACTCTTAGTTTACTTGATTAGTTTTGCTCAATACCTGGACATCTAGTGGATCATGATTATGATATTTGACCCCAACAATTGAACAAAGCTAACCCGATATTTCTGTTTGACATAACTTAAGACATAAAATGGTCAGGTCTGTGAAAATTGTGGTGAAAATGAAAAAAAACAAAGAAACAAAAAAACAACTACTTTAACTTTTAAACCAAATCACACACATTCAGGCTATCTTATATTTGAACAAATGTAATAATAAGTTATCTGATTTTTTTCACTTCCATTCACTGAGCCTCCGGTGAAACTCCCTCCTGGAGAGAAATGCCTTCCACTTTGAAAACTTGTAAATGACAGCAAATCATGGACATTACTGTCATTGGTGGACTACTCGGTGACACACATCTCCATCTAGTGGATGAGACAACACACATTTAAAGGATCTTGAAACACTGAACTGTAGCATCCCCTCAACCAGGAAGTTTTCTGAACCAGATGGATCTCTTTGGTTTCTGCTGATGTGGTTTTGGCGAACCCAGCAGAATGACCAGAGGAAGTCTGATCTCTGGGTCTCTCGCCAGAGGGACATCAAGAGTGACCTGGAACCAAAGAAACGCAACTTTTAATCCTGTCTTTATTTCATGCATATGAAAGACTATATACTATATATAAATTTAATGTATATAAATTAATCAATAGTTATATAATAAAAGAATATATTATGTTCTAAAAATGACAGCTCGCTCGCCGTACAGTGTACAGTATGATTTCTTCGTTCTGGCTCTCTGTCACGACACCAGTGTTTACTGAAAACACCGACCTAACCCTCTCCGAGCTGATGGCAGGACAGAACAGGTTGGCCTGTAATATGACACCTTCTCCTACATGTATCCTCACTAGTGTGTAGACAAACCATGAGGCCTGTCCCCTTTAACCCCTCCTCCCGCTCTCTCTCTCTAGCTCTCCCCACCATACAGCCACTGCGTGGTGCTGTTGTCATCAAGCATACTTTCCCAGCTTGACAAAAAGAGAACAGATGTGTTTTTGAAACCACCCTATAATCAGTCTTTTTCCCAAACAACAATCCATCAATGGCACCATAAAATGACTAAATAAAATGACTCACCAATTTATGAAAAGCAGTGTATTAATACTGATTTAATCCCATGAAGGTAAACATTTAATATACCGAATGCAGACTTTTTCAAATATCTGCAAGTTTGCAGTTTTGTAAAAGAAAATATTTCAGTCCTTTCCCAATAAGCTTTGGAAGTGCCCAAGTATAGTCAGTTATTGGACTAGAACACAAACCCCAGTTCCCAAAAAGTTGGGACGTTGAGCGAAACATGAATAAAAACAGAAAGCAATGATATGCAAATACTTGTCAACGTGTATTCAACTGAATACAAAGACAAGATATTTAATGTTCAAACTGATAAACTTTATTTTTTGTAAATGTACACTCATTCTGAAATTGATGCTGATAATATGTTTTTAAAAAAAGTTGGGACAGGAGCAGCAGCATTAGTACATGGGCTCCGGACCACAGCTAATGTGTTTCAACATAAATATCTTGTCTTTGTACTGTATTCAATTGAATACAGGTCAAAAATGATTTGTAAATCATTGCATTTTTTTATGTTTTACACAATGTCATAAATTTTCTGGAACCAGGGTTTGTATTCCAAACTCTGTCTGAGGTTTTACAGAGACAACTCAAACCAGACGCAATTCTGGCAGTGTTTGAGTGAAAGCAGCTATGATAGAGCTGTCAAACAACCAATATCATATGATATATTTGTAACAATGTTAGTGGGAAGGCTGATATCATTAAATTGGAAACAGAAAAACCCATCAGCCCACTCACACTCCCACTTACAGAAACAATCACATTTCAACTGAGAAGGAAGGTGAATAATTATTTATTTGATACGTTAACCAATGGTGATATCTGTGGCATCCCATTTTTGTTAGTGTTTGTTGTTCTTTTACTGTGTATTTGATTGTTTTTTCTTGCTTCTTTGCATGAATAAATGTACAAAATACAAGCATATAAGGTATGTAACTGTATTTAAAACACTCCAATAAACAGAGTTTAAAAAATAATGAATTCATGCTATGTTTGTGAACACAATATACTGAAAATACCTTGAGTCTGTACTCGAGCTTCATCATGCAACAGTTGAAGAAGGTTGGGGGCAGCTGAGGAGGGATACTCAGGACTTTGGTCATAGTCCGGCTGCTCTCAGCTGGGACAGAGTCTCCCGTTGCGAACATGGTCTCACTTGTGTGGACGATCCTCTTTGACTGAGCAGCAAAAGTCTGCTTCTCACACAGGTAGAATTTTGGTGTTACTGAGCGTGCTGATTCATTGAGTACTTCTACAGAGACTCCCATTGCTTCACCTATTTATATTTAGAACAAAAAAGCATCATTACTGTCTGTGCCAAGGACATTCAAAAAAATGTCCTCAACAAAATCTGTTTACCTTGCTTTAGCCCCATTTTTTCTGAGGTAACATTCATTGTGACCTTTGCAGCGCCAAAAAATGAGATCCTGGTTGCCTGTTGTTGCTCCTACCAAATAAAAACACATAAGCTGTCAGGGAGTCAGATCTCTAAATACCGGTTTTGAGCAGAATTAGCTGGATATTATAATGCTGAAGCAAGGAAAATCAGTTCCACACCTTCAGTCCGATGATTATCATCTCTGATTTGGAGGCGAAGGGGAACTCAGACTTGGTCAGAAAAGGGAACTCGGTCTTGGTTTTGTGGACAAGCCAGATTGACTGAGTCAGCTGTGCTCGCAAACTGTATGCAATTTTGCCCCACTTCCCTTCATAAGATGAAGGCATGTCTCTGTGGGGAAATAAACAAGGGCAATTATTTGATTTCACCAGCTCGTAAGGAAGTGTTTATGATGAACATGAATTCCATAGAGAGGGTAAGTTGGATTAGCACACGCACGTGTTTGGAATCACAAAGGTGAATGGATACACGTTTCTCCCGGGGCCGATGATTTCAGAACCTTATAAAAAGAAACATTTTTTTGTCAAATGTACATCAGTTTTAAAGGGAAAATTTAATGTGGATGTCCAGTCAGTGCTGGTGGTAAATGTGGTTAAATGAGGCAATAAATTCCTTAGTTTGTGCTACACTGACCCAGAAAACCGAGTTCTCCTGCTTGTGAAGCTGTGCTGGCAGTGCATGCATGGTCATGTTACCATGTTGTCACCACCCAAGCCGATATCTAGTACTTTGTTGCCCAAAACATAGCTTCTCATCTACCACACACCCTGGCTACCAAGTCTACCCAATGAGTATTTTTTTTGTTGAAAAGTAAAAGTTTTTTCCACCAGGTATTTGAAGACACTGATTCACATTTAAACCAAGTTTCAACAGGGATTTGCAACAGTGACATTTTTTATCTTTATATTCCATCCTGCTGTAATATTTGTGCATGCACATTAGGCTACAGCGTAATTTCCTCATTTTACACTAAGAAGTAATTGCATAAGAACTCTCACATTCTGTCTAACTGGTAATATAATGTTTATGTCCAACATTTGGCACTAGACCTTCATCAGGCAAACAGTTTGGGTCAAGGTGAACTCATCTTAAATCAGGCATGGTTGTTAGTCTACAGCTGACTACAATCCTCATGTGCAAAAAAGTCTTTTTGTGCAAATAAATGTTATCTAAGTGAAACATTTTGAGGGAGTTTTTTTTTTTTTGCAACTTTTTGGTCCACTCGCCCTTCTCCTATGCATCTGTCTCATCAAATAGATGTGCTAAGTGTTCTTCTTTTTCATAGTAAAAACTTATTTTACAATGTCTCGGACGCTTTTTGTTGGCAGCATACAAATGTGTTGAAATTACATCTTTGTGCAGACCACATTTCAACTAGAAGGTGCTCACTGGATACAAGTCCAAGCTGAAATAGCCTGTAGTTCTTCCTTGCATCAAGTAACATCACTGGAAGAAAGATGAACAACAGATTATGCAGCAGAAGAACTCAGTTTTCTTGGTGAATATAGCACAGCCTGAGAAATACGTTTGCCTTTAAGATATTTTGTTCTTTCTTTCTTCTGTCACAAGAAAGAGTCAATACCAACCGTCTCCTTTGTTTTTATCCTGGAGAATAATATGTTCAAAATAAAAGTATTTCTTCTTGTCACTGTGAACCCCTGTGGCTTGTCCTTTTTGTTCACACCATGTCACCTTCGCTTTCCCTTTGGCTTTGACCACGAAACACTGCACTTTGGTCTCCTTGCTGGTCACCACGGTCACCTTCCCTGAGAGGACGTCCCCAGGAGAGAAGGTGCCTCGTTCATTCAGCTTGTTGTAATCCACAGAGAAATGCTTAACAGTCATGCTTCATCAAATAACCTTCCCGAGGGTTGTGGAGTGATGGCACAGAGACGATCCTCCTTTCAACCAAAATAAATCCCCTGAATTGTCTGGAAGCAGGTTTGAATTGATCCCAGATATTGAACTGGGGCCTTTTGTTGCTGAACAAGGATCTGGCAAGGCTGGCATGTGCACTGTAGCAGCAGACTCCTCCTGGACCTGCATCTGTGTCACACATGGTCACATGATCAAGAGCTGCAGGTGTCACTTTCACAAAGGTAACTCTAGCCAGCAGCCTTGCAGGCAAAAATAGGCCAAATAAATTGAGATTTACATTACGGATGCCCTAATATGAAATGTCATAACTGCTATATGTGTGTGAATTCAATGGTATTCTTCAGTGAATAATATTAAAAGGTATAAATATATTTTTTCACTGAAGTGATAGTAAAGTGGTACCTTTTCTAGATACTGAAGTAATGTATACCTTGTGATGTATATCTCTAAACTACCCATTAATTGAAAAATGTCTCCCTGGGGAGATAATGCATGATAAGAGGCTTTGAATATTTAAATTTATTTATCATTATACAATACAATAAAATGAAAATTGTATTGCCTTTGTGCTACATACACATAGAACGTATATACAGATAATTACATCCAGAATACAATTAAATATATAGCAAATAAAACAATAGTTATTTATATACATATACACACATAGACCCAGGAAATAATTCTCTAGTGCATTTTTTAAATGTAAACAACAGCAACAAGACTTATAAAAAGACTGATAAAGTAATCGCCATTATCACATAAAAGGTTAAATATCTGGGAAATTTTGCAACATTCCTATATGTTTAGTCACCAGTAATTCTGTTCAGTTTTGGCCTTGAGGTGATATTACAGGAGATTAGTCTCACATGTGAAAAATGTATTTGAGTTCTCACTTTGAACTAAAAATTCTGACTTTATTCTCAGAATATAACCCTTTTCTCAGAATTAAAGATTTTGTTTCCCTCAGAATTCTCCTTTTTTCCTCATAATTCCAACTTTATTCTCAGAATTCTGACTTTTTTTTTTCTCTAAATTCCGATTAATCTAAATTTAAACTCAGAGCTGAAAGAAAATTTTCACGTGTCCCTAATCCTTTTCCATATGATTCTGGCTCTAGCAGGCAAGTGAAAAATGATTCAGTACATACATACAACAATGAGATTACAACATATGGACGGGCTGGACGACTATAGGAAGTCTGATCTCTGGGTCTGAAGCACATTTGACATCCAGATGAATCTGTGTAAAACACTGATGATGTTTTCTTCTTAACATCACCAGAATCACTGTAAAGTTTTATATACAATCACAATTATTTACAACATTTGTGCATAACCTGACCCCTGTAGAAAACACCATGAACAATGGAAGACGGATGTCTCCAGATAAATGTTATTTATAACTGGAAATGGGATGTCCAGATCCCAACAAACCAAATGTGGCACAGAAAGTGTATTTGTGTGGGACAATGTGGCACACATTGCCAATGCTGAGAGGTAGCCTAAAATCTGTAATTAAAAAAATACATTTTATTCTGCCCCTCAGCTTGTGACATCTCTATACTTAACAATCCAATTTGAGCTAGTAGCACACAGTAAATGAATAGTTTCCCAGACTATATTGTAGCTGCATTTCCTTTTCTTTGCGGTCACTTCCATCATATTCTGCATAAATCTAACTAGTCTGTAACTTGCAATTTCGCAATTTTTCCTGTTTGGCATAGTGCACGTAACAAAAACAGTTACAGATTAACCTGCATTTGACTCAACATGTGCACAGTGTGACATCAAATACAGCCCTGTGATAACAGCCTTCTCTTAAAAGCCAGATTTCTAGAGGTGTCTGTCATGCAGCGGTTTTGCAAAATAGAGCCAATCCAAATATGGGACAGTGCTTCAAAAAAGTGGGATGTGGGACAATGGATAAAAATGCTGTGCAGTCCCATGTGAAGTGGGACACCTGGTCACCCTAAATCAGAAACTTTTTGTATCAAGTGATCAGGGCCTTATTCCATTTCTTATTCCATAGTTTTGTCACTAGAGGTCCCTTCTGGTTTACTGTATGTTTCCCTCTCTTGACTGTGTTGAGTTCACTAGTTTCCTATTGTAATGATGTTTATGTGTGCTTGTTTTTTCATCAGTTGCTTTAGTCACTCCAGCACTTGCTTAGTCATTTTATAGTGAGGAAAATGCTCCTTTTGCCCTTTTGTATATTTTATATCACAACAAAGAAATGCTAAGCCTTTCCCTTGGAAATATTTATTATAATTTCAGTATTTGATTTTTATGTCCTCAGTAACTGAACAATGAAACCTCCTCAACCTCATCAGTACAAACGAGAACACAGAAAAGCCCCATAAACTTTCCATCAGACAGTAATCAGGCATATGAACAAGAGAATATCTAGTTTATGCAGGATTACCTTGCACAAACTATCTTTTGACCATATTATAGTGTTTATCTCTGTGCTCCAGTTTGATGATGGAGCAGTTCAGGATGGAGGGAGGTTGTTCCTTGGGGATGGTGATCACCTTGGTCACGGTCTCTGCGCTCGAGGATGCAACAGCGTCACTCTTCTCTACAGGGTACAGGGAGGTCCTTCTGCGCCGACTCTTCTTCGTCCCTGGGCGAAGTAACTCTTCTTCTCATACAGAATGAATTTGAGCTTCACAACATGGGTTGAGTGGTTTCTAATTTCAGTTGACAGCGTCACCTGTAAGACAGAAAAAAGAAAAAAGTTTACAGTAGTTACTTCAAGTTTAATATTGACTTGCATTAAATTTTATATTAGTCTTTTCCTTACCAGTAAAAACAACAAAAAAAAAAGAGTCATCGATGACTTGTGTATTTCAAGTAGTCTGTGGGTTATGAAGGAAAATGTTTCAATTGCCTCTGGTCTCCCCTAATTGAATTACTTTACTTTAATATTGTGATACTTGGATTAGGACAGTGACTACATTTGTTTTGGGTTTTTTCATAGGTAACTGGTGTTATACATGGCGTTCAGTAATTTAGTTACACACCATTTTCAAAACGGTTAAGTGGCAGTGACAGGTTAAGGGAGGAGTAAAGTGTCACCAAACAAAGACAATGAAACAAAACCCCTCAGGTGCAGAATTCTCTCAGCCACACTAGATTACTACCTTGCTTGTATCCCATCCGCTCGGTGTGAACGTCCACTGAAATGTTTCCAGAGCCAAAAACTTTGACAGATTTATCCTGGCAGCCGTACTGAGGTTCCTACAAGAACAGACCCACACTTTAGATTACCAGAGTTTGATAATAGTCTGTTCTGTTCAGTTAACTTGCATTCTTAATAGATTTATTTCTTACCATAAGTCCAGGAATATCCATGTCTGATTTGGACACAAATATGAAAAGGGTTGTGGCTTTTTTTGTGTCCCTCACTGATTGTTTCAGCTTTGCCTTCAACTTATGAACAACTTTGCCTGCACAAGATTTGAAAGATGCTGGCATTGTTCTGTGGATTAAAAGAACAGAAAATTATAACACATATACATATTGTCCATAATGTTCACTCCAGCAGACTTGAGCATATCCTTTTGCCACGAAAATTAGTGACAGGATTCTAGTTTCCTTAGAGACCTCCACGATGATTCTTCCATTGACAGTATCTCCACCTGTGAAGGTGTTTTCGCTGTTGATGGCATCATATTCAATTGAGACATTTTTGATGGTCATTTTCAACTGAGAAATACACCGTGGAAAATCTAAATATAAACTCAAATTACACTGAATGGCTACTTCAATCCACACAAATGCAGAAATGTAGCAGATTTCAAAAATAAAACAAGTGCAGTTTAAATTGCAACTGAAGGGTCAAAGAAATTTATCACACTGCACACATGGTTACCAGCTCAGTGGGTTGAGTAATACCTGTATCTCTAATCTTGATTTATGACTGTCATGTGCTACACTTGCCCTGTGATAAACTGGCGACTCCAGAGTGCATCCTGTGGTTTGCCCTATTTCAGCTGGGATAGACTCAAGCCCCCTGTGACCCTTCAAGGATAAGCAATTGCGGACAATGAATGAATGAATGAATGTGCTACACTTACTCACTGTGTCACATGAAATATTTTCCTATCATGTCAAACAAATTTCCATTCACTGTATATTATATGTGTTTGACATGATGGGATTTTAGTCCAAAGGAAGTTAAGAGGTGAATGAATCCAGTCAAGGACTTCCAATCACTTTCATTGTATTTGTGTGGCAGCAGAAGTTCTACTGGCAGATATATCCTGAGTATATCTACAAGTTGGGACGTTGTGTAAAATGTAAATAAAAACAGAATGCAACGATTTGCAAATCATTTTCAAATTGTGTTAAATTTAATGTAGCACAAAGGCAAGACATTTAATGTTCAAACTGCTAAACTTTTCAAAACATGTTTCAAAAAAGTTGAATGCTTAAAATAACACCTGTTTGCAACATTCAACAGGTAAATTGTTAACAGGAGATAGTCTCATGAAAAGGGTGAGAAAAAGGCATCCTCAAAAGGTTCAGTTGTTCAAAAGCAATGTTTCTCAGCACACAGTTGGAAGGAATTTAGAGACTTTACCTTCTACAGTCCATAATACCATTTAAGAAAATTAGAGAATCCAGAGAAATGTCTACACATGAGCAGCAAGGCTGAAAACCACCACTGAATGCCCGTGACTTTTGACCCCTCAGGTGGCACTGCATTAAAAACTCACATAGTTGTATAAAGGATAAAGAAAACTGTTGTCAGTAAACACAGTTTGTTACTACATCTACAAATGCAAGTTAAGACTCTACCATGCAAATCAAAAGCCATATATCAACATCCAGAAACAACGCCAACTTCTCTGGGCCCAAGCTCATCTGTGACAGGAAAAGTTGAAAAGTGAACAAAGTGGAAAAGTGTGCTGTGGCTTGACAAGCACACATTTGTGAAATCATGACGTTGTGACCTCCAGGCTAAAGAGTTAAAGGAGCATCTGTATTGTTACCACAGATAACATAAAAACCCAGCATCTGTGATGGTATGGTGGTGTGTTGGTGCCCATGACATCATGGCTAACTGTCACATGTGTCACCTGCTGTCCAGACCTGTCTGAAAATATGTGGCGCATTATGAAGCACAAAATACAACAATAGAGACCCCGGACTGTTGAACACCTGAAGTTGTATATCAAGCAAGAATGGGGAAGACTTTCACTTTCAAAACTTCAACAATTATTGTCCTCAGTTCCCAAACACTTACTGAGTGGGTGAGGTAGTCATGTGAACCAAACTGGTTTATACTCAGGTGCTGTTTGTTCAGCTCACTCAGCTGTTAGCAAAAAGCAGTGATATAGGTTAGAGTGCAGATGCCCTTCCCTCCCTCAGCTTTTGGGGTTTATACACACACACATATATACACAGATGCAACATTAACCACTTAGTCCTACTGATGTGATGCATCAGCGGTGCTGCCACATTGGACTGGGAAAGACTGGCCTGTGAACAAATATAGTCATGTCTGGAAGTTTTTGTGTATAAATATTCCTAAAACATTAACCTACTCTTCAGTCATGTTTAATGTGGAATAAACACCAAAGTAGTGGAAGAGGAGAAAGCTGCCTGAAGTAAGTAGCCAATGGCAGACTTATATCCACAGTCTACCAGGGCTGCAAACTAAAGATTATTCCCATGATCACTTAATCTGTTGTTAGTTAGTTACTTGGCCCAAATGCTGAAAAATGTTGATCACTGTTTTATCCTCAACTGAAAGATCCTCAGTTTAATGTCTCAGGGGACTAAAGAAAACAGAAAACATTCACTTTTTTTTTTCTTGACTAAAATGACTAAAAACGATAATATATACATATATATATATAATGAGTATAAAAATATTTGGTGAATATTTTTTAAATCATTTAAGCGACTAATCATTGCAGCTGTACAGTCTACATGAGGTGAGTCTGACTACACAATACATATCACTCCCCTCTATATAGGACAAAAGATATACAGACCATAATAAAGGGCCACTGTGGCAGTTTCTACCAAACAGATTCACTCTGACCAGAGTTCTGTAACAACAATCTCACTTTAAGAAAAATAAATCCCTCTAGTACCAGCATATAAAAGCACAAATAAAAAGAAAAACGTCAGTCACAGCATTTTGATTGATAGTATCTTCACAGTCCCATTACTGATATTTATTACCAAAATCATTCAAAGGGGGGTACATTCCATATGATCCATAGGGAGGTGGGGGATCCAAAGGGTTGGCTGCGGCTGCGGCTGCGGCTGCTGCTGCTGGTGGTGGCGGCTGTGGTGGTACCGGTCCCCACGCTGGTGGGTTTGTGTTCCCAAATGGTTGAAATCCAAAGCCAGCAGCAGCCGGTGGTGGTGCCAAAGTAGCAGGAACCTCAGAGGCCGGCAGGATGACGATGGGAAGTTTGATCTCTGGGTCTGAAGCATATTTGACATCGAGGTAGACCTGCGAAAACATTGTTAATGTTACATTGTTGGATTCAAGTTGCTCACCTTTACAATCACAACTGTTAGAGGGATAGTTTGGATAGTTTGAATTGGAGTTTGGTGTAAATAATGGTGGTTTTCTGTCAGAAAAGGCTGTCTTACAGCAAGGTAAAGCTGTGAAAATATTCTAAATATACCATACACTTTACCTTGTATAGATCATTTTTAGGTGGGCCTTTTTTGGAGGCTATAAAATGTTTTCCTGCCGACTCTGTCCACATCAGTACACAGCTTAGATTCCTACACAGGCACCCCTGCTGCCGTCCACCATCTACAGCAGGTAATACACTGACTTTGGATAAGTACCTCAGATGACCACACTTCAAATAATCCAAACTATTTCTTTAATACCTTGTGTGCATAACTCCCTTTGCAAACACCAAGAACAATGAGAGCAGGATGGGTTCTGAAGCCTTCTGGTTCAGCAAACTGCAGCCACAAGATATTACACAGAAGTGATGTGTGCGAAAGGCACAACAATTTTATAAATACTGTGCTGCTTGTTCAGGAAGCAGAGAGAGAACAACGTCAAAAGTTTTGCTGCTACATGATTCAGAGATTAAATGTTTAAAACACAGTCAGCATTAGTTATTAAGAGGTTACTTTTCTTTGCTGCTTACATTTTCTGATGCCATTTGAGTATAATTTTCATTAAGGTGATGACTTCAGATTACATATCACCTCAACAGCGTTGAAGTTTGTGGAGTTTTGTTTTTTCTTTTTTCAAATTGAGTGTAAGAAGGGTGTGTTGAAGGAGCTGTGTGCTACACAGACTGTAAAGCACTTTGATTGACTGATTGATTGATTAGGTTGTAAAGAGTTTAAAAATCATTATTCAAACAAACATAAACAAGTTACAACACAGTTTTCATATATCAATGTGGGCTCACTTTTTTTTTAGCAAGATCCAGTTACTACAAATTAATCTTACTAATGATTACTAACATTTATAATTAGCAAAAGGAGCCTTACTGTAAAGTGTAAGCATCACAACATTAATATCCACTGTGCATAACAGCTTGATGGCATATGTCATGTCATCATCTGTGATAATAATGAGGTAGCCTGCTGATAGCATGCTGAAAATGTCAAGGTAAACAAAACTGCCAAAGCTGTCATGTATGAATCTGCTGATTTGATAAATTAATTTGATGCCAAATGAAACGTTTTGATTAATAAGATATGCTGATAATGCAAACAAAAGACAAACTAAGCAAAGCAATTAATGAGATCTGAGGTTGAACAGTACAGATAAATGTTGGCTCACTATCTGGCAAGCAACAGGGCACTGTTGCCTTTTTTATGTTATGTGTTGAAACAATTTATTAATGATTTATAAAGTGTTTTCAACCTTATGAATAACCTAATTACAAACCACTAAAAATGGTTCCCTACAACTGTCGATTAATGATTTGTGCACGTGTCCTGGTAATATAGATGTTTACCCGGAGTCTGTATTCAACTTTGATGTTACTGCAGTTGAAGATGGAGGGCTCCGCGTCGTGGGGGATGGTGATGACTCTCATGACCTTTTCATTAGTAGAAGGAGGGATGGGCTCTCCCACTTCTTTTAAGAGGTCTTTAGTACTGAGTCTCCTCTTCCCTTGTGCAAAGAAGCTGTGCTTTCTGTACACACAGTACTTGGGTTTGATCTCACGAGACGAGTTGTTCTCAATGCAGGCGAGAACCTTCATTCCTTCTCCTGCAAAACAGACCAGAAGCGTCAAAACAACCCATCACTAAGAGTCTAATCAGTGTCAGTATCATGTTGAGGGCTCTCACCTTGGAAGAAACCAGTTTTTTCAAGATTGACATCCATGGCTACTGTTCCTGAGGTGAAGAGTTTCATTTTCTTATCCTTGGATTCGTGCTGTGGTGTCTGAAATAAGACCAGATTAAGTAATGCAACACAATTAAAGGGAATTTTTGCCACTTTTCGTGTGGATGTCCTTAATCCAAATTAATTTCCATTTCAATATTACACTATGGCCTAAAAATGTTGTTTCACCAGCAACACAAAGCATTGCACATGTTTAAAGATATGTCTATACAGAGTGCATTTGCTGAATGCAAATACTCAGTCAAATACATCCACTCTTAGAGGCAGCTGGAGTTTAAGCTCCTGCTTGCAGATACTACAGAAGGCAGATACCTTCCCTGCTGGAATGACAGGAATGAAGATCTCAGCACATACCATTAGTTCTGGGTTTCTGGTCATATCTGGTTTTGACACAAAGTTGATCTTAGTTGAGTCTTTCGTGTCCATCCTCATTGATCTGCTCAGCTTGGCTTCCAGAGAGTACACAATTTTACCAACAGAGCCCTTGAAGGAGGAGGGCAAATCCCTAAAGCACAGGAGCAGAAGGCCAGAGGAACATGAGAAATTAAATGGCAATCGACCATTCGCTCAGCCCCGCCCCAAACCTGTCCAATCATAGGTTAGCAACTGTAACTGGTGCTGTCAAGCTTTCCATTTCTCTACATGTTGAAGGAGTGCAGAAGGCTCTGAGAAGAACAACACTTGGCTTTTCATGAGTCTGAACGGCGACGTCTTTTTTGTCGTCTCTCAAAAATATGAAACTCAAGAGCACATGTGGTGAATGAATTAAACTCTGTCATCTGCTCAAACATAAGATGCAAATGTTAGCATGTCCGGCTAACTAATGCTAGCTCACTAGTACAGTAACTCGCAGCCAAACAGCCAAATGCATCTGCATTTGTTATATGGGGACTTGAGGAGGAGGATTTGGGCTGATGCAGAATCAAGGTGGGTTGACGACAATGCATCTCTTTCTGGCTCACTGTCTAAGGTCTAAGCCGGGTTAGCTTAGCTCTTATGCTGGTTCTCTTCCACAAGTGCGGTCCAGCTGGTCTGGCAGGGTGACCTGTCCCAAGGTCCACTGCACTGATCAAGTCCCTGTGCTTCATTTTCCCAGTAATGAGTGCATGTATGTCATCTATCATGAAGATATACCTGCCGCATTTCACCACCTGACCAATGTTTGCTGAGATGTAAGCTCGCTTTAGCCTCATTTAGCATTAGCAGCTGCTAAAGTTACATAGCAGCTGCATCATGTATGCAGCTGCTATGTAACTTTACATAAACACTTTCATAGGGTACTTGTTTTAAAATGTGTGAGATGGAAAAATCAAAACGTCAGCTGTCTACACTGTTTGGGAAATTCTACTGTTTTCCTGAGAAACTCCAGCAGTGTTTTGTGCTGTGTCATGTTAAGTTTTGTTTTAATATGTTTGCATTACTTACATTGCTTATTGTGTCATTAGTATTTGTTTTGATGTATTTTTATACATATTTTCACAATGAACTGTTTAAATATAGACCTTGTAAGTGAAAGATGTCAACCTATGTGTAGATATTTTTGTTGTAAAAGGGGATCTAAGAGATAAACATTTTTTTTCTTAAAAAAAAGAATGATTACTTACTGGAGAGGGATCTGAAAGGTGAACGGGTAAACATGGCATCCTGGGGCAACAACATTGCTGTCTGAAAAGCAACAATTAATTTTAAAAAGCTATAGAGATTTTCATGGCAGACATTTTGACTGCATAGCAAAGAAAGCACCAGTGAAAGATTTTTAAAGATCAGCTCAGTTCCAACATTAAATGCAGCTGTTTTTTTTTATTTTTATTTTCATCTATACCTGAGCTTTTCCTGTTATGACAAGTCAAAAGGTCGGCTGTAAAAAACGTTTCAAGTTTGAACAAGTACTAAATGCACCGTCCACACTGCAGGCTGAGACAGAATTGTGACGTACTCACATGTATCCCCATTCTGGCCTGTCAGTAGTGTTTGGTTGTCATCTGCTGAATAAGAAACAAATCAGCACACTGAATTAACAGCTACTAACATTTATTACTTGAGACATCAAACAAAATGTCTGAAAATAGTCAATTTTCCCATGTTGTCATGACAATTACCATAACCCCCAAACTTCAGCTCAGTATAACATTAGACAAATAAATTAATCAAATACTGAAAACTGAGGTTTTTGTGGCGCTTTTGCATGATTAAAGACTTAAACAAATAATCAAATATCAAAACACTTCCTGTTGACGCACTAATCATTTATTAACACTGTTTCATTTTAATTTTGATGCCTCCATTTGACCTACATAACCAAACGAGCCCATGAGTGAGAAGCCTGCTTCATTTTTACTGCCTGTCACTGAGCCCCTTTCTCTTAAACCAGGCGGAGTGATTTGTGGCTCACAGACCGGAAGAGCCTGAGTTTATTCTCTCAAGCAAAGTTAGAGCTGAAAGTATGCAAAGAGTAGGAAAAAAAGGAGAAGTACTGATACAACTTATTTACTCGAGTAAAAGTGCAAGCTCTGAAATGTACTCCAAGTATAAAACTAAAAAGTAGCCGTCTTTTACGTTTTTAGTCTTGTTCCGTCATTATTGGATCGGCTTTAGTATTATTGCATCATTAATTATAGTAGAATAATTGTAGTATATGATTCAGAGATGGGACATTCTGCACAATGAGTACAATGACTCTTTTAGGTTGATGCTAATACTTTTGGACTTTTAGGATATCAGAGATGCCAGCTCGCTGAACATTTCTGTAAGTTGCACCTACATTACGTTGATTTCAAAGTTTTGAAACTCTGCAGCACTCCTTATTAAATAATACCCTAACTTACCTTTGTGGTCTTTGTCCTGGATAAAGTAGTGTTTGATGCTGAAGTACTTGTCCTTGGAGTGGTACACGACAGTGACTTGGCCGTGTCTCTCGGTCCACAGGACCTCGGATTTCCCCTTGAATTTAATGGACAGGGACTCTATCTGACAGTCTTTGGCCACTTCCAGAGCGACCTGGCCGGACACGGTGTCACCATTTGTGAAGGTGTTTCTGTCGTTGACCGGGTTGTAAGTGACTGTGAAGCTCTTCACGGTGCTCGACATGATGCCTGCTTTTTACACGGAAAACTCCAAAGATAAAGATGCAACAAAATCCGTCTTCATCCCCCTTTTCTTCCCCCGGGTGTTTTCTTGTTTTTCTCGTAACTCAAGACCACGGTCTGACTTCCGCGGGTGGGTGTGTCCCACTCCAAAGGAGAACCCGCGATGTTTCCTCCGCCCCTGTATTTGTTGAATGAAAATTTGTTTTGGCGGTAAGAAAGTACTTCTTTATGAGCGATATGACTGTCACACTGTCCTGATCTTTTAAATAAACATAAAATGACAGACATAATGCAAAGGAATTCAAACAATCCATCTGAAGTTTTGTTAAAATGAAAAAAAGGTTTTCATATGGGACAATATTGGACAACATATATACCAATACAAATATACAGCTGTAAGAAGCTAATATTTGCCTGATAATTTCTGTCATGTCCATGCCTTGTTTTTTTGGGGTAAATCCTGCACAGTTTGTCTTTAAACATCTACAGCAGTCAAATTCAACATTAATTAATGCAGCAGCAACATCAGTCAAAAACATCATATATAATCATATATTATAGTAAACAGAGGGATCATTTTACTGCACAATGAGTACTCACATTTTGTGCTTTGACATGGACATTATTACTGTTTTTATTATTTATTGTTGCCATCAAACATCACTTTTTTCTGTATCATTCTGTATTTTGCAACTTTCTGATTACATTTTTATTTAGTTGGTGCCTTCAAATAAGCCCTCTGGGTGTTGTGCCTCTCCCTGCACTTATATTGTATTTGTCATCTTTGCCATTTTTTGAATATTTTTTTTAAATGGTGCAAAATAAAACTGAACTAAACTAAATTATTATCAGTGAATTTTGTCACTCGAGCCCGGTGGAGCAGCACAGCGGAGGATTGTACACATGCTGGTGTCACATTCTGCCTCTCTGTCCCTCCCTTCCTGCAGCCACATTCTCACTTCCTCACACTCATTCCTTGTCATTCTCTTCCTGTCCACCAGATGCCCTCCTGTCCCTGTTGCCTCATTCCCCCATCCGGCCACTCCCTCCTGCCCAGCAGTAACCAGCCTTTTCCATCACCTCCAGTCACCCGATCTGCTCCACCCACATAGTCACCTGTTTCCACTTCACTCTTAACCAGCTGCTTTTCTACTCACGTCTTCTCCAGATTGTCAAGTAGTCCTTGTGTCTGTGCTCTCTAGCCTCTGTAATCTGTTATCTACGTTCTGACATGATCCTGTCTGCGTCTGCGTCCTGTCCCTGTCACTTCTTTTCACTAGCTGTGACAGATCAACATTTGATGTCTGAATGGAAGGATTACTGAAGCATGTCTCTGTTTCTGGCTGCATAACTCAAATAGTCTTATTACTGTGCCTTGTCATACAGTGTTCGACAGTCACTTCTTAGAAGGCCCAGATTTTAACAAAAAAGTAAAGTGCCAAGAGGCCAGATGTTCATGTTTCCTGTGTCTGACCTATAAAGTTTTAAATGTGTAAAACAATGCATCTTTTTTGTCCACTTTATGCATTTTCACACTTGGAAAAGGAACAAAAAGTTTTGTAGATTGTAATTGTAGATTAAGAAATAGCTTGTTGTTTTTATAAACACAAAGTTGAGTTCAAACCTTTCAATAAAGTGTCTATGTCCTTAACAACTGACAACAGTCAGTGGCTGGGCTAATTGACCTCTCTTTCACATAAAGAAATTATTTATTTCTACTTTTTTCATATGTTTAAATGATAAAAGGGCCAGACTGAGGTCGTTAAAAGGGCCAGAGTCAGCCACCAGGCCACCAACTGAATAAAAAATATTTCTGATAATATTTTTAGAAAAGTGTCTGTCATGCAGTAGTTTGACTTTTGCAAAATAGAGCCAATCAATATATGGGACATTGTCTCAATAAGTGGGATGTGGTACAAGGGGTAAGGCTGTGCAGTCCCACATAAAGTGGGACACTTGGTCACCCTAAATTGGAAACTTTCTGTATCAAGTCATCTGGGCTTTATTGCATTTCTTATTCCTTAGTTTTGTCACTAGAGGTCCCTTCTGGTTTACTGTATGTTTCTTTCTCTTGACTTTGTTGAGGTCATTATTTTCCTGTTGTTATTATGTTTGCGTGCTCGGCTTCCTAACCCCACCCAATAAGGTTTAGTGTCTAAACCTACCTGTTTCAGTAGGTGTACTGTGAATTCACAGATACAGTACCTTGTGAATTTCCATTCTTCACTGTAGGGGAGACTAGGGACTGTTGGGTTAGTTGTAACACTGTCACTTTTAGTAATTAGAAAAGTGCCGCAGTGGTAATGTTATTAATATGGTACTCACTGTTTTTCTTTCATGACCAATGGCAAAGGAGATTTTTTTTTTTTTTTTTTTTTTAATAGTTTGGTGAAACTGGAGGGAAAAGAGACAAAAGAGAAAAAACTAAACCTATAAAAACTACAGGTAGCCTTATATTTCTACTTTATGTGAAACAGACATTTTCATTTATTGAGAGAAGCAGGTGACAAGGTTGGCTTACTTTTCCCATGTCTTATATTAGTTCTATATTAGTAAGCTAAAGACAAGAAATATACAACTGTTAAATAATTAAAATTATTTCATAATCATTAAATATTTAACACTCTGGAGCTCTATAAGAAGTGTATCCAATTATTTACAATGGAATGCCGCTCAGGTGTAAAAAAGTATCCCTCGGTGCTAAATCAGTGGCATAATTACAGTGCACTGTAGTATTTGTTATAATCTGGAAAGGTGGGGTACATTGCATGTGCTCCATAGGCAGGTGGGCGATCCTCAGGTTGGGGTGCTGCTTGTAGTTGTGGTGGCGTGCTCCAGGGTGTTTGGACTGGCCTCCTGAATGCTTCAAATCCAAAGTTAGCAGAAGCAGGAGGCTGTTTCTCAGCGGGTTCCTCAGAGGCAGGCAGGATGACTATCGGGAGTCTGATCTCTGGATCTGAAGCACATTTGACATCCAGATGGATCTGTGGAAAACATTGTTGATGTTATGTTCTTGGATTTTCTTCTTTACATCATTATAATTACTGTACAGTTTTATATACAGTCACTGTTATTTACATTGTTTGTGCATAACGTGATTGCTTTGGCAAACACCACGAACAAGGGAAGAGGGATGTCTCGAGAAAAATGCTGATGTTCATTATGGAAAGTTTTTGTATCAATTTAATTCAACTGATCAGAGCATTATTGCATTTCTTATTCCTTAATTTTGTCACTAAAGGTCCCATCAGTCCTTTTATAAGTAAGTTTATAACTTGCTTGGTAATTTTACTAACATTCAATGAAGACAATGCTCCTTTTCCCCTTTTGTAAAGAAAAAAAGTTTGGACATTGTGTGAAACACAAATACAAAGCAACAACGCAATGATTTGCAAATTCTTTTCGACCTATATTCAGATAAAAACAATACAAAGACAATATATTTAATATTCAAACTGATAATTAATTCTGTATTGTAAATATACACTCCTTCTAAATTTAATGTCTGTAACATCTTCCCAAAAAAGTTGGGAGAGGGGAAAATAAAATGCTCAAAAACACCTTTGACCCCTCAGACAGCACTGCATTAAAAACTGACATGACTGTATAAAGGATATTATTACATGGGCTCAGAAACTTCTGAAAACTGTTGTCAGTAAACACAGCTTGCACCTAGAAATGCAAGTTAAGACTCTACAATGCCAAGAGAAAGCCATATATCAACAACGTCCAGAGATGATGCCTACTTCTCTGGGCCCGCACTCATCTGTGGAAAAGTGTGCCATGGATATTTCAGATTTTATTTGGAAATCATAGACATTGTGTCTTCCAGACTAAAGAGGAAAAGGACCATTCAGACTGTAACAAGTGCAAAGTTAAAAAGCCAGCAACTGTGATGGTATGGGGCTGGGTTAGTGCCCATGGCATCATAGGTAACAGTTACATACCGGTTTTGGAGCAACATATGCTGCCATCCATGTCTTTTTCAGAGACATCTCTGTTTATTTCAGCCAGACTACTCTTCATAGAAAAAGAGTTCAGGTATCAGACTGACACGCCTGAAGTCCAGACTTGTCTCATTGTATATTTTACAAAAAACAAATTTCCCAAGTTTGTACATTAAGTATCTTATTTCAGTACCATATACAATAGTATATAGGTCGAAAAGTATTTGCAAATAATTGTATTCTGTCTTTATTTACGTTTTGCATGCAGTCACAGCTTTTTTGGAATTGGGTTGTATTTTATATCATGACATGGCAGAAATGCTAAGCCTTTCCCTTGGAAGAAGTTGTTCATAATATCAGTATTTGATTATTATGTCGCCAGTAACTGAAGATCGAAACCTCATTCATTAAGTCAGTACAACTGAGACATTTTAAACAGTGGAAACAGAAACACAGAAAAGCCACATAAGCTTCCCATGTAACAGACAGTGATCGAGCATATGAACAGAAAAAATCAGGATAACCTCCCACAGACTCTCTGCTGACCATAATGTAGTGTTTACCTTCACTCTGTACTCCAGTTTGATGATGGAGCAGTTCAGGATTGAGGGAGGTAGTTCCTTGGGGATGGCGATCACCTTGGTCACCGTCTCTCTGCTACAGGATGCAACAGCTTCACCCTTCTCCTGATGGAGCTCTTTTGTGCGGAGTTTCCTGTGACCCTGGGCAATGTAGCTCTTCTTCTCATACAGTATGAATCTGGGCTTCACTGAACGGGTCGAGCGGTTGATGATTTCAGCTGTGATTTTGAGAGCCTCACCTGTAAAACAGAGAAAATGAACCTCAGTTTCTCAACCCAGTCAGTAGTTGATAGTGATTTCTATTCTCTAATAGGATCACGTGTGTGCATTTTCTGTAATGAAACACCGTAGGTTGACCAGTGTGCCAAAACAGAGTTACGGCATATTTTTACTAGAAGACATAAATATTAAGGCATAACTTAAATCTAACACAATCTTATAAAAGCTGCTAAAACCTGTTAGAATACTTTAACACCTTATTATGACCATAAATATATAGTCTCACATGATGCCAACCTGTCATTTCCTATTTTACACATGTTTTGCCCTATGTGAAAATATACCATGCACCTGTGTCATACAGAGTAGTCCCTTAAGCTTCATCAGCTTCACGTGGATGGACAGGTGGACTGGGGCAAAAAATGTGCATTTCTGCATGTCACTCAGTGGTTTAGTTACACAGGTTCCCTATTGTCAGACATGTTGAATAACAGTGACTGGCTAGGGAGAATTCCTTGTACCTGCACTGTGCACTGCCTCAGAGTTTGACCCAACATTTCACTATGTGCATTTGTATGTAAACTATGTGACAAATGTGTCTCTTGAGTCATTATGTAAGAGGGGTGTGTCCAGATAAAGGATCAAAGAAAGGCGATGATTAAATAAACATCATGTGCAGAATTCTCTCAGCCACACTAGATTACTACCTTGCTTGTATCCCATCCGCTCGGTGTGAACGTCCACTGAAATGTTTCCAGAGCCAAAAACTTTGACAGATTTATCCTGGCAGCCGTACTGAGGTTCCTACAAGAACAGACCCACACTTTAGATTACCAGAGTTTGATAATTGCCTCCTCTGCTTTGAAAACATTTGTTATTAAAAGGTTACATTGTTTAAAGATGAATGATTTGTTACCATAAGTCCAGGAATATCCATGTCCGGTTTGGACACGAACGTGAAGTGAGTTTTGGCCTTTTGCGTCAACTTCATTGATTGTTTCAGCTCTGCCCTCAACTTATGAACAACTTTGCCTGTGCAGGATTTGAAAGTTGATGGGATTTTTCTGTGAATTACAAGAATAAAAAATGAATACAGTTGAAACCAAACAGAAATCTAAAATACAGATTAAGTAATAGGCACCTGTCAGGAATCGTGAAGGAAAAAGGAAATACATGTCTTCCTGTACTGACGACTTCAGTGCCTGAAACAGAATTAATTATAATTAAACTTTATACAGTAAATGATTAGTGGCTCATTGTATAAAAGTCAGTGCTTTAGCTTCAATGTATCGAATATGAGTGACTGCATTAATTTAATACGTTACCATCTTGTCTGGCTTCTCTCAAGATATCATGTTTGACATTATAATATTTCTCATCAGCTTTGTACACAACATGTACATATTGTCCATAATGTTCACTCCAGCAGACTTGAGCATATCCTTTTGCCACGAAAATTAGCGACAGGATTCTAGTTTCCTTAGAGACCTCCACGATGATTCTTCCATTGACAGTATCTCCGCCTGTGAAGGTGTTTTTGCTGTTGATGGCATCATATTCAATTGAGAAATTTTTGATGGTCATTTTCAACGGAGAAATACACCGTGGAAAATCTAAATGTTCAGTGAAGAAGAAGAAGAAACTCGAGTCTTTTAAACACTGAACAGCTGCTTCAATCCACATCAGTGCGGAAGTAGTTAAACCTGTTTTTCCAGTCTACAGTGAGACACACATGCACACACGGCACAACACGGCACAGTTTACCTAATGGTCGAGTCATCAGTGTTCCTAAATGCATCAAGATAGGAAATATCAGTGTTTTGGGTTAGTGAAATGTCCTGACCACAACAAAACAATGAGAAATACAGAAACCACCACCATCTCTACAAGATCACAAGTGAAAGGGATTATTTAATACCAGTCTTTGCAAGTTTCCCCACTGTTGGACTAATAAAGGAATATTTTATCTTATCTACAAATAGTTTTTTTTAGAGAAATATAGCAGATTATACCTTCGAAAATAAAACAAGTATAGTTTAAATTTCAACTGAAGGGTCAAAGAAATTTATCACACTGCACACATGGTTACCAGCTCAGTGGGTTGAGTAATACCTGTATCTCTAATCTTGATTTATGACTGTCATGTGCTACACTTGCCCTGTGATAAACTGGCGACTCCAGAGTGCATCCTGTGGTTTGCCCTATTTCAGCTGGGATAGACTCAAGCCCCCTGTGACCCTTCAAGGATAAGCAATCGCGGACAATGAATGAATGAATGAATGTGCTACACTTACTCACTGTGTCACATGAAATATTTTCCTATCATGTCAAACAAATTTCCATTCACTGTATATTATATGTGTTTGACATGATGGGATTTTAGTCCAAAGGAAGTTAAGAGGTGAATGAATCCAGTCAAGGACTTCCAATCACTTTCATTGTATTTGTGTGGCAGCAGAAGTTCTACTGGCAGATATATCATGAGTATATCTACAAGTTGGGACGTTGTGTAAAATGTAAATAAAAACAGAATGCAACGATTTGCAAATCATTTTCAAATTGTGTTAAATTTTATGTAGTACAAAGGCAAGACATTTAATGTTCAAACTGCTAAACTTTTCAAAACATGTTTCAAAAAAGTTGAATGCTTAAAATAACACCTGTTTGCAACATTCAACAGGTAAATTGTTAACAGGAGATAGTCTCATAAAAAGGGTGAGAAAAAGGCATCTTCAAAAGGTTCAGTTGTTCAAAAGCAATGTTTCTCAGCACACAGTTGGAAGGAATTTAGAGACTTTACCTTCTACAGTCCATAATACCATTTAAGAAAATTAGAGAATCCAGAGAAATGTCTACACATGAGCATCAAGGCTGAAAAACACCACTGAATGCCCGTGACTTTTGACCCCTCAGGTGGCACTGCATTAAAAACTCACATAGTTGTATAAAGGATAAAGAAAACTGTTGTCAGTAAACACAGTTTGTTACTACGTCTACAAATGCAAGTTAAGACTCTACCTTGCAAATCAAAAGCCATATATCAACATCCAGAAACAACGCCAACTTCTCTGGGCCCAAGCTCATCTGTGACAGTAAAAGTTGAAAAGTGAACAAAGTGGAAAAGTGTGTTGTGGCTTGACAAGCACACGTTTGTGAAATCATGACGTTGTGACCTCCAGGCTAAAGAGTTAAAGGACCATCTGTATTGTTATCACAGATAACATAAAAACCCAGCATCTGTGATGGTATGGTGGTGTGTTGGTGCCCATGACATCATGGCTAACTGTCACATGTGTCACCTGCTGTCCAGACCTGTCTGAAAATATGTGGCGCATTATGAAGCACAAAATACAACAATAGAGACCCCGGACTGTTGAACACCTGAAGTTGTATATCAAGCAAGAATGGGGAAGACTTTCACTTTCAAAACTTCAACAATTAGTGTCCTCAGTTCCCAAACACTTACTGAGTGTTGTTAAAAGAAAAGGTGGTGTAGTCATGTGAACCAAACTGGTTTATACTCAGGTGCTGTTTGTTCAGCTCACTCAGCTGTTAGCAAAAAGCAGTGATGTAGGCTTTGGGTGTTTATACACACACATATATACACAGATGCAACATTAACCACTTTGTCCTACTGATGTGATGTGTCAGCGGTGCTGCCACATTGGACTGGGAAAGACTGGCCTGTGAACAATGACCACAGGCCAACACACATGACCCCAAAGTCCAGTTCATTTGCTAAGTGTGAACACTCCTATGCTGTTATTATTGTTTTTATCATTTATTGTTGCTATCATACATACTTTTTATTGATAGTTTGCCAACACTTTTTTCTGTAGCTACATTCTCACTTCCTCACAGGTCATTCTCTTCCTGTCCACCAGATGCCCTCCTGTCCCCCCATCCAGCCACTCCCTCCTGCCCAGCAGTAACCACCCTTTTCCATCACCTCCAGTCACCTGACCTGCTCCACCCACATAGTCACCTGTTTCCACTTCACTCTTAACCAGCTGCTTTTCCACTCACTTCTTGTTAGATCATTAAGCAGCTCTCGTGTCTGTGCTGTTTCTTTCAAGGATAAATAAGCACTGCAGTCTAAATAATCAGCTGTAGCCAGATAGGTTGAGATCCTATTAAATACACAATTTATGGTTGAACCACATTTCTTCTCCCCAGACAACAGGAAGCTGAGGCAGGTTGCAGGAACACACAAATAAAATATCAGTTGAGGAGGGGTACATCGCATGGAGGTGGAGCAGATGGGCCTGAGGCTGTTGGATTTTGTAGGAGGCTGGTCTCTCCTGGCATGTCTGAGCTATCATCAGATTCTTCAAATTCAGAGGTAGGATAGAAAGGCAGATACTCCCCATTAGGCCCCTGTAAAACAGGCAGGATGGCTATGGGGAACTTGATTTTGGGGTCTAAATCATACTTGACATCCAGATATACCTGCGATGGAGACATAGACAGCACTTATCATAGCAATCATGCAGCCATGTTGACACAAAGACATACTGTTTTGTGAAGAGAGATACACACCTTGAGTCTGTACTCTACTTTGATGATGTTGCAGTTTAGGATGCACACACACATGTCAGGAGGCATGGTGTTGACCCTGGTTACAGTCTGACTTTTGTCTTGTTTTTGTACAAATTCAATAAATACACATGGTAATAAATGCTAGAATTAATCAAAACCTATTTTAAATCTGCAGTTCTTCACCAAGGTGTTAAAAGGCCACTGAGAATACAGCAAAACTGGACATGCAGTTTAAAGATATGAACAGGACACACAGTTGTTAAAAGCAGTAGTGACACATGCAAACAAGCAGGATATATACAATGCATACAATACAAAACAATACAATCACAAAACTGTACATGCACGCACATACAAAGCAGTAGTGACATACACTGATCAGGCTTAACATTATGACCAGTGACAGGTGACGTGAATAACACTGATTATCTCTTCATCATGGCACCTGTCAGTGGGTGGGATATATTAAGCAGCAAGTGGACATTTTGTCCTCAAAGTTGATGTGTTAGAAGCAGGAAAAATAGACAAGTGTAAGGATTTGAGCAAGTTTGACAAGGGCCAAATTGTGATGGCTAGATGACTGCAGCTCTTGTGGGGTGTTCCGGGTCTGCAGTGGTCAGTATGGATCAAAAGTGGTCCAAGGAAGGAACCGTGGTGAACCAGTGTCAGGGTCATGGGTGGCCAAGGCTCACTGATGCATGTGGGGAGCAAAGGCTGGTCCGTGTGGTCCGATCTGAATTGCTGCTGCTGAAAATCCCTGATGGCTGTGGCCTCTTTCAGCAGGATAATGCACCGTGCAACAAAGCAGAACTGGTTCAGGAATGGTTTGAGGAGCACAACAACGAGTTTGAGGTGTTGACTTGGCCTCCAAATTCCCCACATCTCAATCAAATTGAGCATCTGTGGGATGTGCTGGGCAAACAAGTCCGATCCATGGAGGCCCCACCTCGCAACTTACAGGACTTAAAGGATCTGCTGCTAACATCTTGGTGCAAGATACCACAGCACACCTTCAGGGGTCTAGTGGAGTCCATGCCTCGACAGGTCAGTGTTGTTTTAGCAGCAAGAGGGAGACCAACACAATATTAGGCAGGTGGTCAAACCAATCCAAACCTCATCTCTATTGTCTCACAATGTCATCTCACTTCTCTCTTTGTTATCTCTTACCACTGGACCACGTGTCATTTGTTGTTGTCTTATCTTTAGACCGTAAAACATTTGCATAAGCAAAGGGACTTTGAGCTGCACATGCTTTTACTGTGTTTATCTTTTACAAACTGCAACCCACTGTTAAGATAATATGTGAAGTGAATGTATAATTCAATAATTTCAGACCACACATGATCTAAAATTACCTTGGCGAAAGCCTTTGCACTTTACATCCATGCCTACTGATCCTGATGTAAAGAGATTTATTTTCTTCTTCCTGAAATCCCACTGTGAACTCTGGCAGGAAAATTATGCCTTAGGTAGAGATTGTGTTACTTTTCATTATTGTAGCAGTGTTTTTGGTCGTGCCTTTGGGAGTGTGCGCATGTGTGATAAGGTTGGGGTACCATCAACGTTCGATCAGGCTCTTCAATCCCATTATGGATGAGGGTGAACTTGGCCTTAGCCATGTCACCTAGATTGTTTGAGGTTGATACACACAAAATTGTTTATATTGTGACAAATGCTTGTTAATGATATTAAGAAATAAATAACAAACTTAAATGGATTCATGTTTAAAGACACTGCTGGAAGTATTATAATAGTTTATTAGGCTTGAGAAAACTCCCTCTTCAGGGATCTGAAAGGAAAATGGGTAAACAGCCCTGGGTGACAATTTTATTGCCTGAAAAACAATAAAGTTACTTAATGTGTCTTCCATCACTCTTCATAACAAAGTTTGTTAAGTGGACCATAAATTAATGCATTTCCAGCTTAGACTCCTCCAGTCACCATGCTTGGATTTATTTAACCTCCTCTATAGGCTTAAATCTTACTATTAACAATTGGAAAATTGGCTTATACCAAAGGATACAATAATTCATGTTGTATGTGCAAATACACACAGATTGGGTGGCACCACCACATATTTTAATATGAGATTAGTTTTAAAATAAAAGTAAATCCAAATTTAAAGTTAAGCACAATCACAACACGCCACAATCAAATGAATGAGTGACTGAAAACTGATTACAGCAACTTGTTTCTAAATTCAGTGACATATAGGAAGTAGCTTGATTACCCTGGCCCTCCTTAATGAGAAACTGCTCGATATTGAAGTACTTCTCTTTGGCATTTCGCACTTTGTATGTCCGTCCTTGACCTTCAGTCCATTCAACTTCTGCTTTTCCCTTCAGCTTTACAGAGACTGAATGTATTTTGCATTCTTTTAGCAGTTCTAGTGTAACTTGTCCTGTGAATTAAAGAGCCACACAGTAAACACAAACACTGGCAATGATTAGAGAAAACAAAAGAAACATATATATCTACGAAATAGCAGTAAAATCTGGGTCCTCATTTAGGCATGGGTGTTTAGTAACCTGTAGTTTATAAAACCAAAAGGCTTCCCATTGGCTTCCTTTGTCCTTCAGCTTTTCTTATGGAGGAAGGGACGTGGTCAGTGCAAAGTGCCTGTGATGTGGATGGTTCCTGTTATGGAAGTCCAGATAATGTCTTGCTATAAGGCAGTTTACATTCTTTGTGTGAATGACATACTTACATTCATGTGAGGAAGAATCCTGATTCATCTTTAAATGTTATTCTGGTAATAAGTAACTCCTTGTTGCTTCACAGTAACAAAAAATTAATAATTATATTCAACATGTTTTATTTCCCTATTGCATCAGTGCCCTATGCACTAAATAATGACTCATTTTATTATATTACAGTTACATAATTTAATTAAATGAAAGTCCGTAGCCTGGTGATATCAGACTGACCCCAAAGCTATCAAGAAGATGACCATGGTAAAGCAGCTGTCAAGGTACTGTCACTTGGAGTCTCCCTGATTTATGCTTTTTTCTACTTTCTTCACCTTTGACAGTGACACTATTTGCAGAGGTCAAGGTCATCCTAGTTTTAAGCTCTAATTTGACAGGTTTATGACATTTTGTCAAAAAAAAGAAAAACTAAGACATGATACAGAGGAGACAAGCATAATGAGCAAAGCCAAGACAGTTGTCAAAAGGCTAAATCAGTATATATATTTTTTAATTATATAAAGAAAACATTTTGATGAAAACCATCAAAATTTGATGTTTCAAAAGGTGCCAAGGTGTTCACTCACTCTGGATAACAGTTAAATTTTAATCCTGTAAATTTATTCCATATATTAAACAAACACATTAAAAATGTGTAAAATAGTAATAATATGTAAAAATTGTTAAATGTGCAGAGCCAAGTTTATCATGTACCAAAACTGGTTGTAGGATGTTGCAGTTTATTATCTTTCAATCAAAATATTTTCACAATACACTTTACTTAAACCATTTGTTTTCTGCTAACTTAGAAAGAGTTAGTGTCCAGGTTGCTTTAAAATTTTAGGTTGGCTGCATTTGAAAAGACAGTCTGAGGTAATTTCACAATGATTCAAAACAAATAAAACATTTCTACTAAAATAAACTGATGTTAAGTTGAACCAACAGTCACTGAGTCCCACGGACGACACATTACAAACAGATCTGATGCCCTTTCACATTTTTCTCAGTTTCAGTTCTTCTTTTCATACAAACAACTTACAGCTGCACTGTGTTCTATATTTGTGCTTCTAGGACTTTTGATTGAAATCAGTCAAGGGGGGGTACATCTGATACGTTCCATACAAAGGAGGTGGAGCAGACGTATCAAGACCTGTGGGGTTTTGTAGGAAGCTGGTTCCTCCTGTCATGTCTGAACTGGCAAATGCATCATATCCATAGGCAGGATAAGCAGGCTGATATTCCCCATCAGGCCGCTGTAAAGCAGGCAGGATGACTATGGGGAACTTGATCTTGGGGTCTAAAGCGTACTTGACATCCAGATAGACCTGTGGAGGAGACATCGCCAGCATTTATCATAGCGAGCACGCAGCCATGTTGACATAAAAATACTGTTTTGTGAAGAGAGGTACACACCCTGAGTCTGTACTCCACTTTGATGATCTCACAGTTAAGGATGGACGCACACGTGTCAGGAGGGATGGTGATGACCCTGGTCACAGTCTGATTTGCAGAAGGTGGGATGACGTCACCCACCTCTTTCAGAGTGTCTTTGGTTTCAACTCTCCTCTTCCCCTTTGCAAAGTAACTGATTTTCTTATACAGACAGTACTTGGGCTTAATGTCACGAGATGATTTGTTCTGAATGAAGGCCACAACCTTCATGCCTTCTCCTGCAAAACAGAACAGCGTTTAATACACAACGGTCACATTTTGGCTCTTTGAAACCTGAGACCGGAAATGTTGAAGTAAACATTCTTTATTTCATTGAATTTTGAAGAATGTGTCTTCCTTTTTTGATTCATTTTGCGATCACTGAGCTACAACATTGTGTTGATTGCAGTGATGTTGTCTGACTGTCAGTGTGTCTGAGAGGGGACAGTTAGTCTCAGCATTGTAGGGGACTCTTTTCTGGGTACAGCTCTTGGGTTTGGGGGGATTTGGAAAGGAGGGCGTTGAGGGGACTGGATTTAAGAGGGTTAATTATTATAATGTTAATTATTAGGATTCTTTCTCTATTGTCTCTCATATTGTAAAATCATACAACTCATATATTTTATTCCATTATTGTATGTGTCTCTGGAATTTAATCCAAAATTAGAAATCTGAATTCAGAAAGATATTTCAATTATATACAAAATTTCAGTGAGGCAATTTGTAAAGAAATTGCAGTGTGAATGCTGGATGCTGAAAAGCTGTTGCTAAACTTTATTACTGGATTTAAAGTTTAAATAATACAATAATCTATGAAATACTTGGAATAGTTTAAGATTTGTTGAAAAACTGATGCTACACTGCATTTCATTTGTATGAAGAAGCAATTTAAGAAATATGAATACTGGAAAAGTGGTAAAGGGTGGGCTTATCATGAACTGGGATTTAAAATTTGAGGTATGAAAGCTGTGGAACATCTTAAGGATTGAATGATCAGCTAAAAGTATAAATAAGTACACAGGATTTGTAGAAAGGAGTATGATTGATTGAAAAAGTGGGAAAAAAGATGAAGGATGGAAAATATATTATAAGCTGGAATCTGAAGTGCTGAACTGATTTATATCTGGGAGCTAACCTGCACAGCTCTTAACTTTACATTTATGAATAATAGCTGGGAGCTAAACTGAGTTGTTGTCTATAATGATTGAATAATTTTAGTTTGTTTTTTATTTTAGTTGTTGCTTGGAAGCTCACTGAGCCAGAAGAGTAAGTCTGCAGTTAATTGTGTTTTCGTGTCTGCCACCTGCACAAACTTTCCTACATTTTGATGTAATAATTAGGTATGTGGAGTGAAAGAGTGTGGGAGTGTTGAAATCTAAGTTTAAGAGAGGTCTATTAGACCATTTTACAGATTGTCTGCACTCAAACTGTTATGAACACCACTCTAGCTCTTGACACAAAATCTCAAGCCTGACGTCTGCATGAAACTTAAAACTGCAATTGTGCAATAAGTGTGTAAGTGATCAATCAGTGTGAGAAAGTGCCAAATGACAGCAATGTTTTTAAAGTTTTAAGGAGTTTCTAGCTGAATAAGTGAATGAATGGGAAAAGCTGAAATGAAGGTTAAAGGGTTTTCTCATTGACTTACATTGTAACTAAGCTTCACAGAAAGCTGAATAATCCCCAAAATGAATGAAAGATGTGGAATATTTTTAAATTTTAATTGCGAGTAGGAATGAGTAGATATTAAATAAGAGTTGAAAAGCTTTTAAAGGTGTGGAAATATGCCAGTTTTGTACATTCTGTCCATTCATTTTCATGAGAAAACACTGAATATTACCAAAGGTATGGAAATGATCAAAAATCGAAGTTATAGCAATGATGTAAATGCTAAAATAAGGCCATCATTGTGTGAGGAAGAATGCTGTTTCATCTTTCAAATTTTAGTCACATTGCTTGTATTTTGGATGAGGAACCCCTACAACCTAGAGACACATTTGGTTCATCTTTCTGCCATCATTACTGCCTCCTCAACACGTCTCATTTGTTGCTGTCTTATCTTCAGACGTTTCCATGGCAAAGGGACTTTGAGCTATATGGTTCAACTGTGAAAGTTTATCTTTTACTGCAACCTGAGATAATCTGTGAAGTAAATGTATTATTCAATCATTTCAGATCACACATGACCTAAAATTACCTGGGTGGAAGCCTGTTTGCTCCATATGTACATCCATGCCTACAGTTCCTGATGCAAAGAGGTTCATTTTTTTCTCAATGTTGCTGGACTGTGGAGTCTGACAGGAAAATGACAAATTAGTTAGAGATAGTGTAACTCATTACTCCAGCAGTGTCAAAGTCAAATAGCAAACAGCACTGGATGTGAATTTGTGGGTGTTGTAAGGTACCATCAGTAATAAATCACTGTTAAGGTTCATGTTGTGGATGAGGGTGAACTTGGTCTTAGCTTTGCTGTCTACTCTCATCGACCTGCTCAGATTGGCCTCCAGTGAATACACAATCTTTCCATATGAGCCTTTGAAGGAGGATGGCAGCTCTCTGCAAGAGGTGACAACACAATGTACAAAACACACTGAATGAGTGACAATAAAATTCTTTCAGGAGCGTTAGAAATGATCTCAGATTGATAAGTGGAACTACATTATATAGCTACTCATGCCAGGCTGTCTGTATTATAACACGTCTGTTATTCATATTAAAAATGAAGAGCAAACTTAAATGTCTTCATGTTTAAAATCATTGATAAAAGTATTATAATTGTTCATTAGACTATTTTGAGAGAAAACTCACTGTGCAGGGATCTGAAAGGTGAATGGGTAGACATGGCAGCCCTGGGGAACATTATTATTCCCTGAAAGACAATAAAGTTTCTTAATGCGTCTACCTGAATCACTGATTATAGGCAGGTTTGTTAAGTAGAGCATAAATGAATAGACTTCCAGCTCATAGACTCATTTTGTCAGCATGGTTGGACTCATTTAATTTGTATATCCTTAAATCTCATCAGTGAAAACTAAAAAATGACCACTGAAAGATTTCATTTTATTATTCTTAACATAGAGTAGATTTGTTTTTTTATCTACATGTTCAAAATAAAATATATCAATCAAACAAAAAGACAAAGAATTAAAATACTTTTCATGGCATATGAAAATTCTTTTTAAAAACTGCATTGATACTGTAATATACTCTGAAAAAACATAAGTAGCTCACTTACCCCGCTCCTCCTGAATGATAAATTGTTTAATTGTGAAGTACTTCTTCTTGTTGTGGTACGTGACGGTTGTTTTTCCATAATGCTCAGTCCATTTAACTTCTGCTTTTCCCTTCAGCTTCACATAGAGTGAATTTATTTTGCACTCATTTAACAGCTCAAGTTTAATTTGTCCTGTAACACGATCACCGCTGGTGAAAATATTGCTTTTGTTTATAGGATCATAATCCACTGACAAGCTCTTAACATTATTTGCCATGATATAGCTGACAGTGTGACTGCAACTGTCAGAGGAGGTAGAGAGGATGGAGATTTTATATGTTGTGAGGTGTGTCTCTGTGCAGATAATGTCAATAATTAAACCACAGTACTTCAAGAAATCTTGTTTAGTCTGCTGGACAGAACTGGACTGGTAGATGATAAATGAAGATTTACTGACTCTAAGGATATAAAACATTGGTTTAGGTGTAAATATCGGTTATACTGATATACTGGTTATACCGGTTCGGCAACACCGTCCAGTGAATGTGTTCATTGCATGAGTGAGTGCTGACAGCATTACTGGGATCAGTTATGTCATAAACAGGGGTCATAAGAGCTGAGTGTGTTGCTGGAAATAATGAGAATATGGAAATCATGACAGGTGCATCTGTTCACCTGATGTCTACCATAATGTTAGTGAGTATAAGTGTGCGCAACTACGGGCATTTTTGACTCTCTAAATGTAAAAATAAAAAGTAATAATAAAATAAATTATTTTAACCATCAGTCTATAATACATATAATAACACAAAATAACTTTCATTTTATACTTTTCTTTTCCTTTCTTTAATTTCTATAAAATTTTATGGCACTTAAACATATTTTCACCATGTTTTGTGCATCATTGTAAATACTGATATTTAAAAAAAAAAAAAAAAATAGGGGATTTCATGGTTGCCTTTAGGCAATGGAAAATTTAGTCAGTAACCTTAAATGGGGGGTAATTTATCTTTGTTTTTATGACAGATGACTGATGGCTGTAGCGGTCTTGCACAATACTGGACCAGTTTTCAAAATTATTAGTAATTTCAGCAAAGCAGCATGGAAAAATATGGTCCAGTTGAAAAAGTGAAAATACCCATATACCTTTTACTGCATCTTTAAATGTTATTCTGGTAAGCAGTTCTTAGTCAGAGAGTGAGGAATGTGTTATTGCTTCACAGTACAAAAAATTACAACAAACTGAACTAAATAATGGTCCTTTTATTATATTTCATTTGAGTATATTATCTATCATAGTATAGTACATAGTTTAATGTCATAGTTCATAGCCTGGTGACATCAGACTGTCTCTAACCCTCTATGGTACAGTGTTGCCTCTAACGTACCAGTGTTTGGCCCATTACACTCACAAAGTACATCCTCAAATATGCAATAGAAAACAGTTCAAGGAAACCAGAATATCATGTGACAAACTTAAACACTTCTATTAGAGGTCATGTTGAATCCCTTTTTTGTAGCCTAGCCTCACAATGTTCAACTCCATCATCTCTCCACAAAAATGGTCTTTTTCTGTCATTTTAAAATCTGGAAAAATGGATTCACATTAATGGATGAGTAAAGTTTAACTCTTTTTTTAAAAACTCTGTTTAATGGACTTAATTAGCTAATTAAATAATGGAAAACTGTTCAAATGTAAATGCTGCCTTCAAGTAATTACATTTCCGTTATGGATCCCCACCATGACATTGTGGTATTGTGTATTTAGGCTAATATACTGTTTAAAAGCATAACATCCTAATTTTCATTTTGTCTTGCACACTTTAACACATTCATTCCTACAGACTGTCCCACACTGGTACAATGTTGTCTGAGGGTAATGTCCAGACAAACAAGAGTTCATGTTTAATGTTTTTTTTTTCCAATTTCAAATTTCATACTTGTGAGGCAATTTAATATCTTCCATTCATACTGTAATAAATTTGCTATAAAATTTAGACAATAACTCCCTTTTTTTCATTCCTTACCATTGTGAAACTCTGTTGTTTTATAGAAATATGTGTGGCAGTCCTCACTTGTCAAGTTTGTGGCACTGTCATAAAAAAGAGGATAAAAGGATAAGATAGAGACAGTGAGCATGGAGGGAACATAGACAAGCACAATGAACAAACTGAACTCCTGGCACTGTAACCCTGTGTATTGCTGCCCCCTATAGGAAACCAGATGCACTGACCACACTTTGATAGCAAGACAATTATACACATGGACATGCACTTTTTACACTAAAATATGCACTTTACAACCTGAAACATACACCTTTCAGTCTGAAACATGCACTTTTTAAATTGAAACATGCAATTCTTCAGCTGCAAAGGCACTTTTTAAACTGAAACATGCAATTTTCAGTCTGAAACCTGCACCTTTTAGTTTGAAACATGCCCTTTACAATCTGATACATGCTTTTTAAAATAAAACACACACTTCTCTTAAGCATTTTATTGACCCGTGCTGCTAATCTGTATGTATGCTTGAGCTGTGTAATGTTTTAACTGTGTTTGTTGTTTTTGTAAGGTAACAAACTAAAAAGAGCAAAATCGGGATGTTATAAAGATTTATTTAAAAAAAATGCAAAACAGCAAAATCTAATTCCACTTCATCTAAACATTACACTCCCACATCCCACTACAAAGCTCACCACCTGGCCTCTGCGGCGTTAACTTTCTCTGGGATAGAGCTAAATTCCAATACTGTAATTTGGTTTCATATATTAAACAAACACATTCAAAATTTAATTTTTCATACAGCAGCAATATGAAAAGGGCAGCCTGAGGTGATGTGAACCCGCATCAAATATCCCTAAATGATGAATTAAAAGTCTATTTAAAAAAAGAAAAAAAAACAAGGTTAAATGTGCAGAGTTGAGTTAGTTGTGTGAGTTGCTCGGAGTGAGCGCTGTCTGAATAGCAAAGAGGAGACGGCTTTCCTCCAGGAAATTAAACTGATGATGTTCACAATGATATGTAATTAGGCGAAAAAGAGTGAATTTAGTTTACATGGTCCTCGCAGCGTTCGCGCTGATGAAGGGAGCAAAAAGTAATTTAGTGCATTGTACTGAATCAGTTCAGCCGAGCATTCAGCTGTTGGCACGTCAGGCCATCATCATCATCATCATCATCATTATCAGCATCAGCATCATCGTTGAAAGCACATTTACCCTCACAGTCCCCAAACTTCTAGATTACTCAGATTATAGAACAAATCAGTATGCATATGATAAAAGATATGGTGGAAGGTGAGATGAAGAAAATGAAAAAATACTAAATATCTACTTAAAATAATATATTCCACAGTTCTAAATACAGTCTTTTTCTTTTTGGATTGACTGAGGTGTTTCACATACTGTAACATACTTTCCATTTTGGCAAGAACAGGAGAGTAAAGGGACAGTTCACCCCAAAATCTAAAACACATATTTCTCCACTGGTCTGTGGTGCTATTTATCCGTCCAGATAGTTTTGGAGATATCGACTGTGGGGATGTCTGTCTTTTCTCAAATATAATGGGACTTGGCACTTGGCTTTTGGCGCTCCAAGTGTCATAAGAAAAACTCAACAACAATGTCTCCTTCCACAAACCATGACCTGGTAACTCAAGGTAACTTTCTTTCTGGTAGAATGACAGTAGTTGTGGTAGCTTTTACTGCAGAAAGAAAATAATGAAGGTCTGTGAAAAATATGTATGTTTGCTTCTGGGGGTGAACTGTCCCTTTAATGTTAACAGTAGACAGTGGAAATACAAGTCAATAATAAAATCTTAATGGCAATAAAATTCCACATATAACATCTTTTCTCCCCATGCTTCAATTATATGTTGAAACAAACTGGATTCCCAGACATTTACAATAATTCATAATGAACAGTACACAGATAAAACACACACACACACACACACACACACACACACACACACACACACACACATAAAGGCAGTATGATGTGATAACAGTTTCATAAAGGTAAGGTTAATATCTTTGGCTTATATTTCCTATAGAGTCACTTGTTGTATAAACAAAGCACTATGGTGTACATACTTCTAAAATGATTACAGGACATTTAGACAATCAACACTGACGACAATTTTAAAATATCTCTTGTAAACATGCAGCTCTCATGAAAAACATATAATTACATTCTGCATGATTTAAATTTAAAGTTTTCACTGACGACATCACAGACAAAACCAAATGTGAAAAACAGAATGACAGTTTGTAGTTATTTTCTTTTGTAACAGTAAACATGAAATGTATTCTATTAGTGGTATAATAAAATAAAGATAAGATAATATCTGGAGTGGTAAATATTAAAACACACAGAGATATGCAAAACATTAAGTAGAAAATAAAAAACAAAGATATATTTTCACTTGGCATCTTAATAGCTCAAAAATGAGCAAAGTAGAAGAAGAGACATCTTTGAAAATGTATAAAAAAGTCACAAAAGTGATGTTTCAACTGTGCATTGAGCATTGAGCTGTAAACGTTGAACGCTCAGTGGCAACGATCACCGTCTTCAGGTGAGCCTGCTACTAAATCCCTGAGAAACAAAACTCTACCAATAACCAGTCAGACCGAGAAATTTCAACGTGTAGCCACACACAGAAGCATCTGACCATCACACATTTGGTCTGGACCAGGGAAAAAAAACACACAACTGACTTTTTACAAACAAATTAGTATTCCTATACATTTACAGTACCAGTCAAAAGTTTGGATGCACTTCTCATTTCATGTTTTTTCCTTTTTTTGAAGAAATGGACCAAATATAACAACAGTGTGCAAAGTTGTCATCATAGCAAAAGGTGGTAAAAAGGTAAAATATCAAAGAGAAAACCGTTTTGCACACTTGTGGGTCAACGGGTGTGTAGGAGAAGATCATGGGTCGACAATAAAAAGCAAAAAGATTCTTGCACGCTCTTTTAAGATTAATAACAACAACGTTATTAAATTTTTGATTGCAAGTGCAGAAGAGAGTGTGTAAGAGTATTTCTGCTTTTTAAGAGTCTAAAATATAAACATATTTTACCTTTTTTTCACATTTTTTGCTTACTACATAATTCCATATTTCATAGTTTTGATGTTTCCAGTATCAATCTATAATGTAGAAACATAATACAAATAAAGAAAAAAAAACAATGAGAAGATTAATAAGTGGAGCCATGTCAGTACTCCAGCACGTAGGTCGGCCCTTAGTAACAACCTAGCAACAAAGACGATTTCTAGTCCCAAACTCAGTCCAAAATTAAAAATGCATTTAAAAAAGATAGATTTTCAAAATTCTAATATTCCGTATTTGTTGCCATTTACATTCTCAGAAACAAGTTTCACTGCAGTCACAAAAAATATTTGCTCTCTGACTTCTCATGAACTTGGGAAGCAGCACCTGTATGCAAGCTGCAGCAATCTAACATCACTATGAATTATATTCATTAAAGAAAACATATTTAATTATTCTAGAAACAGTCAAACAGGAGGTCATAGTCTAATTACAGGCCTATAGTGGTTTGTAATTTATTTTCTGGAATAAGATCTAAATGTCTAAAGGTCTAAATATCGAGTTGACCAATCAAATTGCTTGGTTGGAACTACCTGTTGTATAACAGGTATTACAATACAGGTGAAAACTTGTATTGTAATACGTGTTATACAACAGGTATTACAATTCAGGTGAAAGCATGTAGAAATCCCAGTAAACCTCCTCACACTTACTGTGTTGACAAATTTGACAAAGACTAAAGCAAAAGATGATTTTGTTAGTTTTATGACTTTACAATATCATATCTGTTAGTTTTTAGTTTTTTAGTTTTTATTTTTATTTGAATGAACTAAAATGTTTATTTCACATCTAGTTTTAGTTTTTAGTTTAGTTTTAGTTAACTATAATAAGCTTGGTACAGTAATGATCAACTGACATCTTTCACACAGGCCAAAATTCACTCTGCCACTGACCTGATTTTGTTTCATCCAAAACAAACAGGTGAAAGCACCCTTAGATGCACTTGAAACAATTCAATATATTCACACATTTACTCACAAATTGTGGGGGGGATAAGCGTTTGATGGGGGGTCATACAGGATGATGGGAAACAGCACTGTGAGGTCAGGGGAGCCGACTATGCACAGGCTCATCTGTGGGAGACACAAGAAAACAAGATACACAAACATCATGAGGCTCAAAATCCAAACATACAGTCTGTAACAACTAAGATCAGATTTAGGTGTAGTTAAAGTAGTAAATTAAATCTCTCTGAACCAGTGAATGCATTTCCTCCATCAGACCACCTGTCTGTCACTGGTACTAACCTCAATGAGGTAATGCACATCGATGATGCTGCAGTTGGAGATGCTTAAAAGTGCAGTCGAGGGTATAGCGATCATGATCTCAGTTTGCATGTAAGAGGTCTCAGCGCAGACGGGCTCTCCAGTCACAGCCGCCAAGGTTTTGTGAACCTCTTTCTTGTTGACCTTGTTATGGGTGTAAAAAACCTGTTTCTGAAGCAGCTTCACCTTCGGAGTGGCTGTCCGAGTCGAACCGTTAATGAACTCGCAGATGAGTTTCACAGTTTCACCTGGAGGAAGAACGGGCACAGTGTTTGGATGTGGTTATTTAACATCACAGTTATTTCATTTGATGGAAGGACGGATGGATGCAGTACCAGGGACAAAGGCTTTCTTCTCTGTTCTGGCTGTTACTGTGACTGGACCCGAGGCACACCAGAGGCAGCAAACCGTCATGGTGTTGGAGCCTGAGAGAGGAGCCTGCAGAAAGCAAACAACCAGACAGTGATCCAGTAGAACAAATGAGCAATGGACATAAACACACATGATCAATCTTTAGATATACTCTGTATTTTTTTACTTATCTAGCAATGCAGGTAACAGTTTCCTGTAGGAATTACTTACTTTCTAGTAGAAATAAAGTAGTTCCTGTTGACTGTAAGTAGTTCCAGTAGATTTTAATGCAGAAATAAAGTAGCCGCTGCATGAAACAGCTAACAACAAGGTCTGTGGATTATTTTGAACAACCGGGTCATGATTTTTGGAAAGAGACACTGGTTTATAATTTTTCCAAAACTCTGCAACTCACACCAAAACAATATAGATGGCCTGAGGTAAAATATGTATTTGATTCTGTGGTGAACTGTCCCTTTTATATACTTTACCCACTATATTGACAGGATATTATATAATACATGCATCAAAAAAAATCACAAAACAACTCCAAGGTACTCTCTTTAAAACAATTATAGTCTATGTAAAGCAATCATAAATATGTGTTCTTGTGTGAGTTCATCACACCACAGAAATATGTTATTAACCACTGAGCCAAATTTGAATAGTTAAAAAAAATCAGCAAGCATGAAAAATTAGGTCTCAAAACTGTGAAAAAATGACCTAGTTCTGGGTATCAGTATTCAGTACCTTCAAAGTATTATTTATAATAAGCCAGTACAAAGTACTATCAAAACTTCAACAGCCAAACAGTACCTGCATTTAACCTTTTTGGTAGCCAGATCTAGAAAAAAATACTATTTATATGGTTTTGCTCACAGCCAGTCCTCATCCATCCTGTTCTTCATGAAGAGGAACCTTCGAAAAAAGGTATTGAATGAAGTACTCCATTGGTATCAGTATCACTTTAAGGGTAATGGTATTGGTTTCATAATTTTTTAACAATACCCAGCCCTGCTACCACCAAAACATGGACGCTCTGTCTAGGTCCTTTATTGGACTTATACAGACATGTTTGAGCCTGCATTAACATACACTGTATATCGTGTTTAGAAGAAAAACTGAATTTCCTTCCCACAGACTTTAAAGGGAGTATTTGATGTTGTGAGGTGGAATTACTGATTTCACCCATGGAGTTTGGTTGGTTTGGAGAGAGTGATATTTAGCTTATACAAGGGCTAAAATACTTTTTGTTGCTGACCCTCTCCACAGCAGTACATTGCTGAACTTTTGTGTTGTTACCACTGCCTGCTTTTCCGGCCCAGGGGCCCGCTGACCGCCATCTACTGCATCTTCTACACTGATGTCATACAACCCCACTTCAAATAGTCCGAGCTATCTCTTTAAAATGCCTTTATTGTCACGACATGGTCATGTCAGATGTTTGGCAGCAAGACTTCGACAGGAAGTCGAACAGATCAAATGGAACAAAAGGCTCTTTCACAGTGGTGTTCCACCAGTAGGAATCGTCCACTTGGACATGGAGATGTGGCCTCTCTAGGCATTTTAATTGTTTTAGAACAGAGCGCCTAGGAGTGTCCACCGAACTCAATGAGGCCTTGTCTCTAAAATCTAGTTTTCAGACCTTTATTGTTTCAGTTTTGTGCTTACATGCTGCATGTTCTCAATGACTGTGTTCAATTTAAAGTACTACACAGCAAACTTGGGACCAAGTAGTGTTCCTGCATAGAGCCTGGACACACCACACACAGAGTGAGGAGAAGACAGTGGTTAATGAGGGACCAGCAGGTCTTTTTTTCACCCTGGCCCCCCTGGCAGGTTAACATGGTCATGGATGACTTACCCACAGCTCAGGCTGGTTGGTATTAATTTGGTTCACAAACTTCAACTCTGTCACAAAGTCCTTGGACATATGCCAGGGTCTGTTGATGCCCACGGTCAAGGTGTACTTTATTTGTCCATGAATGCCTTGGAAGGTGGATGGGAAGTCTCTGCATGGTTGCAAAATAATAATTAAAAAAAAAAAGTGGAAATAAGAAGTGGGTCCACCCTGGAAAAAAGACACACAACTTCTACACACTTAATTTGAAGGGGTGTGCATGAGACTGTCATTTTCTTTGACAACAGGGAATATAATACCAAGGTGGTTTCCTAGCTGGATTTGGTTTGTGACACCTCAGACCTGAGTCAGCTAATTAGGCGGCTAGCTCCACAGTTAACCAAGGTAACGCCAGCTAAAGATAACAGCAGACAATGGTTAGCCTAATTCAGCAACAAGTAAATTAGCTAACCACTATTTGTCCAACAGATAACTCTGCAAGCTAGTCAAAAACATTCAGTTTGATGGGGAATATAGTACCAAGGTGGGTTTTTGTTTTGTTGTATGGCTCCTGGTACCCCGGGGATGAGTCAGCTCAGCTCAATGACCGTATGACACTTAATGACAACAGTCATAAACAATCATAAAGACTCCTTCATGTTCATGACGTGGTAGTGACAGTATAATGGCAGTCTTATGCACACCCATTCAAATAAAATGTTACCAACAAGCTCAGATGTTAGAAAATCTACTTAAAATGATTCACAATCACATGGTAGAAAGAATAATATTGATCTACACTCAGTTTAGTTATCAGTCCAGCTTCAAAATAAAGATTTGTTTCAGTCCACATCAATATCGAGTATCTAGTACCATGTGATCCCTGGAAGTGTGTGCGACAGAAACAAGAACGCCTGAGCAGAGGTGGCAAGTAGAAATATAGATAACTGTTGGGGGAAAAAACTCTGGTAAAAGTATAAGTATAAATTCAAAAATGAACTCTAAAATGTACTCAAAGTATAAAAGTAAAAAGCAGACATCCTTAAGATCCTTAATGTTTTTGTTATGTTGTGTCTTTAACAGATTTTATATTTCTTTATTGTTTTTGAACATAGTACATCACATTGTCATAATTAGTTTGTTACACTATTTAGTTCCAAAGGATCCAAAGGTTTACAGATGGACAGTGAGCACTCTTCCAATGCCTAGCAAGAAGACACTTTGCATGTTTAAGACATGGGTAATTTAACTTAGTTTCATGACTTGTTGTTATGTCTTTTACATTGCTTTTTGCCTTGCTAATCTTTTATTTTGTTTATAGCCTTGTTAAGTTTTTTGTCTTGTCTTTTATGTTGTTTTTGTAGTGTTACATTTTTTCATTGTTTTTTTTTTTGTTTGTTTTGTTTGTTTGTGTGTTTTTTGTCTTGTTATGTGTTTTTCATCTTGTTGCGTAATTTACATCTTGTTACGTCTGTCATGTGTGATATGCACTTATTGTTCCAGTCTTGATGTTGGGAAGTAATGCAAAATAAAAATTATCAATAATTCTCCTCAAATGCATTAAAACAAAACTAACAAGCCTTTTTTTTTTTTTTTTTGAAAAAGAAAGAACAGGTATTTTTAGTTCATGTGTAGGGGGTAAAAGTAAAATGGTGAATTCAAAAAGAAAGAATATTAAATTCTAAAGTAAAGCACAGATACCCTGAAAATGTTCAGTGACAAGGTATTTGTATGTATGTTTGGTATGTTGCTTTCCACCCGGAATAGAAACAGTTCGTACTCACCCTTGTGGGATCTGACATGAAAACGGATACACATGAGTGCCAGGCTGAAGTGTTGAGGTCCTGGACTCTGGTACTGAGCTTGATGTCGCTGCAGGGGGGAAACACACACACACACACACACACACACAAACAACTGAGTGACTTTACTCAACAATGACTGACTGTTTGCATCGCTGTCTTGCATACCTCTGTTTTCTGGCAGGATGACGCCGTTTAAGTTGAAGTACTCCACTTTTGCTGAAAAATTCCTCCGGCTTCTTCCTCTCCGCCCTCCGCCTCCACCTTGGCTCCAGTGGACACTCGCCTTGCCCTTCAGTGCCATGGTTATGGAGGTGATCTTCGTCTCCTTCGTGAGCTCGAACATGATCTGTCCTGTCAGCAGCTCGCCGCCGGAGACGATGCCCCTCTCGTTTGAAGAGTTAAAATTGATGTTGAAGTTCTTTATCGTCTGCTGGAACATCCTGGAGTCGAGTTCGATTAAAAAATCTATCAGAAATCAGCAAAACTATTCTAGTTTTAGAAACGCAAGAACTCCTGCGCAATGAAAAAGTCAATTTGGTCAATGCAAAGGGATAAGTAATCAACCCATTTAAGTATTAAGTGGCAAAAACACAGCGATCCAGTTTGTTTGCGCCAACAGTCTGCGCATGCGCCGGAGGACCAGCCCTGATTTAAGGCGGAGTCAGGGACCTATCGGCCATATATGAGAGACAGATGTCCTAACATGAGTGATATGTGAAATATATTCAGTACTTTACCACTGAACTCATAAAATATTTACCCTTTTAGTTTGTCACTCTCTCCGCCTTATCCACACAGCTGGAAGTAACTAATTACAAAATACTCATATTCCTGTAATTTTATTGGTCTTTTGGGGTACTTGTACTTGTATGAATAGATTTTCAAGTCTGTACTTTTACTTGTACTTAGGTATGCATGTTACTTTAAAAATCAGAATTGAGTACAGAGCACAATCTGAATTAATATGAAAACCTCTCATCTGCATTTGTGTTGTCAGTAAGGTTATCTGATCGCAAACAATGACCTATGAACAAAAAACAAAACAGTGCAGAAGCACAGTTTTGGAGTAGGATGTTTATGATTAATCATTAATGAATGAATCACCTTCGAGAATGTAACAAATTATAAATGTATTAATCTTTAATTAATATTTAATCAATAGTCTAGAAATGGCAGTAATAGCTCCTCATTTAGCATTTTGTCTGGTGTGGCCATTTGTTGAATAAAAAAGAAAAAGAAAAAAACAGAAAAAAAGGAAAATGAGAAAAAGGAAAAAAAAAGTGTTTTGTATCTAAAATATTTTAATAATTAATCAACTGTGAGCTTGTTCATTGGTTAAGCACAAAATTTGCAACCTTGTGCAGCCTAGAAGAGGTGAGGGTGACAGCTAAGCAGCACAACAGAGCAGGAGTTGGGAGTAATTTAGACAGAGGTTTTGGACAAACAGAAACCCATTTGACTGAATGTCTGACAGTGATAATGCATTAAACATCACTGGTTAAAAAGTAACTAATACTCTGAGTAGCTTTTAAAAGAATACTTTTTACTTTATGGGCGTTTTTGTCTTTATTTAGATAAGACAGCTGAAGACATGGCAGGAAAGGGAGAGAGAGAGAGAGAGAGAGAGAGAGAGAGAGAGAGAGAGAGAGGGTATGACACGCAGCAAATGTCCTGCGGGTGGGAATTGAACCTGCAGCCGCTGCAGAGGACTGGTAGCCTCAACACACGGTGCACACGCCCTATCAACTGATAGCAGTGTTTTATTTGGTCACACAACTCTGGAGGTCATGTTTAATCCCATTTTTTGGCCTTCCTTATGTGGTTCAGCTCGATCGTTGTCACAAAAATGATCTGAAAATTAAATTTTCTGTCATTTTACAATCTGAAAAAATAGATTCACATTAATAGATGAGTATAGTTTTTTTTATTATTATTATTGTTTAATGCTTTTTATTTGATAATTGAGAATGTTGCCTTGACGTAACACTGGACCACTGCAGATTCCCACCATGACATTTTTTGGTATTGTGTATTCATATTTATATACTCCTCAACCAATATGAAACAGGGTGTAAATGCACTGACAACTATTTTATTTTATCTTACCTCAGTGAGCCAAATATGGCAACAACACAACAGCACACTGAAATGTGAATAACTGTTTTGCTGTGATAATAGTTTTGTTTGATTGTTGATGTAAAGTTTTCTGAAATATTTAACACATTCATTCCTACACACAGTTTTACAATGTTACTGCCTGAAGGTAACATCCAGACAAACAAACTTAGGAAAGAAAAGAGTTCAGTTTTAATCTTTTTTCATTCCTCACCATTATGGTACAGAGTTGCCCTCTGGGAACACACTCTGAAGTGTACCCTGAAAAATAATTCTTTGAAAATTTCTTCAATTTATGTTTACTTATCTATTTTATGACAAAAAGTCCTTACATTTTTTCACCAACTGGCATCATACTGCATACCATAGAAGGTCATATAAACATATATATCTCCAAATATATTTCATATATAAATACAGTTAATCCTCCTTATCACTATGTGCACTTATCCTGTGCAATATATATATACTCTACTATCACCCTGTGCAATAATATCTTTTTCATACTGTGAAACCATCCTGTGATTTTTTTTGTACCTGTATTCTGTGCAACCAAATCTCTGTGCAATTATGCATTTTGCAAGGCAATATTATTTATATTTTCTCTCTTAACAAAATGCTACACGCCATTTGTGCACTATAATATGTGTGCGATTATACTGCACAATTACCCACATATCTGTAAGTAAATGGTGTATATAGTCTGTGCATATAATTAGTTAGTTAGTTAGTTAGTTGAACCTTTTTTTATTTTTATTTTGTTTGTATTTCTTTTTATCAGTCACTTTCTTTCTACTTGTACATTTGATCCTTGAGCAGTCATAACAAGTGAATTTGTCCGGTGTGAAATTTGATTGTTTATTGTCTTACAAGACACCAAACAACAACTAATATTGTTATGTAACAGTTAATGATCTAATTCACTCTATCCTAAAATCAAGGTTACTGGGTCTTAACAATATACTCTTCATTGAAACCCTCCTTTTAGCTGGATTGTTGCCCTGTTTTTTAGGCAATCAATCTGTTATCAGTTGTATGTGTATCATTTGTATATCAGCAGTTGCAGCTTGCATTTATGTGTATATTCCCTTGTCAGACGGTCAATACACTTGTCAAAGTTTGAGATAAATTGTGATGTAAATTTGCTCACTGAAAAACCTGACAAATTGATTTTACTTCAAGAATCTGATCAAAGCCTACCTCAAGATGTATCAGTGCAAGGTAACTTTGGTTTTATTTGCAGATCTGGAGATATTGGTGTCTGATATATGTCCCACCATGCATGGAGGTGAATGAAATTTCATTTGTGGTGCTCAGAGAATTGGAAAGTACATTTAAAAACAACAATAGCTTTTTTTTCCCAAAAAAATAATGTCCCTGTTACTGCGAATAATTTACTCTGTCTACCATGTCTATAGGGACTATTTCTTTGGTAGAAAGTAGTTTTTGAATTGCATCCAGTGAGGCTTGACAATTATCCAGAGGAATGGAGACACTGTTTTATTTTTAAAGCTATGAGCACCACCAACAATTTCAATTTATTTACATTTCATTGGCATCTCAGGGATGAAAAAATGTGAAAATAAAGAGAAGCTGTTGCCATGCCTTGGCTGTGAGAAAATATCTTTTATCTGGGTGAACGCACCCTGCAATCATTTAACCACTAGATGGCCCTAAATACTTTATTGTGATGATCTCAATACATCAAACAGTATCAACCACGACCGAACAGAAATTACTGAAAATATAACTTGTCATTTTTGTCATATTTTCTTCCAGATGCAGCTCAGTTCTTCCATAACTGCTCCTGTAATAAGCTTCATAGTGGCATTATAAATAAAATGTTTAGTAATTCTTTAATAACAGGAAGTTAAAGTGCTCTTTGATAGGTTTATGGTACACAATACAGCCATAAAGTGCTGATAACGACCCATTAAAACTGACAGCACAAGGCAAATAAAAACTGCTGGCACAAGTTAACTCGAAGGCGCATCTTTTCATACCTGCTGTCTTGCTCTATTTGAGAGGGAACAGACCTGCCAGCAGTTTCCTCGAAACTATGAGAGTTTCTTTGGAGTGTAGTGAGGCTCGACATATTGTATAAATGACTTGTCAGAGATTGTGTTTGGGTTCTTACAGATGTGTGGAAGCATGAATTATTTATGTATCAGATTCACCCTTTGGTGATTTGTGTTTGACTCACACACAGCTGTGACTACACTGGATTTTTGCAGCAGTGGAATGTAACTAAGTACATTTACTCAGGCATTGTACTTAAGTACAATTTTGAGGTACTCTGAGATACCATCTTCTGCCACTTTCTACTTCTACTCCATCTCTGACTGAAATATTGTATGTTTTACTTCACTACATTAGTTATTAGTTACTTTACAAATTATTCTACTAATTATTCTTCTATATTGTAGTATATTATTATTCTAAGTATTTTATTTAAGTTGCTTGTCATGTAAAAAAAAAAATCACTTTCCCTTTTAATGATTTCAACAGTTTTAATGTATTTGTAATAATCTTGACGTTTGGACTTTTACAAACCAAACAACCAATCAGTTAATGGAGAAAATAATCAGCAAATTGATCCATAGTGAAAAAAATCACGTTACAGTACTTAACAAAATAGTTCAAAATGAGCCCCACCTCAGCTTACAATAAAGTTCTGATTTTACATTAATGATAATGTAATGATAATGAGTAACGATAATGTAATGATATGATAGCCTAGTCACAGGCAATATACTACATAGAGTGCTTTTAATACTTACATACTTTTACTTAAAGCTACTACAAGGAACTTTCATATTGTGTTGATTTTGGATGCTCCTGTGGCCAAAAACATTTGCACCACCATAACCACAAAATATGATGTCAAAAACAAAATTATCTAAATAAAAAAAACTCCTCTTGCTTCTTTTTAACTGGTTAAACTGACTAATTCCCTCTAGCATGCATTATTAATAACTACACAGTAAAAAACAAAACATATAGGAATTTAGAGTCAACTAATTTTTTCTCATTAACACAAACATACAAGTTTTATTATTCTAACTTAAAATTTTCCAGTATTTAATTTCAGAACATGAGTTGTTTTGACTTGATATAATGAGCTGAATGAATGTACTGAACAGAGTTCAACTCACTCATTAATTTAAGTCTCTAAAACAAAAACATCTGCATATAAGCAGACTTCCCAGCATGCATTCTTTTATATAGTTTGAAGAAAACATATTTGCTGAAAACTTGTTGTGTGTCTCTAAAACATTCTTTAAACATGTTTTTTTCAAGTACAACTGAATTAACATTAACATTAACATTTAAATTAACAAGTTTATTTGACAAGAAATGTTTATTTGTTTTGAATCCTTACAAATTACCTTAAAATTTTACAGCCACCCAGACACTAACTTTTTAAAGTTAAGACAAGCAAATTTTACAGTGGATATGGAAGCAGCCAGTCGTCTCACAGATGGTCTCATTTTCTTATGTAGGTCATTCAGAGCCATCAGTATTACATTTGATCATCAGTTAAAAACTCATAGTAGGTTTAAATAACATTTTCATGAATTTTACTTGAGTTTTTTCTTCATCCAACACTAGATTTTAAACACTGAACCACATGGACAATTGTTTACAACAGACCAACAGCACTGCCAGTTGTACACGTTTTTAGCAGGAATTAAGCTTAAGAATTTTAGGAAGTTGTTTAGGAACAATTCCCACTAAACCAAACTTCTAGAGCAAAGTTTGTAAAGCTTCTATCCCTTGTTTAATGGTTCAATTTACATTTGCTAAGTGTGTGAGACTTCATCGAGTTCAGTGTTTGACAAGACAGTCAGATCAGAATCTTGATGTAGTGTTTCAAACACATTTTGAAACAGGAAGAGCTCAAAAGCAGTCAACAAACTTTTATCATCATCTGTTAATCAATCTGACCGTCCATTAGCTTCTCAAAGAAGTTTAACATTCAGACTTATAAACAGTAGAAAGAATGAACACCCACAAAGGAGGAGACTCAGATAGTGACTCAACATTTCTGGAGGGTTTAGCTCATTGATAAGCTGTCATATAAAACACAGGAACCCCTTAATACTTGCAATTTTCTTCACCTTTATTCATCAAAAAGAGAAGAGTAGGAAAGGAGCAATAAATCAATTCAAATAATGCACTTGATAATAATCCCGCTTTTATGCCTCCATAGCTGATTTGAGAGACCTTTGGCTCAAATTTGGGACCATAAAGGGATAGTTCGGATTATTTTAATTGAGTTACTTATTGATAGTCAGTGTTGTAACTACAGTAGATGTCCCCACTTTGAAGAAACAACGTATATTTGATGTACTGCTGTGGAAAGAATCTGCACCAAAACATATTTTAAAAAGCTGCACTAAAACTATATTTAGAATATTTACCCTGCTTTACTTTGCAGTCAGGCAGCCGCAACTCCTCAAGGAATAACGGCATTTTTACCCAGCAGAACACGGGAGTTGCTGGTCTACTGCTGCCTTGATTTGTTAGTCTGTTTGTGTTATTTTTGTGACATCAGTGAATCAGAATTTACCTGTTAAAACACAGATAGCACACAATAGCACAAAGAGAGTGATATTTGTCTTTCTGATTGGAAAAGAAGCTAAAATACATTTTACTGCTAACACTCATCTCTGCTGCTCCAGAAGGGGAACGTGCTTGCCTCCCATCTACTACAGTTAATACTTCCAATAATCCAAACTATCCCTTTAATGTTTAATAGTGCAACCTAATTTCAACAAGTCTTGCAGAGGATCTTTTGTGTGCTGTGAGAACATCGGCGTCAGAGAGGTAACCTGTCATGTTTGGTCTTGTGAAAAGCAGCTGGTTGTTGAAAATGCGGAGGTCTGATGTAGATGAGCGGTTGGAACATTCTGCTATCGAGTAAAAGAGCCTCAGCAACATGATCTTCTGATGCGGATCTACATGTTGGACATTAATGGACGTGTGTGTGTGTCTTTGCTCGAGTGCTCTCACACACACACGACCATTTATAATAGGCTTTGGCTGTCGCTGATAAGGGGACCTATCAGGTTTAGTTGAGCTCAGGGTGACTTGACTTTGCCTGCCAACTTGGTAAACCAACCACACACAGTATGACGGCTGCACCCACACACACACACACACACACACACACACACACAAATAAACACACAGTACACACATCTATCTCTCTGTCTATCTCTTTATCTCATAGATATCACATTGTTAACTGGATCATCCAGACGGCAGCAGTTGGTATTTTGATATCGGTGTGTCCAGTGCTGGTGGACATGCATCCAGATGACAAATTTATTTGTGTTTGTCTTGGTTCATTTCTTTTTCCAGCTTATGTTGTTTGCCTTCATTCCAAATTCAACCAAACATGGGGGAGACTGGGGACGAAAGTAACATTTTTGTTTGAGCATCAATAACATCATGGTTGCTCATGCTAGATCTCTCAAACTTGCACAGTACCCACACTGTAAAAAATGTATTTCAGTAGTAGTTGAAGTAATGTCGTGTTTTAAATGAGTCCCATTTAGCTCTCTGCTTTAATGATTACAGTTTATTTTGTGGATTATAACTCATTGAAATGACATCCCTGCTCTTCTTAATTCATTAAATGTGTGTCAGATATTTCCCCTGCAGTTGAGCTGCCATTTTACATAATAATGTATTATGTTAGATATGAAATGGTCCATCTGCATTGGTTATACAGTGTTGTTTATGTTTTCATAAACTCGGTGAATGTAACCAGCCATCATTAAGTCAGGCCAATTAATTCTCTAACTCTAACTCATTAACTCTATTTATTACATTTAACAAATCAAAATAAAATCTTAGGTTACTATGTAAAGCACTTTTCCTGAAATCATACTATTAGGTTGTTAAAGAACATTTTTTTTTTTTTAGGTAAAGTAAAATTGAGTCAGAAAATGGGAAATTTTTAAGCTTCCCTGCCTTTAATTTAGGTCACATTCTTGCAAATTGTTGAATTGAAAGTAATCAGACTTAAAGCCATGGTGTTCTCCTGACCTCTTAACTTGAGTTGAAAATACTTAATTCATTTTTGTGTTACCAATTATAAGTATTTTTTTTTTTTAAGTTGGTTCGACAATTTTCTTCTTTCAGTGCGGATTTGTTGAATAAAGCCTGGACATACACAATCACAGACTATGTGAGTCAATGTAAAATACAAAGAGCTGTGTTGTTACAACCTACCCAACTACTAGGGTGAGCTGTAACACTAGCTAGGAATAATGAGAGTTAACTTGTTGATTTAACAACCATACATTTAGAAGTTTATTGAAGAATAAAGAATAAACAGTTTTGAATAAAGTGAACAATTTAAAGTGACAAAAAATACTCAGTGTAAGTGTGTGGACTGTGTTCCTGTATTCCACACTTCTCTTGGCCATGAGTTTGCAAAGTGTTCTGTGCGCAGAACACATTTTAATGATCTCTTACAACATAGTAGCATGTCAACCACCATGTACAGAATATGATAATGTGAAAACTATGAATTCCTCTCATGTAGCAGTTATATCAGTTTTGCATATTTGGCCTCCATAGAATGCAACTTGGGTATCTATGCCAGTGTTGCAATATTGATTCAACAGCATTTACATTTACATGCACTATCGATTTATTCTGACAAAATCAGACATAAATTGTTTCTGAAACTGTAGGGTTTTAAGTACCTCTGAATTTATTATTTTAAGTAGTGCTCACATAATCTGCAAAAAGTTCATATTACTCAAAAATAATAACTTTAATCAACTCAAATAGAGAAAATTATATTGGCAGTCAACATTTTCAAGTTTGTATAACTTCTGAAAAATTATACGTTTTCACTACTTATTACAATTAATTAAACAGAGCATTCAGTTTTACAGAGTATCCCTTCCCCAAGCTGCTGTTATATAACTAACTGTTTGACCATGTGGAGATGAAAGGCAGCATTAATGCAAGGCATCAAATTAAGCTGAAACTGTTACTTCAGGCTATGTAAGTTAAACCATTGTATGTACAATACAATGCAGTTTTTTTGGTCATAAATTTGTGATGTGCCACTTGTCCTGTGAGTGTACCATATCAATGATATCACCGTAGCACTTTTCTAATTGGTAAACTATTAGTGTTACAACTGACCCAGGGTTACCACACTCCCTTGTCTCCCCTACACAATGTTTCCCTTTGACATAGTCAATTCTGACGCTTTATAACAGTCTTAATCAGTTCCCATAATGAGGCAGCTGGTGCGTGCAACATGTTTGCCTCATCGTCAGAGTTTCTGTCTATTTCTCACATGAGCTCAAACAGAGTTATTACTTGAAATCAGTCTCTTTTTATATAATTATTGCACCTCCTAATCACCCCTCAATCTTTGCCACACAGTTTCTATTTTCATGATGTCACCTGGTTATAACCCTATTGTTTGTTGTTCAGGAATAGAGTAGACATTTCAGCTTATCAGATCTAAATCCAAAGTGAAGTAAAAGAACCCAGAGGATAAGCCGTGTTATTGATCTGTAGTTTCTACACACCGCCTCTCTCCTCTAGTTAATCCACAGGGTCAGCTCTAATGACATTGAGGAGCTCCTCTGGCAGTCGGCACTGCTGCCATTTGCAATTTAGATAGAAGGAAAGGAGAGGAGGAGGAGGAGGTGTACGAGGGTGAAAACGAGGAGGGAAAGTGAAGGAGAAAGGAGATGGGAGAGAAACGGGGGGACTGAAATAAGTGCCAGGGAAAAAACGGTAAAAGAAATGATGGATAAACAGAAAAGACAGGGAAGAGGGACAGCATGAGGGTGGGTGTACAGGATGTAATTTTAGTGAGACTGCTGATTTGGTTATGGCTCACACAATGAATACATTTGGCAACTTTAGCTCAATACGTAATAGGATTAGTTTGACATTTTGGGAAAAGACACTTATTTGCTTTAGTACCAAGTGATTGATGAGAACAATATAATTGTGAGAGTCAATCTCCAGGTCTGAAAAATACCCGACTGAGAAGTGCTAAAAACTGCACTTCTCTGATTGGCCACTTGAGGCTCCACCAGCAAGACCCCCATATTAAAATGTTCAACTTTACAGCAGAAATAAACATGTTTACAGCCTAGTACAAAAAACACTTTTGGTCTCTAAAGCTAATTTCCCTTCCCTTCCCTTTAAAACTCACCTGTTTAAATTATACAAAGGTATACCCACTCGGGTGGGTTCCGTCCCAGATGGTTAGCCACTAGGTCATCACTTCATTTGGATGCCTCAGCTCCACTCATGTTCCACCTCTTTGCCCATTTTTGAATTAGCCAGGAGTTAGCCAGGTCAGGTGCTGCCACGATGGAGAGCCCCCACACTGTGGCCTACAGGATGGGTCTTCAGAAACCTATGGTTGATGTCATAGACATGCTCTTCACTATTTATTATTATTTAGGCTAGGTACAATTCTCATTTTGCCATTGAATGTGAAGTTACCACCAACAGCCCATTAGCTTAGCTTAGTATAACAACAGGAAACAACGGGAAAAGCCTTGCTCTGTCCAAAGTGAAAAAAAATCTGCCTTTCAGCTAGGGCTGGGCGGTATACCGGTTCGTACCGAAAACTGGTCTTTATTTTCGTTATGATATGAATTTTTCATATACCGCCATACCGGTGAATAGCCCAAACAACGTCCAGAACGTGCGCGACGGCAAAGTGTTTCAGCGGGGACCCATTTCACTGCTGCACACCAACACCACAGGTATGTTTGCTTGAGCGTGTGTACTAGGGATGTTCCTGACAACTAATTTCTCTGTTGATTAGATGCCAAATTTAATTTAGAATAGTCACTAAGAAAACACAAGGCAAAATCTATTAATTTATAATGTTAAAGACGTTAATCACAGTCTACAATCGCCAAATCGTACTTTAAATGCCGCTGAAATGCTCGCTACTTCGCGCTGTGCAATACAAACCTTACATGCTTATGCTTCACCTTTTTAGACCGAAGAGGGTCACAGTGTCTGCAGGTAAAGGACCCAGAGCTAACGTTAGCTTCCAGCCTGAAACACAGTGTGGCTAACGTTAGCTTCCAGCCTGAAACACAGTGTGGCTAACATTAGCAGCTAGTAGTAGCAGCAGCAGCAGCAGCTCCGCCTGCAGGTTTATGTCTGTGTCTGTGCTTAATGCGGTCACATTTCTCCAGTCGAATGAATATATATCAGCTTATTCTGTCACAGTCTACAATCATCTGTCCGACCTCGCTGATTCAAACATCCGGTGTTGCCACGGCGATCGGTTCATACGCGCTGGGTGAGAGGGGCTTCCGTCTGACAGAGACGCAGCCCCGACTAGTGGCGTGCGGCAACAGATAACTGGCATCATGCATGAATGAAATATTGACAAATATTTCATTTTTAAATAATTAAAATTTTTTAAATGACTAGTATTTCTGGTGCCGACTAGCGTGGGTGGGGACGTTTAATTGTATAATCGTCCATGTGATGGTAACCATACTTTGAAGGGGTCATGCTTTTACCTGTCTGGACATACAAAAAAACATGATACAGTCCTTGTGACAGTAAAATGGGCTATTTGAAGACAATCAACTGCAGTAATTCTGTTCTCAGTAGAAGAAAATGTGGGTAAGAACACTGTTGCATGAAAAATACCGTCAAATACCGTGAAACCGATATGATTTTTAAAAAAACCGACTCATTTATACTAAACATTAGGATTGGATGAAGTCCTCTGTGTGTATTCTGCGTTTATACTGTCTGTATTTGTGCACATCTTCTGAAAGCTTACGGATACAGATGAAACTGAGGAGTGCCACCAGTAGTCAGGGGCAGTGTAGCCGTGTGGCCAATAGTTCAAGCAAAACATGACCACAGGACACGACGAATACATTTTAAACATCCTAAATGACTGAAAATTACATATATCATCATTTAGTAAGAGAAAAGAATTCCCTACATGTTGCAATACATTTATTGGCCACACAGAACACCGCCACTAACAACGCTGCCTTTGCTTTTGCTTCAAGAGGTACATAACTACAACAGTGTCGCCAGGTTTCTTCTTGTCAGAAACTTTTGACTCTGTTTCTTCGTTAGGGGAACATTTGACTCTGAGTAGCACCCTCCAGGGGATGTCTTGCTTAACATCCATACAGGACGCATGAAAGGATACATACAGTGATGGTTACATCATTTGAAACCATCTATTTTTGTACATAAATGTGGTATAAATAATCTTTTAAGCTCACCAATAACATTTTATATCTTGTTTGTTCTGTACAAAAACTGAAGTGTAAAAACAACAGCTGACCGTTTTCCAGGGGTCATACATGCCAGATTATTTTTTTGTCTGGGAGCAGTGACTTCCTGGAGTTTCCTGAAGTTTGCTCTGGTTGCCTTGCAACTTCATGATGACAACGAGAATTCAGGATATAATCCTGAACATAACCCCTGCAAAATGGCAAACTTGTTCATACACTTCTGATTTTTCATAAAATAAGGGAAAAAACATGGTCATTAGTGAGGTGGATTTTGTTAACTTCAGACAGAACCAGGCTAACTGTCCCCTCTTCTAGTCCTTATACTAAGATAATCTAACTGGCAGCTGGTGACAGCCTCATATTTATTGTATACACTTATCAATCCCCTCAACTCATCTCTGAGAAAGTGCATTTCCCAAAATGTTGAATTATTCCTTTAACCAAGATATGCAGGAACCTTAATGCCTCACCAATGTGCAGTAAAGTTTTGGAATGAAGCATCTCTCGAATGCTACCAACACTAAAATAAACCTTGTGTTTAATATTTGAGTCCTCCAGTAGGGAGCACATTGAAAGGAAAGGGTTAATGATGTCAGATTTGTGCAGTTATGTGCTCTTTTTTTTTTTTTTTTTTTTTGCACCCGCCAAAAGAATTCCTGCGGCAAAACAGGAAGGCGCAGAGGGAACAGTTGGCAGCCCTAATCTTGTGCAGATCCTCTGATAGCTTTCTTCTCCACAAACAATGCTGGTCAGGGCTGAGGAGGCTCTGGAGGGGTGTCGAAAGACCCGACAACCGAGCAGAGCCGAGCCCATTGTTACCCTCTGAATGATCAACACTCACACATGTTCATGCAGAACCAGAAAAAGATCATCATGACCCAGACTTACACGTTCTCAGGCATTTCTTTACTTTCTCTTTTGCTTATTATCTGGTTTGGTGGGTTATAGATTACATGTAATGTGTAAGTAATTAGGACACCAAAAAGGCAACTGTATTCCATTACAGTTACATATTTTAAAAAAAAAAAACAGTAAGATTACAGATACATTTAATAAAAATGATTATTAGCAGGATTACAATTTCAAAATGCATTTTAAAATAATGAATGATATGTGTGGCCTTATGCCTTAAGCTCTGAAAATGTCATCATCCAGGGACTTGACATTGAATTTAAAGAAATATTTACAGCTAATGCTAACTACACATATCAGTTGCTTACGTTTGCTACACAGAACAACAGCAAACATTAGCTACAGACAAGCGCAGACTGTCCAGTGTTTTATAATCCTCTGTCTGCTTGTCCTTTGTTGTGTGCGTCTCTCTAAGTCTCAGTTTGTCTGTGTGTTAATTCACTGGCAGTCTGTCCGTCCAATTACTGTTATTTACGAGTCAAACAATGGGAGAAGACCTGTTTGGGGTTTCCTGAAAAGTTTACCACACGATGAAGTCAGAGTGTAAGAATCCATTTTTAAAAGAGCATCACAGTTTGCTCACTCTACTGCGGTCAGACTTTAAAAGCTAATACTGCCACCATGATGTCATTACCACAGGGCCAACACTGCAGCTAATGAGCCAGGAACAATATGGAGTCTCATAACGAAGTCTACATGTACAAATCAGCCTCTGTCTGTCTCTCTGTCTGTGGTTAACACACAAACACCCTGACACACTAACACGAAATGGAACCGCCAGCCCAGATGTTATATTCGTGTCTAAAGTTCATGTCTAAAGTAGTGCTCCATCTCAGAGTATAAGAGTTACCTCGGTAAAACAAAAGAGGTGCTTTGTTCCGTCGTCAGGCTAAATCCTCCCTCAGCAATTACCGTTCACCTTCCAAAGACCTCGGCGAGGAACAGAGCAACACTCTTTCTTTTAAAGCAGCCAGTGGAGCATGAAGACACAGGCGCTCCACAGGCAGAGCCCGATCACTCTTCCCTTTCAGCTGTACTATAAGCTTTGAGCTAAATGTTATGATTCTGCGCCTTTGTTGGTGACTGCAGCAAGTATTTTGTCCATGTAGAGTGTGAAAAATAATTTATGTTATGAGACAATCTCTACTTGACTGACTGCTCAGCTAAAGGTAACGAATGGCCTGACACGAAAGCAGCGAGAGAGAGATGCTGATGCGCAGAGGGACATACTGGAGCAATCTGAGGCGTTTATGAGAAGATTTTGTACTTTCATTAATTCTTTACTGGGTTTACTCTCACTTTAAATAGCACATTCTCTCCCACTTTAGCCCATTCAACCTGGCCTTTAGTATAGTGTGTGATTCTGTCCATGGTACCCAATGATTCATCCATCAGTGATGGGCCTTCAAGGAAATGGCATGTGAGCTGTTAGAAAATTTATGAAATAAAGATTTCTTTTTCCTCATGAATTTGTTGATCTCACGGACGAAGACCTAATTATGTTATAATTTTTTGTTTTTTTCCCCATTACTTTTCTACAGCCATTCTAGCGTCTTTGTAAGGCTGCGCTTTACATGGTGAAACTTTCATGCAACTAGTTGTAGGATGCAAATTCCATGAAACATAACTTCCACACAATTTGACACTTACATGAAGCAATTCAGAAATAATCATGTCATGAGATGAGATGAGTCATGAGACTTTCGCAGTTTATTTCTCTAAAACTGGCTGGATAGATTGATAATTTTTCATCAGTTGTATTGTTTTCTTTCTAAATTATATCGAGTGGGAGAAGTCATTATAACTACGTTTTGATCTTTGTATCTTATTTCGTAATTCTTTCTCAATTTGAAAATTTTCTTCTGGCACTGGCCGGCTACTTTGTTTCATATTGCCTGAGAATAGAGCTATTCGTGCATTAATGCTTACTGATATGCTAGAGGAAAAAACATGATCTATTGGCTACTCAAAAGACCAATGGATCATTTCACTCTCTGTTCAAGCAGCTTGATCCAGTGATCCTCTAGTGAGTTAATTCACTATTTTATTCAAGGAAAATAAATAAATAACTCTAATAATAGCATGATATATGATTATAGTTTAAACTGCTAAAGGCAACATAAACAAACTAAACCAAGGTAGTTTTTGTTTGTCGACAGCATTACCAACCTTGCATGAGGTCTGTGAGTGTATTTTCCTTCTGAAGCATCAAAGAGACCATCCTCTGTTATTTGTTCATTTCGGTGATAGGCCATTGTCAGTTAAAATCAGTGTGAATGATCAAATCAATCAATCAAATTTATATAGCCCAAAATAAAAAAAATCACAATTTGTCCCAGGGGACTTTACAATCTGTTCAATGTGTGACTCCCCCTGTCCTGCAGACCCTCTAAAGAGAAAGAAAGAAATTTCAAAAATGGAAGAAACCTCAGGGAGAGCCACAGAAGAGGGATCGCCCTCCCAGGACGGACAGACATGCAATAGATTACAAAGTATACTGTATCTGAAGACAGATTTTGTAATACATAAAATTAATTATATGATGATACCTGCACATAGTTTGAGATCATAATCTGACACATTATTACACTGGCTGTAAGAAGTTGAGAATTTTTGTATCCATAAAGCTAAGCTACATGTCTAAAATTACATTATTATAATTTCTCTCTATTTCTAGATTGCAGTGAATGACTACATGAATATCTGTGTGTGTTACATTATGTGCCCAAAAATGCAGGTGTAAAAAATATGCATATTATGCTTTATAAACTGACACCATGATCATCTCTTGAAGCACTGCTACTGCAGAATAAGAGAGTGAGTTGTCTGTCAAAGCTGGGTCAAATATTCGCCTTGAGCTGTCCGGCTGTTTCCAAACAAATCTTCCAGCCTCTGACGGAGATCCTTGAAATCAAATCCAGTTGATCTCCCTTCTAAACTCCACTTTATGACTCAGTGAAGAAAGAGACGCCATCACTCAAACCAACTCTTACTCAACTTGTTCTCATTTCCTGTTTAAGGGGAACGCTGCGTGATCGCATTATGAGGCACTAAAACACCATCAAAGACAGGTTGCAATAAAAAATGAAAATACCCTTTTTCCAGGAAACTGCCTGTGACATATATTTTGTCCATGAGATGTATGCCTGGGTCCGTCCTCCCCTCCTGTCTCTCGCCACACTGCCGCTGTTGCTGCAGTTGTTTACATCAGGGCCAATGGGAGGCTTCCAGACGCAAAGGGTCTGACAGTCTATCAGTGGAAGAGGGTAGTTAATATGGGCACACAACCTCTGTCCTGACCTTGATGCAGGACCATCCATCATCTAGGCTTAGAGAAGGGATGAGGTGGAGAGGTATATTCAGATGGAGGACACTTAACCCAGGTTAGAGCCTCTGCGTCCTAGCCAGTACACAGCTGCTGTCCTGACTTTCCTGAGAGGTGAGTGGAGCGAGAATTAAGGAGAATGACTGCCGTTGTTATCATATAACATTAAAAATATGAACATGTTAATATAAAGTACATCAGAAGTGTAATTTCAGATTTACACAGTTTTATCCTGTAAATTGCAGTTGTGATCAATTTACATGCATATGACAAAATTAAAGGTGCAGTGAGTGATTCTAGAGAATGATGTTATTGACAAGGCTTTGGATTGGTGGGTCAGAGTGGCTGACTGTTGAGCGTCAAGTGGTAGCACCCAAAGTGCTGGAGGACAGCAGTAAACACTGATGTGTCCCTCTTCCTTAGGCCACTAATCTGTCACTGAGAATAAAGGCTGAAATTAACACAGAAATGCCTCATGTTCCTACAAACATAATTGTAAAATGAGATTAATTTTAAAGATGACATGACATCAAATAAAAAATTCAACACATAGGGGCAACTGCAAGAGGTGGACGAGACAGACCTGGGCACAACCAATGCACATTGCTCGTTATAATAATACAATAATCTCGCCCATATCCATTGCAAGACAGTAAATCCAGCCAACAAACTAAGATTCAATGCTTAGGCTAGTTTGGAAACAACACTGATAAGAGCGGCGAGAGTGAACCAGAACAGGGAAGTTGTAAGGCAGAAAAACAAAACAAAGAGCTGAGAATTATGGGAAAGCTCTGCAGAGCTGATGGTGATAGATTTGGTGATTCACCACTACAAGCAACCCCTTTTAAGAACAAGTGGTCATTTGATCTTTTGTTAATATAAAATAATTGATTATAGCAGCTTTAAACTGCATTTATTATAGAATGTTAACTCTAATGTTAGGAAAAGATAGTGTCTTGCATGATAAAAATAAATCTACAGTGATGTTAAAAATGTTGAATCTGACCCTTTAAGTGCAAATGCAGGCATTAATACATGCTATAGCAAGAACATAATATTTTGATATTGATATAGACTCTTAAGTGTAAAAACACTTCACAAATTACTGATTTTGCATGGTTCATTGTATGTGTGTGTGTGTGTGTGTGTGTGTGTGTGTGTGTGTGTGTGTGTGTGTGTGTGTGTGCGTGTGTGTGTGTGTGTGTGAGAGAGAGAGAGAGAGAGAGAGAGAGAGTGTACTGTCTGTTCTTTCACTTAACTGTGTTGTACTCTTTGGAGAAGTCTGGCTCGGGGTCATCTCAGTATTGCAGATCAGAGAGTGTGCTTTTGGCTGTCGGCATAAGAAGTGTTGTTTCTTTTTCCCACATGCACACACACACACGCACACACACACACACACACACACACACATACACGCACACACACTCATCCAATCCCCGCTCTCCCATTTTGTTTTTTGGGTAGCACTCATCTGCAGCCTTATTACCCAGAGTCCTCTGCGGCAGCCCGACCGGCGCTCCGCTGCTGGAGTGTTCTGTTAGTCACATCAGCACCCAGCGCACGCTCAACCCAGCTCAGATCATCAGGAATTTCACCGATGGAAAACCTGCTCAGAATTCAGAAAAAGGCTGTGCATACATCTAATTGTGATGGAGTTTTCTACCACGGCTCAACTGCTCTTTTTCTCCGCTCGGTCCCAGGATGAAATGCTGTTTCATCTCACCAGTGTAATTAACCGAAGAAATGAAACCCACAATACATAAGAGAAGTCTATTTTGCGTGTTCAAATCAGGATGGCTGAGATTTCTGCCCCCTTAGGTGTATTTCAATCATCATGACAAATTGTGACTATTTAGTGATGATTAGCCTACAATGGCTGAAGGGTTTTTGAGTTTATATTTACATCTGCATCATAACCATTAACATCATAACTCATTTTATTTTTAGTGGCATCACTGCATATGACTCACTCATCAAAATAAAGTGATATCATCTGTATGATTTCTGAACATCTGTTGAGTAGAAATGCCAGAGGCCCTTTTAGTAATAAAACATTTAACAGCTGCCTAATTGCTGCATGAATCAGCATCATAGTCTGTAAAACGGTCTAACAAATACACGGTATGCTCCTCTCTCTTATGCACAAGTTTAATGTCTTATGTCTCTGTCTATTAGAGTGACTGAAGTCCTGCATGTGAGCAGTCTTTGTATGTCCATGAAGCTGCTTCTTTTGGCCAAATTAGAAACAATGTGATTTCATTTTAGACATTTCTGCTTCAAGCCAAACTGTCTGTCCCTTCCTACTTTGAGCTTTCAGCATCACTACAAACATTGGTACTGTGATGTTATTTGTTGGCATTATATATTTGCTGGTGGTAAAACATAAAATAAATAAAACTCTTGTAAAAGTGATCAGTAGAGTGTTGCAGGGATGACGGATTTTTGTAGGCCAAGCTAGAAGTTGGCATCACTTTGGTTCCCTCCACACAAAAAGTATTTTTCTATTAGATTTTGCATTTGTGCTGAAAAATAAGCTCTGTGGTGAACAAAGGTTTATGATACTTGCAGGTTTTGTTCAGCAAGATAATCTTTTATGATCTCCACTAGTAAAAAAGCTAAAGTTAGTTGAAAAACGAACTACTTTTGCATGACTCAACATCACCACCAGTTAAGTGTTCGGCATGAGGATGTTTAATGTCCAAAACAACCTCTGCAGTCTCATTTAGCCACTTGTTAGGAACCATTTTTTAAAGACATGTAAAAGCTTCAAAATTCAGACGTGGGGTTTTTAATTTCGTATCAGATGTCATAGAACAAAAAGTGGAAATCTCTTAATCTTGAATTAACCACTTTATTTCAGGCAAATAACAAAAAAGTTTAAAAGACGGGATGCACTAATATGCTAACTCATCTCCAGCTTTAAGGATTCATTCCTGCAGCACTCTAAAAGCAAGCATCAGATAACCTTGAAAAACACAGTACACATAATTTCATCTATCACTATAACAGCGTGCACACTACACTTTTAACATGCACAGTAAAGACAGTTTGAACTTGTTCAACTTAAAAAATATAAGGTACCTGAACTAAGCTTGAATAATTAGTTTAAAAGTCTTAAGTTAGTTGGACATGAGAAAACATGTTCAATAAGCTTAAAGTATTAAGTTAAACCAGCAAGACCGAAAAGACTGCTTTTCATTTAATAAATAAATTATAATAAAAAGAACTTACAACTGCAGCTGCTCCTGTTGGAACTACTTTGTTCCAGCATTGGCTCAAAGACAATTCTCACACAATGTATATTGGGAAGTCTGCTAATCTGCTAATCTGCTGTGTCTTGTGTGTACTAAGGTTGCAAATTTTGTGCATTTTCCTTACTAGTTGAAATGTTAACAATCAATAACTGTTTTTTTTTTTTGTTTGTTTAAGTTGTATTTAAACAATTCCAGCAGTATATTAGTTGTGTCAACCATTAATTTATGAAGCACAAACAAAGTCACAACCTCTAACCTCATATTATAGTGTGTATCACTGCTAATATATAAAGTAAATGTATAAAGCTGCTTCCTGGCACTCATTCTTTGCTGTGCGCCACATTATTTTACTTTATTTTCCACAACCATCTGCAACCCTCAGAAACAAAAAAACTGAACTACAGAGAAATGCTACACAAAACACTGATTAATAAATGTTCTAATCAGTAAAATTCTTAACAAGCAATTGATGAATTAATCATTAACATTGCTAGTGCATACGATAATAAGTTTATAAAACACAGGAAATTGTAAAATATATGCTTAGTGCATGATATATATGGTCTTGTACTAATTAAGCTACATCACCTTTATAAATTTAAGTGAAATTAACATATCAGTCTTACAAGGGATGAGTGTTTGTGTCAAGCGAACATAAAGTTTTTGTGACATTTTGAGTCAGTCCTGAATAGTTCACAGTGTATAAAAATTGCCTTCTTGAATTGCAATTCAAGTTAAACACATATTGCTTGGTTGATTCCCTGCAAAGTACTGACAGGCTATTTTGCAAACACGCATTAATCCTTTGAGTCAACTAGAATCAGGACATTAGAGTAGGCACAGCAGGGCCTACATTTTCAGGACCGCTTAACTTTAGATGTCTGTTAAATCAGCGAGACGTAGAATGTTACTAGAAATGCTTATTAGGATGTTTTCGTCTCTTGCTTTCCTGTTGCATCAGCTGTTGAAAGCAAACATTTTTTTCCTTGAATACCAAGTTTATTTCCCAGCCCGGGCTGGATGATCTTGAGGCTGCAACATTTCCATGTTGATTCCTATTAGATAAACTGTGTTACCAGTTTGTAAGTTGCCTCTGTTTACACTGCTGATCAAATTACACCCAGAGGCAAGTTGTTTGTGGAGACCATATTGGAAGCGCCATTGTTGCTTATGAAAGCAATTTCTAAGTTTTTTAGCCGGTTGTAGAGCGTGATTTGTAACTTTTTCCACCATTAACAAAACCCCTGGTTGGGACACCCTCTTCATCAGCAGAGAGGAGGGGGAGGAGGGAACAGCAAATGTTGTTTGGAGCAGGCAGTTTCAAGACGCCCCCAGACCAGAGGAGACTGGGACCAAAGAGTTTTATATCTGTTCTCCTGTGTACCATGTATGTATTTGTGTTTACATGCGTGAGCCTGCATGCACCCATTTGTAGATGTGATTCCTCCTTGACTGTGTATACGAGCAGCACGAGCAAGTGATATGTGTGTGTGTGTGTGTGTGTGTGTGTGTGTGTGTGTGTGTGTGTGTGTGTGTGTGTGTGTGTGTGTGTGTGTGTGTTGTATGTATACAGTATGTGTCTGGCGCTTGCAGGGCTGACAAGACTGTAAAGCAGCTTCTTCCAGTGTTTTTTTCAAGGGAGAGCATTTTCCGCAGGGAGAACAGACATGGTTCATTTCACCACAGGACGTGGTGGTGCGGATGGTGAGGTGATGTAAAAATCTAACAGGTGCAGAGGAGACTGTAGCTACATAGGCCTTTTTAACTACAATAACAGAAGAGTGTCTTCCATATTTTACTGTGCTCAAAGACAACGCTTGGTTCCCTCAACACATCCTCAAACCTAAACAAGACAATAGGTCAATTGGCAATTTCTCCCATAACTTACAGTATATTACTGCTTGACCTTAACTACATTACGTAAGTCATGTGGCAAAGCTTGTGACATTACACACATCATTTACATTGTAAAAAAAAAGTCACAGTTTGATTGAATATAAATACAAAAAATACTTGGTTAGGTTTCTGAAAAAAAACGTTCTTTGGGTGAAAATAACTACATTATGTATGTCACAGGACAGAAGTGACATCATCTGCACAACGACATAACTCACATGACATTATGCACATGATTTACAAACTGGTTGCAGTTTATGCACAAAGGAAAATATTGTTTTTGGGTTAAAAATGTTGGGTATGTCATGTGACGGAAGTGACATCAAGTCACTCAAACTTTTGAATAACTTTACGTCACACCGGACTCAGACCCCAGTCTTCTGGGTGAAAGTCCTGTGCTCGTTTGAGCCATCCCGTCCAACCCACCTCCTCAAAATGCAGACTCTGTCACTTACACTCTTATACTTCTACTAGTTATTCTTTTTCATCTTCTGAAGTAGGGCTTGTCAGAAAGAACTATTGTTTTAGCCGAAGAGTACGACAAAGGGCTCAGCAGCTGCAGGTGTGCTCGCCATGGTGTTACTTCTGTCTACAATCATCTGTGGCCATGTGAACACATGCATGAGGTTACACGTGTCAGTCAGCTCCTCATACATTTTCTTAATGGTAATGCACCTTAAACATTAAATAAAGATTGTCCCAAATCTCAAGTCTGAGTCACCTCTTCAAGTCTTTTGAAGACAAGTCTCAAGTCAAGACACTTCCCATATTGACAGCTCCCAGTGAACAAGGCCAGACTGAGACCAAAATAACCTCAGAGGGAATATGACACAGTACCAAGGTGTTTTGCTAACAGCAGCCTAGGGCTGAGTCACAGCTAAGCAAACTAACAGCAGTTAGCAGTAAGTTAAGCTAACAACAAGTAAAGCTATCTTTTCATAAAGAAACTGTAAAAAAAAAACAAAAAAAAAAACAAAAAAAAAAACTGTATTCTCTGTAGGCTGTGTTCATCCTGGTGACAGGTAGTGTTCACTGGCAGGTTGCTGAGCTGCTTCTGTTGTCCCATAACAACAGTTAATAGTTACAATTAGCTACTTTAGCAACAAGTAAGCTAAAGCCACCTGTCCATCAGGAAACTCTGTAATTAAATAACTACTTTAAGAGCTGAAGCTGTGCAGCTGGAGGACATCAGATGGGAAACCAAGAAAATGATGAGAAAAAGATTAAGTTTAACCAGTTTAACCAAAATCAGTGGATAAAGTAATAAACTTGTGCTTTTGTACAGTGAGACCCCCAGAAACACTCCAGTCCACTCTGGTGAAGGGATGTATTCTCCTCCCATTCTCCACTGCGTCATAAGCAAGAAAATGTTTCATTTGAGACACATTTAGTGTCTGTCCCTGAGTGCAGGATGAGTCATAAAACGTTTTTAATCATTTTCCAGGAAAAGGCAAACTCTGAAATACCTTTTAAAATACCAGAGAGTATCCAAAAAAAAAAAACTTTTTTGTCATTACTGGGCCAGATGCTGTTGTATAGGTGACGTAATGCAGTATGTGATCTAAACACACAGACATTGATTTTGACTTCATGGGAACTTTAAGAGCCACTCAAGTCCAAGTTGCAAACTTCGGTCCCGATCTCTGACCCGTGCTGCCTGTATTTAGAGAGACAGACATTGCCACAATGCTGTCATTGTGTATGGCGCTCTCCTCTGTCCATTTAGAGAGTCATTGTTGAGGGGTGATATATCCTCAGTGCTGACACCAACAATTACTCATCTGAAAACAAAAACACAGTGTGACAAGGTGTACTATTGTTCATGCTAAATTATTTACTGAGCCACAAGCTTTTGTAAACTTCAGCGCCAATTAATCTCAAGAACCTCTTTTGTGTGAGAGCTTAATCGTTCGCTAATTAGCGTCCTTGCTAACAGACACTCTCAGTGGAAATATACGATTACATAGCCCATCGACAGGCTCAGTAAACAAAGGCTGTTTGCCAAAATGCCAAAGCAGTTGTTGTAAAGCTGCAGAGGGGCAAATCTATCATTCGTTTGTTTGTGTGTGTGTGTGTGCAGCCTACTGTGTGCGAGTGTGTGTGCATCCATGTGTGAACAGTGGCAGAAGAAAACAGAGAAAGTGAGACACAGGAGAGAAGGGGAGGGAGGAAACAGAAAGAGTGTGATTGTTGGGTGCATTTTGATTTCACTCTGCAGCTCACAGTATTTGCATGTTAACCAGATTTAAGTGAACATGTTGGCTTGTTTGTAAGTGACAGTGCTGAGAGTCTACGGTCTAGACAGCCTGGAATAGATGACCTCAGACAGATGGCTTGGTGCTGCAAAACAGAGAGAAAAGGACCTGGTGGGAGGACGGAGAGACAGAAAATGAGAAAAAGGAGAGAGGAAGAAAAGGAGATGGAGGAGAGAAGAGGAACAGGCAACAGGGGTGATGTTAGGAGAGGTGTATATGTTGTTTTTACCTCCAGTGGTGAAATGTAATTAAGTACATTTACTCAGGTATAGTCAAGTACAAGTTTGAGTTGCTTGTACTTTACTTGAGTATTTCTATATATTGCCACTTTATTTTACCCAGTTACATTTCAGTTGAACATACTTTTAAGTTATTAAATAAAAAGACATGATTAGCTGTTAAAATACATTGCATTTTAAAAGGTTAAACCAGTGGTTAACAATCCCTTTTGGTGTGTGACAGAGCATCTAGCTGAGGCCCCGAACATTTCAGATGTCAGTGACTTGTTCACAGGTCCACCAAAGAGACATGTCCCCTCTAAACTTCCAGGATGGTTTGATTCACTGCTCAAAGCCAAAAGAGGTTTAATGGTTGAAATATTTTTACAGAAAAAGCTGACATTAGTGAATATTCCCAAAAAATGAACAAAAAAATTATCAAGCACAATTTAGTTTTGTTCTTTTCTGTCCTATTAATCGTCTCTCAAACTCTCGGATCTACCTTGTGACCTTTGGGAGAGGGGTCGAACCCTAGGTTGGAAACCATTCTTCTAAATTACCTCATTAAAACAAGCTCCATCATGACCAGTTACAACAGTAAAATGTTGTTTAGGCATTAACGCAGCAACATTTAATATAATAATGTAATAGCAAAACACTAGCATGAGTTAAATGTCTGCAGGAGTACTTTTACTTTTTGGACCAGTGTGCAGGATTTAGTTACATCTAGCAGTGAGGTGTTGCAACTGAATGAATACCGCTCACCTCACCCTCTCTGTCCATACTACTGTGGCCATGAAAAACATAAAATGCCCAAAAGGCCCTGTCTAGAGCCAGTGTTTGGTCTAACCGTTTTGGGCTACTGTAGAAACATAACAGTGCAACATGGATCTGCACCCTCTGTAAATATAAAGGGCTTATTGTAAGGTTAACTAAAACACAGCAATTGTTATTGTCTCCATCAGGTGTAAGCCTGGAAGGGATAATATGATCCCTTTCTTGTGGTGCGTGACACAAAACACATTTTTGCCTATAACTCATACTAATTACCCTAATTATGACAAAATTTCACACAAAGAGATCTGGGGAGAAACAGTGGGGTGGTAGAACTCATTCTGGAGAAAAAATTTGGTGGCAAATCGGAACAATAAATAGAATGATTTGTCTCTTTTGTCTCATCGTCACTCTTTTCTGTCTCGCTCGCTCTGGATCAGATCATTTGCCCTCCTGACAGCAGTTGTGCCTTTCAGTGATGGAGTGTAACATGCTGGGGCTTACTTTTGATTGTCACCACAGGCCCACAGATTACATGGGGCCACAGTCAATGGGAAAGGAGCTAAGTCCCCCGTGATGGAGCACATCTACAGCCTTCAGCCAGGCTGCCTTCCGGGCATCCAGCCAGTTAGGAAACCTGCTAGTCAGTCAATCCATCAGACAGTTAGTCCGCGAGTTGGTCAATGATACAGCCAAACTGTCGCCAAGTTTATCAGTCAGTAAGACAGGTGTCACACTATTAGTTCCACTTCTGTGTTGCTTCCTTTGCTGGGAGGAATGAATGAGGGTTGAGGAGATCAACTATGATCAGACTGTGGCTCTGTGTAGTTCAACAGAGGCCATCACACCATGTTCCCACCTCAGGCATCCTCAAAAAGACAGGAAGGGAAAGGGAGAAGAGAGAACTGGTAAAGGAGAAGTACTGAAGTATAAGATAAACTGTATTTTATACAGTATCATTGTATATACTGTAAATAAATTAGATTTTATACAGTGATATATTTAAACTCCCAATATGAAAGTTCTGCCACTAAGGTTCTATCTCACATTAAAATAATAACAAAAGATGTAGGCTGTTGACATCTGAAGTAGCCTGGGATTATGGGAATTGTTGTCTTTTGTGTTAAACAACCACTATTGTACAACTGAAAATCTATCTAACATGACTCAGGCAGAAATCATGTTCATGGACGAGGTGATGTACTCAAGTTTTATTCATGTTTAGTTTATTATTTAGTAAGTTTAGTCACATTTGCAGGCTTCCTTCCTTATAGTTTGACATATCCAATGTATCCCATATTTTCTTGGAAGTTATAGCAATTAGTGGCAAGCAAGGTATAGATTATGGATTACTTTGGATTTGGTGGAATAATGTAATTCCCAACTTGCCCCACGTCGAGTCCCAAGTCCTAAACTTTGCGTTTCAAGTCCTAAATAAGTCATAATGCACTATTAACCAAATATGATTCCATCTGAACAGCAGAGCCATGAATTACCATTCTTTTCTTTCTTTTTTTGGCCCCTGCCCCTAAAGCACTCCTCCTCTCCTGCAAACTGATTGGATGCTTTTGGATTGGCTCAAACAAAGTGGGTCTGGGGAGTTAAGTGCTGACTTGCTGAGAATGAATGGCTTTAGTTGATTCAGGAAATTAAGGGAAATGAACTGATTCGTGGCACACTTTTTAAATAAAGTATTTATTAATCTTTGTGCTTGGGAGAAGGTATTGAGTAATCAAAAGCTCAAGTCATGCGAAGTCAAGTGAAGTCATGAGTCACTGGTGTTAAAGTCCTAGACAAGTTGAAAATCTTTTTTGTTTTTGTCAAGTTGAGTCTAAACTTATCCAATTGGTGACTCGAGTCTGAAAATCTCACATTTGAATAGTAAAGGGTTGGCCTTTTTGCTTGAGGAACGATTATCAAAATTGTTATTGATAAATTAAGTAATTAATCAACAAATTATTTCCACTTTAGTGAGTATTTCTCCTTGCCAGTGGGTAATGTAATGTGATCTGAATGACAGGCTTTGGGAGCAGGTCATGCCAAGACAGTATAATAGCATTTTATATGAGATGCAAATTTGCAAACAGGACATAAGTGAATAAGAAGGAAGTAGAAAACCAAATGAAAGAAACTAGAGAGTGATGTAGAGGTTAATGCTTCATTACCTGTGT